>NC_084484.1:66777810-68043810 GCF_030035675.1 Rhineura floridana | reverse complement strand
GCTAACCAGATGCCCATGAGAAGACTGCTCTCATTGCTGGTTGTAAAATTACCTTCAGAGGGATGGGAGGGAGGTAACATGGGGTGCCAGATTCAATCTCCCTCCGTCCCACATAACAGTACAAATAATCTGATTGGCAGTGCACACAGTTGGATACTGGAAGTGCATCCCTCCCCTCAGCACTTTCCTGTATATGTTCCTCTGATGAACTTGGCCATTTTCAGCACATTACAGTAGGGCCCCACTCATACAGCGGGTTATGTTCCAAATCCCCGCTATAAAGGGGAACCCATTGAATAGAATGGCGCACAATGCCCAAAAACTGCCGTAAAAGCGGAACAAGCGCCATATGAGTGGGGCTTTAGTCTAATTGCATCTAATTGAGACTGCTGTATTAGCGAAGCGCTGTAAAGTGAAGCGCCATAAAGCAGGGCCCCACTGTACTATATTTGAAACTCAGACCCTGCCCCCATCTGCAATAGGGGAATAACAATTCTGACCAATTATAGTGACCTACTTTGGAGACTTGCTGGAAGGATTACTGGGATAAATATATATATTTTTTAACCCTCTAAAGAGTTATATGTAAATGCAATTATCTAAAAGAGAAATGCCCTTTAACCTCTTTAAAATAAGCAGATTGGCTTTGGAATTAGAGCTGTGAATTGTTTCATGAACCATTTTATCAGTTTCTCTCTAGTGACAATATTTTGTTTCTTACAGCATTGTTATCTAGTTCATTTGCTTTGTCCAGGTTGGTCTTAAATGACTCATTTCACTTTCTTTAATTTCCCTTGGGAAGTTGTTGCACATTCTAATAGATTCCACTCTTAAAATGTTTCCTCATATTCAATCTTAATTTTCACTGTTCATTACATCTGATTACATCTAATTATATTTCCATATATCACCCGTAAACAATACCTCTCATTTCTTGTTTACATTTTGGGATTGCTTCTAGGTTCTTCTTTCTTTCAGTCTTTTAGTGATCTTTTAACAAAGATATTTATAGCATACTTTGTTTTCTTTTTAATGAAACTATGTTGCATCATATAAATTAGCCCTGCACAACCACCCACCAAATAGCCTGATGTTACTATATTGCCCCTTCTGCACTATACATTGAAAGCAGTACCACTTTAAATAGTCATGGCTTCCTGCAAATAATGCTGGGAACTGTATTTATTTATTTATTATTTATTCAATTTGCATCCCGCCCTTCCTCCCAGCAGGAGCCCAGGGCGGCAAACAAAGCACTAAAACACTTTAAAACATCATAAAAACGGATCTTAAAATACATTAAAACAAAACAGCGTTAAAAACATTAAAAAAAAATTTTAAGGGTTGAAACATTATTAAAAACATATTAAACAATTCTGACACAGATGCAGACTGGGATAGGTCTCAACTTAAAAGGCTTGTTGAACTGTAGTACTACAACTGTCGTTTGATAAGATGGCTGAGAGCTGTTAGGCGGCTGCTATTCCTCTCACAGAGCTAAGGTTCCCATAGTTGCCTGGGAAGAGGAATTGATTGTTCAACTACTCTGACAACTGTATCTCTGTGAGGGGAATCAGAGTCTCTAACAACTCTGGGCTCTCTTAAACTATAGTTCCCAGGATTCTTTGGGGGAAGCCATTTCTATTTAAAGTGGTATGATATTGTTTTAAATATATAGTGCAGATGGGGCCTTATTTTCTGACCCAGCAAGGCAACAACCATTCATATCAGGCTTTCCCCGTCAACCACCCCCCATTACATTACTATTTTTTGTTCCATCAAAGTATTTTACAAAATAAATACTCATTTATTTTCTACTTGTAAATATTATCCGCTCTGATAATAATAAAAGTGCTACCGTGCCATAAGGCTATCAATGGCTACTAAACATGCTGGCTATATATTATCTCTAGCAGGGCTTTTTTTCTGACAGTACCCACCAGTACAGAAAACTGGTACCTTTTTTTTTTTTTTTTTTGCTGACCAAGCCAGCCATTGTATGCTGGCACCCACAGTATATTTATCAAGATATGACTACTGACTCCTCTTTTCTAAAAAAACTAAAAAACCACAGACCTTCAGTATCAAAGGCAGTATACATACTTCTGAATACCAGTTGCTGGGGTATATGAGCAAGGCAGTGGGCAGGCTACTTGGAATTTTGCTTGGCTGGCAACTTGTGTAAATGCATTTGGAAGGCTTTGTTCACTCCCCAATTTTAATTTTTTTTTTAGTTTGAACCATTTTCACCTCAATCCAAATGTCAGGGGTTATACATGGTAGAGAGGCTTCCATATGCAAACCATTTGAATGAAAAAGAATGGACACCCAGTAACAATTCCTTAAAAAAATGTCCTGTTGGCCACTTTAGGAAATGGGATGTTGACTAGACAAGCCTTTGATCTTTTGTAATTATTATTGCTCTGTGTTTAACAGACCAAGTATCAAGTAGTTCTTCAGTACTGGGTACCTTGCTAATGACAATCCAAATATCAATCATGAAGTAGCAATAAGTGGTAGAACCCAGTAAGGAGGGAATGAAGATGCAGGTGAGGCATCTGAACCATGATGGGATGCACTAACATTGTGAAAATACCTGCAGCATTTTACATACTATCTTTGTCTGTTTTGAGTCCATTTGTAGTTCTAGTAGCAGCTGTGCAGGGCATTCTTTCACCTGCTTTAGACATGAGCTTACCAATGCAATACCCCTGTAGTTCTGTCACAAAATAACAACAGCAACAGCTGAACTATGCAGATGACCCCCAAACACAGCATATTTGAGGAGCATTGGCTGCATAATTGCTAATCTCTTTCTGAAAGAAGGCAGTCATTGGTGGAAGCCTTTAGCTGGGGTGGGGAACCATTTTTTCTATCAAAGATTGCATTCAATCAGGGATAATATCTCAAAGAATGCATTCCAGTGGATAGGGCTGTAAGCAATGTTAGGTGGGGCCACCCTAGAGTTGCCAGGTCAGAAGTATCCCAAACCATGATATTCTAGAGGCGAGCCCTAGTAATGTCACGAGGGCAGGCCCTATTGATGTCATTAAGCATGATACATTAAGCATCAACCACAGTTCCTTGGAGCATACAATCAAAAAAAAATTTCTCTTATTCAAAATTAACACAGACATCTTAGCTAAAAGATGGAGCCTGGGTAGGGAACATTTAATCTAGCCTATTTGGTTCTGGCAAGAAGAGTTTAAGTGCCCTCAGGCCAGGCCAGATCAGGCACCGGAAGGCGACTGTACAAAGAACAGAGCCAAATGTAGTGATATTAAAGAGGAGTACTCAAGAGTAAAGGTGGATGCCCCTGAAGGCTGCAATTCTAAGCACACTTACTATAAGGAACCAAACTCTATAGAACTCAATAGGACTTACTTCTGAGTAGATATGGTTAGGATTGTGCTGTTGGTAAGGCTTGACTAGGGATCCTCTGCAAAGATATTGATATCCAAGCAGGGTTGGCAAGTGCCTTCCTGGAATGCCCTGCCCCTACCTTATAACCAGGCTGCTCCAAACTTCTTTACAAACTTGACCCTTCACTTCAGAAAGAGGTTTGAGAAATGAGTAAGAAGATTTTCTACCCTTTTCTGACTACCCTGTGGGCTGCTATAAACTCACTTTGACAGCCAACACAATTCTAGTGAGTAATAATTGAGAGAGAAAAGTCATATGGTTTGATCTACCTTCAGAGGCAACAGTTTGGGAACAACAATTGCAGCCACATTTCCCAGTATGTGATTCCTCTTTTACCACTATCACACGAATAACAAGGTGCATAATCAGTGGGTCTAAGCGGGTTGAGCTGAGCACATGGAACCACTGTTGTTGCTTCTATGGATGTTAAAGGTAAATGGAATGCAAGTAGAAAAACAAAAGACAGTGATGATTTCCTAAATGCAATGCCATACCAACCACAACATGATTCCTATGAGTAAGGCAAAAAAACTCAGCATTCCACAATCAATCCGGATTCCTAACCAAAAACCAAAACTAAAAAAATTCCTGGCAGCCAGTCAGGCAAGTCACAGAAATCCCCATGCAGCACAACCTGATCCAGGGGCTGCAGTTAATGCAGAATGCTGTGGCACATGTGTGAGACCCTCTCAGCACATAATAACTCTGCTTTGAAATATGCACTGGTTGCTGATTTGCCACTAGACCAAGTTCAAGGTTACTTTCCATGTTAAGGGTGCCACATAGCACTTTTTCTGCTTCTGTAAGAAATTGATCCTTTAGTGCAGCAGCACCTATGCTTTGCAACTCCCTGCCTATTGTCATTAGGCAGTTACCTTCATTGTACTCTATTCGGCACCTGCTAAAAAATTTTTTGTTCAGGCAAGCCTAGCCAGGGATGTAGAAGCTATTGTGTTTATCTGGTGTTGGTTTTATTATTTTGAGTGCTTTAAAATACCCGTCTTTAACTGTTTTTGACATTTTTTTTTCCTTCTGTAAACTGCTTTGAGATTTTTTAAAATAAAGTAGTATATAAATGTTGTAAATAATACATAAATAAATTTTGGAGTCACTGTGGCCCTTAGGTCTCTCTCCACTGTTAGGAACAAAGGAATCTTCCTTACACCGACTCAGCCCATTTGGTATCATTTAGCTCAGTACTGATGACAGGATTCCAGGCAATAGCCTTTTCCAGAAATTGAATTTTGGACTTTTGCATGCAAAGTACGTGCCCTACCACTGAGCTACAACCCTTCCCCTGTTTAAAAAAGTATGCTTTAAAATTGTTCTTTTCAATTCACTAATGAATGCACAGCATACCTAGTGCAGATCCACACCATTCATTTAAAGCACATTCAACACACATTTGAAGGACATGAATTCCACCAAGGAATCTTGGGAATTGTAGTTTAAGGGTGGTGGGAACTATAACTGTGAGGGTGAAATTACACTTCCCATGATGACTTAGGGGAAGTCATGCACTTTAAATGTGAGTTGGATGTGCTTTAACTGTATTGTGTAGATCTACCTCATAACATTTGCCTGCACATTAATCACTTTAATTAGTTGTTGTTTTTAATGGAAGTGAGATATAAAGTTTACTGGTGACCATAGGTACTTACCGTCTCTCAGCCTATCTGCCCCTCAGGATGAAAACAACAGAGGGGAACCATGACCACCCCAAGGAAGAGGGGCACACTAAAAATGCAGAGGAAATAATAATGTAAAACCATATTGTGAAATCAGATACTTATCAGGACACAGTATGAAGAAATATTTATATAAATGTCCATTTGCTACCGGGCCAAGTTCAAGGTTCTAGTTTTGGTGTACAAAGCCCTGTACAACTTGAGACCAGGATACCTGAAAGACCGTCTTATCCCTTATATATCCAGTCAATCACTGCGGTCTGCAGGTGAGGGCCTCCTGAAGATACCATCTTATCAGGAGGTTCATTCTGCACAATATGGGAAATGGACCTTTAGTGTGGCAGCACCTACCCTGTGGAATTCCCTCCCTTTGAATATTAGGCAGGCACCATCTCTGCTATCTTTTCAGCGCCTTTTGAAGACTTTCCTCTTTCAACAAGCCTTTTAGGCTGAGACCTATCCCAATCTGTGTCGGTGTTGGAATTGCTTAATATATTTTTAACCCTTTTAAAATGTTTTTTAAAAATGTTTTTAACGCTGTTTTGTTTTAATGTATTTTAAGATCTGTTTTTATGATGTTTTAAAGTGTTTTTAGCACTTTGTTTGCCGCTCTGGGCTCCTGCTAGGAGGAAGGGTGGGATACAAATGAAATAATAAATAAATAAATAAATAAATAAATAAATAAGCATGACTATGAAAGATGTTTATTATTTATACAACCTGTAAATATATTTATAGTGTAATCCTTTGTTTGTTTACTCAGAAGTAAATCCCAATGTATTCAATGGGCTTACTCAAACTGGAAATCGTGCACAGAACTGGAATCTCAAGTGATAAGGAACTTCACTCACCCAACCCAAAATTCAGAATCATGCCACTTTAAGCTGTTTTGCAGCTGTTTTATGCTTGTTTTTATGGTTAATGTATTTTAAAGGCATTTATTTCTTATTGTGAGCTGCCTTGGTTTCCAGTTGGCAACTCTACCTCACAGGGTTGTTGGAAAGACTCCATATATATACTAGGGTTGCCAGGTTCTTGGCCTGAGACTGATCCTGTATCTTTAGGAGAAGAGAAAGTCAGCCAAGTGCAGGTGTTCTTGCAACACTGCAATGGGAAAAACCACAAGGTGGAATTCTCCCTTCCCCCTGCACAACTTTTAAAGATGCAGAAGACCTCTGGGAGGCTGAGCCTGGCAACCAAGAGGTCTTCTGTATCTTTAAAAGCTGTGCAGGGAGAAGGGAGAATTTCACCATGTGGTTTTTCCCATTACAGTGTTGACAGAACGCCTGCACTTGGCTGACTTTCTCTTCTTCTAAAGATACAGGATCAGTCTCAGGCCCTGAACCTGGCAACCCTAATATATACACACACTGGAGAAAATATATGCACTCCATATCATAGTTTGTCAAAAACAGTTGGTCATTCCAGAACATTTTTTTTTAAAAAATCAGTATTAGTTTCCTACATAATAAAAGCAGTGATACCTAAGTAAGCCCTGCTGAATTGCTTTAAAAGATAGGATTGGAGGGAAACAGAAAGATTTACAACAGAAACACAATTCTTTGTTATGTGTACTCTAAAGTCCCATTAATTTACAGCACATGTATGTGGGATTAGCATTGCAGCTCTACTCTGGGAAAAGTGAGTATTGGATTAAAGCTTCCTATTGGGAAGTTTTTCAAAACACCACCCTCTTCAACAGCTCAGGAAAAATTAAACTTGTTTGACTCTTGCACACAAGAGAGAAAAAGACTGCAAACTATATACTTATTCAATTTATGAGATTTTCAGATAAGCAGGAAAAAAAGCAAGGCCAGTTTCTAGCCTTGCGTGGAGATCAACAAATCCCTTTTCAATCACAACCCTGACTTCATTTATTGGCTACAAACCTGAAAGGGCGGAGTTAGAGCAGGTAGCTACAAGTTCATTAAACAGAAGTTGCAGTGGGGGTGGTGTTTTGGGGTATATTGCATTAAACAGACCAACTAGAAACTTAATTTTGAAAAGAAATGTAAGCTGATATTTCAGAGATTAAGTTGAGGGCTCCAAAAATGAGGAGTCCCTGGGTGAAAACTAGAGATCTGGCAATTCTAGGCAACCCCCTTTTCTGCTCTTTCTCACTTTCTGCCATCTTTTTTTCTCTCTCTTCCTTGCTATCCAGTGGGCTGCTGGAGGAGGGAGAGATCACTCTTGCCAGAAGTCTAAATGCATAAGTTGTACAGGGCTTTCCCCCTTCTCTTTTCATTGCTCCAGCCATTTCAATACCCTTTTCTTATTTTTCCCTTCCATTTCCTTCTGGACTGCCTGCTCCCATGTATGAGGCCAAGAGCCATTAAATATTAGTCCACAATAATGGCTTTATTAATGCAGTATTAAGCTATTTTTGCAGCTGCATCACACTACTGACTCATGTCCAGCTTGTGATCAACTACAATCCCAAGATCCTTTTCACATGTATGTCATACCTCATCCTGACCTAGTGCCTGACACAAAGTTTTCAGAGGATAAACAAGAAAGCCACAGGGCAGTCACCTTGAGGAGCAGCCAAGGCTCCCTGAATCCAGTGTTAAATATTCCCTTGAGGTGCCCCCCCCGATGAAGAACTCCTGGAAATGTCAGAGAAGGAGGTGAAACCACACCCTGAGTTCTCCTGAGCATTGACACCAGAAGCTTCAAGTCCAGGCCAAAAAGTGAAGACATAAAATGCATCTATGGTGTCCAAAGTAAGAGGTTTATTTATGCATAATCAATCTGATACTTGTTCATTGCCTGCAGCTGTGGTTAGGGTATGGTTTAGGAGACTAGAGTATATAAGGCAGCCTTTCCCAACCGGTGTGCCTCCAGATGTTGTTGGACCACAACTCCCATCAGCTTCAGCCATTGGCAATGCTGGCTGAGGCTGATGGGACTGGGAGTTGTGGTCCAACATCATCTGGAGGCACACTGGTTGGGAAAGGCTGATATAAGGCCTCCCTCTTGAGCTTTTGAATTACCAGAAACAATTTAAGTTTTTGTTTCCTTATAGTCTTGTTACTACTCTTTACTATGTTAAACTTTGTGATATTGGTCTTGGACTGTTTCTTTGCCTTTCTTTTGGATCATGTTTGGACATATGCTAATTCTCTCTGTTTGAACTCGGTGTTTTGCACTGTGTTTCACCACAAATTCTGTCTGTACTGTTAAGTACAGCTATATCTTCTAAACTAGAGCCCTAGTCCCTAAGAGCACCCACTGGAGCATTAGCATGTTTTATTGTCAAGCTAAGTATTCTGTGCTTGTGCGTTCACAATTTATATATCAGGGGTGTGCATGGACCTTTACTATGCCTATATTTTTGTTGGGTTTTTTTAACAAAAAATGATCTCTTTCCAAGTCACACTGTGTTCTATCCATTTTGATGTGTGGTTTGGATTCTGAACCATTCTGTGTAAAATGAAGCTATCTGCTCCCTGTTCCTTCTTTTAGCTATAATTTAGGGCTGTACACTGGATTTGGCTAAGACCCAAGCCAAATTGAGCCTTTGGGGAGGTACTCGGGCATTGGATGAGTTGAGTTCATACAACCATGGATTGCTATGGGTCAGGTTGTATGACCCAGAGCAATCTGTGGGTGTTAGGGGGCAGGGCATCAGACAGAAAGGAGAACCAAGCAGAGAAGGAAAACCCTGCACAAAGGTCAAGACCTACCTTGGATCCCTGGCTGTATCTTCTGGGAGAAGGTAGGCCCAGCTGCTTGCCTGCCTACTTCCTTCCCACCGCCAGGATCAATTCCTTGGTGATTCTGCATGGTGCTCGTGATGCTTTCCAAGTGACTTTCCTAAAGGAAAGTCACTTGCTGAGCATGACTTGCACAGAATCAAGGGGTTAGTTTTGTAGGGTGTGGATGATGTTCCACAAGTAGCTTTTCTAAAGGAAAGCTGCTTGCTGAGTAGCATCCATGCAATATTGCCCCCCCCACTGATCAGCTGTTCAGCAGAGGGGTTGATTCTGTAGGGTGCTGTGATGTGTCCCCCAGTCATTGATCCCTGGATTAATTGAAAACCTAATTAAACATTAATCCCACCCTTAAACTTATTTAGGACCAGACCCCGGGTGGGGTTGGTCTCCAAGTCAACCCAGGGTGGAATGGCCTGACCCTCCCCCCAGATTGGAACCCTGGGATGGATAGGGGAGGTAATACACAGCTCTAGGTATAACTTCTTTCTTTTTGGTAATAGCAGGGGAAATTCATGAATGAACTCTGCAGAACAGATTTAGCCTGCCAAACTGCAGATCTCAGGTTTGTTGTAGGGAAAGTAAAAGGAATTCACTTTTTTCCATAATTCATATTGGCCAATATGTTCAGGAGAGCAACCAAAACTCTAGAATCCATATTAGTTTCATATGGAAAGGTAGATATCCTAATCACAGAACTTTTCATTTCTCTCTGTTTAATTCAACTTTGTTCTTTCAGCCCAGCTTTTCACTTTATGAAGGTCATTTCGAACTGTATTTCTGTCCTCTGAAGCTATTTATTATTTATTATTTGATTTATATCCTGCCCTTCCTCCAAGCAGGAGCCCAGGGTGGCCCAGAGCTATCACTCCAGGCTTGTGTCATCTGTAAACTTGTTATGAATTCTCTCCATCCTTCATCTAAGT
Source organism: Rhineura floridana (assembly GCF_030035675.1). Taxonomy (NCBI): domain Eukaryota; kingdom Metazoa; phylum Chordata; class Lepidosauria; order Squamata; family Rhineuridae; genus Rhineura; species Rhineura floridana. The sequence continues at coordinate 68,034,060 of NC_084484.1, read as the reverse complement.
TACAGATACAAGTGTTGAAGAATCCCAGGCCCAGGGCAGATCCCTGTAGCACCCATTCAAACCTCTGTCCAGCTTGATGAGGGACTATTAATGAGCACTCATTTAATATCATTTTCCTACCAGTTGTGAATCCCTCTGGTGGTGCTATCATCTAGCCTGCATGTACCATCAGTAAACCAATGCTGACTTCTTGTTTACAGAAATCATTCATGGTGATAGAGAAATGATAGCAGTAGCTTTGGTAGTGGTAACTCTCCCTCACTTGATCATGCCACTGACTTTCCACATGGCTGCAGGGATCTAGGTCATGGATCTTGTAGCCATCTTTATTTGAAGTCTTTGATAAAGCGTAGGTTTTGTTGGGAAGTGTTCTGCTGCAACTGACGTAACTGAAGGAAAAGTGGAACTAAAGGATCCAGAACTTTAAAATAAAAATGGGCAAGTAAATTTTTCCATAGAATACTTCATCTCCTATTTGGGGGCAGGAAAATTGGCCTGAAAAAAATCAATCTAAAGATTCCTCAGAGATGCTTGCTTTTTCTGCCAAGTTGTAGTTACTAAGGACAGGATCTGCTTTTCCTGTCAGGTTTTAGCAACTAAGGATATGATCTATCTTCTCCAATCCCAATGGATAGAGCACACTCCAGGATATAGGCAGTGTTAGTAATTTGCATGCCTGGGAACTATGGGTGGATGAACAATTATATAGGAGGCACGCACTGTGTAATGGCTGATGGAGTAGTGAACCTTAAGGCTCTGAACAGAGTGCCTAAATGTATTGAACCTTGGGTCTATCACCTTTCATGGATGATTTCTGTTTATTTTAGATGCTTACATTGCATTAAACTTGTCATGCCTTGTTAAGAGACTTGTCCATATGCACTATGTGCTGAATTTTCTTAACTGTACCTTGAGTATCACTTGAATGTACATGTGCAAATTGGAGATTTTATATCCCTGATTAGCAGGTAAGGAAATGTGTTGGTTTAGCTAATTCAATATATACTTGAATATTCACTTAAAAGACTATTAATTCCAATCCCTGAAGAGTAACCTATGGCTGAAACAAAATCAATATGATTAAATAAATGACAGTAAGCAACAGGGAACAATGTAATCAACAAATTTATGGATGTTTGAAAACTATTAATCATTTACCCAAGTATTTATGCTGGGTGTCATACTAACATATCATATGTCTGATCAATAATTAGTTCAGCAGTTATTAATTATGGGTGCATATGATTTAAGGTGCTGAATCTAAGTGCAGTTGCTGACACAATAGACTTAAAAATAGCGTTACTAACTATTAAATAAAACTGGGAAAAATTACCAGTAACCAATATACAGTTCACACCCATACCAAAAATTTAGAGCAGTATTATACCACTTCAACAGATATGGCTTCCCCTAAAGAATTTTGAGAATGGTAGTTTGTTAAGGGTGTTGTTAGGAGATCCCTATTTACCTCACAGAGCTACAAATTCTAGAGTGATTTAACAATCAATCCCTTTTCCTGGGAATCCTGGGAACTGTAGCTCTGAGGGGAACAGGGATATCCTAACAACTCTAAGCACCCTTAAGAAACCACAATTCCCAGGATTCTTTGGAAGACACCATTACTATTACTGTGGTATATTACTACTTTAAGTTTTAGTGTACATGTGGCCTCATTTCAGAAAAACTTTGAGATGTGAATATTTAAAAGTGTTGTTCAATGCCACAGTAACAATTCAATTATTCACATTCTCCCTTCCCCATCCAACAAACATCTGGTGCCCCATACTCAGTTTCCTTCAAATAACCCATAATGAGACCAATAACAAGAGATAAAGAAAGACAATTAATGCTTAGCTGTTCCATAGTTCCTATTACGTTTGTTCCACAGTGTATGAAACAAAAGGGCCCCATTTGTTATTTTTCATTTGCTCTGAAACGAATGCATATCCCTAATGGTAAATGAACTTGTTTCATAAATCAAATCTTGTTACACTCCAGTTATCAGTGTAGTTTAAATAAAAAGTCTGTAATCCTATGATATCTGGTAGGGTGTCCCATGAGCCAGGGAAATCATTGGACTTCCTCTCTGAGTGTGGAGAAAGAGGTCCAACCTTAGAGAGGACAATTCTATTTTGCCTGCTTCCTCCCTGCAGGTGAAGAAATCTCTCTGGCCTGTGTCAGAGCTCTGACATCATTGCGGTCAAAGAGCAGACATGTTGGGGCTGATTGGGACAGTTCTGGGGAAGACATGAATCAGAAGGATAGATAGTCCCCTAGGAAGCTTCTTCAGGAAATACACAATGCATCTTGGCTTTATTGGATCATAGCTACTGATATTTTACTCACATATTCTGTATAAAATTTATAAATGTGCAAACCCCTTCTGAGAAACTGTGTCCAGGTTTGTTGAACATCCATTCTCTCCAGTTTTACTGATTATCTATTTTGTCAAAATTCCTCAGATGTTCAGTCTGTGGAGGAATCTCTACCTTTGATTTTAAGTTTTCCAAATAAGTAGCGATCCTTCCAGGTACAGCACAGTCTCTCTTCCTACAATGTTTGCTAATCTTATTCCACTCTTTTTGGCTTCCTTCAGATTCATTCCATGAGAAAGCTCCTCCCAAATTTGGTTCAAATTTCACTATAAGGGCAGTGTCAGTGGCTGCTGTAATATAGATGATACTCACCTCCACAAATTCTTGATATACAGACATTCAGTCTAGTTACATCAATGTCCTTAATATACTTGATTTTGTGGACCCTCCAAATATTACAAATACCTGAAAGGCAACATTACTTCTCAGTCCACTGGGTATCAAATTAAGCTAAAAGATGTTAATATTAAAAGTGAAACAGAATTAACATTCCAACACTGAAATCTGACTCCAAATATGTAAATAGCTGAACTCTAAATCCATTTATTTAAATTCCATCTTGGAGTCTACTGAAGACTAATTACTGCTAGATGTTCTAATAAATTATTTTCAGATGTACTTGGAGTGTGTTCTTATGAAGTCAGTGAATTTGCTCCTAACTGGTTTTCACGGAGTAAAACGTTTGAGGGCTGTGACACAATCACTTTAAAATGAATGAGTGTCCTAAAGCATAAGGTAGGACAGCTTCTATATATCGAGACAAGAATTTAGGTTGCAATATGGCACCATTTCACACACCTAAGGCCCTTGAAGTTTCAGTGCCAGGTGCCAGTGAGGCACAGTGTTGCAATTTGATTTTCAAGCACGTTAGCAATCCCAGATTTTTGAAGGACAGAAGTCTGAAAACAGCAAATCTGAAAGCATGTATGATACTTGGCAGCAGACTTCAAGACATTATGTCACTGGATATTATGAGTTCCACAACTTAAATTAAAAAAAAAATCATGATTCTGAAGATTTTAGAAGTCTGACCTTGAGGATTAGATTCTAACCGATCTTTTTTTCTCTTCCCAGTAATGCTAATGCTAATATCGTCAGCATATATGTCTATAAAAATATAGAAAAGCTATCCCACCATTATCAAGTTCATCATGAAATAATTGTTAAAGCTTTACTCTTTCTCCCCTTCTCCTACAGGGTGATCTACCATCAATGGGCTGTAGCTCAGATAGAGCATCTGTTTGACATGTGGAAGATCCCCACTTCACTCCCCAACTCCTCCAGGTAGGGCTGGGAGAGACCCTTGTCTGGAACCCTGGAGAGTCACTGACAGTCAATGTGGACTATACTGTTCTAGATGGACCAATGGTCTGACTCTGTATAAGGCAGTTTCCTCTGTGTTCCTCATGGCCCTGTGAGAAGGAGCCTGATGTGTTTTTAACATATTAATATCATTTGTTTTTTAAATACATAATTGAATGTCACCTTGGTCAGATTTATACCCTGAAAAGTGGGATATAAATAATTGTCATAAACAAACAAGTTCCATTCAGGATTTAAAATTAAGTCTAAATCTTCCAATATAATAATTGCTGCAAGAGGATAGACCCAAAAATCAGTGCCAAAAAAAAAAAAAAAGAAGCAAGCAAGCAAAAGAAAAAACAACACTGAACATGTGCCCGGAAAGAGACTCCCCCCCATTCCCCTTGCAGAGCTCCAATTCCAAGAGTGGTTTAACAATCAGTCCTTCTTCCCAGGGAACTCTAGGAACTGTAGCTCTGTGAGGGGAATAGGGGTCTCCTAACAACTCCCAGCACCCTTAAGAAACTACACTTCTCAGGATTCTTTGGGGGAAGCCATGACTCCTTAAAGTGGTATGATACTGCATTAAATAAATAGTGCAGATGAGGCGCTAAAACTGTCAACTCAATCAGCAGCGATACCACTCTAAACAGTAAGTGCAGAAAGGCCCACAGATTAGGTCTCGGCTGGGCAAGGCAGGGGCCACCTTTGATATACCTGGCTTCATTAAGAGTTCTTACTTACTGGGTTGGGTATGTGTGGAGGGGCGGATATGCAGATAGTTGTTTAGAAACCAAAATGTTACTTAATTTGAAGTGCAATGCAGAAAGTCTGCTACCTCCCTTCTGTGGAAAAGTGCCCCATCTTACCTAAGGGCATTTGCTTGTTTGTATGTGGAGCCCAAACCAGTGTAAACATGGTGTGGGACTGGATGTGCCAAACATAAAAAAGTCTGCTGCAGGGGATGAATGTGACTGGAATATCTACTATTGTGTGTTGCATTCCTTTGTGCTCAGGCTTTTTGCCAGCATTAGCCTGAGAGGACCTGGAATTCATTACAAATCCTGTTGATTTATAATTAGTCAGGTTCTTCATATCTGTATATGCTAGACCACAGGTAATGCTCCTTACAGGACTAGAAATAAAAAGAAATACAGCTCAAATAACCTAGAAAAGTCCTGAACCATTTTGTACTAGGTTATTTGAAGGACTGCCTACGCTGATCCAAACTGGCCAAGGCTGGAAAATTGGCCTTGAAAGCTCTGCTTTCAGGCCTGCTGCTAAGGTTAATCAGGTTAACAGGCACCAAGGACAGCTCATTTTCAAGAGAGGCTCCACCCTTGTGGAATTGCCTTCCACAAGAGTATGCCTGGCCCCCTATCTTCCAACATTTGACCTGTTGGAAGTGCAACAGCAGAGATCATTCAGTGTATAAGAACATAAGAGCCTGTTGGATCAGGCCAATGGCCCATCTAGTCCCATATTCTGTTCTCACAGTGGCCAACCAGTTGCCCATGGCAAACCAGCAAGCAGGACTTGTGTACAAAGAGCACTCTCTTCTCCTGTGATTTCCAGAAACTAGTATTTGGCAGCATACTGCTTCTACCTCTGGAGGCAGAACATAGCCATCATGGCCAGTAGTTTAACTATGCACTGTTATTTAACTTATGGGTTAATTGTCAGTAAGTCAACTAGCCAAGGGTGTATGTGGAGCTGTTACAGAGCAAGCAGGGAAAGTGGCATGATTCTTACTGAAGTAGCACATGCTCTGATAGGCTGTCTAGCTGTGAGGGGGTCTCTTGTGGATGTTTAGTTGAATCTCTGAACAAGGCCTGTCAAAAGCCCCCTCTGTTTCTTTCTGCTTAAATTGTATACTGTTTGTCCACTACACTTTTACCAGGATTTTGCCTCCAGACTGCACACGCATGCACACTTGCACACTCGCACACACACGTTATTGAATTGTGGTGGTTGTTGACCCTATGAGTTATTTTTATCCAGTGCTACTTTGAACATTAATATCAACTTCCAAAAGCCAAAAAGCCATGTTTTAAGCTGGTAACTAAATGGCAACAGTGCAGACATCAGCCAAATTTCAAGGCGCAGGGCATTTCAAAACGAGGGTACCACCACAGAGAAGGTCACTGGATAGGGTTGCCAGATCAGAAGCATCCTAAACCCTGAGATATCACTGGGCAGTCTCTAGTGATGTCACTGGGGTGGGCCCTAGTGATGTAATTAAGTATGATACATTAAGCAGTAACCACAGTTGCTTGGAACATACCACTCGGACAAAAAAAATTCTGATTGGACATTAAGATAGAAATCCCAGGTCCGGCTGAAGTGACGGGATCATTCCTTCTCACTTGCTTAAAAAGCCTGGAAAGGGAACATTTAATCTAGCCTAGCTGCTTCTGGCAAGAAGGGTCTAAGTGTCCTCAAGCCAGGCCAGTCACCAGAAGGCTATTGTAGGAAGAAGGGAGCCTAGTGTTGTGGATATATTAAACAGGATTACTAAGGAGTAAAGATGGATGCCCCTGAAGGTTACAATACTAAGCATACTTACTGTAAGGAACTAAGCCCCATATAATTCAATAAGACTTACTTCTGAGTAGATATGATTAGGAATGTGCTGTTGGTAAGGCTTGACTAGGGATCCTCTGCAAAGATATTGATATCCAAGCAGGGTTGGCAACCTCCTGCCTTGAACGCCCTGCCCCGGCCTTATAACCAGGCTGCTCCAAACTTCTTTACAAACTTGACCATTCACTTCAGAAAGAGGTTTGAGAAATGAGTAAGAGTTAAGAAGATTCTCTACCCTTTTCTGACTACCCTCTGGGCTGATATAAACTCATTTTGCCACAGTGACGCATGCATTGGTGACATCGAGGCTTGATTACTGTAACACACTCTATGTGGGGCTGCCTTTGAAAAAGGTTCAGAAATTACAGTTGGTTCAAAATGCAGCAGCCAGCATGTTAACTGGAGCACGGCGCAGGGAGCATATCACCCCTGTGCTTTATCGACTTCATTGGCTCCCAATTTGTTTCCGGGCCCAATTCAAAATGCTGGTTCTGACCTTTAAAGCCCTAAATTGCCTTGGACCAACGTACCTGAGGGCCCGCTTGTGCCCATATGTACCTGCCCGGGATTTAAGATCATCTGCCTCTGGTCTCCTTTGTGTGTCTGGAGTGAAAGACTGCCAGGCATGCGGGAGAGAGCTTTTTCAGCTGTAGCCCCCAAGCTTTGGAACACCCTACCCCAAGAAGTCCGTTCTGCTCCCTCCCTGATGGTTTTCCGGAAACTTCTGAAAACAATCTTGTTCTGGAGAGCCTTTGAGAGGGACTGAAGGTAGAGCCTGACACTGATTTTATGATTTTATGCCTTCTACGTTAAATTTTACCCTTGTAGTCCCCTTAAGTACCATTCCCTATATGTGTGTGTGTGTGTGTGTGAGTGTTGTATTATGTATTTTAATTGTATTTTATGAATTTTAATTTATTTTTTTTGTTTTTGTGATTTTATTGTTTACAATTTTATTATGTACGTGCTTGATTTTATTTTTGTAAGCCGCCCTGAGTGCCCTATTATAGGGTAGAAGGGTGGGATAGAAATATTTTAAATAAATAAATAAATTTTGACAGCCAACCCAATTCCAGTGAGTAATAACTGACAGAGAAAAACAACATGGTTTGATCTACCTTCACAGGCAGCTTGGGAACAATAGCAATTGAAACCACACTTCCCAGGATGTGAATTCTCTTTTACTGCTACTGGGCAGCCATCATGCAAACAACAAGATTCATCATCAGTGGATTTAAGGGGGTTGAGCTGTTCTTGCTTCTATGGATGTAGGGGTGTGAGGTCTGAGGTAAATGAAATGCAAATAGAAAAAGGGAAAGAAAAGACAGTGATGATTTCCTAAATGCAGTACTATACTAACCACAACAAGATTCCTATGAGTAAGGCAGAAAACTCAGCATCCCACAATCAGTCAGGGTTTTTGACCAAAACTAAAAAAATCCTGGCAGCCAGTCAGACAAGTCTCAGAAGTGACCCAGGAGCTGCAGTTAGTGTAGAATGTTGTGGCACCATTGCTGACATGAGTGAGACCCTAGTAGTACATCATACCTCTGCTCTGGAATCTGTACTGCTTGCCAATTTGCTCCTAGACCAAGTTCAAGGTTGCTTTCCATGTTAAAGGTGCCAAATAGTACTTGTTCTGCTCCTGTAAGAAATTGATCCTTTAGTGCAGCAGCACCTACACTTTGCAACTCTGTGCTGATTGACATTAGCAGGTGCCTTCATTGTACTCCTTTTGGCATCTGCTAAAAACATTTTTGTTTAGGCAAGCCTACCCAGGCATGTAGAAGCTATTGTGCTTTTTATCCGTTTTTAACTCAGTGTGGGTTTTATTATTTTGAAAGTTTTTAAATACCTGGCTTTGTTTTTGCCATTAATTTTATTGTTTTAATTCCTTCTGTAAACCACTTTGAGATTTTTTACAATAAAGAGGTATATAAATGTTGTAAATAAAATACATAAATAAATTTTGGAGTCACTGTGGCCCTTGGGTCTCTTTCCACTTTTAGGAACAAAGGAGCCTGCCTTATAACTACTCAGGCCATTTGGTACCATCTAGCTCAGTACTGATGACATGGACTAACATTGGCTCTCCAGGATTCTAGGCAATAGTCTTTCCAGAGATTGAATTTTGGACCTTTGCATGCAAAGTATGTGCCTTACCATTGAGCTTGTTCTTTTCAATTCACTAATGAATGAACAGTATATCAAGGGCAGATCCGCACCATTCATTTAAAGCACATTCAACACACATTTGAAGCACATGAATCACACCACAGAATCAGGGGAACTATAGTTTGTTAAGGGTGATGGGAACTATAACTATGAGGGTGAAACTACACTTCCCAGGATTCTTTAGGTGAAGTCATGCACTTTAAATGTGAGTTGGATGTGTTTTAAATGTATTGTGCAGATCTACTTCATAAATTTTGCCTGCCTGCAAATCATTTTAATTAAGTTTTTAAAATGGAAATGAGCTACATGGTTTACTGGGTGACAATGGGCTACTCACCATCTCTCAGCCTAATCTGCCCACAGCAGGGTCCATGGCCACCGCAAGGAAGAAGGGCACACTAAAAATGCAGAGGAAGTAATACTGTACAACCATAGTGTGAAATCAGATACTTGTCAGGACATAGTATGAAAAAATATTTATCTAAGCATGACTGTCAAAGATGTTTATTATTTACACAACCTGCAAAGATATTTATAGTGCAATCCTATGCATGTTTACTCAGAAGCAATCCTAACCATATCTACTCAAAACTAAGGACTACTGAATTCAATGGGGTTTACTCCCTGTATGTGAGGCCCTCAACTGCCCAAAGGCTTGTTTCGAAGAGACTCCAAGATGGCGACAGAGGTGGCTGCTTTGTTGCGAGCTTCGCTTGCTCCTTGTTATTGTTTTGTTTTATGGTTTTAACATTTTAACAAATTAACAACGTCTAGTGCAGGACACAGAACACAAGAGACAATAGTCATAGCCTCTATGTTTCTTTGCGAGGCTGCTAGAGGCTGAACCCCCGCTCACCCGGTCTTCATGAGATTTACTGTGCAACCAGTCAGACTGAAATGAAACAAAAAGCAGCAAGAAAGGGAATAGAAGACTCAGCTGCTGTTTCAGGATTTCTTTGAACAACTGACGAGAGAGATAGTGAGCAAGTGTTGGTGAGAACTCTGCCTGCCCAGCTTCCCCACTTATTGCTGGTACTGGGAAGAAAGGACTATGCTTAACAGACTGCTTCTGGTTGCAGTTTTAGCTCTGTCTGCAGAATAATTCCTGCAAACTTTTGGAGCTGTACTGGTGGAAACCCTTCCTGCTTGCTGGGTATCAGCTTCACCCACCTGAGACTGCAAGGGACGGAGACCAGCTGCTGGCTACAAACTTGCCACAAGGCTAAGGCAGTTGAGACAAGGTGCGGCACCTGGTGGAGAGTGCTGCCTGCTTGCTGAGTATCAACTCATCAACTTCATTCACCTGGAAGTGCAAGGGGCAACTGTCGTTCAGTGACTTCTGGCTAGACTACTATCAGCTTTTACTTTGGGTTTTTTTAAAAAACTTTTTTAGATTTCTACCCCTTCCTTTGTTTTTACAGATTAGATTTGTTACTTTGGTTTTTCTTCCTCCGCTCCCTTTCTCTCTCTCTCTTTTTTCTTTTTTCGTTTCTTCCTTGGAGTGGGAGGGATCTGGGATGACTATGACAGGAAAGAAAAGACACAGTTCCCTTAGTGATCTGGTGCCTGAACCACATTTCAAGCAGTGCAGATTTGATGAATTTCTATCATCCAAACAACCCAAGCAGACATTTTGGGCTTTACTATCCCAGTTACAAATACTTTCTCAGCACTTGCTATGGCCAATGACCCTTCCCCTGGAATTAAAGAAGATTTCCCCACCTTTCAATGATAAGATTATGACTGGGCCCACTCCCCCTGATTCATCTCTTTTTGAACTTATGGCAAAGCAATATACCTTAGTGGTCAATACAACACAAAACAGTTATTCCAAACTAGGAGATAAGTTAGGTGCTCTTACTTCAAGCAGCAGCTTAGACCCCGGGCTGCTCTAGGCTGTACTGGTTGAGAAAGCTACTTCTTCAGCTGCTTCTCCTCAACATAACTTGTTGGTCATATCTCTAAAGTAAAGAATGGACAATTCATTGGGGGCACAGGATACCTTTTGGTCCTACAGGCCTACCAGGTTGTTTTAAATATCAGGCATGCCACTCTGGGATACAGTCCAGCTGGTTAAACTTCATTTAAGGCAATTATTTGGAATCAGATTTATAGATCTGAGAGCAGTAGAACTGTTGTCTGGTTCTCCAGCCTACAGCAGTGTGCTTCTTAGTTTCACTAAATCAGATATTCCTACCTTCCTAATTAGGAAAAGGTCACTGCTTAACTTATTTGGTAACTCTTCTGTGAGAGTTTTAAAGACTTTTCTCTTAAGCATCTCTTACCCATTAAGAGACAAAGAGATACTATAAAGGCTCTGGTATTAGTACTAATACTAAGGTGTTAGTTGGAAGAGATCTGTTAGTACTAAGAAACAATCTACTCAGGGCACTCTGTCTAGTACTGCAGACTCTAAAGGGATTAAATGTGCTAAACATACCACACTAGACTCTCTACCTACCCAACATTTAGTACCTAATTTACAGCAGGATACTTCTTTTACAAATAATGAATCACTTAACATAATTAGATGGGATGAACTGACATCTTCACCTTTAAATTCATCCCAGCAGAAAAGATAAAATCTACTGTTCCTACATCTCATTTACTACCCCAGGCCAGTAGCAATCCTTGGGAGCCAGATGAGTGTCATCTCCTTACTTCCTTTTCTGTGCTTCCACAGGCTAAACAAACAAGCATCATCCAAAACAAAGTATGGTAAAGACTAAACTCTTGAGTCTTTCTTCAAAGAATGAAAATTTGGCCAAATCCCTTGAGGTTTCATTAGCTCCTCTCTTGCCAGCCACTAAAGCTTTTTCTCCAGTTTGCATAGTCAAGAAACCCAAGCATTCTGGCGTATTTCAAACTATCGATTCATCTCCTCAGGAAGAAAAGGTGAATAATTTTGTTAAAATTAATGCAAGTGCTGCTTGTTCCATGGACTGGACTAGTTGCCAGTTCCTGGAACCACATGAATTAGGGTCATCTCCCATCTCTAATTCTTCCTCTGAACCCCTAAATAAGCAGCTCTTACCAATTAAGAGCGGTAGCATCTTCTTAGACCAGGATGGTGTGCTAGACAAATTAAAGTCCATTGATTGACCACCTGAGACAATTAACACACCTTCCCTAATAAGGTGCCTCTCTTGGAATATAGTGGGATGGAAGGGGAAGTCTAGGGACAGTTCATTTACTGATTATATAAAATCATTTGATATTGTTCTACTGCAAGAAACCTGGGCTTGTGACCAGATAATATTTAAAGGGTACTTTGTCACTTCTTTGCCTGCAACCCAGACCTCAACTAGAGGTAGGTCCAGAGCAGGATTACTCTGTCTAGTTTCAACATCTCTTAGTGTGGAAGTTGTTGCATTCCCTATTTGTGGAACAGTAGCTATGGCAACCTTAATTAAGAGTCACTGCTTTCAACATATTGTTTAATATTTATATCCCCCCAATTAAAAGTCATTTAGAGAAGAATGCCCAATGGGATGAGCTGGAACAATATATTACCCATATCAAGGCAAAGTTCCCATCTGCACAGGCCCTTATTGCTGGTGACTTTTATTTATTTATTTATTTATTGTAATTGTATACCACCCCATAGCCAAAGCTCTCCACAAGCTAGAGGGAGCCCCCAACTGATGAAGCATCAAGGCCCCAGCTGACAAAGCATCAAGGCAAGTTAAGCAGCAGAGCGAGAAGAGGGTAAGTAGCACCCATTTATTTCATTATTTAATTGAATTAAAACAGCTCAGAGTAATAAGTAATAAGTAATAAGGGCAGCCTAGGGTCACCCTGAGCTAGGAGCCAAATCCTGAAAGAACCTACATCTCAGGAGACAGATCCTAGGGGTAGGAAGCCTATAGAAAGCTAGTTTTCAACACCACCCTAGCATGAAAGCTTCAGGGGACACTGTAAACAAGGCTAAATTCCAGTTGGAGAGAAGGAGAAAAAGGAAAGTCCACCAATACATACAGGGAGAGAGTCAGCTTGGTCTTTGCTAAAAAGGGCAGCTTTAGTCTTCCTTAAACACAACCACAAGCTCTGTTTCCCTAGGTTAAAGAAAGGTCAGGCTGTTCTAGGTGGGAAAACAAAAAAACAAAAAAGACTCACCTGGAAGTCGCAGCCCCTTGCTTAGATTAAAAGCAGCCAAAAGCTAGTCTAGTTTGATCAGGCCAGAGTGCAAAGCACCACTTAAAACTACAGGAGAACTTCCACTGATAAAAGTGGTTGTTAGCAAATAAAATAAAAATAGAGTAAAAGCTAGTTAACCTTTCTTAGTACTACTAGTCAAAGTCCTTAAACAGCCCCCCCTCATGAAGGAAGGGAGGAAGGAAGCCTGAGATAATTCTAAGGAGTTAAGCTCCAGCTGATAGTTGAGCCATCAGCCTCAATTAACACATCATTGGCTGGCAGCAGTAGCTGGGAGGGAACAGCCACACATATAAATTCAGAGCACCCTAGCGAGGGAGCCTGCTCCATGAGCTAGAGGAAGCCCCCAGCTGATGAAGCGTCAGGGCGAGGAGGGCAGCGGGGCGAGGAGGGCAGCGGGGCGAGGAGGGCAGCGGGGCGAGGAGGGCAGCGGGGCGAGGAGGGCAGCGGGGCGAGGAGGGCAGCGGGGCGAGGAGGGCAGCGGGGCGAGGAGGGCAGCGGGGCGAGGAGGGCAGCGGGGCGAGGAGGGCAGCGGGGCGAGGAGGGCAGCGGGGCGAGGAGGGCAGCGGGGCGAGGAGGGCAGCGGGGCGAGGAGGGCAGCGGGGCGAGGAGGGCAGCGGGGCGAGGAGGGCAGCGGGGCGAGGAGGCCAGGGCCCCCCACTCTGCCCGTCTGTTGCCTGACCTCAACTAAACCACAGTCCCCAACCCATTAACGTAATAAACCTTAAACAAAACCATGCAGGTAAGAACCCAGCAGGGGTGTGGGGGCTTTCCATTGTTTTGCATTGCCTGCAGCATGTACGACTATCTGCCTGTTGGACAGAAGTTGTGGGTGTGCTCTTGGTGCAATGAGCTCCTGGCTCTCCGGGAACGACTTCATTTCCTTGAGGCCAAGGTGGCGGACCTGGAAAAGCTGAGAGAGGCAGAGAGGTGTGTGGAGGAGGCCTTCAGGGACACTATAGCTGTGTCCCACTCGAAGGATGATAGCTCTCCTGCTATCATGGAGAATGATGGTCTCAGGGAAGGAGAGCATCCAGCTGAGGAAGAGGGAAACGATCCCTTAGAAGGGACCCATTCCTTGGGGGATGAGGATATATCTCTGGGGGGTGGAGGGATCCTTGTAGTGGGCAATTCGATCATTAGGAATATAGACAGTGGGGTGTGTGATGTGCGTGTAGACCGCAAGGTGATTTGCCTGCCTGGTGCGAAGGTTGCGGATATCGCCCGGCGTTTAGATAGTTTGGTAGACAATGCTGGGAAGGAGTCAGTGGTCGTGGTGCACGTTGACACCAATGACATGGGGAAATGCAGCCGTGAGGTCCTGGAAGCAAAATTTAGGTTGAAAGCCAGGACCTCCAAGGTGGATTTCTCTGAAATGCTACCGGTTCCACGCGCAGGACCAGCCAGATGGGCACAGCTTTGTAGTCTCAATGCGTGAATGAGACAATGGTGTCGGGAGGAGGGGTTTGGATTTGTTAGGCACTGGGGAACATTTTGGGACAAGCCGGGCCTGTACAAAAGGGATGGGCTCTACTTGAACCAGACTGCTGGCACTTAAAATTAAAAAGGCAGCAGAGCAGCTTTTAAACTGACTGAGGGGGGAAACCCAACAGGAGCTGAGGAAGGTCTGGTTCAGAATTAACCTCCCCCCTGGGATAAAGACCAAAGAAATGATGAAATTTTAAAAGGGGTAGGCCTAGAAGTAGGCATTGTGAGAGCAGGGGCAGAGGATATAAATTCAGAAGGGCAAAATTACCACAGGCCAAACCACAAGTGCCAAAGACACTTGAAGAGAGACACTGCTTACAAGTGCCTGTACGCTAATGCTAGGAGCCTCCGAACCAAGATGGGAGAACTGGAGTGCTTGGTCTTAGAGGAGAGCATTGATATAGTGAGCATAATGGAGACTTGGTGGAATGGAGAAAACCAGTGGGATACGGTTATCCCTGGATATAAACTATATTGGAAGGACAGGGAAGAACATATTGGTGGTGGTGTCGCTCTATACGTGAAAGAAGGCATTGAATACAGCAAGCTCAAAATCCCCAAAGAAGCGGACACCTCCACAGAATCGTTGTGGGTGGTGATACCATGCCCCAGGAGGGATTTAATACTGGGAACGATCTATAGTTCCCCTAATCAAAATACTCAGGGAGACCTTGAGATGAGATATTAAATTGAAGAAGCATCCAAACTAGGAAATGTGGTAGTAATGGGTGACTTCAACTACCCAGACATAGACTGGCTGCATATGTGTTCCATTCATGACAAAGAAGCAAAATTTCTAGATATTCTAAATGACTATTCCCTAGACCAGTTGGTCATGGAACCGACCAGAAGGATGGCAACCCTGAACTTAATCCTCAGTGGAGACCGGGACCTGGTGCGAGATGTGTTATCGAACTGATTGGGAGCAGTGACCATAGTGCTATTAAATTAAACATACATGTAAATGGCCAATTGCCAAGAAAATTCAACACGGTCACATTTGACTTCAAAAGAGGAAACTTCACAAAAATGAGGGGATTGGTAAAAAGAAAGCTGAAAAACAAAGTCCAGAGGGTCACATCACTCAAAAATGCTTGGAAGTTGTTTAAAAAACACTATATTAGAAAAGCAACTGGAGTGCATACTGCAGATCAGAAAAGGCACCACTAGGGCCAAGAAGATGCCAGCATGGTTAACGAGCAAAGTCAAGGAAACTCTTAGAGGCAAAAAGTCTTCCTTCAGAAAATGGTAGTCTTGTCCGAATGAAGAAAATAAAAAGGGACACAAACTCTGGCAAAAGAAATGCAAGAAGACAATAAGATGCTAAAAAAGAATATGAGGAGCACATTGCTAAGAACATAAAAACCAGCAACAAAAAAATTTATAAATACATTCAGGGAGGCGATTGGACCCTTGGATGATAAGGGAATCAAAGGTGTACTAAAGAACGATAAGGAGATAGCAGAGAAGCTAAATGAATTTTTTGCATCTGTCTTCACAGTGGAAGATATAGGGCAGATCCCTGAACCTGAACTAACATTTGCAGGAAGGGATTCTGAGGAACTGAGACAAATAGTGGTAATGAGAGAGGAAGTTCTAGGCTTAATAGACAATATAAAAACTGACAAATCACCGGGCCCAGATGGCATCCACCCGAGAGTTCTCAAAGAACTCAAATGTGAAATTGTTGCTAACTAAAATATGTAACTTGTCCCACAGGTCCTCCTCCGTGCCTGAGGACTGGAAAGTGGCAAATGTAACACCAATCTTCAAAAAGGGATCCAGGGAGGATCCCGGAAATTACAGGCCAGTTAGCTTAAGTTCTGTCCCTGGAAAACTGGTAGAAAGTATTATTAAAGCTAGATTAATTAAGCACATAGAAGAACAAGCCTTGCTGAAGCAGAGCCAGCATGGCTTCTGCAAGGGAAAGTCCTCTCTCAGTAACCTACTAGAATTCTTTGGGAGTGTCAACAAGCATATAGATAGAGGTGATCTGGTGGGCATAGTGTACTTAGACTTTCAAAAAACTTTTGACAAGATACCTCACCAAAGACTTCTGAGAAAGCTTAGCAGTCATGGAATAAGAGGAGAGGTCCTCTTGTGGATAAGGAATTGGTTAAGAAGCAGAAAGCAGAGAGTAGGAATAAACGGACAGTTCTCCCAATGGAGGGCTGTAGAAAGTGGAGTCCCTCAAGGATTGGTATTGGGACCTGTACTTTTCAACTTGTTCATTAATGACCTAGAATTAGGAGTGAGCAGTGAAGTGGCCAAGTTTGCTGACGACACTAAATTGTTCAGGGTTGTTAAAACAAAAAGGGATTGCGAAGAGCTCCAAAAAGACCTCTCCAAACTGAGTGAATGGGCAGAAAAATGGCAAATGCAATTCAATATAAACAAGTGTAAAATTATGCATATTGGAGCAAAAAATCTGAATTTCACATATACGCTCATGGGGTCTGAACTGGCAGTGACCGACCAGGAGAGAGACCTTGGGGTTGTAGTGGACAGCATGATGACAATGTCGACCCAGTGTGCAGCAGCTGTGAAAAAGGCAAATTCCATGCTAGGGATAATTAGGAAAGGTATTGAAAATACAACAGCCGATATCATAATGCTGTTGTATAAATCTATGGTGCGGCCACATTTGGAATACTGTGTACAGTTCTGGTCGCCTCATCTCAAAAAGGATATTCTAGAGTTGGAAAAGGTTCAGAAGAGGGCAACCAGAATGATCAAGGGGATGGAGCGACTCCCTTATGAGGAAAGGTTGCAGCATTTGGGGCTTTTTAGTTTAGAGAAAAGGCGGGTCAGAGGAGACATGATAAAAGTGTATAAAATTATGCATGGCATTGAGAAAGTGGACAGAGAAAAGTTTTTCTCCCTCTCTCATAATACTAGAACTCATGGACATTGAAAGAAGCTGAATGTTGGAAGATTCAGGACAGACAAAAGGAAGTACTTCTTTACTCAGCGCATAGTTAAACTATGGAATTTGCTCCCTCAAGATGCAGTACTGGCCACCAGCTTGGGTGGCTTTAAAAGAAGATTAGACAAATTCATGGAGGACAGGGCTATCAATGGCTACTAGCCATGATGGCTGTGCTCTGCCACCCTAGTCAGAGGTAGCATGCTTCTGAAAACCAGTTGCCAGAATCCTCAGGAGGGGAGAGTGTTCTTGCACTCGGGTCCTGCTTGCGGGCTTCCCCCAGGCACCTGGTTGGCCACTGTGAGAACAGGATGCTGCACTAGATGGGCCACTGGCCTGATCCAGCAACCTCTTCTTATTGTTCTTATGTTCTCCGGGCAGTTTACAGTAACTAAAAACATTAAAAACAAATATACAAATTTAAAACACATCTTTTAAAAACAATTTAAAACACAATTTTAAAAATTTAAAAGAATGTAAAAACACATGCTAAAATGCCTGCGAGAAGTGGAAAGTCTTGACCTTGTGCTGAAAACATAACAGTGATGGCACCAGGCACACCTCGTCAGAGAGATCATTCCATAATTTGGGGGCCACCACTGAGAAGGCCCTCTCCCTTGTTGCCACCCTCCAAGCTTCCCTCGGAGTAGGCACCCGGAGGAAGGCCTTAGATGTTGAGCGTAGTGTACGGGTGGGTTTGTATCGGGAGAGGCATTCCATCAGGTATTGTGGTCCCAAGCCGTGTAAGGCTTTATAGGTTAAAACCAGCACCTTGAATCAAGCTCGGAAATATACAGGCAGCCAATGCACATCTGGGACCTGATGATTCTGCATTGGCAGAATCTCGATATCTTCAAGGAATTGATAATTTGATAGGACAATTTCCCTATATCAGACATTCTAAAGATGTTACATAAAAAAATGCTGGTGTGTGTTTGACTCTTTTAGCATGTCAACATAACAAACTCATTTTGAATGGAAGCACCGCTGGTAATTTGCTGGGTGAGTTCACTTTTAGCTCTCTATTAGGTGGTAGTGTGGTAGAGTATGTCCTTGTTTCTCCGTCCCTAAAGGGAATGATTCAAGGCTTTTATGTCAACAATTGAACTGACAGTGATCATTACCTTTAGTTACTTTAATAAAACCCCTTACCAATATCCGCCTTCTCACCAGACCTCCATTGTTGGATTCCTCATCACTTGTATGCAAGAAAAGGATTAAATGGTCCAACAGATCTGAGGACAAATTTATCCCAGAGAGCCAGTGTGGTGTAGTGGTTAAGGTGCTGGACTACAACCTGGGAAACCAGGGTTCGATTTCCCACACAGCCATGAAGCTCACTGGGTGACCTTGGGCCAGTCACTGCCTCTCAGCCTCAGAGGAAGGCAATGGTAAACCACCTCTGAATACCGCTTACCATGAAAACCCTATTCATACGGTTGCCATAAGTTGGAATCGACTTGAAGGCAGTACACACACACACACACACACACACACACACACACACACACACACACACACACACACACACACACACACACACACACACACACACACACACACACACACACACACACACACACACACACACACACACACACACACACACACACACACAGAGTATCCCAGGGTGTTTGCAATTTTACCAAAACATCTTAGTTTCAGCTGATAAAGAGAGGCTGTACCATTATGAGGCCCTTATCTCTGAAATTCAAAGGACCCTAGTGGAAGTCAGCAATTCAGCTGCTGTTAAACAACTTAGAAGCAAGAGTTGGTTCGATCGTGACTGTGTGTTGCTTAAGAATCAAATCAGGCAGGTATATTCCATCTATCGTAGTGAAGGAACCAAATGCTTACCCAAAGTTTATTATAAATTGAAATGTGAATATAAAGCACTCATTAACCAAAAGAAAAATCTAAAGAGAGGAGAAAATGGAACTTATTAATATCTGCCACTCAAAAGAAGGATAGTCAATTATTTTGGTGGATTGTCACGGGGGCTATGATACATCCCCATGGATTTTCTGCCTATTGTATCTCCTCTCATGAGTGGGAAAGATAGGTTTCTGCAATTCTACATGATTCTAATAACCCTCTTATCTGTAGCCTTCAACTATCTGCTGATGTTCCAGAATGGCAACCTGTAACTCCTGGTGAAATTCTCAACATGATTCTTGAACTTAAATCTGGGAAAGCCCCTGGGCCAGATTCTGTGCCCCCGGGTCTTTTAAAATTTAACCCTGACTGGTGGACCCCACTACTTTCAACATTCTTTATTTTTATCAATAGAACTGGTAAAATCCCAGAGATTTGGAGTAAAGCTATTATAGTTCCTATTTTCAAAAAAGGCAACAGGACCAGCCCAGCTAATCATCCCATCAGCCTTCTCTCATCAATTGGGAAACTTTACACTAGTTATCTGAAAAGCAGGCTCTTATCTTGGATAGAAGAAAATAGCATAATTGGTGAGGAACAGATTGGGTTTAAAGCCGCTTGTTCAACATTAGACCATTGTTGTGTATTAGCCCATTTAGCTGAGAAATTTACTTCAGTTCTTGGTGGCAAACTTTTCCCTGCCTTTATTGATCTTAAGTCCGCTTTTGATCTGCTTTCAAGAGATCTGCTATGGGTTAAATTACAAAATAGCGGTATAGGCAATCATTTATTATTTCTCATCAAATCCTTTTACAATCAGACCTCCAGCCAGTGGGCAGCAGGGTCAAATTACTAATTCAATCCTTGTTGCTAAGAGGGTAAGACAAGGTTGTATTTTGGCCCCTTATCTTTTAAATCTGTTTTTAAATGATTTAGCCCCATTTTTTCCTAATGTTGATTTTCATGCTCCCAAATTGTCTAATGCTAAAACACTATTGCTTTTGTATGCTGATGATGCTGTACTGTTATCCTTGCCAGAATAGGGTTAAAGTGGTGGTTATCTGCTTTTGGCACCTACTGCTCTAATAATAAAAATGTAAATGTACTGTCTTCAAATTGATTCCTACTTATGGTGACCCTATGAATAGGGTTTCTCTGGTAAATGGTATTCAGAGGGGCTTTACCATTGCCTTCCTCTGAGGCTGAAGGGCAGTGACTGGCCCAATGTCACCCAGTGAGTTTCATGGCTATGTTGGGATTCAAACCCTGGTCTTCCAGGTCGTAGTTCAACACTCTAACCACTACACCATAATGATCTGATTAATTACTGTAAATCTAAAATTTTAGTGTTTTCTAAAGCTCGTAAACAATACAAATGGATTTTAAATGATAATGTAATTGAGCAAGTTTCCCATATAAAATACTTAGAGATTCAAATGCAAAGTTCTGGTCTCAATAACGTAGGCAGGCAATTGATTCTGCAAATTTTAGTCAGCAGCTTTTCCTAAGATTCTTCTTTATTCAAGGTGGTCAATACATTCCCTCTGCTATTCAAACTTACAAAGCAAACACTCTGGCCCAGCTCACTTATGGCATACCAATTTGGATCCTGGGTGTTTTAATTCTCAAATGGAAAGAGTCCAGTCTGTATTTCTTAGGAAATTAATGGTTCTCCCTCCCTGCATGGGCAATGCTGCCATCTATTTGGAAGCAGGCATTCTATCAGTTTCCTATAAAGTTTGGATTGACGCCCTAAAATGGTGGTTACTCCTAGCAGCTCCTGGGAGCTAACCTTCCTTACTGCTCTTGGACTCCTTTGTGAGTCATTGGATGTGTGAGATGGAGAAGAAAATAATTAAGTTGGGCTTTTCCCCTGAAGTGCTGGGTAATTACGGGCTTAAGAAGGCCCAGATTTCTGTTGTCCAAAGATTAATACACTTAGACTTGCAGTATTTGAGAACTGCTGCTAATAAATCCTGCTCACCATTATTCTACAATAATTTTAACAATGGAATTATTGCAGCTTCATACTTGTATTCACTGACAATTCCGAAGTACAGGAGAGCATTTACTCTTCCCAGTTTCAATGTATTGCCATTGGCACTGTTAAAAGGACGATTTAAAAAAATTCCAGTCAGCGAATGGACATGTCCTTGCGGAGCTGGTGTAGTGGAAACTGTTCAGCATGTTTTACTGTTATGTAGTTTGTACAGTGATTGCAGAAAGAATAACATTTCCCCTTTATTAACAGTCTTGCCTAGGGGTATTTCTGCAAATTTGGTATTGTTCTGTTTAAGGGATGTCTCACCCTCTGTTACTGAAAGTGTTGCAAAGTTCTTTTTTTATCACAATGCAGATTAGGAAAGAAAATGCTGCCAGTCCTCTGACCAACAAACTATTTAATCTGTATTATTTGTTTTGCAATAATTACCAGTAGTTGTGTTCTATATGTATTTTAATTTTTAATGGTTTTTAAATCTTTGTGGCTTTTTAAACCAATTTTAATCTTCTGGTCTGTGACCGTAATAAATTATTCATTCATACTCCCTGTATGTGGGATTACTATTGCAGCTTTACTGCCAGAAAAGTGAGTACAGGATTAAAGCTTTGTATTGGGAAGATTTTCAAAAGAGTCTGTGTTAGAATTGCTTAATATGTTTTTTAATAATGTTTTTAACCCCTTTTTAAAGTTTTTTTAAAAATGTTTTTAACACTGTTTTGTTTTAATGTATTTTAAAATCTGTTTTTATGGTGTTTTAAAGTGTTTTTAGCACTTTGTTTGCCGCCCTGGGCTCCTGCTAGGAGGAAGGGCGGGATACAAATTTAATAAATAAATTAGACAAATAAGCTGCCCTCTTCAACAGCCCAGGAAAATGTAAACTTGTTTGACTCCTCATAATTACAAAAGCATAACACATTATAATGGCATTTACATCTCCTGTACACAAGAGAAAAAGAAACTTTAGCTTAGTTTGTGAGATCTTCAGACAAGTAGGAAAAAAACAGTTTTCTGGCCTTGCAATGAGTTCTAGCTATCGCCTCGAGGTCAACATATCCCTTGTCAATCACAAACCTGACTTCACTTAATGGCTACAAACCTGAAAGGGTGGGGCTAGAGCAGCTAGCTACAAGCTCCTTTAACAGAAATTGCGGGGGGGGGGCAGCTGCTGTTTTGGTGTATATCTCTTGAAAAAGACCACCTAGAAACTTAATTTTAAAAAAAGTGAAAGCCAAGAGTCCGGAAATTTAGGTGACCCACCTGGAGACCTAGAGAGGAGCCTAAAATCCAGAATCTCCTAGCGAAATCCAGAGTCCTGCCAACAGACAATGAGAAGGTAAGTCTTATTACCTAAAAATTATTAGTAGTAATAGTAATAGAAGCATTTATTGGATTTATTAATTGCTTGTTACCTGAAGACCTTCAAGTGACAACATGGTAACAAGTAATTAAAAGGATTGCAGCCCTACTCCCTCAATGTGTGTTTACGGTTGTAGACTGACCATTGTAAAATTAATTAACGAGCTCATGAGTCTGCAAGAGCCCCTTAGTCAATCAGGAAGAGAAGCGGGGAGGAGAATCTAAAGTTTCTTCAAGAAACACAAAAAGCAAAGGAAGCCAGTGTTGGTCCTAACAAAACTATTCCAATGTGGATATTGGATTTAAATTTTGTTTCCCTCTTCCCCAGCAATGGTTGGACCCTCTCCCCCTGCTGCTTTGTTCTCTCCCCCCCCCGATTGCTAATTTCTCTTGAGCAGTAGGGGAGAGATCCTTAAAAACAAAATTACATCCAGGGGTTTTCCAGCTGGTGCAGTACAAAGCAAAGCGGTAGTCAAAGTGGACCCACATGGGGCCCAGAAGAATTCTGGGAAAATGAAGATGGAGGCTTTGGCTACTGCTTTGCTTTGTGGCATGCCAGGCAGCCACCTAGTAGATTGTACAATGGAAGGAAGAAGCCTGGCATTAGTTCCAATAGGTCCCAGCATGCCCATGCCAGCCCAGATGCTGAGACAAGGTCTGTTTGCTGTGGACCCCTCTATAATCTGTTGCAGGACTCTGGACTTTGGCCAGCCCTCATGGAGCCACTGTCTATCTCTTGTGTCACATTTTCTGATCTTTATTCAGATGGGGAGGGTGGATGTGTACCTATAAACCAGCAGCTTGAAATGGAATGATTTCATCAAACATTTCCTGCTGCAACCTGCAGTGCAAAAGAAAATGAGATGATGTTGCTAGTAATGGCAACACTGAAAAACAAAAGATTAATTTTAGAACATGCTTATGCACCCTGACTGGGCTTCTGCTCTTACATTTTACTCTATTTGTATCCTTTTCCTTATAAAATCTGGCTTATAACATACATCCCTAACCTCTGCATCATGGCTAGCAGGCTTTGTAGGTGTTGATTGGCAATGCTGCTAGTAAAGGATACACCTTCCTTTTTCCAAAAAAGACTATTTTGGTTTTTTGATTAAATTGAATGTCCCTTCAGGAACTGAAAAAAGATACACTGAGGTGAGGTGCCATCAATCAATATGCAAACTAAAATCAGTATAAGTGATATTGGTTAATAGGCAAAAGATTAACAACCTAAAATCCTTTATAGGTTGAAAAACCCTATTTATCATGTGTTATCACAAAACAGATGCAATCTAATGTGAAATAGCAAGCCCCTCACCTAAACAAAGCATGTTTAGAACAACTGCTGGAAGTCAAACAAGTAGGAGAAAAATAATTTTTGCCCCAAATGCATGAATGAACAAAAGAAAATTACTGACTGTGGATAAATAGCAATATAAAATGAAAATGCTATAATTTCATCTGTCTGACATAAGGGAGGCTAGGATTGAAAGGATTTTTCTTACATTATTGAAAGATAATGGTAAGGGCTCCTATCTATTCCTGCATTTTTTTAACTTTGAAGTACAGCTGTTTTAAAATATGCACCTTGGGAAATATCTGCATAGCCATAGTGTTTATAAATAGTGAAAAATATTTCTAAGGTGCATCAGTATACAATGGGACACTGCAATGTGCATTAAAAATATACCACTGCCTAAGATGCAGTGGGAATGAGGGTGTTGTCAGCAAAAGCCAATGAGAGATTAACAACATCCTCATTAACATTGTTCAAAAACAGTGTTGTCTTAATTTATTGATTGCATTTATAGCCCTTCTTTTTCCATGAAACTTAAGGAACTCAAACCCTGGGTTCCAGATCACAGGGAGAGTTGGAGAGTCTTCTGTAATGGGGCATTATACAAATGCTTGATGCTAAATAATTGGATACTAAATATCTCGGTTTGAACTCTTGTGCCTATTAGAGAGGCTAAGGTCACTTTATCATCTTGCTATATTTAGGATTAAGTTGGGGGAAGAACATTTTTCACCACAGTTTTCAGTAGCATTGAAAAGCACCCTCTTCCCCACCCACCTACTCTTCAGTTTTTGCTATTCAGGAAGTATTGCTCTCACTTTGAATTTGCTTCATTTTCCCTCAGTGCCATGTACGTCACACCTGACCAGTTACATTGGATTGTGACATAATCCCATTCATGGCATGATCCCCAATTGGCTGAGATAGTCCATGTGAGTACTTAAGGGGAAATGCCATATTAATAACACATTTGGGTTCATTTTACTAAAGCTATAGCAGATGAGAAAATAATGGCAGTGACCAGAAATGGGGAAAAGGGGGCATTTAGTTCTCTCCCCAACCTCAGGTAATATTTCCACCCTTGAAAACACTGCTTTTCGCTTGATAATTGGACTGGTACAGCCCTAATTTGGAGTCCTCATGCAGCCTCACCCATCCCTACAAGATGATCAACATAATGACTATATAATGTTTAAATGAAGGAATAATAAATGATTCAGACATCATTTTATTATTATTATTGTTATTATCTTTATTTATACCCCGCCCTTTTTTCAAACTGGAACTCAAGGCGGCTTCCCGATAATTTTCCAAATAATAAAAAGCTGGCACTGAAATAAGTGATATTTCTTGATGCATAATGACATTTCTGTCCAGACATCTGAAATACCCATGGTATACAGGGGAATTTAATGAGAGGTAGAATCATGATGTGCCATTTTGGGGTTTTATTCTGAACCTCCCTCTCTTCTTTTACTACCAGAATTTTCAGAAACCTTTTTTGTGCAGAACAGTTCCAACTGTGATTGTTTGTTGTTGTTATGTGCCTTCAAGTCAATTACAACTTATGGCAACCCTATGAATCAGTGACCTCCAATAGCATCTGTCATGAACCACACTGTTCAGATCTTGTAAGTTCAGGTCTGTGGCTTCCTTTATGGAATCAATCCATCTCTTGTTTGGCCTTCCTCTTTTTCTACTCCCTGCTGTTTTTCCCAGCATTATTGTCTTTTCTAGTGAATCATGTCTTCACATGATGTGTCCAAAGTATGATAACCTCAGTTTCATCATTTTAGCTTTTAGTCACAGTTCTGGTTCAATTTGTTCTAACACACAAGTATATGTCTTTTTCGCAGTCCATGGTATGCGCAAAGCTCTCCTCCAGCACCACATTTCAAATGAGTTGATTTTTCTCTTATCCGCCTTTTTCACTGTCCAACTTTCACATCCATACATAAAGATTGGGAATACCATGGTCTGAACGATCCTGACTTTGGTGTTCAGTGATACATCTTGGCATTTGAGGACCTTTTCTAGTTCTCTCACAGCTGCCCTCCCCAGTCCTAGCCTTCTTCGGATTTCTTGACTATTGTCTCCATTTTGGTTAATGACTGTGCCAAGGTATTGATAATCCTTGACAAGTTCAATGTCCTCATTGTCAACTTTAAAGTTACATAATTCTTCTGTTGTCATTACTTTAGTCTTTTTGAGATTCAGCTGTAGTCCTCCTTTTGTGCTTTCCTCTTTAAATGTCATCAGCATTCTTTTGAAAGCATTACTGGTTTCTGCTAGTAGTATGGTATCGTCTGCATATCTTAAATTATTGATATCTCTCCCTCCAATTTTCACACCTGCTTCATCTTGGTCCATTCCCGCTCTCGGTACGATATTTTCTGCGTACAGATTAAACAAATAGGGTGATAAAATACACCCCTGTCTCACACCCTTTCCGATTGGGAACTAATCGGTTTCTCTGTCCTTACAGTAGCCTGTTGTCCAGACTATAGGTTGCGCATCAGGACAATCAGATGCTGTGGTACCCCATTTCCTTTAAAACATTCCATAGTTTTTCATGATCTACACAGTCAAAGGCTTTGCTGTAGTCTATAAAGCACAGGGTGATTTACTTCTGAAATTCCTTGCTCCGTTCCATTATCCAACGTGTGTTTACCATATGATCTCTGGTGCCTCTTCCCTTTCTAAATCCAGCTTGGACGTCTGGCATTTCTTGCTCCATATATGGTAAGAGCCTTTGTTGTAGAATCTTGAGCATTACTTTACTTGCATGGGATATTAAGGCAATAGTTCGATAATTACTGCATTCTCTAGGATCCCCTTTCTTTGGAAGTGGGATATATATTGAACGCTTCCAATCTGTGGGCCATTGTTTAGTTTTCCATATTTCTTGACAAATTTTTGTCAAAATTTGGACAGATTCAGTCTTAGTAGCTTGTAGCAACTCTATTGGTATGTCATCTATTCCTGGTGATTTGTTTCTTCCAAGAATTTTAAGAGCAGCTTTCACCTCACTTTCTAAAATTTCTGGTTCTTCATCATATGGTTCCTCCATGAATGAATCTGTCATCCTTGCATCTCTTTCATAGAGTTCTTCAGTGTATTGCTTCCATCTTCCTTTTATTTCATCTCCGTCAGTCAGTGTATTCCCCTGTTGATTATTCAACATTCCTACTCGTGGTTTAAATTTCCCTTTCATTTATCTAATCTTTTGGAATAGGGCTCTTGTTCTTCCCATTTTGTTGTCCTTTTCTATTTCTATACGATAACTTTTGTAATAGTTTTCTTTGTCGTACTAGTCATTGTATAGTTGCATTTAGGGTTCTGACCGTGTTTCTGTCTCCTTTTGCTTTTGCTTTCCTTCTCTCTTCTATTTTAAGGGTTTCTTCAGTCATCCATTGAGGTCTTTCTCTCTTTTTAACTAGAGGATTATCTTTTTGCATTCTTCCCTGATAATGTCCTTGACTTCAGTCCATAGTTTTTCTGGTTCTCTGTCAACTAAGTTTAAAGCCTCAAATCTGTTCCTTATTTGATCTTTATATTTTTCTGGGATGTTATTTAAATTGTATTTTGGTATAATGAGTGCTTTGTTCTTCTTCTTTAGCTTTACTCTGATTCTTGATATGATCAGTTCATGATCTCTACCGCAGTCTGCTCCTGGTCTTGTTTTCGCAGAAAGTATGGAACTTCTCCATCTTCTGTTTCCAATTATATAATCAATTTGATTTCTATATTGACCATCTGGTGATGTCCACATGTACAGTTATCTTT
The DNA here is from genome assembly GCF_030035675.1 of Rhineura floridana. Classification (NCBI taxonomy): domain Eukaryota; kingdom Metazoa; phylum Chordata; class Lepidosauria; order Squamata; family Rhineuridae; genus Rhineura; species Rhineura floridana. The sequence goes on along the minus strand of NC_084484.1, from coordinate 68,006,740 downwards.
TTGGTTGCTCAAAAAATGTGTTCGCAAGAAACAAATTATTGGCTTCACAGAATTCAATAAGTCTTTCTCCTGCTTCGTTTCTGTCTCCTAGGCCCCATTTCCCCACAATTCCTAATTCTTCTCTGTTCCCTACTTTTGCATTCCAATCCCCCATGATTATTATCATATCTTGTTTTTGTGTGTGATCAATTTCTTCCTGTACTTCTGCGTAAAATCTCTCCAATTCTTCTTCTGCGTTTGACGTTGGATGATGGATATGTTAATAGGTTTCCCGTTTAATCTCATTGATATCACTCGCTCAGACCTTGCGTTGTAGCTCCTAATTGCTTTTGCTACATAACTTCTCACTATTAAAACAACCCCCTTGATTTCTCATTTCCTGCATAAAATATTTTGTAGTTGCCTGATTGAAAATGTCCCATTCCTGTCCATTTTAATTCACTCATGCCAAGTATTGTAATGTTAATACACTCCATTTCTTGCTTGACAATTTCTAACTTCCCTGGTTCATGCTTCTCACATTCCATGTTCCTATTGTGTGCGTCGTAGAACTCCGGACTCTCCTTTCACATCTGTGCACATCAGCCTCTGGGCTTCCTTTAGGCTTTGACCCAGCTGTGTCATTAGTCACAGTGCTACTCATATTTGTCCTTTGTTGTTCCCCAGTAGCTTGGTGAGTGCCTTCTGACCTGGGGGTCTCATCTTCCAGCACTATCTCGTGTTGCATTTTGGATACTCTGTTCATAGGGTTTTTGTGGTAAGAGATATTCAGAGGTGGTTTACCATTGCCTTCCTCTGAGTTTGGATGCATGTTAGTCTGGTGTCTCAGCTTTGATCATTCCGCCTTGGGTGCCCCTGCTAGGAGTCTAGCCTCTGGGTCTAGTCTCCTGACGACATTGCTCTCAGCTGCTTTAACACTCTCAAACCCCCTCACCAAGTTAAGGTGTGCATCCTAAAAGGGGGAACTGTGATCGTACCAATCAAGTTTTACAATGCAGTGAGAGAGCAGGTTGCAGAACATAAATATTCAGAAACATGCTGGAGAGAGTTCCACAACATTTATTTATTTTTATTATTTGATTTATTATTTGATTTATATCCCGCCCTTCCTCCCAGCAGGAACCCAGGACAGCAAACAGAAATGCTAAAAACACTTTAAAACATCATAAAAACAGATCTTAAAATACATCAAAACAAAACAACATTAAAAACATTTTTAAAAAGCTTTAAAAACATCTTTTAAAAAAGGGTTAAAAACAAATTATTCAAAAACACACATATTAACCAGCAATTCTAACACAGACGCAGACTGGGATAGATCTCACCTTAAAAGGCTTGTTGAAAGAGGAAAATTATTTGTACTATGATTAGATCTTTACAATTGTGGTTGAAGCCCTGCTCTCATCCTGCCCTATGGCTAACAAGTCAAATGGCTGTGTTTAAAGGGCCAGGGTTTTACCTGGAGGTAAGTTGGCAAGACTACAAGAAAAAGCATTCTGTCTGGATTTCTTTCTGTTTGATAGTGATTAGCAGAATTTATCATCATCATCAACTACAAGCTCTCTCCAAGACAACAGGCATGATGATTGTTCGGAGTACAAACAATATCCCAGCCTTTAAGAAGCAAAATGTGCAAAAATATATATATTTTGAATAGGGAGAGACACAAAAAGGAGTGTATGTTGACCCTAAAATATAACCTATAGTTTAGATAGGTTATGAATTGACCCCTCTTGCTATCGTTTTAGTTTGAAAGTCAGAATGATTGTTGAACCTGATTGTTTTTCCCCAAGTGCTATACCAATAAGGCTCATTAAATAATATTGTAACTGCCTGCCACAAGCCATGTCTTAGCTAGTACCAGTGTATCACCACTTTGTTATTTTTTTTAAAAATATATCAGTTATTTAAATGCTGTGTTTCTGTCCCAAGGGTGCTTAAAGTGATGTACAATAATATAAAACATACACAATAAAAGCCTACAAAGAACTAAAAACTAAAAAGCTAGGGAAACCAAGAACTGTCACAGAAACGGGCAATAAAGCCAAGCTATCCCATACTAGGGTTGCCAGGTCAGAAGCACCCGAAAACCTGAGATTTCAGGGGTGGGCCCGAGTGATGTCACGGGGCAGGCCCGAGTGATGTCATTAAGCATGATACATTAAGCATCAATCACAGTTGCATGGAGCATACAATTAAAAAAAAATCTGACTGGAAATTAAGCTAGACATCTTAGCTAAAAGATGGAGCCTGGGTAGGGAATCTAGCCTACTTGCTTTCGGCAAGAAGGGTTTAAGTGCCTTCAGGCCAGGCCAGTCACCAGAAGGTCACTGTAGGAAGAAAGGAGCCTAGTGTTGTGGAGCTGTTACATGGGAGCATTCGGGAGTAAAGATGGATGCCCCTGAAGGCTGCAATTCTAAACACACATAAGCCCCCATAGAACTCAGGACTAAGCCCCCATAGAACTCAGCAGGACTTGCTTCTGAGTAGATATAGTTTGGATTGTGCTGTTGGTAAAGCTTGACTAGGGATCCTCTGCAAATACATCCATATCCAAGCAGGGTTGGCAACCCCCTGCCTGGAATGCCCTGACCTTATCTTTTAATATGGCTGCTCCAAACTTCTTTACAGATTTGACCCTTCACTTCAGAAAGAGGTCTGAGAAATGAGTAAGAGTAAGAAGATTCTCTACCCTTTCTGTCTACACTGTGGGCTGCTATAAACTCACTTTGACAGCAAACCTAATTCCAATGAGTAATAATTCAGAGAAAACACACATGGTTTGGTCTACCTTCACATGCAGCAACTTGGGAACAACAACAATTGCAGACACACTTTCAAATATGTGAATTCTCTTTTACCACTATTGGGCAAAAAACAAACTGCCGTGCAACCAACAAGGAGCATCATCAATGGGTTTTAGGGGGTTGAGCTGAGCACATGCAACCACTGCTGTTGCTTTGATGGATGTAAGGGAGTGAGGTTAAAAGTAAATGAAATGCAAACAGAAAATGAAAAATGAAAGACAGTGATGCTTTCCTAAATGCAATACCATACTAACCACAACAAGATTCCTTTGAGTAAGGCAGACAACTTAGCATCCCACAACCAGTCAGGATTCCTAACCAAAAACTAAAACTAAAGATATTCTGGCAGCCAGTCAGTTAATGCAGAATGCTGCAGCATGATTGCTGATATGAGTGAGATCCTATCAGCACATAATACCTCTGCTCTGAAATCTGCATTGGTTGCTGATTTGCTACCAGGCCAAGTTCAAGCTGTGCTTTCCATGTTATGGGTGCCACATAGTACTTGTTCTGCTCTTGTAAGAAATCAGTCCTGTAAAGTGGCAGCATTTTGGATACTCTGTTCATAGAGTTTTCATGGTAAGAGGTATTCAGAGCTGGTTTACCATTGCCTTCCTCTGACTTTGGACACATATCAAGGTTTGGTCACATAATGAGAAGACACGATTCATTAGAAAAGACAATAATGCTGGGAAAAACAGAAGGGAGTAGAAAAAGAGGAAGACCAAACAAGAGATGGATTGATTCCATAAAGGAAGCCACAGACCTGAACTTACAAGAACTGAAAAGGGTGGTTCATGACAGATGCTATTGAGGTCACTGATTCATAGGGTCGCCTTAAGTCAAAATTGACTTGAAGGCACATAACAACAATAATGTAGTGGCAGCACCTATGCTTTGGAACTCCTTGCCTATTGATATTAGGCAGACGCTTCTTTTCAGCACCTGCTAAAATCATTTTTGTTTAGGCAAGCCTATCCCCGCATGTAGAAGCTATTGTGTTTTTAAATCTGTTTTTAACTCATTGTTGGTTTATTATTTTGAATATTTTTAAATACATGTCTTTAACTGTTTTTGCCAAGATTTTTATTGTTTTAATTCTTTCTGTAAACTGCTTTTTACAATAAAGCAGTATGTAACTGTTGTAAATAAAATACATAAATAAATTTTGGAGTCACTGTGACCCTTGAGTCTCTTCCCCCTTTTAGGAACAAAGGAATCTGCCTTATACTGACTCAGGTCATTTGGTACCACATAGCTCAGTACATATGACATGGACTAGCATTGGCTCTCCAGGATTCCAGGCAATAGTTGAATTCTGGACCTTTGTATGCAAAGCATATGCCCTACCAATGAGTTACAACCCTTCCCCTGTTTAAAAAAGGATCTTTTAAAATTGTTCATTTCAATTCACTCTTGAATGCACATCATACCCAGGGCAGATCTACACCATTCATTTAAAGCACATTCAACACCCCTTTGAAGCACATGAATCCCACCACAGAATCATGGGAACTGCAGTTTGTTAAGAGTGGTGAGAACTATAACTGTGAGAGAGAATCGACACTTCCCAGGATTCTTTAGGGGAAGTCATGTGCTTTAAATGTGAGTTGGATGTGCTTTAAATGTATTGTGTGGATCCATTTAATAAATTTTGCCTGAATGTAAATTGTTTTAATTAAATGTAAATTGTTTTAATTAATTAAATTTTAATTAATTAAATTTATTTTTCAAAATGGAAATGAGCTCTAAAGTGTAGTGGGTGACCATGGGTTACTCACCGTCTCTCAGCCTATCTGCCCCTCAGGATGAAAACAATGGAGAACCATGACCAATGGAGAACCATGACAACCCTAAGGAAGAAGGGCATACTTAAAATGTAGAGGAAGTATTGTACAACCAAAGGGTGAAATCAGATACTTATTGGGACACAATATGAAGAAATATTTATATAAGCATGACTATCAAATATGTTTATTATTTACATAACCTGTAAAGTTATTTATAGTGCAAGTGTTTGTTTACTCAGAAGCAAGTCCCAGTGTACTCAATGGGGCATACTCAACCAGGGAGAACTGCAGCCTCAAGTGATAAGGAACTTGTTCTTTTAACAAGTCTTTTAAGCCTTTTAAGTTGAGACCTTATCCCAGTCTGTGTTTGTGCTGGAATTGCTTCTTAATATGTTTTAACCCCTTTCTTTTCTTTTAAAAAAATGTTTTTAAAGCTTTAAAAGTGTTTTTAAATATGTTTTGTTTAATATATTTTAAAGTCTGTTTTTATTATTTTTAAAGTGGTTTTAGTGCTTTTGTTTTCTGCCCTGGGCTCCTACTGGGAGGAAGGGTGGGATATAAATCAAATAATAAATAAATAAAAATAAATAAACTTCATTCAACCAACCCAAAATTCAGAATCATGCCACTTTAAGCTGTTCTGCAACTGTTTATACTTGCTTTATGGTTATTGGTTTTTAAAGGGATTTATTTCTTATTTTGAGCTGCCTTGGTTTCCAGCCACCAACCCTGCCTCACAGGGTTCTTGAAAAGATTCCATACACACACACACACAAACACACATACTTGCAGGTGTAAAAATACACCGCATATAATAGTTTATTGTCAGACCAGTTGGTCATTGCAGAACATTTTTTTAAAAATCAGTATTAGTTTTCTGCATAATAAAAACTGTGATACCTAAGTAAACCCTGCCTAATTGCTTTAAAATAGGATTAGAGGGGGAAAGATTTACAACACAAACACAATTCTTTGTTATGTTTACTCAAAAGTCTCATTAATTTACAGCACAATCCTAACCATGTCTACTCAAAAGTAAGTCCTATTGAATTCATTGGGGTTTACTCCAGGTACATGGGATTAGCATTGCTTTACTCCCAGAAAAGCAAGTATTGGATTAAATACTTTCATGTTGTGAAGGTTTTCAAAGCACTGCCCTCTTCTACAGCCCAGGGTCTGACTCTTGCACACAAGAGGAACAAAAACTTTAAGCCATATTCTTACTTACTCAAACAAACTGAAAATCTCAAAACCACCATTTTCTGACATTGCAATTAAGTCTAGGCGCTGCCTGGGTCAACAAATCACAACCCTGGCTTCACTCTTGGCTACAATCTTGAAATTTATTATTATTATTATTATTTATTATTATTATTATTATTATTATTTATTACATTTATTAGTCGCCCATCTGGCTGGCTGTCCAGCCACTCTGGGTGACGTACAAAGTAAAAACATACAAATACATTAAAACATTAAAAATCCCAACAATAATAATAAAACCTAACCCACCCCAAAAGCCTGCCTGAAGAGCCAGGTCTTCAAGGCCCGGCAGAAGCTCATCATAGAGGGGGTATGGTGGAGATCATTTGGGAGGAAATTCCACAAAGTGGGGGCCACAATTGAAAAAGCCCTCTCCCTAGTTCTCACCAGTCTAGCTGTTTTAACTGGTGGGATAGAGAGAAGGCCTTTTGAGGCTGATCTTGTTGAGCGGCAGATGATGTTGGAGGCACTCCTTCAGATAGACTGGTGGGGTTAGAGCTAGGAGCTGCTATAACAGATCTGTTAAAGAGATTTAACAGTTGTGGGGGGGTGGCTGATGTTTTGGTGTATATCTCAGGAACCAGACCACCTAAAAACTTAATCTTTTCAAAAATAATTGAAACGGAGAGTCCGGAGATTAAGGTGTGTTACCTGGAGATCCAGAGGCCACCCAAAAACCAGAGAATCTGGCCGAAAACTGGACACCTGATAATCCTATTCCATACAGATAAAGGAGTGGATGAAAAATGCTTTCAACAACAAACGGCATTGTTAGTTTGTAATTGGCCTTGCCCATGTTTGAGCTTTATTTAGCTGTTAATCTATTTGTCCCCATTCAAGTTAGACAGGAGTAGTCCATGCCCAAATATATGCGAATTTGTATACGAGGAACAACTTTAGTCTTTCCTGTTCATATCAGTAGGCATTCCCTTTTGTGTTCATCTCTGCTTTCTAATTTGTTGGTTCTATTATGCCAATTAAGTCTGACAGGACATGTGCAGAGATAGCTGCTTGTGCACCTTTTTTTTAATCACCCAGGAAGTGTGGAAAAGCACACAGGCAATTGTAAATTTACTTCTGCAGTTTTCTGGCTTTGTGCAAATCTGAGGGGTGAAAAGAAATACAGTAGAACTTCACTGTAACATGGGGGTTGGGGAACAAAGGATGCACCTGCAGTATAGGATTTCTGTGTTATAATGAAAACTGAACTGCAGGGGTTAAAGCCAGAGAGTACTGGAGCACTGACCCTAGAGAGGCAAACAATCCCACCACAACTGAATAAATGAGCAAGGAGAAAGTATTGGGCATGGAAAGGGGAGTAGCAAAAGTGATACATGACCCACTCACCAAAAAACATTGGAAAAAATAGTCTGTGAGCTTGAATGAAGCAGTTTGAAGCCTGATTTCCCCCCAGTTTATCAGATTATTCCTGTATCAGATGAACCCAATTTTACAGAGAAAAAGAATCGAGATTGGTGGTGTCTGAACATATGCAAGGTGGGAATACAAACACACAATAAACTGCAGTGTGGACAAGTCCATTGTATGTCTAATGTAATTAAAACTTAGGTGGAACTAAAATAACCCCATCAACTTCATAACCTCTTGTAAAATGTATGCTCTGAAGCAAGCATTAAAAGCAATAGCTTTGTGAGATATGAGGCTACTCCCAGTGGTTTTTAGCCTATTAGTGAAGTCAGAGCTGTGACAGTTGAGTGCTGGGTCATAAAAGTCAAATGGAAGACATCAACATGACTCTGGAAGTACTTTCTCTAGACAATGGAGAAGGGTGTTCCTGGTTCATTCTGAAGCTGTTTGGAGGGTCTTCTTTGGTGGGTGTGATGCTCTAGTTTTTTCTTGAGATTCACTGAATGGTGGAGGACTGCCTGGTTAATTTCAAATATACTTACTAGACTATTTTGAAGCTGTTCTTTGGGGGGGAGCTGTCTCCCCTGGTAGAGAAGTGATTGTTACCTCTGAGAAAATAATTCTGAAATCCAGTAATTTAGTGTACCTGTAATTGGGCAGTAATGTGACCACCCAAACTCAAACCGTAGCAGGAAAGTCAGGAGTTCATGCTCGTTCTAAGTCACATTTGCTTTCATGTAAAAAAAAATATATCAGCAAGAAAACATTAAGAAGTATCCTGATAATGCAAATTCAATCCATCTTTAGTATATTCATATTGTGGGAAGCAGGTGTTGTGGTTGAGAATGCATTGGTTCTATCAGCCACTCTTTGCAGGTGCAGGATTCCTTTTAAAGTGCATCTGATCCCCTAACAAAATCTATATTGAGAATTTCTTCATATTCAAGCTCATCATTTCTCTTCCTCAATTTTCTATCAAAAATGATGACTGGATCTCTGGAAGAGAAGCTGACTGCTTTTTTGCCTGCTACCCCTGTGATTCATGAAGTCTATAAATAGTTTCAAATCTCTATGTAAATCCTCCAAGACATTCTTCAGTATGGTTAATTTCCTCTCACCTGGATATTCAATTTCTTGGAAAGATGAACTTGTAAATTGAGGATGGAAAAATTCCAGAAGTGTCATTTCCCTATTAATTCTATCTCTTTGGGAAAGGAGAGTTTACTTATTCAGGATGGCTGACAATTTTGTCAACAATCCAAATTGTCCTGAAACATTATCATTATGAAATATACTCTGGTTCAGTCCACTGGAAGGGATCTTGGGGACGACTTCAAAGAACATAAAAACACAGGGTGTATCCAATGTTAGTGCTACTCAGAGTAGACCCATTGAAGTTACTTGACACTGCTAAGTTTGGGTCTACTTCATGTAGGACTTAGCTGAATACAAACCTCACACTCTAAATGAGCCAGGAATAATGAACAAATATACAACTGGAGATTTGCATATGTAGGGACAGACACATGATGGTATATCCCTACTACATCTGTTGGAATGGAAATCGAAATGGACTGCCTTCAAGTCGATTCCAACTTATGGCGATCGTATGAATAGGGTTTTCATGGTAAGCAGTATTCAGAGAGGGTTTACCATTGCCTTCCTCTGAGGCTTGAGAGGCAGTGACTGGCCCAAGGTCACCCAGTCAGTTTCATGGCTGTGTGGGGATTCAAACCCTGGTCTCCCAGGCTGTAGTCCAACGCCTTAACCACTACAGCACACTGACTCACTCTGTTGAAATTAATCAAAACATTTTCTTTTCCAAGTTGGTGCACTACAATGCATGTTTCTTGCCTTTTCCTATGGGTTATACATCAACATTATTTAGTTTATTATCTTTAATGGCAGGAAGCAACAATTGTAACTGACCACATAAACCACCACAGTCATATGTGTTTGCTAAATGCAATATATTAAGATGCACTTTCTGAATAAGACATTACTCTCTGCTGCCTCTTCTATTGTCTTGCTACATGATGAATGTTAGCAAAGGTTTCAGTATGTTTAAGCATTTTAGTTGATAAAATTTTCTGGGAATTAAATTACATTTTGTAACTGAACAGCTCCATTAGGACCCAGTAAAATTCTGACCCAAAGCTAACACTAAATCTGTTCAATGGTATCACTCTATACCCGTAGCCTTGTCAAACAATTTGAAATCTTACAGAATTGGCAATCAACACCAAGCATTTATTTCAGCAAAGAGCAGAGGAATAAATCAAACCTGAACTTTCACCCTCTCCAAAACTGATCCGGATTACATACATGCAGATCCAAGAGCTGGAACAGGTCACGAAACACTTCTTTGGTACTTGCAAAGACACCGTTCCTGATTCTAGCTGTATCAAGGCAACTGTGGGCCAAATCAGATGTGATGTTTGTCACATAGGATGCCCTTGTGTTGATTATTTTTTTTAAAAAAATGGTGGGTGTGATGGCTGCTAAACTAGAGCATGACTATAATGTCAAGGAGGGGCAATTAAACTTTTACCCCTGCTGTGGGCCTGATTGAAATAACCTAATTTTGAATAGCAGCCACACAGAAGGGTATATGATATCTGTTGAAAGCGTGGTGGTGGTGGTGAAATGCTAAAGCCATCAAAGGACTGGGTCTCAGAGTCTACACCCTTATTATCATGGAGCCAAAGGAGGCACACATCATCAAGCACAGGGCCAGGTCAATCGTATAATTGACTGAGCCTTATTTTAGATGAGATGACTGGTGAATGACCCTGTACTCACTTGGTACTTTGAAATGGACCACTCCCCAAAGGGCACCTGTATGTTAGGCAGTGGTGGTGTTTGATGCAAGCCAGAGGTTCTTCTTGCCTCTTTTTCCTACAAAATGTTGACCTCCCCCTTCCTTCAGATCAATCTGAGATTGTCAGGCCACCTGCTCATCCACGTGCTTAAGACAGGTCACTCATGAAGAAGGTCCACTCTGACAGGAGTTGGTGCCCCCATCCTGCCAGAGGTATTCTTAAAGGGATGGAAGGCACCCTTCTTTCCTGACTTGAGGCAATTGGCACTGTCATAGGGTATTCCATATCTCACACATCTGTGTTCAAATTTACAAGAGGTGTGAAAATTATAATCCCAACAGTGCTGACTTTTGGCATCCTTGCCAACCTGTGACTTGCCAGATGACTCTTTGAGAGCTCCCACCGTTAGCCCATTTCCCAGTAGATGCTCTGTCTAGGAAGACCACATCCAACTATAACTTTGTTTTTTTCCCCCTAGAGTCCCCAATGAAGGGTAGGATCCATTGAGGCCTGCATACAAAATAATTCATCAAACTATAGCCATGCAGAGCCCAGAAAAGATTTGCATGTCCCATGAACAATGTCCAAATATTTAGTGAGTGAGGAGTCCTTCCACAACTATGCTTGTAGCACTACTCCAATAATAATAGTACAGTAGGGCCCCACTCATACGGCGGGTTACATTCTGGACCCCCGCTGTAAAGCAAAAACAGCTGTAAAGCGGAACCCATTGAATAGAATGGTGCGCAATGCCCGAAAACTGCCATAAAAGCAGAACAAGCGCTGTATGAGTGGGGCTTTAGTCTAATTGCACTAATTGAGACCACTGTATTAGCGAATCGCTGTAAAGCAGGGCCCTACTGTATAGCCAAATACCAATTGACCTTTGGGGCTATGGGGATGTTTAAACTGTTCAACTAGGTGAGGGAGAGTGGTCAAACCCCATTCTTCACAAGCAAGTTGGAATCTGGGTCCCAGAACAGCAATGTGAACACATCCACATACTCTCCTTTCTAAATCTTCTCCATAGTTGCTGGCAACAAACGACAACCAAGCTGAGAAAGCCCTGCAGCATATTTATTAATCAATCAATCAGAATGTGTATACTGCTCAATTGTAAAACCTCTAGCAGTTTATAAATATACATTAAAATTGTTGATATCAAGTCAGAAACTAAAAAAAAAACATATAGACCTAAAATTTCAAAATATAAACAAAACCAGTGGTTAAAAATATACATTATTAAAAATACATATTAAAATGTATGTCAGCTTTACATATCTGTGTAGACTCTCCCAAACTAAAAAGCTTTTTTAGTAGGCGCTAGAAACAATACATGAAAGGCACCTGCCTAATGTCAGTGGGCAGGGAGTTCCAAAGTATAAGTGCTGTCACACTGGAAGATTGATGCTTTACAAGTGCGGATAAAGTGAGCATTGTGTGGCATCTGTAAAAGTGCCAGTGCTGCATACTGAAGTAATCAAGTAGGTATTAATAATTTTCATAATGATAGCATTTGAGTTCCTTACCCTCTAGTTATCACAAGGTCCCAGAGTGGGTTACAACAATATAAAAATGTAACATTAATAGGGGCTGCATCCTTGTTCACTTCACTTACCAACCCCCTCACCACCCACACATTCCCTTTATATGTTGCCAAAACCACCCATTCTCTTTACCCTCGCCAAAGGTCCCCCCTTACACCTGTCTCCCTTCTCTGCTGGCCCAGCATCTCTCAGAGGTCTGTTGTCAAACTGTAGTTTGCAGTACTATCGGCTGCAGCCAAGCAAACTGCTGAGTGATAATATTCTTAGGCAAATATAGATAAGGATAGAAATCAGTCCAAACAATTTAAAATAGGGTGGGTCCTAAAAATGCATCTTTCAGGTGTCCAAGGTCAGGGTAAAGAGGTGCATTGTTAGGATAAAGCAGAAGCTATACAATGATTATGCAATGATGTCCATAGCATAGAGGTTACACTGAGAAGACTACTGCTCTCCCAGGCCCAGCTGCCCCTAACCATACCTCCCAAGTCAATGGGCACTAAAGACTGTAAAATCCAACCCTCATGAACGTTACCCCCACACTGCATCAGTCCATTGCATAACAACCATCAACTCCTGAATCCCCAAATGACATTCCTAGGGAGAAAACTGGAAAGAAGGAAAATGCCACTCCAGCCCTTACAAATTATCTCTACCCAGGAAGCTATGCAGCTAAAGCAAAGGGTCTATCCACAGACAATGAGTTGCAGTCCCCTTACTGCACTTGTGGAACCCTTCCCATTATATAGGGAAGGCTGTGATCCAGTGCTCCCATCCCTGGGAGTGAGCCCTCATTTAAAGTGACATTGAATGAAACAGACAGTCTAATATACAAAATGATTTACTCTGAACAACAGCTTCCATTCCTTTGTGGAAGTATTGATAAGATTATGAAAACCTCATTGCAGATACTATTTTTGGCTCTTATGTACATGGGCAGCAATCATTTTCCAGTGAAAACTAAAAGCACAAAATATGGGGACTACTGTGTACTATCTCTTTGTCTTTTCTGTAAAAATGATTAGTAATATGATGCTTAGAGAATATTTGGGGGTGAATAATTTATAGAAATAAATTATGTTTAGGCCTTTAAATACTGTGCAAAATCTGAATTAAATTATAATTTAATTTAAGGGGTGTTTACATTTGAATCCACTCCCCACCTAGTAGTGATATTTTTCCTACTTCCCAGAAAACATGACACAAAGCTTCCTCAAGAAAAGTTCATAGGTTGCATTCACCTACCTTTTACTCAGAGCAGAATCATTGAAATTAATAGCCATGACTAACATGGGTCCATTAATCTCAGTGGGTTTACTCTGAATAAAACTAGTTGAATATAGAGATGGGGAAGAAATTTGATTCAGTTCATATTTAACCAAAGTGGTCACCATTTTGGGGCAGGATGCTTCAAATTGTTGTAGGGCTGCAGAACTCCAGCCTCTTATGGGTGATGTGGATAATCTAACCCAGCTACAATTTTGCTTTTTTCTCAGTTTTCAAAATTAAAACTTCCTTTATCACCGTGATAATCAAGTATGCCAACCTTAGACAACCTAGTACCCTCCAGATGTTTTGAACGACAATTCCCATCATCTCCACCCAGCATAGTGGGCACCACGCTGGCAGAAGCTGAAGCATGTTGATAATGCAGAACTCTATTTTTCTTTTTCATCAGATTCAGGTGAGGCTGTGGGTGGTCTGGAGAGGGCCCCATCTGTATTATACATTTAAAGCAGTATTATACCACTTTAAACAGTCATGGCTTTCCCCAATGAATTGTAAATTGTAAATTGTTAAGGGTGCTGAGAATTGTTAGGAAACCCATATTCCGTTCACAGAGATATAATTCTAGAGTGGTTTAACAATCAACCTCTCTTCCTATAGAATTCTCAGTAGCCTTAATAAACTACAGTTCCCAGGATTCTTTGGGGGAAGCCATGACTGTTTAAGGTGGTATGATACTGCTTTGAATGTATATTGCAGATGGGGCCCAGGTATCAGAAATGGGCTAGAATGGGGGTGAATAAACTAAAGTTCATGAAAAAAAATGGAAATGGACTGCCTTCAAGTCGATCCTGACTTATGGCGACCATACAAATAGGGTTTTCATGGTAAGCAGTACTCAGAAGGGGTTTACCATTGCCTCCCTCTGAGGCTGAGAGCCAGTGACTGGCCCAAGGTCATCCAGTGAGCTTCATGGCTGTGTGGCGATTCGAACCCTGGTCTCCCAGGTCATAGTCCAACATCTTAACCACTATGCTACACTGGCATATAAGGACACAAATCAAAGTACAGTTTTTATTTATTTATTATTATATTTATATCCTACCTTTCCTCCATGGAGCTCAAAGTGCTGTACATGCGTCTCCATTTTATTCTCATAACAATCCCGTGAGGTTGGTTAAGCTGAGAGATAGTGACTATCCCAAGGTCCCACAGTGGGCTTCATGGCTGAGTGGGGACTACAAGGGCAAGAACCTGTTCTGTGGTGACCACTTGTTTCTTGGTACCTCCCCTTTTCTGTCAACCTAGTGCCTACCCATATTTTAGGTAGCAGGCTATTGATCTAGTTTAGTAGTTTTCTAATGTAAGTGTAATGACTATTTTGGGTTTTTTTTTAAGAAAGATAGTTTTATTTTATTGTTGCTATGTTACATTTTGAATGCTGTCTTGAAGACTAAGGATGGAAGAGTTCCTGTTCCGTTCTGAAAGCTTCCCTGTAGCAAGGTCAAAGGCCAACTTGTATGCTGGGCCTACTTTTAGGATGAAAGCCTTTGCACAGTTTTGTCTATATACATCTGTTTCAGCGGTGTGGGAATCGTTGCTCCACAGAGTCCATCAGTGTAAAGAAATGGGGATTCAGTGTGCCGAAATTCTAGTTACAACTTGAGACATTAAATACTTCAGGAACCTTGATCTCTCATTTATTTATGAGCACCCTGTCTCTATATTTTGCTTGGGGAAACTCTGTGGAGAAAGTGTAGCTTGGAATAATTCCACAGCACATTTTTGTCAGTTACACCCTGTATTTATTTATTTATTCCTTCCTTCCTTCCTGGTATTCTCAGTGTAATTCCCACTACAGGATTGCCAATATGTCAGTTTAAAATGTCACAATCCAGGGCTACTTATAAAAAACAAACTTATTCTTGAAGTAAGTTGGAAAGTCACTAGAAAATAGGTTCTAGGGCACATTCAATCAAGCTAAAACTTTTAAACAACACTGTTGGGTGATGCAAGAAATTCAGAAGCCCTTCACTTACCCTGGTGTGATTTAAAGCCTCATCTAAAATTATGTCTAGATTTCCCGTCTGAAAGCTACTTTGCCCTTTGGACCAGGAACCAACGTTGAATTGTCATTGCTGGTGCTGCCCATTAGACAGAGATATGAAGTAGCAAAAAATTCAACACATATATTCTCTTTTCTCCAAAGGCTGCCTTACTTAAAGGAAAACATTGATTTTTGCCAAAAGATATACAGAAGGACAATCAATCAATGACAGTCTTGCAAGCAAACCTAACAGCAAAACTACCCCTGGTTTCCTCAGTTCTATTCCTTAAGGTCATGCATTTATCTTAGCAGGTTTTCTTTCCTATATTGTTGGAAAACTTTTCATAATCTAAATAGGCTTCATTTTTCCCCAAGAAAGTAAGGAATATGAATTTTTAAAACCTGTAGAATCATAATGCTTTATGCCAGAAATGCTTTAAAAGAGTCTCTTGTTTGTTAGCAATCTAATTCTCCTAATTCTCTCCAGGTCCTATATAGCAATTAATGAACGAACCAGAGTTTACAAAGATTTTTATGGCATTTTGTTTGTTTTGCAATCTTCATTGTTGATATGAAACTTAAGCCACAGGAAGTTGCCTTATACTGAGCCCGACCATTGGTCCATCTAGCTCAGTATTATTTACACTGATTGGCAGTGCCTCTCCAGGGTTTCAGGAGTTTTTCCCAGGTGTACCAGGAGATGCTGGGAACTGAACCCAGGTCCTTCTTCATGCAAAGCAGATGCTCTAGCACCAAGCGACAGCCCTTCCAAAAGTCAACTTATTATTATTGATTGATTTGTGTACCACTTACTGTTTTGCCAAAATGGCTTTTAAGTGTTTTACAATATGCTTGGACAGGTGTGGGTGACCACTTCTGCTCTGGATCCTTGCCCCTCGTGGCTAATAAAAGCTAGCAGGAATGGAACAGCCGGCTGGGCCAAGGAGGTGATTAATGCCTCTTTACGAGAGGGAGTGGTACCACCCTGCCTGAAGCAGGCGGTGGTGAGACCGCTCCTAAAAAAACCCTCCTTGGACCCTGATAACCTTGACAACTATAGACCGGTAGCAAATGTTCCATTCCTGGGCAAGGTCCTAGAGCATGTGGTCGCTCGCCAGCTCCAGGCTCTCTTGGATGAAACTGATTATCTGGATCCATTTCAATCGGGCTCTCTGCCCAGATGGTTGATGTCCGACCTACCCTAGATGGGGTTACACTCCCCCTAAAGGAGCAGGACCGTAGTTTGGGGGTCTTATTAGATCCGCTCCTGTCACTGGAGGCTCAGGTAGCCTCGGTGGCACGGAATGCGTTCTACCAGCTTTGGCTGGTAGCCCAACTACGACCCTATCTGGACAGGGAGAACCTCGCCACAGTTATCCATGCTCTGGTAACCTCTAGATTGGACTACTGTAATGCACTCTACATTGGGTTACCTTTGAAGATGGTTCGGAAACTTCAGCTGGTGCAGAATGCTGTGGCCAGAGTTCTTACTTGGACTAAAAAATCTGACCATATAACACCTGTCCTGGCCCAACTGCACTGGCTACCAATATGTTTCTGGGCCAGATTCAAAGTGTTGGTTCTTACCTATAAAGCCCTTAACGGCATCGGACCGCAATACCTGGTGGAACGCCTCTCCCGCTATGTACCTACCCGTTCGCTACGCTCGACGTCGAAGGCCCTTCTCCGGGTTCCAACCCATAGGGAGGCCCGGAGAGCAATAACTAGATCTAGGGCCTTCTCAGTGGTGGCCCCCGAATTATGGAATGCCCTCCCTGACGAGATACGCCTGGCGCCTTCTTTGTTATCTTTTCGGCGCCAGGTAAAGACCTACCTCTTTGCCCAGGCATTTTAATTTTAATTGTAATTGTAATCTTATTTTAATCTTTGTCTTCACCTTGTTTTTAAAATGTTTTTATAATTGTATTGTACCCACATTCACCTGTATTTTAATGTGGTTTTATTCTGTTGTACACCACCCTGAGAGCTTGTCGCTAAAGGGCGGTCTAAAAGTACAATAAATAAATAAATAAATAAATAAAATCAATTATAAAAGATATACATAATAAAAATACCTAACTACCATTCAGTCAGGACATTAAAATATCCTTTACTGAAATATATAAAAACCAAACAAATTTGGGCATGCATTCAATTTAAAAACACCTGGTTTTCATAAATCTAATTTGCAAAAGAGATACGGTAAGATGATTTCATGGACCTTATTATCCGATAGAACAATATTAACTTGTTTTATTTTCAGAACTTATAAACAGCTTAATCATAAAAATTTTGAAGTGATATACAGCAGATACAAAAAACAACAATATAAACAATAAAATACTATAAACATAATTTAAAACAATCAGAACAGGGTGACTAATAATAAAATGTGGCTAGGTCACTAATCCAAGAATGCTTAGGAAAATACAAAAGTTTTAACATATTGAAAAATCAAAACTGATGATGTATATCTGATGTCAGCTGGGAGGGTATTCCACATTGTGGGTATCACAATGCTCAAAGCCCCGTATCACTGCAGAACAGACCTCAGGAACATGCAGCACCACCAGAAGGGCTTCAGTATTAATGATGTTGTTAGCTAAATCATTTATCCATTGATACTCCTAACAGAGACTAGGGATTGTGGTCAACTAAGTCCTATTCAGAGTAAAGCCACTGAAATTAATGAACCTAGAAATGAATAGTCATGTCTATTCACTTCAATGAGTCTAGTCTGAGTAGGACTAGCATTGAATTATATTATAATTGCTTGTTTTAAAGATGGTTGTATAGTATCAAAGCACTACAAGTGTGTTCACGTTGTTGGCATACAGCCTACACTTAGAAGGCCTCCTTCATATAAGCACAAGTCAGATGAAAACTGTTTCCCCATGGTATCAGCCCACCTGACTGCATAAAAACTGCAAGCAAAGTGGTGAGTTCAACTGAGTGGCCTTTTCCACCATATTGGCCCTACTGCCATAGTTCTGGTTTTCATATACATGCTCTGATTGTGTGGGATGGGGAATACCTCCCATATGGCTTGGTGTGTGTATGCAACAAGTCAATGGTCAGCTGATAGAGCAGTAGAGAGAAGCAGGCTTAAAGTGATCTGCTTAGTCCTATCCCTGTCATGCAGATGAATAGCAAACAAAAGCATTTGTACAGAATTAGTGAGATGTGATAGAGGATAGGATGCAATAGGGAATCAGACAGAAGACTGCCTCATAAGCAGCATTCTAAAGGTAATTTAAATGCTCCAGGAATCATTACATAAAATATGGATTGCCCTATTCCTCTTTTCAAACTTTGAAAGTGGGGCTTGATTTTCCACTGCTTGACCGTTTCAAATAGGTGTGGTTGCAGTATCTCCTCCTCCAGATGCTTCCACAGACTGGATGCTGAAGTTGCTGGGTAATGCGATACACTAGCTTTAGAACTGGATACTTGGCAATACCTAAAAATGTGCATTTTACCTCTTCCAACATGTTGTGACTCTTATTCTCTGCAGACAACTTTCCAACTGTTGTTCATACAACACATGGTCTATATTATTGTGAGTTCTTATAAGACATATCCCGATAGTTCTCTGATAGACCCCAGGTATAGGGCCGCAGCTCAGTGGCAGAGCATTTGCTTTTCATGCAGAAGGCTCCAGTTTTAATCTCTGTCATCTACATGTAGGGTTGGAAAAGATCTCTGTTTGAAACCTTGGAGAGCCACTGCCAGTCAGTGTAGACAATACTAAGCTGCATGGACTAATGGTCTGACTTGGTATATGGCAGCTTCCTATGTTCCAAGTCACAGTTGAGTGGGAAACATTCCACAGTAACAGCTAAAACATCCTCTGGAGAATCTAAGTCAGCATCCATTACAACATGGATCCAATCTCTTTCCAAAGCAGCATGTCTTGCATTTGGTGCCAAATCTAAACAGCCACAAATGCAAGCCTTGCTGTTTTGAGGGTTCCCAGTCAGAGCTCTAAAGTGTCTCTGATCCTTGCTGAAAGCAAATGCAGCGTGAATTCAGCACCAGATTCAAACAGTGCTGAATGCAAGTTGTGGCTATAAAGGAACAATCAGGAGTGTGCTAAGCTATGTTCCCAATTGTTCCTTTGTGGTATTGGCTTGCATTTGGCACCAAGTCCAAGACTCTCTGTTTTCAGGTAGCACTGGATTTAATCTGGCATCATAGGATGCCACGTGAGTGGCCCTGGCCATGTGTTAAATTTGGCTCATGGAGGATTGGCCACTATTTGATCTGGCCCTCTCGCTGAGAGCGATTTCCCACCTTGGCATTATATGGTTTCCCTAGACTTTAGTTGTGTAGGATTGTTTTTCTAAGACAGCATACTATTTCTTGTACATTATGAAGTGTCACTCCCTACTAAATATAAATAATTGGACACAAAATCTAATTAATTATACCAAAAATATATAATCAGCTGTTGAAATGGCTCAAAACAAGGTCATGATTTATTATTGTTATTGTTGTTGTTATTTTAAAAGAACCATCAGGAAGCTTGATTTAATAAGTCTACATGAAAGGAGTTCACAATTGCTGTAGAACCATATTTTCTGTGACACATCACAATGGGACTGTGAAAGCAGATTGCATAAGAGATTTGGGGGTGGGGAAAAGATTACTCTAATTTATTTCTTGCCCTTCACCCTGAAGTCTTAGGGGGGGTCCCAACAATTTAAAATAGAATATTAAAAACTAGTGACATTTGAGCAACTTTGACTGATTCCAAAACATAAAGTATTTATGTACTTTGTTTTTTTTAAAAATGCGCAAACATTTCAATAAAACTATTTCTTGTTTCTGATTTGAATATATTTTAAACACCTGCATGGAGCCATTCATAGGGATCATCCAAAAGAGACAGAACAGTGTTTCATAAATATACCCTTGGATGGTCAGCTAAACATAGGGAAATTAGAGAACACTTAAATACCTAGAGCCAAAGACACGAGGCTATTGTAGATTTTTTTGTCAGAGCAATGTATACAGAAAACTGATAAAGAGTGACTATGTAATTATAGTTTATCAGAGAAAAATACAGGGAGAATTCTAAATGCTCTTGAAAAGAGCAAAGTGCTCTCCTTGTGAGTCCAGAATAACACTTTCTGGATTGCTACACAAATCATATAAAGTACCAAAGCTATGGAGGACAAACAAAGAGTCTGTATTCCATGGTTCATTAATGTTCTTTGGAAATAAACTCAAACCCTACCACCAAGGGCTGAAGCAGATAATAATATCCCACAGAGAAAGCAGGTAGAATGGAGAGGATGTTAACAGTAAAAAAAATATGTTTTCATAGCTAGAGATGTAAGAACACATTGTTTTCCATTCTGTCCTGTATTCATCACATGCAGCACTTTTCTGTTACACTGCAGTTTGTCTGCTGCCCAAAGCTACATTATTCATCTTGCTGTCCGCTGTGGCAAAATTACATAATTTGTATCACTAATTTTGTTAATGACAGAAATGACATTGTTATTATGTTACTCCACCTCAGTCAGTTCAATGCAAAGGAAACACAATGCAAATGGGTGAAAATGGTAATCAATTACTTTTCATTTGTGGACTTAAAGCACCAATAGCAGCAAATTCTGACTCCCAAAGTAGTTTACGTAGAATCAGTTAAAACAAGACAGTTCTTACCTACAGGCTTACAATTTATAAGACACAACACACAAGGAAAAACGAAAAGGGAGAGAATGGCGGGGGAATCAAACAGGTGTCAGTTCTTAAAAAGTAGCCCTTATAATGACCATCTGGAAAAAGTTCAGGGGCAGGAGAAGCCTGATAGTTGGCCTTTCAGGAAAGCTGATGGAATGAGTCCTGCTTCTCATCTCACCCACTGAGTTTTTCATTGGGTTTCTCATTTTTTATTTTAACTTTGCCTAATGAGTGAGTTGTTGGCATAGTCTTCTCAGAACATAATTCAGTTGGTTTGGGTACTTATAATATGAAATGTTTGGATTGTATAATGACTTCAGTTACAGAGGCTCCATGCATCTGTGACAATACCAGACAAATCTAGGACTTAGGTCCACCCCTCTGCCACTGACTGCCATCCAACTCCAAGTCAGAGGTGAAGCTTGAACTAACCACAGGATAGGATACTATACCATAACATTATCATCTAAATAAGATGTCTCTTTAGGGTTGGCCCTTAACAATGGTAATGTCCTGGCATTTTGGAGCTTGTGTGAATTTGGAAAGCCCTTAACACAACCAAAAAACCAAAAGGTTTTAAAGGTTAAATAAGGTTTTTTGTTAATTGAATCTGCTTGACTACTGTACAAATTAATCACATTAAATGAATATCAGTTGCTGAATTCACAAAATATGAAGAGTCCCCCTGAGGGGAGCATTATTACTATGTTTGTCATGGACTCAAGAAATAAAAATAAGGACACCTTTACAGCTGAGCCAGATGTGCTGCACAATAATTTATTGTAATGAATGCAGATGCTAATTATTAATGACATTACAAATCAGTTTAGTTGCTTCTTCAATTTCCTTGATAAACGGACATAATTTGTAGTTTTGATTATGCTTACAAATTCTACCCCCCTTTGCATGCCACTCATGAGATTCATAGTTACATGTTTTTCACCATCTCTTTCTCTGAAGTATTTCAGAGAACACACAGGGTTTTTTAGAAATTGGGGTGATATAAAAGATTTGTAATTCAACAGCCAGAGGTGGAGACAGAACAGACAACAGACAGCAATTTCAGTGTCCTCTACAGGTAGGACAAAACAAAACACCAGTGAAGTATTATTACTGCTGCAGCTGCAACAAGCCTCCACAGCTTGACACACATACTGAAGACAGCCCACTAGCCATGCACTGTGGCCTGACAGCGATTTTATTAAAGTTCTTTTTTATGATATCTGGAAGGCTAGAGGAGGGGTTGGCACCTGGGAAGACTCAGTACATAGCTGTGTTGCATCTGGCTTGGTGGGCCACAAGTTGTGCAAGCCTGGCTTAGAGTAGGGATGGAGGAGAAATTAGATTCAGTTTGCAAGAATCTATGAAATCCACACTTTCTGAAACAATGTGAGAAGCATAACATAGCTATTCTCCCCAATTCACACTTACCTAAATTTTGCAATGCAGTTCTCCAATAAAGCAGTGTTTACACAAATGCATATATTAGGGGAAAGTATGCACAAAGATGAATATATTGTTGAAAATAAAATACAAAAGTGCACTATATTAGGAGAAATTGCATGCAAAAATTATTTATTGGGAGAAATTCACACTAAAATGCTGAAGAATCTTCATGAGGGTTTTTAAAAAAGATTTTTTTGCAAATTGCTGTAGAGATGTGGAGAACCAAATTTAAGATCAGAAAAATGAGCATCTGAGAGAATCGATATTGATAGATCATTCCATCCATAGCTTGGAGGATGGAGATATAGCCAAGGTCAATTTAATTATAATGGTAGCTGTGGTGTGGAACTTAATGTACAACAGAGGTAGCCAACATGGTCTGCTCCAGATGTGCAGGACAACTTTAGCTAAGGCTGACAGGAGTTGTAGTCCAACAACATCTGGAGGGCACCATGTTGGCGATGTATGCAATAATTCTGAGATGGAGGGGAGAATTCAGTATTGCAATGGCTGGCTTCACTACCACCTCTCTGTGTGTTCATCAGAAGTTCTGAACAGTCTATGTGCACACAAACTGTATGTGCATTGGCTTTGTACAAGCAACCTGCTCATGCAAGGCTCAGTTTAAATGTCATGTTGTACAAACAGGGCTTATGTTGACACCTTCTGTAGTTAGGGATAGGCAAATCTTTCCGTTTCCATTTCTCTCAGTTTCTCATTTTTCCAGTCTGCAGTTCTCCACATTTCCTCATCAATTTATGCTATTTTTTAAAGTCCTCATTTTTTAAAAAAAAAACACATTGAAGGATGGTTATTTTGGTTGGCATATTGTTTAGGAAACTGAATTAGGTTGGTTCTCCTTTAAATGTGAACTGAAGAAAATGCCTCCCCTATCTCTAACTGTCGCATTATTGCCTGCAAATGTTAGAGTTGCTAACTCTGGACAGGTGGGATCTGGTACTTAAAGAAGAAATCCAGAATAGAATCAGGGATGAAGGCAAGGAAAGAACCATGCATTTCAGCATAAGAAAACTCTGCTGGATCAGGCCAATGGCCCATCTAGTCCAGCAACCTGTTCTCATAGTGGCCAACCAGAGACCTATGGGAAACCAAATACGCAAATCCAGAGGCAAAGCCTAGTGTTTTTTGGTGAGTCTTGGGGAAAATCTCAGTGTACAGTCTGTTCACTAAATATTTAGGTATGTAGCTAAAAGAGGACAGAAATAACAGTGTAAGATAGACATCTTTCACCCTTTCTTTGTGGTAAGTGGCCTGAGAGCCATAATAACAATAATAACTAGGCTGTCCCCCAACCCCCTGGCTGGTTGGGAATCCAAATGAATGCCCCAATGTGAAGAGCAATCCTTGTTTTGGGGGCTGTGGCTAAGAGTATATACTACATGATGAATGGAAATGCAAATAGGCCCTGTCAAGAATCTGGTCAGAATATTACAGAGTAAAAATACAAACAAATTTCCAGCTTGCCAATAAAACAGAAATCACCATGAAACATATAACATGAATATAATTACACCAATAAGAATAGTTCAAATACAGTATAAGCCACATAACTTCTCTAACAATAGAACATAAGATCCAGATTTAGCAACCTTTATATAACTCCCAGTAGTGCATATGGCTGTACTCTATCCTGAACCTTAATATTCAAAAATATTATAAAATTACTCTCTTTCTGCATGGAATTATGATCTATCTGCCTCCCTTCTCTAATTTGATCCATTTACACTGCAGCCCTATACATGTCTCCTTAGAAATGTCCTACTGGGTACAATGGGACTTCCAATATTAGCATCCAATATTAGTTTATTTTATATCCTTTTATCCTTCCTCTGTAGTTTGCTATAGAAGAAAATGTTACAACATGAATCACTAACTTCACCCAAGGAAGTTGCTCTCGTCCAATTCTCTGAGGGTCTCTGAGGTGTTTTTTAAATTGTGACTGCCAACAGAATTGGCAGATGTGGAAATAAGCCTGTTGGGATACAGAGTATTATATCTTGAAAGATTGGCTGATTAAGGTATCAAAAATTGATGCCTCAGAATAGGTTATCAAGCACCTTTTAAAATTTCTCATCTCTTTCATTTTGCTGTTGCGTCACTGTTTTCCACAGTCTCAGAGCACACGAATTAGGGTCCCTTTTCTTTATTGCAACAGGTGTCACAAAAGTAAGGCAATTATCTTTCACAATCTCTGTGATGCCCAATACATCTCCAATGTAATCTTTTGCTGTATCAAGGGTAGCTGAAGATCAGAGGAGTTGAACTGTATGCAATATGTTTGGTTATTGTGAATCTCTTAAGAGAGACAATAAATCTTCTTCTTTATAACATCAGCACCATACACAACTACTCTATGATATACATAGTAGGTGAATATTAAGTCTGATTCCCTGAGAGGTCATCATAAAAAACATACATGATTGAACTACATACATTTGCATTTAGAACTTTGTGCATACCATGGACTGCAAAAAAGACCAATAATTGGATTTTAGAACAAATTCAACCAGAACTGTCACTAGAAGCTAAAATGATGAAACTGAGGTTATCATACTTTGGACACATCATGAGAAGACATGATTCACTAGAAAAGACAATAATGCTGGGAAAAACAACAGGGAGTAGAAAAAGAGAATGGCCAAACAAGAGATGGATTGATTCCATAAAGGAAGCCACAGACCTGAACTTACAAGATCTGAACAGGGTGGTTCATGACAGATGCTGTTGGAGGTCACTGATTCATAGGGTCACCATAAGTCGAAATTGACTTGAAGGCACATAACAACAACAACAACATACACAAGCAAGCCATAGCAATGGAACCTGGGGGAGACAGATTTTTTGCATAAAAAAATGCAAGGTGCTCCCTTCAGTTGTCTGACTGTGGCATATTTACAGTTACTTATTTTATTATTATTATTATTAGATATATTTGATTTACTTAGTTTATCTATTTGTCCTTCTCCATAAGGCGTGGTTTACAACAACAATGGAAAATGCAATTTTAAAATCAGTTAAAACAATTTACAATCAGAAGTACAGGGTGGGTCCTACATACAAACCAGATGTCAAAGACTAGAGTGAAGAGTTATATCTTCAGCATATGCTGAAAACAAGACAGTGATGGTCCTATACAAGACAGTGAAGGTCCTATACAATATAATCCCTTCATCAATTGACCTGAAGGTGGCTTGCAACATGCTAAAACAAGCTACAATAAACAGTTTAAATTCAAGAAAATGATTTTTATTTATTTATTATATTTTAATTTTATTACTTAGTATTTTCATTTCAAAGAACCCAGCTGAATGAAGTATTCACAAAGTGAATTACATGAATTAGACAAGGTCAGGATTCCCCGTTCCCCAGAAAACAATCTGTGTTGCTAAGGCAATGAGGACAAGATTATTGCATCCAAAAACAATAGAGGAAAAGGTACTGAAAGCTTGTCTTCCATGCTGCTTAGGAACAGAAAGGATTGCCTGCACCCTGTAGAATGCTGTCCGCCATGACAGCCCCTCAGAAGCTGAGGGCAAAGATTCTGCAGAGAGTCACATGGACATGGCCTGCCATCTGTCAATAACCTCCTGCATGCCCCTTTAGGATGTACTGAATGTTTCAGACTGCTTAGGTCCTTCTCTCATGTAGGTGAACAATAAAATGGTTCTCCACATTCAACTATAACTAAACACAGACACACACACAAAAAACACAGACACACAACCCAGAGCTATACAGAAAGGAGCAGGCTTTTCAGTGACTGGTGTAGCTGGGAGCACAATTAGCCTGTACCACAATTATACATCCCATGAAATGAGGAAACTAGAAAAAGAAAAAGCACCCTTCATCCTTGACACTGTATACCCTGGCCCTAAACTGCAAGCATTGTATTGAGCAGGAAGATTCCCTCCTTCATCCTCTACAGCCAGCCCTCATAGGAATGTGCTCATCATATTACTCCCCTTAATTATTTACTACACATCTACACCAGCCAATAAAGTTGTCTGGGCAGGTTACAGTAAAGGCTAAAACAATAAAACAGAGCAACACCTTACATGTAAAACAATAAAAGTAGGACAATGCAAAACTGGAACCAGGCTATCAATAGCCACTAGCCACTATGTTCCACCTCCGCTGACAGAGGCAGCATGCCTCTGAATACCAGTTGTTGAGAGGAATCACAAGTGGAGGGGAGTGCTGTTGCACTCAGGTCCTGCTTGTGGGCTTCCCATAGGCATCTGGTTGGCCACTGTGAGTCAAGGACACAGGACTAGAT
The DNA here is from genome assembly GCF_030035675.1 of Rhineura floridana. Lineage (NCBI taxonomy): Eukaryota > Metazoa > Chordata > Lepidosauria > Squamata > Rhineuridae > Rhineura > Rhineura floridana. The sequence continues at coordinate 67,980,438 of NC_084484.1, read as the reverse complement.
AGCAGGGTTCTTCTGTTAGAATAAAATCAGCAACAGAAGATAAAAGCAGTTTTGAAGATTTATGGAACACTAAAAACACTTCCTAAAGAGCATGTTATTACCCCATGGAGCATTCCTGAAGTGATCAAGAAGATCAAGAAGATACAGAATGGGTCCCAGGGGAGGGTCCCAGTGGCTTGCAACAAAGAGGTGCTGAAGCAGAAGGTTCAGCACTGTTGACAGTGACAGGTCCTCCCTCTTAGCTCCAGTTACAACAGAGGGAACGTTGGCTGACCAGGAGCCAGCCCCTTCTCTTCCCCTCCACCCCACTTTGCCCAAACTGCTGCCACCATGCACACTTCCTCTAGAGGAGGAGGGTCCCAATGAGGAGCCATGGCTGCCATCGCCCCAGACATGCAGGCAGCTGCACCAACACACTCAAGTGGCACCCACTTTTCCAACTAGGAGCTCACTTGCACATGTAATGTAATGTGCATGCATTCCTTTTCTGTGATTCTTTCCTCAAGCAAGTAGAAAGCACTCACCCTGAACCTACTTAAGGGTGTTATAGAGATTCAGAATCCTGTCTGACCTGTAAGCTGATTCATGAAGCACTCTAGACTGAAGTTTCTCATTAAACATGCTGGAGAAAAATATACCAGCGGGTCTGAGCCTGATACCAACAGGCTTGGCCAGGACAGAACCTAAGAAAACCACATCCCCTGGAATTATCCACATGTCGAAGGGGAAGAGGGGCTGTGCTGTTGAACCCATCCCTGATGTCTCATGGCTGTTTGCTTCTGACATTGATACCTGAATGGAGGAAGTGGTAACTCTCCACAGGACTTGGGTATAGTTTAGTTAGAATGACAGACTAGGACCTGGGAGGGCAGGGGTCAAATCCCAGCTCAGCCATGATGCTCAGTGGGTGACTTTGGGCCTGTCACTCTCTCTCTTAGCTTAATCTACCTTACAAGGCTGTTGTGTTGTGTGTAGAGCATGTACACCTCCTTAAGCTCCTTGGAGGAGAAAAAAGTGGGATATAAATGAAATGTAATAAATAAATAAATAAATAAATAAAGGCACTGGATTCTGTGTGATCAGGGTTCCAGATTGCATGGAAATCTATATGACTAGAGCTCTACGCACACTTGCTGCTCAGAAGTCCAAACTCAGTGCCTAGGCATCAGAGGCCAGGGCTGATGAACTGCACATCAGGGGGGTGGCCAGGGGTGTTCCCCAATACCACTTCAGTGCTTTAAACCCATATTGTGGCCACCATCACACTGAAAGCGAAGTCTGTGCATGCCTTCCATAAAAACATCATGTTCTAGATCAGGGGTTCTCATACTGTGGTCTGCGGGCCACCAGTGCTCCATGAGCTTCATTCGGGTGGTCCACAGTTTGGCTGTGGGTTTCTGGCTGAGGACGGGAAATAGCATATCCATCACAGTATATGTTCATATTGATTTTAAATTGTATTTTTATTTCTACTTTCGTTTGTTACGTAGCATATTTTATTATATTACAGTTTAAAGCCCATAGAATTCAAATTGTAATACAATACAATACAATATAAGAGGCAATAAAAATGCAACTAAAATCATGCAGCATCTAGCACAGCACATTGCAATTGCCACAACAGGCAGAAAAATAATTAGGTCATCCGCCAACACCTTCAGCAATTTGGGAACCACTGTATTAGATTGTTATAATTTGATGCAAACTAGGATTAACTAAAAATAGGGTTATCACAATAAGTGCATCACCCTAACCACGTTGTGCCAAACAAATGGAGAATAACCCACTAAGATTTTTGCCCCAGTGCAAACCCAGCAAAATAAATGAGAACCTCACAAGAACCATGTTCTTGTGCCATTAACTTCACTAGGGTTTGTACAGGAAAACTTTACTATGGAGCATACCCATCGTGTCCAACAATTATATAGAGTCAAGCCCAGAAATATTGAAACAAACCATTATCATTTAACAGCTTAAGTAAGAATTCAAAATCTTTTCTACCACCCCAACAAACATTATGGTTACTATTACTACATTTTTTTACCTGCTCTTAACCATAAGGTTGCAGGGTGGCTAACAACAACATAACAAAAATATGAAATCAGTTAAAACCATTTCAAAATTGCAATCAAAATTCACTAATAGGGGAAAAAAACCTTGTGGTTTAAGAATACCTATAGCCAACATAGATTTCTATCAAACTTTAAAAAGCAGTGAAATTGGGCCGCTATAGTGAATGCACCAGGGAGGAGGAGAGGGGGGAGGCGGGAGGGGCAAGAGGAAGGGGATAGGAGGAAGGAAGGGCAGGTTTGTTTATTTGCATGCTTTTTGAGTTCATTGGGATTTACTCCTCTACAATCATGCTTAGGATAGGTGAAACTGCTGTCCTGGGTTTCTACTGGGAGGAAGGGCAGGATATAAATCTAATAAATAAATAAATAAATGGACCTGGGGGAGGGGGAGGAAAGGGGGAGAGAAGGAGAGGAAGAGTAGAGGTAGGGAGGAAAGGGGAGGGGAGAGGGTGGGGGAGGGGAGGAGATTGTGTGGGTGGGCACTGGGCAGAAGGAAAGTACCTTTCCTTTCCAAAAGGAAAACATTTTGAACAGTATCATTGTTTTTCAGGGTTTTCCCCACCATGTCATTCTATAGCAGGCACATGTAGCCTCCCACCCAAATTTAAACCAAACCAAAGCTGTCCCTGACCACATCCACATCAGACCTTTGATTCACTGTAGAAATCCATGGCTTCCCCCAAAGCATCTTGGGAAGTATAGTCTGTGAAAGGTGCTGAGAGTTGTTAGGAGACATCCAGGGCAGGCACCAGAGGGTGGCCAGGTTGGGCCCTGGCCAAGGGCCCCTGAAGCCCAGAGGGGCCTCTGAAGGACCCCTCCTTAGGGTGGTTCTCCCATTCTGTGAACTGTGGCAGTGTCGGGTCCTGCAATCCAACCCTGCAATGGATTGTGGAGAAGGAGCTCCCAGGCAGCCCCCCAATACCCCCAAGGGCTTCAGTAAGCCTTCATTCATGCCCCACCTACCTCTCCTGTCTGTGTGAATGCCATGCATGATGTGCATACATTCCTGCCATCACCCAAGATGGCAGTGGGGTCTTCCCTAAGGGGCTTGATTGATGGTCATTCACACAACACTGTGCCCCTGTATGAGGGGGGTGTTGGGGTATGGCACCACAGGCCCGGGACAGGTTGGTGCCCAAGGGCCTAGTCATGCCTGGTGCCAGCCCTGGAGACATCCTGTTCCCCTCACACAGCTACAATCGCCAGAAGAGGGGCTGACTGTTAAACCACTCTGGGCACTGGAGCTCTGTCAGGGGAATAGAAGTCTCCTATCAATTCTCAGCACCCTTCATGAACCACACTTCCCAGGATTTCTTTGGGGGAAGCCATGACTGTCTAAAGTGAAATAAAGGTCTGGTGTAGGTGTGGCCCCCTGATTAGCCAAGCCAAACAGCTGTGATTCTGGCTTTTAGGACACTGACAGTTGGTACTTACTGAGCATGCCCACGCTTATCATTGATTTCAATGTTAAATTTCTTAAATTAATGAAAAATCAGCCAGGGATTTTTTAAACTTTTAAACTTCAGAAGATGAAGGTCAGAGTATGGGGCAAGGTCAGTTATAGGATTACAGGTACTCTGTGAACATGGGTGATTTTAAATTAAATTCAACAAATTATGAGAGTATTGGCAGAAAAAAGTGGTCTGGATTTTTTTCTCATGTTTTGCACTTTGAACATTGAGCTCTCTCACTGTTTTGTGTATTACCATGAAAACTTAGAGGATTGTTAAGCAAGCATTTCTGAGTTCAGGACTATAGGTTTTGTAAGGTTTTGTTTTGAAATGAGTTTATGGGAAGCATCAGAATAGCATGGAGGGTATTTTCAACTTAACATTGCAAAATGTGAAAAATCTATGCTGGCTATAGTATACAGCCACTCTCATGGCTGTATAATAATAGGGTTAGGGTGGGTCCTAAGATAGATAGATATTGTCAAAGGCCAAGGTAAAGAAATTTCTCAGAAGCCAAAAGAGAACAGAGGTTTGCCACTGTTAGGGAATTATGCTATCAGTATGTTTTGTGATAATGGCCTTTGTATTTTGTGACATAGTTTTAACAGTTGATAAGGCACTTGGAATAGTTAGGAAGGGGGGTCCAATTTTTTCCTAGCTCATAATCACTGATAAATTGTGAACATCTAATTGCATGCAATAAACAATGCCCAGTAGGTATTTCCTCAGGGTAAATTCTGAATCTGTTTGAAACACTGAAAGTTTAAAGAAAGATTACCGTTTTAAGTCACAGAGAACACACTTTGATGGAATAAGCCTACTTGAAGTTATCAAAGGACTGTTTGAAGTGAACCACCTATTGCCTACAGGTTGTAGAAGGCTAATCTGTACAAGGAGATCAATCAATGGCCCATTCTTTAAACAAGATATTTAAACAAAGTAAATTATAATATTCCATTTATTGAAATCTGAACATTCAATAATTTTTGCTTTGACACTTGAGAATAGTAATCTACAAGTATAGTATTTTAGCACTATAGTATAGTGGGTATTCTTTGCATCTGCTTACAAGTGCACAATACCTGCAACATTAAAAAGTGGTGGAAAATAGCAATGAAAACAAGTTTAATGCTATGTGTCTTGCTTTTCGTCCACGTCAAATGACACATGCCTATAAACAAACTTTACAGAGTACTACTGCTTGGTAAAAGAGAGGGGGAAAACCCTTTCCACACACCAAAACACAAATCTGTTTTTTTAATGGACACAAAATCACAGATTATTTGCATTTTTACAAGCAGATAAAGAACATTTGGTATTGTCACGTCTGAAAACCATGGAGAAAAAGCATGGAATACATTCTATTCCTCAAAAATTACTGTAGCCACAATATATTCTAGCATGGAGATGTGTGACTTTCCACATTCCACAGGTAATCCACCTGACCTAGATTACTAATGCAGATGATTATCCAATCATAATGTATGGCAGAAATAACTATGCACCACATTTTAGCAATATAGATAACCAAGCAACCACATGATGAAAAAACATGCCATGTTGTAAAATAATCATCTGGATTAGCTCTGTCTTGGGTCTTTTAGTGATCACTCCGGATTATGATTGTTGGACAAAACTAGATATTGTATACGTGATAATTTCTCTATAACATCTGAATTGGGAGAGGCCATGCAAGCCCTGGACCATTGCCTGGACTCAGTGGTGGGCTAGATGAGGGCCAATAAACTCAGTCTGAATCCTAGCAAGATGGAGGCGCTGTGGGTTGGTGGTTCCCGAGTCTGGATAACTGGTCAGTTGCCTGCTTTGGATGGGGTTGTACTCCCTCTGACAGAGCAGGTTCATAGTCTGGGGGTGCTCCTGGATCCGCCTTTGTCGCTAGAGGCCCAAGTGGCCTCAGTGGCTAGGAGTGCCTTTTACCAGCTTCAGCTGGTAAGACAGCTGTGGTTGTTTCTGGACCGGGATAGCCTGACCACTGTTGTTCATGCACTGGTAACCTCCAGGCTGGATTACGGTAATGCACTCTATGTGTGGCTGCCCTTGAGGTTGGTCTGGAAGCTGCAGCTAGTGCAAAATGTGTTGGCGAGACTGCTCACTGGGACAGTGTATCGTCAACATGTCATCCTGCTGCTGAAAGAATTGCACTGGCTGCCCATTAGCTACCGGGCCAAATTAAAGGTTTTAGTTTTGGTGTACAAAGCCCAATATAGCTTGGGACCAGGAAATCTGAAAGACCGTCTTACCTCTTATATACCCAGTCGATCACTGCGCTCTGCAGGTGAGGGCCTCCTGCAGATACCATCTTATCAGGAGGTCCATTCTGCACAACATAGGAAAGGGACCTTTAGTGTGGCAGCACCTACCCTATGGAATTCCCTCCCCTTAAATATTAGACAGGCATCATCTCTGTTATCTTTTCGGTGCCTATTGAAGACCTTCGTCTTTCAACAAGCCTTTTAAGTTGAGACCTATCCCAGTCTGTGTCTGTGTTGGAATTTCTTTTTAATATGTTCTTAAACCTTATTTTGTAAAATGTTTTTAATCTTAGAAGATGTTTTGAAAGCTTCTTTAAAGATGTTTTGTTTTGGTGTGTTTTGAGGTTTGTTTTTATACTGTTTGAAAGTTTTTGGTGCTTTTGTTTGCTGCCCTGGGCTCCTACTGGGAGGAAGGATGGGATATAAATCAAATAATAATAATAATAATAAAAGAGTCCTAGAATGATAAGTAAGCCAAGAGCCCATAAACAGATTGTTGAGTTACTTTCAGTTTAGGTTAATCTCTGGATTATCTTCTTGACACAGCTGCCCATGCTTTGAACAAGTCAAGCATGAATCACAGTAGTGAAATAGATGTGGTTGTCTTTAAGGACCACCCAGAAATTTCAGCTGATTAAAAATGCTGCAGCAAAATTGTTAACAGGAGTGTGCTATAATCAACACACTAATACTATTTTCTAAGACATATGTGAATGAATCCCATTGTTTAGTGCAATTCTTCTAATGGGCTTAGCCTGGGGTATCTGGACTACATTCTCCCTCAAGAAGCTGGCTACTCAGTCTTATCTTCATGGCGGCCCTTCTCTGGGGTTCCTGTCTTTGCAAGTGGCTAAATTTCTGTGCGTATGTTTAAAGCATTTTTAGCTTACTCATCAGCTGAAAATGCTCTCCGAGTGGCTTACATAACATCAGTACCATACAAGAGGGCCCCTGCCTGCAGTCTTTCAATTTAAATGACAAGACAGGATAAGATAAAATAAGACAAGGGGATGGGGAGGGAGGAGGAAAAAGCAAATGCAGGCAACCAGCTCTTAATGTTACACAGTTGCTAAATGATCAGCTTGAATGAAAACAGTTCAGGGAGGAGAGGAGCCAGATGGAGCTAGTCTCTCAGTGAGTGAACAGAGCAGGTTCTGACTTTCTTCTCTTCTGCTACAGTTAGGTGGAACGAGCACTCCTAAATGACAGTTGAGGGAGAGGAGGAGCCAAATGGAAATAGTCTTTTCACAGAGCTGTTGGAATGGGCCCCGATTCCCCATGTTTCATCCAACTGGGGAAAAGATTAAAAATATAAACAAATGGGAAGGGGAATTTAGGGTAGTAGTTCTCAGCCACTGGATTGTGTTTCAGCTGTGACAATACTTGTACCACTACAAGTTAAGCTTACGGTAACTGTCTGCCATGTGGACCAGTCCATTTACATTACTCACCACATGTTGGTTCAGATAACCATGCAAAGTAAGATCTGAATCTTATTACACCAGGGGTAGCCAATCTGATGCCTTCCAGATGTTGGACTCCAGCATGGACAATGGCCAGGGATGATGGGAGTTGTAGTCCAGTAACATCTAGAGCCAACACCAGGTTGGCTCCCCCTGTACTACATCTTTAGCATGAAAACTATTTCAGCATGATCTGGCTCCATTTTGCCCTGGTAAACTAACTCAGTTACTTCCCTTCCCAGTATTTTGCCTCCCAGAGAAGAAATGAGGTTGGTATAAGAAAGAACCACATCAGTAACCCAGCTCACATATTTCCTACTTACAGATGTTCCTGAAACTATGCAGAATCAATTCTGAGCACTCAGAAGTAATGTAAGAAACAGACCCAAGCCATTCACCATAATACTTGTGGAAGATTTGCAGATGAAAGAAAACTTTGCTGTTGAGAACAAGTGCAGTGCAGACCGCTCACAGTGCTGAAATCCTGCAATTAAAATGCTAATTAGCACTTTTGTTTATAGGAAACAAGGTTATTTGATGGTGATTATTATTTCCCTTGTTCCCTTCAGCAATATCGATTGATCAAACACAAAAGCCCCTTTTCAGTTGCCTGCGGAATATGTTTTGTTTTGTTGTCTCTGGAGAGAAATCTGATATATATCATGAGGAAGACATTGAACAAATTAGGCAGCAATGTCTCACAAGAAGTTTGCTTTTTTCCTCAACAGCTTGCTCCAAAACGTAGCCAGGTCCATAATCATTTTCCACTTTTCTTTAGTATACCACAGCACAGGTTTAGGTGTCAGTCACACGCTTTGGTGAAATATTTGCAAAACACAGGCAGGTATCAATGTGAGGTACACATTAGCTCACTGTACCTATTTTTACTTTAATAATATGAGAACTCCTTCCACAGCTATGCAAACTATAAAATGTATTCATTGGCGATTTAAGTATAAGGCAAAGCAATGCATTTAATGGGATTGCATGGAGTGTAAATCAACATAGCTTTTTTTGGCTTCAGTCCTATTTGTAAAGTAAAATAAAAAGCTATAGCTTGCCTTAGCATTGCCAGGTCTCTGGTTTTTGCCCAGAGACTCCAGATTTTTGGGGTCCTCTCTGGGTCTCTGGGTGAATCAACTCAATCTCTGGACTTTCCACTTTCATTTTTTTAAACAAAGAAGTTTCTAGGTGATCTGGTTCATGAGATAAATACCCAAAACATTAGCTGCTCCCCACAACTTCTGTTAACTGAGCTGGCTCCTCTAACTCTGCCCTTTCAGATTTGTAGCCAATAAGTGAAGTCAGGGTTGTGATTAACAAGGGATCTGTTGACTTCCAAGCAGTTCCTAGACTGCATTGGAAGGTTGGAAAACTGTTTTTTTTCCTGTTTATCTGAAAATATCATAAATTAAGTAAGTATATAGCTTTCAGCATTACCAAAAGTCTTTTTCTCTCTTGTGTACAGGAGTCAAACAAGTTAAAATTTTCCTGGACTGTTGAAGAGGGCAGTATTTTGAAAACCTTCCCGATATGAAGCTTTAATCCAATACTTGCTTTTCTTGGAATAAAGCTGCAATGCTGATCCCACATACCCAGAGTAATAGGACTCACTTTTGAGTAGACATGGTTAGGATTGTGCTGTAAATTGATGGGGCTTTTGAATGAACATAGCAAAGGATTGTGTTTGTGTTGTAAATATTTATCTCCCCCGCCAATCCTATTTTTAAAGCAATTAGCCAGGGCTTACATAGGTATCATTGCTTTTATTATGTAGGAAACTAACACTGATCTTATTATTTAAAAATGTTCTGCAATGGCCAACTGGTTTTGACAATAAATTATTATATGGGATGTATGTATTTTTACATCTCCAGTGTGTATATATATCTCCAGTGTGTGTTTATATCTTCCCAACAACCCTGTGAGGTTAGGTTGGTGACTGGAAATAAAGGCAGCTCACAATAAGAAATAAATCCCTTTAAAATCTAATAACCATAAAAACAAGTATAAACAGTTGCAAAACAGCTTAAAGTGGCATGATTCTGAATTTTGAGTTGGGTGAGTGAAGTTGCTTATCACTTGAGGTTGCAGTTCTGTGCATGCTTCCCTGTTTGAGCAAGCCCCATTGCATATATTGGGACTTGCTTCTGACTAAACAAACATAGTATTGCACTATAAACATCTCTACAGATTGTGTAAATAATAAACTTCACAGTCATGCTTGTATAAATATTCCTTCATACTATGTCCCAATAAGTATCTGATTTCACATTGTGGTTGTACATTATTTCTTCCTCTACTTTTTAAGTGTTCCCTTCTTCCTTGGGGTGGTCACAGTCCCTCTCTGTAGTTTTCATCCTTAGGGGCAGATAAGTCTGAGCCCATGGTCACCCAGTAAACTTTATAGCTTATTTCCATTTTTTAAAAATAATTACAACGATATACATGCAGGCAAAGTTTATGAAGTAGATCCATATAATACATTTAAAACACATCCAACTCACATTTAAAGTGCATGCCTTCCCTCAAAGAATCCTGGGAAGTGTAGTTTCCCCCTCACAATTATAGTTCCCATCACCCTTAACAAACTACAATTCCCAAGATTCCTTGGTGGGATTCATGCACTTCAAATGTGTGTTGAATGTGCTTTAAATGAATGGTGTGGATCTGCCCTAGGTATGCTGTGAATTGAAAAGAACAATTTTAAAAGATACTTTTTTAAAACAGGGGAAGGGCTGTAGCTCAGTGGTAAGGCATATGCTTTGCATACAAAGGTCCAAAATTCAGTCTCTGGAAAAGACTATTGCCTGGAATCCTGGAGAGCCAATGCTATTCCATGTCATCAGAACTGAGCTAGATAGTACCAAATGGCCTGAGTCGGTATAAGGCAGATTCCTTTGTTCCTAAAAGTGGAGAGAGACCCAAGGGCCACAGTGATTCCAAAATTTATTTATGTATTTTATTTACAACACTTAGATACTGCTTTATTTTAATGTCTAAAATCTCAAAGCAGTTTACAGAAGGAATCAAAGGAATACAAATTATTGGCAAAACAGTTACAGACAGGTAAGAAACATTCAAAATAAAACCAACAATGAGTTAAAAACAGATAAAAAACACAATAGCTTCTACAAGACTGGATAGGCTTGCCTAAATGAAAATATTTTTAGCAGGTGCTGAAAAGAGTACAATGAAGGTATCTGCCTAATGTCAATAGGCAAGGAGCTTCAAAGCATAGGTGCTGCCACACTAAAGGACTGATTTCTTACAAGAGCAGATAAAGTACTATGTGGCACCAGTAACATGGAAAGCATACTTTGAACTTGGTCTAGTAGCAATTTTCTACACTAACGGCAGCCCCCAGATCAGGTTGTGCTGCGTGGGGATTTCTTTGACCTCAGCTGATTGGTTGTCAGGAGTTTTTTAGTTTTGGGTTTTGGTTAGGAATTGTGACTGGTTGTGGAATGCTGAGTTTTCTGCCTTGCTCAAGAATCATAGGAATCTTGTTGTGGTTGGTATGGGATTGCATTTAGGAAATCATCACTGTCTTTTCTTTTTCTATTTGCATTTCATGTACCTCTGACCTCACTCCCTTACATCCATAGGAGCAACAACAGTGGTTCCATGAGGTCAGCTCAACCCCCTTAACCCATTGATGATGCATCTTGTTGGTTGCATGACAGTTTGTTTCTTGCCCAATAGTTGTACTTTGCTTACTTGGTGGGAAAGCTTTACCTTCTTGCTAATACAAATCCTTTCCTTATGTAAGTATTTGTCTTAAGAAAAAAATAAAAAAATAAAGACATCATTCTATTGGCTTCAAGAACTATATTCATATCAAAGAGAAAAGTATTTCATCTCTGCACTTCATTCCCCAGATAAGAACATGTTCAAGAAGAGTAACTTTTGAAAAGGACACAGTTCCTTGCTTTAGGTTTAATGTCTTTATCAAAGGAAACACAACCATAAATCTAGAATGACACAAAATGGAAGGGTCTTCACAGAAAGCATGGGTGTGGGCAACAAGAGAAAAAGAAAACTGTTTGATTGAAAAGGAAAATATACCACTTGCCTGTGGCAAAGACTCTAAAATACAAAGCACAATGAATGACTTCAACACAGATGAGGAAGTTACAGAGTCTGATTAAAACCCCACAGGCTTCGTGGTGATACTAATTAGATTAAGGTCCTCCAGCAAGAGTACAGAGACTTCTCAATCAATGTATTATCTGCAATGCTCTGATGTTCTATCAGCATTTTAAGATTTTGGCTGCAATAAGAGCTGCTCTTCCAATAAATCTAGGAGATGGATTGACTCTTGTATAGGAAAAGCCTAGATAGTTTTATAGGAGATATATATACTAGATGTTGAGAGGCCTGCTGCCTAATCATTCCCAGCCGCCAAGGTCTTTCCTATTATATCCTGTTCTGCTAACTGAAACTCTTATGGCTCGGTCAAAAATGTTCTTCAGGGAAATGGCTCGTTGATTTTGGAGGAAACAATTTCCTGTGTTGGTGCTACTATCTAGAATCCTACATAAAAGGGGGTTCCTATTCTCTTTTCTAAGAAGGGTCACATTTAGGGTTGCCACTTTGCCCGGTTAGCTGGGTTTTACCCAGATTCTAGCCATGCTACCTGGTGCTGGCTTAGACCATTAGGTGGCCCAGATTCCCAGCTTTCATTTTCAAGTCTCTAGCCCTTGTGGATCCAGAGATACAAAGCAAAATATGGAGGCAGTTTTCTGCCCATTTTGTGAGAAATCAGCCTGCTCCTGCCTTCCATTGTTCTTAGCCAATGAGGAACACCACAGCTATCCTGAAAAAAATCAAGTATTTTAGTCTCCCTGCCTGCTACATTTGAATAATCTAGCATTTGGAAAACTGCACACACTCACTTGGTCAACATGTGCAGCTCTGCCCCTTATCCACAGACTTTCTGGTTGAGTCAGTAAGGAGAAGCAGCCTTCATCTCAATTGCCTCTGTGTCTCAGGGTATGTGTCTTAAGTTGTGAACGCAATGGTATGGTTTGCCTGCCATCATGGAGGATGGAATAAAGGGGTATGAATCCACCAAATGCTGCCTCCCCTTAACAAATACAAACTATAAAAGCAAATCTCTCTGTAGAACAGACTGTGAACATAAGAACATAAGAACATAAGAAGAGCCTGATGGATCAGGCCAGTGGCCCATCTAGTCCAGCATCCTGTTCTCACAGTGGCCTACCAGGTGCCTGGGGGAAGCCCGCAAGCAGGACCCGAGTGCAAGAACACTCTCCCCTCCTGAGGCTTCCGGCAACTGGTTTTCAGAAGCATGCTGCCTCTGACTAGGGTGGCACAGCACAGCCATCATGGCTAGTAGCCATTGATAGCCCTGTCCTCCATGAATTTGTCTAATCTTCTTTTAAAGCCATCCAAGCTGGTGGCCATTACTGCATCTGGTGGGAGCAAATTCCATAGTTTAACTATGCGCTGAGTAAAGAAGTACTTCCTTTTGTCTGTCCTGAATCTTCCAACATTCAGCTTCTTTGAATGTCCATGAGTTCTAGTATTATGAGAGAGGGAGAAGAACTTTTCTCTATCCACTTTCTCAATGCCATGCATAATTTTATACACTTCTATCATGTCTCCTCTGACCTGCCTTTTCTCTAAACTAAAAAGCCCCAAATGCTGCAACCTTTCCTCGTAAGGGAGTCGCTCCATCCCCTTGATCATTCTGGTTGCCCTCTTCTGAACCTTTTCCAACTCTATAATATCCTTTCTGAGATGAGGCGACCAGAACTGTACACAGTATTCCAAATGCGGCCGCACCATAGATTTATACAACAGCATTATGATATCGGCTGTTTTATTTTCAATACCTTTCCTAATTATCGCTAGCATGGAATTTGCCTTTTTCACAGCTGCCGCACACTGGGTCGACATTTTCATCGTGCTGTCCACCACAACCCCAAGGTCTCTCTCCTGGTCGGTCACCTCCAGTTCAGACCCCATGAGCAGATTTTTTGCTCCAATATGCATAATTTTACACTTGTTTATATTGAATTGCATTTGCCATTTTTCCGCCCATTCACTCAGTTTGGAGAGGTCTTTTTGGAGCTCTTCGCAATCCCTTTTTGTTTTAACAACCCTGAACAATTTAGTGTCGTCAGTAAACTTGGCCACTTCACTGCTCATTCCTAATTCTAGGTCATTAATGAACAAGTTGAAAAGTACAGGTCCCAATACCGATCCTTGAGGGACTCCACTTTCTACAGCCCTCCATTGGGAGAACTGTCCGTTTATTCCTACTCTCTGCTTTCTGCTTCTTAACCAATTCCTTATCCACAAGAGGACCTCTCCTCTTATTCCATGACTGCTAAGCTTCCTCAGAAGCCTTTGGTGAGGTACCTTGTCAAACGCTTTTTGAAAGTCTAAGTACACTATGTCCACTGGATCACCTCTATCTATATGCTTGTTGACACTCTCAAAGAATTCTAATAGGTTACTGAGACAGGACTTTCCCTTGCAGAAGCCATACTGGCTCTGCTTCAGCAAGGCTTGTTCTTCTATGTGCTTAGTTAATCTAGCTTTAATCATACTTTCTACCAGTTTTCCAGGGACAGAAGTTAAGCTAACTGGCCTGTAATTTCCGGGATCCCCTCTGGATCCCTTTTTGAAGATTGGCGTTACATTTGCCACTTTCCAGTCCTCAGGCACGGAGGAGGACCCGAGGGACAAGTTACATATTTTAGTTAGCAGATCAGCAATTTCACCTTTGAGTTCTTTGAGAACTCTTGGGTGGATGCCATCCGGGCCCGGTGATTTGTCAGTTTTTATATTGTCTATTAAGCCTAGAACTTCCTCTCTCATTACCACTATATGTCTCAGTTCCTCAGAATCCCTTCCTGCAAATGTTAGTTCAGGTTCAGGGATCTGCCCTATATCTTCCACTGTGAAGACAGATGCAAAGAATTCATTTAGCTTCTCTGCAACCTCCTTATCGTTCTTTAGTACACCTTTGACTCCCTTATCATCCAAGGGTCCAATTGTCTCCCTAGATGGTCTCCTGCTTTGAATGTATTTATAGAATTTTTTGTTGTTGGTTTTTATGTTCTTAGCAATGTGCTCCTCAAATTCTTTTTTAGCATCCCTTATTGTCTTCTTGCATTTCTTTTGCCAGAGTTTGTGTTCTTTTTTATTTTCTTCATTTGGACAAGACTTCCATTTTCTGAAGGAAGACTTTTTGCCTCTAAGAGCTTCCTTGACTTTGCTCGTTAACCATGCTGGCATCTTCTTGGCCCTGGCGGTACCTTTTCTGATCTGCGGTATGCACTCCAGTTGAGCTTCTAATATAGTGTTTTTAAACAACTTCCAAGCATTTTCGAGTGATGTGACCCTCTGGACTTTGTTTTTCAGCTTTCTTTTTACCAATCCCCTCATTTTTGTGAAGTTTCCTCTTTTGAAGTCAAATGTGACCGTGTTGGATTTTCTTGGCAATTGGCCAGTTACATGTATGTTTAATTTAATAGCACTGTGGTCACTGCTCCCAATCGGTTCAACAACACTTACATCTCGCACCAGGTCCCGGTCCCCACTGAGGATTAAGTCCAGGGTTGCCATCCCTCTGGTCGGTTTCATGACCAACTGATCTAGGGAATAGTCATTTAGAATATCTAGAAACTTTGCTTCTTTGTCATGACTGGAACACATATGCAGCCAGTCTATGTCTGGGTAGTTGAAGTCACCCATTACTACCACATTTCCTAGTTTGGATGCTTCCTCAATTTCATATCTCATCTCAAGGTCTCCCTGAGCATTTTGCTCAGGGGGACGATAGATCGTTCCCAGTATTAAGTCCCTCCTGGGGCACGGTATCACCACCCACAACGATTCTGTGGAGGAGTCTGCCTCTTTTGGGGTTTCGAGCTTGCTAGATTCAATGCCTTCTTTCACGTATAGAGCGACTCCGCCACCAATACGTCCTTCCCTGTCCTTCCGATATAGTTTATATCCAGGAATAACCGTATCCCACTGGTTTTCTCCATTCCACCAGGTCTCGGTTATGCTCACTATATCAATGCTCTCCTCTAAGACCAAGCACTCCAGTTCTCCCATCTTGGTTCGGAGGCTCCTAGCATTAGCGTACAGGCACTTGTAAGCAGTGTCTCTCTTCAAGTGTCTTTGGCACTTGTGGTTAGGCCTGTGGTAATTTTGCTCTTCTGAATTTATATCCTGTGCCCCTGCTCTCACAATGCCTACTTCTAGGCCTACCCCTTTTAAAATTTCACCATTTCTTTGGTTTTTATCCCAGGGGGGAGGTTTATTCCGAACTGGACCTTTCTCAGCTCCTGTCGGGTTTCCTGTACTTGCAGTTTTTGACTCTGCTCCCGCCCTGTTAAATGGTGCTTATTCCCAACTAAAGTTGCAGTGGAATGCAGCCTCACTTACCTTGTTGCCCAACAGAGCCTCTGTTCAGCAATTCAGAAAAGGCTAAGAAGTACTTTTTATACATATCCTTCTTCAAAATAACTGACAGGTATCTCCCCATCAAAGATCACTTAATTTCTTCCCCAGGGATGGGGGTGTTTGTGTGTGTACACATATGTGCACACCTGTACAATGACACTGTGTGTGTGCGTTGAATGCAGTGGGGAGTGTAACTTTTTTCCCCTGAAGACCAATAGGAATGGCTTTCCCCCCCTTAAGACCAATAGAAATAGAACAGCTGCTCTGTCTAACGCTAGTACAGCTTGTTGGTCTCTAGAATTCATTGCGTTTTTAATTTTACGTTTTTAAAAAAGAGGTTCCAGCACTCAAGTCTCCATCAAGTTCCAGCCTTTATCATAGAAGGCTGTGTTTCCCCTATCCCTGATCTGGTATGTGAGAATCAGAATACTAAAGACACTTCTCACATGCTCACACGCTACTCTCTTTAGATAAGATTATTGACTGAACTGATAATATCGTAATCTTTATTTTTATCTGTGTTACAAGTTGTAGCTGTGTGTTCATTTCACATTTCCTAATGATTGTACAGACAACCTCTTGATCATAATATTGCTTTTAATTGATGTTTTGCTGGCTTTTTGTTTTATGCTGGATTTTTATATTGCTGCCTTGACTTGTTTTATGGTTGTTTCTATTTTGTGTTTTATTATGTTTTTATCTTGATGGTATATTTTTATTGTTTTTATTATATTTGTAAGCTGCCCTGAGCTCTGTTTTTAACAGTGAGAGGGCAGGTTATAAATCCTCTTAAAAAATAAATATTCCCTAGTGTTGGAAACTAGAGTCTAGACCAGCCTTTCCCAACCAGTGTGCCTCCAGATGTTGTGGACCACAACTCCCATCAGCCTCAGCCAGCATTGCCAATGGTCAGGAAAGATGGGGGTTGTGGTCCAACAACATCTGGAGGCACAATGGTTGGGAAAGGCTGGTCTAGACACTGAAGGCTGAAAATGTAAAGTCTTTTTTTAAAAAGATTCCTCATATCCTTCCCCAGTTTTGGTGGTAATTACTAGGCACAAAAACAAAACAACAATGCAACCATTAATAGGCTTAATTTGTAAAATTAGCAAATATTTGTATAATATTCAGATTAACCTGCCTGGATTTGTGGAATTGGAATATGGCAACCCTAGTCACATTGTGCAACAGGAAGGGACTGTATGCATATGGTTCTGAATACTTTTGTGTCACACAGAATTGTA
The DNA here is from genome assembly GCF_030035675.1 of Rhineura floridana. Lineage (NCBI taxonomy): Eukaryota > Metazoa > Chordata > Lepidosauria > Squamata > Rhineuridae > Rhineura > Rhineura floridana. The sequence continues at coordinate 67,963,487 of NC_084484.1, read as the reverse complement.
GTATGGCCAGTGCAAAAATGCAAATATATTTAAATTTAAATTAGGTTCTTTGAGTCAATTCTTCCATCAATGTACAGTTCTGGTCGCCTCATCTCAAAAAGGATATTATAGAGTTGGAAAAGGTTCAGAAGAGGACAACCAGAATGATCAAGGGGATGGAGCGACTCCCTTACGAGGAAAGGTTGCAGCATTTGGGGCTTTTTAGTTTAGAGAAAAGGCGGGTCAGAGGAGACATGATAGAAGTGTATAAAATTATGCATGGCATTGAGAAAGTGGATAGAGAAAAGTTCTTCTCCCTCTCTCATAATACTAGAACTCATGGACATTCAAAGAAGCTGAATGTTGGAAGATTCAGGACAGACAAAAGGAAGTACTTCTTTACTCAGCGCATAGTTAAACTATGGAATTTGCTCCCACCAGATGCAGTAATGGCCACCAGCTTGGATGGCTTTAAAAGAAGATTAGACAAATTCATGGAGGACAGGGCTATCAATGGCTACTAGCCGTGATGGCTGTGCTCTGCCACCCTAGTCAGAGGCAGCATGCTTCTGAAAACCAGTTGCCAGAAGCCTCAGGAGGGGAGAGTGTTCTTGCACTCAGATCCTGCTTGCGGGCTTCCCCCAGGCACCTGGTTGGCCACTGTGAGAACAGGATGCTGGACTAGATGGGCCACTGGCCTGATCCAGCAGGCTCTTCTTATGTTCTTATGTTCTTAACTAACTGTAGCCTAAAGAGGCACCAGTTAAGCAGATTTTGCATGTGCCAGTATTCATTTCGTTGCAGTTTTTAAAACAGAAGAAGCTATCAAGGCATAAGTCCCCTCCCCACAAAAAAGGGTGTGGTGGGGGTGGGGCAGGGCAAGGAGATACAACTATTCCAAACTCCTTTCATCTTGGTTGCATGACCTAGCAACACAGTGGAACTAAGCTGGCAAAGAGGGTGGTATAAATCAAATCCCTCCTGAACAGAGCAGGAGTAATTTAAAATGGTGTAATTTACAGCATAAATTATGCCAGATTTCTATAGTTATGGTTGCTCTGTAACTGTGTCTTCTGATCAGTGAGGCACAAAAATATACAAACATTGAAAATTCAAACACTGGTTTTACACTTGGTGTACCTACCCTTTGAAATTCCCTCCCATTACATATCAGATAGGCACCAGATCTATTAACTTGAAAATCTCTTTTCAACAAGCCACTTAAGTGGAGATTCTTATCCCCATCTGTATACTGAATTTTGAAATTGTTTTTATATGTATGTGTGTGTGTGTTTTAAAAAAATATCTTGGCAATATCTAACAAACTCTTTCTCTCCCTTCTCTGTGCATGCCCTCTGCACTCTCCCTAAATCTGCTCTGGAGGGTTGGGGGGAAATCCAGAACAGATTTAGGGGGTGCATGGTGGCACGTGGGGAGAGGAGAAGGAGGGGAATTTGTGTTGCACAGCCAGAAGTCCTTCCATTAATGGAACTACACTGTTGGATATCGCTCAATTGTTTTTATTGCTGATCTCTTCGGGATATTTCATGAGAAGAGATTCATAAATGAAATAAATAAATGCACAATAAATTCTGTAAAGGTTGCTTAGGAAATCTTTGTTGTTTGGAAAACAAACTTCACAACTGATGCTGAGTGTATTTATTCAGGTACTCCTTTTTAAGCTGCTAGATAATTGTGGAATTTTACAGACAAGGAAGGGGATATTTTTTAAGGGAAGGCACTTCCCCTCTTATATTCTTATATTTTGGACATCCCTTCCTCAATGTTCCACCCTTTCTGTCCCCTCTGCAGTAGCCCACAGAGCTACTAACTTCCTCTTAGCCTCACCTCTCCTTCATTATTCCCAGGAATAGCCAGGAAGATTTCTGTACCACCTGTTAACACATCACTTTTCTCCATTCGCAGAGGTGCTCCTTACTTCCTGAAGCCAGTTTTCTGTGATGCTGCTGTAGTAGAACCATGAAAAAATGTTTTGGCCAGGGGTTATTTATCTGCCCTGATACTGAAAACAGATTCTGAGTTCCTTGCTGATGATGCTTGGTGCAAATTATGCCCTGTTTATTATTCTTTGACCATTTCTAAATTTAAGACTGATCTAGTAGTATATGGAATAGATTGGTTATCTTCAGATAACTGTTCATATAAGCCATTCAGCACCTCACAGCCTTGCAAAAAAAGAGAAAGGAAAGGGGAAAAAAAGAGGTGTAATATTTATACATTGTTGGTTTGACAAAGATCTATATACTTCTTTTTTGCAACAGTGGTCAAAAAAAGCTCTATTGCGCCATTTCCACACTTGAATATTGTACCATTAGTACAATATGTATTCCACAGTGCATTGCCTGATGCAGCCTAATAGACAGTTGTCAGGATTTTCAAAGAGAGTAGCATCCACACTTTTTATTAAATCAACTGTCACTTTAAGCTTGAGTAGCCAGACTGACAACATACATTTCAATAGCTCTGCAACTGTGAGCTAGCTGCCCTGCTTTGTTGCAGCAAATTAAACCATAAAGAGATTCCCAGTTAACAAAGAAATTGAAAGAGGAGGAGAAGGGGCAAAAACAAACCTCCATGGTTTGTGTTCTGTGCAGCTGCAATCTCTTGCACATGCATAGTAGCCTTCTCAACATAGAACAAACTGATTGTGCAAATAGGGCAAGCCCCTTTGTACTTCTCAAAGACTCTGATGTACTAATCTGCATTATCCACTGTTATGTTCCTTACTATTATTCACACAATTTAGGTTTGTTGTTGCCTTTTATCATCATTGGAATCCTGTTGGGGAAAGGGGACTCTAAAAGAGGTTTCTCCATTGCTTAGACCTCAGTATAGAAGCATAGTGATAGTTATGTCAGGGATAGGAAACCCTTGACACTCCAGAAGTTGCTGGAATACAGCTCTTAGCATCTCTGACTATTGGCCATATTGGCTGGGGCTGATGGGAGTTGAACACCATCTGGAGGGCCACATGTTCCCCACCTCTACATTACGCACATAGCATGTCTTGTTTTCATTCTTTTGAGGGGCAATAAGCTGGCATTATGATTAGGTACTTGCAGCAGACACAGTATTAATTCAATAGAGCTGTGGGCTCCTACTGGGAAGACGAGTGGGATATAAATCTAATAAATAATAAATAAATAAAACAAAAAATTAGATACATATATATTTTTCAAGGCACTTATACATTTACTCATGCACCAAAAAGCATAGAATTGTAAATTAAAGTATCCACTTTATCTTTCATGCCATGTAAGCAGTAAACATCTACAGTCCTCACTCAGAATGTAGTGAGCAATCCAAACCCAAGATCCGCCAGAATGAGTGTTGTTTGGAATAGGTGCATCTCTGGCCGAGCGTGGGCTCAGCCAGTGCTACACCAGCTGAAGTCCCACATCCCAGGTCAGCCAGAGATACATCAGTGTAAGTCCTCCATCCCGGAGAACCTGAGGTTGGAATAATCCTGAAAAGGTGTTTTCCAGGAGAGTGATGGGAATGGCAGAGGAAGATTTACCCCATTCCAAACTCTATTCAGCTCCATCACATGACCTAGCAATCCAGTGGAAATTACCCTGGCAAAAAAGGTGGTGTAAGTCAATCTCTGTTTTAAACACTCCCCCCCTCCACGTCTTCCAGGCTGGGTCAGCTCAGTTGGCATTAGCCCCACTCCTGAATGGAGTTTGAAATAGGGTAACTTATGCTGGCATAAATTATACCAGTTTCCTGTAGTTAGGATTGCTATGCTAGTCATCAGTCAAGAATCTTGACTTGCCCTGGGTCTTTCTGCACAATTCCCTTCCTCTGCAAGCTGGGGGCAATCAGTTTTTGCAGACTTGGTCAATGTTATATCAAAAGTTTAAAAGATGCATGCTTTTAAACTCTTTATTTCTGACAGCTAACCGTTTACATAGCTTGCTCATCTTAAGCTTCAGAGAGCCATTCTGATCATGTCTAACCACAAGTAAATTCAGAAGAAGCTCACCAAAACAACTGGCTTGAAGACCACTTTGTAAATTCTAAACTAAGCCAATCTTTTTTGGACCCAAGGGCAGATTTTGAATTTTTAGAGAGTGCTGAAGGCACCAGTCATAAAATGGCTGCGGGGGGGGGGATTGCATAACACAATATGAATCCACCACAGGAAAGATGTATCTGGTTATTCCCCTGGTTATTAGGGGAAAGGAAGGGCAAACTATGGAGATTCCAAGGACTACTAGAAAATAAAACAGAAGCAGGACAAGTGTACTAAAAGGGAGGAGGAAACAAACGTGCTTTAGGATCCCAGGGATTCCTATTGTCTGGTGTCCAAACAACCTACTTATCAATCACAGATCTGACTTCACTCATTGGCTAAAAACTTTGACAGTTGAGAGCAGCCAGACAGGCTTATTTCAGAGAAATCCCTTAGAATGGTACCTGCACCTTTTGCTTCATAACTTTCTTTCTAGGAGGGCTAGAGACTTTTTTAAAAAAATGAAAACTTTAGAGAGTGGGACCCATGCCTGGGGGCACTAAGTAAAGCCTTTACATGTGCTGGGTTGGCGACCCACAAGTTAATGCATAATTCGCAGAGCCAAACTGTCGCAAAGTATGTATTTGTTTGTTCATGAATGCAGGACTTCTTTCCTTCTCTTCTCTTGGTGATGTGCATTGCCTCATGATGATTCAGAAATTTGCGACAATATCCATCTGCTCCTGTTTTTGTGTGTGTTTGCATCCTTCACCTGTCATATCTGTTCTTCCACACTACTATACAGTACTGTTTCTAATAAAATGAAATAACATAGAAAAATCCACAGCCTCCCTACGGTTCTAATTGTTAACGTTTCCCCAATCTTAAAATGAAGAGGACTGGTGTTGCAAGACCCAGGGAAAGTTGGTTTACATGGAGATGTACATTGCCCCTGTGAATTGTAGCTGCAAGTGAGAATGGGACCAAGACGTTATACTCTGTAAGGCAAAGGACAAGATGGTCCTCTCCCCACAAACACACACAACTAGACTGTCAGTTGAATCTAGCTTCAACACCTGCAACCAGACACAATTCCCCACTGCACCTGAAGCAACAAGCTTGCCGGTGGTGGCTGGTGCACATTGGGACTGGTGAGGTGGAAGGAAGGGAACCCAAACAGTGGGTGGAGCCAGAGCCAATGAGAAGCCGAGCCAACTAATTCTAGTTTTGCCCCCATTCCTCCTCCCTGCTAAGTTGTAGAAGGGCAACACTGAGACTAAGGAGGAGGAGGAAGCTCACAGGCAGGGCTACCCCGGGACTGGTTGTAATAAGAAGGCAGGTAGGTAGGGGCTGGCTGAGGGTAGCCTGAAGTTGGTGGGGCAGGACCCCAATAGACCAGCCTCCACTGAAGCTAGCTTAGGAGGTGCAGGTCACTCTGTACTCTTTGCTCAAAAGGTAACTGACCCAGTTCTAAAAATTGCCAGTGCTTGGGAAGTTAAGGAGCGCAAAACAACATTCCACACATATCACTTAACTTTTGCAATTGCCAGTGAGAAAGTGCACAGATTAATGAGATGTTGAATTCCATTCCATTCCATTCCAAAATATACTATGTATATAGGCCTGCTTAAGAGTGTGTGTTTGCGCACACACACACACACAACTACTACTAGTACTACTACCCTCCTTATTTCTCCATGTGCTCATATTCTTCTGGATCTAGATGCATGAAAGCATTAACTACTTACTATAGTGTCTCCAAAATGCTTTTAATTTTAATCTTTCATACTATTTTAATCACAGATCCTAGAGTTGATGCTGCTTTTGCATGACATAAGAATCATGAAATATGGGACCACAGATGCAGCGGCAGCTGATGTACTGATAGTTCCAACCTTACCCTAGTTGCTTGTGCTGAAAATGTGCCACTCGTTCTGTTCAGTTCTCACAGTCTGTTCCTGTTTCTCTGACTTTCAGGTTTGATCATCTCATTTCCCCCTTATAATATTTCATCTATGTGACAGACAGCTGACAGTGTTAAAATGATGATTAGATTATCTACTTTTTCTGGCAATAGAAAATGCTTTTCTTCTCTGTCCCCTTGCATAACAAATATACTTCTGTTACATGTTAAGTATCATCAGTGCTTTTGGGGTAAAAAATGAGGTGCTGGTATTCTTACCTTGATGGAAGTGCTATGGGTACCAGCACAAAGTGGTTACTATGGGCAGCACACACAAACACACGCACACAAAAGTGCTTGTGCTCTGTACAAGTGAGCTCCATCACACAAAAAAAGCACTCAGTATCATAATGGTTGAGTGTTGGTTTTCCTTACTCTGTAATTTACTTAGAGATAGAATCAACCGACTGAGGGAAAAATAGAAATAAGGTATTTTGCTCAGTCATTTCTTTATTGAGTATGAATGTGCATTTAGAGATTATGGGCTGTATCCAACTAACCTTTACTCAGAATAAAGCCATTAAAATTAATGGACTTCAATTGGCTAAGGGCGGTATAGAAATGGAAATAAATAAATAAATAAATAAATACCTAGAGAGGTAGTGGGCTCTCTGACACTGGAGGCATTCAAGAGGCAGCTGGACAGCCATCTGTCGGGAAAACATTGAGCAGGGGGTTGGACTTGATGCCCTTATAGGCCCCTTCCAACTCTACTTTTCTATTCTGTGATTCTATGTCAATTAATTTAAATTGGTCTACTTTGCATATGACTAACATTGGGTCCAAACCTATGCTTTTCACATCTAGAATGTTACAATATTGCTTAACATTGTAGTTCACATCATTGTAGCTGATACCTCATCTGTACCTCTGAGAATATTGAAACAAATCCTGTTGAAATATAGCAAAAATATTTCACTGCACTCTTCCACTCCCTGTTGTTGTTGCTTAATCTATATACAAATGTCAATCTCTCATCACGCTGATGCAATGATGAGGTACAAGTGAAGTTTGTAGGGAGCTGACTGGGGTTTTCAAATGAACACACACGAAAGATATGCAGAACAAAATAACCATACTTTTAAGAAAACAGCTTTGAAAATTAAAACTGTTTAAGGTGATTACAATTAAACAGCAGCAGAAGTTGAGGCTGCAGAAAAATGAACAGTTCATGCCTATTTTAACGAGGGGTTTTAAAGCTCACTATCTCATTCTAGTAGCATTAGGTAAGGGTTTTAAAACATTATTTTATTTTTTTATTTGCACTATTTGTATAGTTTTAGTACCCATAGTTACAAAGGCTATTGTCCTTTTCCTTTTTTATTGATATTTTAATGATATTGGGTGGTATCCAGTGTTCTTGTTCTGCTAGCACAAGAGACTTCTACTTGCAGAATGGAACTTTCCCCTCCTCTCTTCTCTCCTGCAGTCCTCCCCACACCCTCAAAATCAGCTCTGGAGGGGTGGGGAATCTTTGCAAGCTGATTTTGGAAGCATGCAGGGAAAGGAAAGGGAAGGAAAGTCCTGTTGCACAAGTGGAGTTCTACTTTTGGAGCACTGGATACAAGCCATTCATTTTAGTCCCGTGTTGAACATTTCTAAGTCTTTTTTATTTACTACTCCAGCAATGACAAAATAAACTGAATTTGAAAATTAACAAAGCAAAGAGAGCATTTTGGTGAAATTGTCATGGATGGAGTGTGGAGTTTTGTTGTGCTTGCCTTGCTTTTGAGGTGGTCAAGAAATTTGTAAGAATATTTTTCATTCTACAAATTACCTCTCTGATAGTTGGTATTCTTCAGCCTTCATGGGTGGAACAATGTTTTTATTTTGTTTTACTTTTAAACAAATCAGTGCAGTAAAATGTAAAAGGAACGATTTCCTTTAAAAACAAAATGAACGTACCAATTTAAGGTGCCCAGGAGCTAGCTTCCACTGCACCAATTAAAGCCCAGAAGAAGACCTCAGGAGATAACTCCACACATGGAACTTTTTCAGATTAGGAATTGTGGCCAGCCAGCACTGGAGAAATGTTTAATTGAAAAACAAAAAACAACCCACAAGCATCGCCCTCAGTCACCTCACAATACTAAGGTAAACTCAACCCTTTCACCCATCAAAATTCTAAAAGAAATTCTAAAGAAATTGTAAAGAATAAGAAAAATGGAAGCTTCATTTGCAGGGGAAGAAAACATTTGAGAATTTGGAGGACAGGTTTTGGTATAGTGCTAATTAGTTTTATCCTTATTATATTGTTTGATTATTTCAATACTTATTGTTTTCATTGTATTAGGGAGCAATCCACAACACTAAGGCCCTGCCCAGCATCTACAGCCCTGCTGTGTACAGGGATGTAAGAGCACAGTGGTTTCTGTTCTGACCTGTATTTGTCACAATCAGCATTGTTTCTCTTCATCTGCAGTTTGGTTTCCACCAAATACTACGTCAGTCATCTCACTGTCTGCTATTTAATGTAACTTGCATAACTATTTAAATGAAATGAATGAAATCATTTCATTTAAGTAACGTACATAGTTTACATTCATTTCAGTGTAAAGGAAATGTCAAAACAGTGTTTCAAATTGTCATCAATTACATTTCATTTGCAGACTTTCACAACCACACACACACACACAGAGCGAGAGAGAGAGAGAGCAATGATATGAATGAATGCTGATCATATTGGCTTGACTTACTTCTGTTCATGACCACAGATGAACACACAAACTGCAGCCATTTCTCCCTCCTTTTCCATTTTTGTCGGAATTCTCTAACATCCCTAGCCACACACGGTGGCCAGGATGGGTTGTGTGGGTCAGCCTGTAGCTGGTGTAGTTGTTGAGCCTGAATCAAGCCTAGTGCCATCTCATGATCACAGCATGGATGACTTAAGATCCAATGGATCCCAGGCCAGGTCAGCCCTGGCCCCTCCCTTCCCCCCCAAAACCCCACACCTTTGCCTATCCACACATTCAGTGGGTGGAAGAGTGAACTTGTGCCAGCATCACTGTGCAGGTGGTGGCAGGTGGGAGGCTAACAGAGGCCAGTAGGGCTGACTAGAGGGACACCTCTGCCCAATCCACACTCACCCACCCCGAGCCCAGAACAAATGGTGTGCTGGTTCCTCTGTTATGTTGTATATATTATTTTGTATTATTTATTTATTAGATTTATATCCCGCACTTCCTCCCAGTAGTAACCCGGTATATGCATTTTATATACTATGTAATACTATATAAAAGGTTCATTCTTTTTATTTGTAGTGCCCCTGAAAAATAATTCTAATTTGAACCTATTGAGCCAATAGGTTCTTTATTTTTTCTGCACTTCTGGGATTTCATATCTGCCTCCTGTTTTTCCCACTTCTGCTTGTCAATGATGCTTTCCCTTCTTCAGTTTCCTGTTTAGAGACAGGTAGACATATGGTGATCTCTATTCTTCTCTTTCTGGAGTGACATATTTTAGTAAATAATACTTATTACTATTACATTCTGTGTGTCCAAAAAGAACTCTTGTAGCAACTAATCCATTGGTTGTGTAACCTTTTTGTTCCACATGTCGCAACTGAGTATTTGTGTGTGTGTGTGTGTGTATCTATTTCATTTAAAGTAGCTTTAATAAGAAGAGGAACTCCAAGAGAATGAATTTAGATTGAGCTCTCATGAATCTTTAATTGTGTATCTTACGTTTAATAGCTTAGGGGGTCGTTGAAAAAAGGAGAGCTTGCAGAATTCATAGACTTTTCTCTACATCTTCCGATTTATGGGCTTCAGGTACACAGATTTCACAAGACATTGCACTGACTAATACTCCTGCAGTACTAATTATGATTCATGGTGAATAAATATATGTAAAACAAAAATCAAGAACACGTTAAAAGTATGAGGCAAAGCAAATTCTGCACTCTAGATGGATTTTATGGTACCACATTGGTCAAAATTCCCATCTAGTAAATTATTTTACAGCACTATCATCATAGCACAGAATTTATATAATGTATTTCAAATGTTCAAAGAGCTTCATGTACATTATCCCAGAATTCTTTGCAATATTTCTGTAAGAGAAACCAGTATTATTCTTTCATAATGGTCAGCAGCAGCTTTTCTAAAGCTACCTGTAATGGGGTCAGAATTTGAACCAGGAATGGTCTGACTCAAACTTCATACTCTATTTATTTTAATTGTTTTTAGGCCACTTTTCTGGGCAAAAATCCAGCCAAGTAACTTACAAGCAAACCAAAAGATAAACAACCATGAAAATTTTAAAAGAGTATTAAAAAAGTAAATAATAACTCTAGAAAACAACGTGAGAGCCAGTGTGGTGTAGTGGTTAAGGTGTTGGACTACAGGGTTCAAATCCCCACACAGCCATGAAGCTCACTGGGTGACCTTGGCCCATTCACTGGATATGTTCTTTGCATATCTCTGCAGGAAATATTTCTTATTGTTTCATCTTACAGTGAAACCGTTTTTCTTCTTTGCAATTTAGTAAGTTTGGCAAAGTGGGAAGAAGGAGAAAAGCAGCAAATGAAAAGGCTGACAATGAACCATTATAAGCTGTGTGGGAAATATGGAGGGATGTGTATGTTTTTCTCAACTCACAACAGCCCATGGATTTCTGAGGGAGTTCATTTCCCCTGTTATCCATTCTTATTGGAGGGGGGCATTTAATCCCTCTGAATGTCCTACTTTTACCCTGAAAACTGGAAATTTGGTGCAGCCCTACTAATTATCTTTTGAGTACAAAAATGTGGTAAGTAAATACAAATACACATGATATTACTATAAGTGCTTAGATCGAATACTGAATCTAGCTGATATTTTTTTAAAAATCATTTTTTGCTACTACTTATTTGCATGTGGGTAAAGAACTCATTCCAAGCCTATCCTGTATTTTGAATCTGGTAGCAAGGACTATTTCTCCATTACCTGACATGACCAAAAACAAGCTATGAGTAAGAAGTACATGAAGAGCTCAGGCAACCCTGTCTGTCTTAGAATGAGTTCCAAGTGCCTTTGCTAATCTGGATATGAAGCATCTTCAGGAAAGGATGAGGGCAATACTGATAGTTCATCAGGCCAAACTCTGACTAAATAAAAATAGTTTGCTTATGAATAGGAAACAGACTAAAAAGGAAAAAAGGAAAGAAAAAGTATATCGAACAACTGAAGGCTTCTGCCACTGTTTGCTCAGGTAGAGTCTAATCATCGGAGGCAGATTTCAAAAGTACACTACTTCTTAAAAACTGAAACCTTTCAGGGTTGGCCAAATAGGGTCCACCCACTCCTGGTGATATGAACTAAGCAGTGTTTCATAAGTCAAAGTCATATTGGCATAGAAAGCATTTGTGAAACCCCAGGGTAAGGCATGAATGTCTTTATGCACCAGAATTGGATAATCACCTCTTCCTGGGAACAAAACTGATTAGCTTTGAAATTGAAATTCCATGAGGGCAGACAGACAGACAATGCATTATAAGCGTTCTGAAAAAGCTTGGTATGACAAAAAGAGAGTGATGGATCCCAAACTATATGTGGCAGACCACATTACCCAAGGGAAATGAAACGCACAGAGGGACTTGCTTTTCAAATTGTACTGGCACCCTAAATGGGAGTTTGGGGCATTGTAAAATGGCATTAGGCATGACAAGCAAATTTAGGATCATTGAAGAGGAGCTTGAAGTGATTGAGACACTTTCAGAAATCTCATCATAAAGCAGTTGGGGTTGCACAAAGATTCCACAAGGCCATGCTGCTGTTGATTTCCAGTCATCCTGTAGTAATTTATTATTTCCAACAGATTGTGTATGGTGCTGGATATTGATTGGATCAGGCTAGGGAGAACAATGGCTATGAGTGAGTTTTGCTTAGTCAGCACATTTCAGAGTTCCACACAGTGTTTTATGTATTTTTAATGATGTATCAGCAAGACCTAGATTCTTTAGCAGTGTCTCAGAAACCTCAGCATTATTATGGCAGCTAAAGAGCACAGCATGCTATCTAGGAATGAATAAGATTTATAGTTAAAATAACATCAGACCTGTCAGTGCATTGCAGAGTTGTATGTTGCTGATTACACCTGGACAGAGATTTTGTGGGTTAAGATAGTGAAATAATTTATATTTTTTTTATTACATTTATATACCACCCCATAGCCGAAGCTCTCTGGGCGGTTTACAACAATTAAAAACATAAAAACAAATATATAAATTTAAAAACACATTTTTTAAAAACACAGTTTAAAAACACATGCTAAAATGCCTGGGAGAACAGGAAAGTCTTGACCTGGCGATGAAAAGATAACAGTGTTGGCTCCAGGTGCACCTCGTCAAATAAATCATTTCATAATTTGGGGGCCACCACTGAGAAGTCCCCCTCCCTTGTTGCCAGACTCCTAGCTTCCCTCAGAGTAGGCACCCGGAGGAGGGCCTTGGATGTTGAGCATAGTGTATGGGTGGGTTCGTGTTGGGAGAGGTGTTCCATCAAGCATTGTGGTCCCATGCTGTGTAAGGCTTTATAGGTTAAAGCCAGCACCTTGAATCGAGCTCGGAAACATGGAGGCAGCCAATGCAAGCGGGCCAGAATTGGTTTTATATGTTCAAACTGTCTGGCCCCTGTTACCCATCTGGCTGCTGCATTTTGCACAAGCTGCAGTTTCTGAACCGTCTTCAAAGGCAGCCCTACATAGAGTGCATTGCAGTAATCTAACTTGGAGGTTACCAGAGCATGGACAACTGAAGCCAGGTTATCCCGGTCCAGATAGAGGCATAGCTGGGCCACCAAGGCTACCTGAGCCTCAAGTAACAGAAATGGTTCTAGGAGAACCCCCAAGCTACGAACCTGCTCCTTCAGGGAGAATGCAACCCCATCCAGGATGGGTTGGACATCCACCATCCGGTCAGAGGAACCACCCACTAGGAGCATCTCAGTCTTGTCTGGATTGAGCCTCAGTTTATTAGCCCTCATCCAGTCCATTGTCGCAGCCAGGCACCGGTTCAGCACATTGATAGCCTCACTATACTGATGGCAACGCACTCCAAAACTCCGGATGACCACAGCCAATGGTTTCATGTAGATTTTGAACAGCATAGGGGACAGAACTGACCCCTGCAGAACCCCATACTGGAGAGTCCAGGGTGCCAAGCAATGTTCCCCAAGCACCACCTTCTGGAGCCGACCTGCCAAGTAGGAGCAGAACCACCGCCATGCAGTCCCTCCCACTCCCAACTCAGCCAGTCTTCCCAGAAGGATACCATGGTCGATGGTATTGAAAGCCACTGAGAGATCAAGGAGAATCAACAGAGTCACACTCCCCCTGTCTCTCTCCCAACAGAGGTCATCATACAGGGCGACCAAGGCTGTTTCCGTGCCAAAGCCAGGCCTGAAACCTGACGGAAATGGATCCAGATAATCGGTCTCATCCAAGAGTGTCTGGAGCTAGCCTGCAACCACTCATTCAAGGACCTATATCATGGAGTTGTACAGGGAATCAGGGGGAAATTAAGAGATGTCTAAATATTTTCCTGCAGGTTTAAGGAAAACAGAAAAAGCAAGCGCAGCAGGTGAAAATCAGGGATGGGGAATGTATGGCCATCATGGTGATACTGGACTACAACTATTAACCATCTTGTTCATTGGCCATTCTGGCTGGGACTCATGGGGACTGTAGTCCAATAATATCTGGAAGGACACATGTTCCCCATTCCTGGTGTAAATGTTTCCCCTGTGGGACAATTTTGACCAGCTGCATACTCTACAGAAAGGAGATGTGACAATGGCAATTCCTACAGTTCACTAATAGAAATTATGCCAAATAATTGGTTCTTGGGAGGCAGTCTCAGTGGCCTTAGGGAACAATGGGTCTCCCTCTCTACCTGTACAGAAGGAGATCCATGGTGGGCAAAGAGATCCACTTTCAGAAACCTCCACATTGTGGGCACAGAAACTTCTATTGCTCTTGCTGCTCTGCCTTTGGTGCTCCACCATCAGCAATGGCAAAAGGGCACATTGGGGGAAGCTGGGAATCTAAGCCCTCCCATCCCTCCAACAAGTCCCTGAAACAGGGGGGAAAGTATAGTAACTCTGATGTACCAAATAAGCCACCCGAAGAAAGAAGTATGCTGCCTCTGCACCATTTGCCCTGCTAGTGCAAACCTTGAGATGTAATGGTTCCTTCCCTGGATTTCCCTCTCGTGCCCCCAGAGGATTGCCCTGCCGATAATTGATGTTGGTTCATCATCAGTTCATTGTTTTCCTAGTTGGATGAATGAGAGAGCAGTACCAGAAAAAGGTGAGGAAAGAGGCAAATCTCAAGCTAGTAATAAATATTAAGGTATATTATTGTAAAGGAGAATAATAGAAAGCCCAACAGAGTGATGAAAATCTTTGTCCAGGCAATGGGATTTGATTTTTAGGAACCTTTTCCTAGAGAAATCCATCAAAATAGGAGTTTACATTGTGTTGGATCCAGACTTTACTTTGGTGGAATTCAAATAACGCAATTTTTGGAGGCCTCTTGAACATTGCTCCAAAGGGTTGGGAGATCCTTCAGAACAGTGTGAAAGTTGGGACAGGGGATTGCAGGGGAAGGAAGAAATCATCAAAAATGGTTAATTCCCCTTCAGGAGCATCTAGTTAGCACAGTGGCAGCTTCCTCCACAGCCCCTTCCTTTCACAGAGGGAAGTGTCTGGATCCAACCTTTTCAATTTTATATGGTAGAGATGCATAATAAATGCATTACTTCCCAGCATTTCTCCAATTTAGCCACATCACTTGTTCATAATGCAATATTGTGTTAATATTGGGGGGGGCAGCTCAAGAAAATAAATATTGGATGAAAGTCACTTAAATTCAAATCTGCAAACCTGATTATGCATCCAGTGACTTATTGTACAAGTGAAGCTTCTTAATGTTCAGCAGAGAAGTGTTCAGGTTAATAGAAATTGAATTAATATTCATCTGAAGTCCACTTTGCACTCTGTACCAGAGTGATATAGAGGGATTTGACTGTGTGGAAATTTGGAATTCATGCACCATATTTTCACTTTCCAGTTAGGAAGACAAGCTGGCCAAAACAATGCTCTGCTATGAAGGCTGCCAAGTCTAAACATATCAGTGCACTGTACACATCAATCTTCTTGCAACTGTGTTCCACAGATATCACAATAGTGCTGCACTTTATATTTAATATGCTATGGCTTGAACACATAGCAGCAGCATGGTGACTAGGAAAATGCTTTGTAGAAGCAGGTCAAGAACACAAATACCATTACAGCAGATTGCCCATGATAACAGAAAATATATTGCAATATCCTTAGCGTAAGAAGAAATGCAAAAGCATTTTGTATTTTTGCATGCTGGCAAAGAAAATATGATCCTTGGAATTCACTGGCAAGCACAACCTTGTTGAGACATAATCAGGGTGAACGGAATGGGACAAAATTCTTCCTGATTACTAACAATGATATACTACATTGGGAATTTCAGCAACAGTGGCTACAATTGGATGTCATGATAAACCAGGGGTGGGGAACCTGTGGTTCTCCTCATGTTGTTGGACTACAACTCTCATCAGCTTCAGTCAACATTGCTAATGGTCAGGGATTATGGGAGTTGTAGTCAAACAACATGTGGAGCACCTCAGGTTCCCCACACCTGTGATGACAAACCATGGTCAATCATGATGGGAATTATCTACAATGATCCTTGGATTTGTGTGTCCTTCTTCCCCTCTTCTCCTTTAGCACAGCCGCAAGTTCAGAAATTTTCACTTCCACTTTTGATAAAACACAACATGTAATTTCATCTGAACCTGAAAAACTGTAATCTTAAATGCTCTTTTGAAACATTTTGTTTTTGTTAAGCATTTTGTTGAGCATTTTGTTTTGTTATTTAAACTTCCCAGTCTTTGTTGCTTGAGACAATGTAGCTGACTTGTTTCAACAAACCATAGCTAAGACTGATCACAGTTTAGGGTTCAGACATAATGTTAAACTGCAGTTAATAAAAAAGAAGCAAACGTGATCAAACCAGAGGAAGACAGGAAAAAAGGGAATATGTGAACCTTAAGGTCACTGTGACTCTTTCCTGACATGAAAAACCCTAATGCCTTTTTAAAAAGTGGTTTTGCTGTCTAAAGTGAACAATGTCCATGGTAGCCTTACAGGAACATTGTGGAGGGTGGGGGATAGCTTCAATATCCTGGGAACATCCATCTTTGTTCTCCGTACAAATACCCAGGAAGGTATTGTACTACTGCTTCCACAGACATTTTACTCAAATGTTTTGAACAAGCACAGCAAGTGCCATGGTTGGTTCGTTTAAAAAGCAAGTAAAAAGAAAGAAGCAGGAAAGCCCTCAGATCACCTCATTTTTTTTAAAAAAGGAAGTGGAAGCAAACCATGATTAAAATTGTGAGATGGATGAGATCAAACCTACCTGTCTACATTTTAATCCAAGCATGGTCCAATGGATGCAGTGCAAGGAGATTTGCTTCAAATTGTGGAGTGAAACGAAATCCTCCCATTTATGCTTCCAAGTAAACTTACAAATGATTGCAGTGCTAGGATATATCTACATTTCATTATACAGCTTTTATTTGTTATCAGGGCTTCATGGGGATAAAATTAAACTAGGTTATGCCTCTAGTGTAGATAATATGGCCTTACAGTTGGAGTTTTTAAGTAAGTGCAAAATTAGATCATTACAAAGTCCTGCACAAATTGTTCTGATCTGTACATCGCCAATTAATTGTGAATCATAAAATAGTTGTCTGACAGATTTCACACTTCAATGAATGGGGTGATACATCTTGTGGCAATGTGTCAATGTGAAAATTTATGAGACAAAATGTGTATTTCAATTTTGAGAAAAATTTAGGGAAGTAATTTGCATATAAGTACATCTTTTGAGGAAAAATGCACCATGGACAGCTCCTTGAAAGTTCGGACAAAAATACAGAACAGATTCCACTGCTGCACTGATATGGAGCCACTAGCCACCACTGACATGTATCAATGTATAACTAGGATGACATTCTGATGCAACGGATCTACTACAGAAGAAAATGCCCCAATGCTATTTGTTATTTAACAATAGAAACAAATCTCCACAAAGCACAGGGCATTCCCTAGGGCAGAGATAGCCAACGTGGTGCCCAACAGATGGCTGGCTTCACAAGCGCACAACTCCAGCTGCTGCCTTGCTGCTCCCCAGGGTCAAGGCCCAGGTCCCAGGCCCTGACCTGAGCTCCCACAGCAGCCTGACATGAATTACCACCAGCAACAGTAGCAGCAGAAGCCCAGGGAGCAGCAGCTGAGTGACCCCGAGGATATGGAGATGCAAGAGTTAGGAAATATAGAATACATGTTGGCAGCCTCCTCCTGCTCCTCCTCAGGCCCAGCATCAGCGCTGCCTTTGGTGCTGGTGCATCTTCGGTGAGGCGACTTGGAGTTCGTGATGTGGTGGGTGTCGCTGATGATGGGCCATGGCTCCTTGCAAGACTCGGTGGACTTCAACATAGACCACTCCAGCTTCATCTTGTGCCACCACCTGGAGCTCACCTTCCGCATCCCGCACTTCTACCTACACTGCCTTGGCAAGAACAGTGTCCTTGTCAACAGCGACTTCCAGCGCAGGGGAGGCCGGGCCTCTAGCTGGCCCACATCCTTCTGTATGCCATTTTTATTAATAATAATAAATGTTGGCTTCCATCAGCCCCAGGTAGCATGGCCAATTGTGAGGAATGAGAGATTGTAGTTCAGCCACATCTGGAGGACACCATGTTGTTTACCCCTCCTCTGGGATATCCAGAAAGCATTAAGGTTGCTTGCAGACTGTCAGCACTTTTGTATGGATATCTCACCCATTCAAGTAAGATGCTGGTATATGTCCTTCATGCAATAAAGTCTACCTTCTTGATCATCCTAGAGCTCACGACATAGAATAATGGGCTCAAGTTGAAGGAAGCCAGATTTCAACTGAACAACAGGAAAAACGTCCGAACTGTTAGAGTGGTATGACAATGGAACCAATTACCTAGAGAGATGGTGGGCTCTCCAACACTGGAGGCAATCAAGAGGCAGCTGGACAGCCATTTGTTGGGAATGCTTTGATTTGGATTCCTGCATTGAGCAGAGGGTTGGACTCGATGGCCTTATAGGCCCCTTCCAACTCTATAATTTTATGATCCTATTCACTAATAGGCAAAAAACCTTGTGGTTTAAGAATGTACCTATAGCCCACAGATATTTCTATCAAACTTTAAAAAGCAGGGAAATTGGGCAGCTATAGTGAATGCACCAAGAGAGTAGGAGACCTGACCTCCTCCCTGAGATATTGTACTGCCCTACAAATTTGTCAAAATGCAAAAACAATTTGGATTGGTCTTTCACAGTCCAATCCACTTGCTGTGTAGCTTGGAAGAAATTGGTAACATGTGCCTCTGAGCATATGGTGAATGGTGGCAACACCTGTCATCTCCAAAGATGGAAAATTACATTTTTGTACATTTGTTGGTGTTCTTCTTACTTTGCTTCTTTTCTGTGTTACTGTTTCCACAGAGAATCTAATCTGGAAAATTATATATCTCTCATTATTGATCCTAGAAATCTGTGTCAAATTTATTTTTATTAATTTCAAAGCCTTTTTGTTGGTCAATGTCATATGATGGTGAATACAGCATTTTGTGTTTCAAATTGGAGGTTATGCTCTATTTCTATTTTGGGCACATTAACAGTTGAATCTGAAACTACAGTTTGATGTAAAATCAGATTGATTACAATATGTCGCTACTTAAGCAATGACTCTAGCTGCTGGAAAAAACAACTTGGTCTGCCCAAGATGTATGTTTTTAGCCTGCTATGCTTAAATTCCTCCACTTAAGGAAAGGTGGGCATGGTCAATTAAAAACAGAGAACACCTAGGCTTGGTTCACACGGGAGCTAAACCTAAGACTAAAGATGCAGCATTTTCCACTGCGATATATTTGCAGGGTTTACACTACCTACCTTCCATTCCCTTCAGTCCCACTGTTTTATTCACATAATTGATGTTCTTTTGTAAAGGTTTAGCATTGCTGTTTCTTTGTGGCCCTGCCTCCAAATTTATATGTTTACTTCATTCAGAGTATTCCTAATGGAGAAGGGGAGGGGGGTTGTTTCTTGTCAATTGCACACTGAAGCCAGGAGAGCATTGGGGGTGCAACTGACACAAAAAACTTTTTCCTGTCATTTTCATATCCTTGCTGCATGCGCACTCACACATACACACCACTGTGTTTTCAAAAATGTTATTTTTCTCCATGGTTTTCTTTCTTTTTATATCTAAAGCTGCAATCCAAAACATGTCTACTCAGAAGTAAACTCCATTAGATTCAATGGATCTTACTCCCAGGTAAGCCTGTATTGGATTGCAGCTTCATCTTCCATTTGCTTACTCAGCTCCTTGAAGCTTCAACTTCAAGCCCACAGTTATGTCTTGCGTTGATTAGTCTACTTGAAGCCATTTGTTTATATTTCAGCTTGATTTAAAGTTATTTTCCTTCAGTTTACAGTCCACCCCTTTACCCTCCCCAAGCTACAGGGAGAATGCCCGGAGCAGGATTGCAAAAATTAAACATTAACGTGCAATTGCTGTTGCTTCTCCTCTGCATCTTTCACCACCTCCGTGCTGCTGCCTTGCAAATGCAGTAAGAGCAAGACAGGAAAGCAGGCAAGGCTCATTTTTCAGTAATTTCCCAGTTGCAGTTCCTCTCCCCCCCAGTTCTTTCCCAGGTTTCTTGAGAAAGGACTGTGACATCCTTCCCTGGCACCACCTGTGACACTCTCACTTGTGGCTACCAGCAGACAGGATTGTCAGGTTTATTTTTACCTTTCATCGCACTAGCACAGATCTCAGAAGATCCCCCTGCTACGCCTTACTACCCAACACTCTGTATCTCTTATAACCTTTAGACTGTGCCTTAGTCTCTGCCAGGCTATCTCGATACCTTGTGTCTATGGGTATAGGTAATTCCCAAACCCCTGCAGCCTCTTGCACTGAAGCTTACAGCCCTGGGTTTCTCTGTGGTACTGGATACAATATCTTTTCCTCTGCCGTTGCCACCATTCGATACAATTACTGTTCAGCCTTGGTTACTTGCCATCCCCCCTGGATTGTGTATCCCAGCTGAAGAATCAGGCTTTTTGTAAACCAAGAAATATTTATTTAACACTAAAAATAACAAGATTACTTAATTACTTTGTTGACAAGCTTATGGTTTCATATATGTTTTCTTATGTACTTTACTTCCTAATAATTGCCTCAGAACTCCTATTTCACTCTCTCAATAGCCACCTTATACTCTCCACAACAACATCTCCACCAACAACAACCACCCGCATTCAACTGTCATCCTTCCATTTATACTCCCAGCCATTCAAATGCTCAGCCAATTATCCATCATTCTACAGCCCATGTACTCCCCCTCCTCTCTCACTCCACTTACCATATGTCTTATATTATACCAGCACTTACCATATTTACATTACAAATCAGGAACATCACAAGGACAACCTCACCCCAAACCCCTCCATTCATTACCACGCTTCTCTCTCCCCCCCACTACCTTCCTACATCCCTCAACCAAGATTTGTTTCTGTTTCATGTCTCTAACCATAAGGACCTCTTTCCGGCCAGCTACAGAGAGAGATCTCTGTCTGCATGCATGAGGGGGAAGAGAGATGGGGAGGAGGGGGAGGGGAGAGAAGAGGGAAGGGGGGAGAGGGGAGCAGAAGGAGGGGGATTCAAAGAGGATGGGGAGGGGAAGGGAGGGGTGGAGGAATGGGGAGGGAAGGGGCAAGAGGGAGGGGATAGGAGGGAGGAGGGGAGGGCACATTTGATTATTTGCATGCTTTTTGAGGTCAGTGGGATTTATTTCTGTGCAGTCATGCTTAGAATAGGTGAAACTGACCTGGGGGAGGGGCAGGGAGGGGAGAGGACAGAGGAAGGGGGAAGGGAGGGGCAGAGGAGATTGAATGAGTGGGCACTGGGCAGAGGGGAAACCCCTTTCCTTTCCAAAAATAAAACATTGTGAACAGTATCATTTTTGCTAAGGTTTCTCCCACCTTTGTATTCTACAGCAGGCACATGTAGCCTGCCACCCAAATTTAAACCCAAGCTGTCCCTGGCCACATCCACACCAGACCTTTATTTCACTTTACACAGTCATGGCTTCTCCCAAAGAATCCTGAGAAGTGTAGTTAGTGAAGGGTGCTGCAGGTTGCTAGGAGATGTCCTGTTCCCCTCACAGAACTTCAGTCAGAGTGGCTGACTGTTAAACCACTCTGGCCACTGGAGCTCTGTCAGGAATCTCCTCTCAGTACCCTTCACAATCTATATTTCCCAGGATTCTTTGGGGGAAGCCATGACTGTCTAAAATGAAATAAAGTACTGGTGTGGGTGTGGGTCCCTGATTAGGCAAGTGCAGCAGTCTGGCTTTTAGAACACTGACAGTTGGTTCATACTGAGCATGCCCAGCCTTATCATTGAGTTCAATGCTAAATTTCTTAAATTAATTAAAATAAACTTTTAAACTGCAGAAGACAAAGGTCAGAGTATGGGGCAAGGTCAGTAACAGAATTACAGGTACTCTGTGAACATGGCTGATTCTTAATTAATTTCAACAAATTATGAGAACTCTGACAGAAAAAAGTCAAAAAGGGTCTGGTTTCTCTCTGTTTTTACACTTTGAACTCTCGATTCTCTTTGATTGTTTTGTGTATCACCATGAAAACTTAGATGGTTGCTAAGCAAGCATTTCTGAGTTCAGGACTATATGTTGTGTACGTTTTGTTTTGAAATTAGCTTATGGGAAGCATCAGAATGGCATAGGGGTATTTTCAATTTAAAGGTGCGGAATGTGAAAAATCCATGCTGACTATACTATAAAGCCACTCTTGTGGCTGTATAATGATTCATAAGTCAAGAAAGCAGGTGTATTGTGATAAATAGGAATGGCACTACAATATTCTTGCACAACACATCCACTTTTAAAAAAAACAGATTTTTTACGGTAAGAAAAGTGATGCAGGAAAGCACTGTTATGTGTGGGATAGCTAGCTGTCACTTGATGGCAACTTTGTAGAACCTCTGCACAAATTTTCTGCAAATAAAACATGATAAATGCTCGATGAATAGGTAATCCAGAAGCGAATTAAACACCGTTGCTTTTAATAACTCAGGCTGCTTCAGCAAAGTAAAGCAATACAGCACTTGCTTAAATAAATGTTAAGACAGTTACCAGACTGCAGAAACACTGCAACATTTTAAACAATTTGTATTTATTTATACTAAAAAATTCTGTTTCACTTTCCTCTCCAAGGGAGATGCTCAAAGTGACTAACTGCAAAATAAACACAAAAAGAACAATGACCTTTATAATTGAAAAAATAAAGTAAGGAGTTTGATTTTCCTCACTGCAGGCTGAGAATTTTGTCAGTAATACCATTTCCATCTGTCATTCTTATACAAGGTCATAGAGGTTGTTTTTTTTTAAATGCTCCAGTAATATAGTCTCCTTCAGTCCACAGTGTGATAATCTTTCTTCATATTGTCAAAATGAAAATGTATACACAAGCGTTATGGGACAGACAATTTCACCTAAAATTGTGACACTTTAGGTACGTAGAAATGACAATGCAATTTACATGCTCTGCTATGATAGCACCATTTTGATCCTAATTTTTTTTTAAAAAGACACACTTAGATCCACTTTTCCAGTGACTTGGATTTGAGTGAGTGAGACACCTCTTATGCACATGAACCATGCCAACTCTTCTGCAGGGATGTAAGAGAATTCTAATGTAATGTGCCTTCAGGTCGATTATGACTTATGGCAACCCTATGAATCAGTGACCTCCAATAGCATCTGTTACAAACCACCATGTTCAGATCTTGTAAGTTCAGGTCTGTGGCTTCCTTTAAGGAATCAATCCATCTCTTCTTTGGCCTTCCTTTTTTTCTACTCCCTTCTGTTTTTCCCAGCATTGTCGTCTTTTCTGGTGAATCATGTCTTCTCATTATGTATCCAAAGTGTGATAAGCTCAGTTCCATTATTTTAGCTTCAAGTGATAGTTCTGGTTTAATTTGTTCTAAAACCCAATTATTTGTCTTTTCCACAGTCCATGGTATGCACAAAGCTCTCCTCCAACACCACATTTCACATGAATTGATTTTTCTCTTATCTGCTTTTTTCACTGTCCAACTTCCACATCCATACATAGAGATTGAGAATACCATGGTCTGAATGATCCTGTTCAGTGATACATCTTTGCATTTGAGGACCTTTTCTACTTCTCTCATAGCTGCCCTCCCCAGTCCTAGCTGCCTTCTAATTTCTTGACTATTGACTCCATTTTGGTTAATGATTGTGCCAAGGTATTGATAATCCTTTTCAAGTTCAATGTCATTGTCAACTTTCAAAAGTGTGTATATTGGGCAAAATTCCATATTAAAATATGTATATTAGGAAAATGATGCACTAAAATGCTGATAATTGCGGGGAGGCTTTTTTTTAAAAAAAATATCACAAACTGATGCAGAAATGTGAGAACTGAACTTGTGATTAGAAAAATAAGAAACTGAGAAAAAACAAAACTGACAGATTCATTCATTGCTACGTACAGCTATGCTGGGACACCTTCCTCAAAGATTCTCAAATGATAATTGAGCTAATTTTTTCTCTTTATCTTTTTGTTGTGTGTTTGTTTTATTGTGTTGAATAATCTTTTATCATCTATTTTGCATTGATGTGCTTGCTTGAACCAACAAGTCTTCTTGACTTTTTATGCTAGATATGTTCTTAGCTATACACTGATGCAAGTAGTACTTGTCATTCTCATTATGCTACACCTAGGATCCACCTTATATGCTACACCTAGGATCCACCTTATATGCTACACCTAGGATCCACCTTATATCCTCCGCGGTAGCTGTGGAGGACCAAACTCAGAGTTGGGATATAATGACAGAAGTCTTTGTCACACCTTTAGAATTGCACATATACTGAATGTGTGAGAGAAAACAGGATCAAACCTCTGACCCTGTCTGCTGTCTGTGCACTCAGTGGAAGGTGTAAAAGGGGCTGTAAGGAGCTCCTGGGGCAGCTGCATACCAGGTGGTCTGAGCGTGTCATTCTCCACTCTGAGAGAGAGCATGATGTGCTTGAAAGGGTGTGGCAAAGCCACACACCAGAGAAATGAGAGAGACTCACCAGCAAGATAAACAAGACAGCCCATAATGTGTCTGAGAGAGATCCTAGGGAGGGGGATGTTAGACGAAAAGGAGCAGAGATAAGCAGAGTCCCTAGTGTGATAGAGGCTTCAAGAAAGGGAGGGATATATATGGAGGAAGCCAACATGGATAGTGAAGAGAGAAAGAAGGGATGACAGAGTGGAAAGACCAAGATGAATTGGTAAGCCCTTCCCCCAAGGAGCCATGAAAGGTGAGACAGATGAAATGAAGGGGTGAGAGAAACTACCTTATCAGGAAAGCTGGCTTTGGCAGGGACCTAGCACATACACCTTGTGTGCGATATTGTAAAAACTTGCTGTAGAGGGGATCCCATGATGATAAGCGTGCTAATCTTGGTCTGAGTGCTGAGATCACCAGGAGTTTATGAAGATAAGAGACTTCCTGGGATTCTGAGGATCTTTTGGACCTGGGGAGGAAGGTTTAGAGAAGTTCTCAGGGGCCTCTATGTGCATATAACTGTACACATGTAAGGTCTTTTTCAGACTTTCAGTTGAATGCAGGAGTGATAAGCACAGTGGGATGAGGACGTTGCAGAGCTGGTCTCCCAACAAAACATCACTCCTGCCTGCTTACCAGGATGGGGTAGGGGCAAGGTCAGGGCAGTGTGAGCACAGCAGCACTAGATTGGCTCCACTGGAGTGCCCATGCCACCCCAACCTCGCTGCCACTCTAAGCTGCCCTGCTCTAGTAAACAGCCACAATGCTACTGTTGGGAGGTTGGTGCCGCTACCCCAGCTGCTTCTGGTTGAATGAGCAAACATTGGAGGCAGGGCCAGTGGGCTTATTTATTTATTTACAATGCTTCTTGACCATCCTTCATAACCAAAGATACCAGAGTGGTAGGGATGGGAGAGAAATTTGAGTTTGTTTTCATTTTTAATTAATTTATTTATTGTTTAATTTGTATCCCGCCCTTCCACCCAGCAGGAGCCCAGGGCAGCAAACAAAGCACTAAAAACACTTTAAAACATCATAAAAACAGATCTTAAAATACATTAAAACAAAACAGTGTTAAAAACATTAAAAAAAACAACTTTAAAAAGGGTTAAAAACATTATTAAAAACATATTAAACAATTCTAACACAGATGCAGACTGGGATAGGTCTCAACCTAAAAGGCTTGTTGAAAGAGGAAAGTCTTCAAAAGGCGCCGAAGAGATAACAGAGATGGCGCCTGCCTAATATTCAAGAGGAGGGAATTCCACAGGGCAGGTGCCGCCACATTAAAGGTCCGTTTCCTATATTGTGCAGAACGAACCTCCTGATAAGATGGTATCTGCAGGAGGCCCTCACCTGCAGAGGGCAGTGATCGACTGGGTATATAAGGGGTAAGACGGTCTTTCAGGTATCCTGATCCCGAGCTGTATCAGGCTTTGTACACCAAAACTAGAACCTTGAACTTGGCCCGGTAGCAAATGGGCATTTACCTGATCTGCATTCTCTTACCAGTACATGAACTGAAATACAGCTATTCTTTGAAACTCACATTGAATTTCTCTGAATTCTGCAACCACACAATGTGTACAAAAATGCATATATTAGTGAAAATAACATACAGAAATGCATTGTGTTAGGAGAAATTGCTTGAAAAATGTGTATATCAGTCAAAACTACATGTATATAGATATAATATATATAATATATAGATATAGATATACAGTATATAGATATAGATACAGTATGTGTGTGTGTATATATATATACACACACGTAATTGTGATTAACAAAACAGAGGTTTCTATTGTAATACCAAAACATTTCTGCTTCCGCCTTCATCAGCTGCTAACATACAAATGCTGTTACCAAGGTGGCTGTTATAGAGCTTTGAGGATGGAATGCTCAGAGGGGGTTCATTTGCAGAAGCTAAGTGATGCTGGCACTGTCCTCCAGGTTCAGGCAGAGCTTGGAAAAGTTACTTTTTTGAACTACAGCTCCCATCAGACCAATCCAGTGGCCATGCTGCCTGGGGCTGATGGGAGTTGTAGTTCAAAAAAGTAACTTTTCCAAGCTCTGGGTTCAGGCCAGGTGGTGCCAATGTGTCCACAGAGCAGGGCCAGATTATTCATTAGGCTTAGTAGGCTGAAGCCCAGGGGCCCGGAGCTCTTGGGGCCCCGTGATCCACGGAAGCAGGACAGGAGCTGCAGATCACGGGACAAGAGCTTCTGAACCACCCGCCATCCCCCCGTTTCACTTACCTTTTTCTCTGCTGTTTTTTGTGGTTCGCCATCAATCAAGATGGCGGCCGAGGTTTCCCTAAGGGGCTGAAGCCTCTGCCACCATCTTGGTTGATGGCACACATGCGTGCTACATGTGCCATTGCTGCCATCAACCAAGATGGTGGCAGAGGCTTCAGCCCCTTGGGGAAACCTCGGCTACCATCTTGACTGATGGCAAACCTGCACGTGCAGTGCGCGCAGCTGCAAAAAAGCGGAAAGTTAGGTGAAGTGGGGGGATGGGATGGGATGGGACGGGACAGCGGGCAGCTCAGAATCAGCCTAGGGGCCCTCCTCAGCTTAATCCGGCCCTGCCACAGAGTATATCCAAAATCTCCCATTTAGTCAATGCTGCTAGATCTGTTGGCATCTCTATAGCTGTTATAGAAAAGTATAAAAAACCCAAGAACATACTGGATACTAATCAGCTTTAAAACCTTGATGATTAAAATGCCTGGGCAAATAAATGTGTTTTGATCTGGTGCTGAAAAGATTGTGATTTTGGCATCTGTCACACCCATATTCCTGAGATGGGGCACCACCACAGAGAAGGCTGTGTCCCTCATTGCCACATAAGAAAGATCCCCTGGGAATGGAACAGAGTCTCCTCTGAAGATCATAATACCTAGACAGCTTGCCTGGTACAGGGATGTTCATAGTTCAGTCTGCATCTGATTGAAGGTGCAAAAGGGGCTAAAATTAAACTGGACTAAGGTCTCTGGAAGATTTTAAAAAAAAACTAGGTTACCTTTTGTCAAAATAGAATTCTGTGCAACAACTCTTTCACTTATCCTTCCCTCAGGTTGCCTGCCATGAACAGATTGACTGAAGAGATGCACAGTTATCGGTTTTGATTGTTGTTTTCTCTTTCACAGCAAGGTGGAGGCTGAAGGTCTGTTACCTTATCATAACTTGTCTCTTGGCTTACAAATAAGAATTGTCAAACACTCCACTCCATCCTTCAACTCTGCCTTCTGGTTTTTCTGAAGATAAATAGAAATAATGAGGGACAAGTGTGGTACTTTCCGATCGAAAGGCAGAATGTACCATAAATGAATTCTTTGAGAGTGTCAACAAGCATATAGATAGAGGTGATCCAGTGGACATAGTGTACTTAGACTTTCAAAAAGCGTTTGACAAGGTACCTCACCAAAGGCTTCTGAGGAAGCTTAGCAGTCATGGAATAAGAGGAGAGGTCCTCTTGTGGATAAGGAATTGGTTAAGAAGCAGAAAGCAGAGAGTAGGAATAAACGGACAGTTCTCCCAATGGAGGGCTGTAGAAAGTGGAGTCCCTCAAGGATCGGTATTGGGACCTGTACTTTTCAACTTGTTCATTAATGACCTAGAATTAGGAGTGAGCAGTGAAGTGGCCAAGTTTGCTGACGACACTAAATTGTTCAGGGTTGTTAAAACAAAAAGGGATTGCGAAGAGCTCCAAAAAGACCTCTCCAAACTGAGTGAATGGGCAGAAAAATGGCAAATGCAATTCAATATAAACAAGTGTAAAATTATGCATATTGAAGCAAAAAATCTGAATTTCACATATACGCTCATGGGGTCTGAACTGGCGGTGACCAACCAGGAGAGAGACCTCGGGGTTGTAGTGGACAGCACGATGAAAATGTCGACCCAGTGTGCGGCAGCTGTGAAAAAGGCAAATTCCATGCTAGCGATAATTAGGAAAGGTATTGAAAATAAAACAGCCGATACCATAATGCTGTTGTATAAATCTATGGTGCGTCCGCATTTGGAATACTGTGTACAGTTCTGGTCACCTCATCTCAAAAAGGATATTATAGAGTTGGAAAAGGTTCAGAAGAGGGCAACCAGAATGATCAAGGGGATGGAGCGACTCCCTTATGAGGAAAGGTTGCAGCATTTGGGGCTTTTTAGTTTAGAGAAAAGGCGGGTCAGAGGAGACATGATAGAAGTGTATAAAATTATGCATGGCATTGAGAAAGTGGATAGAGAAAAGTTCTTCTCCCTCTCTCATAATACTAGAACTCGTGGACATTGAAAGAAGCTGAATGTTGGAAGATTCAGGACAGACAAAAGGAAGTACTTCTTTACTCAGCGCATAGTTAAACTATGGAATTTGCTCCCACAAGATGCAGTAATGGCCACCAGCTTGGATGGCTTTAAAAGAAGATTAGACCAATTCATGGAGGACAGGGCTATCAATGGCTACTAGCCGTGATGGCTGTGCTCTGCCACCCTAGTCAGAGGCAGCATTCTTCTGAAAACCAGTTGCCAGAAGCCTCAGGAGGGGAGAGTGTTCTTGCACTCGGGTCCTGCTTGCGGGCTTCCCCCAGGCACCTGGTTGGCCACTGTGAGAACAGGATGCTGGACTAGATGGGCCACTGGCCTGATCCAGCAGGCTCTTCTTATGTTCTTATGAAGACCTTACCGTTTTCATAGAACCAAAAAAGAATAGGAAAAGGCACGTTACTAGGCAAGAGGTAGACAAATAGCTCTGCAAACCCTGAGAACAAAGCTTTAAAAACAAATTATAGAACCATTAACTTTAAATATGGATGAATGGCATTCAGGGGGCATTGCAGAAGATTTGAATAGGTAGTCATAGTTTGTGCAGTGGTCACCTATTACAGGATAATTCTCTAAAGTGTTTGAGGATACAGGATGTAAATTAGGGGGTGGGATGCATCATAACTGGGTGGTAGAGCAGAATGTTGAATCTTTGAGATGAAACTGAGTGTTTTCTTCCCAATTTCCTAGAAAATTGTGTGATTTTTTTTCTTTGTACTGCACAAAGGATTAAACACTGTGTGCATGTGTTTATAGCAGTTTGCAGTAGGATCAACAACTAGCAGGGTGACCACCACTATCAAACACTTCTAGAACAATGAAACATTGTTTGCCAGATTTAGACTATGTTGTATGTTGAAATCTATTAGTAAGATAGAGTGATTATTGTGAAGGGATATTTTAAAATGCAGCGCATGAGGCCCTGCGTCTGCTGCTGGAACAAATTAGAATGATTCTTAGTTCAGGTTCTTCCATTTGAATGTAAATGTACCATTAGTTCTGTCATAAGAAGTATTGGACGAATGTGGCTGCAGCAACAAGAGTCATGCTGGACAGACTGAACCCAATACAAGACACAAAATTCCACCTGCTATTTAAGTGCCCTGCCTAGGCAGACAATGGTAGTTTCCCTCTAAAACATTGATATATGGCAGTGGTTTTGAACAAGGCAATGTGCTGAGAGAAAAGTTAGTACTGATTTTCTTACTATTTCTACAAGTCATATGAACAATGAGTTAATGCTAAAATGTCCTTCCATTTACCCATCTTTTGGGTCTATCTGAGACTTACAAAATGCAAACATGTTCTTGTATTCATGCATATTTGTACAGTACTTTGCAGTATGGCTTTGCAACCTGTTTGACCATTGGATAATGGTATTTCAAATAGAGAAAGCCATGAATTCATATTTACATTTTTTGTTTGTTTTTACTCTGCTGTAGGTACAATGTATCAGCCTACAAGCCTGAGCCCAAGCTAGTTCACATGATACATGTGATATCAGCATCATACATACTATACAAACAGGACATTCAGAGCAAGAAATAGTTAAAAAGTCTCTGAATAAAATGAAAGTGGAAAGAATTAAATATATGCCTCTGTTTCCATGGAAAATAGATTTGATGTTATTGTATGTGATATCTCTGTGTGAATATGGTTGTATTTGTGTTAAGCATATATGACTGTGTGTGGTCTGGCCCCACTGCAATGTGGCCCCCAACGGCTTTCCTCCAGGTTAATGTGGCCCTTGGCCAAAAAGATTTCCTTACTTTTGTTCTAAAGGGGCTGCTGTCAGCTGAGAGAACTGACAACTACTGTAGACGTGTGAGGTTATTTGGGAGATATTGTTAATGGGGACTCTTAAGAAGCTGAATTTGAGAAACTAGCATGTCAGAGAAATTTTAATATAGTGGGAACATTCACGAAAGATAACAGAAAATATGTTATGAAACTTTGAAATGGGGATATAAGGAAAAGTGCAGATTTCTCTGCCATATGTTAATGCTTACTGAATCATGCCCATTTAGTCCAAGAGAAACCAAAGTCTAGATACATTTTCAGGTGTGTGTGTGTGAGAAAGAGACCATACATATGTGAGCAGGATTGCAGCCCAGCACCCAATGCACATTAATTTAGTGTAGTATCGACCCAGTAGGTGGGCCGTAGGGCTCTCCATCACAGTCCAACTTCATTCTTTACAAATGTTAAGTGTCCTCACATTGAATGTCTGAAAAAGACATCTGTTTCCATCAGAGCTCACTTCCTTCCATGACAAAGGGCTAGGGATGGATAGATTGGCCAACTTTGGTTCTCTCAGTTTCTCATTTTTCCAATCTTAAATTCAGTTCTCCACATCTCTGCAGCAATTTATGATTTTTTTTAAAAAAAATCTTCATGAAAATTCTCCAGCATTTTAATGTGAATTTATCCTAATACACATTTTTGTAGGCAGTTTTGACTAATGCACACATTTTTGCAAGCCATTTCTCAAGATATACAACACATGTTTGTATGTTACTTTCACTCATATGCACGCTTCCCCTTAATAGATGCATTTTTGTAAACATTGTGTGGTTGGCAAGCTGCATTGATAAATTTGAGTGAGTGTGAATTTTGACGGATCTTGTGCTTTTAGCTGTCATATTGTTTCAGAAAGTGATAGATTCAGATGAAATGTGAATTGAATCAAATTTCTTGCCCATCCCTCCCAAGGGCCTACTGTTTTTCCTGCCAAACTGAAGGAGTAAGCCAAAAGAAAAGAGTAGCAACCAGGATTGATGGTGTCTCCATGGTTTGCCTCCCTCTTCCTCAATAGCTGACCAGAGGGAGATACAACACTCATTCTAAAGGCTAGCTTTTAAGGCTTCTTCTTGAAATTGCACTCTGGCAACCCTAAATTTAAGTGTTGTGTCAAGTTGCTGAGCTTCCTTCTTTTCTCAGGCTGCAATTCTATATGCATATGTACTTTCGAGAAAGTTCCAGCACATAGAATTAGTGTTCAGGGCAATTCCCATCCCATCCACTGGTCAGAAGGCAGGTAGGAATGCAATTACAAGTTGTAATCTCTAGCGGAGGGAAAAAATACTGCTTGGAAAAATAATGGCTTTTTACTGGACTGATGTCTAAATGTCATTGTCAGTATTTGTTTAAAATTACACAGCTAAATTAGCTCACTAAATGAATTGGTGCAATTTACCTGCCTTATAAAACATGCTTCATAAATCACATGCTTCTAATGCAGAGATGCTCAATGCAAAGTACTGTATTAACTATCATTAAATGTTTTTTAGTTTGCCATTCCTCAGAACCACACTTTATATGAAAGGCTGCTCATCAGTGCAGAATCCATTGTCCACTGACAATTTGGCTTCGGAGCTTTCACGGAATGGAGACACATTTCTATTCATAATTGTATATCAATCCTGTGTCAGTTAGGGGTAGGTTAATCAGTCTATTTCTGGTGATTTGCAGCTTTGCACAAGTCCACCTCTGCACTGACCTGCTTAAAAACAAAAACAAAAAACACCTGCTTGGAATTTATATTTAAATTAGGGCTGGGGAAGGCACCCACAGGGCCTGACTCAGCAATCCTGACTCAACCCCGATCTGACCTTGATTGATTGGCCCAGCCTGATCGAACCCGGTCTCGGAACCAAGTTGGGGGCTTTGCACAGCCCCTAACTAAAATATAGAGTTTTGGACAATAATTATACATTCAGTTGGCAGGTTCATCACCCTCTTCCCTCCCTGTCAGGGTTTTAAACCCTAATATGGTTGGCAGCATTGTCAACTTTTAAAGATACAAAAGACCTCTTGGTTGCCAGGCCCAGCCTCCAAGAGGTCTTTTGTAACTTTAAAAGTTGTGCAGAGGGGAGGGAGAATTCCACCTTGTGGTTTTTCCCATTACAGGGTTGCAAGAACACCTGCACTTGGCTGACTTTCTCTTCTCCTTAAAGATACATGATCAGTCTCAGGGATTGAACCTGGCAACCCTACTGGTAGGGCATTCCATTTCCTCTGCCTCTCCAAGGGCAGAAAAAGAGAAGGATCTCACTTGGAGAGGGAGATCTGATGTTGGACACTTCCTCCAAAGATCCACAGCCAGTTCTTCTTTGGAGCTCCATTGTCAATGTCTTCCCTGGGTTCTGTGCCACTGAAGCAGGGGGAGGGAGTTCCAGCCAAGTTAGACTGTACCCCTCTGCTAGACTAAGGCTACATGACTCATATGCCCTGCAAACTACAAATTCAAGGAAGTAGTGGATTTTAATTTCTAACCATTGATAGCCTATGTGCAATCCATCACATCTTCAATAAATCTTCAGATTTTCCAATTTGAGCCACTGAAAGGTCAGGCTGCACCTTCCAGTTTGAGCCATGGACAGTGTGATGGGCCACCAGGATGTGCCAGTCCTGTGCTAGCCCCTTAAGCAGGCCCCAATTCACATCAGCAGGCAATACCCAGGTAATGACCCCTGAGGAGACCTCATTTGACCACTGCCTGGAGATGCTGCCTGTGGGAGAAAAAGGGTGGGGCACTTTCCCTTAGCTCTTTGATGGTGGAGAAAGAGCCCAGCTGTTGTTAGGCAGAAGGAAGTGAAGGCAGGTAGGGAAGATATGAAAGGCCTCAGACAGCTGTGTGAAGATACAAGACAGAGGCTGGGGAAAGGTGGTTTTCTCTTCTTCCTTCTCTCACCAGGTTGTCCCTTAAGCCCTATTGGATGTAGTCAGATCAGGGAAACTGGTAGCCCAGGCTTATTTGCCCCCCTGCACCCTGGGGAGGTATAGGAGCCCTTGATTTAAGTTTGCTAGGGATGTGGAGGCTGAAGTTCCCTGTCTGCATTGGAGAAGAACCTCCGCTGGCACACTAAAACAGCCCTGTGAGGGGGAGACCTGGTAAAGGATATGGGACTGGGAGGAAGTGAGGCCTGCACCAGATAATGTGAAGTAGCATTTCTGTAATAACATCAGATCTACAGCTGAATAGATTTGAGTTGGTGCCTTTATCTTGACCTTTTTACCAGATCAGTCTCATGAAAGGCATGGAGCAGAGGCCCTATGATGTGCCCTTTCTAAGGGTGTATAGGGCAGACAAGTCAGGTTTAACAAATTAATCTTGTAATTCCCAAACAAACTGACATGCAGGATTATATATTTTTATGTAATATGCATCAGTTCATTTCTTTCAAACTGTCCAGGTCTTTCGTAGTCAGAGATGGCATCAATGAGGCATATCAGGACATGCAGGGAGATGTCATGCATTCACAGCCCTCCTGTTCCCCCAACATCTGCCTAGAACAGAGAACAGACCAAGTTAGCCCTGAAACTGGCATAGTTTGCCCCCCATTGGTACCAAAAGCATTGGTTTCCAAAAACAAAACACAAAGGTAAAAATGTGCCTGTCTGCCTGGCAGATCATCCTCTTTTGGTGAATCCTTTGGAACTGCTCTATAAATGTATATCTCTTTCACAACAAACATTTTTAAAAGGCTCTTGAGCTGACAACTGAGTTGGAACATGCAGGAAGTTGGTAAATAACTATATTCTGATCTGTATATTTACAGTATCTAGGAGGTATGGATCACGTTAATTCATGTCATAATTCACAAAGGAGGAATGTTTGAGGTATTTGGTCATTGCAAATTCCAGTATGAACTGATCTGATCCGCACATGCCAAATCAATATGCAGACCAAAATTTAGTTACCCA
This sequence comes from Rhineura floridana, assembly GCF_030035675.1. Lineage (NCBI taxonomy): Eukaryota > Metazoa > Chordata > Lepidosauria > Squamata > Rhineuridae > Rhineura > Rhineura floridana. The sequence goes on along the minus strand of NC_084484.1, from coordinate 67,929,313 downwards.
AATGTTTCAATGCAGTTTTCGGCTCAAATATCAGAATGCATCTAAAATGTCTATACATATAATATATTTATAAATGTGTTTTGGAAATAAAAATACTTTTAGAAATGCATTCTTTTGTTGAGATAAAGTTGTGTCCAATATATATATATATGTGTGTGTGTATTCAAAAATGTATTCATGTCAGTTTATAACAAAAGGAATTTGCAGATGAATATGGAAATGTAACAAACTTATTAATGTGAAAGTGATATGGGACAGAAATAGACTAATCCATCCATCCCTCTCAGAAAGCTTGAATTTCCTCAGGCATCCTTAGCATAAGGAAAAGTTGCCAACTTTGATTTCTCTCTTGCTCATGCCAGGGTCTGCTTCAAGTAGAAGTTTGTGAACCCTCCTTTCTCTTCAACTCCACTTCATCCCATTTTCTTTATGTTAAACCTCGGCTTACTGGGCTCTGGGCATGGCTGTGATGGCTCTACTATAGTAGCAAGCAAGGTCTCTGGAAGAAGAATGGTTGCTCCCTTCATCCCCTCTCTGGAAGGGAGGCATGCTGGATTGTAGAATCACGGTCTGCAAGATCTGTAATGCTGTGATTTAGTTGGGAGTGAGGGGGAGGAATGTTTGTGGGTGGTCACTGGTGAGAACAGGGCACTCCATGGAGGAATGTGCAATTGTGCCCTACTTTTTAGTATGATCTTTAGTCACAGAGATTGATTGATTGATTGATTGCATTTGTATGCTGCCCCATAGCTGAAGCTCTCTGGGAGGTTTACAATTTAAAATATTTTTAAAAATAGACAAATTTAAAAGCACATTTTTAAAAAGCAATTTTAAAAAAATGCTAAAATGCCTGGGAGAAGAGGAAAGTCTTGACCTGGCACTGAAAAGATAACAGTGTTGGTGCCAGGCGGACCTCTTCAGGGAGATCATTCCATAATTTGGGGGCCACCACTGAGAAGGCCCTCTCCCTTGTTGCCAGACTCCCAGCTTCCCTCAGAGTAGGCACCCGGTGGAGGGGCTTTGATGTTGAGCGTAGTGTACAGGTGCGTTCGTGTTGGGAGAGGAGTTCCATCAGGTATTGTGGTCCTAAGCTGTGTAATGTTTTACAGGTTAAAGCCAGCACCTTTAATCGAGCTCGGAAACATACAGGCAGCCAATGCAACTGGGCCAGAATCAGTTTTATATGTTCGAACTGTCTGGTCCCCGTTACCCATCTGGCTGCTGCATTTTGCACAAACTGCAGCTTTCGATCCATCTTCAAGGCAGCGCCACGTAGACAACATTGCAGTAATCTAACTTGGAGGTTACCAGAGCATAGACAACTGAAGCCAGGTAATCCCTGTCCAGATAGGGGCGTAGCTGGGCCACCAACCAAAGTTTGTAGAAGGCACTCCGTGCCACCGAGGCTACCTGAGCCTCAAGTGACAGAGATGGTTCTAGGAGAACCCCCAAGCTATGAACCTGCTCCTTCAGGGGGAGTGCAGCCCCATCCAGGACAGGTTGGACATCCACCATCTGGTCAGAAGAACCACCCACTAGTAGCATCTCAGTCTTGTCTGGATTGAGCCTCAGTTTACTAGCCCTCATCCAGTCCATTGTCGCAGCCACGCACGGGTTCAGCACACTGACAGCCTCACCTGAAGAAGATGAAAAGGAGAAATAGAGCTGTGTGTCATCACCATACTGATCGCAATGCACTTGAAAGCTCCAGATGACCGCTGTGACGCCCTTCCTTGGCTCTCCCTGTCAGGTTCCTACCTGCTCGTGGTTACTGCCTGTCACTAGGCACCACCAGGGACTCCACCAGTCCGGACTGTCCTTTATTATGGTTTCTCTCCCCGCTCTAGCACAGATCTCAACAGTTCCCCCTGCTAGGCAGCACCACCAGTCACGTCCTATAACCAGTATTCCCAGAGACTCTGCCTGAGTCTCTCTATCAGGTTACCTCTATGACTGAGTGCTTAAGCTGTCCCACTCCCTTTGTATCAATGTAGACAATTCTGGTTTGCTCTGAATACTTGTGGTGTTATTCTTCCCTTCCCCGCTGCCACCATTTGTCACTCTTCAGCCTTGGTATTTACCTTACCCTCCCTTCTGGTCTGTGAAACCCCAGCCAAGGATCAGGCCTTTGGTAAACCAAATATATTTATTAAATAACAAAGATAACAAGATTTCTTTATAAAGGCACTTAAGCATATGGTTTCATCTATTCCTGAGGTACTGGTCTTAGTACTAATCCGAACTCCACCCTCTCCTCACATCCACCAACTCTCCACACAATCTCCTCTCAAAAACCCACCAAAACAACCCACAACGTCCACCTTCCACCTCACATCCACCTTCCACCTCACATCCTTCCATTTATACTGTCAGCCATTTTAAACATTCAGCCAATCATCCAGCATTCTACTGCCCATTCACTCCCCCCTCCTCTTTCATTCCACTTACCATGTATCTCCTATACAAACAGCACTTACCATATATACACTAATAGAGGAACATCACAACCGCATCCAACGGTTTCATGTAGATGTTGAACAGTATGGGGGACAGAACTGACCCCAGTGGAACCCCATGCTGGAGAGTCCAGGGTGCCGAGCAATTTTCCCCAAGCACCACCTTCTGGAGCCGACCTGCCAAGTAGAAGCAGAACCACCACCATGCAGTCCCTCCAACTCCCAACTCAGCCAGTCTTCCCAGAAGGATACCATGGTCGATGGTATCAAAAGCTGCTGAGAGATCAAGGGGAATCAACAGAGTCCCATTCCCCTTCTCTCTCCCGACAGAGGTCATCATACAGGGCGACCAAGGCTGTTTCCGTGCCAACACCAGGCCCGAAACCTGACTGAAATGGATCCAGATAATCGGTCTCATCCAAGAGTGTCTGGAGCTGGCCTGCCACCCCTCGTTCAAGGACCCTGTCCAGGAATGGAACATTTGCCACCGGCCTATAGTTATTAAGATTTTCTGGGCCCAGGAAGGGTCTCTTCAGGCGTGGTCTCACTACTGCCTCTTTCAAGCAGCCAGGGACCACCCCCTGTCGCAAAGAGGAATTTATCACTTCCCTGGCCCATCCAGCTGTTCCATCTCTGCTAAGTTTTATTAGTCAAGAAGGGCAAGAATCCAGCACAGAAGTGGTTGCATGAACTTGTCCAAGCACCTTGTCAAAGTCCTCAAGCTGCACCACCTGAAGTCATCCAAGAAATGGGGACAAGGCTGTGGTCTGAATACCTCGCTTGATTCACCTGCTATAACACTGGAGTCTAAGTCCTGGCGGATGCTAAAGATTTTATCCTGGAAGTGCCTAGCAAATTCATTACAGTGGGCCTCAGATGGTTCTACCATGTCCCTGGGGCCAGAGTGTAATAGCCCCCGGACAATTCTGAAGAGCTCCGCTGGGCGGCAGATTGATGATTTGATAGTGGCAGCAAAATATTGATTTTTTGCTGCCCTCACTGCTAGCAGCCAAAGTGAGAGTGCTGCTGTTACTAGGGATGAGCAAATCTGTCAATTTCAGTTTCTTGTGTCTCACTTTTGCAGTTTTAATTTCAGCTCTTCACATTTCCAAATCATTTTCTTTTTTTAAAAAAAGACCATGAAAATTCATCAGCATTGTAAGTACAAATTTCTCCTAATATACACATTTTTGTATGCACTTTTGACTAAAATACAGCTTTTTGCAAAACAATTTCCCATAGTATAATGCGTTTTGTGGCTTATGAATATATGTATTTTTATGTGCATTTTCCATTAGTATATGCCTGTTTTTGCACATTACTTTGCTAGAGAACCACATTGCAAAATTGAGAGAAATGTGAATTTCAAAGGATGACTGTGTTTTTCAGTTCATGTATTGTTTTGAAAAGTGTGAATTAGATAGGTTCATCTTAAAATATGAGCTAAATTGAATTTCTCCCCCTTCCTCAGCTGCTACCTATAAATACATACTTCTAGAGCTAATGGGTGGGGTTGTTTCTGGTGTTGTTCTACATTTCAGATCTGCTAGCTGTTATGGTCTACATATTGTTATTATTTATTACATTTATATACCACCTTTCCTCCAAGGAGCTCAAAGTGGTGTACATGGTTTTCACCTCTCTATTTTATCCTCACAGCAACCCTGTGAGGTAGGTTAGGCTTGAGAGACAGTGACTGGCTCAAGTTCACCCAGTGAGCTTCATAGCTGAGTGGGGATTTGAACCCTGGTCTCCCAGGTCCTGGCCCAACTCTCTAACCATTACACCACACTGGCTCATGTGTTTATTGTTTCAGTTTATATTGACGTTTAAAATGATATCTTATCCAATTATAATCTGTGCTGCTCAAAAATGTGGATATTTTATGTTTTGAATTTGACTTATTTTTGATGTTTTGGGATGTTGTAAACTGCTCGGAGATGTTATTTGAAATATGAAGCAATATATAAATTACCTAAAAGAAAAAGGATTCCCAGTATGGCCTAGGAAATGGAGTAGCCAAGGGCTATTGAAGTAAATATTTCAAGTCCCTGAAAGATACTTAGGGGTGTCTAAACATGAGCTTGATGGCACCTCTGCTTGCAATTCCCTTTGCAAACATTCTACCAGGGCTGAAATTCTAAGCACACTTAATAGAAAGCAAGACCCATTGTGTTCAGTAATCTTCATCTTTAAACAATGTAATATTACTGTCATCCTTTCTGTCAGATCATTTGCACCAAGCAACAGCAATGGGTCTCACTGACAAAAACTAGTAAACATAATTAACTATTTCACTGGAAGTAGCAATCACTGTAGAGGAATCCTCTTCATACTTCTGTGTTCATGTTTTACTAAACTAATTAAGCAGAAATAGCTTTTTTTTCCTTTATCAATTCAATTATGAAACAAGTTTGGTAAAAAGTTCATGAATCCTGCCCAACGGTATCACTTTAATGTTCGCTCCTCAGAAGTGTCTAGCATATCTAAATCTTTCTGACATTTTGTACCATAACCTGCAATATATGACAAGATCTTCAAATGAGATGCAATGATATATCTTTGAACTCTCTCTAGATTTTGCACGAGTATTGGGTTACTTTGATTACCTATGAAACGATGCTGACAAATCTGTCTAAAGCAGAGAGAGAGGGTGAAAACTGGAAGCAACAAGGCTGTTGCAGAGTAACTCCCAAGGAGAACAGCTTTAATAGACAATCTTCTCAGCCTATCTAGACATACTAAACTTCAATTTCAAAATTCCAGTAAAACATAATTCACTGTAAGACCATAACTTGTCCAATTTCCCTCAAGTGGGATGGTGTGTCACTTGCACAGCACGTATCCTTATAGATATTCAAAAGCAGACAAGCACTGTTAAAAGAAGGTTGCCTGACTCATTGGCAGCTCTCAATTCTGCAGCTACTGCTCTCTTAGGAGCATCCTGTGGTCTGGATTGTACGGATAGATTTGTGGAAGTCTGCCAAGTGGGTGGCCCCACTAGGGATGGGGGAGGAATTTGCCTGACTCTGATTCCAAAGTAGACTCACCTGGTTCACATAGTGAAAGGCAGCTAGGGGCTGCCCTGCTGCACCCTATGTTTCCTACCTGCTTAAAAGTAGAAAATGGGCCCTAGTCCATAAGGCTCGCCAGGAAAGGTGAACTGGAAAGGGAGCTTACAGGCAGGCAAGATGTGCAGCTTCCTTTTCCCTAGTCAGCAGCCTGACAAGTTACCGAAGGAATAGTTGGAACAAGACACAGCTTCAGGTGATGACTTTGACAGGCCTTGTGTCTTCCTATAAAAGAAACGCTGAAGGAAAGGACAGGGCTTGCAACAGAGGGAGTGGCTGGAGTCCTGGTCAAACAAAAGGTAAGCAGAGAGCGAACTCCTGAAAGTGACTGGAGCATCTGGCTCTTGTTGGTCCAAGATGTGCATCCACTGGCTGTAACAGAGGCCCAGTCTTGGAAGCCATCAGGAAAAAGGCCAAAGGAGGAACCAGAGTACCCAGACAGCTCTTGTCCTGGTATGGAGAAAGCATCCATTCTACAATTTGATTCAGTTTGTATTTGAAGGTGAACCTACCTAATTAGTACTTTCCAGCACAATGCATGAACTGAAACACTGCCATCCTTTGAAATCTGCAACTGAGACAGTTTGGAGGTCTTCCCCCTTGCTAGTTTTCAAAATCATTTTTTGTACTTCTGCAAAAGTTGGAATGCCCCCACGTCTGCAACTACCTCCCTCTTGTGTATGGGTGCTGACATTTTGGCTGGATAATGAGTGGCATTCATGAAGTTCAGATACAGAATATGAGATCATGATATCTGACTGCCATACTTCCTTCCCAGAAAACCCCAAGAATGATGTTAGCATAATTTCTAGAGCACTCTGGGAGGGACGGAGGGAAGAAAAGTGGTAGCCAGAACTTTTCTTCACCTGCTGCCAGTAACTTTTAAAGTGTTAAAAAAAGAATGAAAGAAAAGATTAGAGGCAGGTGGTGGTGCTGTGGTAAGCATTTTCTCCCTGAAGATTATTGGGGGGGGGGAGTGTCCAACTTGCCCCCAGAAATGGTCACCAAAATGGCCCTCCAAATTCCTCACTCTGTGGGAGTAGGGTGATTTCAGTTAGGAAAATACTGGGTGGGGGTAAAGATTACCTCCTCATCCAGCACTGTCCAAATTATTTATCTCTGAGGTGCCTATATGCAACAACAAACTGAACTTGAACTGCTTGGGTCTAACCCCACATTAACCAAAAAGGAACTTACTTCTGAATAGATATGATCAGTCAGAATTGGGAGTTGGGGGTAGGACTCAAGATAGCTTTGGCTTCAGCTAGGCTGTTTGTAAAAGCCTCCTATTAAAGAGCCATATAATGCAGCTTGCCTAAAAGTGAAACCAAGTTAGTTTACAGCAAAAAGAGTGAAAGGGGAAGTTGTGGTTAGTACTATTCCACATAATATAAAGGGAACTGGCTGTTTTTAAAACGCCAGGCTGAACACAGGGTTAGAACTTGGACAACAGATCGACTTCCGGGAAGGGTGACTTCGCTTGTGCCTGCTTTTGGGACGGGCTCCCGCCTCAAAAGAAGCTTATTCAGATATAAATCAGTCAGAACATTTTTTTTTTTTGACTGATGAAATTTCTCCCGGGCAGGGAGAAACGTAGAGATCAACCTCAAAAGCCTGTTTTTGTTGGGAGGACTGGATTTCATTAATTTATGAGATAAGGTCCAGCCAACAATGCCGGACGGACTTCCGAACAAGCTCTATCTGCTTAAGCGATACGTTTATCTTTTCTTTAAAGAGAGAACGGACTAACAGGCAAGCACCCTTCTTTCTATTATTTTTTTTACTTGGTTTAAATTGTTGCAGCAAAAGGAAATTTGTCAGATTGATCGGCTTTGGACAGCTTCTGGGTGAGCTATAACTCTTCTCTGTTATCCACGAAATTAACAGCTTATCTCTGTTTCTGTCGCAAAAAGCTGTCCTGGAAGTGCATTCTAAAGATATACACAGAAGAGGGATTTCTATTCCTGATTTCTATTCCAAGGAATATTATATTGTCTGGGACTATTCTCTTTTTGGTCTATTTTATTTTGACGAATCTGCTTCTTCACGACGCCACTAACTGTTTTGATGCTGGGAACTAAATTTGTTTTGCATGCTTGAACATAGAGAGATAAGGCAGGTTGCTCTGTTTATACTGTGATGTCATCAAGCCTGGAATATTAACCCAATTGTTGCTGAAATAAGAAGTGGTTTTTCTTTATTTTTGTTTTGCTTTGTTTTCGTGGTTTTAAAAATGGCAATCAAGAAAGTGACTGAGAATCTGGAAGTAACTATGTTTCAGAAAATAATGGATGAGATTGAGATAACGAAACAAACCCTGAGACAGGGTAGTAAGGAGCTGAAAATTGAACTGAGCAAAATGACGCAGGAGTTTAAAGAAATAGGGGATCCTGTGAGAGAGGAGAATGAGATCAGAGATGAGAAAAGAAAAAATAAAGGGAAGATACAAGCCCTGGAGATTGGAACAAATGTGGAATTGGAAAAAGATCTGGAGTTTATGGATATTAGAAATAAAATCTACTGTTTGGAATTTAACGTTATCTCTGAAGAAATTAATGAAGATATTAGAGATAAAGTTATCAATGGCTTAGATAATCTTCTGGACTGGAATGACGTGATGGAGCTTGATATAGAGAAAATCTATGGAATTAACTGCAGCCATGTGACAATGGAAAAACTCTCAAGAGATGAGCCAGTGCATTTTGTAAAAAAGAAGAACAGAGATATGACTTTACAACAATATTTCAGCAACTTATTCAGAATCGATGGCAAGAAAATATTTGGGATAGAGGAAATTCCCATCAGACTCTTATTATATGACTATGGCTACGACAGCAAGATTAGTATGGAATACTGATAATGGAAGATTGGACACTGAAATTACTGGACTTAACAGGACTATTGAAGATGGAAGATGGAATTAATATGGATAATGGAATAATGGCTATTGAAATTATTGGACCTAACAGATTTTGATGAGATGGATTAATCGATATGTTTATTTGGACTATGGTTATGACAATAAGATTATTATTATTATTAACGAGATGGATTAATCGACATGTTTATTTGGAGAAAAATTGATAGATATATTTCTTAAAGAATTGAAACCTCTCTTTGACTTTTTGTGGAAAGAATAAAGTAATGTTTATGAGATTTGATGATTAATTAGGATAACTACTGGAGGAAAGTGATTTTATAATATAATTTAAGAGACAGGATTGTTATATATTGTAGACCTATAACTGATTTGATCTGCGACAAATGGGAAGTCAACATTTTATTTTTTTGTTTAATCATTTTTGTTTTGTTTTGTTTTTTGTCTTTGAATGTTTTATGATTTTGTTTTGTATGTTTTATGAAAATTTGAATAAAAATTATTGTAAAAAAAAAAGAACTTGGACAACAGATCACGGTTGGCTTAGTGACTTTCTCTGTTGGCACATGGAAGGGGCGGGGTACCAACGTGATGTAAGACCATTCTGAAAGTGTATGATTTTACTATTTATGGTAGGAATGTAAGCTTTTGGGCTGTAACCTAGGTATGATGTGTCAAGTTTTTATAAGCCTCTGTGTGACATAATTTGGGTAGAGTTGTTACGTGATGATCTCTCTCCGAATGCATTGGTCTTTGCTATCTGTCTCTCAATAAACTCTGTTCTTTGGAGCACAATAAATTGACTGGAGAATTTTCCTTCCACACTTCAAAATATAAAAATTAGGCCTTTGAATCTCTCCCCAACCTGAAATTGTGTCCCTGCATGGAAGTATATAGAATAATAGAACAGTAGAGTCAGAAGTGAGCTATAAGACCATCAAGTACAACCCTCTTCTCAGTGCAGGAATCCAACTACAAGCATAATTGACAGGTGGGTGTCCAGCTGCCACTTGAATGTCTCTAGTGTTGGAGAGCCCACCACCTCCCTAGGTAATTGGTCCCATTGTTGTACCACTCTAATAGTTAAGAAGTTCTTCCTGATGTTCAGTTGAAATCTGGCTTCCTGTAATCTATGTCCTGCACTCTGGGATGACTGAGAAGAGATCCTGGCCCTCCTCTGTGTGACAACCTTTCAAGTACTTGAAGCGTGCTATCATATCTCCCCTCAGTCTTCTCTTCTCAAGGCTGCACATGCTCAGTTCTTTCAGTCTCTCCTCATAGAGCTTTGTTTCCAGTCCCCTCATCATCCTCATTACCCTTCTCTGAACCCGTTCCATTTTGTCTATCCTTCTTAGTGTGGTGTCCAGAACTGGGCATAATACTCAAGATGAGGCTTAACCAGTGTTGAATAGAGGAGGACCAGTACTTCACAAAATGTGGAAATTATACTTCTGTTAATGCAGTGTAAAATAGCATTTGCCTTTTTTATAGCCACATCACGTTGTTGGCTCATATTCAGCTTGTGATCAACAACAATTCTAAGATCCTTCTCACATGTAGTACTGCTGAGCGAAGAATCCCCCATCTTATAACTGTGCACTTGGTTTCTTTTTCCTAAGTGTAGAACTTTCCACTTAACCCTGTTAAATTTCATTCTGTTGCTTTCAGCCCAATGCTCCAACTATCAAGATCACTTTGAAATTTGTTTCTGTCCTCCAGGGTTTTAGCTATCCCTCCTAATTTTGTATCATTTGCAAATTTGATAAGCATTCCCTGCACCTCCTCATCCAAGTCATTAATAAAAATGTTGAAGGGCACTGGACCTAGGACCGAGCCCTGCGGTACCCTGCTCGTTACCTCCCCCCAGTTTGGGAAGGAACCATTGATAAGGACTCTTTGAGTATGATTCTGTAGCCATCTATGGATCTACCTGATAGTTGCTTCATCCAGCCCACTTTTAGCTAGCTTGCTAATCAGAATATCACGTGGCACTTTGTGTAAAGCTTTGCTGAAGTCACCAGTTCGTTCAATACTCTAGGATGCAGCTCATCGGGTCCTGGAGATTTGAGCTCATTAAAAGTAGTTAGGGATTCCTTGACTATTGGCTATCAGTCTCAAGCTGCAATCCTGCCCCTTCAACTTCACATTTGCCAGGAGGGTCAATGACCCTCTTTTGGGGGAAGACTGAGCCAAAGTAGGAATTGAGCACTTCTGCCTTTTCTTTGTCATCTGTTATTATTTTGCCATCCTCATTAAGTAGCTGTACCACCATTTCTTTTCTGTCTTTTACTATAGATTCACCTGAAGAAAGCTTTTTTTGTTGCTTTTAGCATCTCTCGCTAACCTCAGCTCATTCTCAGCTTTAGCCTTTGTGATGCTATCCCTGCAATTCTGTGATACCTGTCTGTATTCTTCCTTTGTGGCCTGGCATTCCTTCCACTTCCTGTATGTGTCCTTTTTTGTTTTCAGGTCATCTCTAAACTTTTTGTGAAGCCACATTGTCTTCTTCTGCTGTCTTACCCCTTTTTTCCATGTTGGAATTGTTTGCCATTGTGTCTTTAGAATTTCCTTATTTAGAAACTCCCACCCATTTTGGACTCCTTTTCTCATTGGGGTGGCTTGCCATTGAACCTGCCACTCTCGGCTCCTTTAGGAGGAAGGGTGGGTTATAAATTTAATAAATAAATAAATAAACCTTACTTATCATTGTTCTGAGTTTATTAAATTCGGCTTTCCTGAAGTCCAGTGTACGCTTATGGCTACTCTGTTTTATGTACACTTGATAGATTAATAGCACTGCCTAATCCTTAAATTATTTGTGCCATATGTTTTCAAGTGATCTTGATAGGACTATCATTTGAAAGGGAGGTTTATCATCACTTAGAAACAACCTGTAATTTATGAACTTTTCTGAATAGGATTCACAAGGAAATTGTGTGTAAGAAGCAGCTGTTTTACTGGGTCTGTGTGAGGTCAGAGGGACTATAGCATGTAAGTGGCTATGTTTGCCCATCTCCAGTAAATTGCTTGTGAATGACTTTGTAAAGCAGGATTGCTTTAAAACAGACAGTTGCAATTGCTTTCCCAGAGTTGTAAGCTGTTAGCAAACCACAGAGGTTATGTAATGCATGTAAAGCAATTCCGGGGTGAACAGACATAAATTCTTGTGGCACCTTTGCAGAACATTGAACTGTTTTTCATTCTTAGTGTAATCCTTTATGAAAACGGCCAGGAAAACAGAGATCAGCATTACACTCCCAAGGTTCATTGACCACATGCATATATTTATTTAGATTTTCAGCCCACACTGTTCTATAAAAGAAATAAAAAGAGAAAAACAACCTCTGTGTGTATGTGTACTTGTACAATTGACATTTGTGGATCCCACATGGAATTAAGACTTGTTCACATTATATTTATGTGGTTTTTTTTTTGTTTAAATAGATCCAATATCCCAGTATTTTCTTCCACTGCTAGCTAGCACAGTTGCCGATATTACATTGTTTCTCACTGGAGAAACCATTTGTCTTTTCCCACTACCTGTTGTCTTTCGAACATTGTTAGCAAATTTGGAGCCAATAATGAATAGAATATATCCGTGCCAAGCCACTTAATGAGCTGTCATTAGGAGTAAGAGCAGTGCTAGCAATGTGTTTAGGGGTGCCCAGTGTAGCTATAAAATTGAAATTCCTCTAAAGAAAATGTAAGCCCAGGAAACCAGATTGAGGCTCCCTACAAAATCTTGTGCACAGCTTTTACAGTGTACACCCAGATGGCTGCTGGAACAAATTTACCTTCTTTTGTGAAGGAAAAGAAAAAATGAAGTAATGTTCATATTATATGCTGTGTTTTGGCCTTTGCTAATTTGCCCTAGACAATCCATTTGGTAGAGCCATGTAATCAGATCCTGAGTTTCTTGCAGGGATGTAGTCATCCGGGGTCATGGGGTGTGTGTCATAGGCCCGTTATTTTTTTGGAAGCAGGTCCCTCTGTATGAGCCAATCATCTAGAAAGGGAAGTGTGTTAGCCATTGAGAAGAGTCCTTGTCCTTTCATGCTTACTGGGGTCAATCAGGGTGAAAGGAGGTGAGTCAGCCACTGAGAAGACTCTTCTCAGTAGCTAACATACAGCCTCCTCTTTCATGATGATTGGACCCTTGGGATATCTGCTGTAGTGGAGTGTGAACTCATGAGAAAACAGGCAGATGAGGGAAAGTGAAAAAGGGGGCATGGCTGTGAGGGGCAGTGGTGTGACTATTATGAAAGGACCCTGCATTTCTGAATTTGCAACTACACTACTGTAGGTATCAGCTTGTTGTAATCTGTGGTCATCCATGCTCCAAGGATACTTGGCCTTCCTGTTTGAATACACCCTAATTTGAATTGGAATCCAGTAAGTGTGTCTGAAGAGAGTGATCCGTAATTTGGGTGCCAATGATTACCACAGAAAAGTGCCTTTAGTAGCTATCCAAAGAACAGCCTCAGAAAATTGTCTTAACTGGCAGACAGATCAGATTGCATGGCGACCATTAAAACTGACTCCTAGTCCATAAATATTTAATCCATGTTATGAGTTGCTGATGAAAGGAAACTGAATGATGACTTGATAACAGTAATCCATGGTGTGGTAACTTCCAGACTGGCTTATTGCAATGCGCACTATGCACTGAAGATGACTTAGAAACTTCAACTGGTCCAAAATGCAGCTGCCAGATTACTGTTGCAACTGCATAAACAGTTGCATTGTTTGTTTTTGGGCCCAAGTTAAGGTGCTCACATTAGTATTTAAAGTCCTATACTCAGAGACCATCTCCTTCCCTACAGACCCTCTTGGGTGTTGAGATCAGCAGAAGGGGGCCTTCTTGGTAGTCCTGCCACCCTCAGAAATTCAGGGGATGGTGGCCTAGGAGAGAGCTTTCTCTGTTGCAAGCCCTAAGTTGTGGAATGCAGACGTGCATCTGGCACCTTCACTATTCAATTTTTGGTGAATGCTAAAGGCACACCTCTTTACCCTGGCCTTTGGCTCCTGAGATGTGTGTTTGCAGAATCCATCCTATTCTTGTGATTGAAATGTGTTTTAATTCTTTTTAATATTGTTGTATTGGTCAACACTAATTTTATTGCCAATGATGTTTGATCGATTTTAGGGTAACTTTGTGTTGCTGATTCCGAATATGGCATCAGTTTTGCTAGATTGGCTCTAGTTTTTGAGATAATGGATGCCCCCATTGAAAAACATAACAAATTCAAAATATTTAATGGTCAGGCATAGCCTACCCACAAATGACATGGACACTGTCTCAAATCATACAAAAGTAAACACATGAAATACCTAATGGCATTGTATTCAGTACAATAACATTAAAACATTAAAACTGTATTGTATTGTATTGTAATTTACTGAATTTTAGTTTCTACGTCGCCTAGAGTGGCTTCGGCCAGATAGGCGACACAAAAATTAAATTTATTATTATTATTATTATTTTATTATTATTAAAACAAAGTAAGCTGATTCAGATAATCACAATTAATGCATAAAAAAATGCTGTGTGTACAATTTTCTTTTATGTGGGGCATCAGGACAATCACGTTGGAGGCTCCAGCAGTAGTCTGCCATCATGTTTCTGTCCCATCTGCCTTGATACCTTTCCTCCATCACCTTTATATCCTGATGGAACCTCTCCCCTTATTCCTCACTAAAATCACCAAGATTATCCGGAAATCTGTCTAAGTGGCTATGGAGATAGTGTACCTTTATGCTCATATTAGTACCCAAAGGTTTAAAGTTAGTGAGCATGTTTTGCACCAATTCTTCATAATTGTCTGTTTTGTGGTTACCCAAGAAGTTCTTGACAACTGAGACATAACTGCACCAGGCAGAAGCTTCAACATCATTCATAAATTTAGTGAAATTCAAATCATTGATGAGTTTACGAATTTTAGGACCATCAAAGATTCCTGCTTTTAGTTTTTCCATAGTCAGTCCAAGGAATGATCTACAAATGTATTTGCAGCAATCACCATCTTCATCCTTAACAAATTGTTTCATCAGTCCAAGCTTGATATGGAGTGGTGGGAGAATGATTTTTTCTCTGTCAACCAATGGCTTGTTAATGATGTTCGCTGCACCTACAGTCATGTGTTCCCTTGAAGGCCATGTCACTTTTTTCCAATGATCTCGCTTTGCCCTACTATCCCACAAGCAGATGAAACAAGGGTACTTCGTGTATCCACTTTGCTGCCCAAGCAAGAAGTTCACCATCTTTAGATCAACACAAATAGACCACTGGTGCTCATGATAGCAGAGCTTCTGCAAGACCATTTTGATATTTTCATATTCTTTAAGTTTTGTTGAGTGAGCAATTGGAAGAGATGCATAGCGGTTACCATTGTGCAATAAAACACATTTCAAGCTTCTGGTGGAGCTGTCTATAAAAAGACGCCAATCTTCTGGTCGATATTCCGGTAGTCCCATTTGGAGAAGAAGTCCAGGAATGTTATTGCAGTATACAAGTTCTTCATCTTGGCTGAAGTATGGAAGAAGTCCCTCCTCTCTTGTCCGATAAGCTGTTACATTAGCTTCCAGTTGTAGACAGTTCTTTTCCATTAGCCTGGATGCTAAAAGTTCAGATGCTTGCTTTGACAGACTGAGGTCTCGTATCAGATCATTGAGTTCTTTTTGGGAGAACTGCTCAGGTGTTGAAAAGCTTTCTTCATATCGACTTCCAGGGCTACCACCTGTGCTACACTCCACATCCAGCATTTCTTCAACATCTGACAATGGAAGGTCAGGCAGTGAGGTAAACACTGGTATGGGGACGTCTTCGCTGTGTGGCACAGGTCGCCTTGCTGAGTCCAAATCAGGATACTCCCACTTATGTTTCTTGTAGCAATTGAAGCCTTTCACATTCACAACACAAAAATAACAATCATCGTGATGGTTTTGCGGGTCTCTCCACACCATAGGCACACCAAAGTTTAAACGTTTCCTTTCTCCATTTTTCCACTGTCGTAGGCACTCTACACAGGTTTTGCAAACCTTATGGGGAGCCCAAGACTTATCTTGATCTCCAAGCTTCACTCCAAAATAAGCAAGATATGCTTGTTTTACAAAGTCAGTGACGTTTTTTCTTTGTTTTTGCAGAGTGTATTTGCCACAAATGTACAGTAGGGCCCCACTTACCAGCGCTCCGCTTCCCGGCATTCCGCTAATGTGGCGGCTTTCGTTTTCAATTTTAAAGCCACTTTTGTGGCATTTCGCGCAACGTGCCCCATTAAAGTCAATGGGGTTCCGCTTTATGGTGTTTTCTGCTTTACAGCGGGGGTCCGGAACGGAACCCGCTGTATAAACGGGGCCCTACTGTAGCAGAATGCATTAGGATTGTTTAAGCAGCCTCTTTGTGACGAACTCATATTCCTCTTCACAAAAAAAGAAGTATCAATATGATATTATATGCAATGGATAAACTTGCAAAACAATGTTCAAGAGTAAAAAGACAGACCAAACCCTGCTGCATATGTCAGCAGCTATAGGTCGTATTGGGGTACAATCGTCATTTGAGGGGTATCCATTATCTCAAAAACTAGAGCCAATTCGGCAAAACTAATGTCATTTTTGGATTTAGCACCCCCAAAATACCCTAAAGTCATTCAAACATCCTTGGCAACTAAAAATTTTGTTGTTGTTGTTGGGCTGTGAATTATAACTCGCCATGGGACCTATTGGTGAAAGGCAGGCAATACATTTATTATTTTATTTATTATTTATTATATTTATGTCCCACCCTTCCTCCCAGTAGGAGCCCAGGGTGGCATTATTATTATTATTAGTAGTAGTAGTAGTAATAGTAGTAGTAGTTATTTATTTATTTATTTATTTAAATAGTAGTAATAATAATCTGTTCTTCTCAGAGCAGGAGGGTTCACTGAAATTTAGTGGTTTCCATTTGGGGATATATTTATTGTTTTAAAAGCAAGTCAACCCCTTTTTTCCAGCTACATTCTTACAATTCTGTTTCAAGTGGTGGCTGATATTACATGCATTGCCTTGGCAAGTGAAATGAAATAAATTCTCCATTTTCAACACTCAATGTATTACAATAATGAATGTTACACATAAAAACCAAAGCATTTAGTAGGGGCTATGCACTTACAAATGCTGTCATTTACTACTTTTCTTTCTTTCTTCCTTTTTTTTTTAAAATCACCATTAACCATGCGAAAGATATGGACATCAAGGGGAATCTGCATGATGGTTTTTAAAGGAAGTAGGTTCAAATCGACCTATATGCATATTGAAATACATATCCATATTCATGGCACCTACTTGCAGTAGGTGTACCTGCTGCTGTGCTTTCAACATGAAAAGAAAAGATAATCGCTTTTTTGATAGCAGAAGCTTTTACCCATGTCCTGTATCTCAGATTTCAAACCAAAACTAAACAAGAAGCCAGAAAAACATGGTGGAGAGGTGCCACTCACCCTGACCTCTGGTCAGTTGTGTTGCTGCTTATGGGGAGGTAGATGTTTAAATGTTTCTCTCTATTTTTTTTAAACTCCTTGCCAAAAAACAAACAAAAAAACCTCCTTGGAAATAAAATAGCTAACATTAGGGGGAAAAAGGTTCTGATCTAGCTGCTGTCTGATGTATTGATTTTCTACTTGCATGGAGTTTGTTTGTTTTTTAATTTGCGCATGGAAGCCTTCCCCCACAATCTGATACAGGTCATTCTACTATCTCGGTACTCTACATGCAGTCTGAGTAGATGAGGCTGTAAGGACTGATACTCTGGGCTTATTTATTTTCCAGTGTCTTTATAATTTGTTTACTTTTTTGCATATCTTTTTCTTTTTTTAATCTGAACATGACATGTGAAGTGACTATATGGGCCACTGAATGATACAGAAAGACAATTGTTATGTTCCTCTCATATAACTGAATCAGCTAATTGTATAAAGGATGGCAGCAGTCTGAAATATGAATCTATATACCATAAGTTTGAACAATATGAAAAAACACAAAGGAACCAAATCTCTCCTTTTAAAGCCACTGCAGTAGTATTCAAAATTATTCTTTCAACTACATAACCACTTTAATTTTAATTTAATTCAAACAGGTAATTCATTTCCCTTGTAATGAAAGGCTTCCTCTATCATATCCACCCTAATTTCCATGTGCTATTACTTTTAATATTTTTCTTTAAAGTGCTGAAAAGAAACTGAAAAGGCTGTAGTTATGCAACTGTATGGCAGTGTAAAGCTGCAGAATGGGCTTATGATTGAATTTCCACCATAAACATGAGTTCCCTGGCATTTTCAGAGTGAGTCAGATGCTAAATTCAATTAAAACTAAACAGTTGCTTTGTAATGTAATCTGTTCTCTAATCTATTTTCTAATCAGATCAAATACAGCTTCATATAGTGTAGCCATTGGCAAAATACACTGCCAGGAACCTTTATGTTCATTGTCTGTTGTTTAGAAGGCACCAGATTATGATATAATTATAAGTAAGTAAACGATCATTGGGAAGTCATTAGTGAAAGCATTTTACAATAAGGCTCAATAGTGGTACCAGAATCTGATCAGTGTTCTATTGCACAACGAACCCTGAGGCTGTGTCTGCACTGGCAGACTTCCATTACAGTCCTTAACATTTTATTTATATTAGATGTTACCAAGAAAAGGGAGAGACACAGAGTGGCACCAGCAACCTGTGCCTTGTAATATCTTGTTATTTTGTCCTGAATGTCTACGGGAATAATTTTAAACTAAACATTGTGTCCAAAATTGTATTCACAGAGTTCACATAAAGAAGAACCAGAGCCAGGGTGGTGGCATAATGTTTAGTCTTAGATAAGGACCAGGGAAACCCAGGTTCGAATTGCCACTCAGTCATGAAGCTCACTGAGTGACCTTGAATCAGGCAACTTTCTCTTAGCTCAACCTACCTCACAGAGTTACTGTGAAGGTAAGGTAGACTGGCAGGGGAGAGAGAGCTCCTTGGAGAAAAGTCAGGATACAAATGTGTTAAAATAAAATATATATATACTTTAAAGCTGCCTCAGTTTCCCTCCCTTTCTGGGGAAGGGCCATAGCTAAGTGACAGAGCATCTGCCTTGCATGCAGAAGACCCCAGATTCAATTCCCAACATCTGTCGGTAGGGCTGGGAGAGAACTCTGTCTGAAACCCTGGAGAGCAGCTGCCAGTCAGAGTAGATAATACTGAGTCATACGATCTTATTTGATATAAGAGTGTTGTCTCCCCCCCACTCTTTTAAAAAGTTTTTGAATCAAGTATCAACATATACAGAAGTTAAAACATAAGCTTCATGTAAATGCCATCTTTCTGAAAGATATTTACAGATGACAGTATACGTCTACGTAGGGTTTACCATTCAAGTTGTCATAACTCAGTGACAAAGGGTTCCTTACCAAAACAACTACTGGGCTCCATATTTCATTAACACATTCAAATGTGTTTGAAGACTTACAGAATGCTGTCAATTTAATTTTTCCCCCAATCCTAAATTCAGTTCTTTACATCTCCATATCAGTTTGCTTTTTTTTTGCTTTTTTAAAGACATCCTCACTTTAAAGCAAATTTCTCCTAATATACAAATTTGCAAATCAACATTTACTAATATAATGCATTTTTGTATGTTATTTCCATGAATATATGCATTTTCTGTACACTTTACCCTCATACATAACATTTTTGTATACATTACCTGACTTGAAGGACTGTATTGCAAAAGCTGAAGAAGTGCAAAGGATGGCTGCATTTCAGATCATATATTGTTTTAGAAAGTGCAAATTAGAAAAGTTCACATTTAAATGCGAACTGAGCTGAATTTCTTCCCCAGTTCCTAGCCTAATCATGCCAAAATCCATACAACCGTTTAAAATAAGGGTGTTACCCTTTAGCAAACCCAGATGATTTCGTCCCACATGCGGAACTTATGCAGGCTGTCAGTCAGACTAGAATAGGATGTGTCATGCTAAAGGGACCCAACTACTGAATGGTTGCCCACTGGTTAAGACCCAACTGATGTTCCAACACTTGCTATTGCAGCCATGTGAGTGGACCAAATGAGGATCCACAACTAGTCTGGCCCCTCCTGCCCCCTGGAAAGGAACAAAACACTAATTGAAAAACTTAACAATTTCTTACATAACTCCTGTTGGTGCCAGAATGCCATTCACCCACCACTCAAAAGTAGTCATCTGGAAGGCTTATATTAATGGCTGATGGAACAATGCCAATCTTACTAGCATGTGTACTGAAGTCCTTCAGATCACAGCCTTCATGTCTACCTCGGCAATTGCCTGAAACTGAGTAAGAGAAGTGAGCCTTGGGGACCCCATTTCTTATGTCCCTTCCTACTCTTTGTTTCCTGTTCTTTAACCAGTTACTGATCCATGACTGCTAAGCTTACTGAGGAGTTTTTGGTGAGGGACTGTATCAAAAGGTATTTGAAAGTCCAAGTATGCAATATATGTTGCAGGTTGGGAACCTTTGGCCCTCCAGTTGTTGCTGAAGTACAACTTCCATCATCCTTGGCCATCGGCCATGTTTGCTGAGGCTGATTGGAGTTGTAGTTCAGCAATATCTGAAGGGCCAAAGGTTCCCCATGTCTGGTTCACTGGATCACCCTGTCCACATACTTTGTGACACTCTCAAAGAACTCTAAATGCTTTGACAGGCCCTATCCTGCACTTCCACCAAGCAGTGAGATTTCAGACATATCTATATGAACAACACCAAAGATAAGGGTTTCATCTGAACATAAAACTATTAGTAATTTATATCTGTGTCTGAGGCCACATTCACACTATACGTTTATTCCACTATTATTCCACTTTAATCAGTCATGGCTTCCCACAAAGAATCCTGGGATGTGCAATTTGTGAAGGGTGCTGAGAGTTATTAGGAGATTCCTATTCTCCTCACAGAGCTACAATTCCCCATGTGGTTTAACAGTCAGTCCCTCTTCCCAGAGAACTCTGTGAACTGTAGCTCTGTGAGGGGAACTGGGGTCTCCTCCCAGCGCTCTTCACAAACTGCACTTTCAGGATTCTTTGGGGGAAGCCATGACTGATTAAAGTGGAATAACAGTGGAATAAATGTATAGTGTGAATGTGGCCTGAGTAACAGGAGAGCAAGAGGAAAGCCAGCCCCCTCTTACCTTTTGTTTTGCCCCCCCTTTAGCTGCAGTTTTTAGAAGGCTATAGTGAGGCATGAGATGGCTAAATTAAAGAGGAGTGAAGATGTGGGGCTTTTGGATTTCAATAACACCCCCAACATCCCCCCTCCAAATCATGCACTGTTTACATCTAAAATAATTTGTCACTAGAACAGCCTTCCCTGTTCTGGTGCCCTCCAAATGCTGGACTACACTTTCCATCATCCTTGATCATTGGACATACTGGATGTGCCAACAGGAGTTGGACTCCCATTGAACGGCACCAGGTTGGGAAAGGTTACGCCATAACCCTGAACAAAGGTGAAGGTGGGAACTATTCCACCATCCTCACTACTTTACACTTCTTCAGGAGAAGCAGGGTTGAACATATGGATGATATAAAGCCCTGAATGGCTTGGGACCCATATCTAAAAGAGTGCCTTCCCCAGTATCAACTATCTCAGACCCTATGATTGTCAGGTGAACCCTTGTTGGTGGTGCTGCCACTGGAGGTTGCCTAGTTGGTGTTGACCCATGACAGGGGCTTTTCAGTGGTGGTTCTCCACTTGTGGAATGCTCTCATTGGTGAGGTGCATCTATTTCCACCACTATTCACATTTAGGAGGAATTTGAAAATGGTCCTGTTTGCCCAGGCATTTGATGGCTACAGGAGACTGTTCCCAGGAACCCGGAGATCACTGGATGAAATAATGTTTTAACTGTAACTGTTTTTAGAATGCTTTTGTTTGTTAAATTGTTGATGTGATTTCCACCCTGGGCTACTTCGGGAGGAATAAACTCAATAAATAAAATAAATAATAAATAAAACCTCAGCATTGTCCAGGGAGATTCTGGGTAGCTTACATCTTATTCATCCTTCTGGTGCTATGTAGATGATGTTCTAAAGCTTCCCTGCTGTCATTTTAAGAGGTTAAATGTTGTAGACATAAAAAGGGCAAAGTTCTGCTCTCAGGTACATCAAGGTCTGGTTTGCGTGCCTCTGCTGACAGAGAACAAATGAAACTAGTGTAGAAGAAAGTAGAGTTTTGATCCATTTTCTCAATCTGCAAAAGAGTGTGCATTTTAATTAGTGTCATTCCATTGAGAATTGGCAATGAATTTTTCTTTGACTTACTAAGGCAGTCAGCAAAGAATTCTCTTAGGAACACTTTGATACCGGAAGGGCATACTTGGCATGTTTGTGAAATTCCTTAAGGCCTCTTTTTTTTAATTAGGTTCTGAAACTGTTCCATCAAGGTCACAGTAGTTGTATCCTGCTCACATTATGAGGAGACCCAGTGTGCTTTGTGATGCTAGAGTTAGATGCATTGCAATGCATAATAATAGGGACTCTAAAGAATGCACACCAGAAAAATATTTTAGAAGAGATTTAAGGTATCTAGTCATGCAGAATCAAGGGTAGCATATTGTTCTGTGCTTTCCTTCCCACTGTCTTTGCTTTCCTATTCACCTGGAAATCTGAGATGTGTTAGACATCATGAAACATGGAGGAATATTTATGCAAAGCTATAACATAAAAATGGTCTTGGACTCCTTCATAGTTCCCCACACCCATAACTGTGCAAGCCATAATACGCCATTTGCTATAATACACAAGAAATAGCGTATATTATTAGTAGTAAGTTCAGCTTGTCTTCTGCAGGCATGGGTACCTGTCCCGAGCTGCTACTAGAAATCCCCATCCAACTGATTCAGGTATGTGGATGGAACTCCCACATTGAACATGCTGTCCCATTCACACATGTGCTAGCCTCAATTATCACTTTTCCTCCACTGTCCTTTTTTTGTAGTCAATGCAATCTGAGGCTGCTTCAGACAATCAATCTGAAGCATCCAATGCCTTGGCTTTCTGAGGTCCTCTGTTTTAGCTAGTGTGAAAATGACATAACTGCTGTGGTAACATGTCCTTCATGGTAAAGGAAAGACATCCAAAACTCCTCTTTTCAGACCCCGCCCCCCATTAGTTTGAGTGTATTGGCTAAGAGACTGCCACCTTTTTGCCATTCTCACTTGTTCTCCAGTCAATTGAGCAGCACAAGGGAGGGTGCAAGGAGAGGAAAATTTTAAACATTCCCTACCCTTTCTATGATTCTGATGGAAATTGCCCCTCTACCCTAAGGAAAAGGCTTAATAGAAACATGGGGTCAATCACCCATGGGGATCGCAGGGGAGGGAAGATTTAGACAGCTGAGGAAGGGTCATCTAGCAGGAAAAGACAGCTGGGGGGGGAGAGAGAGAGAGAGAGGTACCTTTGACCCTACACACTACCATTCTAGGTCCCACACACTGCCGAGCGATTACTGGAAGAGAATCCAGCTCTTGATGAATGTGCACAAAAATGATGCCCACTCCTGCTCTCATTGATTCAGATTCCATCAGAATTGGGGGGGGGTTAAAGCTTTCTTATTCCCGCAGCTCCTTTTGTTCTGCTTAGCTGACTGAGGAGCAAGTGAGAATGATGGAAAGGGGGCTGGACTGCTGAAAAATGTTAATCTTTATCTGGAGTCCTTCCCTGTTCCTGCTGCTCTGCTGATCAGTGGGAGGTAGGAACAGGCAAGGATTTCACTAGAATCAAAAATAAAACCAGACTCCCCAACAATTTGCATGTTCAAAATCTCTGCGGAATGGTACCGAATGTTATGAGCTTCTGCAGCTTTTCCCAACAATGGATATCAAACTGCATCATTTATAAGAAGCCGACTCACCAGCCTCTCTTCTTTGCTTTACTGTGTGAAACTGAAAAGCCTGGGGTTTTTTTTTGGGGGGGGGGAGAATCAAATACGAAAAATTAAAACAGCATTCTCCTCATCTAATTAATACCTTCCACCCATCTGAAAGAAAGAAGGGCTGCTGCATTTTTAACCCAACCTGCAGTCCAGTACAATGATGTCCCAACCCTGTACTGTGGAGACTTGCTTCCCCCCCTTTTTCTTCCAACAGCTGCGAAGTCAGGCTACATTCAGCAAAACTATTACTTTTTTCCCTCTGCCAAAACAGCATCCTCCTTCTATCTTATCCTTCATGTGCCCCAAAGCAAAAAGCAGTAAAGCAAAGAAGAGAGGCTAGTCAGTCAGCAAGATGACTAAATATTGAACAATGGTGTCTGTGTGTGTGTGTGTGTGTGTGTGTGTGTGTGTGTGTGTGTGTGTGAGGTATGGGGATGGGGGGATAGAAGAGGAGTTCCCCCCTCTTTTTGTCCTCTCTCCTGAACCTCCTTTTCAATTTCCTCAGCCCACTTCACCTGTCAAGCTTCCGTACTGAACTGGGGTTGTGCAGCAATCCCCTCTCGCCCCTCACTCTCAACTTGGGAGCTCCTTCCTAGAGTCCAGCCTATCTTATCAACATGTTCTTTCAAATTATCAATATTTTCTTTCAAAATGTTGATAATCTGAAAGAAAATATTGATACAGAAAAGGAAAGCAGCTCCACTGCCCCCTCCTAAACTGTGACTGAGGCAGGTCAGTTTTTACATTGGAAAGGAAAGGAGGAAAGCAGCTTTCAGTGTCCCCCCCATAAGTTTCCCCCCCTTCATAAATATTGATAATACTTCTTTCAAAATGTCAATAAATGAAAGAAAATATTTATGTTAATATCAACATTTTTGGAGAGGGAAAAATGGATCGGTAAAAGCAGGAGCTAGTGGACAAATTCAAATTGATACTGGCTGTTAGGTCAATGGCATGCTTTCAAAGTGACACTAGCTGACGGATCCCATCTCTAGTGGGAGGATATGCTGTGGGCCTTCTGAGATTAAGTAATGGGCCAGAAGCAGTCTAGAAGGCACAGATAGTTCAATAGATGGTACCAAACTTCTAAAGGATAAAGAATATATTGCACTGTGTTGGAAAGAGCATTACCATGACCTCCTTAATCGTAACTCTTATGTGGCTGGTGAGATCTTCTAGCAAATTCCACAACAACAAATTAGAGATGAGCTTGCAGTATCTCCTAATTTGGATGAAGTCAGTAAAGTCATCAATCAAATGAAGAATAACAAAGCTACTGGACCTGATGGGTTTCCTGCTGAAGTCTTTAAAGAAGGTGGGCCTGAACTTACACAACAACTTCAATCAACAACTTACACAACAATCTGGATGAGGGAGGAGGTCCTGGAAGACTGTAGGGATGCCATAATTATCACTCTTTTCAAGAAAGGTGATAGAACAGATGGTGGGAACTACTGAGGCATATCTCTTCTAGCTACCGCAGGTAAAATCGTTGCCAGGTTCCTTGCAAATCACCTCCCACCAATCTCAGAAGACATCCTCCCTGAATCCCAAAATGGTTTCCGCCCTTCCAGGGGGACAGTGGACATGATCTTCACTGCACAACAGCTTCAAGAAAAATGCAGGGAGCAAAACCGACCTCTGTATATGGCATTTATTTATCTGACTAAGGCCGTTGATACTGTAAATCAAACTGCTCTCTGGACCATCCTTCTGAAAATTGGATGCCCTGATAAATTTGTGAATATTTTGCGACTCCGCCATGACAACATGATGGCAACAATTTTGCATAACAATGGCTCTCAAAGTGATCCATTCAAAGTGGGATCAGGCGTCAAACAGGGATGTGTCATTGCTCCGACCTTATTTGCTATTTTCATTGCTATGATTCTACACCTTGTTGAGGGGAAACTTCCCACTGGTATGGAAATCACATATCAAACAGATGGAAAGCTTTTTAATCTCAGTAAGCTGAAAGCAAAAAGTAAGGTAATTACAACCTTTGTTGTAGAACTTCAGTATGCCGATGATAATGTAGTCTCCACACATTCAGAGGAAGATCTTCAAACTATCCTAAATGTCTTTGCAGAAGCATATGACAAGCTTGGCTTCTTGCTTAACATCAAAAAAATGAAAGTGCTTCATCAGCAGATGCGAACGAATCCCTTTGTAGCACCATCAATCCAGCTTAATGGTGCAATGCTGGAGAATGTTGATCACTTTTCTTATCTTGGCAGCCATCTCTCTGTAAAAGCTGACCGACGCTGAAATTCCACATTGTCTGAGCTCTGCGAGTGCCGCATTCTCCAGAATGAAGCGTAGAGTGTTCGAGGATCAGGATATTCGCAGGGAGACCAAAATGCTTATTTGCAAAGCCATTGTACTACCGACCTTACTGTATGCTTTTGAAACATGGTCCATCTATAAATGCCATTCCCAAATTCTTGAAAGATTCCACCAACGCTGCCTCCAGAAAATTCTTGAAATTACTTGGGAAGATAGGTGGACTAATGTTAGCGTATTGGAAGAAGCAAAGACTACCAGCGTTGAAACAATGATCCTCCAACATCAACTTCGCTGGACCAGCCATGTTCGAATGCCTGATCGCCGTCTTCCAAAGCAGCTACTTTACTCCCAACTTAAGGATGGAAGATGGTATATCGGTGGACAGCAAAAGAGGTTTAAAGATGTTCTTAAAGCTAATCTAAAAAAATGTAACATGAGCATTGAGAACTGGGAAACCATGGCCCATGAGCGTCCCAGTTGGAGGTCGGCCATTATCAAAGGTGCTATGGACTTTGAAGAAGCACGAGTACAGGGCGAAAGGGACAAGTGAACTAAGCGGAAGGCATGTCAAGCAAATCCTCATCGTGACCATGTTCCATCTAGAAACCTATGTCCTCACTGTGGAAGGCTGTGTGGATCCAGAATTGGCCTCCATAGTCACTTACCCTGGAAGACCTTACCCTGGAAGACAATCTTACTTGGCCATGAGTGATCGCCACTGAAATGAATGAGTTCACTTCTGAACAAGAGATTTAAAAAAGACATATTTCTTGGAGACTATGAATCCTAACAGAAGAATGTGCATATTGCCTGGAAAATGTACAATTTTTTGTTGGGTTATGCACATTTCCCAATGCCTGTTGGGGATTATGCATAATGGCTAGAGAATGTACATAATTCAGGCAATATATGCACATTTCCCAAGGCCTGTTAGAGATTATGTATATTGACTGGGAAATGTGCACAAGTCTCTCTTCATGGAAGGATTATGTGCACATTCTGCATGAGGCTTGGTAAATGTGCACAATGACCTGCTGACTATGCACGTTAACTGCTCAGCCTACATTACCATTAACACACACACACACATATACACACACACATTATATCTGGGACACCTGGGACAGAAGTTAGACCAATAGCTTTATTTTTTCTAGACCACCCCCCAATTTTTAAGAATCCTCAGGTCCATGAAAACAATGGTTCAGATGTTTGTTTCTCTCCAGTATCTTCTGCAGGTAAGGATAATACAGAGAATTCATTTAGCTTCTCTGCAATCTCCCTTTCTGTCCTCCTTCAAGTACTCATTTTCACACTGCTGTCATCTCTTACTGGTTTACTGCTTCTGATGTTTCTAAAAACAACAACACACATTTGCTGTTTGTTTTTATGCCTTCAGCAATCTGTTCCTCAAATTCTTTCTATGCTTTCCCTGTCATCAACTTAACATTTGTCTGACCAGCCTTGGTCTTTTTTTATTATTTCTCTTAAAAAAAAAAAATCTCATTTTGGAGGAAAAAAACCCTTCCACCTGTTGTTGTTGCTTCCTACTATTTCACATGCTGGCATCTTTTTAGATGTCTTTATACTTTCTATTTTTAAGCCTCTCTGATTCTGAAAGGCAGTTGTCCTCCATGACTCTTCCCTTCAACATCCCTTTAAATAATCTCCTCCTTTTCTAAGAAATCCCATCTTCAAAAATTAAAGTTAGACAGTATTGGATTTTCTAGGTAATTTTCTACTCAAATAGACATAGAATTTGATAAATGATGTGATTGCTGTTCCCAAATAGGCAACATCCCTAACCATATCTCCTTTTCCGTTGGCTCCATGACTGTTCTATCTCTCATACTGTATCTGTGTCATGATAAGAATATACGTTTAGCAAATCATGTTGAAAATAATTGAAATACTCCTTATCATAACATTTTATCCTTTGGTCTGTAGCCCTCACTTTCTCCATTGTGAGTTCACCATCAGAGCTTGGGCAGGGATGGAGGTGGCTGCAATATTATATTAAACTTTTGACTTAGTACTTCAGGGGTGCCAGCAGGGTTTCCTGGACCTGGTACACTTTATGTAGATTGGGCCCTCTACATTCCTACCCACTTTCAAACATCTAGCAAGCTATTGGCAATAACTGCTGCTTAGGTACATATCTTACCAATTTATTTATTTATTAAATTTATATCCCACCCTTCCTTCCAGTGGGAGCCCAGGGCGGCAAACAAAAATGCTAAAAACTCTCTGAAACATCTTTAAAACAGACTTTAAAATATATTAAAACAAAACATCTTCAAAAATACCTTTTTTAAAAAAAAAGTTTAAAAACATCTTAAAAATCAATTCCAACATGGATGCAGATGGGATAAGGTCTCTACTCAAAAGACTTGTTGAAATAGGAAGGTCTTCCATAGAAGCTGAAAAGATAACAGAGATGGCGCCTGTCTAATATTTAAGGAGAGGGAATTGCAAAGGGTAGGTGCCACTACACTAAAGGTCTGCTTCCTATGTTGTGCAAAACATACCTCCTGATAAAATGGTATCTGCAGGAAGCCCTCACCTGCAGGGTGTAGTGATCAACTGGGTATATAGGAGGTAAGATGATCTTTCAGGTATCCTGGTCCCAACCTGTATAGGGCTTTGTGCACCAAAACCAGAACCTTGAACTTGGGCCGGTAGCTAATGGGCAGCCAGTGCAGTTCTTTCAGCAGCGCGGTGACATGTTGGTGATACCCTGCCCAACTGACCAGTCACGCCACTGCATTTTGCATCAGCTGCATCTTCCGGACCAACCTCAAGGGCAGCCCCACATAGAGTGCATTACAGTAATCCAGCCTGGAGGTTTGTAGTTAATGGACAACAGTTGTCAGGCTAACCTGGTCCAGAAGTGGACACAGCTGTCTTACCAGCCAAAGCTAGTATAAAGCACTCTTAGCCACTGAGGTCACCTGGGCCTCTAGTGACAAAGATGGATCCAGGAGCAACCCCAAACTACAGACCTGCTCTTTCAGAAGGAGTATGACCTCATCCAAAGCAGGCAACTGATCAATGATCTGAACTCAGGAACCAGAGCTTGGAAGTAACTCATTAGAAATAACAAGTTACTTGTAATTTATTACTTTTTAAAGTAATAAGTGGGTAACTTCACTACATTTTGCTAGTAATAGAACGACTAGTAATTTCCTTACTTTTTAGCAGCAACGGTAACATTTCCTGTGTTACGTTTGGACTTTAGTTGGGGGAGAGCAAGCAGAAGTCTTCTGCTCCTATGATTGGTGGACAAAAGACGTGCCTTACACTGGGCTTCTGCGCAGTGTCGCTCTTCCCTTGTGCTCTGTGTTAGGAGGCACAAGGGAGGAAGTGGAGAGCCAGACAGCACTGGAGGGCAAAGAGAAGGCAGAAGCAGCGGAATGGAGGTGAAGAGCTGTGGAGGTGAGTGTATGTTTTACCCTTTCTGGCCTACTCACCCTGCCCCCCGCTTGCCCTGCCACTCCCCCGTTCGTTCTGCCTCCCCTCAGCCTGCTTGCCCATCCCCCTGCTTGTCCTGGCCCCCCTGCTTGTCCTCGTGACCCCTCTGCAGCCCCTCCGCTCATCCTGGTGCCCCTCTCGCTCATCCTGGTGCCCCCTCACTCATCCTGGTGCCCCCTCCACACACCCTGCTCATCCTGGTGCCCCCACTCATCCTGGCACCCCCTCTGCTCATCCTTGCACCCCCTATGCAGTCCCTCCGCTCATCCTGGTGCCTCCTTGCTCATCCTGCCCCCCCCTCTACACACCCTGCTCATTTTGGTGCCCCCTGCTCATCCTGACACCCCCTCTGCTCATCCTCACACCCCACATCCCCTCCGCTTGTCCTGGCACCCCCGTTTGTCCTGGCACCCCCTCCGCTCCCACTAGCTGTTGCATGGCTTTAACTTTTTTAAAAAGAAAAAGATTAATCATCAGTGTTTGGTGGCCAAGACATGTGTATCACAGTGATGAGTGCTTTTGACAGACTGTGCCTGTCAGGGTGACTTCCCCCCCATGTCTCTCCTCCTTCACTCCTTAGTGATGCTGAGGAATTGTTGCAACATCTCAGCGCTATCTCGACTTATCTCACAGTTTATCTATTGAGTAATGACATCAAGGTTGTCTCCAAACCTCTGAAAAAGAGGTTTGAGGCTTCTAAAAACATACACTGAGTTCTACTCGGACTTCAAAGGTGCCTAGAATCCTAGGTTAATCGGTGGAATGTTTTAAAGTCTCTCTTCTCCTTGCAAAGTCACTGTCTTCTTTCCCTTCCCTTTCTCTCCCTTTTAAAGGAGTGGGGGAAGAGTCAAAACAGGTTGCAATTCTTTGTGCCAATGGCTGTTCCAGAATTTTTTTAAAAAAAGAATAAAGACACATACTGAGTTGGGTGAATATAGGGACTTGCCTTATACTGATTCAGATCTAGAGATGTGAAGATGTGATCCCCCCCCCCGGGCCTTCACATTTCTACTCAGACGGTTGGTCTGTCTGGCTCAGTATCTACACTATCAGTGGCTCTAGAGGTGGGACATTCCCAGCCCCCCCTAGATATGGTGGGGATTGAAACTGGGACTTTGTGTGTGCAAAGGAGGTGCTCTACCAGCAAGCTATGGCCGCTGTCTGTATTCATATAGGAAGCTGCTTTATACTGAATCAGACCATTGGTCCACCTAGCTCAGTATTGTCTACGTTAATTGACAGTAACTCCCCAGGGTTGTAGGCAAAGGACATTTCCAGCCTTACCTGGAGATGCCAGGGATTGAACCTCGGACTTTCTGCCTGCAAAGTGGATGCTCTGCCACTGAGCTGTGGCTGTTTTCCAACAGAGTCTATGCCTAGAGGCCACAACTGAATGCCCGTGGACACCATAGTGTCTTCAGAGACATGCATCCTTGATGTCTGCCAAGGCTCCCTGCCCCTCATATAGAAAATGAGAGGTTTGAGGCATTTATTTTTTTG
The DNA here is from genome assembly GCF_030035675.1 of Rhineura floridana. Classification (NCBI taxonomy): domain Eukaryota; kingdom Metazoa; phylum Chordata; class Lepidosauria; order Squamata; family Rhineuridae; genus Rhineura; species Rhineura floridana. The sequence continues at coordinate 67,898,722 of NC_084484.1, read as the reverse complement.
GTGGTTTGATTGAGGGTATGTCTGTTTTGATCTGGTTGCTACCTGCTTTTTTGTTTGCTTTATTTATAGAGGTGTATCTGTAGGTGTTTTGCCTGACTTTGGAGGGGCATTGCCAATTTCTCCCTCTCTCTGTTAAATGTGCATTTTGTAGTGCTTTTTAGACTTAAGATGTGCACCCTAGCCCAAAAAAAGGTTGGGGAACCCCTAGTCGATGCTCTTCAGGGCAGAGATGTCTGCTTTTTTTTGCTTATGCTATGCGGTAATGCAAGGGTGGGCAGAAGATTGGCATCTACTGGTAGATTGGAATCTCTGGGTGACCTGCAGCACCTTGACAAAGGTTTCCACCTCTTAATTGTTTAACAGCAGCAATTACAAAATGACTTTTCCCACCTAAATTAGGCTCCTGAAATGAAGAATGTTAATCTGTGGTAGTCTCTTATGTGATGGGACTGTGAGTTCAATTCTGATGCTGAAAAAAAATTCCTAGAGTTCAGAATATGCTCAGAGGCACTCAGCTCACAAAAATGAGGGGACTGGTAAAAAGAAAGCTGAAAAATGAAGTCCAGAGGGTCACATCACTCGAAAATGCTTGGAAGTTGTTTAAAAACACTATATTAGAAGCTCAACTGGAGTTCATACTGCAGATCAGAAAACGTACCGCCAGGGCCAAGAAGATGCCAGCATGGTTAACGAGCAAAGTCAAGGAAGCTCTTAGAGGCAAAAAGTCTTCCTTCAGAAAATGGAAGTCTTGTCCGAATGAAGAAAATAAAAAAGAACACAAACTCTGGCAAAAGAAATGCAAGAAGACAATAAGGGATGCTAACAAAGAATTTGAGGAGTACATTGCTAAGAACATAAAAACCAACAACAAAAAATTCTATAAATACATTCAAAGCAGGAGACCATCTAGGGAGGCAATTGGACCCTTGGATGATAAGGGAGTCAAAGGTGTACTAAAGAACGATAAGGAGATTGCAGAGAAGCTAAATGAATTCTTTGCATCTGTCTTCACAGTGGAAGATTTAGGGCAGATCCCTGAACCTGAACTAACATTTGCAGGAAGGGATTCTGAGGAACTGAGACAAATAGTGTTAACGAGAGAGGAAGTTCTAGGCTTAATGGACAAATTAATATAAAAACTGACAAATCACCAGGCCCGGATGGCATCCACCCGAGAGTTCTCAAAGAACTCAAATATGAAATTGCTGATCTGCTAACTAAAATATGTAACTTGTCCCTCGGGTCCTCCTGTGTGCCTGAGGACTGGAAAGTGGCAAATGTAACACCAATCTTCAAAAAGGGATCCAGAGGGGATCCCGGAAATTACAGGCCAGTTAGCTTAACTTCTGTCCCTGGAAAACTGGTAGAAAGTATGATTAAAGCTAGATTAACTAAGCACATAGAAGAACAAGCCTTGCTGAAGCAGAGCCAGCATGGCTTCTGCAAGGGAAAGTCCTGTCTCAGTAACCTACTAGAATTCTTTGAGAGTGTCAACAAGCATATAGATAGAGGTGATCCAGTGGACATAGTGTACTTAGACTTTCAAAAAGCGTTTGACAAGGTACCTCACCAAAGGCTTCTGAGGAAGCTTAGCAGTCATGGAATAAGAGGAGAGGTCCTCTTGTGGATAAGGAATTGGTTAAGAAGCAGAAAGCAGAGAGTAGGAATAAACAGACAGTTCTCCCAATGGAGAGCTGTAGAAAGTGGAGTCCCTCAAGGATCGGTATTGGGACCTGTAGTTTTCAACTTGTTCATTAATGACCTAGAATTAGGAATGAGCAGTGAAGTGGCCAAGTTTGCTGACGACACTAAATTGTTCAGGGTTGTTAAAACAAAAAGGGATTGCGAAGAACTCCAAAAAGACCTCTCCAAACTGAGTGAATGGGCGGAAAAATGGCAAATGCAATTCAATATAAACAAGTGTAAAATTATGCATATTGGAGCAAAAAATCTGAATTTCACATATACGCTCATGGGGTCTGAACTGGCGGTGACCGACCAGGAGAGAGACCTCGGGGTTGTAGTGGACAGCACGATGAAAATGTCGACCCAGTGTGCGGCAGCTGTGAAAAAGGCAAATTCCATGCTAGCGATAATTAGGAAAGGTGTTGAAAATAAAACAGCCAATATCATAATGCCATTGTATAAATCTATGGTGCGGCCGCATTTGGAATACTGTGTACAGTTCTGGTCGCCTCATCTCAAAAAGGATATTATAGAGTTGGAAAAGGTTCAGAAGAGGGCAACCAGAATGATCAAGGGGATGGAGCGACTCCCTTATGAGGAAAGATTGCCGCATTTGGGGCTTTTTAGTTTAGAGAAAAGGTGGGTCAGAGGAGACATCATAGAAGTGTATAAAATTATGCATGGCATTGAGAAAGTGGATAGAGAAAAGTTCTTCTCCCTCTCTCATAATACTAGAACTCATGGACATTGAAAGGAGCTGAATGTTGGAAGATTCAGGACAGACAAAAGGAAGTACTTCTTTACTCAGCGCATAGTTAAACTATGGAATTTGCTCCCACCAGATGCAGTAATGGCCACCAGCTTGGATGGCTTTAAAAGAAGATTAGAGAAATTCATGGAGGATAGGGCTATCAATGGCTACTAGCCATGATGGCTGTGCTCTGCCACCCTAGTCAGAGGCAGCATTCTTCTGAAAACCAGTTGCCGGAAGCCTCAGGAGGGGAGAGTGTTCTTGCACTCGGGTCCTGCTTGCAGGCTTCCCCCAGGCACCTGGTTGGCCACTGTGAGAATAGGATGCTGGACTAGATGGGCCACTGGCCTGATCCAGCAGGCTCTTCTTATGTTCTTATATAAAATGATGCATGGTATGGAGAAAGTGGCTAGGGAGCCCCCCCCCATAATACTAGAACCCAGTGGGGCCATACAGTGAAGCTGCATGTTGGACATTTCAGTACATGTATACACCAAAGACAGTACTACTTCACACAGTGCACAGTTAAACTGTGGAATTCACCACCAGAAGAAGCAGTGATGATGGCCACCAACTTGGGAGGCTTTAAAAGACGATTAGACATTTTTATGGAGAATAAGGCTGTCAATGGCTACCAGCCATCATGGCTATGTTCTACCACCACAGTTGGAGGCAGTATGCCCACAGGTGGGGAGAACTGTTGTTGTGCTCAGGTCCTTGTTGTGGGCTTCCCAGAGGCATCTGGTTGGCTACTATGAGAACAGGTTGGAGAGTCCTGTGACTTTTGCGTGAGGCTGGAATATAGCCACAGCTAAGGGTCACGTCTGTTGCTCTGCCCGGTTTTTACTTCTTGTCTCACCCACCTTTTAGGTGCATTCCCACATGGACAACCTAAAAGGTGGGTGAGACAAGAAGCAAAAGCAGGCAGAGCAACAGACATTGTTGTTATATGCCTTCAAGGCGATGTCAACTTATGGCGACCCTGTGAATCAGTGACCTCCTGTAGAATCTGTTATAAAGCACCCTGTTCAGATCTTGTAAGGTCAGGTCTGTGGTTTCCTTTATGGAATCAATCCATCTGTGGTTTGGCCTTCCTCTTTTTCTACTCCTTTCTGTTTTTCCCAGCATTATTGTCTTTTCTAGCGAAACATGGCTTCTCGTTATGTGTCCAAAGTATGATAACCTCAGTTTCATCATTTCAGTTTCTAGTGACAGTTCTAGTTAAATTTGTTCTAACACCCAATTATTTGTTTTTTTTTTTGTGGTCCATAGTACCCGCAAAGCTCTCCTCCAACACCACATTTCAAATGAGTTTATTTTTCTCTTACCCACGTTTTTCACTGTCCAGCTTTCACATCCATACATTGATATTGGGAATACCATGGGCTGAATGATCCTGACTTTAGTGTTCAGTGATACATCTTTGCATTTGATAACCTTTTCTAGTTCTCTCACAGCTGCCCTTCCCACTCCTAACCTTCTTCTGATTTCTTGATTACTGTCTCCATGACTGTGCCGAGGTATTGATAATCCTTGACAAGTTCAATGTCCTCATTGTCAACTTTAAAGTTACATAAATCTTCTGTTGTCATTATTTTAGTCTTCTTGACATTCAGCTGTAGTCCCGCTTTTGTGCTTTCCTCTTTAACTTTCATTATCATCATGGTCTGTGGGTGGGTAGGAGGCGACAAGGGAGGAGGTGGAGAGTGAGACAGGGTGGAGTGGAGAAAACAATTGTTTTAAAAAATGGAGTGGAGGGAAAAAGGAGCCGGAGGACAAGAACATGGATAAAGGAGGAGAAGGAGGCATTAGCAGAATTGAGATAATGAACTGTGGAGGTGAAAGATGACAACATGTGTGTGCTTGCACTTGGCACACAAAGTGGCCTCCACCACCCTCCCTGGCTACTGTGCTGCATTTGCAGTATTTTCACTTTTTTGCATTTCAGGGGAAAATGTTTGCTTGGGCAAGTGTCTCTTAGTTGGTGGCAAGGCACAGTCTGGGAGGTAGTTAAATGAGAGATTACTCTTGCTGGCTGGCTGGGGGGGGGTTGTACTTGGTTTGATGTGCAAAGATCTGCATAGTGGCCTCTGCCTCCCTCCACACCTCCCTTACCAGTGGAGAGACCGCCATTGCTATCATGGATAAAAATAATTGTTCTACTACCTCTGTATGTGCATGTTTATCTTTAATGTTGTTTTAGTCTACATGGCCAGCACATTGTAGGCTTTTTTTAAAAAGTAACTGAAATGTAACTGTAGTGATTAGTTTAGAGAAAAAGTAAAGTAATCAGTTACTTTCAGGGCAATTGTAATTGTAACGGTAATTACTACTTTTTTGGCCATGTAACTGTAACTGCAATTTATTACTTTTTAATCTTCCAAGCTCTGCCAGGAACCTCCAACCCACAGCACCTCATTTTTGCTAGGATTCCGACTCACTTTATTGACTCTCATCCAGCCCACCAACAAGTCCAGGCATTGGTCCAGGGTTTGCACAGCCTCCCTTTATTCAGATATTACAGAGAAATAGACACTCCCCATGTCCTTCTCCTGATAAAGGTTATCCATCAGGGCAACCAAGGTCGATTCAGTCCTATAACCAGGCCTGAACCCAGATTGGAATAGGTCAAGATAATCTGTGTTATTCAAGAGTACTTGCAATTGCTGCATAATCCTCCCAATCACCTTCCCTAAAAAGGGGGATTTTTGACAGGGTGGCAGTCATATAGTGACAAATTCAGTAGTGCAGGGTCCCTTCACGATAGTCACAGCCATACGCCTCCCCCTTTTTTTATTTTGCTGCTGCATTGAGAATGAGATCCCTGTTAATGGCTTCCCCCAGAACAACAGATGTCCCCAGGAGCCAATCAGCATGAAAAGGCAGTGTGTCAGCTGCTGAAAAGAGTCTTCCCAGTGACTGTTCACCTTCTTTCACTCTGATTGACTCCAATCAGCAGGAAAGGACAAGGAAGCAAGTTAGAAAATTCTTGTCAGTGGCGAGCATATTCCTCTTTCATGCTGATTGCTTCAAAGGACACTGAAGACACAGGGACACTGCTCCCCAAAAAGTAAAGGGTGTAAGACCCCGAGACCTTGGATGACTACACTCCTGTGTATTACTCACCCGCTGATGTATTCTATGTGCCACTAAGGCTCCATCTGCACTATACATTTAAAGCATTATTCAGTAATAGGCAAAAAACCTTGCGGTTTAAGAATGTACCTATAACCAACAGATATTTCTATCAAACTTTAAAAAGCAGGGAAATTGGACAGCTATAATGAATGCACCATGGGAGCAGGAGACCTGACCGCCCCTCTGTTGTAGTGCCCTACAAATTTGTAAAACTGCAAACACAAGTTGGGTTGGTCTTTCACAGTCCAATCCACTTCCTGTGTAGGTTGGAAGAATTTGGTAACGTGCCTCTGAGTATATGGTGAATGGTGGCAACACCTGCAATCAGCCCAAATAACAGAAACAAAACATGTGCTGTGCTGATCTTGTTTTAGCAGGGAGGAAGCAACAATATTAAGACAGTTGATAAGTTCAGATAATCACTTTAAATATATTTGATTTACTTTGCAATTTTAGTGAAGCATTTTCTTGTGCTTCTGTTTCTGTGAATATGTGTATAACAACCCATTGCATAATTTACACTAAAAAACTCCAAAAACTACATGGAATAATGGCACTGACTATTCTGCAGAATAGTTTCTAAAGGACATGAGGAGTGTTACAGTTTGCACAAGATAAAACAATGGGAGGTCAAATACATTCTAGCAAATGTCTAGGTGTGCTCTATGTTTTTAATTGACCATGCCCATCCTTCCTTACGTGGGGTGATTTAAGCATAGCAGGCTGAACACATGCATCTTGGACAGGCCAAGTTTTTTTTTAACAACAGCTAGAGCAGCCTTTCCCAACCATTGTGCTTCCAGATCTTGTTGGACCACAACTCCCATCAGCCTCAGCCAGCATTGCCAATGGTCAGGAAGATGGGAGTTATGATCCAACACCATCTGGAGGCACACTGGTTGGGAAAGGCTGAGCTAGAGTCATTGCTTAAGTAGCAGCATATTGTAATCAGTCTGATTTTACATCATACTGCAGTTTCAGATTCCACTGCTAATGCACTCAAAATAGAAATAGAACATAACCTCCAATTTGACACACAAAAGGCTGTCTTCACCATCATATAACACTGACCAATAAAAAGGCTTTGAAATTAATAAAAAACATATTTTTCAGAGATTTCTAGTATGAATCTTGATTGAAATATAATTTTCTAGGTTCGATTCTCTGTAGAAACAGTAGTAACAGGAAAGAAGCAAAGCAAGAAAAACACCAACAAACATACAAAAATTGTAATTCTCCAACTTTGGAGATGTAGTCCTGATTGCAGGTGTTGCCACCACTCACCATATACTCAGAGGCACATGTTACCAAATTCTTCCAAGGAAGTGGATTGGACTGTGAAAGACCAACCCAAATTTGCATTTTTACAAATTTCTAGGTCAGTACAATATCTCAGAGAGGCGGTCAGGTCTCCTGCTCCCCTGGTGCATTCACTATAGCTGCCCAATTTCCCTGTTTTTAAAAGTTTGATAGAAATATCTCTTGGCTATAGGTACATTCTTATACCGCAATGTATTCTTTTTTTTTTTTTGCCTATTAGTGAATATAGACAAACACTTGCCTACCCTTTGCATAGGATGTATATGGGAAAGAGTCAGTAACAGCAGCAACTTTGTGATGATTACTCTGGTATATCACAAAAGTTATGATTAGTACAGACTTGCATTCAGTATGTGTCTTGCTTGCACAATGTGTAACTCATCAAGAGCTGGACGTAACCCATGTAGTGTGGCCTTCTAGATGCTTGATAGCCTTTCTCCCTTCACCCCACTTTTTTTACAATCAAAGTCAGACAGCAAAAATAAGCAGTTGATCAAGCTCCTGTGAAGTCACACGATAGGTGACTATACATGGCTGGTGGGCTGCATTCAGCTTCATGCATTGTTGAGCAAGCTTGATCTACTATTCCCATTCCCAGAGATACTGGAGATACAGATATGGTGGTCGCTATTGCCTACAGCCTTTGTTATCCCAATCAGTGCTAGCTGACTTTCACAGGCAAACTTGGTGCCCAGTTATGATGCCAGCCATATACACAGCATTTTGCCTGAATCTGCATTGTCAGAATTTGACCTCCTGAAAACCACAGTCACATGGCATTTATTTCTTTATTTCTCATAGATGATGAATAAATACAAGGCATAACCGACAACAGTTCACCAACATACACTTCTGCTTGGAGACAGTTGCTTCCATGAAAACAACTAAGTCATTGTCTGTGTATAATTAAAAGACATGATAACAAGTTTATTGATATGGCACAGAGAGCCATCCCTTTTGTTGTGATGGATTACTTAACTTTATATTGCAACTCCCTTTGGCACAAGCGGGCAAGATTTATGTAGACGTGTGACTATCTCATGCAACTCCTTCTGCGTGACAAGGTAAAGGATGACTTCTTCCATATCTGGCTCAGGTTTTTTTGTGTTTGATGGATTGAACCTTTCCAATAGAAGCTATATCTAGTTTTATCCTTCTCAAGGTAAAGAAGTCAGAACTTTTTTTGCCCTTGATGAGGCCAGTTTTCATTTGGTGAAAGGTTTGCCTTTCAAACAGTGCCACAAAGACAAAAGACCCCTGACACAAAACCCATTCATATGTGTTAGGCTTTATCTAGTGAATGGAAGAGACAACAGGGTGAGAATAGGAAATAGGTGGATGAATAGCTGTTTCTTTGACCAATACTGCCTGCTTCAAAGCAAAGGAGATAATTTAAATGATTCATAGGCATATGAATAAAGAAGTAACACTTAGATTATACTTGTACATCATTGTGTGAGAGAGTGAGAGACAATGAGAGAGACTGGGGATTTTCTTTTTCCACAACTATTTCATAGTCTGAATTATAAGTGTGTGTGATGATGAGTGTCATAGGGCTGGTTCACACGGAGGTCTACTTGCAGCCCCATTTAATTTGCAGCTTTTACATGAAGTTTCAGGCAAGGCAAGGTGAAGGTAAGCCACTGCTTTCCCCTTTAAATCCACATCAAATCAATCCAAATCTAATCTGAAAAGGGAAGGAAAAACCATCTGTGCTACATATCTCTAGGGCTTGCAGATGCTTAGCTCCAATGCCTTTGTGAGTCCATGTCCACTCCCTCCTGCTCCCTTTGCTCATGTCATTTCCTGCTGGCTCCTGTTCTGCAAGCCTGCTGCAAATGGTGCTTTTTTTCCTTTCCCCTCTAACTTGTGCAAAAAAAGCATAACATTGTTCAAACAAATATTTGTATTTCTGCTGGATTCTGAAAACACAAATACTCGCACCTGAGGATTTCCCCCGTTTTTTAATTAAACTTACTCTGGAACAAACTGAGCATGCTCAGTTACCAAGGTAACCAGAGGAAGTGGTAGTTTGACCTTAAGAGGGCATGGTCATTAGCAAGCTGTGTGATTGACCCTTTCCCTTCAGTGTAAATGGAAAACAGCAGATTGGAAGGTAGGAATGTGAACTTTTAAACTCTATCACAATGGGAAAAGCTTCATCTTTAAAATGGAGTTCAGCTCCCCGTGTGAATGAGCCCATTGTCTCATGGTTGTAATTGTTGGTGGATAGTATGTCCTGGCAGTGCTGACTGGTGTCCATTGGGATTAGTAGGGTGTAAGGCAGGAGGCCAACAGTAGGTGGCAGAGCCAATGGTGAAGAAAGGTAACTAATTCTAGTTTTGTCCCCAACTTTATCCCAGCTGAATTCTACAAATGTGACACTGAGATTAAGGAGAAGGAAGTTGAGAGGTGGTGCAAAGTTGTAAGTAAGAAGGCAGGCAGGTAGGGGATTGGCTAAGTGTAGGCTGAGGTTGATAGGACAGTGACTCATTCACTCCAATAAACCAGCCTCCACTGTGTCCTGGCATAACATTCTATATTGCATGTTGCACTGCCACACAACAGAAGATCTGTGGAAGGCTTGAAGCTGCTACAACACACTTGTTATCACACACATACATTTCAAATGTGTTACTATTATTATTTCAATTTATATCTTGCCATTCCACCTAAAGGAACCCAGGGTAGCACATCACAATAAAATAACTCTTTAAAAAGCATTCTAAAAATAGCTTTAAAAGCATTCTAAACACATTCTAAAAACAGTTAAAAACATTCTAAAATATTCAACCAGTGATCTCAGGGTTGCCAGGAACAGTGTCTTTCTGACATCAAATGCCTGGGCAAACAGGAAAGTTTTTTAAATTCCTCCTGAAAGTCAGTAATGAGGGAAACAGACACACCGAACCAGGGAGGGTTTTCCACAAACATGAAATCACCACTGAAAAGGCTCTGTCACAGGTCAATGGCAACTGGGAAGCCCCTGGTGGTGGCACCACTAACAAGACCTCACCAGATTGTAGGGTGTGAGATGGTTGACATTGTACTACCCATTCCAGCCCATGCATGGAGCAGCCATAACCTGGGGGGCAGGGGGTGCCTGCTAGTAACTAAGCTACTTGACTGAGCTTTTATATATATACCTGTTTAAATAAAGCTACCTTACCTATCAGAGTAGTCCTGTGTCATAGTGTCCAAAAAGGGAGAATGCAGGCCAAAGGAGGAAGGATGGAACATGCAGATCTTATCCTTCTCATGCACCAGTGTTCCCAAATGTTTTAAAATAAAGCACAGTTGTTGCATGCACATGAACAAATACAAACACTATCCTCCCCAACACCTCCCCAATATTTATTTATTTATTTATTAAATTTATATCCTGCCTTTCCTCCCAGAAGGAGCCCAGGGAGGCAATATTACACAAGCATAGTCAGTGCTTTTTTTGTTTTGGTAAAAAAAATGAAGTGTCGGTACTCATACCCTGATAAAAGTGCTGTGAGTGCCAGCATAAAATGGTTGCCATGGGGAGTAAAAGAGATAAAGGAAAGAAAAAAATAAGGGAGGTGCCAGTACTCTGTACCAGTGAGTTCTATCTCTTTCTCTCTCACACAAAGCACAGGACATAGTCATGCTCTTTGTATATATTATTAGTACAGTATTTGGTTTCAGTTTACTCAAATCAAGTTAGTCATCCCCACTAAAAGAACTCAGAAAATCAGTCTTGGCTGCACAGTATATGGCTAAAAGCAACTTTACCAGTGATTTACTGTTAAGCCCTGATCCAATCAATCAGAGATTATAGGGCCGTGGAAGCAGGCTTCCATTATGTTCCTATCCCTTTGCCAATGTGGTGCCCTCTCAATGTTTCCTAGACTCCAGTGCTCATCATCCCTTTCCTTGGCCGTGCTTGCTGAGGTTGATGGGAGTTGGAGTCCAATAACACTTGGAGGGCACCATATTGGCAACATCTGTCTTACTGATTGGGGCACTGCATGCATAAATGAGAAGCACGTAGCAGGAGATTTGGTGAGGGCTGGATTTAGTTCCCTGGCTCCACAGCCCTGTTAGCTGATTAGCAGCATTTAAACTTTTTTTTTTAAAAGGGCTGCATGACAACAGCTTCAATGGCTCCATGCAAGCTCTATTCTATTTAGGGTTGCCAGGTTCTTGGCCTGAGACTGATCCTGTATCTTTAGGAGAAGACAAAGTCAGCCAAGTGCAGGTGTCCTTGCAACCCTGTAATGAGAAAAACCACAAGGTGGAATTCTCCCTTGCCCCTGCACAACCTTTAAAGATACAGAAGACCTCTTGGAGGCTGGGCATGACAACCAAGAGGTCTTCTGTATCTTTAAAAGTTGTGTAGGGGGAAGAAAGTATCCCACCTTGTGGGTTTTCTCATTCAGGGTTGCAAGAACACCTGCACTTGGCTGACTTTCTCTTCTCCTAAAGATACAGGATCAGTCTCAGGCCAAGAACCTGGCAACCCTAGTTCGATTATGGCCTTAATATATTTGGATAAAATGACTGATCTTTGAGGGAAGGAAATTGCCTCTCATAGAAACAGCCAAGAGTCAGAAAAAAAGAAGAAAAAGAAAAGGCAAAGCTATAAAAGAAATTCTAAAAATGTTGAGGGAATAAAACAAAAAGAGTTGTTATCTCAAAATTATGAAAATGTGCAGCTATCTCTCCAAAATACAGGCTAGAGAAATTACATTTCCACCCACCTCTCAGGGATGAAATGTAATTTCTCTCCAGGATTCTAAGTAATCTAGAAATGTTTGTATACCATAGGGCAAGAAGTTAAAGCTCAGAATAGAGTTATATTAACTCATCTGGTAAGAGATGAAGAGAGAGAAAAGAGTCAAGAATCCTCTTTAAATATTTACTCTTTAGGTTCTAGCTGCAGGCATATATTTGCAGAAAAAGACTCAAATACTAGCCCTCGGTGAACCTACTCATAAATCATCTATAAAACATGGAGGCAAGTCAGGCTAGATTGCATCCAGTTTACAGGGACTTGGGGTGCAAACAGAAAATTTAAAAAATCCAAATGTTCCAGGCAACGGTTTACTGAACTGGATGATGAATGGAAAACACAATATGTCACTTAGGCTACAATTCTATACACTGAAGGGTAGGGCTACTTGTAACCCTCTGGGTGGTGTTGGATGCCAACATTTATCAGCTGCAGCCAGCCTGGCCAATAATCATGGATGATAGTAGTTAACAGTCCAGCAACATCTGGAGGGCTCTCCCATCCCTGCTATATACATTTATCAGGGTTTAGTTCTAAGTAAACATGCATAGGATTGTGTTGTAGGACCAGAAACTATACTAATAGTTAAAGAATCCACAGGAGAAATGAGTAATAATGCTTACAGGCATACCCCACTTAAAGTGGCTTCACTTAAAGTCGCCTCGCTATAACGCACATGCTCCATACTCCACCATACCCCACTTTAACGTACGCGTGCTTTGCAATAAAGGACACTTAATGGCATGGCATGCTGCCATCTAGTGGTGATTGCTGTGCAGTACATGCATAGATAATTGCTTCACTTTAAGTACATTTTCACTTTACATACACGCTCCGGTCCCATTGCGTATGTTAAAGCGGGGTATGCCTGTATTATCTTCCAGATGAGTCTTACCAGGGGCTTGGTAAATGCTTAAAGGAGAAGGCTGAGCTGAACCAGCTGTTTGCTGAAATAGACAGCTGCCAGAATTAAGACTTGCCTAAAGGAGAAACTGAAGTAAGCTACAACAGTTTGGATCAGAAAGGTTACATACATCTCTAGGTTGTACCCATATGAAATACCAGAAAGGTTTGCTGGTCTCCTGGCTGGAAAGAAGAAAGAGGGTTTGGGAGCTTGCAAATGCTCAGCTTAACAAAGAGATGCATTTTATTACAAGCCTCTGAATTCTTCTCTCGCTTGAATGAAAATCTGAGCTAGAGCAGAATTTCTGGTGTACTTCATGCTCTAATCTGAAATCCACCCCCAGCCAGCCAGCCCACAAACCCCTCCACTTTCCCTTTAAATGTTTACCTACTGGGTCAGGGCACCAACAGTGGTACTTAGAAAAAAACAGAGAGATTTCCCCCCAATTCTTGTAACCCTTGGAAAAACTGCAACTCCCAGTGGCCAGCCACTAGGGCTTGCTGTTCTTACACATTAACAGCACAAAAAAGGGAGAGAGAGAAAATCCTCCTGCTGCCTTCTTTTCTTTTTGGTGCCATCACCATTAATGTCTTGGCCTGGTAGGTAAGTGTTTAAATCAGGGGTAGCTCTCCAGATGTTGCTGAACTACACCTACCATTATCTCTGACAATTGGCCGTGCTTGCTGGCTGGACTGATGGGTGCTGGAGTTCAACAATATCTGGAGGGCTACACAGATTCTTCACTCCTGGATTGAGGGGAAAGGTGGTGGAGGTTGGAGAGGAGGTTGGACTAATTCATAAAAATAAAATGAGCTATTTTGGGGATGCTGGCTTTAAAAATAATAATCTTGCCTTAGTTCCAAGCCAAGCAAACGCAAGCAGGGGGGAGAATGCCCATCTTTAGCTGACACTGAATTTCTCCAAAAGTAGAATTCAAATTCACTTTTGACTTTCCTCCTCAGACAAATCATTTGAGGAATTTCAAGAGATGTTGAGAGCTTTGATGGATTAGAAACAATCCTAGGGATTTTGCTGTTTGATTATGTATCATCCCCCTCAAAAGATTATTTTAACTTCCATTAATTTTTACATGAAAAAAATGGCCTCTGCATAGCAGCCTGATTAATATTATACAGCTATTACCTGAGAGAAGGCAAAGGACAAACAGAGAATAAGGCAAATGGAAGGAAGATACAAGGGAACAAAGAAGCTAACTGCAATGTGGAGATATGTGACCAGGATTAGAGATGGACAAATCTGTAGGTTTCAGTTTCTCTCTGTTACAGAGTTTTCCACTTTTAAATTCAGTTCTCTACATTTCTGCAGCAATTTAAAAAAAATTTTTTTCCCTAAGAAACACATTTTGTATGTACTTTTGATATATATACACATTTTTGAAGTGATTTTCCCTAACACATTGATGTACATTATTTTCACTAACATTTGCATTTTATGCACACTTTCCCCCTAAAGTATGTATTTTTGTCTGCATTGGTTGGAGAACTGTATAGCACAGTTGGGAGAAGAGTGATTTTTGAAAGAGAGCTACATTTCGGTCAATGTAATGCTTCCATACAGTGACCATTTGCTGTGCAAAGGAGCATGCTGGGGGCTTGCACACAACAGCAACACATACAGCAGCAGCTGATTCAAAGTGGAGTTTAATTTTTTTTTAAAGGCTGAGTTGTTTTGTTTGCAAGAGGAGATGAGAGAAGGGGGAATCCTACAGCCTTTCAACTAGGTTACCTGCAAAGGGAAACACAAATGAAAGGCCTAATGTCACTCATTGCTGCCTGAAGTAAGAAGAGGGGGTATGACGTTCCTGTGTCTCTGGGATTACCACTTCCTGATTCCCAAACACCTGGATCAGGACATCCCCATGAAGTCCTCCTCAGCCTCAGATATGCCCTCTGAACCCCAAGCTTCAGCCCTGCCACCTTTTCCCCAAAAGGTGACCACTGGTATAATCTGTCTGTAAGACTGGTATAGCTATAGATAAGGATATAGGACCTTAGTATGGTAGCACTCTTGACCAAGCTAACACATGGGTTTGTGAATCAAACAAACTTTATTATATACAAGCATCTAAAACCGGAAATATGAGGGGGAGAAACGAGGATGCTAGAAAAATATGTTTTATTTGTAATCCAAACCCGACGCTTTTCAGCCTTGTATATTTAGGCTTTCATCAGGGGCTATAGATAAAAAGGCAGGGACAAATTTCACTCGATGAACATATAAAACAAAATCTGCTTTTAAAACATGGATTGTAAGAATGATTATCAATATTAACTTTAAAATCAATATTTCCTTCAAACTATCAATATTTTAAAGGAAATATTGATATTTCATTTTCCTTTAAAATATTAATTTCCTTAAACATTGTTATTAATATTTTAAAAATATCGATACTAATATCGATATTTTTTTCTGTGCAAAAAATCCAGATTGGTGAAAGCAGCAGCAAGCCGACAGAGAACAAACTCAGATCAATGCCAACCTGTTTGGTCAATGGAATGCTTCCAAAGTGGCACCAGCCAACCATTTCCATCCCTAGCATACGCGTTAGTCCTTGGGGAGAGAAAACACCCTGTGGAGTATGGGGTGGGAGTGATGGACTGTTTACATTTTGAATGTAGGGGTGATACTAAGAAATATAAATACATTGCTGATGTGATTTCCCACGGATGCTGTGATCCAGCCAAAAGTTAAGTCCTTTTGTGTTCCATTGATTAAAGCAGCCTTTCCCAACCAGTGTGCCTCCAGATGTTGTTTGACCACAATTCCCATCTTTCCTGACCATTGGCAATGCTGGCTGAGGCTGATGGGAGTTGTGGTCCAACAACATCTGGAGGCACACTGGTTGGGAAAGGCTGGATTAAAGTATGCACTTCCCTCTCACTGAAAAATAATAATAAAAAATAAAAGAATAAAAGAATTTAAAAATGTTCAGCCCTGGCTAGATCATACCCAATAGCTTTACATCTTCCCTCTCTAGGCAAGCTTTTTTGTAAGCCATGACTGCCAATGGTGTACCTGGGTGTAGATTAACAGCTGCATAGTATTTCACTTTAAATATATATATTGCATTACATGTAATTATGGTTTATCATTCTTACAATCCATGTTTTAAAAGTGGATTTTGTTTTATATGTTCATCGAGTGAAATTTGTCCCTGCCTTTTTATCTATAGCCCCTGATGAAAGCCTAAATATACAAGGCTGAAAAGCGTCTGGTTTGGATTACGAATAAAACGTATTTTTCTAGCATCCTCGTTTCTCCCCCTCATATTTCCGGTTTTAGATGCTAGCCACTTTCTTTTGTTGCTTTTCTCTTCAAACCCCAACTGGCTTTTCTCTTCAAAGTTCCCCTTGGAATTCTCACTCCCACACCCCCTCCCATCTGTCAATCATACCTCATCTGCACCTAGTAACATTCTATTAACACCTTCTTACCTGAACACAATTTCAAAACAGTTTAAAACATATAAATAATTCTGATTTCATTACAGGGGTGCTGAAGAATGTGGCCCAGGAAAAGGAGAAGGCTGGACTCCTCCATGGAAAGTTCTGAGAAAAATACAGCAAGTTTGGGGCTACGGGATGAAGATTCCAAATTGATTGTCTGTCAATCCAACAGAGGGTTTCTTGGCTTGGAGTCTTTCTGTCTAGATTCTGAAAGGGAAATTCTGTCAGTTGTGTTGTTTTACTGTCACGCCATAATAAGAATACAAAAAGCAGGCCAAAGCCCCGTCTGAGGGTCAAAAAGAAGTATGTGCATGTGAGTTCACAAATAAAGGTCAAAGGAAACTTTGTGAGTGTTTTATGTATTGCTTTAAACAAGCCAGATTGTTCTTCCCTGATGTACAAATGTTCTATGGAAAATGATTTGTGAATGTATACTGTTTGCATAGCTTGAGCACTATTGATTTTCAACTTTGTCACATTTATGTGGTTAAGAGATATTTTATGTTTCACAGAAATTTTTATTATATTTATGATATGTACCAAATATAACAGTTGGTATCAAAATAAAATAACTTTTTTATATAAAATGTCATGTAAAGGAATGGAGATCAAGGGAAAGTCACCCCTTCCAATGGTTCAGACTACACGGGCTTCTTCCTCAGCAACACTTTTATCTCCCATTATTTTGAACTGTAGAAGAAGAAAAGAAACAAACAACAACAAATACTCTTAAAATAAAAGGTAGGGGGGTTTTGTCTCCCAGTGTAATCGGGAATATTTCCAAGGGCAAATATGAGACTCGCTATGAATCCTGACCCCTTTCACTGGACAATTGTTGCCTCATCCCTCCTGGGATGGCTATAAAAGGAGAAGAGAGGGCCGGAGAGGGAATAAATATAGAAGTATGACAGAAGTCAAGAATCTGGCATGGTGAGGGTAAGAAGTCATACCTGAAATAACAAACAACTCATGGAAATCCACAAGGTTTTAATTTCAATAAAATAATTTCAGTACCCTCTGAGAGGTTATCTGAATTCCAGATTTGGTAGATGCCTTTGTGAGGCCATTTATCAAATGTGGAGGTGGGGGGTAGGGACAAAGAAAATCTGTGAGAGCACAAAGACCTGACAGGATTATCGTGTTCTTGGAAGTGCATGACTTTCACTTACTTTCTGCAAAAGAACATTTCCTCTCTGAAATATGCTGAAAACAACATCAGGACACTTGCATAATTCTCAGGGCTGCCGTGACTTTCTTCTTCTTTTTGTATAAAATATGTTTTCTCCTGGAGCCTATATTGTCACTCACTGCACTCTTTGCTTTAAATGTCCAATATACCAGCCCAGAGCACCAAGGATACAGTCCAATCAATGAGATAAACCAGATAACTCTTTTAAAAAAAACCACATAGTTTATGTTAATACAATTTTGCATTGCTTTACATTATATTAGTGTGAGTCATAAGTTTAAGTAATGAGATAAAAGGGTACAACCAAGTCTGACTTTCCAAAATATATCCTAAAGACTGTGACTGAGCAGTTCAGTACTTTCTTAACAAATCATCCCTCTGCTAGAAAAGTGTCACTCACTCTAGTAAGATATCTCTTGTACTTAAAATTCAGAAATGCATACCTTTCAGTGCCATCACAAACAGTAGATTATAAATGTGTGCAAAAATAATGACGTAATTATACAGCCACAAGAGTTTTTGCATTCCACAATGTTAAATGGAAAATATCCCCCCATGCCATTCTGATGCTTCCCATAAGCTCATTTTGAAACAAAACCTTACAAAACTTATAGTTCTGAACTCAGAAACACTTGCTTAACAACCCTCTAATTTTCATGGTGATACACAAAACAGTCAGAGAGAATTGGGAGTTCAAAGTGTAAAAACAGAGAAAAAACAGACCCCTTTTGGACTTTTTTTTCTGTCAGTGGTCTCATAATTTGTTGAAATTACATGTTCTCAGAGTACTTGTAATCCTATTTCTGACCTTGCCCCATACTCTGACCTTCATCTTCTGCAGTTAAAAAGTTTGAAAAATGCCTGGCTGACTTTTAATTCATTTACGTAATTTAGCATTGAACTCAATTTTATTTATTTGTTTGTTTTTGTTTGCTTGTTTGCTTATTTATATCCTGCCCTTCCTCCTAGCAGGAGCCCAGGGTGGCAAACAGAAGCTCTAAAAACACATCAAGACATCATAAAAACAGACCCTAAAATACACCAAAACAAAACGACGTTAAAAACATTTTGTTTTTAAAAAAGCTTTTAAAACATCTTTTGAAAAGGGTTAAAAACGTATTTTTTTAAAAAAAAAACATATTAAAAAGCAATTCCAACACAGACACAGACTGGGATAGGTCTCAACTTAAAAGGCTTGTTGAAAGAGGAAAGTCTTCAAAAGGCGCCAAAAAGATAACAGAGATGATGCCTGCCTAATATTTAAGGGGAGGGAATTCCACAGGGTAGGTGCCGCTACACTAAAGGTCCATTTCCTATGATGTGCGGAACAGACCTCCTGATAAGGTGGTATCTGCAGGAGGCCCTCACCTGCAGAGCGCAGTGATCGACTGGGTATATAAGGGGTAAGACGGTCTTTCAGGTATCCTGGTCCTGAGCTGTATAGGGCTTTGTACACCAAAACTAGAACCTTGAACTTGGTCTGGTAGCAAATGGGCAGCCAGTGCAATTCTTTCAGTAGTGGGGTGACATGTTGGTGATACCCTGCCCCAGTGTGCAGCCTCGCAGCCGCATTTTGCACCAGCTGCAGCTTCCAGACCAACCTCAAGGGCAGCCCCACATAAAGCACATTACAGTAATCCAACCTGGAGGTTACTAGTTCGTGGACAACAGTAGTCAGGCTATCAATGATAATGTTAGGCATGCTCAGTAAGAACCAACTGTCAGTGTTCTAAAAGTCAGACGTGCAACTGCTTGGCTTGCCTAATCAGGGGGCCACACCCACACCAGCCCTTTATTTCACTTTAGACAATCCTGGCTTCCACCAAATAATCCTGGGAAGTGTAGTTTCTGAAGGTTGCGGAGAGGAGACTCCTATTCCCCTGACAGAGCTCCAGTGGCCAGACTGGTTTAACAGCTGCTCTGATTGAATCTCTGTGAGGGGAACAGGGCATCTCCTAGCAACTCTCAGCACCCTTCACTAACTACACTTCCCAGGATTCTTTGGGAGGAGCCATGACTATCTAAGGGAAAAAAGAGTGTGGTGTGGATGTGTCCAGGGATTGCTTTGATTTAAATTTGGGTGGGAGGCTACATGTAACTGCTGTAGAATAAAAAGGTGGGGGAAACCCTGAAAAAATGGTACTGTTCACAATGTTTTCCGTTTGGAAAAGGGAAGGGTCTTCCCCTCTGCCCAGCGCCCACCCATCCAATCTCCTACCTTCCCCCTCCCCTTCCTGCCCTCCTCCTCTGCTCCCTGCCCCTCCCCTAGGTCAGTTTCACCTATCCTAAGCGTCATTGTACAGTAAATCCCACTGAACTCAAAAAGCATGCAGATGATCAGTCCTGCCCTCCCCTCCTCCTCCCTCCTATCCCCTCCCTCTTGCCCCTTCCTTCACCTCCCTCATCCACTGCCAATTCCTTTCTTGCCCCTCCTCCTTCCCTTCCCCTCCCCTCCCCCTCCCCCTCCCCCATAGTCAGTTTTACCTATCCTAGGACTATGACCTGGGAGACCAGGGTTTGAATCCCCACACAGCCATGAAACTCACTGGGTGATCTTGGGCCAGCCATTGCCTCTCAGCCTCAGAGGAAGGCAATGGCAAACCACCTCTGAATACTGCTTGCCATGAAAACCCTATTCATAGGGTTGCCATAAGTCAGGATTGACTTGAAAGCAGTCCATTTCATTTTCAAGCATGATATCATGGGAGTAAATCCCATTGAACTCAATAAGTATGCAAATGATCAAACCTGCCCTCCCTTCTCCTCCCCTCCCTTTTGCCCCTTCCCTCACCCTTCCTCCATTCATTCCCCTTCCAATCCCCTCCTTCTGGTCCCCTCTCCCCCCTTCCTCTTTCCCTCAATTCACCCTTCCCCCTTCTCCCCCATGGTAAGTTTTACCTATCCTAGCCCTGATTGCATGGGAGTAAATCCCACTAAACTCAGTAAGTATGCAAATGATCAGACGTGCCTTTCCTCTCCTTCCCCTTCCTTCCTCCTCCCTTCATCCTCCCCTCCCCTCTTCCTTCTTCTTCCTTCCCTGCACACTCCATGCCTCCCTCCCCATGGTCAGTTTTACCTATCCTAAGTATCATTGCACGGGAGTAAATCCCACTGAACTCAATAAACATGCAAATGATCAAACCTCCCCTCCTCCTCCCCTTCTGTCTGCTCCCCTCCCCCTCCTCCCCTCCCCATCTCTTGTGGTCAATTTCACCTATCCTGAGCATGATTGCAGGGAATAAATCCCACTGAACTCAATAAGCATGCAAATGATCAATCTATTCTCAGCAAACTTGCACAGGATCCCATTTGTAACCTCCCAGATTAAAAAGCAGAGAAATTCACTAATAGGCAGAGCCGGTTCTAAAGGGTGGCCAGGTGGGGCACTGGCCGAGGGCTCCTGGGGCTACAGCGGACCCTGAGGGGCCCCTCTGCTCCCATTCCATGATTTGCGGCAGGATCACTGCCGTGGATCACACAATGAGAGCTTTTGAGCTCTGCCATTCCCTTGCTTCACCTACCTTGTTCTGTGGTTGTGCACGCAATGCTGCCCTTAACAAAGATGGTGGCCAAAGTTTCCCTATGGGGCTGAAGCCTCTGCCACCATCTTGGCTGATGGCATGCATGCATGCTGCACACACACATCCCTGCCATGTGCCAAGATGGCAGCAGAGGCTTCAGCCCCTTAGGGAAACCTCAGTTGCCATCTTTGTTAAGGGCAGCGCTGTGTGTGCAACCGCAGAACAGCTGAGAAAGGTAGGTTAAGGAAGAGAATGGCAGGATGTGTTATCCATGGCAGTGATCCTGCCACAAATCACATAAGGGGAGTGCTGGGGCCTGGGGTAGGCTTGTGCCCAAGGGCCCCGGCATGTCTGAGGCCGGCCCTGCTAATAGGCAAAAAACCTTGCGGTTTAAGAATGTACCCATAGTAAACAGATATTCCTATCAAGCTTTAAAAAGCAAGGAAATTGCACAGCTATAGTGAATGCACCAGGGGAACAGGAGACTTGACTTGCTGTGTGAGATATTGTACTGCCCTACAAATTTGTCAAAATGCAAACACAATTTGGGTTGGTCTTTTACAGTCCAATCCACTTTCTGTGTAGCTTGGAAGAATTTGATAACGTGCCTCTGAGCAGCTGCCCCAATAACTTCTATTGGTCTTAGTAGGGTGGGGGGAAAGGCCTGCATCCCCTCAAATGGTGTGTTTCTGTATGTGTGTAGTTTGCCAAGGATCATATTGTCCTTGATGGGGGTGGGCTTTCTCTTCCTATCAGCCATATATTTGGAGGCAAGTTCCCCTGCCCTATGTAAACTGGTGGATGATCTCCACCGGTTTGCATAGGGTGGAATAAAGCACCTGCCTTTCCCAAAATAGCTGAAGGGGGGGGGGAGACAATCTCCCATCACGGACTGTTTTGTCCCATAACAGTAAAAAAGTAGACACATGAACTTTTGGATTTCCAAAGAAAGGCTCTACTTCAGACATGAGCCGATTTAGGTCACATCCAAAATCCTTTGACGTGACTGCTTTCAGAAGTGCCAGAGCTGCATCTGAATTAAATTATTGTTTTCTGTGTACACCCTTGAATAAAACTAATCAGTAAGGTACTTGCATAAACCAATCTAGGCCAATCCTGGTTCCAGCAGTCAACAATGACTGAACGGTAAATCTTGCTCTTCTCCGTATTTAAGACTCATAGGAACATCTGATGAATATATTTCTAATGTAGTTTCACCTTACCTAGTCTCAGAATTATTACGATGCTGTGAAGTGTTGCTGAAAAAATGTTAGAACTCCAGCAGGGCTGTTTCTACGGGCCCCTCCAGACAAGTTTTTTTTTTTTTTTTTGGAGAAGTATTGTGCAACATGTCATTGATACAGTAACAGTGCATTAGAGGCAGATTTAAACTGGATGGTCCACACATCATTCTGCTTCATTAATTGATCTGTGATGCTTCCTCAATGTTATCACAGTGTCTGCTTGGGCATTATTGTGTGATAGCACAACAAAATCAGGACCAAACAAACAAACAAAAGCAAAGCCAGAATATTTGTGAAATAAAAAGTTACAGGATTTCAACAGGAGTCTATGAAACGAAGCAGTATGTCCACACTGACACTTCTGCAGGCGCAAATAGTATTGAAAGCAGGATTGTGTATAACTGCCCTGATACCATAATGAGCACAAATAATCATGGATGGACAATAAAAAGGAAGTTCAGGTTTTTATGGGCCCTTAGATACCACAGTGTCAATGGACTGCCTCAATGGCTGCTACCACTCACCTACCCTCTGTTTCTGGGCAAAATTCCCACCATGGAATGGTGGATGACAACAGACTGAAGATGGCAGCAAATGATAATTACAACAATGCCTGTGGCACTTCCTCCTTGCTATCATCACTACCATCTACTCCCATCCCATGGTAGGGATTGGGTAAGTGATTGGGTTGGTGTTGCGACTCTTCTCCTTACTGCTGCTTTCATCCACTTATTCACCCACCCTTTTCTTTTTATCCCAGTCTCTGCTGTTGGAAAGTAGTGGGGGACAGTGAGAAGGAACAGTAACCACCACCACCACCTATTGCCATTCCTTGGAGAACTGGATCCACAAGAAGAGGACAGGCGAATTATATGGTAAGGATTAGGAGCAGCCACCACCATTCAGAAGCAACTTTTGGGGTGCTCCAGTAATAAGTGGTGGTCCTTGGCAGAAACCACATTGAACTACTGTACATGGGCTCTAAGTCCCCATGAAGATTTCAGTGAGACAGTCACAGAAAGCTCTCTCCAAATAGTGCTTTTCAACTGTTCCAACTGAAGTTTAATTTTTTTCATGTAAGAAACAGGAGAGAATTGTGGAAAGATGCTGTTAAATTACTATGAAAATCAACACAGTGGATTAGATGAGGGCTCTGGTAGCCATCTAGCACCCTTGCACAATTACATGAATACCACAGTAGTCCATACAGTAAATAGCAGAATTCATAGAATTGGAGATAATTCAGTCCATAGGAACTACACAACATGGTATCTGAATAGGTTAAAAAAAAATTGAAGACGAGGCAGCAGAGAGTGGTCTACCAAATCTACCAAAGTTATATCAAGGCTAATGTTTCTTTAGAAAGAATATTTGATAGTACAATGTTTTGGGCAGGAATAGTCAATGTAGTGCCCTCCTGAAAGCATCAGCTTCCATCAGCCCCAACCACTGCATGGCCACTGGTCATGGATGATGAGTGCTATAGTTCACAACATCCGGAGGGCCGCATGCTAGATACTCCTGGTCTTGGACTTCTACACATTACAGTACCTGAAAGACAATGACAAGTAACAAATGTTTACTGTGCAACTGCCACAATTGATATAGCTGAAAGTAAGAATCTTAGATTGCCTGGAGTGTGACACCCATCACATCATGAAAGTGATCATATCACACAGTTTCTTCAGTATTGATGATTAAAGCTACCTAGCTGTGCTTCTTCTAGCTCATAATAAGCTTGGGACAAGGATACCTGAAAGACTGTCATACCCCTTATATACCCAGTTGATCACTGCGCTCTGCAGGTGAGGGCCTCCTACAGATACCATCTTATCAGGATGTCTGTTCTGCACAACATAGGAAATGGACCTTTAGTGTAGTGGCACCTATCCTGTGGAATTCCCTCCCTTAAATATTATACAGGCGCCACTCTGTTATCTTTGTTATCTTTTCAGTGCCTATTGAAGACCTTCTTGTTTCAACAAGCCTTTTAAGTTGAGACCTTATCCTAGTCTGCATCTGTGTTGGAATTGCTTCTTAATAAGTTTTTAAAACTTTTTTTAAAAAAACCAATGTTTTTATCCTTTTTTAAAAAAAAGTATTGAAAGCTTTTAAAAAATGTTTTTAAAGATGTTTTGTTTTAATGTATTTTAAAGTCTGTTTTTATTATGTTGAAAGTGTTGTTAGTGTTTTGTTTGCTGCCCTGGGCTCCTGCTGGAAGGAAGGGCGGGATATAAATCAAATAATAAATAAATAAATAAATGTTGAAACCATCAGTGGCACCCTTTTCTCTTTTCCAAGTTTAAAGAACACAGAAAATGATTAATCAAAAGAAAACTGGGTGTACTCACAGATGGACTTGCGTTAAGCACAATGAGACAGCCACTTCAGCAGTAGATAAGCAGGGCCAGCCCCAGACATACCAGGGCCCTTGGGCACAAGCCTGCCCCAGGCCCCAGTGCTCCCCTTCCTTGATTTCTGGCAAGATCGCTGCCACGGATCACACGCCCTGCCATTTCCTTGCTTAAACTACCTTTCTCAGCTGTTTTGCGGTTGCACACACAGCGCTGCCCTTAACAAAGATGGTGGCCGAGGTTTCCCTAAGGGGCTGAAGCCTCTGCCGACATCTTGGCTCATGGCATTGAACTGAGTGGGATTTACTTCTGAGAAGAGATGGAAAGATCTGCCTGTTTTGGTTCTCTCAGTTTCTCACTTTTCCAATGTTAAATTCAGTTTTCTATATTTCTACAGTGATCTGCGGATTTTTTAAATAAAAAAATTCTCATGAAAATTCTCCACCATTTTAGTGTGAATTTCTCAAAATAAACGTATTTTTGTAGGCAGTTTTGACAAAGGTACACATTTTGCAAGCCATTTCTCATCATTTCATGCCTTTTTGCATGTTATTTTCACTAATGTATTCATTTTTATAATAATAATAATAATAATAATAATTTAATTTTTGTGTCGCCTATCTGGCCGAAGTCACTCTAGGCGATGTACACAATTAAATTCCAGTAAAATTACAATTTAAAATACAGACCAAATACAATACAGCATCATAAAACAGTGTATAAACAACGGGCATTCAGTAATATTGATAAAGATTAGCCCACCCCGGAGGTCCCGAAAGCCTGTTCAAAAAGCCAAGTTTTTAATGCTTGGCGAAATGCATCCAGGGAGGGGGCATGTCGAAGATCAAACGGGAGGGAGTTCCAGAGAGTGGGGGCCGCCACTGAGAATGCCCTCTCCCTAGTTCCCACCAACCTAGCTGTTTTTGTTGGTGGTACTGAGAGAAGGCCCTGCGTGGCTGATCTGGTCAGGTGGCTTAATTGGTGGTACTGGAGGTGTTCCTTCAGGTAAACTGGGCTGAGACCATATAGGGATTTAAAGGTTAATACCAACACCTTGAATTGGGCCCGGAAAACAACTGGAAGCCAGTGTAGATGAACTAACACCGGCGTAATGTGGTCACGGCGGCGGCTATTTGTGAGCAGACGAGCCGCCGCATTTTGTACCAGCTGTAATTTCCGGACCGTTTTCAAGGGTAACCCCACGTAGAGCGCATTGCAGTAGTCCAATCGAGAGGTGACCAGGGCATGTACTACCAGTGGGAGCTGATGAATAGGGAGGTAGGGTTGCAGCCTCCGGATAAGATGTAGTTGATACCAAGCTGCCCGGCTCACTGCCGAAATCTGAGCCTCCATGGACAGCTTGGAATCAAGAACAACCCCAAGGCTGCGGACCTGATCCTTCAGGGGTAATCTTATCCCACTGAGTTCCAGGTCAACAATACCCAACTTTCCCCTGTCACCCACGAGTAGCACCTCGGTTTTGTCAGGATTGAGCTTCAGCCTGTTCCTTCCCATCCATCCACTCACGGATTCCAGGCACTTGGACAAGGTCTCCACAGCCAACTCTGGTGAAGATTTAAACGAGAGATAGAGCTGCGTGTCATCAGCATATTGGTGACATCGCAGCCCAAATCTCCTGATGATGGCTCCCAGGGGTTTTAGATAGATGTTAAATAGCATGGGGGAGAGGATAGAACCCTGTGGCACTCCGCAAGTGAGGGGCCAAGGGTCTGAAACCTCATCCCCCAATGCTACCTGTTGATGCCTGTCAGAGAGAAAGGAACGGAACCACTGTAAAACAGTGCCTCCTATTCCCAAACCTCCCAGGCGATCCATCAGGATACTGTGGTCAACGGTATCAAAAGCAGTTGAGAGATCCAGGAGGACAAGAAAGGTGAATTCTCCCCTATCTAATGCCCTCCTCATATCATCCACCAGAGCGACCAAGGCTGTTTCAGTACCATGTCGTCCTGAAACCCGATTGGTATGGATCCAAATAATCAGTTTCCTCCAAGTGTGCTGACAGCTGATTTGCCACCACTCACTCAATGATCTTGCCCAAAAATGGCAAATTCGAAATGGGGCGAAAGTTGTTCAAAACTTGGGGATCCAAGGAGGACTTTTTCAAGATAGGTCTTACAATTGCCTTCTTGAGGGCCGATGGCATTACACCCTCCTTCAAGGATGCATTTACCACCGCCCTGATACCTTCGCCCAATTTCTCTTTGCAGTTCATAAGGAACCATGAAGGGCAACTTCATGCACACTTTCCCCAAATATATGCATTTCTGCAAATGTTTAATTGGCAAACTGCATCCCAAAATTCTAATAAATGTAAATTTTGAAGGATGGCTGTGTTTCAGTTCTCATATTGTTTTGGAAATTGTGAATTTGATAAATTCTGCTTGAAATGCGAACTGAATTGAAATTCTCACCCATCCCTACTTCTAAGTAGACATAGCATTGTACCATGACCCAGCACACATGAATTCTCCCCCTCCCTTCAGTTGCTGTTTCCTAACCCTGCCTCCTGGGGGTAAATCCCATTGGACTGAGTGTGGCTTACTTCAAAGTAGAAATGATTAGGATTGGAATAAGAGTCCTCAAATGCTGTACTTCAGAGTCCTAATCTCCTTCTCTTTCTGATTCCCTGCCTCCTTCTGCGCTTCCTCAAGAGTTGAAAATAACACAGGAGCCAGTTTCAGACTCATATTCCCCCTCCCTTAATTTTTCTATCTCCCATCGTCATGCTCCCTTCTGCTGCACCTTCCCTCCAGTTGACACTTTTAAGCTTCTCTCTCCTAGCTTTTCCCTTCTTGCATAACTTTTCCACTAGGATGCTGCCACTTGATTTCATTTCCAGTTAGCAGCAGTAACTGCTGCTAAAAAGGAGACTCAGAAAGGCTGTTCCTGGGGAGAAACCTGCACACAATCAAAGCCATGTTAACAGAAGGTAGGGAAAGATCAATACCGTGCAGAATACTCCTTTCTTCAGGGGACAGCTACACATGGTGAATTTTTAAATCATCATGCGTAGACTCTTTCTCAAGAGCAGCTGAACCCAGGTACAGGGGACTTGTACTTGGTACAGAGTAAGGTTAGACAAGAAAGCAAGGAGGGAGGCACCCCAAAAGTACCACAGATGAAAAGAGGGAAACCCCTCAAAGTTCCCAGGCAGCACTAGCAACACTGATGAGACAGCAACATGAGATTTATCTTAGATTGCCCTTGTTAAAGGGTTTTAGTCACCCAAAATGTGTCGGGCAGTAATAAAACCATTTTTGTTCTCATTTTTGGCTGTCTGCTGGCTGGGCACATTGGGAGTTTTCCTTCTTTTTGTCTGCGGTACAGAGTAGGGTTACCAGATCTCTGGTTTTTTTCCAGAGACTCTGGATTTTTGGGGTCCACTCTGGGTCTCCGGGTGAGTCAGCTTAATCTCCGTACTCTCAGCTTTCATTTTTTTTTTAAAAAAAATTAAGTTTCCAGGTGGTTTGGTTCCGAGATATACACCAAAACATCATCCCCCCTCCCATGTAACTTCAGTTACATGAGCTCGTAGGTGGCTGCTCTAATCGTGCCCTTTCAGGTTGTAGCCAATAAGTGAAGTCAGGGTTGTGATTGACAAGACAGTAACGAGTCCTTTATAAGTCAGAAAACTTGTTTTTTCCCTCTGCTTTTCTAAAAAATCTCATCAGTTGAGTGAGTATATAGCTTTCAGTCTTTTTATCTCTTGTGTGCAAGAGTCAAACAAGTTTAAATTTTCCTGGGCTGTTGAAGAGGGCACTGTTTTGAAAAACTTCCAAATGTGAAGCTTTAATCCAGTTCTTGCTTTTCTGGGAGTAAAGCTGCAATGCTCATCCCACATACCCAGAGTAAACCCCATTCAATTCAATAGGACTTCCTTTTGAGTAGACATAGTTAGGATTGTGCTGTAAATTGATGGGACTTTTGAGTGAACAGAGGAAAAAATTGTGTTTGTGTTGTAAACCTTTCTCTCCCCCTCCAATCCTATTTTTAAAGCAGTTAGGCAGGGCTTACATAGGTATAACTGCTTTTATTATGTAGGAAACTAATACTGATTTTTAAAAAATGTTCTGCAATGACCAACTGGTACAATAATCTATTATATGGGGTTTATGTATTTTTACA
This sequence comes from Rhineura floridana, assembly GCF_030035675.1. Classification (NCBI taxonomy): domain Eukaryota; kingdom Metazoa; phylum Chordata; class Lepidosauria; order Squamata; family Rhineuridae; genus Rhineura; species Rhineura floridana. The sequence continues at coordinate 67,870,240 of NC_084484.1, read as the reverse complement.
TCTCCAGTGTGTGTGTGTGTGTGTGTATGGATTCTCTCCAACAACCCTGTGAGGTAGGGTTGCAGACTGGAAACCATGGCAACTCACAATAAGAAATAAATCCCTTTAAAATCCAATAACCATAAAAACAAGCATAAATAGTTGCAAAACAGCTTAAAGTGGCATGATTCTGAATTTTGCACTGGGTGAATGAAGTTCCTTATCACTTGAGGTTGCAGTTCTCTGTTTGAGTAAGCCCCACTGAATACACTGGGATTGCTTCTGAGTAAACAAACATAGGATTGCACTATAAATATTTTTACAGGTTGTGTAAATAATAAACATATTTGATAGTCATGCTTATATAAATATTTCTTCATACTATGTCCTGATACGTATCTGATTTCACACTATGGTTGTACAGTATTACTTCCTCTACATTTTAAGTATGTCCTTCTTCCTTTTGTGGTCATGATTCCCCTCTGTTGTTTTCATCCTGAGGGGCAGATTAGGCTGACAGATGGTGTGTAGCCAAACTGTATAGCTCATTTCCATTTTTTAAAAAATAATTACAATGATTTACATGAAGGCAAAGTTTATTAAGTAATTCCACACAATATGTTTAAAGCATGTGCAATTTGCATTTAAAGCACATGACATCCTCTAAAGAATCCTGGGAAGTGTCATTTTCCTATCACAGTTATAGTTTCCACCACTCTTAACAAACTGCAGTTCCCATGATTCTGTGGTGTGATTCATGTGCTTCAAATATATGTTGAATATGCTTTAAATGAATGGTGTGGATCTGCCCTAGGTATGATGTGCATTCATTAATGAATTGAAAAGAACAATTCTAAAAGACACTTTTTTTAAACACCGGAAGGGTTGTAGCTCAGTGGTAGGGCATATGGTTTGAATACAAAGGTCCAAAATTCAATTTCTGGAAAAGACTGTTGCCTGGAATCCTGGAGAGCCAATGTTAGTTCATGTCATCAGTACTGAGCTAGATGGGACCAAATCGCCTGAGTAGTTATAAGGCAGATTCCTTTGTTCCTAAAAATGGAAAGAAACCCAAAGGCCACAGTGACTCTAAAATTTATTTATGTATTTTAATTACAACATTTATATACCACTTTAACATAAAAAATCTCAAAGCAGTTTACAGAAAGAAGTAAAATAATAACATTATTGGCAAAAACAGTTAAATACAGGTATTTAAAAATATTCAAAATAATAAAACCAACGATGAGTTAAAACTAGATAAAAACATAATAGCTTCTACATGACTGGCTAGGCTTGCCTAAACAAAAATGATTTAGCAGGTGCCAAAAAGAGTACAATGAAGGTTCCTGCCTAATGTCAATAGGCAGGGAGTTCCAAACCGTAGGTGCTGCCAAACTAAAGGACTGATTTCTTACAAGGAAAAAAACAAGTACTCTGTGGCACTTGTAACATGGAAAGCACACCTTGAACTTGGCCTGGTAGCAAATAGCCACCAGTGCAGATTTCAGAGCAGAGATATTATGTGCTGATAGGGTCTTACTCATGTCAGCAATTGTGCCACAGCATTCTGCACTAACTGCAGCCCCCAGGTCAGGTTGTGCTGCATGGGGATTTTTGTGACCTTGGCTAAGGTCCGTGGCGTAGAGTGGTAAGCGGCAGTAACACAGTCGAAACTCTGCTCACGGCCAGAGTTCGATTCCAATGGAAGGAGGAAGTCGAATCTCTGGTAAAAGGGGTCAGGGTCCACTCAGCCTTCCATCCATCCATGGTCGGTAAAATGAGTACCCAGCCTATGGTGGGGGGTAAAGAAAGGGCAGGGATGGAACTGGCAATCCCACCCCATATATACGGTCTGCCTTGTAAACGTCGCAAGACATCACCCTAAGAGTCAGAAACAACTCGCACTATAAGTGCGGGGACACCTTTACCTTTTTGGCTAACTGGATTTTTTTTAGTTTTGTGTTTTGGTTAGGAATACTGACTGGTTGTGGGATGCTGAGTTTTCTGCCTTACTCATAGGAATCTTGTTATGGTTGGTATGGTATTGCATTTAGGAAATCATCACTGTGTTTTCTTTTTCTATTTGCATCTCATTTACCTTTATTCTCACTCCCTTTCATCCATATAAGTAACAACAGTGGTTCCATATGCTCAGCTCAGTTCCCTTAAACCCACTGATGATGCACCTTGTTGTTTGCATGATGGTTTGGTTCTTGCCTAGTAGCGGTAAAAGAGAATTCACATACTGGGCAGAATGGCTGCAATTGTTGTTGTTCCCAAGCTGCTGCCTATGAAGGTAGACCAAACCATGTGTTTCTCTCTGTCAATTATTATTCACTGGAACTGGGTTGGCTGTCAAAGTGAGTTTAGAGCAGCCCATGGGGGGACAGAAAAGAGTAGAGAATCTTCTTACTCTTACTCATTTCTGAGAACACTTTCTGAAGTGAAGGGTCAAATCTGTAAAGAAATTTGGAGCAGCCATGTTAAAATATAGAAGCAGGTCATGCCAGGCAGGGGGTTGCAAACTCTACTTGGATATGGATATATTTGCAGAGGAACCCTGGTCAAGCTTTACCAACCACAGAATCCAAACCATATCTAATGAGAAGTAAGTCCTATCGAGTTATACGAGGCTTAGTCCCTTAGTAAGTGTGTTTAGAACTGCAGCCTTCAGGGGCATCCATCTTTACTCCTGAGTGCTCCCAGCTAACATCTCCACAACTCTAGGCTTCTTTCTTCCTACAATGGCCTTCTGGTGACTGGCCTGGCCTGAGGACCCTTAAACCCTTTTTGCTAAAAGGAAGTTGGCTAGATTCAATGTTCCCTACCCAGACTCCATCTTTTAGCTAAGATTTCTATCTTAATTTCCAATCAGATATTTTTTAAATTGTATGCTCCAAGCAACTGTGACTGATGCTTAATGTATCATGCTTAATGACATCACTCAGGCCCACCGCCGTGACATCACTTGGGCCTGCCCCTAAAATCTTCTGACCTGGCAACCCTACTCATTACTGATGACATGGACTAGTATTGGCTCTCCAGGATTCCAGGCAATAGTCTTTTCCAGAAATTGAATTCTGGACCTTTGTATGCAAAGCATATGCCCTACCAATGAGCTACAACCCTTCCCCTGTTTAAAAAAGTATCTTTTAAAATTGTTTGTTTCAATTCACTCTTGAATGCACATCATACCTAGGGCAGATCCACACCATTCATTTAAAGCACATTCAACACCCATTTGAAGCACATGAATCCCACCACAGAATCATGGGAACTGCAGTTTGTTAAGAGTGGTGAGAACAATAACTGTGAGGGGGAAACGACACTTCCCAGGATTCTTTAGGGGAAGTCATGTGCTTTAAATGCGATTTGGATGTGCTTTAAATGTATTGTGTGGATCCACTTAATAAATTTTGCCTGCATGTAAATTGTTTTAATTAATTTTTCAAAATGGAAATGAGCTATAAAGTATAGTGGGTGACCATGGGCTACTCACCATCTCTCATCCAATCTGCCCCTCAGGATGAAAACAATGGAGAACCATGACCACCCTAAGGAAGAAGGCCATACTTAAAATGTAAAGGAAGTATTGTACAACCATAGTGTGAAATCCAATACTTATTGGGACACAGTATGAAGAAATATTTATATAAGCATGACTACCAAATATGTTTATTATTTATACAACCTGTAAAGATATTTATAGTGCAATTCTATGTTTGTTTACTCAGAAGCAAGTCCCAATGTATTCAATAGGGCTTACTCAACCAGGGAAAACTGCAGCCTCAAGTGATAAGGAACTTGTTAAAAGACTTTTAAGTCGAGACCTTATCCCAGCCTGTGTTTGTGTTGGAATTGCTTTTTAATATGTTTTTAAACATTTTCTTTAAAAAAAAAATGTTTTTAAACCTTTTAAAAATGTTTTAAAGATGTTTTGTTTTAATATATTTTAAAGTCTGTTTTATTATTTTAAAGTGTTTTTAGTGCTTTTGTTTGCTGCCCTGAGCCCCTACTGCGAGGAAGGGTAGGATATAAATCAAATAATAAATAAAAATAAATAAATAAACTTCATTCACCCAACCCAAAATTCAGAATCACGGCACTTTAAGCTGTTTGGCAACTGTTTATACTCCATACACGCACACACACACACACACACACTTGCAGGCGTAAAAATACACTGCATATAATAGTTTATTGTCAAACCAGTTGGTCATTGCAGAACATTTTTTAAAAATCAGTATTAGTTTCCTATATATTAAAAACTGTGCTACCTAGGTAAACCCTGCGTAATTGCTTTAAAATAGGATTGGAGGGGGAGAGAAAGATTTATAACACAAACACAATTCTTTATGTTTACTCAAAAGTCCCATTAATTTACAGCACAATCCTAACCATGTGTACGCAAAAGTAAGTCCTAATGAATTCAATGGAGTTTACTCCAGGTACATGGGATTAACATTGCTTTACTGCCAGAAAAGCAAGTATTGGATTAAATACTTTCATGTTGTGAAGGTTTTCAAAGCACTGCCCTCTTCAACAGCCCAGGGTCTGCCTCTTGCACACAAGAGGGAAAAAAAACACTTTAGGCCATATTCTTACTTACTCAAACAAACTGAAAAGCTCAAAACCACCATTTTCTGACATTGCAATGAAGTCTGGGCACTGCCTGGGTCAACAAATCACAACCCTGGCTTCACTTATTGGCTGAAAGGGCAGGGTTAGAGCTAAGAGCTGCTATACAGATCTGTTTGATTTAACAGTTGTGGGGGGAGGTTGATGTTTTGGTGTATATCTTGGGAACCAGACCACCTAGAAACTTGTTTTTTAAAAACAAATTGAAGCTGAGAATCTGGAGATTAAGGTGAGTTACCCGGAGACCTGGAGGGGACCAAAAAAACCCAGAGAATCTGGCCAAAAACTGGATACCTGGTAACCCTAATACTGAGCTATGTGGTACCAAATGGCCTGAGTCAGGATAAGGCAGATTCCTTTGTTTCTAGAAGTGGGAAGAGACTCAAGGGCCACAGTGACTCCAAAATTTATTTATGTATTTTATTTACAACAGTTACATACTGCTTTATTGTAAAAAATCTCAAAGCGGTTTACAGAAAGAATTAAAACAATAAAATTATTAGCAAAAACAGTTAGACATGTATTTAAAAACATTCAAAATAATAAAACCAACAATGAGTTAAAAACAGATTTAAAAACACAATAGCTTCTCCATGCCTGGATAGGCTTGCCTAAACAAAAATGATTTTAGCAGGTGCTGAAAAGAGGTGTCTGCCTAATATCAGTAGGCAAGGAGTTGAAAAGCATAGGTGCTGCCACTTTGTTGTTATGTGCCTTCAAGTCAATTTTGACTTACAGTGACCCTATGAATCAGTGACCTCCAATAGCATCTGTCATGAACCACCCTGTTCAGATCTTGTAAGTTCAGGTCTGTGGCTTCCTTTATGGAATCAATCCATCTCTTGTTTGGTCTTCCTCTTTTTCTACTCCCTGTTGTTTTTCCCAGCATTATTGTCTTTTCTAATGAATCTTGTCTTCTCATTATGTGTCTAAGGTATGATGTGTCCAAAGTCAGAGGAAGGCAATGGTAAACCACTTCTGAATACCTCTTACCACGAAAACCCTATGAACAGAGTATCCAAAATGCTGCTACTTTACAGAACTGATTTCTTACAAGAGCAGAACAAGTACTATGTGGCACCCAGAACATGGAAAGCACAGCTTGAACTTGGCCTAGTAGCAAATCAGCAACCAATGCAGATTCGTATTATGTGCTGATAGGATCTCACTCTAAAGACAGCTAGTGTGGTGTAGTGGTTGTTGGACTATGGCCTGGGAGACTAGTGTTCGAATCGCCACATTGCCATGAAGCTCACTGGGTGACCTTGGGCCAGTCACTGCCTCTCAGCCTCATGAAAACCCTATTCATAGGGTCGCCATAAGTCAGAATCAACTTGAAGGCAGTCCATTTACATTTAGGATCTCACTCATGTCAGCAATCATGCCACAGCATTCTGCATTAACTGACTAGCTGCCAGGATTTTTTTTAGTTTTGGTTTTCCATTATGAATCCTGACTGGTTGTTGAGATGCCGATTTGTCTGCCTTACTCATAGGAATCTTGTCGTGTTTAGTATGGTATTGTATTTAGGAAAGCATCACTGTCTTTTGTTTTTCATTTTCTTTTTGCATTTCATTTACCTTTAACCTTAATCCCTTACATCCATAGAAGCAACAGCAGTGATTGCATGTGCTCAGCTCAACCCCCTAAAACCCACTGATGATGCACCTGGTTGGTTGCATGGCAGTTTGTTTCTTGCCCAATAGTGATAAAAGAGAATTCACATATTTGAAAGTATGGCTGCAATTGTTGTTCCCAAGCTGCTGCCTATGAAGGTAGACCAAACCATATGTGTTTTCTCTCTGTCAATTGTTACTCACTGGAATTGGGTTGGCTGTCAAAGTGAGTTTATAGCAACTCACAGGGTAGACAGAAAGGGTAGACAATCTTCTTTCTCTTACTCATTTCTCAGACCGCTTTCTGAAGTGAAGGGTCAAATCTGTGAAGATGTTTGGAGCAGCCACATTAAAAGATAAGGGCAGGGCATTCCAGGCAGGGGGCTGCCAACCCTACTTGGATATGGATGTCTTTGCAGAGGATCCCTAGTCAAGCTTTACTAACAGCACAATCCAAACTATATCTACTCAGAAGTAAGTCCTATTGAGTTCTATGGGGCTTAGTCCCTTAGTAAGTGTGTTTAGAATTGCAGCCTTCAGGGGCATCTATCTTTACTCCTGAATGCTCCCATCTAACAATCTCCACAACACTAGTTTCCTTTCTTCCTACAGTGGCCTTCTTGTGACTGGCCTGGCCTGAAGGCACCTAAACTCTTCTTGTCAAAAGCAAGTAGGTTAGTTTCAATGTTCCCTACCCAGGCTCCATCTTTTAGCTAAGATTTCTATCTTAATTTCCAATCAGATATTTTTTTAATTGTATTCTCCAAGCAACTGTGATCGATGCTTAATGTATCATGCTTAATGATATCACTCGGGCCCACCCAATGACATCACTTGGGCCCGCCCCTGAAATCTCAGGTTTTGGGATGCTTCTGACCTGGCAACCCTATCGTATCCTAATATTTAGGAATTTACTCTAACTTCTTACGAATGCTTGTTCATTAAACAAGTACCTCAAAAGTTATGCTTACTTATATGGAATTGTAAGTAGCCAAATATATTCATATTTTAGAGCGTGATGATCCTGTGCCCAGCAGAAGCAGTATTTCAACAAATGATATTGGCAATGGATGTTACCAGTATTACTTGGTATGCATTCTGGATGTCAATATGCGGCATTATTCCTGTTGTGCATATTTGGCGTTTAAAGTTTTTTCTATTCCATCCTCTGAGAATAAGGGCTGTGTTACCACACATGAAATATAAAGACTTTTCTTTATTAAAAGACCCTACTTTGCATGTAGACATGCTCCAAGAAACATATTTAGCTATGCCTCTTAGAGCTTTATAATTGGCAGCTGAGACTCACAAGTCGATGTAGCTATTCAAAGAGTACTTGGTAATTTAGCTCTTTTTCAGCTGCCAAATGACCTGAAAACATATTTTGATATTTCTTCACCATTTGATCACTTTGTTTTCTAACATGTTATAGCCACATTTTGTTATCCAGGGTTATACATGTCCTTGGTGTTTGGCTTACTGAACTCGCGTGGTCTCCTTTTGACCTGGCAAACTTCCTGTTGCCAAGTTCCAACACCAACAAGTCAGAATATGTAAAACATTTACATTCCAATAAGCACGTAAGTAGCAAAGCTCAACAAATAAACAGTGTGTTCAGCTCTATCCATGTTCTTTCAGGTTTACTGAAACAAAATATTTTATGCAGAAGTTGAATTATACAGTGTAAGTATATCCACATGAAGTTTCATAATGGTGCGTATATAATGCATTCCACTTTACTTGTGGCCTACCTATCTTACCTTCATAATGCAGAGAAAGTAGCAGCCTCCATTGATAGCTTCCTCATGCTGTCACCATAATATGTAATACAGTGAGAAGTTCCATGTGCCAACTTGTACAGGTCTGGAAATAATCCAAACAACAGGAATGGATGATGTGGCAACAGTTTTGCAACTTTAGAGTGGATGCACCATCATTTGAAGATTGTTCCCAGATTCTCTTGCATAATGAAGATAATATGAAGACTGGTTTCGGTTTATTGGCATATTAACTTTTCAATTGGGGCAAAACCTTCTATATCCATTCTAAGGAGGTATATATTCCAAACATTTCATCTCAACTGGAGAATTTAGCACTCTTGCATCCCCACCTTCTCTCCCTGTCCCCATGTTTGTTGTTTTTCCTGGCACCAGTCAGGTTGCCTTACAAAGGGCATCAGCCAGTGCTTTTCTACAGTGAAGTTTTGCCATTTTTATTTATAAAAAGAGAGGTATAAAGAATCCAAGCAAACGTATTAAGGGTCAAACACCCAGGGTTGGTTTGCCTGTCATCCATTTTAAGCCTTGGGGAAAGAGAAATAATTATCTTAATCTCTCATTCAGTGGAACTCTTCAGGAGCTTCAGAACCCAGCCATAGCCTTCTCTCAATTGGTTATGGTAAGAAAACCCTAGAAAGTTTGGTAGAGCTTCTTCCAGCTGCTTCCATCTTCCTTAGGACATGTAACTATTCCATGCTACCCCCTCACTTTACCTTTCTCATTTCATGGGCCTTGTCCAGCTACTGTTCTTCCAAAAGCAGAATTTCAACTGTTTGCATAAGAACTTTCTCCCTCCCTGGTTTATTTAGGCTCCTTTTGTTTTGTTGGCTGTTATAGGCCTGCCCCTGAAATCCAGATAAGGCATATCTCTGCCTGTCTTTATATCTCAGTGAGGATGTGCTGAAATGTATGGCCCAGGCAACATGGGATGGGTAGCCTGCATAATGTACAACACATAGCCATTCGTTCATTTTATATTTCTGTAGTGATGCTTGAAGCCACATTTTCACTTTGTCAGCTAGTTTGTATAAAGAAATATTATAAACATATTAATTGTGATGATTCTAGGTAATTTCCCCCCAAATAAGCAAAGTAATATTGGCATTTTTAAGGTAATTGTGTCTATTGCAATAACATCTGCAGCACAGAGACATCTCTAGTAAAGTTCCCCAAATTAGTACCTCTTTGAATGCTTCTTCAAGGCCCATGCCATGGCATCAGGCTGGAGTATGTTTTGGAAGGAGAGGCAAGGACAGACTGTTTCATGCATACATACTCATGTATGTTGGACACGGGTAGATTTGCAAAGTTATTTAAACCCACGTCTCCTCCTACCCTGGGGTCTTTGAACTTCCAGCACCCACCTCCTTTACATATAGTGCAAATTTAAATAGGTAGCTTCTGAGTTGAGTAGGAATTTTGGTCTGCCTGTGCATTGGCTCTATGGGCAGCCCCTGCCCCACCATACTGTATCCCTGAAGGGAAAGCAGCAGTGTTATCGTGTGGGGTGTCTTCAGTTTGGTTAATTTGTGACATTTTGCAAGAAGGTGTTGGAAAGTTAACAGGTAAGGGAATAGTTTAGGTGAGCACCCTTGAACACCTTTGAGATTGACAGGGCTTGCTGAAGCTTGCCTTTCAGGACTGTGAAACCTATGGGCAGTATTTGGAGTGCCTCTGAGGCTCACCTGAGCACCTCTGAGGTAACCCAAACGTTGATTTGTGGGGATCTTGGGAAAGCTTCCCTACACAAAGGGTGGAACATAAGGTGGCAAGATTAATTCTTGCCCTTTCCACTAAGCAGATGCATACTTGTCTGATATAGGTAAGACTGTACAGAGCAGAATAGGTGCTGTACTGACACTATCCTCTGCAGAACGTAATTGTAAGTTAATAAAATGTGGCCCTAATTTGAGCCACTTACATATGTCTTGCTTCTTTATTTCCACCTCTGATCACTACATGTATGTAAGATACAGGTTCATGTACATTTGTATATATAGACACATGAGTGGATCTAGTAAGATCTCCATCGATCATTTTGGTCTCCCTTTTCTGCACTTTTCCCAGCTCTACATCTTTTTTTTGCTCCTGTTTATTTTGAAGAAAACTGCATTTTGGTAGTAGAATTAGTCTGTTGCTGGCCTTGTTGAAAACAACATCACACAAATGCCATTTAGAATTTTCCAAGAAAACAACAATCGGTTAGTATTTTCTAGTCCAATCTAAAAGTGCACCACTTGGGAAATCATATTATATACTTATTGATATATTTTCATAAATAAATAAATAAATAGCCTAATAGCCTATGTCCTTTGGTATATAATTTAATTATAAACAATTTGATTTGACATACAGAATTTATGCTCTCCTAATATTTGGTATACCCTCCCTCCTTATAAGCTAAGGCTGCAAAATGAAATATGAGTTCCCTAGGCAAATAAATTAGATGAAAATCAATATAAGTAAGTTCAAGATATGAAAGATGACATTTAGTAGTCAGAAGCAAATTTGCTTAACCTTAAGTTGAAGTTATCAAAGAATTACATCATTAGATTTACAGAGTTAAAAAGGAAGGTATTTTCTTAGCATGGCTGACTTACTAGGTCAAGGTTAAGCAGCTGTAAACATGCATAATGATGTTATGGCATGTAGAGTTAAAGGAAATGCTGTCTTCATGCTGCAGTATGATTTTGGGGAATCAGAACTGTACCAAACCTCTGGATTGTTTCTTGAAGATGACTGGCCAATGTATCTCTTACAGTAGCATCTGAGAATCACCAATGGTAAATACACATAAGCTCCAAGACTATGATTAAATAAAATGAGAAAAATGCTGAGTAACTAGGCATTTGGTTTATGCTTCTACTCATGCTGAACAGCCACTTGTCTGTATAAATGTTACAATTTAAACTGAAAAACACCTTGCCTCTTCAACAATGTAAACAACTGCAGGAGGAATGGCAAACAATAGAATAATGACAGATGGAACCAATTGAAGAACATCAGGTTCCACCATCAGAAAGAGTTGTGCAAGGTGACAGCACCCTCATTGTGGAGCTCCCTATCGAAGAGCTCTCCCTTGCTTCAGCCATCACCTGTCAATGCTGGTGGGCATCCCCATGGATCAGGAGGACAGGATTGCTGCTATCTCCTCTTTAGTTCATACCTTTCCTCCTGCTGCTTCCTCTACAGTGCATTTGTCCACTATAAGGCAGGGATGGGGAATGTATGTCCCTCTAGATATTGTTGGACTCTAGCAGTCATTAGTTCCAGCCAGCATGTCCATTGGTGAGGGAAGATGAAAGCTGTAGCCCAGCAATATCGGGAGGACCACATGCTCCCCACCCATGCTCTAAGACGACTAGACATTCAAGTAGAAGTGTTATGTTTCAAAAATGAGTAAGCACATGCAATTCAATGTACATAGGCCCGATGGTGCAATCAAAATCTTAGATAAAATCCAGGAATAGCCTACATTATTTGGACCTAAACATGTTGGATTTTGTGCATGTACACTATATCAAAATATGACCATGGGTGGATGTCCAGTGGACGGAGGCAGAAAAGACTTTTCTTCCCCTATAGGTAGGAGAGAGATCAGGAGAAAATTGAGGCTCAAATTGAGCAATGGTGGTAATTTGCTATAATGCAGCTTTTTGCAGCTATAAGACACACAGAGACACAAGAATCATATAGCCACAAGAGTGGCTGTATACTATAGCCAGCATGGATTTTTTGCATTCTGCAATGTTAAATTGAAAATACCCCCCATGTCATTCTGCTGCTTCCCATACGCTCATTTCAAAACCTTACAAAACGTACAGTCCTGAATTCAGAAACCCTAAGTTTCCATGGCGATACACAAAACACTCATAGAGAATTGGGAGATCAAAGTGTAAAAAGAGAGAGAGAAAATCCAGACCTCTGTTGGACTTCTTTCTGTCAGTGTTCTCATAATTTGTTGAAATTAATTAAAAATCAGCCATGTTCACAGATTGCCTGTAATCCTATTACTGACCTTCCCCATACTCTGACCTTCATCTTCTGCAGTTTAAAAGTTTAAAAAAGTCTGTCTGATTTTTAATTAATTTAAGAAATTTATTATTGAAGTCTATCATAACGTTGGGCATGCTCAGTAAGAACCAACTGTCAGTGTTCTAAAACTTGGCTAATCAGGGGGCCACACCCACATCAGACCTTGATTCCACTTTAGACAGTCATGGCTTCTCCCAAACAATCCTGGGAAGTGTAGCTTGTGAAGGGTGCTGAGAGTTATTAGGACACTGCTATCCCCCTGACAGAGCTCTAGTGGCCAGAGCGGTTTAACAGAGCCCCTTTACTGAGGATTGTAGCTCTGTGAGGGGAATCGGGCCTCTCCTAGCAACTCTCAGGAACCCTTAATATTGTTGCTTTCTCCTTGCTAAAACAAGATCATCACAGCACAAGTCTTGTTTCTGTTATTTGGGCTGATTGCAGGTGTTGCCACCATTCACCATATGCTCAGAGGCACATGTTACCAAATTCTTCCAGGCTACACAAGAAGTGGATTGGACTGTGAAAGACCAAGCCAAATTGTGTTTGCATTTTTACAAACTTGTAGGGTAGTACAATATCTAAGAGAGGACGTCAGGTCTCCTGCTCCCATGGTGCATTCACTATAGCTGCCCAATTTACCTGCTTTCTAAAGTTTGATAGAAATATCTGTTGGCTATAGGTACATTCTAAAACCGCAAGGGTTTTTTTGCCTATTAGTGAATCTTCTTTATTTTGAGTAGGGAAACATTTGAATGTTTCTATTAGAGGAGAATGATTTGCCCTCATTAATTATTTGCAGAATATATTCAGTCAACTGGAAACAATGCCATGAATGTAAAAGAGAGAGAGAGAAGGCTCTCTGTGCAGAGAAATTGAAGGACTGAACTAAAAGAAAATCAACAAATGGTTCTGCAACCAATCATTCATTCAGCTCCAGAGACAGGCCTACTGTGTTTGAGATTCCATATAGAGAACACAGAGAGATTTTCAAAAAATGAATGAATGAACTGTGTCTTTGGCTTTTTGAATCAGCTGCCAGTCTTGGTCCTAATTGAATGCTTCTTGTGAAATTTGACTGAGAAAGTGGATTTGATTCTTCTAGTTGTGGATTTATTTCTCCATTTTAACCAATATATCTGTGTCCCTTTAAATATTTGTAATCTGGTTTTGGCTGCTGAGAAGTTCTTTGGGCACCTCATGCAATGCTTTAATAGGTTCTTTTCATGTGGCTGACAGGTTGAGAAATTGAATTTATTTGTGCCGTTTTCTGTTCCTTCATTTTTGGTTGATGGGAACAGAAAGGTGGCTTTCATCTATTTTCCAAAAATAGCTTTTGATCCTTTTCTTTAATGGGCAGGGAGAGGAAAAAATAAAGAGGGGGGGGCTTTCTTAGTTTTAAAAAGTACTTAAGACATGTTAACAGAGAAATCAAAGATTGTAAAAATGATCGAACATTCATAACGTTTATGTTTATGTAGATTAGCCATCTGCCAGTCATCTTAATTGGTAGATTATTGGGGAAATGAATTGGGCTGTTAAGCTTTAATAAATAGGACTGTGATGGACAGGTGTGATTGAGTTAGTGTACTTTGTGGGGGTCCAATGTAAAAAAAAGTTTATGCTTTGCATGTGCCATTCACTAAATTGGTAACTATGCTCTTGGACTTTGCACAGATGTAAAGGTCTTTTTGTTTTCACCTTCACACTAAGAGCATACTGCTAATATTTGTATAACCTTATTACATAGCAATTTTATGCCCATCAGTAAGGCATAAATCCCCCCTTTACTGAAATAAACAAATCAGCAAGAAGAGGGAAGGAAGACCTCTAGCTGTAGCAACAGAAATGATCAGTATTAAATTCTCCTCTTAAGTATTATGCATTCATATTCCCCCAAAAGGAAGGCACTTCACTCTTGTACATGAACTACTGAGTGATATTTGATTCAATGGATCCAGCCTCAGGAACAGAAGCATGGATATAACGTTCTGCAGAGAAGTATGGTCCTAAATACTAAAAAGAAAGTAAAACTCTGGAAATTTAATTCTGTTTCAGCCTTTTGTGCTTGTGAATTGCCAGCAGAAAAATTTCCAGATATCTGAAGGTTTTGAGATAAGTCAACAAAAAGAACCTTTTTGAGGTGCTCTTTCAAGTTATTCTCTGGACCCATGGCATAGTTTTGCTACTGAAGCTATGCATGCCTGGCTCTGTCAACCTGCTAGATGAGTTTACTGCCTGGGAAATGGCGATGCTATGTAAGTTTTTTGAGAAAGGAAGGAATGTAAGTGAACAACAATGTCTCATTAATGTGTCTGTTAGAGTATTATTATTATTAATATTAAATAAATAAATAAATAAATTTATCTCCCACCCTTCTTGATAGAAGGAGCCCAGGGCAACAAATAAGGGACAAAACAATAAAAATATCTTAAAAACAAAACATCTTAAAAAGCAATTCCACAGATGCAGACCGGGATAAGGTCTCAACTTACAAGGCATGTTGAACGAGAAAGGTCTTTAGTAGGAGCCAAAAAGTTAACAGAGATGCTGCCTGTCTAATATTTAAGGGGAGGGGATTCCAAAGGGTAGGTGCCACAACACTAAAGGTCCACTTCCTATGGTGTGCAGAATGGACCACCTGATAAGATGGTATCTGTAGGAGACCCTTGCCTGCGGAATGCAGTGATTGACTGGGTATATGGGTTGGGGGTGGGGATAGAGTAGAAATGTCTGTTTTAGAGATGGGGGTATGACTGTAGCTGTTGATGTTATTCCATTGATAGGGGTCTGTTGACATCAGATCCAGGAAATTGAGTTTTAGACCCTTTAGAGGCCCACTGTGAATTGTTTCCAAGTCACTTTGAGGGTAAAGTTGCTCGCCTCTGTAGCAATTTTGATGCCTCATCCACATCTACTGTAGTCCCGTGAGGTGTCCGGTGCAACGTCTGCTGCAACTTCTTGGGAATGGTTTCAGTTGATGCGGCCTGATGACGTGGACAAGGTGTTTGAGACAATACGGCCCGCAATGTGTCCTCTTGACCCTTGCCCTTCTTGGCTTTTTAAAGCTTGCCAATGGGGGTTGTCCAAGTGGATCCAGGGTGTGGTCAACACATCATTGTGGGAGGGAGTGGTTCCAGCCACCCTGAAAGAAGCAGTGATCTGATCGCTCCTGAAAAAGTCCACCCTGGACCAACTGGTTTGTAACAACTACCACCCAGTCGCAAATACCCCCTTCTTAAGGAAGGTGATTGAGAGGGTTGTGGCACAGCAATTGCAAGTACTCTTGGATAAAACAGATTGTCTGGACTGATTCCAGTCTGGGTTCAGGCCTGGTTATGGGACTGAATTGCCCTTGGTTGCCCTGATGGATGACCTTTATTGGGAGAAGGACAGGGGGAGTGTGAATTCTTACTTGATTTCTCAACGGCTTTTGATATCATTGACCATGGTATCTTTCTGGGCTGACTTGGTGAGATGGGTATTGGAGGCACTGTTTTACAGTGGTTCCGATCCTATCTCCAAGGTTGTTTTCAGATAATAGCATTGGGTGATTGTCTTTCAGCCCCCTGGCAATTGTGCTGAGGGGTGCCGCAGGGTACCATCTTGTCCCTCGATGTTGCGCTGCAGCCAACTCAGAAGGGACAGGAAGGGGGGAGGCATGAGTTTCAGGGACCTCCGCAGCCAGAAGAAGCAGAGTTGGGGATTGTTGTGTCTGAGCAGGATCGTGCGGGAGGGGGGCAGCCTGCCCTCCAGCCAGTTCCCACGAGTATTCAGTCGAGCACACCACCCCCAGTTGATGCAGAGGACTTGTGGGGGGAAGCTTCAGAGTCAGTGCCAGCTCCTCCTTTACCAAGCAGTTCCCAGGAGGATTCCAGTGTGGCACCGCCCCCTGACCTCGAGCCCGTTGCTCGGGAGCAGGTGTCTTCAGATTAGCTGTTGGATGCACATCCCCTGTCTCCTCATTCCCGTCGCCGTGAGAAATGGACAGGGCAAAGAGAGGAATTGCGAAGGAGTCAGAGATTACGTTCAAAAACATTTCCTATATAAGCCTGCCGCTCCCAGGGGGGGGGTCGTGGGGTGTCAACTTCCTTCACACGCTGCAGAGCATACCTAGAGTATAGTTAGGGACTTTAGTGAGTTAGCGTAAGGTTTCCTATGAAGCGCAATGCTTTTGATGTATCCATTACTCTAATAAAATGATATTTACTTGCACACACACTCCAGCCTCATTCTTTCGGCTCTGGACGGGACACTCATGCTATTTAACATCTCTATGAAGCACTTGGGAGTGATCATCAGGGGATTTGGAGTGAGGTGTCATCAGTATGCTGATGATACCCAGCTCTACAGTAGGGCCCCACTTATACCACGGGTTCCGTTCTGGACCCCACCATAAAGTTCTGCCATAAAGCAGAACCCCATTGACTTTAATGGGGCACATCACGTGCAAATAACACAAAAATGCCGCAAAAGCAGCTTTAAAGGAGGGGAGAAAAGCTGCCACATTAGCGGAATGCCGGGAAGCGAAGCGCTGGGAAGCGGGGCCCTACTGTATTTCTCTGTAACATCTGAATTGGGAGAGACCGTGCAAGCCCTGGACCACTGCCTGGACTCAGTGGTGGGTTGGATGAGGGTCAATAAACTGAGTCTGAATCCTAGCAAGACAGAGATGCTGTGGGTTGGTGGTTCCCGAGTTTGGATAATTGGTCAGTTGCCTACTTTGGATAGGGTTGTACTCCCTCTGAAAGAGCAGGTCCATAGTCTGGGGGTACTCCTGGATCCATCTTTGTTGCTAGATGCCCAGGTGATCTCAGTGGTTAGGAGTGCCTTTTTTCAGCTTTGGCTGGACAGATAGCTGTGGCCGTTTCTGGACCAGAATAGCCTGACCACTGTTGTCCATGCACTGGTAGCCTCCAGGCTGGATTACTGTAATGAGATCTATGTGGTGCTACCCTTGAGGTTGGTCCGGAAGCTGCAGCTGGTGCAAAATGCGGGAGCGAGACTGCTCACTGGGGCAGGATATTTCCAACATGTTACCCTGCTGCTGAAAGAATTGCACTGGCTACCTATTAGCTACCAGGCTAAGTTCAAGGTTTTAGGTTTGGTGTGCAAAGCCCTATACAGCTTGGGACCAGGATACCTGAAAGACGGTCTTATCCCTTATATATCCAATCTATCACTGTGCTCTTCAGGTGAGGGCCTCCTGCAGATACCATCTTATCAGGAGGTTTGTTCTGCACAATATAGGAAACTGACCTCGTGGCAGCACCTACCCTGTGGAATTCCCTCCCTTTGAATATTAGGCAGGCGCTATCTCTGCTATCTTTTCGGCATCTTTTGAAGACTCTTCTTTTTCAACAAGCCTTTTAAGTTGAGAGCTATCCCAGTCTGTGCCTGTGTCAGAATTGCTTAATATGTTTTTTAATGTTTTAACCCTTTCTTAAAGAGTTTTTAAAATGTTTTTAACTCTGTTTTGTCTTAATGTATTTTAAGATTTGTTTTTATGATGTTTTAAAGTGTTTTTAGTGCCTTGTTTGTTGCTCTGGGCCCCTGCTGGGAGGAAGGGCAGGATACAAATTGAATAAATAAATAAATAAATAAATAAATAAATAAATAAATAAATAATGTTTTCTTTTAATATGTTTTTAAAGTTGTTTTGTTTTAACATTTTAAAGTCTGTTTTTATGATGTTTTAAAGTGCTTTTAGTGCTTTTGTTTGCTGCCCTGGGCTCCTACTGGGAGAAAGGGCGGGATATAAATCTAATATATGGATGAGTAGATGGATGGTAGATGGATGGTAGATGGATGGTAGATAGTAGATGGATAGTAGATGGATAGTAGATGGATAGTAGATGGATAGTAGATGGATAGTAGATGGATAGTAGATGGATAGTAGATGGATAGTAGATAGTAGATAGTAGATGGATAGTAGATGGATAGTAGATGGATAGTAGATAGTAGATAGTAGATAGATGGGTAGAGAGTAGATAGTAGATAGATGGGTAGAGAGTAGATAGTAGATAGATAGTAGATAGATAGTAGATAGATAGTAGATAGATAGTAGATAGATAGTAGATAGATAGTAGATAGATAGTAGATAGATAGTAGATAGATAGTAGATATAAATAAATACATTGAAGTCTAGTTTCATGTGAAAAATAAATTATGTGCTTTTTGCCCCCCATACAAAAAATAGCCAGCCTGGAAATCAACAGCAAAAAAGTTTCAACATACCTTTCACTGCACTGAGATGGGGAGGCGAACTCCACCTTCCTCTTCTAAAATACATTTCAATGAACTGGATTCTTACCCTTGATCTATCTATAGCAAACACCACTTACTTTTTTAGTTTTTGCCTCCCCATATTTTATATGCTGCTCAGTGTTCAGGATTTCTGAATGACAATTTTAGTGTAGTTAGCTTTCCTCTAGTGCATAGCTTTACATAAGAACATAAGAAGAGCCTGCTGGATCAGGCCAGTGGCCCATCTAGTCCAGCATCCTGTTCTCACAGTGGCCAACCAGGTGCCTGGGGGAAGCCCGCAAGCAGGTAAGTTTTAAGCATTTCAAAAACCTGTCTATCTTTTAAGAAGAAGACACATTAATGCCAGTATCACAGTAGCCATTTTCTGTTTATTAGACAGGAGGGTAAATATTCAACACAGTTCATGGGGATTTAGTTCACTGACTCCAATTAACATTAATGAGGGTTTATGAGGTTAAATTCCTGCACATCAAACTGAAAAATTACCCTAGAGTATGTGTCTTGAGTCTTAAGTATCTCAAGTTCTTAGACTGTGCTTTTCAGCAGGATGTGCACAAAATTATTATTATTATTATTATTTCAATTTATATACCGCCCTTAGCAGAATAGCTCTCAGGGCGGTGAACAAACAAGATAAAATACAATATATCATAGTAAAAAATCACAAAAACATGTACAAACAAACAACAGAAAGCACAACAAAAACGAAATACAACACAAATTAAGGATACATGTTAAAAGTAGAAAGATTAAGAAAATTAAAAGATTAAAATGCCTGGGAGCATAAAAAGGTCTTTACCTGGTGCCGGAAAGATAGAAGTGTAGGCGCCAGGCGTACCTCTTCGGGGAGGCTGTTCCACAACTCAGGGGCCACCACAGAAAAGGCCCTAGATCTAGTAACCACCCTCCGGGCTTCCCGATGAGCTATGCACACGAGGGATACAAAACCAAAAAAACAGGTGTACAATATAGCTAAATGACTATCATCAGCACCAGTAATTGCATTTTATTTCTAATTATGTTTCTCTCCTTGTAATCCTAGCAATCAAGTGACGACTTAAAAGCCTCATATAAATGTAATGTCAGTCTAGCTGCGATGTGTAGTTCATGTATTCGGCCTGGAAGGATTAAAGATTATTCATAAGAAGTGAAAGTCCAACGAGCTTTATGGAGAGGTTTATTCTAATCATGGCTGCAAAGTTTAGATGATTAGTCAGCTAGATAAATAGGTGTGTGTGTGTGTATTTTGTGTTGAAAATTGACTAAATTGGTGTCTTTTTAAAAAAAATTATTTGTTTGTTTTTAATGCAAGTATTTATAAAAACTGTAAATGGCAATTGCCGTCTTAGAAAAGGCACTCCTTGCTGTGTAGGATAAAATGCCTCTTCTCTGCTATCATGCCTATTGTGATGACATGCATAGGTCATTTAGAACAAAGGGTGGATCCTGACTTATGCTTAGAAGAGTTTTCTCAGGTGGTGCTCCATAGGGGAAGGGAAGCCAAGCCACTTTTTTCCCAATTTCCTCTTCCCCTTGCAGCCCCTTGTACCCCTGAAACCTGCTCCAAAAGTTTGAGGGACCCTCCATAATAGCATGGAAGATGGCACAGAAGTCTACAGGAGGGAGGGGGTATCAGCAACAAGCAACTCCCTCACCCTTCCTCCAGTAATAGCCTCTGCAGGATCTGAGTCCTGTCTATGAACAGATGGAAATGCATCTCTTGATTTTTTTCATTTTAAAACTATTTTTGTCATATATAGTTTTATGTAAATTTAACCAGTTTAGCTAGATTTAATTAGTTACCTGACTAAAACTCATACAGTGAACCAACGTATATTTCATACACATCTACTCAGAAGACAGTTCCCTTGAGTTCAATGGTACTTTCTCCCAGGCAGCAGGTATTGCATTATAGCCTGAAATTCCTTAATGGTGTGACAGCCCTAATTCTACTTGATGGGGATAAGAAAAAATTGTTAAAAAGATTAAATCATGGCATTGTTAGGAAAGAAGTGGGCCAGGTTCCTTTAGTCAAAGTCCCTTAAAACACCCACTATTTCAGAAGACTTGGACATGTAGATGTCAAAGCAATCATTTGAGCATTACGACAGCACAGATGGAGACCTATTTTTTCATCCAAGTTCAAGAAGTGTTAATGATGTTGGTTTTATTCTGACCTCTGCTTCTGTCTCCCACACATACTTTTGGAAAACACGGGATAAAAGCAAACTAAACAAAGCTGTCTACATGTCTCTTCCTCTGTAGTCATTGGCTAAGTATAATGTCCAACTAGTATGTAGGTTGAAGGGACAAGTGGAAATAAAAGCCAAGGAGACAACAGTAGCCTTAGTTTTGCTTCATTTATTTCTGTCCCAACTCTTCTGCTCCTTTTCCTGAACCCTAGTCCAGGGGTGGGGAATCTCAAGCCTGGGGATTATTTGTTCTGGCCCTCAGGATTCTCCCTAGCCACACCCCTTTCCAGATTGTACCCTCCCCAGCCACATTTATCACCATCCCTGCTTTGCTTCTTCCCTGAGTGATTTTGGGTGGCCAGAATGTCCATGAACTGATAATGCCACTTGCTTGCCTGGCTGGGGAGGTGTATGTGTGTAGAAACCATACTGTACTGTACTGTATCATCCTGTAATATTGATCCCACACCTCAGGCAAACCAAGTTTGACAAAGCAGCATTGGGAAAGTTCATCGCATAAGAATCCCCAACAAACTCCCTTGTAGAAGTTAGGAGCAATCATCAAAAGGTATAAACTACTTAGAAAAGGAGAAATTGTTTGATGTTCAGGAAGAAGATTTTGAAGGCAATTCTTTTCTATTCAATCTTCCCATTTACTAAGGACTGAACCTGTCTCCAGAAATTCACAGCTACTTTAGGCAGCTGAAAAATCAGAAGTGCCTTTTTGTTTCTCCACACACAAGCAGCCATGAAAGTATCAGAGCCATTCCAGAGTCACTTGACTACCATTTGGGAGAAACTGTAAATAGCGGGAAGATCACCACTGCTTGGAAACTCAATTACTTACAGTAGGACGAGTGAGTGAGCAAGCAAGCAGGGGCAGAGAGGGGGTGGGACAGGAGCAGAGACAGGGTGGGGGCAGAGAGAGGGATGGGGGTGGTAGGACAAGTGAGGGAGTGTGCAAGCGGGGGCAAGAGAGGGGGTGGGGCATTAGAATGAGTGAGGGAGTGAGCAAGCGGGTGGGGGTGGGGACTGTAGAACGAGTGAGGGAGTGTGCAAGCGAGGGTAGTAGGGGCAGTGTGATAGCAGGGGAGGGTGATCCAGAGTGAGTCTGGAGATCACCCCTAAAAGCCAGAAAGGTCTGGTAACCCTAACACACACACACACACACACACACACACACACACACACACACACACACACACACACACACACACACACACACACACACACACACACACACACACACACACACACACACACACACACACACACACACACACACACACACACACACACACACACACACACACACACACACACACACACACACACACACACACACACACACACACACACACACACACACACACACACACACACACAGAGAGAGAGAGAGAGAGAGAGAGCTCCTCACCTCCATTCTACTGCTGCCTCCTCCTCCTTCATCCTTGGCCTCAGGCTTTCTCCCTCAACGCCTTTCTTCACCACCATCCACAATTTCTCTTTCTCTCTCTCCACTCCACACCGTCTGGATCTCCACCTCCTCCCTTGTGGCCTCTTAACACAGAGCATGAGGGAGGAGCAATGCTGCGCAGAAGCCCAGTATGAGGCACATGTCTTTTGTCCACCAATCACAACAGCAGAAGACTTCCCCTGCTTCCCCCCCCCAAGTAACATCCAAAAGTAACACCGGAAATGTTACAGTTGCAGCTGAAAAGTAATGAAATTACCACTCATTCTGTTACAAGCAAAATGTAACAAAGTTACCCACTCGTTACTCAAAAAATTAATAAATTACAAGTAACTCATTATTTTTAACAAGTTACCTCCAAGCTCTGATCAGCCCTGAGCCAGCTTTTATACATCTTACCCTAGTCCTATAGACTCATCCCTTGTAAGGAAATAGCCTGCCACATCAAACTAAAATAATCAGTTCCTAGGTTTCTGGAAACATATTTTTTCTGATTGAGTTCTTTATATTGCCAGTATCCATTTATTTCTGCTAATACAACAGAATTACACCATCTGAAACTCATAAAAGAAAAGTGTTTATAGATGCAGAATATGTCACATTTTCCAGTGCTGTTCTGCAGGAATGCTGTACCATAAGGGTAGGATTTAGCTTACTATGTCTACTGTAGTTTGTCAGTGAAATGGGAAGAGAAGTATATATATAGGCTGTTTACATGCAAAGTGGATAGCTAAATGTAAACCAGGCAGCTAATCAAACATCTTTAAAGCCTGCATTTTATCTGATTGAGTCAACATTCATACCAGTGAGTCTGGCAGGTGAAAATTAGGGAGAATAGCTAGCTATCCCAAGAAAATTGCTTTTTCAATTCCCCATAAATTGTTGTGATCTAGAACAGCATTATAGCTAAACATCCAAGCTGAATGTAAAAGAGACTTTCTGGTTTTAAAAGAGGGGTGTGGAAGAGCAAAAGAGAGAGTAAAATAAAAGGGAACTAGAAACAAGTGAAATAATAACATCGTGAAATTGTTCTATATAATGACAGATGTGAAATAATAAATTTAAAACCCCTTGCTAAATCAATCATGTAATATGCATTTTAAACACTTCCACTGTAGTTCTCATGAGGAGATTCTAATATAACTGCTCCTGTTTGTTCTAGCAGTCATATTTTAATTAGGGCCTTAAACCCAGCTCCTAATTCATTTTGAAGTTCCATCTACAAATAAGCTTACAGTCAGATGGCAGAGCTGAGATTGGCAAAGATTGCCAATTGTCACTCTCCACATTCCCAAACAGTAAGAAGACCCAGAGCAGCTTTTTACAAGAATATATGCCTTTTAAGGAGAGAGCACTGGAGACTTGAGGTGCTTTCTTTATCTAATAGCTATATATTTTACACATTGTGTATTTACAGTTTGAGCATGAGGCCTTAGAAATATGCAGTGCCAGTATTTAAAGCACCATCAAGCCCAAAGCATCAGTTCACAATATGCATCAACTGTTTTCTCCTTCACTGGCTCCATTGAATTATTTCTTCCACCTCATAGGTGATTTATGTCCACCAGCTAATAACCACCAGCCATCAAAGGTCATTAAGTGGTAATCACTCTATACAAAAGCCTAGAGAGATTACCTTTTTGCATTGCTATAATAAAAAGATTAGAGCTAGAAGTGTCTTTTCATTAGAGATAAGAGACTTTGCTGTGCAAAGTTTTTGAACAGAAAGGATCAGTTCTCCTCTGCCAAAACTCTGGAGCAGACTTCAGAAGCCAGCTCAATCCATTCATGCTCAGACGCTTACCTGGCCTCTTTGGATGTACCCAGTTCAAAATCTGGAAGGTGGGAGTCAAGCACGACCCATGGAAATCCTGAGATATTCAGGAGGCCATGCTGCATGTCCTGAACCTCCAGCACTGATGGTGAGTGATGGAAATATTGCGCACTGGTCACACCAGATTTGATTGGCATATATTCCCAGACCATTATAAAATGCTCCTTACACAGTGCAAACCTCTGACTTTGTGAGCAGATGGCATTTTCACCATCTCTGCACCAGACAAAATGGAAACACTTTTAAAGTGGACCAGAATCTACAACAATCAGTCCTACAACCTTTAACTATTTAATTGGCCAGAGTAATTGATTAAAGCCTTTTAAAATTGACTAAAAAAAGGCACCACTTAATTCATCCCACTTTTTTTCTTTTTAGACGGAACAAGACAAAGATGCAAAATTACATTAACACACATCTATAGAGCCAGTAAGACCTCCCCATTGCTGCACTTGTCTGCATGACAACAATTCCATTCTCTCCCATTTGGCATCGCTGTCAGGTCTTCACATTAACTCTGTCTCTGCACAAGGTGGTGGAAGAGAAATGCAAGAGAAGAAACAATTAGAAAAGCTCACTTCATGTTATTAACAATCAAAGGTCTCTGAAAGGGTCTTGCACTTCAGTTTCTCATATCTGTAATTAAAGCCTAGGAACCCAGCTTTTGTCAGATTGCAGATTGTAGTCCTATATAACCTTCTTGGGAGGTGAGCAAGTCCTATTTGAATGCAACAGAATTACTTCTGGGTCAACATGCACAGGGTTAGGCTGCTAAACAATAATCTTAACCCAGTTTATCTGCATCTAAATCTTGCTTTTAAAAAAGGGTGACAACTTGCTTGCACAGTGTGTGATACCACCTACTCCATTTAAAAAATATTGGAAATGTTTTCAGTTTAAAAAATTGGAAATTTCTTCATGTTTTTCAATGCATATGCTCTGATAGGAGCAGCTGGTGTGGGTGGGTCATTGCCTGCCTCACTTTGCAGAGATACTTATAACATTGTTCCTGTTTGTAAGTGGATTCCAAGCTGAATAGCCAGAGCACAATGTTATCTTCCTATGTGTTACAATATTTTCATTTTTATGCCATGAATAAAACAATTATAAACCTAGAATGCAATGACTAATACAATAATCCTTTAGGGCAAGGATGAGGAACTTTTCTCAGCCAGAAGACCACATTCCTTTAATTGGTGGGTGAGGCCAGAGGCAAAGTGGGTGGCACACCTTCTCCCCCTTCCACTAGGTTGCAGTTGTGGCAAGCAGGAACGTGGGTTGGCCTGCTAAACAATAGGGCTCCAATTGTGCCATTGTAATCTTTGTTAATGGACTCTTCAGAGCCTTAAAGATTCTAGTCCCAAACTGAAGAAGACAGTGGGGGAAAAAAGGGTAAGTGAAATATATTTTTCAAACATGTCCCATTTTCAGAGAGCTTCAAAAAACAGGGGAGGGGAAGAAATGACAAGGCCTGCATATAAATAAAATATGATTATTTTGCAAATAAACCACTGGCTCTTCAGTAGGTGCTGTGGCTTTACAAGTTTGCAAAAGGGGCATCTCTTTAAGGGGTAGCATGCAAATGACAGGCAAAAGTAATCTTCATGCTGTTATTGAATTTACCCTTGGAATTTCCTTAGAAACAATGCTGCAGGTTCTCATCTATGCTGAATTGCTGTAATATGCTGCTGGTAATTACATATTGATTAAACCTGTCAATGGATATACTTCCTAGTGTCCTTCTCCCTGCCCTGAGAAATATGTCAAGTCAGAATTAATTCTGGAACCAGCTCCAAAGATGCATTTTACTCAAAGAGGGTCTGTTAACAAAAGGAAAAAAATTGCAATTAGAAATTAAAGCTGCCAGCGGTGGGGAGAACTTCTCACAGTAGAGTTGGGTTAGCAAGGAACTTATTATCTATTGTTCACTGAAGGGTGTGATTTCAGATTATTATTCATATTTATAGCTGCTAACCAGCACATTCTAATATAGGCATAAAAGCATCTGCAGTCATCCCCAAGATCATGCAGCTGTTCATCTGTTACCCTAGGAACACTTCTGTGTTAATTCACTAATAGGCAAAAAACCCTTGCTGTTTAAGAATGTACCTATACCCCACAGATCTTTCTATCAAACTTTAAAAAGCAGGGGAATTGGGCAGCTATAGTGAATGCACCAGGGGAGCAGGAGACCTGACCTCCTCTCTGAGATATTGTACTGCCCTACAAATTTGTCAAAATGCAAACACAAGTTGGGTTAGTCTTTCACAGTCCAATCCACTTGCTGTGTAGCTTGGAATAATTTGGTAACATGGTGAAGAGGCCAACAATTTTGGCACCTAAAGCACAAAATCCCACAAGTGCCTCTTCCCCTCCCTGGCAGTTAAAACACAGTAACAATATATAACCAAGCATTTGCAAGCCTTCCGTGGCTGGCTCAGTCTTCCTAACAGAAGGGCTGGTAGTGGGTTGGGGTTGGGGGGCATATACAACAAGGATGCTTCTTTTGTTCTATCCTCCATTAAAGAGTGGAGGTCCTGCATCCATACCACACATCTCATGGTCCATATTTGCTGAGATTGTATATTGCATTTTTTGTATACTCCCACTATTTTGATGGCTTGCATTTTTTCATAGCGCAGGAAGAACAAGAGCTGCCTTTAGTACTCATCGAGTGAGCTAGTGATAGCTTTGTGTGAATTTGATGGATTCTTTCTGTGTAAATCTCAGATGGAAAGCCTGGGATCCTTTAGTGCAAGCATTCTAATATAATCTGTCTAATATCAGATCTCTGTGAGATAAAGAGTTATTGTTGCATGTCATTTTCTTACTAAAGGATTATATACATTAGCAATTTATACAAGATCAAAATGCAAAGACTGCATGCAAAAATGCAACTCAAAATATGGATGTTTTTGACATTTGGGAGCACTGATGGGTAGAGAAAGGAATTGTACATTATATTTTCCTGGGGGAGAAAAACATTTTTATAAATGTCTGGCATGGAAGTTAATGGCACTGCTGTGAAACCACCCAAAGGGCATAAGAACTATAGCAATACAGATTATAGCATCAGCAATTTTCCAGAGTACTTTTCTATGACATGCTACCTTTATTCCAGCAATGCTGATAAATTACAGCTCAGATCTGGCCTCCAATCAGGGAAATAAAAGAGTAAAGCTAAAGAAAACCTGTTGTCTATGATAACTGTTGTACTTGCAGTTAAATGTTCGTTGCTACTGCTGAGTGCTAACTAAATATCCCAGACTATTATATGAAAGAAAGACACCACACAGACAAGCGCATCTGTCTCTTAATAATGAAAGCCCACTCTTATTACCATGCAGTTCTGTACCGTATTTGGATTGTTGATAAAGGCTTTCTCTTGGAAAGGAGGATGTTTCAAAATGGTTAACAAGCTAGCTCTTGAAGTATCCAGAGGCACAAGGAAGCACACCCTGATTCACATGACACGCTACGCCAAAGCATGTCTGAGAGCAAACAAACTTCACTCCTCTCTGTTTGTTTGGTAGCTGCACCATGCTGAGCTAAGGCATAGTTTGGCTTAGCAACCCAGGCTCATGGTTTAGCTCTCCCCATGAGCCATATACCAACAACAAACTGGATTACAGTCTGTGGTTATCCTGGAGAGAGCTAAACCACAAGCCTAGGTTCAGACAACACAGTAAGCCCACCCATGACTTAGCTCAGTGCACCAGCAAAACAAACAGGGAAGAGTGAAGAAGCCACAATTTCCTCCCCAGGAGCCTGCACAATTTTACTAAGCCATGGTTTTGGCTTGGTGTGACATGTGAACCAGGCAATAGTCATAGCATCACAAAGAAGAGTGATGTTAGCTGAGAGGAATGCTCATATGAAGTTGATCAGACCACATATGATCAACAATTGTGAACCAAGGTTTGTAAATGAGATATCTGAAGAAGGGAAGTTGTTTGAATTTTTCTGTTCAAAACAATAAGGGTAAAAGTGTTTAAACTCTACATCAAATCCATAACAACAACAACAATAATAATTAATAATAGTAATAATATCCCACCCTTCCTCCCAGTAGGAGCCAAAAACACTAAAAACACTCTAAAACATCTTAAAAACAGATGTTAAATATAGTAAAATAAAACATCTTTAAAACATATTAAAACAAAACTTCTTTAAAACATCTTTTTTAAAAAAAACTTTACAAACATCTTAAAAAGCAATTTGAACCCAGACACAGGCTAGGATAAGGTCTCCACTTAAAAGGCTTGTTGAAAAAGGAAGATCTTCAGTAGGTGCTGAAGAGATAACAGAAATGCCACCTGTCTAATATTTAAGGGAAGGGAATTCTAGTTCTTATGCCCTTTGGGTGGTTTCACAGCAGTGCCATTAACTTCAATGCCAGAGATTTATAACAATGTTTTTCTCCCTCAGGAAAATATATATATATATAGTTCTAAAAGGGTAGGTGCCACTACTCTATGTGGTGTAGGGCAGACCTCCTGATAAGATGGTATCTGCAGGAGGCCCTCACTTGCAGAGTGCAGTGGTCGACTGGGTATATAAGGGGTAAGATGATCTTTCAGGTATCCTGGTCCCAAGCTGTATAGGGCTATGTATACTAAAACCAGAACATTGCACTTCACCTGATAGCTAATGGGCAGTCAGTGAAATTGTATCAGTAGCAGGGTGACATATTGGCAATGCCCTGCCCCAGTGAGCAGATGCACCACTGCATTTTGCACCAGCTGCAGCTTCTGGACTAACCTCAGGGGCAGCCCCACTTAGAACACATTACAGCAATCCAGTCTCCAGGTTACCAGTGCATGGACAACAGTGGTCAGGCTATCCTGTTCCAGAAACGGCTGCAGCTGTCTTACCACTCAAAGCTGGTAAAAGGCACTCTTAGCCACTGAGGTCACCTGGACCTCTAGTGACAAAGATGGAATGCAGGAGCACCCCCAGACTATGGACCTGTTCCTTTAGAGGGAGTACAATCCCATCCAAAGCAGGCAACTGAGCAATTATCCAAACTCAGGAACCACCAACCCACAGCATCTCCGTCTTGCTAGGATTCAGACTCAGTTTATTGGCCCTCATCTAGCCCAGCACTGAGTCTAGGCACCTGTCCCGGACTTGCATGGCCTCTCCCGTTTCAGATGTTATAGAGAAATAGAGCTGTGTAACATCAGCGTACATCAAACATCAGTCACTGCCTCTTTCAGGGCAACCAGGACCACTCCTTCCCTCAATGAAGCATTGATCACACCCTGGATCCACTCAGTCATACCCCCTTGGCAAGAGGATACGTTGCTGGCCGCATCTTTACAAGCACCTTATCCAGGCCGCATCAACTGAAACTGATCCCAAGAAGTTGCAGCAGACGTGCTGGACATCTCACTGGGGACTACAGTATATATGGATGGGGCATCAAGATTGCTACGGAGGCAAGCAATTTCAGCCTCAAAATGCCTTGCAAACAATTAACAGAGTGTGTCTGTAAAGATGATGGATACTCAAAGTTTTTCATAGAAACAGCATGAAATGGAGTTCATTCAGTGGTTTCAAACTAAGCCCCTTCTAATAGAAGCATTATGAAGCAGGCCATACAGCTGGCATAAATCTATGTACACTTATTTTGGAATCAGTTCCATTGAAATCAGAGGGGCTTGCTTTCAAGTGAATATCGATAGGATTGTATGGTAAGTGGTGCTTCGAGAGAGTAAGTCCCTCAGTCCATAGCTACTGAAATGTGAAAGAAAGTGGTATTAGGCTTTTTTGATTTTTAATGATGTTGTGAACCTCCTTCACATCTTCTCTCTCAATGTGGAAAGATGTGAAGGGGCAAGGGCTGGGACATGTTGTTCCACATTGTCTCCATGAATACATTTTAAAAATGCCTCAACAGGGGTCTTCAGCCTTTGGAATCTGGGTATAGTTAGTACTCTCAAAACTGAAAAATGTTGAATCCCAATATGAGATCCAATTTGTTCCTCCTGAAACATGCTGTTAGAGACATTGGAGGAATACATCAAGTGACTTTCCTTCCATCAGTCTGTTTGACCACCATTACAGCATGAACTCTTGCTATGAATGTTTTTTGCCTTAGTTCTCTACAACAAACATTTTTAAACACATGCACACTATATGTAAATTGGTGTTTCAATTGCTTGCAAGTTACATTATTTACATATTCATTGATGTATAATTGCTGTTGTCCCAACAGGGGCCTCATTGCTTTTCTCTTTTCTGAAGTGCTGTTTGCTGCTAGATGCTGCTATTCTAACTATGTCTAGTCAGAAGTAAGGCCCACTGAATTCAATGAGGCATACTCCCAGGTAAGCGGGGTTATGACTGCAGCCTTAATCTGCTTCCTGCTGTGAACTTTAAAGACCAGTGGAATGCATCATTCAATATTTTTTCTTTTCACATGGAAAGAATTATATGTTGACTTCATCTGGGCTCCTCTGTTAAAGTCTCAGGATTTCAAGGTGTCAAATACAAACTCATGTTTGCTACACATATTTAAAACATAAATTAGCTTGAGAGTTATGTTTTAGCAGATGCACACACATGACCACTTTCTGTGTAATATACCCATATATGAAATAAAACGTTGTTACAAAAACGATTTCTATAAGTGGGATTTCATTGGACATAGAATGCCTGTAAAATGGTTCACAGGAATTTATATAATTCAGGACAGAAAGAACAAAATATCAACAGGGTACTAAATTTCCTGATGCCTGAGTGATGGAAATGAGACAGGATTAATTTTTAGGCTGAATTGTAAAACAAAATAGGCTGCATCATAACCACACTTACGTGGGAATAAGCCCAACTGTATTCAGTGGGACTCACTTCTGAATAGACATGGTTAGGATATTGGGCATTAGCCACTTATTTGTCTTTAGGGTACCACAAGACTCTGTTGCTTTTACTGCAAAAACCTAACAGGGCTACTACCCCTCTTGAGGTTCATTAACTTTGAAAGGGAACACACCTGGAAGGTAATTTATTTTAAATTATCTGTTGGTGGCTGAGATATGCATGTCTGTTGTACACTATCATATATGTAAAAAATGACATATTTCTGCATTGTTGAATGACAAAACATTGTCTTGTGCAAAATAACCAATTATAGCAGAATAGAAAATACTTGATGAAAATGTAAATGAATGTCAGAACGGACTGCGGCACATTCATACATCCCTACATGCTATCAAAACATACAGTGAACCTACAAAACTCTTCAAACAGTTGTTCTCTATCTGCATGTTTCCCAAATTCAGCTTATTTCAGAAAAAAAATGAAAGCAACCATGAATGTGACGCATAAATTCATGACATCTTTCAACAACTGCTGAAGGATGTTAGCTTACTTTCAAAAACATTTTGGCAGTAACAAGTGTTGGGGCACACTGTAAATCGATTGACTTTTTCTTTTCTTTTTTACATTATAGTTTTCAGATGGATGAACTAATGGAGACATTACGATAAGCTATGATGGGTTCCTTCCTAATATGTCCATGATTTTTTAGAGTAATTGAGGCAAATTCTTTAAATGGATTTACTGAATGTAGAAGATGTATGTATTCAATCTGCAGTCTATAATTAGCTTCTAGGTAGCTTTCAATATCTGTAAGCAATCTAATTGAGAACAAGGGGACTGACTAAAACCACACTCTTTCATTTGATGAGTTTCATCATCTAATGGAAAATACTTTCTCTGCTTTCTCTGCTGTTTTAGAGTAGTAAGCTATCAAATAATTAACATTTCATAGTGAATACCCCTGATTTTTAGAGGAAAAGGAAAAGACATGTGACTGCTTTTGGCAGCACTTTAAAGATGTATATTAATAAAAGTAGTTCTGCTATTCCCTCCATATCTATCTCTCATTGGAAGCAAAATGAAAAGAGACTAGAAGTCTTTATGGACACACCACAAACAACCTTGAGTTGATCCTCCCATCCTCTTCTAAAACAGAACGGAACAATAATAGCATCAACATGTTGAGATGGCTACACGCTGCACATTAAATTGTAATTACAAGTGTTCAGTATGATATATATGTTAAGGGGAATGTAAGTTGAGTGATCAATGTGCATAACAATTGGCCACTGTACACATCCACCAAGCATCATGGAAAATGCGCACATAAAACTTCTGTGAAAAGGGAATTGTGCACATTTCCTGGTCAATATACATAATTGCCAAAGAGCCTTGGGAAATGTGCATATTTTAACTGGATTTTGTACATTCTCTGGCCATTATGTATAAGCTCCAGCAGAAGATTCTGAACATTCTGTGACCAATATGCATAATTCCAGCAGGTCTTGGGGAATATGCATATATTAACTGCATTTTATACATCCTCTGGGCAATATGCACATTCCCCAGACAGTATGATTAATCTGTAAAAAATGCATTTTCTCTCTCTCTTGTTCAGAAATGTGCAATCTGCACCTCCCAGGGTTGCTTCTGGCCCATTGCCTAATTTTACATGTCCCACAACATGCCCTCCCACTTCATTATTTGATTTTTGATAAGATGCAAAGCGATTGCACTTACAGATCTCTTACGACATTTGAAAGAATAGTGGCTGGTATACTATAGGTATATAAAGGTGTAGTTTCTCGCATCTACTATCTCCTATTGGGGCTGAAGCTTTCTTCTACCTCAACATTAAAATCTTTGTAGCGGGCTGCTATAGGTGTGAAAATAGACCAAGGAATTATATCTGGACTACTAAACGACTTGTCTCAGTGTCAGCGTAACTAGAGAGAATTTGTTAAAGACATTACACAGGTGGTACTATATACCTGTGATGGCCCATATCATGCATACAACAAATCATCTTTGTTGGTGCCGATGTGGGGAGAAGAGCACTACTTTCATTTATGGTGGCCTTGCCCAGTTGTGGCGGCCTTTGGGAAATTAATTGTACATGAAATAGCCGTTATTGTTTGCATAATAGCTCCAAATGATCCAGGAGTGTGCTTACTTTCAGTATTCCTAGAGCAGGAAAAGGATCTTAGACCGAAGGAATTGGTTATTTTTATAGTATGTTGGCCACAGCTCATCTGGTAATAATACAACATTGGAAGGATGTGCAGAATTTGACATTGAACGAATGGCTGTCTAAGAAAAACTTACTCATCATCTGAAAGTCCAGAGAGATAAAGCTAATCTACAAGACTTTGCTGCGATCTGGTGGCCCTTTATTTCTCATATAACAGAGCTGTGAGCAGGGGGTTGGACTCGATGGCCTACAAGGCCCCTTCCAACTCTATGATTCTATGAGCAATCTCACTATTTGTAGAATTCCACAACAGTATGAATTTATTTGGAATTGTAGGTAAGCATCTTCTTCTTAGCTCCTCCTCCTCAGAGACTTCAACTCTGATAATGTAGTTCCATTCATTTTCCCCTTTCCAAAATGACCGACCTATAATATGAATTGTGTATGATTATCCCCTCCACATTTAGCATGATATCCTCTCCATATTTAGCATTATATGGATGAAAGACAATGTACCCACTAAATGGATGTAAGACTGCTGTAGTGGACTTCATACAATCTTGCTATGATAAATGAATGAAAAAAAATAAATGGACTTTGTACTTATTTTTATTTGCCAATAAATATTATATATATTAATTTAAAAAAGCATACCCTCCTACTGACCAGCATGGGGTGGGGGGCTCCATACAAAGATTATTTTTTCCTGCAGTCCAGCCCCGTTTTCACCATTCACATCAGTTTCCCAGTCAGCTGAGCAGCACAAGGGAGAATGCAGGGAAAGCAACTTTTTAAACCTTCCCTCCTACTCCCATGACTCTGAGGGAAATCCCCATCTCTGCTTTATTAAGCTATGGGAAAAACGTAGGAGGATGGGGAAGGCTGAGGAAGGGATACCCAGCAGGGAAAAGGAGGCTGGGAGTGAAACAGTGTGAATTACCTCTGTTCCTACCCACTAGAGATGTGCTAAAATTTGGAATCGGTACTGAATTTTCCATTGTTGTGGATCGGATTTTAATGCAGTGATTTCCCACGGCTATTTCTGAAAACAGAATTTTTTTTAAAAAAATGCACCTCTGAAATATCAATATTACGAACAATAATTTTATTAATATTTCCTGACATTTATCGACATTTCCTTTCAAAATATCAACATTTTCTTCGAAATTACAGATATGTCATTTAAAAATTCATAGAATCATAGAATAGTAGAGTTGGAAGGGGCCTACAAGGCCATCGAGTACAACCCCCTGCTCAGTGCAGGAATCCAAATCAAAGCAATATCAATATATTTTGTGAGGGGGAAAAAACAGATCAGTAAAAACAGCGGCCAGGAGACAAAGAGTGAACTCGAATTGATACCAGCCTGTTAGGTCGATGGAATGCTTTCAAACTGGCCCCAGCCAACAGATGCAATCCCTACTACCCACTGCCAATTTGGTAGTTGCTTTGTGCTACTAGGACCTGGGAGACCAGGGTTCAGATCCCCACTCCCCCATGAAGCTTGCTGGGTGACCTTGGGCCAGTCAAAGCCTCTCAGCCAAACCTACCTCACAGGTTTGTTGTGAGGATAAAATGGAGAGGGAGGAGAACCATATGCACCACCTTGAGCTCCTTGGAGGAAAGATGGGATATAAATGTAATAAATAAATAATAAATATATGGTTAGAGCAGGGATGTGGGTAGATGTGATTTTGCCTTGCCTTTTGGTGTGAGCTTGTTGGGGAGAGAGAAGCAAAAGAGAGAGCAGCTGCTGCTACCAATAAATGCATGCTTTTAAATTGGGAGGGGGGCTGATTGTCTCTGCTGTGTTTCGGTCTACTACTAGTTATGATGTCTTTGTAGAAAAATGAACAAAAAGGGTGGGTGCATTTCCTTTGTATGATTCTAGGAAAACTAATCCCTAGTTATTAACTATACATATATATCATGTGGACATAAGATATATTTTTCTTCTCCCCCCCCTTGAATCCTTTTTTCTTCTCTTCCCCCTTTCCTTAACTTTCTCTCTTCCCCTCCTTCTTCACTGTAGCTTGGTGCATTGCTGTAAAAAAGGAACCTTCCCCCACCGTGAAGTAAAGTATGAATAAAAATCCCATTTATTTTCAAGTACTAGAAGGTCTGTACAGCTAAACTGTAATCCCGCCTGTTGCAAAGACATTTGCTTAATGTATTTCTGCAGGACAGCATGTAAGTGATAAATTGGAAAAGTTTCAAGGGTATATTGACAGTCGCTTGTGGGTGGTTTTTGCACTAATACAGTAAGGTGCCTGTTTAATTTAATGGATACATTTGTTCCTTATTGGCTTACAAATTCTCAAGTCACTCTAATGTCAAACTTAGATGCAGGTTGTGTTGCGAGATGCCTGACAGGTTTGTGCACTTTAGCAACAGAGTTCATTTTTTCCTACTGCCCATGGAAAGACGATGGATGCCAACACTCTCTCTTTATAGTTACATATTCTAAAAGACATCAGTCATTCAGTAGTTAACCCTATTCAGAGTTTTCCTTGCCATTTCAAGTGTATCCATCCAAAGGATCACTGTTCTTCAGTATATTTATGATGATAAGCAAAGGAAATAGCATCTTCTAACACCACCACTGATTTTTTTAACAACTGCTATAATGGGACGACCCTCAATTTCTAGAAAATAATAACTCATTATTTTTATTCTTTTACTTCACAAAATGAATATATAACAGTTACTAGAACAAAAGACCTAAGTCCTTTACAACAATCTAATATATTCATTAAAACACCAATAAAAAGCAAAGATTAAAAAGTTACATAAGAAAAAATCAAAATATGAAATAAATTCAGTAATTTTAAAACACCTATACTTATTAAAATTGTGTATCAACATTACATGCCAGGGTTGGCTTGCTTGAACAAAAATGCTTTTAGCAGGCACTGGGAAAAAATACAGTGGAGACTTCTGCCTAATATCAATGGGAAGGGAGGTCCAAAGTATAGTTACTGCCACAGAAAAGGATAATTTTTTTGCAAGTGCAGAACAAATATTATATGCCACTTGTAAAAGTGCCAGTTCCACAAATCTAAGCAGTCAAGTGGACACATAGGGAGTGGGGTGATCCTTCAAGTAAACTGGTTCCAAATGGGTGAGGGCTTTATATACCAATAGTAATACATTGAATTTGGCTCAGTAGCAAATCAGCAGCCAGTGCAGATCTCTGAGCAAGGGTGTTATATGCCATATTCCTGTCAGCAATTGTGCCGTAGCATTCTGTACGTATATGTAGCTTTCATGCCAAATGCAAAGGAAGACCCCACATAGTGCATTACAGTAATCCAATCTTGAAGTCACTAATGGCTTAACTACTATAGTCAAGCTATCCTGATCCCGGAACAGCCATAGCTGTCGCAACAGCCAAAACTGATAATAAGCTCTCCTAGCTACCAAGGCCACCTGGGCCTGCAGTGACAAAGTTGGATCCAGAGACACCCTGGAGGAAGATGTTTTAATTTCATTTATTTCCAATATTTATAGATTGCTTTTCACTATGGATAGTCAATCACAAGGCAGTTTACACAATAAGCAATAAAATGATCCATCTATCAAACTGATACACTGGTTTTTAAAAAGCCACAGGTAAAAACATAAGTGCAATTAACAAGCATAATACTATTTATTAAGACGGTGGAAAGATCCTGAGAAGAATGTAATGGAACCCATTTTGGTATTAACCAAATTTTGAAGAACAAAATGTTGGGTATTACTTTCATATTCACAGACATCAATCCTCATGGCAAATATATTGCACTCCTGTTGCCATCAAGATGCAGTGCTAAATTCTGTCTGGTACATAATTTGGCATTCCTCAATTCTCTTTCCTGTTGATGAGTTCTATTCATTCCTGGTCATTAGTCAATGCAAGAGTTACTTAGAATAGAAGCAATATATGAATGGAGTATCTTAGAGGAACCATCACAGTTACATGACCTTCAAGAATGTTTAACATTTACCATTGACATGAAAATCTATGGGTCAAGCACAATATAATTATAGGCACTCTATCCCTATCTGATATATGGTGTGGGAGCTCAGAGTTAAAAGATGCTGATAATAACTTTTCTTTTAAAAAGGCCCTGGTCTCCTTCTGGCAGCAAAGGTGAGATATAAATTTAATGAAGGAAAGGAAGCAAACAAAAATAATTTTGTGATACTAACTGTAGTCATTTTACAGCATAAGCTTTAATAGGCAACAGTCCACACCCCGTAATGCATAAATTTATAATGCATTTTCATATGCCTATGAACTGTTGCCTATGAAAGCACATGCCACAGTAAATGTATTATTCAAAATGCCACAAGCTTTAGTCATATACTCAGTGAGGGATTAAGACTCATTGAAGTCAATGGGACTTTGAATATACATTATAGGATTGCACTGTAATACAGCAATTACTTTTAGATGCATTGCATCCCTCTTTTCAATGAAGAGTAGCATATTTTTATAGATGATGAAATTTTAAGATAACATTCACGTTGCTGTTTCTAATACAGTAACTTCCCAACTGCTCAGGAAATTGATTAGCTTCCGGTTACCATAGTTTGTAAACATTAAGGAAATATAGAGGATTTATTTTTCTCTATGAAATACATCAGCTGGTGAGCATAGATCCTGTAACTTTCAAGAGTCTATTTACCAAGCTGCAGGGACTTTAGTTTTTCATTCAAAGGATGCTTGTAGAGTTTTTGTATTTTTTTTTAAATCTCACTCTTTCAATTTGTGTCCCAGGATCACCACAAAGTGTAAGGAACAGTGTGGATGTTAAACTAAAACGATGACCAGGGAAAGAATATATTGTTACTTGAAAGGTCTCTTATGCATGCACATTTCTCCATTATCCTTTCTAATTTATTTTTTGGGGGTGTCACCAAATTTAATTTTGTTTAATGTAATCTTATGTTACTTAGCCACACCTATGTCAGTGTTTTTGTTTATTTAAAACTAGACAATTGGATGGCATTATAGTTTGGACCCTAAACAAACTAACAAAAAAACCCAGTTATATTTTAACTTTCAAAATCTGGGTTTATGACTTCACTAAAGCCTGAAGATCTACAAAATGTAGGCCCACTGAACAAATACTGCCACTCAGAAGTACATTCAGCAGGTGTAGTTGTTTCCCATTAGTATAACACAAAGATGAAAGAAGTGCACTCCTGGAACTTCTGCCTTTCTGAGAGCGTAAATATTATATTATGGATGGGGAAACTGTGGCTTGCTGGATAGTACTGGACTCCCAGCTTCCATCAGCTGCAGCCAACATGGCCAATGGTCAGGGATGGTGATCTATATGTAGCTGCCTTACATCGAGTCAGATTGTAGCTACACAGACTCCCACATAGCTAGGGTGGAGATGCGGGTCACATTTAACCACGTTTCCAGCTGTTTACACCTTAGCTTTAATTTCTTAAAAGTAGCACTTGCTGCATGGAATCCTACAGGAATGAAGTTTATACACATTTGGCACTGCATTTAACCAGATCTGGGATCAGATACATACAACTGATCCTGAGACCTTAATGTGCAACACATTACCTTACCGTTAAGCTATTTCTCTCTTCTGACTCTTTAAGGAGACATAGATGGAATATAGCAAGCCTCAGCATATTTGATTTTAAACCTAATCCAATGTGAGTACAGAAATATTGTATCTTCTATTCCTTACTGAATTGTATTGACTATATTGAGAAAATACAGATCTCACATTAATATTGCTTCATGGAACATATTTTCACATACATGCTTTTACTTGTCTCTGAGCTATAAGCCAAACACAAGCCATCTAAGTCAAAAGACAGAAGCAAAGGATGAAGAAGGTTCTATTTTAAAAATAATTTTGCAGTTTGAAAATGAGACTGACTAGGCAGCATTGTATGACTCATTACAAATTTTGCAATGTAAA
Organism: Rhineura floridana; assembly: GCF_030035675.1. Taxonomy (NCBI): domain Eukaryota; kingdom Metazoa; phylum Chordata; class Lepidosauria; order Squamata; family Rhineuridae; genus Rhineura; species Rhineura floridana. The sequence continues at coordinate 67,831,475 of NC_084484.1, read as the reverse complement.
CAATTTTACACAGCTTGTAAGGGTTGGAAAGCTTTTTGAGGCGATTAAAAAATAAAACCCAGTTTATAGCATTTGGTTTATCTTTTTCAGAATTACAATTGCATAGCACAGATTTCATCCCCGACAAAATCCTGCAGTGTCAGATGAGCATCTTACAAACATCCTAATGATTTAGTTGAAAAGCTCCCTGCTCTACAAGCTCAGCCACATCCAATCACCAACTCTGAACAAACATGCAGGTTTCAATGCACCTGACATGGACCTTGATTTCCCAGTTGACAATAGAGACACCGCAAGATTTCAAATCAACAGCCCTGAACATTCTAGTACTGCATAAGAATGAGCAAGCGGATTTCCTTGCCAAAGACTCATGAACACTTTAGAGAACAGAGCGCAAGTAGTTCCTTTTTTAACTCCTAAAGAAACCTGAGCAAAACAACTTGAATAAAATGTCAAAGGCAAGAATTTTCATCATACCACTCTACTGTGGGGTAAATAAAAACTGCATTTCCACTGGGTGTATAAGCTAATCACAAAGAATTGTTCTTGTAATGAAAAAGCTTCATTTTAAATTCATCAGATGCCTTCATCCAAGCATATCTTCTTTTTGCAAGCTCAAGACACATGCAGATTCCTACTGAGTGCTGTAGTAATTCATGTTTTAAGAGTAATTCATGCAATTTGCACTCATCAACAATGCCAAAATACATTTGCCAAAGGTGTTCCAATAAAAGAAAAAAAAGGGTTATCTTTCTAGAGACCACTTTTAATATTTTCAACAAGGTCTTTTTTAGGATGTGTTATCTTCAAACAGACTATCTGCAGCGTGCCATATATTTTTGCTCCAATTTGTACAATAGAAATATATGTATGTTATATCATTTCCATTGCAGCTTTCTAGCTCAGGAGTATCAATATTCTATTGCACATAGTCCAAGGAAGATAATTCCCCCATATTAAGGATGTGAAAAATGTTGCTTTTATTTCTACTTCCTTATTGATTTGTCTTGTGGGGTTAAATGTCCACAGAAACTCTGAATAGTGTCTGTGGATGTGTGTACCTCCTCCTGTTGTTGTTTACCTCTCCATTTGTTTGAGCAACAGTCTGCACATCCATTTGCTATTCTTGGAAAGTTCAGCATGAATGGAACACTGTACAGTCTTGCACAAAGGCAGAGGTGAAACTGACAAAATGCAGGTTTTATCCTTGGTGTCTAAAGAAGTCCCTTCACAGAGGTGAAAATTGACATATCTTTTCAAGAGCAGTGTTGAAACTGACAAGCATTCCCCCATCTCTTCCAAGGAGAAGTTCCTTTACTGTAGACTTGCAATTGATAAGCTATTGAAAACCTGCTAGTTGCACTTCTACAGGGCAAAGATTCCTTCAGAGTGACTGAAGGAGAGAGTGAGCACATTTCAGCCCTATTCTTTGCAGTTTTATACAGAAATTCCAACTATTTGAAAAACACTTAAAATCCCCTGCACCTCTAAACAATACGTGCAAGGATTTGTGCATCCAGCCAAGAATAACTCTGGAACTAATTAGCATAGTTCCCTTTTAAAAACCCTCATATAGTTTCTAGAATTTTCAGGATTCTAGTAAGCCACAGGAAGTGATCATAAGACATCTTGTGCACCTTCTCTGATATGACAGACATGTCCTGCAATGACCTAACTTTATTATTTTATTTATTAAATTTCTTCTCTGTCCTTTACCATAAGGTCCTAGGGCAGGTTACAACAATAAAATATACAATTATAAACTAAATAAAACAATTACAACTATGAAAAAAGAAAAGGGTAAAAACAATTAGAAACAGTTCCTTATATATTCCATGTATAAGAACAATGCAAACATTTAAAAACAATTTCATATATAAAAACAGTTAAAAATAGTTCCAATACAGATGCAGACTGGGATAAATATCTCCACTTAAAAGGTTGTTGAAAGAGGAAGATGCTCAGTAGGTGCCAAAAAGACAACAGACACAGTGTCTGTCTAATATGTAATGGAAAGCCTGTCTAATATGTAAAGGGGAGGTAACTTTGAAATTTGATCAACTTATTCTGACCATCTCCAACCATCTGTTTTGTAATGCCCATAACTAACTAACTCACACACATTCCAGTTGTGAGCAGTCTGATATGTGTGCAGGGGTGGACAGATCTAACCATTTCAATTTCTCATTTTTCCAATCTTAAATTCAGTTTTCCCCATTTCTGCATCAGTTTGTTATTTTTGTTGTTGTTATGTGCCTTCAAGTCGATTACGACTTATGGCGACCCTATGAATCAATGACCTCCAGTAGCATCTGTTATACACCACACTGTTCAGATCTTGTAAGTTCAGGTCTGTGGCTTCCTTTATGGAATCAATCCATCTCTTCTTTGGCCATCCTCTTTTTTACTCCCTTCTGTTTTCCCAGCATTATTGTCTTTTCTAATGAATCTTGTCTTCTCATTATGTGTCCAAAGTATGATAACCTCAGTTTCATCATTTTAGCTTCTAGTGATAGTTCTGTTTAATTTGTTCTAACACCCAATTATTTGTCTTTTTCGCAGTCCATGGTATGTGCAAAGCTCTCCTCCAACACCACATTTCAAATGAGTTGATTTTTCTCTTATCGGCTTTTCACTGTCCAACTTTCACATCCATACATAGAGATCGGGAACACCATGGTTTGTGATACATCTTTGCATCTGAGGCATTTTAGTGCACATTTCTCTTAATATACACATTTCTGAATGTAATTTTTCTGATACACATATTTTTGCAAACACTTTCCCCCCTAAAACAATGCATTTATATGCTGTTTTCATTAATCCCAGGCTATGGTCTGAAGGAACATAAGGCCAGCAGCAGGGTCAGGTCTGGTCAGTGCCTGGATGTGAGACTGCCTGGGAACCATATGTAAGCTGCCTTGGGTTTCTATCATGAAGAGAAGGCAGGGTACAAGTGTAATAAATAAAATTTATGCATTTTTATGTACGCATTCTCCTAATACACAATGTTGTACACATTATTTGGTTGAAGAACTGCATCACAAAATTTGGAGAAGTGCGAATTTTGAAGGATAGTTGTGTTTTGGTTCACTTATTGTTTCAGAAAGTGCAAATTAGGTTCACGTTAAAATCTGAACCATTTCCCCCCTTTATCCCAATATATGTGTCTATTTCCTTATGTGCTCCTGTCTGCCACAAACAGCAGGGAATCTACTCATAACCAGTCCTTATAAGGAAGTACTATTGCTACTGGTGATCACTCGTGACCCAGTAAGATTGTCTTCCAAAATAAGGTTGGTTGGAAGATGCCTGTGTGTAAATTTGTTTTATGTGGGGAGACTGGCACACAATGATCAACACACAGTCTTGACAGAAAAAGGCTTTGATCCAATGGCATGGATACCATGATTGGAAGTCTTTTATCTGCTGCAGCCTTCATCCGCCTTCACAGCTGTTGTAACATATACATTGTTATCCTCCGCCTGTTCTGCCGTTGAGGACATTCTTGGATCTTTCTTTGTCTGGTTCCTCTCCCTTGACCTTACTGCCATGGATGACCCTGCCGAGAGTACATGACTCCCAACGGCATCGCTCACAGGGTTCATTGGAACACACGAGCCCACTCACCACTATGAGGTGATGATCCAGAAAGGGGTTATAAGGAAGTAGTCTGTATTTGTTTAGTTATTTACTTAAAATAGTTCTATGCTGCCTTTCTAACATCATGTTATTTAAGAGAACGTAGTATCATGAGAATCACCCTGCTCCCTTTTGAAGGGCTAATACTGTTGTTGGTATTTTGCCAGATATTCTCTTGTGCTACATTGCAGCTGTCTTCCTGGCCATGGATGGAATAAGCTCTTGTTTCTCCTTAATTCTTCATTCTGAAATCATGGATCTGCATGGCATGGCAAGAATCTATGAACCTGCCAGATCTTGGAAGACAATTATGAGAAATGGACTGCATGGATTTCAGCAACTCTGAAATACACAAGTATATGCACACTTGCCTCAGTTTTCACCATCTAGGGGCAAAAAATGTTTCTTTTATGATTAAATGACATGCAATCTCTTCTTAATTATAAATGCATTCTATTTTAATTGCAATACTGTGCCTTGCATATTGATATAATGGGATCTAATTAGTAACGCACTTACGGAAGACCTTTGATGCCACAGAGGTGTCCACTAGTATGGCAGTTCTGATGAAATCGAGCATTGCCTTCATCAGACCACCTCTTCTATTGGGCACCCACATATGTCCTATCTGCTGGTGCATTGTCTGTTGTTGCCGTTTTAAAGAAACTCAATTATGTACAAAATTGTATGTACGTATAATACATATTATAATTTAACTATTAATATGTAAGCATTTTATACAGTAATATGCATTGTTTTATGTATCTATGTGCTGGTTTCTTTATGAAATTTGAAGTGTATATGTGTATAATGTACATATAATATTATGCGTATAACAATGACTATAATACGGAAGAATTGTTTGTGTTTTTAGCAGAACCAGGAAAAAAGCTCCATAGCTTCTCATCAAGATCAAGGAGCAAGATGGAAATAGAAAAATATGTGCATAAGCATGACATTGAGATTTTCAGAAAATTCCATTCCTGCATTCAGTGTGCACTTACGTGCACTTAGACTCTGGGACTCCCTTCTTCCTGAGGAAGGCATGGCATGCTCTTCTTTAATAGCTTTCCACCTTATTGTTAAAAGTAGGATTGTGCATATCCCACCTGAACTAATCCATACTGACCCAACCTAGGGACCACCCACCCCGGATCTGGCCCTGGATTAATTTGGGGCTGGACTAATAATTAATTATGTTTTTTAAAATTCTAATTATACATACAGTCAGGGGGAGAGGAAAGAAGGGGATACTTATTTCCTCTCTCCCCCCCAACAGAGAGCAGAATGGTTCAGTCCTGCAGGAAGCAGGGCACTCCTGTGGAAGTTCCTTCCCTGCATGGAATACACTTCCAAAGGAGTGCCCTACAGGACAGAATCCCAACTCCCCCTCCCCAAATGCCTCCTTCACCAGGCCTTGAGGTCAGTTCCCAAGCCACCATTTCTATAGCAACGCCCTAGCTCTTCTGGTACCATTGGCCTCATGCAGCTGATAGAAGTAGGCCTGGTAGTAGTAGGCCCAGGTGGTTGCCATAGAAGGACGCCTGGTGGGGAGATTCTGCAGGGTGCTCCTTTACAAGCACCTTTCCAGAAGAAAAGAGGTTTCTTGATGGGGTTACACTCCCCTTGAAAGAACAGGTTCGTAGCTTGGGAGTTCTTTTCGATCCTTCCTTGTCTCTCGAGACCCAGGTGGCCTCGGTGGCACAGAATGCTTTCTACCATCTTCGACTGGTAGCCCAGCTACGTCCCTATCTGGACAGTGACGACCTCAACTCAGTTGTTCATGCTCTGGTAACTTCTAGGCTGGACTACTGCAATGCGCTCTACGTTGGGCTGCCCTCGAAGATAGTTTGGAAACTACAGCTAGTCCAGAATGCAACGGCCAGATTACTGACGCGGACCAGAAGGTCTGCTCATATAACACCTGTTCTGGCTCATCTGCACTGGCTTCCTATTTGTTTCCGGGCTAAATTCAAAGTGCTGGTTTTGACCTATAAAGCCCTACACGGCATGGGACCGCAATACCTGGTGGAACGCGTCTCCCAATATGAACCTACCCGTACACTGTGCTCAACATCTAAGGCCCTCCTCCGGGTGCCATCCCATCGAGAAGCCCGGAGGGTTGTGACTAGAACTAGGGCCTTTTCGGTAGTGGCCCCCGAACTGTGGAATAGTCTCCCCGATGAGGTACGCCTGGCGCCGACGCTGCTATCCTTTCGGCGCCAGGTGAAAACCTTTTTATACTCCCAGGCATTTTAAAGTGTATTTTAAATTGTATTTTATAGTGTATTTTATCAATATTTTCATTGTTGTTGTATTTTGACGTTGTTGGTTCTTTGTTATTGTTTGTTTTGATCTTTGATTTTGTTATACTTATTGTATTTATATATTGTGCTTGTTTTATCTCTTATGTACACCGCCCAGAGAGCCTTTTTGGCTTAGGGCGGTATATAAATTAAATTAAATAAATAAATAATTTGTGAGGGTGACCCACACCCTGCCGGATCAAACCCTTCTCTCACCAGCGGTGAATGGAGGAATAAATCCTGCTGGGTCTGTTCCCTGTGAGGAACATGCTATAGAAGCAGAGCCTTCCCAGGCCATGCCATGCTTCCTTATAGTCCAAGATCACTCCAGATGGCCTTCAGCATGGCAATCTAAGGCTGTCACCATCCAACTTGGCAGAAGCCTGAATTCCCCACCCCACTTTGGCTTGGGATTTGGGATTTGGCCAATTAATTGCAGAGCACTAATTAAAGCCTTTCTTTCCAGATAGATATTTTAACTGTTCTTGGCTGTTGTTTTTAAAAAAACTTTTTTTAAAAAATGTTTCCTTTGGGGACAAAATAACATGATTTATTTATCTATTTTATTATATTTATACCCCACCTTTCTTTCATCAAGTAACTCAAGGTGGCAGACATGTGGTTGTCAGGTGGTGTCCCAGACCTGCTTAGCTTCAGCAAGATGGTGGACTCATGTGCTTTCAGACCATACTCTAGAGAAACAATCCATCTTTATAAGATCAAAGCATAAACTTTTTTGCACCTAAAGAGTTTATTGAAACATGTTAGGCAATTTACATTTAACAATAATTAATTAATAATGTAACAATACATTATCATTTGGAGGAAGCAGTTTGAGAGTTTGCCTTTCCTCTGTGGGTCTTTGTTTTTCACCTCTTGGACTACCTTCCTGTCTTTTTTGATTACAAATGTGTCAACATGGATGAATCTCAATAAATACAAGCAGAGATCTCATTTAAGTCCTATCTCCAAAGCTTTCTAAGAAGCATACCTTCTGTTCTCATTTGTCAATAAATCATCATTTTGGGATATCTGTTTGGGGTTTTGTCGCCTTTCCTCTCTCTTTGTTTCTTTTGCTCACACATATGGTCTTTGAACACGGTCTGTATAAAACAGATCCTTTACTAAGTTTACAGATTCTAAACCTTGGGAAGTTCCAGCAGGAGTTATTGATTTCTTATATAGAGACATAAGCAAAATATACTATAGGAGTTTCATGTGTTTCTTATTGATTCTTTGCTTTGATATAGACTGAATTCCCTCATGAGTTTAGCCTCAGTTCAAATTCCATTATTCAGTTTTCCATACTAAAGCTGTCCTGGCTGGATCCTGACAACGGATTCAGTGTGGCAGATAAAGAGAGTTTCTCTGTTTCATAGCATAGGGACTGCAGGAATATGGTTTATTCATAAAGGCATTGTCTTAATTGATTATGCTCTGATAGTTACTAAAGTCAAAGATGGTAGAGAAGGATGCATAAACCAAAGTTTGCTTCTGTACTCCCCATATGTATTTTTTTTCATTCCCAAGCTATATGTGATCTAGATCAGTACAAGCATGCCAGTTGCTGGACCTTATGGGCCTTAGGGGGCAGCAGAGTGAGAAGTAAGAGGCATGAGGGCTTAGGATCTGAGGGAAAATCTAGTAGGTAGGCAATAGAGCAACCCTCTGAACATTCAGAACCAGCAGACATAGTCAAGAGACTGCATGCTTCCCTTGCAAAGTCAAAGCATGACTCAGCAGCCTTTATACCCAACTGCAGAGGTAATTAATGTGATTTGCTCCAAATGTTGTTGGATTCCAGTTTTCATCAGCCCCAGCTAATGTGTTCAGTTGTTAGGGATGATAGAGCTGAAGTCCAGCAACACATGGAGGACATCATGTCGGCCATATGCTTTAAGATGGATTCCTGCATTGAGCAGGGGGACAGACTCCATGGTCTTATAGGCTCCTTTCAAATTTACTGTTCTATGATTCATCCTTCTCCTACCAGCTCAGGAAAATCAATGGACTGCCTAGGTGAGCAGAGCCACTTGGACTCTGAAAGCACATTGTAACTTGAGGAACCTTCTGTTGCATCCTCAGCTGACATTACAACATGAAACAGCAAATCACACATCTAGAGGTTCAAAGATCCACAACCAGCATTTTCTGAGGGAGCATCACCATCTCAGATGCTCCTATGGACATAACAGCTCCAGCCCCACTTTTCTAACTTTGGGGGCCTATGCATGATGTAATATTTATTTACTTATTTTATTTAAAACATTTATGTACCTCTTAATCATTTGCATTTCTGAACGATATACATAAAAACAAGCCACACATAAAATAAACAATATTTTAGCGAACTGAAGTAACATCTGGCTGCTAGTCCCTATATCTACATCAGTAGTACATGCATCCAGCATAGCTTTTCCTTAGAAGAACAAAGATATACCTGTATTTGGTCAAGTATTATGGTAAGTGGGGGCTGTGATGTTCCTATATTAATATATATATGGTAAGTGTTGTTGTTTTAGAAGATACATGGTAAGTGGAGTGAAAGAGGGGGAGTGAATGGGCAGTAGAATGCGAGATGATTGGCTGAGTGTTTAAAATGGCTGAATGTATAAAAGGAAGAGTGAGAGTGGAATCTGGGGGGGAGAAGAGAAAGAGTGGATTGCTTGGTGGGGTTTGAGAGAGTTGTTTGCCAGGAGAGAGTAGAGAAGGAGGGAGGTGGAGTTCGGATTAGTATTGAGTAAAACCATATGCTTATGTGCCTTAAGAAGAAATCTTGTTAATCTTGTTAGCTTTGTTATCTTTAATAAATACTTAATTTGGTTTACCAAAGGCCTGATCCTTGGCTGGGGTTTCACAGACCAGAAGGGAGGGTAAGGTAATGACCAAGGCTGAAGGGAAACTGTAACAAATGGTGGCAGCGGTGAAGAGAATAACAATACCAGTATTCAGAGTCTCTGGGAATACTAGTATTGGGACGTTACTGGTGGTTGCCTAGCAGCGGGATCTGTTGAGATCTGTGCTAGAGCGGATAGGTAAACCATAAGAGAGTGCGGTCTGGACTGGTGGAGTCCCTGGTGGTGCCTAGAGACAGGCAGTAACCATGAGCAGGTAGGAACCTGACAGGGAGAGCCAGGGAAGGACGCCTCACATGTGGTGGTCAGTAGCGGTGGGATACGAACAACAGAGAATCCAGATACAGTGGTGTGGCAAACAGAAATAACAAAACAAGATTTCTTGTGAGAGTGACTGGCAAAGAGTGTGTGGCAAAGAGTGAGTGAACTCAAACACCATGGCTGAATACATAAAAATGAAAAGAGAGGAGCTGGTGGAGAAGTGCATAACATTCAATTTACCTCACGAGGGTAAAGGGGTAGATGAATTGAGGGTAGCACTTATAGGATTTGCAACTGCCCAGCAAAAACAACCTGTCAGGGAAGAGACCCCAGAAGGATATTTAAGCAATCCCGCTTATATAGAGTACTTGAGAGAGAAGTTAAGATGGGAGGCTGAGGAAAAAGACAAGCAGAGGGAGTTGGCAGCTGAGAGATTGAGGATGGAAGGTGCAGAGAAGGAAAAACAGAGGGAATTGGAATTTGAGAGAATGAGAGTGGATGCGGAATTACAGGCAGAAAAGTTAAAATTTGAAAGAGAGAAGTTTCATTCTGATGAGACAAGGAAAGACAGAGATGGAGCAAAAATAAAAATTACTCCAAAGGACTTTGCTGTCTATGAGCCTGGTCAAGATCCTCAAATTTACCTCAGCACCTTTGAAAAAGCAGCTCAGTTGTGGGGGCTACCTGAAGATAAATACATGCAGTATTTATCAAACCTGGTTAAAGGGGAATTGGCTGAGGTATACCAATATTTCCCCTCAGACAAGCCCGTCACCTATGCTGAGTTTAAAGAGGCAGTATACAAAAGGTTCAGACTGGGACCTGACTACTTTAGAAAATTATTCAGAAACTGTCAGATCCAAGCAGGGAGGTCTTTTGTGGAACTGGGAGCAAAATTGATGGATATATTTGGAAAGCGGATGAGTAGTGCCAAAGCTCAGTCAGTAGAAGAGGTGAAAAGCCTCATGATACTGGATCAATTATTCCATCAGTTACCACCAGAAATAAGGCTCCTGGTCAAAGACCGTTCCCCTACATCTGTGCAGGAGGCCGCAGAGATGGCGGATCACTTCGCCTCCAATAGAACTGGCTGGGTGGGGAAAACATCAAGAGAGTTTAAACCCAGACCATATAGTGCTGGCAGAAGGGATGTGGTACCACAGCGAGTGAGTCCTCCAGTAAAATCTGAAGGGCACAGGACACCCCAGAGTGGATCTGTGTACCCTAAAAGTGAGGAGAAATTATGCTACAAATGTGGTAGACCGGGGCACCTACGTTTTCAATGTGAGGTTGCCAACCCCATTAGTAATCCTGCTCAGACAAGGGCAGTGAAAACAGAGCCCAAGGCTTTAGAAACAACGAAAAAGGTTCAGTTCTGCCAGATAAACTGGACAGAAGTAACAGACCTTGATTCAAGTCTGAGAGAGGAAGTGAGTGTACAAGGGGCAAATTATTGGGCATTGCTTGATACTGGTGCCGCTCAGACATTACTGAGGCCAGATTTAATAAAATCTGAGGTAATATTACCTCAGGAAACTGTGACTATCCAAGGAGTGAGGGGTCAACCAGAAAGTTTGCCTGTGGCCCTGGTGGATATGACTTGGAGAGGCCGAGAGGGCCGATATAAAGTAGGCATTAATGCCCAGCAACAAGAACCAGTAATACTGGGAAGGGATGTAATGGGCGCCCAAGGAAAGATCTATGTAGTGACCAGACAGCAACTTGGCAGAGAAAAAGAAGCCATATTAAGGGGGGCTGAAACAAACAGGGTGGAATCTGTTAACCAGCCTCAGGTCACCATAGCAACCACTAGCAGGCCTGGTGAAGGAGACAGACTGTATCAAGTGGTCTCTGGGAAAGAAGCAGAGCAATTCAGGGAAGAGCTGCATAAAGATATAAGTTTGAAGCAGATAAAGGAACAAGCCCTGTCCCAACAGATTCCTTTCACAGACAAACTGAGGAATCAAGTTGTGTGTGAAACTGTGGATGCCTGCTGAGAGGAAGGATGAATGTGAACCAGAGAAGCAATTGATAGTACCTAGCAAATACAGAACCAGATTTAATGGAGTTTTGAAGGGCATGATGGGATGCTTCTTGTTTGCATACAGAAAAGTCCCTCAAGAGTCAACAGGCTTCTCACCCTTTGAACTCATGTTTACTAGAAAAGTGAGGGGACCTTTGGAACTGCTAAAAAATTCATGGGAAGGAACTCTGGGAGAGTACAAAACTTCTGTAGTAGATTTTGTATTGGAATTCCGCAATAAATTAACATCAATGATGGAAGTAGTGAAAGAGAATTTGAGTCATGCACAGGAGAAGCAAAGTTACTGGTATGACAGAACAGCCAGAGAACGTGTGTATAATGTGGGAGATATGGTTATGGCGTTCATACCCAGGAAACTTGACAAATTACAGGCTAACTGGGAAGGACCGTATACCATCGAAAAAAGGCTTGACACAGTGACGTATGTAATCACCACAGACCAATTAAACAAAAGCAAAGTGGTTCATGTAAATATGTTGAAGCCTTACCATACCAGGGATGCACAGGTGTTGCAAGTTACCTTATTCCCTGAGGGAAGTGGGCCTGAACTTCCAGATTTGGTACAGGAAAGCAAAGACAAAGGAGGGGTAGATCAAGTGGAATGGTCAGAGGAGGTGAAGGAGGAAGTAAAAGAAGAGATTCTGAGAGTTTTGAAAACCTATAGGAATCTCTTTAGCAACAAACCTGGCCGAACCAGTATAGTTATACGTTCCATTGATACTGGAGATCATGCCCCAATCAGATCTGTTCCGTACCGTGTGAATGGGAAAGTTTTGAATGAGATCAAAAGGGAGGTGGAAGATATGCTGGAATTAGGAGTGATCAGGGAATCCATCAGTCCCTGGGCCTCAAGTATTGTCCTGGTTCCGAAAAAAGATGGAACGACAAGGTTTTGCATTGATTATCGGCTAATCAATAAAATTACTGTCCCAGATGCGTATCCTATGCCTAGGGTAGACGCAATGTTAGAGTTATTGGGGGCAGCAACCATTAACTCTACACTAGATCTCTGTAAAGGATTTTGGCAAATGGAACTAGACGAGCAATCCAGAGCCAAAACTGCCTTCAGTACACCAGATGGGTTATATGAGTTTGTGACCTTACCCATGGGACTAAGGAACTCACCAAGTTCATTTCAGAGGCTAATCAATACTGTGTTGCGAGGCATGTCAGATTTTGCAGTGGCCTATATCGATGACGTGGCCATTTTTAGCAAGTCGGTGCCTGAGCATGTCCAACACCTGACAACAGTATTGGAGGCCTTAAGAAAAGCAGGCCTCACAATAAAAGCTAAGAAATGCCAGTTTGGACTAAAGGAAGTAATCTATTTAGGACATAAGGTGGGGAGTGGGAAAATCACCCCCTTATGGAGCAAGGTGGAAGCAATACAAGCGTGGCCGATCCCCTTAACCAAAAAACAAGTAAGGGCATTTCTGGGTGTGGCTGGATTTTATAGGAAGTTTGTGAGAAATTTTGGGGAAATAGCAACCCCCTTGCATGAATTAACAAAGAAGAAGTGTTCTGAGCGTGTGGTATGGACGGATGAATGTCAGAAGGCTTTTGATCTACTGAAGCAAGCCTTGTGCCAAGGACCCATATTAATAGCACCAGACTATGAGAAACCATTCATCGTGGCTACAGATGCGTCGGACCTGGCGCTGGGAGTCGTCTTGCTACAGGAGAGAGAAGGCACCAGACATCCAGTGGCATAGCTGAGTCGCAAGCTGACGCCGAGGGAGAAAAACGATTCGTCGGTCCAGAAGGAGTGCCTAGCGGTCGTGTGGGGACTGAACAAGTTGCGCCCATACGTGTGGGGACGAAGATTCACAGTGACTACGGATCATCGGGCCTTGTTATGGTTGCAGACTATGAAAAACCATAACACTATGCTGCAGAGGTGGTCCTGGGCCCTACAGGACTATCAAGTGGACTTCCAGTTCATCAAAGGCAAGGACAATGTACTGGCCGATGGACTTTCCAGGCAAGTGGCTGGGACTGCAGTGACGTGACCAGACAGAGGAACAAAGAAAGACATTTTCCCCATAGAGACTTTTATTTGTTAACGCGGCGTATAAATCCTGGAACAGGAATAATACTCTGCTGTTGTTTAAGGGGGAGAAATGTGATGTTCCTATATTAATGTATATATGGTAAGTGTTGTTGTTTTAGAAGATACATGGTAAGTGGAGTGAAAGAGGGGGAGTGAATGGGCAGTAGAATGCGAGATGATTGGCTGAGTGTTTAAAATGGCTGAATGTATAAAAGGAAGAGTGAGAGTGGAATCTGGGGGGGAGAAGAGAAAGAGTGGATTGCTTGGTGGGGTTTGAGAGAGTTGTTTGCCAGGAGAGAGTGGAGAAGGAGGGAGGTGGAGTTCGGATTAGTATTGAGTATTGAGTAAAACCATACCTTAAGAAGAAATCTTGTTAATCTTGTTAGCTTTGTTATCTTTAATAAATACTTAATTTGGTTTACCAAAGGCCTGATCCTTGGCTGGGGTTTCACAGACCAGAAGGGAGGGTAAGGTAATGACCAAGGCTGAAGGGAAACTGTAACAAATGGTGGCAGCGGTGAAGAGAATAACAATACCAGTATTCAGAGTCTCTGGGAATACTAGTATTGGGACGTTACTGGTGGTTGCCTAGCAGGGGGATCTGTTGAGATCTGTGCTAGAGCGGATAGGTAAACCATAAGAGAGTGCGGTCCGGACTGGTGGAGTCCCTGGTGGTGCCTAGAGACAGGCAGTAACCACGAGCAGGTAGGAACCTGACAGGGAGAGCCAGGGAAGGACGCCTCACAGGGGCCCTTCAGAATTATGGGAAATGTTTCAGAGCACAGAGAAGATTGTGGACTGTGTCTCCTACGTCCTTTAAAAATGTACACACACCCTAATTTAGATAAACCACTAATAAGCATATAAAATCATTGATCCAGATCACACACTGACTGAACTGGTGCTCTAATTCACATGGCAGAGAAGTGGGATGGTATTTCTCTTTCTTCTGCTATTTATAAAACAGCACATGTTATGCAGATGTTCTGTGTAGAGGCCTTGATGCACAAAGGAGTGGTATGCAGTCCCCCCCTTCAAAAATGGAAGAAAATATGATTTACCACATGTATATTGGTGCATTGACTGATAGTGTGGGCACTTACGCATCACCAAAAAAGGTATGGATTTGCAGAAAAAATACATATGTCAATTTATTGGAATTTATGCACAGCACTGCAAACTATAGTGTGAGATCTGCTGAGCCAGTAGAGGAGGGAGATGGAGCCAGGCATGGAGAACATGGGTGGGATGTAGGGTTGCCAGGTTCTTGTCCTGAGACTGATCCTGTATCTTTAGGAGAAGAGAAAGTCAGCCAAGTGCAGGTGTTCTTGCAACTCTGTAATGGGAAAAAACATAAGGTGGAATTATCCCTCTCCACTCCACAACTTTTAAAGATACAGAAGACCTCTTGGTTGCCAGGCCCGGCCTCCAAGAGGTCTTCTGTATCTTTATAATAAATAATAATAATAATAAATTTAATTTCTGTGTCGCCTATCTGGCCAATGGCCACTCTAGGCGACGTACAAAATCATTAAAATACAATTAATAAAATACAGTGATACAATATAAAACAGTGTAAAATCAATAAATCTGCAACAACAGTATTAAAAGAGGGCAGGAGGCATTACAGTTATAGCAGTCAACCCTCCCCAGAAACCCCGAAGGCCTGTTGAAAGAGCCAGGTCTTTAAGGCTTTCCGAAATACATTTAGGGAAGAGGCGTGCCGGAGATCTTGTGGGAGCGAGTTCCAAAGAGTGGGGGCAGCCACTGAGAATGCCCTCTCTCTAGTACCCGCCAATCTTTAACAGTTGTGCAGGAGGAAGGGAGAATTCCACCTTGTGTTTTTCCCCATCACAGGGTTGCAAGGACACCTGCACTTGGCTGACTTTCTCTTCTCCTAAAGATACAGGATCAGTCTCAGGCCATGGACCTGACAACCCTAGTGGCATGGGGTGAACAAGGGAGCAGGATGAGTGAGGTGGGCAAGCAAGCTAGTGAGGCAGGTAGGTGAGCAGCCAGGAGGGTGGATGGAACAGCCAATTAGGAAAATAAGCAGGTGTGAGGTGGTTGGACATAAGCGGACTGAGGCACCAGCAGGAGCCAAAATGACAAAGGCTGGGGGCATTTGGGGGTTTGGCAAGGAAGATGGTGCATAATGGGGTTTGCTTTCCTGCAGTTAGGTGGCAGGATAGGCGAGCAAAGTGAGCAGGGGCAACAGCCCCTACTATTACTATAATTTAAATAGAAATGCACTACATCTGACTGTGAGAGATTGGGCCTGGAAAATTTTAACATCCCACCAGCTGCCATCACTTTGTCGAGACCCACTGGGACAACTGGGGTTTACTATCCTATCAATTATTTAAAACTCCTGGAGGATCCTCATTTCATACCGTTTAAAAAAAATCAGTTTTTTCTTACATTTGTACTTTATCACTGCAACCATTTAATTCCATTGTGTTTCTATAGCGAACTATTACTACACATAGTAGTGGGATATAGGCGTGAGACAAACAGACCCAGAGACTTTCATACAACATGTTATAATTAATAGAGATGGGGGGGATTCACTTGGTCTGTTTTTCACAGTAGACCAATCTGACACTCCAATACTTGATTGTGAATTAGAATGCAACTTCCAGTTAGATCATAAACTTCTTCAGATGTTGTAATGGATTTTCCGTGCACAAAAAGTTAAAAATATGCATTTTACATAAAAGATTCATACAAAATTCATATTTTACTGGTGAATGCATTGAAAAGCTTGAAAAGTGTGTTTTACACACAAAGTGTGCACAAAATACAAACAATTTGGGGGTGGAATGGCAACAAAGGAGACAGAATGGATCTATGACTGAGTTTCAGTGACCAAAATGGGAAAGAATTAGCTACTCAGCCTATCTTTATTAAAACTTAAATAAATAAGGATTATTATAACAAAATTAGTCAGTGCCCTTTTCTCCTAATCCGTAGGGACTTAGAGGACTTCACTTGAAGTCTTCTCTCTAGTCAGTCTCTCTCAGCTTTCACTCCCTCTGGACTCTGCCACTTGACTTCCTCTGAAGTCTTCCTTCTGGTCAGGTACTTGAAGACTAGAACTCAGGTAGAAAGATGTCACAGTTGCCTCCTCTGAAATCTGCCTGATTCCTGAGGCCAACTGTCAACTGCTGTCACTCTGGCAAAAAGCTATCTTGGAGAACTGCCTTTGGAAACTCCCTTTCCTGGCTGGTTTCCTTCACCTTCTGCCTTCACCAATTTTCACTTCAAGTTCTGCCTGTTTGTAATTTCTTCAACCTCTGATTGATCAACCACTACTGAAATAGTCCTGTGCTTGCGCTTATATTAATTCAGGGCACAGCCCTCTGACCAATCATTGGGTTATGCCTGTAATTCCAAATCCTCATTGGCCTATACCTAAGGATCAATTATTTGTAATGCCCATTAAAGAACCAGTCACATTTTGACCCTTTCAGTTCTCCTGACCCATATTGAAGTTCATTTCTGCTGTAAACTGCCATAACTAAAAACCTCACACAAGTATGTAACCAAAACACCTCTTCTA
This sequence comes from Rhineura floridana, assembly GCF_030035675.1. Taxonomy (NCBI): domain Eukaryota; kingdom Metazoa; phylum Chordata; class Lepidosauria; order Squamata; family Rhineuridae; genus Rhineura; species Rhineura floridana. The sequence goes on along the minus strand of NC_084484.1, from coordinate 67,814,755 downwards.
AATTATTAACAGTGTAGCTGCTTCTTGGCAGCCTGCCAACTGAACTGACATACATTGTATGCTTGCTGGCCATACCCAGAAGTAAAACACCAGTTTTTTTTCATCCTCCCTCCCTCCCTCCCTCCCTCCCTCTGTACATCATTAACTATTTTCATACCTGTGTTCTTAACATAACAACGTTTTGGAACAAGCCAGGCATGGACAAATGGGATGGGCTCCACTTGAACTAGGATGGAACCAGACTGCTGGCACTTAAAATCAAAAAGCTGGCAGAGCAGCTTTTAAACTGATTGAGGGGGAAAGCTGACAGGAGCCGAGGAGGGACTAGTTTGGAACAAATGTTCCCATGGGATGAAAAAAAAGATGAACATTTAGAGTAAATGGGGTAGTCCTAGAAGCAGGCATAGTGAGTGCAGGGGCACAGGATAGCAATTCAGAGAGGCCACGGTACCACAGGCCCAAACAAAAGTGCCAAAGACACTTAGACTGCTTTCAGGGCAGGCACAGGGCTGATTGCATTAGTTTAATGGATTAAAATGGTAGCGCTTCTGTCCTGATTTCTGAAATTCCTTTTACACTGCAGTACGTGTTGCATTAAGGAGTAGTAGCTTTTCCAACCAATATACCAGCATTTCACACAAATGGCTTTCACACTGCTGCAATGAACAATGTCTTATTTTTGTCCCTCACCCATTCTACACATTTTTATTTTATTTATTCATTTATTATTTGATTTATATCCCGCCCTTCCTCCCAGCAGGAGCCCAGGGTGGCAAACAAAAGCACTAAAAACACATTAAAACAAAACATCTTTAAAAAAGCTCTGAAGAAATCTTAAAAAAGAAAAAAAGGTAAAAAAAATATTGTTTTTTAAAAAATAGGTTTGAAAAACATATTAAAAAACAATTCCAACACAGACGCAGACTGGGGTAAGGTCTCAACTTAAAAGGCTTGATGAAAGAGGAAGGTCTTCAATAGGCACCGAAAAGATAACAGAGATGGCGCCTGACTAATATTTAAGGGGAGGGAATTTCACAGGGTAGGTGCTGCCATGCTAAAGGTCCGTTTCCTATGTTGTGCAGAACGGACCTCCTGATAAGATGGTATCTGCAGGAGGCCCTCATCTGCAGAGTGCAGTGATCGACTGGGTGTATAAGGGATAAGACGGTCTTTCAGGTATCCTGGTCCCAAGCTGTATAGGGCTTTGTACACCAAAACTAGAATCTTGAACTGGCCCGGTAACAAATGGGCACCAGTGCAGTTCTTTCAGTGGCGGGGTGACATGTTGGCCATACCCAGACACATGCTCACTGTAGTTCCCCACTGAGTAGGAGATTTAAGATCTCTTCCCATCACCATGCAGCCTGTCACCTTTTAGTATATGGAATATATTTTGTTTAGTTGTATAGACACAGGGGTGTGTGTGGGAAATGCTGCTGATATTTGCACCTATGCCAGAATACTGGTACAATTTTTATCAGGCAAAAAAAAAAATGCTCGTCTAAAGGGCAGGGATGCACTGCATGCTGGGATGCACTACTGAAAAACTCCCATGATCTTCCGGGTTCCCAAGGTTGCAAATGGATTATTTCTGTTATTATTACCAAAATTAGCACTAAAGTTGCACTATATCCCACTAGCATTCCAGAGCTAGTTTGTATATCATGTGAAAGATCTAATATAATGCACAAATTACCAGGGAAGAAATTGTCAGAATAGCAGAATAAAGTGCAGTGTGAAAGCAGCCCAAAAGAGAGACACTGTATACCAGTGTTTGCATGCTAATGCTAGAAGTCTCTGAGCCAGGATGGGAGAACTGCAGTGCTAGTGCTTGGTCTTAGAAGATAGCATTGAAGTAGTGACCATAATGGAAACCTGGTGGAATTGGGATAACGAGTGTATATAAAGTATATTGGAAGTAAAGGGAACGATGGGTTGGAGATGGAGTGTCCATACATGAAATATGGCATTGAATCTGGCAAGCTAGAAATCCCAAAAGAGGCAGAGACCTCCACGTAATTGTTGTGGGTGGTGATACCGGGCCCCAAGAATAATCTAGTACTGGGGACGTTCTATCATCCCCCTGATCAAAATGCTCAGGGAGATCTTGAGATGAAAAATGAAATTGAGGAAGCATCCAAATGAGGAAGTTTTGTAGTAATAGGTGACTTCAACTATCCTGACATAGACTGGCTATGTATGTATTCCAGTCACAACAAATAGATAACATTTCTAGATACCCTAAATGACTGTGCCCTAGAACAGTTGGTCATGGAACTGACCAGAGGAGTGGTGACCCTGGACTTAATTTTAAGTGGCACCAAGGACCTGGTATGAGATGTATTGATGAACTGATTGGGAGCAGTGACCTTAGTGTTATTAAATTAAACATAAATGTAAATGGCTAATTGCTAAGAAAATCCAACACATTTGACTTCAAAAGAGGAAACTTCCCTAAAATTAAGGGACTGGTAAAAATAAAGTTGAAAGGGAAAGTAAAGAAGGTCAAATCCAAAATGCTTGGGAGTTGTTTAAAAACACAGTATAAGAAGCTCAACCACAGATCAGGAAAGGTACCTCCAGGGCCAAAAGGATGCCAGCATGGTTAACAAGCAGGGTCAAAGATCCTATTAGAGGCAAGAAGGCTTCTTTCAAAAAATGTAAGTGTTGTCTAAATGAGGAAAAGAAAAAGGAATACAGACTTTATCAAAACAAATGCAAGCAGACAATAAGGAATGCTAAAAACAAATTTGAGAAGCACATTGCTAAAAGCATAAAGACCTACAACAAAAAAGTATTTAAATACATTAAAAGCAGGAGACTGACTAGGCAGGTGGTTGGACCCCTGATGACAAGGGAGTCAAAGGTGTGCTGAAGCAGGATAAGAAGCGAAATAAATTATTTGCATCTGTCTTCACCATGGAAGATATAGGGCAGATCCCTGTGCCTGAACTACCTTTTGCAGCAATGGAGTCTGAGGAACTGAGGCAAACAGCGGTAATAGAATCACAGAATCGTAGAATTGGAAGGGGCCTATAAGGCCATCAAGCCCAACCCCCTGCTCAATGCAGGAATCCAAATCAAAGCATTCCTGACAGATGGCTGTCCAGCTCCCTCTTGAATGCCTCCAGTGTCGGAGAGCCCACTACCTCTCTAGGTAATTGGTTCCATTGCTGTATGGCTCTAACAGCTAGGAAGTTTTTCCTGATGTCCAGTCGAAATCTGGCTTCCTGCAACTTGAGCCCATTATTCCATGTCCTGCACTCTGGGACGATCAAGAAGAGAACCCAGCCCTCCCCTGTGTGACATCCTTTCATGTACTAGAAGAGTGCTATTATATCTCCCCTCAGTCTTCTCTTCTCCAGGCTAAACATGCCCAGGTCTTTCAGTCTCTCCTCATAGGGCTTTGTTTCCTTGATGCCCTCCTCTGAACCTGTTCCAGTTTGTCTGCATCCTACTTGAAATGTGGAGACCAGAACTGGACACAGTATTCAAGATGAGGCCTAACCAGTGCTGAATAGAGGGGAACTAATACTTCATGCGATTTGGAAACTATACTTCTGTTAATGCAGCCTAACAGAGCATTTGCCTGTTTTGTAGCCACATTGCACTGTTGGCTCATATTCAGCTTGTGATCAACGACAATTCCAAGATCCTTTTCACATGTCGTATTGCTGAGCCAAGTATCCCCCATCTTATAACTGTGCATTCAGTTTCTTTTTGCTAGGTGTAGAACTTTGCATTTATCCCTGTAGAATTTCATTCTGTTGTTTTCAGCTCAATGGTCCAGCCTATCAAGGTCCCTTTGAATTTTGTTTCTGTCTTCCACGGTATTTGCTGTGCCCCCCAATTTTGTATCATCTTTGATAAGCATGCACTGTATCTCCTCATCCAAGTTGTTAATAAAAATGTTGAAGAGTACTGGCCCCAGGATCGAACCCTGTGGTACCCCACTCATTACTTCCACACAGTTTGAGAAGGAACCATTGATAAGCACTCTTTGAGTATGATTCTGGAGCCAACTGTGGATCCACCTGATGGTTGTTCCATCCAGCCCACATTTAGCTAGCTTGCTAAGCAGAATATCATGGGGCACTTTGTCAAAAGCTTTGCTGAAGTCGAGATATATTATGTCCACAGCATTCCCACGGTCTACAAGGGAGGTTACCCAATCAAAAAATGAGATAAGATTAGTTTCTCAGGATTTGTTCTTCATAAATCCATGTTGGCTCCTAGTAATCACTGCATTGTTTTTAAGGTGCTTACAGACTGATTGCTTTATAATCTGCTCCAGAGTTTTTCCAGGGATTGATATTAGGCTGACTGGTCTGTAGTTCCCTGGTTCTAGCTTTTTGCCCTTTTTGAAGATAGGGACAAAATTAGCTCTCCTCCAGTTATCCAGCACTTCACCAGTCCTTCATGATTTTGTAAAGATAATAGACAGCAGTTCTGAGAGTTCTTCAGCCAGTTCCTTCAATACTCTAGAATGCAGTTCATCGAGCCCTGCTGATTTGAACTCATTCAAAGTGATTAGGTATTCCTTGACCGTTTGTCTATCAATCTCAAGCTCCAATCCTGCCCTTTCTACATCATGTTTCTCAGGAGGGTCATAGACCCTTTTTTGGGAGAAGACTGAGCCGAAGTAGGAATTGAGCACTTCTGCCTTTTCTTTGTCACCTATTGTCATTTTGCCACCCTCATTGAGTAGCTGTGCCACCAGTCTCTGCTCTCCCCTTTTATGGCTCTTTATCTTAACTAGATAGCCTGTCAAAAAGAGGATTGCTTCATATAGAGGCCTGTTCTCTGACAGACCTTCAAACACCTTTGTAATGGGCATGTGGACCCACCTTATTGGATTGGTGAGTGTATGAACAGGGCTTTAGATCAGAGCATTTCCTATATCTGTTGCTTTTCCTCATGCTCTGACTGAATATAGAAGCTGGACAACCGGAAAAATAGAACACAATAATTTGATTGGCAAATAACGTTTTTATATAGTTGTTTCTATATAGCAAAACAGCAGAACAAAAGGATCTGACAAAGCCTTGTTTCACTGTGAAAAGAAAGAGGTGGCCTGCTTTGGCAGGGAGGGGGCACAACCATGAAAAATCAACAAGAAGCACAAGCTTTTAAAAACAAATCTCTTTTTACCATACTTTCAAAAAAATTGTAATGGTCTGTATTATTTGAGGTTTCTTCCAATTACGGCTAGAAATAGGAATTCTTTTTATGTCTTATATACTGTTAAGTATAGGGTAATGGTTGTTTTTTTGCTAACCTTGGACCTTTGATTATTTGTATTTTCTGTTTACAGAACTATCTTGTTTTTAATGCTTCCTGGAAGCCTACGAAACTTTTCAGTGTACTATTAAGATAGTGATTTAGCAGGGATCATTTTAACTTAGAAGATTTTAATTTTACTAAAGCACTACAACAAACTCATACATCCTGGGGAGAAGCATACACATACAACTTGATTTTAGATTCAAACACACTGACAATGTGTATGGTACAGCCCTTTCTGAGCTACACCTTTTATCACTGAACATAGGATTCCATTTCTGAATGCCCCATAAAATGACAAATGCAGTTCCTTGCATGTGGAAAGCTAGGCTGTCAGGTAGAACAGTTTGAGCTTAGCTTCTCTTGCTACAGCATTGAGAATAGCCTGTCTCCATATTTCTTCATCCCCTCATGGATTTCCTTTTGGATGTGAAACAATGGAACTGCAGATACCTCCACACTATCCCAGAATGACTGAAACTGGGCATGGCCAGGATGGAGGGTATGACAGCACAGCAACAGCAGTGACAAAGACAACAGCAACCCCAATTCCAACCAACCAACAAGCCCCAGGAAAGGAGGACAAATTTAGCTCCTCACTCCAATAGCCCATTTATCAAATCCCAAGAAACAGCCATGGTAGTTTAAGATAGGACAAATATAAGGTTTTCATTAAAGTGGAATGGAGGCATTCCTGGGAAGGGGGAAGGTTAAATTGCCTATGGTGAGGAGCGGGCAGATTATTTTAATATTATGAGGCTGATTCTACTTAGTGTATGTTCTCTGAAACTCTAAGCAGGACAGTGGGGTCTGTGCAACCTGAGCCATGCACATCTCATTGGATATATAACAAGACTGATTGTTAATGATCAAATTGGTTTGGTTTTGGAGCATGGTTCAGAAACTGGATTCATTCCATCATATAGTACAGCTCAAGCTATTATATCAGAGAATGGTGAATTATCATTGAAATTTAATCTACAGAGAGGATGTAGGGAACTAGAGAGGTTGCCCTTTGTCACCTATCTGTTCAACATTTGTATAGAACTTTTTTTGGACAAGATAAGGGATAACCCTATAACAAAAGGGCAGAAGATGGCCAAACATGAAGTTAAACTTTGCACTAATGCATATGATGTAGCTTTATTAAGTATGGAGACCAAAAATTCATTACTGGAATTTATGAAACTGGCAAGAAAGTTTAGCAAGATCACCAGTTATAAAGTAAATGTTAATAAATAAAAAAATATTGGCTTTTCACTTATCTGAGGGACAATCAAAAAGATTGGAAGAAAAAAACCCAAATTTCCACCTGGAACATTCTGAAAAAAACAGTAAAATATTTAGGTATTTATTTTTCTAATGATAACAAATACCTCCAATTATTACAGTATATTCATTGGTGATCACTTATGGCCAAGTAAGATTGTCTTCCAAGATAGGTCTTTAACAGTGGGTCCGTAAGTGACTGTGGAGGCCAATTCTGGATCCACACAGCCTCCCACAGTGAGGACATAGGTTTTCAGATGGAAGATGGTCGCAATGAGTATTTGTTTGACGTGCCTTCCACTTAGCTCATTTGTCCCGTTCGCCCTGTATTCATGCTTCTTCAAAGTCCACAGCCAACCTCCATTTGGGATGTTCATGGGCCAAGACTACCCAGTTCTCAATGTTTATGTTACATTTGTTTAGATTCGCTTTAAGAACATCTTTAAACCTCTTTTGCTGCCCACCAATGTTCCGTTTTCCATCCTTAAGTTGGGAGTAAAGTAGCTGCTTTGGAAGACAGTGATCAGGCATTCAAACAACATGGCCGGTCCAGCGAAGTTGATGTTGGAGGATCATTGTTTCAACACTGGTAGTCTTTGCTTCTTCCAAAACACTAACATTAGTCTATTTGTCTTCCCAAGTAATTTGCAGAATTTTTCAGAGGCAGCGTTGGTGGAATCTTTCAAGAAGTTGGGAGTGGCATTTATAAATTATCCATCTTTCACAAGCATACAGTAAAGTCGGTAGTACAATGGCTTTTGTAAATAAGCATTTTGGTCTCCCTGCGAATATCTTGATCCTCAAACACTGTACACTTTGTTTGGGAGAATGCGGCACTCACACACAATGTGGAATTTCAGCATCAATGTCAGCTTTTACAGAGAGATGGCTGCCAAGATAGGGGAAGTGATCAACATTCTCCAGCGTCACACCATTAAGCTGGATTGATGGTGCTACAGAGGGAGTAATTTGCACCTGTTGATGAAGCACTTTGGTTTTTTTCATATTAAGTGAGAGCCCAAGCTATCCATATGCTTCTGCAAAGACATTTAGGATAGTTTGAAGATCTTTCTCTGAATGTGCATAGACTACATTATCATTGGCATATTGAAGTTCTACGACAGAGGTTGACATTACCTTACTTTTTGCTTTCAGCCTAATGAGATTAAAAAGCTTTCCTTCTGTTCAATATATGATTTCCACACCAGTAGGATGTTTCCCCTCAATGAGGTGTAGAATCATAGCAATGAAGATAGCAAATAAGGTAGGAGCAATGACACATCCCTGTTTTACACCTGATCCTACTCTGAATGGATCACTCGGAAAGCCATTGTTATCCAAAATTATCTCTGTCATATTGTCCTGAAGGAGTTGCAAGATATTCACAAATTTATCAGGGCATCCAGTTTTCAGAAGGATCGTCCAGAGAGTGGTTCGATACACAGTATCAAAGGCCTTAGTCAAATCAATAAACACCATATATAAAGGTCGATTCTGCTCCCGACATTTTTCTTCAAGCTGTCATGCAGTGAAGATCATGTCCACTGTCCCCCTGGAAGGGCGGAAACCATTTTGAGATTCGGGGAGGACATCCTCTGAGATCAGCAGGAGGTGATTTGTGAGGATCCTTGCAAGGATTTTACCTGCGGTAGCAAGAAGAGAAATACCTCAATAGTTCCTGCAATCTGTTCTATCACCCTTCTTTAAAAGGGTGATAACTATGGCGTCCCTAAAGTCTTCCGGGATCTCCTCCCTCATCCACATTTTTTTGATGAGCTTATGAAGTTGTTGTGTAAGTTCAGGCCCACCTTCTTTAAAGACTTCAGCTGGAATCCCATCAGGTCCACTAGCTTTGTTTTTCTTCATTTGATTGATGGCTTTACTGACCTCATCAAAATTAGGGGATACCCCAAGCTCATCTCTAGTTTGTTGTTGTGGAATTTGTGAGAAGACCTCACCAGCCACAATAGAGTTATGATTAAGGAGGTCATGGTAATGCTCTTTCAAGCACAGCACAATAGACTCTTTATCCTTAAGAAGTTTGGTACCATCCATTGAACGTATGGGATTTGTACCGTAATTTGTTGGTCCATAGATGGCCTTTGTGGCATTAAAAAAGCCCTGTGCTTCATGAGCATCTGCAAAGTGCTGGATTTCTTGAGCTTTCTTTATCCACCAGGCATTCTTAAATTCTCTAGTTCTTCTTTGGACCTCAGCCTTTGCTTTGGCATAGATTTTTTTCTTAGTAGCACAGTTAATGTCTTTCTGCCATATCTGGAAGGTTTTCATTTTCTTGTCAATGATATGTTCAATCTCACTATCATTCTCATCAAACCAGTTCTGATGTTTCTTAGTTTGGTGTCGAATAGTTTGTTCACATGCTGCAATAATGGATGTCTTCAGTTTAATCCAGTGTTCCTCGACATTTTCAGGGAGTTCCGTAGGTAGACATTTCTTGAGAGTTGTTTGAAAGCAGGCTCGCTTAATAGGATCTTGAAGGGCATGGATGTTCATTTTACGCCTTGGTTTTCTTCCTTGGAGCCTACATTGAGAAACAACATTAGTGGCCATAGCGGATCAAATTAATTGGTGATCTGTCCAGCAGTCATCGGCACTTGTCATGGCCCTAGTGAAGAGTACATCATGACGATCTCTGGTATGGACAATTACGTAATCCAGGAGATGCCAGTGTTTTGACCGAGGGTGCTTCCATGATGTTTTAAATTTATTTTTCTGGTGAAAGATTATAACAAGATTATGCTCTGGACATTTAGTCAGAAGTAGAATTCCATTCAGGTTGCTATTGCCAACTCCTTCTTTCCCAATGGTTTCTGGCTATAAATCAAAATCATGCCCAACTCTTGCATTGAAATTGCCCAGGAGGATAATTTTATCCTCTTTATCTCTGATAAGATAGTGTCCAGCTGAGTATAACATTTTTCCTTGATGCCTTCATCAGCATCTAATATTGGTACATAAGCACTTAGAATAGTTGCCTGCTGGTTTTTGGCAAGTTTTAACTGGAGAGTTGAGAGTCATTCATTAATGCCAATAGGAACTTCTGACAAGAGCTTCACAAGATTTTTTTTAATAGCAAAGCCTACTCCATGTATTCATCATTCTTGTTCAGGCAGTCCTTTCCAGAAGAAGATATACCTCCATTTTCTTCCTTTTGTTGGCCTTCTCCTGCTCTTCGAGTTTCTTGGAGTGCTATGTCAATATTAAAATGTCTCAACTCCCTCACAATGATGGCAGTCCTGTGTTCAGGACTTTCACTATCTGTATTGGCCAGCAATGTCCGTGTATTCCATGTTCCAAAATTCAATTGCCTTTTGCGACCACTAAGTGGTGACCCCACTGGATGTGGTAATCCAGTCAGGGAGTATAATGCTTTAGAAGAAAAATAAAGTCTGAACTGCAAAGATGGGGATTGTTGAATTTATCCTTTGCTAGAAGAATGCCAGCTGTAAAAATGAACATTCTTCCTAAAATAATCTTTTTTGTTGCAGCATATACCGATTTTTTGTTGCAGCATTTACTTGCAACAGTGATATTGTGGCAATGACTTTTAAATAAATGCATATGGGTTAGTAAAAAACAGAATAAAATCTAAATGAGGTATACAACAGAAAACCAGATCTCTTGTTTCTGAATTTGAAAAATTATTATCATGCACACTGTTTAGCGTGGACTGTTGATTGATTCCAAGAATAAGAACAAAGTTATATAATATAATGTACATAGAACAATTTTTATTAGAAATTCCTCCAAATGCATTACTGTAGATGGGAAAAAGATAGAAAATTAGATAAAAGGTCTAGCAATATCTTTACAAATACAACAAAATTTAAAAATTATTGGTGTCCATCAACCTCTCCAATTGCTTTAGTTTTGTTTCATTCACAGTTTAATAAAAATGGTACTGTAGCAAATAGCAACAAGTTGGTATCAATAAATTTATGGGTTGGATTTGTGTATGAAACAGCTACTGCTAAACTTTGTTGAATATTCATGATAGAATTACTTAATATGCTGCATTAATCTGCATATTTTAATCCGTATGAAAGGTCACCTTTAAATAAGTGTTTTAAATATGTATTTTTGAACGTACTTTCTCGCAAAACATTGTTTTATATATTTATTTATCAAACAGGTTTCTAAGCCACCCTTAGAAACCTCATGGATTCCAGGGTGGTATCCAAAATGCATGACCATCTAGTTGTATCAAAATAAAATGCAGTAATACAACAACAACAACAACAGAAACCCTCTCAAAATATGCATCTCTAAACCACTTTAAAGCATGTATTAATACAGGTTTTCTTAAGACAGGAAGGTCTTTGCATCTTTTGGAAAAATGCAAAATCTGATGGATTGCCATGTTCTGGTCCACACATTAGTCAAGGAGTTAAAACAGGGTCAAGGAGCTTGTGACCCTGCAGATGTTGTTGGACTGCAGATCCCATCATCCCTGGCCATTGGCCATTGACCATTGGCCATGTTGCCTAGGGCTGATGGAAGCCGAAGACCACCAACACCTGGAGGACCACAAGTTTTCTATACCTAAATTAAAGGTCAGGCCAGTTTGCAGTGCAATCCATGAAAATCAAATTACCCAAGCATCCCTAATAGTCACATATGAATATCACAACCATTGTTGATAGAACCACAAAAAGTGGTGTGGCAGTTGTGTGAAGCAAGTCTTTATTTCCTGCCAGATCTTAGAGGGCCCAGATTAAAGTCATCCATGCCAGCTAATATAGATGTGCAATTAAGTCATATCCAGAGTAGATCCATTGAAATCAATGGACTAAAGTCAATTTCAGTGGGCCTCCACTGAGCATGACTACACTGGATATCGCCCATGCTTTAAAAAAATAGAAAAAAATACATGCATATTAAATAAAGAGTTACTTTCCTCTCTTTTTTAAATGATATGGGGGCTTTTTGGGTGGGGGGGAAGGGGTATTGAATTGTGTTGATGACCAGTTCTAGTTGTTGTTCACCACCCTGAGTACAGAATAGGCACCAGGACAAGACCTAATTTTTTATATAAATAAAAAATAAATGCATTTGTTTGGTATGGACACATATGTAATCCAAAACAAAGGTTGGTACAACATCTGGATCCCTTCCCCACCCATGCTGAGAACATATAGCTGGGTAGGAGCAGGGTTAATTTGGAAAAGGGAACAGCTGCACAGTCATTGGAATTGCCAAGGAATAATGCACCTACTTACGCCAGTCCCCTCAAACGACACTTTTGTGTAACAGGGCAGAATCCTTAGTATGTAATTGAGTTGACTGTCATTGATCAACTAGCTGTGATTATATGCATGTGTGATAATTCCTGTTTAAAGGTCTTGACAGGACATTATTGGAAATTGTCATTTAAATTAAAATGCTATTAAGGAGCTGAACAGGATTCTAAAATTGCCACTTAGCTTTTTTATTATTATTATTGGTATGAGATTAAAAAATGGTCACACTTCAGTTATCGTTAACTTGTTAGCATGCTCATTAAGTAATTCTATCATGAATATTCAACAAAGTTTAGCAGTAGCTGTTCCATACACAAATGAGATTATGAATTCCACTGCATTTTCAGAGCTTGATCCTAGCAGCTTAGCCCTGCTTTTCTGTTAAGTAGTGTTTGTGTGAGCTGGGCTGCAGTCCTGTAGCCACATACCTAGAAGTGAGCCCCACTGAACTGAGTGGGCTTACTTCTGAGTAGACTTGTGGAGAATTGCATTTCAGACCCATACAGCAGCAATGGGGAATCTGTTGCTCTCTGCCTTGCACCCCCAATTTGTGGCCCCTAGATTTGGCCTATCTGCCCTGTGCCAACCCAAGGACCACCCACCCCACTGTGGATCCATCCCATTTTAAACATATGGTGGGGAGGGGGGAAGAGGAGAGGATGTCTTTCATTCTCCTTGCTCCTGACTGAGAGTAGGCAGATTTGATCCTGCAGGGAAAAGTCACTTGCAAAGGAGTAGTAACCATCACCCTGCAAAATGGAATTGTCCTGCTATAAGAGGAAGGATACTATCCTGGGTGGTGCTGCTCCTTCCCAAGCAGCTTTCCTGCATGCAAGGAAGCAGCTCACATGGGATCAATTCTATCTGCTCACAAAGGAGCAACACCCCCTGCAGGATCAAACCTGCCTGCTCTTGGTCACAACAGAGAGAGGTTGCTCTTTAATATAACCAATTAGAGTGAAGCCAACCATTATCTTTCATGGCTACCTGAGCAGGTCTAGCTGGGGAGAGAATGGACCCAGGTAAACCAGTGATGCGGCTGCTCCAGTTGGATGACTTTAAATGAGGGTTAGCCAAATTCATGGAGGATAATGCTATCAATGGCTACTAGCTATGATGGCTATGCTTTGCCTCCATAGCTGGAGGTGGTATGCTTCCAAATACCGGTTGCTGGAAACTACAGGAGGGGAGAGTACTGTTGCGCTCCACTCCTGCTTGCAGATTCCTGTGGCCATCTGGTTGGCCACTTTGGAACAAGATGCTAAACTAGATGGGCCACTGACCAACTAGATGGACCACTTAAGTTCTTATGTTAGAGCTACTAGAAAAACATGGAGTGGAGTTCTATACACGGAATGGATTTTTTTACAATTGCAGACATGATTATTTATTTCATTTATATCCTGCCTTGCTTCCCAAGAGGACAAGGTGGCATCCATGGGTCTTCCCCTTCCCATTTTATCATGACAACAGCCATGTAAGGTAGCTTATGCTGCAAAGTAGTGTCTGATCCAAGGCCACCCATTTCCCTTTAGGACTGAGCAGGGATTTGATGCAGATCTCCCCTCCCCTCCAGGTCCTTGTTAAGCACTCTAATCACTGCACCACACTGGCTAACCATTATGCCACACAGACAATTTGCTCTAAGGCTCAGAGAACACAGTTTACTTTACTGGAAAATTTCCCTCCTTTTTATACTGAACCCAGCCAATACAACACATGGAGTCTTTTCCCTTCCACTGAAGAAAGTATTTCCCCCTCTAACACTTAATCTAAATCTGTTCTTCTGACTCCTGAAGTCTGATGACTGCCAAAGGACAACAACTATTCTTTGTCTTCCTTAAATACTTGAAGGCCTTTCTTGCATTCTCTTAATCTTCTTTTTCTCTAAATGGAACACACCCCTCAAATTCATATGCTTTGTCTTCTAAGTTCTGAGGGGGGGGTTGCCTGTATGTTTCTTTTGAATTGTTTTCTCTCAACTTATTTCTTAAGTGGAGGGACTTTTGTTGCTTACACACACACACAATTTTTTAAAAGATTTATATATAACACTTAGGCTGCAATCCAATACATTACACACTTACCTCAGAGTAAGTCCCATTGAACCCAACAGAGCTTACTTCTGAGTAGACTTGCATAAGATTGGAGCCTTAAACAACAAAAACCTTCAAGCAGTATACATAAAACAATATAAGGTATTCATTAAAATACTGATAAAATCAAATGTTAAAAACAAATTGACATACAATTTATCAAAAGATAAATACAACCAGTTCTCATAGAGCTGCAACGTCCCAGTTCCCTTAACAACCTACACTTCCCATGATTCTTTGGGGGAAGTCATGTGCTTTAAATGAGTGTTGGATGTGCTTTAAATGCATGGGGTTGACCTGCTAATAATTTAATGCAAGCCCAGCTAGTAGCACATTAATATCAGGCTAATAATCTATTTAGCAATGGCCACAGGATATCAGGCCAGCTCAAGTTGCCAAAGCTGAAATCTTATCATTCTTTGAACAATGACAATAGTGGCTTTGGAAGTTATGCTTGACTGGGAAAAGCAGACTTTAAACTTCAAATTTTAAAGTAGATAATGCAGGAAAACTAAGGGATGTGTTGCATTACATTGCATGACAGCTCACCCCGACCACTTCATCGCCATTCATTCTCCATAAATTTCCTGCAGTTTGAACTTGACTTACTCTCATTTTCAGCTGAGTGTCCAAAGGGCTGCTGCGACAGCATCTGCTGCTGCTTTTTTCTTCTTCTGCAACTAAATGGACAAGGAAAGAGAGAGGAAAACAAAACAAAACCCTAGAGCCTTAAACTTCCAAAAAGGACACATGTCAGTCAGCCAGGCCCTAACCTTAATGACTCCTTCAGTTACATAATTAGTGATGACTCAAGTGAGCTTCCTGAACACCAGTTCAGAATGGTTTTGCCACAAACAAGCTTGAGGCCAAGTTAAGGTGAATTTCACCCATTTGTGGTGAAGCCATTCTGAACTGGTGTTCAACGAAGCCCTACTGTGTGTGAAGCTCCCAGTGAAAAGCTCCCACTAGATGAGTTCAGGCATTCACCTGAATTCATGATACGTTAAACTAGAGCTGAGGTGTGCATGCAAACCCCAACCTCAATTTTCTTAGCTGTCCTTGAGATCTTTCTGCAAATAGAAGGAAGGTAAGAAGAGAGATTTTAAGCATACTCCATTGAATGCACTTAGAAACTTTCCCCACAACTGGAAGCCATGATAAGGCAGTGTTCCCACTCATAGGAAAATTTCTGTGTTTATTTGAAGATGCTGAAAAACTCCTGTTCAGCCTTCTAATCCCACCAAGATCTCAAGAGCAGCCTGAGCATCAGGGGATATTTGAGTGGCACTTGAAGGTGCACCCCTGCCCCATCTCTGGTTTAACCCCTCACATGTTCAGGGCTTTGGGCAAGTACCTAAACATGGCTATTGTTGCCAGAAGCAAGACAGTATGGGATTAAAAGATATAGAGAAATAAATGTATTCAAGAAGCATAACAGTGTATTTTCTGAACATTATTTTTATTAATTTGTAATAATCAAAAATGTGGTCCTGAGAAACATGAAACATAGGGAGGGGTGGGTAGGGAAATGACCTCAATCTGTGTCATCATTACCAGAGCTGCTTTACCCATGTATTTTTTTAAAATAACCCATTCTTATTTTGCTTTTATCCAGCATTATATTATTGACTTTATTTGTCTACATTTTTATTTGCCATATAAAATAATTTGTGGTTAGGCATAATGAACCAGCCTTGTAAGGATAATAATGGAATGCGCCTTTCATTTCAAAATGTACTCTAAAATGCTCCAATTGTTTTGGGTACAATATTGGGCTGAGTAGACAGGATTAAAACAGAGAGATGTACTGGGGGGGAAGGTATTAGTTTGAAAAGTCATGATAGACCATATCAGTAGCCCATAGCGCATGTTACCATTAATGCTATTAAATATTAATTACAAAGCTAAAAATGTGATGAGAGAGAACTAAAAGTGCCTGAATGAAACTATGTGGTGCTTAAAAGATATTGTGTGACATTCACTTGCATCCTGCCACAGGGGAATGGGCTTCCACTGACACCTTGGGCTTTCCCCTTTCTCTCCTCCGGCCTCCAGTTCCTGTGCATCCCCTCAAATCAGCTTTGGAGGGTTGGGGGACTCTCCTGTGCAGATTTGGGGAGGCCCAAGGGGCTGCACAACTGGGAGACCATCTGGAGAAGATTGTGGGAGGTCACAGGGAGCTGCAGGGGGGAGGAAATGAAGGGGATAACCCTTTGTGTTAGTAGGCAACTGCTTGAACAATGTTGGATATCAGCCTCTGAAGTCTTAGCACTTGGGGTGGTCAAATCCAGGCAAGCCAGCATGAACTTTTTTGTGACCATGTAAGTGTGACCAAGGAAGAGGCAGAGAGGTAGCCCAATAACTCAGGCCCAACACAAACTGGAGATGTAGAGAGAGACCTAGCAGAATTTTCATTGCTGGTGTGAAGCAATTGGTCTTTGCTGTCCTGGACTGTTAATATGGGCTTTGCTGTTTAGGAAATGCTGTGTATAATATGGGAATACTTGTCTGTTGAAGACGTTAAAAGGTTAACCTGCCCAAATCATCTGGCCTGGCTGATCACATGACCTGGCCTGGGGGCACAACTATCAAGGCAGTGTGTCTACCACTACCTATGTGTGGCAAGTCACATCCCAGGCTCAACCATTCATGAGTTCCTCTGACTTGTTGGGGTGGAGGATATGATTCACAAGGAGAGCCTTTAACAAGGTCTCCACTCTTCTTTAGCTTCTTAGAATTAGGGGGTTCTCATGATGATACCGTGCCTGAGAGATAAGCAGAAGTTTGCTGAGGCTAGAAAGAAGGCTTTTAAGAATGGGCTACTCGTGTGCAAGGAATCCTACTGAGGGCCTGGTGAGTTTAGGAATTGTTTAGACTAGGGCAAGTGGGTTGTGTTTAATCAGTTTTAATTTGTTTTTGCTCCAAAGGGATAATCTGGGTTTACTGTGAGTTTTTCTGTCACACACGGTGGCATGTTTGGACATTTGACTTTTTCCTCTATAACTTTTTCTTGGCTTAAACTCTGCATTTTTCTTTCTGTTTTAGTAGACTCTAATTCTTTTATTAAACTCTAATATAAACCTGATGCAGTCTCTCTTTGTTTTCATCATCCACATCTGAAGCCATAATACTATGCTACCACAAGAGTCTTCAGAGAGACCTCCGAGAAATTTGGAGACTGTTTGATAAGGAGTGACCTCTTTAAACTTCATAATTCCTTTTCTGATGGTGACAAGAACTTCAAACAGGGAGTGGGGGTGCAAAGAGAGGGGTACACTCTCTGGTGGGAGGATCTCCCTTCCCCAGGCAGCCATGGACTCAACGTGGCTAGGTGTGGCCATCACAATCACGGCGACAGATCCAGGTTTTGGAGGAAAGACTGGCCAGTTCCTAAAACTTGGGCTGGAACTGCTTCAGGTTCTGGCACAAAACAACTGTCTCCCACCCAATGAAAGCAGGAGTTTGGGGGAGTAGAACTGGAGTCATGCCATACACAGATCAGTCAGTGTATCAATATCATTCACCATCCTTGAGTGCTAGTTCTTTACAGGCAAGATATGAATTAAAACACTTTGTTCATCCCCCAGGACACTCTTGAAGACAAGTACAAATTTTACTTTGAGCCTGAAGAATAAGATGGACTAATTAGCTTGGGGCCTACGACCATACTACCCTGAACACATCTGATCTCAGAAGCTAAGCAGCATCAGGCCTGGTTAGTACTTGCATGGGAGACCACCTAAGAATACTAGGTGCCGTAGGCTTAGAGGAAGGCAATGGTAAACCACCTCTGAATACCTCTTACCATGGAAACCCTATGAATATATCCAAAAAAGATTGATAGGGTCACCATAAGTCGTAATTGACTTGAAGGCATATAACAACAATTAGCTTGGGACCAACTTCTTGAAAGATCGTTTTGCCCCACATGTGCTCACTCAAATTGAACCTCTTCAACTTTCAGAACTTGTACTTTATAAGTGCTACATAATGTTTGTTCCATGATTCCCCAACCCTCTAGAGCAGATTTTGGGGTGTCTGAGGAGGACTGTAGGGGGAGGCAAGGAAGGGTAAGTCCAATATGGGCAAGCAGAAGTCTGTCATGCAAGCAGGACACCACAACTGTATGATGTCACCCATGCTATTTAAGTTTATATTTCTAGTTCTTTATATTCAACACTGTCCTCTAATACGTACTTGCTCTCAGATCTTCAGGGTTGTCCTACTCAGTGCTACTCAGCTTAGTCCTACTCAGAATAGATCCATTGAAATTAATGAACTAAGTTAGACTGCAATCCAAGACATGGCTACTCAAAAGTAAGTTCCATTGGGTTCAATGGGACTTTCTCCTAAAAAAGTATGTATTGGATTGCAGCCTTAGTCATTAATTTCAATGGGTTAACAGCCTATTAACTACAGTGGGTTTACTCTGAGTAGAACTAGTATTGAATAATGCCCTGAGTTTCCAAATATTTAAAGGGGGAGATAAACTGAGTCCCCCCACAAGACTCTTTTCTTTCCATTCCCAGCACAGTGCAAAGCTCTTTTAATGAAACCTCAAGGCTTCCTCATTTGATCTACTAGTTAACTTGCAGCCAGCTTAGTCAAGCTGCATTAGAGAACAGAGACAAGGGAGTGGCATTAGATTTCAACCAGAGAATGAAGATAAATGACTCAGTGTGCTTCATAGGGGAGTTACTATGGGATGTGAATGCGAAATGGTGGTAAGAAGAGATGTAGCAAACACAGTCAGTACTAGAAAAATGGAAGGAAAACAAACTTTAATGCATACTTACCAGGGAATGTACAAGGTGGGTCTATTTCAAATGTTATAGGGTCATGGGCCATCCCCATGCAAACTGACCA
Source organism: Rhineura floridana (assembly GCF_030035675.1). Lineage (NCBI taxonomy): Eukaryota > Metazoa > Chordata > Lepidosauria > Squamata > Rhineuridae > Rhineura > Rhineura floridana. The sequence continues at coordinate 67,795,980 of NC_084484.1, read as the reverse complement.
AGTAGTGAAACTCAATATGGAAGAAACAATTGTCAAAATAAAGGCAGACCTAGAGCACTGGGCAGGACTAATAATAAGTGGGGGGCAATAAACATAATTAAAATGAACATCATGCCAGAGTAATATACGTCTTTAGGGCCTCCCCCTCACTATTCCCCAGAAATACTTCACACAAATTGACCAGCTATTTACAATTTTTTGGTGGGGTCCAAACAGCAGGCCAAAAAGCTTGGCATATAGCAAGTACAGCTCCTAGCGACAAAAGGTGGTTTTAACTCAGGGATCCCGGAACTGTTTTCGGGGGGGGGGGGCTCAAGACTGGTGGGCAGGTCATGTCATGATGCCCTAATTGCAGGTGCATTGTTTACATCTGCTTATTTAATGGGTTAAATGAATAATACATCTGTCATATTCTAGCACTGTCACAATCATAAATACACTTGCAAGTTCTTTTGTAAAACCATAAAAGCTTTACATTTCTTACTGGAACTTCATGTAACACCTTTAAAATAAAGAAGTATGAAATGAAAAATGAAATGGACTGCCTTCAAGTTGATTCCGACTTATGGCGACCCTACAAATAGCTTTTCATGGGAAGTGGTATTCAGAGGTGGTTTTACCATTGCCTTCCTCTGAGGCTGAGAGGCAGTGACTGGCCCAAGGTCACCCAGTGAGCTTCATGGCTGTGTGGGGATTCGAAGCCTGGTCTTATTTTCTTTTATCTTAAAATAAATTAATTAAAAGTACAATAAATTAAAATAAATAAAAAGATCATAGAATACATTTTAAATTAAAGAACAATAAAATAAATAAAAAGATCTCATAATGTAATAAATAAATAAAATAAAGATTTTAAAATAAATAGTATAGTTGTGTTTCTTGTATTCTGTTATTTATAACATGGATATCATAACAGGCATGCATCATACTTAATAACAACAAACCTTAAAGATAGGTTCAGAAGGGGTAGCCATGTTAGTCTGAGATATGAAAACACAAACAAGAGGTCTGTGGCATCTTAAATAAATGTGTGAGTCTTTAAGTCTTTGTGAGTCTTTAATGTACCATAGACTCCTTGTTTGAGTATTAATAAACCATAAACATTACTGTGGCACACTTAAGACGAAGGTGGCTTGGCGTTCAGCAGTTCTGGTGATAAATTAATTCATAATGTTTTCCAAAGGAATTTTTGCTTGTGCACGTGAAGAAGCAGATATGTAAGGTGCCTCTGTGTCATGTGATTACACAGGTATGTCTTTATTCTTCTCAGAGCACTGAAAGAATGTTCTCCTGATGCTGATGATGCAAGTATGGTGTGTAAGAGCTGTAACAGCATAACTTGGTCTTAGAGATTTCAGACTGGCTAAGACTGTCGTCTCAATGATTGTGAGATGTCTTCAATAGTCTTTACTTCAGCAGTTGGAATGACTGTTGGGAGGAGTGACAGCTGTGCCAGAAGCCTGTTCAGATCAAAGTCACAGCTGTGAACTCCAAGGGCCTCTCTGAGGGCTCATCCAAATGGAGCAGGATAATCCATGTTTTCCATATCCGGTTTGTCATCTGACAGTCCTCACTTTGCCTGTTTGTTCGCTCTTTCTTGATTAAAAAAACACGCATTTTTTTGCGCCCACACATGCAGCGGGAGGACCCGTACTTCTCACTTTTTCCCAGCTCTGCCCATAACACTCCCCCCTATCAGCCAATTGGTCCACAAAATATGATGTATGCTCCTCTCCCCCTTTGCAAAGAAGCACAATAAGAGCGTGAAAGTTTGAATTTCCTGTGGCTGTAATGCCACTCGCCACTCTGGAGCAGGGCCGGCGGGGTGTGTGTGTCTCCAGGTGCTTATATGCCAATAATTGCTGTATATATATTTTTCCTTGTATTTGCGATATTACGCAAAAACGAATGTATGTGTTTTTGCCTTTATGCATAGTAAACATTCTGGAGATACACACGGCTGGCGATTCTACCTATTTCTCCAGAACTGCATGTCATGTCTAGGAAAGTAGACCACCAGTCTCTATGGTTGTTGGTGCCTGAGACACTGTAGCAAAAAATGTTTGAACGTAAGAGCACAAAAGTTTGAAGTTCCTGTTGATTTGGTAATAGTGGCTGTAATGTTCACTGAGTTTTTGGCTCTTTTACAGCTCCACTTACAGCTATGACATTTCTGCCTTGTGCAGTTGAGGGCAGCTGGAGCCCAACAGGTGCCTGGACAGGGTCCTGTGCCACCCTGGAGCCCAGGAACAGCAGGAGCCCGAGCAGCGCCCGAGCCATGCTGAGCTTCCTCGGCTCCTGCGGGGTGGTGGTGGTGGAGGAGGCTACTTCACAGCAGCTGCACTGGGGAAGGTTTGGGATAGGAAGTGCCGTGATGTAGCAAGCTCAGTGCGGCAGGAGGTGGCGGTGGCTACATTTCCCCCCCTTCTGGCAACACTGTTAACAAGCCAGGGCTTGGGGGACGGGGATCTCCACCTCCCCCCCTTGCACCCCCTCCCACCCAGCCCCCAAAAGCCTTTCCTAGCTAAGGAACCTGGCGCGGCTGCTGGATCCCTCAATTCTTGGGGGCTGCTGGTGGTGGTGCCTAGTCCAGGTCTTTCCTCCCCCCTTTTGCACACACACATGCGCATTGGACACATCCGTTCCCCTTTCTCCGCTTTGAAATGTTCCCTCTGATAAAAGAGACCTGCAAACCACTTATCTGACAATAATTGCTGTATTATTGCTTTCATTTGCAATATTGCGCTAAACTGAATGTATGTATTTTACTGGGGGTAAACACGCCTGGCAATTCCACTTATTTCTCATGGAACTGCAAGCAAGTAAGGACGTGTCATGTTAATGGGGAGCATCCCCCTTCTAACAGCACCAATTTTTAATGGGGACCCTTCAAAACTCTGGAAAGGGAGGGGAGGAGGAGGAGAAGGAGGAGGGGAAAGAGGCAATCACTGCAGCCACTCCCGCCTCTGCCCTTGTCTTGCGCCCGCTCGCTGGCTCGTAAATTCAAATTTCGCTCTCTTGCGTCCAAGCACAAAGGTCCAAGTGTAAGCAATAGGTTCCCGAGGGAAGGATCAGCCCCAGGCCCGGCAGAAATGGCAGCGGTGGGAGGAGAGGGAAATGTGTGTGTGTGTGTGTGTGTGTGCAAAAGGGGGACGGGAGGCCCTGGACTCGCACCACCACCAGCAGCCCCCAAGAATCAAGGGATCCAGCAGCATCATGGGGTTCCTTAGCTAGGAAAGGCTGCTGGGGGCTGGGTGGGAGGGGGTGCGAGGGGGGAGGTGGAGATCCCCCTCCCTCAAGCCCTGGCTTGTTAACAATGTTGCCAGAAGGGGGAAAATGTAGCCACCTCCTGCTGCGCTGAGCTTGCTACATAGCAGCACTTCCTATCCCAAACCTTCCCCAGTGCACTGCAGTACCTGCTTGTGTGCAAATGCAGAAATGCGCATTTCCACATCTGGGAAGTACATGGCTCTGATTGGTTCAGTTTCCCGGGCTTTTCCAAGCACATTCACGCACATGCACACAAGTGAAAATCCATTATTGGATGGTAATGACGGAAGGGGTACTGGGACACGCCCAAGGTCCGCCCATGGACCGCCTACATCTCTATAAACCGCGGTATTGCATCCGAGCCCCTAAAGTTGCAGCAGATGATTACCGGTTTAAAAAAGCAAATCGCATTTTTCGTGGTAATGCCAAAGTGGATTTAACCATGCGAAAATGTGCAAAAGTGTTCAGCGTCATATGGACGACCGAAAAATAATGAATACACAAAGCGATCATGTCACACATAATACAGTCGTCTGGATGAGCCCTACGTTCTTCTGTGCTGCTGAAATGCCTTCCACATGAAGCAGTCACTAAAGCATTTTCCAGTGTCACTAGTTGGTCCATTGCTGTTCCGTTTTACTGAGATCAAGATCATGGTTGTTTCATCCTTAACAGTACTTAGTGCATCACCAACCATGTCACAGCTGTGGGCAACCTCTTGCAGAGCCAAATCTAGTGAGTGGTTGCTGCAGTGTATGTAAACTGACTTGGGATGAATATCAGTAATCTTTTTTTGAATACCAGAGAAACGCCCAGACATATTAGCTGCACCATCAAAGCAGTGTCCACACAAAGCATGGAAATCAAGCCCCAGACAAATGATCATGTCTTTCACAGCAGTGAAGAGAGTACAAGATATAGAGTCAGGAGGGTTATAAACACCAAGTTATCCTTCTCATATGTTCAATAATTCACTCTCTGCCGAACGCAGACACAATGTAAACTGCTCATCTCCAGTCACATCTTTTGTCCCATCAGCAATTATTCCCCCAAAATGGCTTGATTTCACCTCTTTAAAGATGTCATGTTTCACTCTTTGAGCCATAATTTCAAGTAGCTCATTTTGGATATCACCACTCAGCCATTTGACTCTTCGTGTCAGCTATCTTGTAAGAGCAGGTACATTTTCTGAGTGTTCCTCCAAAACGTCAATCAAGTTACCATCTTTTTGGCGTGCCCCTGCAATGCTTGACCTGTATGGCAGAGGTAGCACACAGAACTAATGATGGCGCATAGTGCTTCTCGAGCCTCCTGCTTACTTGAATGCTTTGTAAGGAACATAAAAATATTCATACTTTTCTCTTTTGTTAGATGGTATCTCACAGAATCAATGTGTTAAATGCTCTTTTCATGAGAGTGGGATTGTTCAACAGCATGTTTCCAATTTGAGAAAACTTTTAGAATAAAACTCACTTCTACATTTGAAGAATGCTTCTTCTCTATAAATGCTCTCCAGCAATCATGGCAAAGAACCACATCACGATCCACATCATAATGAAGCTAGGTGAGCTTCTCAAACCATTTCAGCTGACAAGACCTATTGCCCTTACTTTTTGGAAATTTATAGGATTTTGTTGGCACAAATCTGGTGGTCGAATATGGCGGTCCATCTCTTTCTTGAGGATCATCCTCAAGGTGTTGATCATCTTCATTCAGCTTGCTGCATTGATATGGGCCTTTAGGCAATTCTTCTGAGGCAGAAGCTGTTTTCTTTGATGGCAGCAGCCAGACATCAAGCAATGGCCTTTTTTGGACATTGTCCTGCAACCATTCAGAAAAAGCAACCATTTTTTCTTTCTGTTTGTGTGTGTATTAAAAATCACTGTATGCTGCAAAGAAGCCATGCTGTCACTGTGGCTCTAGAACAGAAAATGAATTTTTAATTTTTTTACAGAATTCCTGAAAGTACCGGGGAAGCTTCTCGCCAATAGGAATTCCATGTTGGGAATCATAGAATCGTAGAGATGAAAGGGGACTATAAGGCCATCAAGTCCAACCCTCTGCTCAATGCAGGAATCCAAATCAAAGCATTCCCAACAAATGCCTGTCCAGCTGCCTCTTGAATGCCTCTAGTGTCGGAGAGTCCACTACCTCTCTAGGTAATTGGTTCCATTGCCGTATGGCTCTAACAGGAAGTTTTTCCTGATGTCCAGTCGAAATCTGGCTTCCTGCAACTGGAGCCCATTATTCCATGTCCTGCACTCTGGGATGATTGAGAAGAGATCCTGGCCCTCCCCTGTGTGACAACCTTTCATGTACTTGAAGAGTGCTATCATATCTCCCTTCAGTCTTCTCTTCTCCAGGCTAAACATGCCCAGTTCTTTCAGTCTCTCCTCATAGGGCTTTGTTTCCAGTCCCCTGGTTATCCTCCCTGCCCTCCTCTGAACCTGTTCCAGTTTGTCTTCATCCTTCTTGAAGTGCAGAGACCAGAACTGGATGCAGTAATCAAGATGAGGCCTAACCAGTGCTGAATAGAGGGGAACTAATACTTCACACTATTTGGAAACTATACTTCTGTTAATGCAGCCTAATATAGCATTTGCCTTTTTTGCAGCCCCATCGCGCTGTTAGCTCATATGCAGCTTGTGACCAACGACAATTCCAAGATCCTTCTTACATGTTGTATTGCTGAGCCAAGTATCCCCCATCTTATAACTGTGCATTTGGTTTCTTTTCCCAAAGTGTAGAACTTGGCATTTATCCCTGTAGAATTTCATTCTGTTGTTTTCAGCCCAATGCTCCAGCCTGTCAAGGTCCCTTTGTTTCTGTCTTCTGGAATTGTGGCTTAAACAGCTGCTCCCTAAGTACATTTACCTTGGAGTAAATCTCATAACTCGATGGACTTCTGTGTAAACATACATACAAATTGGGCTGCATAGCTTATTTTTGCATCCCTTATTTATTCATGCCACAACTATAACCTAGGATTCGTTTTCTATGCAGGTCAGCTAAAGTATTTAGGGGTTCACACCATGTATGAGTTGAGAACAAAAAAAATTAACAATAACATCTCTGCTCTTGTCAACATAACCATACGTAAGGTACAATCTCTACTTATGAAACTAATTGCATTAAGTTAGTGAACCTGCTTATGTTAAACTGTTTGAAAGTTTGAGAATCCTTTATATTTGATTTTTATTACAATTTCAACTGTAATAAAAGAGCAGCATTTAGCTCAAACTGATATTTATAAAGCATTATACTCACTCAGGAACGATCTTGAGTCACTGTGTTGCAGGTCTTTGTTGTTAATCTTCAGTAGGGCTCCAACATGTTGTTGTTATGTGCCTCCAAGTCGATTACGACTTATGGCAACCCTATGAATCAGTGACCTCCAACAGCATCTGTCATGAACCACCCTGTTCAGATCTTGTAAGTTCAGGTCTGTGGCTTCCTTTATGGAATCAATCCATCTCTTGTTTGGCCTTCCTCTTTTTCTACTCCCTTCTGTTTTTCCCAGCATTATTGTCTTTTCTAGTGAATCATGTCTTCTCATGATGTGTCCAAAGTATGATAACCTCAGTTTCATCATTTTAGCTTCTAGTGACAGTTCTGGTTTAATTTGTTCTAAAATCCAATTATTGGTCTTTTTTGCAGTCCATGGTATGCGCAAAGCTCTCCTCCAGCACCACATTTCAAATGAGTTGATTTTTCTCTTACCGGCTTTTTTCACTGTCCAACTTTCACATCCATACATAGAGATTGGGAATACCAGGGATCCAACATACAGATTAAAATTGGCTGCTGCAAAGCTCTCCTCCCTGAGTTCTCCCAGTTCCAAGAAGCAGTCCCTCTGTTAGCTCAAGGGAAGTACTTTGAATGAGAAAGTGTTCCTTTCTAAGGTGTGTGAGCCCCTTTTATGAACAAAATACACCCAAAATAATGGGACAGAAATCTGGACGGAATAAATCCAAATGCCCCAGCAGAGATCTCTAGGCCACTGGGTGAAGGAGTAGTATTCTGAGTAGTTTAAGTGTGTTGCCACCTAGTGGCCAAAGAGCAGATGTATTACTATAGCAAAGTGAGATTGAGCATGCTCTAGCTTGTTGGCTGGAACTGCTCCTAAAATGGCTGCCAGAGTGCCAGGCAAAGGCCTTGATGAAAACAGAACAAAATTAACACAGTAATCTGTTAGTATTCCTGGTGTGGTCTCCATAGATTACAGAAGGGATGCTCATGCTCTGGAGACCTGTTTGTAGTGGCTGTGCAGGAAACAATTTTTTGCCAGAACTTAAGAATCACTATCAATTTTGTTTGGTCATTTTGAGGGGGGGCGCTCAGCCCACCCAAGCTTAGTCCTAGGGGGGCTTAAGGCCCCCCTGTTCTGAGGTCCATGGCTCCATAGTGACTCTGTGGGCTGAAGTATTCTCGCCAGGGCAGCTGGAAAGATGTCTCTGAAAGGAGTTACATCACTGAAACCTTATGTAGGCTGACAAGACCTGGGCTGTGGTGGTCTCTGTCTCCCTCAAGTAGCTAGCTGGGTAGTTGAAGATCCCTCACCTTATTTTTGCCATCTTTGTCTTCTGCAAGATTGGAGAGATGGAAATACTGTAGAAGACTCCAACTTTGAGTCAGAGGATGGTGCAGTGCTGGCTGGAAGTCCCTTAAGAAGGTCCTGAGAATTGTCCCCCTGAGAAAGCAACCTGAACATCAGATCCTCCACCATGCACTGCAAAGTTCCAAGGTCATGAAAGGTGACTGAATGGTGCAACACTGTTAAAAGTGTAGCTGGGGGGGGGACTGGGAATCTGCTTCAGGAGCAAAATGCATTGGTCTGGCACTGCCAAAACAGGAAGTAAAAACAGGTTTATTGTGGCCACGTGTTTCCATATGTAACTGTTCAGTTTCATATGTGAGTGAGTGGGTTGTCTTAGTGGGTGACCAGTTCTGCAGGTCTGAAATCAAGCCATGCCATTACTATAGGGAGCTGGGGAAGGCTGACATAATACAGATAAAACATTAGGATCAGGGAAGAACCAAGTGATGAATTTCCCCCCAAGTCCTAGAGATAGCATTGCCTCCATGCCAGCCCTTTTCTGTAGAATAGCCACCCTTCATTTACTGCCTTTTACAAAACACCTGGCAGGAGGACCTGTGAAGTAATTTGTGACATGGCTGTCAAAGAGAGATGGGAAGAAATTATATGCACTTTGTATTTTAATGTGAACCTACCTAATTTGCTTTTCCCAAAAAGAATGCACACAACTACCCTTCAAAATCTGCAGTTCTCTGAATTTCACAGTGCAATTCTCCAAGAAAAAAAATGTGTACAAAATGTGTAGATGAAGAGAGAGTGTGCATAAAAACGCATACATTTGTGGAAAATGACATATAAAGTGCAGTATATTAGGCAAAATTGCATACAAAATATGTATAGGATAAAAGCATCATAAAATGCTGCCAAATTTTCAAGAGGAAACTACAAATGGATGTAGAAATGCCATGACCTGAATTTAGGATCAGAAAAACAACAAACTGAGAGAAACCAAAATTGACAGATTAGTCTATCCCTACTAAGAAAGTCATGCTATTTCCTACTTGCACTAGCAATCGGGTCTTATCACCTAACGTTTTATTTCCAGCAGGGAGCAAAGGCTGCACTGAATCTGCTGCCAAGAGCTTGCAAAGACACATGCTGATGGAGCCTCTGCTGCTATGGTGAAAATGTAAAAGGAGGCAACTGCTTATCTTTCAAAGAGCAGTAGAGAAGGTCCTCAGTATTACACACACAATAAAAAAAGACCTGTAAGTGTTTTGATCATAGTAGCTTTATGTGACAGACACTGAGTACAATACAAATCGTTCACCTCCTCATATATAGGGAAGGCAATATCTCAGTACCAAAGAACCAGTAGAGGATGGCCCATTAGGGCTCATGCGGCATTGCCCCACAAACTTCAGTCTGTCCTCAGATACCCCCCACCTGTCTGTCTTCTTTTTTACGACGAGCCCAGGGGCTGGTTCTGCCTGTCAGTTTCCACCTCCTTAGTGTAAGGCTGCAAACACACTAGTCGCCTGATCAAAGCTTTTCCATTAGGCACACCAGGAGGGTGAACGGGTTGATCTGCTAATCTCAGTTATGAAATCTCTTTGAAGCTGATTTTTTTAAAAAATGTGCTAAAGCTGCTCTCATCAGGTTTTACAGTAAAAAGGGGTGGGGTTTGAGTAGCGTTGTGTGCCCCTGTTTTCAGAAGAGAGAGGTGGAGACATACTGGAACCAGCAGAACAGGGTGTGTGTTTCTACCCTTAGTGTTGTCTGTGAAGAACTCAGGAAGGAGGAGGTTGGGGGCAAAAGTAGAATTAGTTGGCTCTGCCTGTCATTGGCTCTGGTTCCATTTACTGTTGGCCTCCCTGCCTTCCATGCTACCAGTTCCAAATTAGGCATCAGTCACCACTACAGAGCACATGCTTTGCACGTGAAAAGTCCCAGGTTCAATACCTGGCATCTCCAGTTGAAAGGAAGGGTAGCAGGTAAAGTGAAAGAACTCTCCTTAAGACCCTAGAATGGACAGTGAATGGACGATATTGGGCTGGATGGACCAATAGTTTGACATGGCGTAAGGCACCTTGCTATATACAGACAACAAGATTTATATTTAAAAAAACCTGCATTTATCTAAAGTAATTCTAAACTAAGCCTTTTTATCTTCAGAACATCCAGTTGATACAATCCCCATTTTATAAATCAGAGCTCCTTTATTTCACATTAAGAAAAACAATTTATGATTTTCTAAGTAATGTATCAAGTCAAATTACTGTTCCATCACACATAAAGGACAGAGCTTCTGTGCTCTTCTTAGGTGTGTAGAAGAGACAGCGTCAGGAGATGCAGCTTCTCCTCACCTTTGCATGGCTGGCTGCATCTGCTGAAATTCCCTATTCCATATGAAAGGAACAGAAGCACTGTTCTCTATTTAATTTGATAACCCTACATGTAAACCCTTGGTGACTCGTGCATAATAGAGGAAGAATGAAATGTTCTGTCTAGTAACATGAACACCATTGTCAGATTCTTTGTGCCATGTTAAATAATCAACGCTTACCATTGCTGCATGCCATTAAGTTAAATACTAGTATCATCAGTGCAATAAACGAATGTTACATGCATAAATAAAAGTTTTTTTAAAAATAAATAAAGAGCATTTCAATTATTGTTTCTGTTTGCTGTTCATCATTACAGCTGACAACTTTTTTCTTTACATTGCTGAAGAGCCAAAAGATGGTATGTATGATTGTTAATTAAAATAATTTGACACTGATTAGTTCATTCGAAATAAATAAACCGGGAAGTTAAAATATGGGGGAAAGATGTGCATATGTGCATGCACACACATGCATATGTGAAATCAGACGTTCTACCATTACAGTTTTAACATAGAAATTAAATAATGGTTCTGATAGTCAATGTACTATTCTCTCCTTCTATGAATACATCGTAAATGTAATATAATGTATATGTGGTAAAAATAGACATTAAGAAGAACAATACTGATCAAGGTCTGGAGTGCCAGCATTTTATGTCACCTATTGAGATACCTACTACAAAAGTTTTCAAAATTGATTTGTAATAGAAAATTTGGTTTCTATCAGAACCACTTTGGCTCTATGGCTCAGTATCTTTAAATGGTCACATGGATGTTGATCCAACAAATAGCAGAATAAATCTCTTTGTATGTGACATCTCTCTTAACAATAGACTAGAGAATGATAGACTCATAAGAACACATGAACGGTTCCTGCTTGCCAGCCTCAGGTTCAGTGTTCTACTGAACACTGGTACCCTACTTACAACCAAGAACCTGGTCTGGCTCCTTAGCTGGAAGCAAACACTGTCCTCAAACCCAGCATTCTGCTGGACTCCAGGATCATGACACTGGGAAGAGCATTCTACAGATAGGGTGCCCCAACTGAAAAGACCCTTTTCCTGGTTGCTATCTGCCTTACCCAGAAAGTCTCAGAAGGTAGTCTTCATATTTAGATATGTTGATTGGGAGTGGGAGATCCTTTAGACACTCAGATTCCAAGCACTTCTATTTCTACTCTGAAATGGCACAGCCAGTACCTGATCTGTACATATAGACACTCTTCATATACATTTATATTAAATATTTATGTAAATTTATTTGTTGATATATATGTTATGGAAATTGGAAGGTTATATTTATAATGGGGCAGTCGATAGTGGGCTGTTATCAAAAGTTGATTATTCTGACTATTTTTTGTTGTTCTTTTCCCACCAAAACACAGTAAAATAATTAACAGGAACAAATCTCCAATTACCCTGTTGAAAAGATGATGCCCTTGGAACTCTTGAAAGCGAGTTTCCCCTGAGGGAGAATGCCATCATTCAAACCAATTTTCAATAATTGTTTCCTTGCACTGATTGGCATTGCCAATAGTAGTTGTTGTTTAATTACAATTATGATACAAAGAGGTTTGCATATCTTAACTGTTATGGCCCTACACTAAGTGAGTTCCCACCCCCCAACTATTGCTTTGAGTTCACTGATATTGCTGAAATAAGGTTAAGCTGCATGTCCCTAAATACTGAAGGGCTGTTCATTCTAAGCTGGAGCTGAAGGGGCATCAAGATGTATGATGTGAGGTGGGGCTTTGGGAAAAACCTAAAATAATGTCTTTAATGTGTGGACGCAAAAACAGCGGATTTCTTTACATTGAAAAAAGCAAAAAAACAGCAGAAGTGGGGGCTATCCAAGCACAACGTGAATTGGGAAAATGTGGATTATCCAGGTGAGTTTGGACGAGCCCTGAGCCATTTACCTGGCCCAAAAAATTGCAATAGAGCAGAACCAGTTCATCACTGTTTCAAACTAAATAAATTCAACTATGTCCTACTCAGATAAGATCCACTGAAATTAATGAACCTAAGTCAGTCATCATGTCCATTACTTTCACTAGGTCTACTCTAAGTAGGAGTAGCATTGAATTCCCATTGTTGACTAGCAATAGATGCTACAGTAGAAGATGGTCACCTTTCTGCAGGTCCAAGACAACAGCAAGTGACTATAAGCATCTTTTTTGAACACCAATAATATGCACACCAGTCCACAGCTTGTGTACTGCTGTTGTTTTTCATGAAGTATTACATGAGCTCCTAGAATACACTAATATTTATATGATCTGAAGAGAACCCAAAAGAAAACTATGCTGTAGCAAAGTTTAGTGACCCTCCTTCACTCGGTATCCTTCCAAAACCTCTCAATCATAGTTGGTAGGAAGCACTTTGGATATTCTGACCAAAGTAGAGAAATGATGGCAGTTCATCTTAAAAGTTCAAGCATAGTTTCTGGATATTTACAGAGAACATATTAGAAAATTTAAGTCTGCCTTGTAACATAAAGTGCAAAACACTGTCAAGTCATAAAATCATGAATGTGCACTCATATTCTTATGGGTGTGTAATGTTATGACACTTATTCTTGGGAACCTGAGTGTGTGAACTTGCCACCCACATGTCCCATGAAACACACCTCCCTGAGAGGAGGGGGATCTTTTGCTAAGGATAAAACAAGCGCTTTGCCCTGAAATGTGCCTAAATGGTGCATGTATAACTTAAGAAATGCAGGTCCAAACCAGACTAAAGCAAAGCTTTCTTTTATTGAGAAAAAGAGAATAATAGCATTACAAAATTACTGGGTGTGTGGCAGAATTAATCATTAATATCCTAACCCATTCATAACTTTTAACTAAAGAAATTAAAGGACCCTATTATATAAGGAGTGACAGGTAGGAGAGATTTATTTATTTATTTAATTTCATTTATATACCGCCCTAAGCCTAACAGCTCTCTGAGCGGTGTACATAAGAGAAAACAGCACAGTATATAACTACAATAAATATAACAAAGTCAAAAGCCAAAAACAAACTAACAACAACAAAAACCAAACAGCATCATAATACAACACTAGTAAAATACAATTAGAGTACACTTTAAAGAGTACCTTTTGTTATTTAGGGTGTAATAGGGTACAAAATGGATTTTCTACCTCAGGTCTGTCAAGTTCCATTTCTTTTCTTTCATATCCAACTCAGTCAACACAACCTTTGTGTGCCCTCTCTCTCCCCCTCTCCTATGATGAATCTCCTAGCTTAGCATGGACACCTATCCTAGGCCAACGAGTGGGCAGTGGGATGCAGCTGATGTGATGTGGAAGAGCTCTATCCTGAAATGAAGAAGGAATCTGTTTGCGTCTAGGCTTGGGCCGAGGCACAGAATCCCTTCCTGGTTCTGTCCCTGCCATCCCTTGTTGCATTCTTTGAGAGCGTAGTTATGCATGTTGGAGCTCACATCAGCCCCCTTCTGAAGCCTCTTTTTAAAAGACTTTTTCTCTCTCACCCCCCTGCGAAGGAGGGGTCTGGGTATGAGGTGATTTTGTGTGTGTCTATGTGTGTGTGTATGTTTTTTGCTGACCCTGAGGAACTCAGGCTACTTTTTGAACAATGGGATGATTCTGCTGTGCATGAGGGAAATCTGCCAAGGAGAAGATAACATTTATCCAGTAGCTCTTGGTTAATTTTGTTTCTCACCAGCTGCCCTTATCCTTTGCACAATACCTCAGGAACACATAACCAGCAAAACAAGGGGTGTGTGGGGTGGGAGTTATAGTTCAGCAGGCTCCAGGACCTTGCACCTAACAGTAAACAAGGTGTATTTTTATCTAACAAAATGTATATACCACTTGATTAGAAAAACCTATAAGTGGTTTTTAAAAAAACCATTAAAATTATTCATAACATTTTAAACAAGTAATTAAAATATTTTAAAAACAATGAAAAACAACATTAGACTAAGACAAGATTAAAAAACATCTGTGTATCAGAATAGCCTAAACAAAAATGTATATCATGTAATGTGTACACTGTAAGAAAATGCTGTATGTTTTCTGCTAACACAGACATAAAGATCTGTTCTGGCAGTTGAAGTGGTTGACATATGTGCCTACCTTCTGTAGCAGAGGTCACAGATTTACATCTACAGAGCCTTTTGAAGACAGATGGCAATGTAGAACCAACCCTTCTCTGAAACTGACTTGAAATTTCATTTAGCATTCATCTAGTCATTCTAAAATCAGTTACGATTCACAGCAAGTGATTTGCCAATGAAAAAAGATGTATCATCTCTTCAAATGTATGCCTGGCAAATAGCAGCAACTTTAACTGTTGCCAAATTATTAATTTCCAGTAGAATTTAAACATTAAACGATGACAATCTGGCATTGTATTTTAACTGAGCATCTAACACTGCTGGTTGAATCTGAACAGCTCGGTATTCCCTTTAAAAGAGGCATATGGTATTTTCAGTGGTTCTAAAACATAATGCAGAGAAATATCAGTAAACATTCCATGGGTACCACAACATGCCCATTTTACCATGAAGAACGTCCAGATTCAAGCCAGTACTTGCAAAACTGGAATGCAAGTCCACTTTGGCATCTGACCCACTATTTGGTGGCTGTCAGCAGCTTCTTATGGCCCAGGTGAACACGGGCAAATGCTCAGAAAAAGCAAAAACACTGAATGCTTTTCTCTGAGATTTACAAGACAGACTTTTTTCTTGAGCTTTTTCGGTGCTGTGCTATTACTCTGCCACCTCTCTAATCTCTTTTTAAGTGGCAAAGCATCTATTCATAGAACCGTATACATCCTATGGCATTATTAACAATATGTAATGTAGAGGAAATTTACTACTGAAGCAAATGTTGTATACAGCATAATGGCATTTAATGCTGAAAGCACAAGAGGCACGGATTCTTCTCAAGTCTCAGAAGTAAATCTCTTGTTTATATTTGTTTGCTTATTTATAAATTCATCACAGATTAAGACTTGAATTTAGAATGCATTTTAGGCTACAATCCTGTAACTAGGGGTGACTAACCTTTTCCGGCCCAACGGATGCATTGATTTATGGTCAACAGCCCAGGAGGCACATGTCAAAGTGGATGTAGCCAAAGTGCAAATGTGAGTGTAGTCCGTACAAAAGTATATTTTTAAAGTATATTTTTTAAATTTATTTTTAACTTTTTAAACCTTTTTAAGGTATATTTTTAAAAGTATACTTTAAACAATTTTTTTCAGAAAACAATTGGAGGAGGGGTACAAAAACATTTATTATCACAGTGGGGTACCTATGACAGCAGTCAGCAAAACTAAAAGAAGGGCAAACATGAAGGCCTTGGGCAGCCACAAAAAAAACGTTTGGCATCATGCATCATAGTGGGGGACCAGGCTTAAAAATTAAATAACTAAAATGATTTTTTTGGGAAAAAAATGACACATTTGGAGGTTTTGGAGGGCCACAGAAAACCTCAGGGAAAGGATATATGTGGCCTGTGGGCCATGAGTTAGGCACCCCTGCTATACACACTTATCTGGTAGTAAGTCCCATAGAACCTAATGGTTCTTACTTCTGAGTAAACATGGATTGCACTTTTAGAGTAGTATCGGAAGAGTGGGGTATTTAAAAAAAATTAGATTGTTCCTTTCTACCGGTAACACAGTGAACTGCTTAGAAAAATGTGTTAGGATTGCAAAATAGGCAAAGTGTGCCTATCAACTGTGCCCTTTCCTGGGCAGGGATAATTTGGCTACTGTGACACATGAGTTGGTAACCTTGTGTATAGACTGTTGTAGTGCACTATATGTGGCTCTTCCCTTATGGCTTGTCTGGAGGCTTCAGCTGGTGTACAATGCTGCAGCCTGGATGATGATTGATTCCCCTTACTGAGGGGACATCACACCAGTGCTAAGGGATCTGCCTTGACTGCATATTAACTACCAAACCAGTTTTAAGATTCTGTTACGTACATATAAAGCCCTAAACAACTCTGGATCATGTTACGTGAAAGACCATTGTGCCCTCTGTTGCCCAGCAATAGCATTAATATGAATAAATAGAAACCAGCTAGTTTTCCAATGGCCTAATGATTATTGGCTTGTGGTAACACAGAGGTGGGCTTTTTCACTGGTGGCCCCAGTGTTATTTTATTTATTTTATTAAATTTATTAGTCGCCCATCTGGCTGGCTATCCAGCCACTCTGGGCGATGTACAACACAAAAACATACAATTTACATTAAAGCATTAAAAGTTGGGAGGATGTGGGGGCATCAAGAACCCTAGCAGTCAAGGCTACTTTCTCATCAGGGCCTCTCCATCACAACGAGTCTCAGGGATTCAGTCTGTTTTGCTGGCTGCACAGGCCATGACAGTGAGGACCACCGCTGTGTTGATGAAGAGGACCCCCAGTCCGAAAGCGACGCCACACAGGATGTTCTCCAGGAGCTCCGAGGCAATGGGATCTTTGGGGACCCAGAAAGCCATGGTGCTGAACTTGTCCCGGGGACTCCTGACAGTGCAGCTGTAGAGTTATGGAATGCTCTTCCAGCTGAAGTATGAGAGGACCCATCAGTATTGACATTCCTTTAGCTCTTGAAAAGACACACCTGTTTAGATGAGCATTCCTCCGATCTCCTCACCTGAACCTTGTGTTTTGATTGTTTTGTTATGCTGTTTTAATGGGCTTGTTTATTATATATATTTAATTATGGATGTTTTAATGCTTTGATGGCATTGCTTTATTATTTATTATTTAGTTTTTATGCAATTGGCTTTTATTTGTGAATTGCCTTGGTATTTCTTCCTCAAATGGAAGGTGGTATATACATTCTTACTACTCCTACTTGTTTATATATTTAAGTTTATATTTTTGGAGGCTGGCAGGGCTCTGGATAAAGTAGTTGAACCCCTCCACCTTCTCCACACATACTCTTTAGGACTGTGCCGTAACAGATAAATCCTAACTATAGGAAGACAGTATCATTTACACTGAGATTATGCTGTCATAATTTACCCCTGTTCCAAACTCCGTTCAGGAGCAGGCCTATTGCTAGCTGAGCTGGTCCGAGCCAGGCAGAGGGTAAACAAGTGTTTAAAATAGAGATTGACTAATACCATCCTTTTTGCCAGTGTAACTTCTTCTGGGTTGTTAGATCATGTAACGGAGCTGAACAGAGTTTGGAATAGAGTCCTCCCTGCCCTGCCCTGCCCTTGAAACTCCCCTCCTCTGGAATGCCCCTTTTCCAGGACTTACTGCAGCCTCTGCTCAGCTGGTTTTGACTCAGCTAGCTGAAGCTTGGCTGAGTCTGGATTAGGGATGAGTGAGAAATTCAATTCAGTTCACATTTCATGCCAAATTTATCAAATTCACACTTTCTGAAACATTGAGAACAAAGCATGGCCATCCTTCAAAATTCACACTTATTTGAATTTTGTGATGCAGTTTGCCAAACAATGTTTACAAAAAATGCATCTGCTAGGGGTAAGTGTGCATAGAAATGAATATATGAGTGAAAATAACATACAAAAATGTGTTATGTATATCAAGAAATGGCTTGCAAAAATGTGTAAATTAGTTAAAACTGCCTACTAAATTGTTTATTAGGAGACTTGCACACTAAAAAGCTGGAGAATTTTCATGAGGATTTAAAAACAAAAAACAAATTGTTGCAAGAATGTGAACTGAATTTAAGATTGGAAAAATGAAAAACAGAGAGAACAGAAATTGGCAGCTCTTTCCATCCCTAGCCTTGATGGAGGACCTACACTGGCATAGCTCCAGCTGAGCAGGATGAGGGACTTCAGCCAGTGTAACTGGCTGAGCCCATGCTCATCTGGCTCAGGTGGAGATCCACCTATACCAAACTCCACTCACCCTGGCAGATCTTGGGTATGGATTTTTCCCTCAGTTGATAAAATTAAAATAATCCTCAGGCAAACATATAATTGCAGCAAAAGTCACATGACATTTGCACAGGGCTTTGCCAAGGTCCTTCAAAACTGCCATGCAGTAGTGGGAATTCAGAAGTGCAGGGTTCCTTCATGATAGTTACAGACAATGCCCCTCCCATCCTTTTCCCCCCTCTACTGCATTGAGAATGAAATCCTTGTTAATGCCTTCTCCTACAATAACAGACATCCCTAGGAGCCAATCAGCATGAAAGGGAAGAGTGTTAACTATTGCAAAGAGTCTTCTCAGTGGCTGACTCACCTCCTTTCACACTGTTGCTCCAATCAGAAGGAAAGGACAAAGACGCATGTTAGAAGACTCTTCTCAGTGGCTAACACACTCCCCATTCATGCTAATTGCCTTGTAGGATGTTGGAGACAAAGGGACCCTGCTAGCACCCTGCTCCCAAAAAAGTAAGGTCTCTAAAACTCACTGAGACTCTGGAGGACTACACCCCTGTTCCCATGTGATGCACACCCATGGTTAAAAAATAATCTTGGCAATGCTCAGTGCAATTTATGAAAAACTGAAGTGGCAGATATGACCACTGCAAGAGTGTCAAAGTGACACACACATCCATCAAATGTGTGTGATCTCTGTCCATAAATCTCTCTTTCTTGTTCTTTATTGCTTCAGAGAATGGATCCCGTGTACAATCAATCGGTCATTTCCCACTTGTGTCCAGTTCTTCTACTGCCTAGTCCCCCTCAAAACTAAGGAGCACCTTCTGTCAGAGAAGCGTGATAAATTGGTATTCATAGGAGGCACCCTGTAATGATCTGCAGTTTTTCAAGGGACAACAAAGAAAAGCCATCTTATTCATGCATAAAGTGCAGCTGGAAGTGTAAAACTATCAGACAAATATTTCAACTATTGTAGATGCTAAAGAACAAAAACCCTACAGAGTGCTTGAGAGTGTATCTAGTTTTTATTAAAAAAAGGTATAGAGGAAATGCTTGTAGTATGTATTCTCTTTGTAAACTTAAGATGGGTGTATAGCCAGAAGAGCTGAACTGTTCCGTGATATGGTTCTTTAAGTATACACTTAACAAAAGTTGAATAGACATTTTGCTGGGATATTTGGTATTCAAATTGTTTTGAGAATGTATCTGTAACTTTTAAAAAAAAGTATTGCAAGGCTTAAAACTATAAAAGGATGAAAACAGGACATGTTTGTGTGAAGCTAAACAAAAGAAATTGTTCTTTTAAAATTATGTCAGCCAGTCTAAAAGGACACCACATGCATTAAAATAAACTCTACTGTTATGCTTTTATTTACTACTTTTTTATACTATATTTATGTCAAAGCAGTTGCAATTAAAAATAACAACTTCCAATCTAAGATATATGATCAAAAAGGAGTGAGGATGGGTAAAAGAAAGATAAGCAAGTTTAAGTACCATTTCTTTCAAACTATTATATAATGGCGTTCCTATTAAGGGGCGGGTTTGCCACAACCCCTAATTGAGAGAAGACTTGGGAAGGTTCTCGCAATCTAGAATTGTGCCACGTGGGTTTGATCTTCCAATCAGGTAGGGGTTTGAGCAGCAGTTATAAGGCTGCTGCTCCCCACAAGCGTTTGCCTTTTTTGCCTTGCGGCATTCGTTCTGGCCGTCGCTTGCTGGGGCTCATTCAGCATACATTTGGTGATCGTTTGCATTCTATCTTACCTCATTCCTGGTTCAATTGTTCTTCTGTTATTTTGTTCCGTTGTTATTTCTTCGTGTCCTTCTGGGGTTTCTCGAGTTGTTTCCTGTTAAATCCCCTTCCCGCCGATCAGCTGGGCAGCGAGCTCCCGCCCACGCGCTCGGCGGCTGCCTGCCGGCTCCCTGGCCACGTATATAATTTCATTGAGTTTTTTGGGGCTTTACAAGCTCATTGTTATCCTTTGCGTTGTGTGGCTAGAAAAAAGGGGTCTGCGGGAGGTGGCGTTCCATGGTTGATTCTATCCCTTCAATTGCTCTTGTTGGTTTTGTTTCCATTCAAGATTTAAGCCTCCTCCCCCCCCTCAATAATCTTTCTTATTATCTCGTATTAGCATTGTTAGAGTGATTTTTTGTCTGTGTGTCTTCGTGGTTTATGTCCTCATTTGATTATTGTTTCCTGTTTATGGATAGTAGTTGCATTTATTGATTAAGGCGTTATTAATTTCCTCTTTGCATGTTTAAAGGTCTGGTAATTTGATTTCTTTTCAATTTATATTTAATCTCCCCCTGTTAAGACTCCCCCCCATATATATATATATATATATATATATAATTAAATTAAATTCAAAGGGAATATCTTAGTTATATATTGTTTATTATTCTGGTGGTTATTGCTGTTTCCTATTCATTATCCTTATTTTGTAATTTTTCTTTCTTTGTTTGGAGTTATATCTCCTTGTTTTGAATCTTCTCGTTGTTGGGTTATTGCTCTAGTTTCTCAATTGTTCTTCTGTTGTCTGTTCCTGGCAAAGTAGAATCTCACCATGCCACCCAGGAAGGTTCAACAGAAAAAAGGTGTTCAGGAGACTTCCGGGAAGGGTGATTCGCCTGTGCTGCCTCTGAGACAAGCTCTTGTCTTAGATGAAGTTTTTTCAGCTTTAATCAGTCAGAATGTTTTTTTTTTTTTGACTGGTTAAGATTTTCTCCCGGCCAGGGAGAAACGTGAGATTAACCACAATGCCTGTTTTTGTTGGGAGGACTGGATTTCATTAATTTATGAGAGAAAGTTCAGCCAGCGAATGCCGGACGGACTTCCATCAAAGCTCTTGCTGATTAAGCGACACGTTTATCTTTTCTTCAAAGAAAAACGAACTAACAGGCAAGCATCCTTCTTTCTGTTTTTTTTTTACTTGGTTTAAATTGTTGCACCAAAAAGAGATTTGTCAATGAATCAGCTATAAAGAACTGGGTGAGTTAAAAAAATTCTCTTTCACTCATGAAACTAAGGAAGAAAGAAATCGAAAAAAGCTTATCTTTGTTTTTATTGCAAAAAGCGGGCCTGGAAATGCATTCTAAAGATATTAACGGAAGAGGGATTTTTATTTCGAGGAGGGGAAAAAAATAAACAAATTTGATTTATGAACTTTGGAGTATCATGTCTGGAACTATTTTTTTTTTTGGTCTATTTCATTTTGATGAATCTGCTTACTCACGGCGCCACTAACTGTTTGAAGCTGGGAACTAAACTTGTTTTATTTTCCTGAATATATAAGAGATAAGACAGGCTGTATTGATATCTGCAAGCCTGAAACATTAACCCAATTGTGGCTGAAATAATTTTTTGTTTTTGTGGTTTTAAGAATGACAACCAGGAAAGTGACTGAGACCATGGAAGAAATTATGTTTCAGAAAATAATGAGTGAGATTGAGATAATGAAACAAACCCTGAGACAGGGCAGACAGGAGATGAAAATTGAACTTAGCAAAATGATGCAGGAGTTTAAAAAAATAGGGGATTCTGTGAAAGAGGATTTTGATGGGATTAGAGATGAGAAAAGAAAAATTCAAGGGAAGATACAAGCCATGGAGACTGGAACAAATGAGGAATTGGAAAAAGATCTGGAGTTTACGGATGTTAGAAATAAAGTTTACTGTTTGGAATTCAACGTTGTCTCTGAAGAAACTAATGAAGATATTAGTGATAAAGTTATCAACGTCTTGGATAATTTTCTTGACTGGAATGTGTGATGGAGCTTGACATAGAAAAAATCTATGGAATTAATTACAAATATGTGACAATGGAAAAACTCTTAAGAGATGAGCCAGTGCATTTTGTAAAAAAGAAGAGCAGAGAAGTGACTTTACAACAATATTTCAGCAACATATTTAGAATTGATGGCAAGGACATATTTGTGAAGGGGGAAATTCCCATCAGACTCTTGTTATATGACTATGGCTATGACAGCAAGATCATCATGAGATACTGATAATGGATGAGTGGATACTGAAACCACTGGATTTAACAGGACTATTGAAGATGGAAGATGGAATTAATATTGATAATGGAAGAATGGTTATGGAAATTATTGGACCTAATAGATTCGACGAGATGGATTAATCAATATGTTTATTTGGATTATGGCTATGACAACAAGATTATTATGGGATACTGATAATGGAAGAATGGCTACTGAAATTACTGGATTTAACAGGATTATTGAAGATGGAAGATGGAATTAATATAGATAATGGAATAATGGCTATTGAAATTATTGGACCTAACAGATTTGAATCAAGATGGATTAAGCGACATGTTTATTTGGAGAAAAATTGAAAGATATATCTCTCAAGGAATTGAAATCTCTTTTGGACTTTTTGTGGAAAGAATAAAGTAATGTTTATGAGATTTGATGATTAATTAAGATAACTACTGGAGGAAAGTGATTTTGTAATATAATTTTAGAGACAGGATTGTTATATATTGTAGACCTATGGTTGATCTGCAACAAATCGGAAGTCAACATTTTATTTTATTTGTATAATTGTTTTTGTTTTGTGTTGTTTTTTTTGTTTTTGAAAATTTGAATAAAAATTAATAATAAAAAAAAAAGAAAAAAGGTGTTCGGGTGGTGAAGCAGGCTCCCAAGCGCCCTCCACCTCAGCAGCACCAGTCTTCTGATGAGGACGAAGACATGGGCACCGTTCGAGCGTTGGTGGCTAGGGTAGAAGCTCTTGAGAGGGAGCGCAGGCAGCCAGTGGATGCGGAGGTGGGACCGAGTTCCGCCACTTCAGGTAAGAAATCTTCTCGTTTGGCAGCCAAGAAGCCTAAGTCGCGTATTCTCGCTGATTTGGTTTCTAGGATCGGTGTTCTGGAAGCCACAACTCATGTTGAGGAGCCCACTGTCCTACTGCCTTCAGCTGGATCATCGGATGGTCCATCTGCAATGTCTGCGTCCATGCTCCCAGTTCAAGAGGTGGGGACACTTCAAGGGCAGCCTTCTGTCCCTTCCACTGGCATCCCGCTCATTCCTGCTGACGCTTCTGGGTTTGTCGTCCCATCTGTGGTTGCCTCTCCTGCTGTTTATACAGGTGAGAATATTACACCACATCATGCTCACAACACGATGGCGCAAGCTCAAGGTGTTTTATCTCAAGCTCCTCCAGTGGCTGCTGCACAGCTGGATGGTGGTATTACGCAACCTTTTGTTTTTATGGGTGGAGTGCTGGTTCTGCAGCAGCCTCAGCTTCCGTGGCCTGCTGCGGCAGTGACACCATGGCAGCCATCTGCTTCTTCTTCAAGTCAATCCCCTACTTTGTTCCTCAGGGAGTATATCCACAAGGAGACACCTCCCTTCCTTTGGGTGATCATTTATTAATGACTACAAAGGAAAAGATTTGGCGTGGAGAGTATATTGACTTGTTTACTCTCCTCTTTTGTGAAAATGAGGTGAAACCTAAGGATGGTCAAGAGGTTAGGGAGCATGAGGCAGCCACTAAAAAGAGGGCTGACCGCATATGGCCTAATTGGCTCAACGCCTATACTATTTATATGGGTGTTATGTCTCAAGCTTATCCATCTAGAGCTTTGTCTATGATAAAAAACCAGGATATTATCCATCGTGCCTTTCGGGAATTCTCTGGGACCGCATGGTTGCGGTATGATGAGAATTTCAGACAAAGGGCCGCATTGGACCCCACTCTTCATTGGGACGTGGAGCATGCAGGCCTGTGGCTGCGTTCTATGACCTCTGCTAGGCCCACTTTGGGTGATAGGGCAGATAGCGGGCACATTTTGGTGCGTGCGCAGACTTCCGCCTCTGGCCCTGGCCAATGCGGGCACTGGGTTCAATCCCAGCAAGTCTGTTGGGCATTCAATAGCGCCGGCAGATGTTCCAGGTGCCCCTGTCGGTTCCGCCATGTCTGTGGGCTGTGTGGTGGCACCCACCCCAGTTCTTCTTGCCAGCGTGCATGTCAGGCCCGCCAGGGTGCGGGAGAGCAGCAACATCCCAAGCGAGGTTCTGGCAACAGCGGCGGTACGTTGCAAGGCCAGTAGCCCTATTAAGTTGATTCCGCTTGCCAGTTTGTTGGCCGGTTACCCGGATAAGCGAGCTGCTCAATTTTTGTGGCAGGGTTTTTCTGAAAGTTTCCACATCCCTTTCGAGGGTCCCAGGGTTGCTTCCTCCTCTGCCAATCAGCCCTCTCTTAGCTCCATGGCACCAGTGGTTTTGGCAAAACTTGATAAAGAGATTGCTGCCGACCGCATTTCAGGCCCATTTGCCTCCCCTCCATTGGAGAATTTGCGAATTTCTCCTTTGGGTGTTGTCCCTAAGAAACAGCCTGGGGATTATCGCCTCATCCATAATTTGTCATTTCCAAAGGGTGCATCTGTTAATGACGGCATTTCTCACCTGTATGCATCTGTTAGGTACACATCTTTTGATGAGGCGGTTAGGGTAGTCCACAGGGCTGGTAGGGGTGCTTTAATGGCAAAGTGTGATGTTAAATCTGCTTTTCGCCTCCTACCAGTACACCCCGCCGATGTTGATTTGCTAGGCTTTAAATTTCAGGGCCAATTTTATGTTGATAGAGCAATGCCCATGGGCTGTTCTGTATCTTGTGCCGCTTTTGAAACTTTTAGCACTTTCCTCGAGTGGGCATTGCGATGGCGGGCCTCTTCTTCCTTCTCTGCCCACTATTTGGATGATTTTTTGTTTGTAGGGCCAGCGGGTTCTTCACACTGCCGTTACTTGATGCGATCTTTTGAAGCTTTAGCCATTGAGCTGGGCGTCCCTTTAGCTCCTGAGAAGTTGGAGGGCCCGTCCACTTCCCTTACTTTTTTGGGGATTCATTTGGATACTGTGGCTCAGTCTTCCAGTTTGCCTCCGGACAAGTTGCTTGCCTTGCGGCAACAACTTAGAACAGCACTTTCATTGAGGAAGATTACATTAGCACAATTACAGGAACTCGTAGGCCATTTAGTTTTCGCTTCCAAAGTCATCTCCCCTGGCTGTGCATTCCTCATGCGTCTCTGTGACGCGATGAAAGGAGTTCGCTCTCGTTTCCATTTTATTAGGATTTTGTCTGGGATGAGAGCTGATTTGCGCATGTGGCTTGCTTTTCTGGAGGATTTTAATGGTCTCTCCTTTTGGCGCAAGGAATTGCTCTTAAGAACATAAGAACATAAGAAGAGCCTGCTAGATCAGGCCAGTGGCCCATCTAGTCCAGCATCCTGTTCTCACAGTGGCCAAACAGGTGCCTGGGGGAAGCCCACAAGCAGGACCCGAGTGCAAGAACACTCTCCCCTCCTGAGGCTTCCGGCAACTGGTTTTCAGAAGCATGCTGCCTCTGACTAGGGTGGCACAGCACAGCCATCACGGATAGTAGCCATTGATAGCCCTGTCCTCCATGAATTGGTCTAATCTTCTTTTAAAGCCATCCAAGCTGGTGGCCATTACTGCATCTTGTGGGAGCAAATTCCATAGTTTAACTATGCGCTGAGTAAAGAAGTACTTCCTTTTGTCTGTCCTGAATCTTCCAACATTCAGCTTCTTTGAATGTCCACGAGTTCTAGTATTATGAAGGAGAAGAACTTTTCTCTATCCACTTTCTCAATGCCATGCATAATTTTATACACTGCTATCATGTCTCCTCTGACCCGCCTTTTCTCTAAACTAAAAAGCCCCAAATGCTGCAACCTTTCCTCGTAAGGGAGTCGCTCCATCCCCTTGATCATTCTGGTTGCCCTCTTCTGAACCTTTTCCAACTCTATAATATCCTTTTTGAGATGAGGCGACCAGAACTGTACACAGTATTCCAAATGCGGCCACACCATAGATTTATACAACGGCATTATGATATCGGCTGTTTTATTTTCAATACCTTTCCTAATTATCGCTAGCATGGAATTTGCCTTTTTCACAGCTGCCGCACACTGGGTCGACATTTTCATCGTGCTGTCCACTACAACCCCGAGGTCTCTCTCCTGGTCGGTCACCGCCAGTTCAGACCCCATGAGCGTATATGTGAAATTCAGATTTTTTGCTCCAATATGCATAATTTTACACTTGTTTATATTGAATTGCATTTGCCATTTTTCCGCCCATTCACTCAGTTTGGAGAGGTCTTTTTGGAGCTCTTCGCAATCCCTTTTTGTTTTAACAACCCTGAACAATTTAGTGTCGTCAGCAAACTTGGCCACTTCACAGTTCACTCCTAATTCTAGGTCATTAATGAACAAGTTGAAAAGTACAGGTCCCAATACCGACCCTTGAGGGACTCCACTTTCTACAGCCCTCCATTGGGAGAACTGTCCGTTTATTCCTACTCTCTGCTTTCTGCTTCTTAACCAATTCCTTATCCACAAGAGGACCTCTCCTCTTATTCCATGACTGCTAAGCTTCCTCAGAAGCCTTTGGTGAGGTACCTTGTCAAACGCTTTTTGAAAGTCTAAGTACACTATGTCCACTGGATCACCTCTATCTATATGCTTGTTGACACTCTCAAAGAATTCTAATAGGTTACTGAGACAGGACTTTCCCTTGCAGAAGCCATGCTGGCTCTGCTTCAGCAAGGCTTGTTCTTCTATGTGCTTAGTTAATCTAGCTTTAATCATACTTTCTACCAGTTTTCCAGGGACAGAAGTTAAGCTAACTGGCCTGTAATTTCCGGGATCCCCTCTAGAGGCTGAGTTACAAGTACATTCGGACGCTGCTGGTGGCTTAGGCTTCGGCGTCATTTTTAGGTCCCAATGGTGCGCCGAAAGGTGGCCTGCCTGGTGGCGCGCCTCGGGCATTACGTTGGATATGACATTCTTAGATTTTTTTTCGATTGTTGTAGCCATTCATATATGGCCATTGGCATTTCAGAATCGCACCGTGCGTTTTTGGTGTGACAATCTGGCCACAGTGTGTGTTGTTAATGCTCAGATGTCTAAACCTCCTTGCGTTATGCGATTGGTGCGTGCCTTTGTCTTGCAATATTTGCATTTTAATGTACTATTCATTGCTCGACATGTTCCAGGTTTACAGAACTGTGTTGCTGATGCTCTTTCCTGCTTACAGATGGAGCGCTTTCGAGAGCTTGCACCTGGAGCAGCCCAGCACTCGGTTCCAGTCTCACCTTTCCTGTGGAGTCTTGGCAATTAGAAGTCGGGGCTGCTATTGCTGCTGCCCTTGCTCCCAGTACTCAAAAAGCGTATCAGTGTTCTTCGGTGCAGTTTCAAGCATTCCGTATCAGTGCTGTTCTGCCTTTAGTTTGGCCCGTTCCTGTATCCCATTTATTGCAGTTTATGCTGTACTTAAAAGGGCAAAATAATTCTGTGTCTACTATCGCTGGACACCGGTCTGCGCTGGCCTTTATTTCTAAGGCAAAGGGACTGCCGGATCATTCTGTAGATTTTAGGGTCAGAAAGGTCCTTGAGGGTTGGTCGCGTTCCGCTCCCAGGCCCGCTGACTGGAGGAGGCCAATCACGCCCGATGTCCTCCTTCAGATCCTGGCATTATTTCCTTCTTTATGCTCATCCCAGTATGAGTCACAACTTTTCGCCACAGTAACTCTGACAATGTTCTATGGTGCTTTCCGCCCTAGTGAAGTATTAGTCCCTTCTAAGCGTGATGTGTCTTATCGGGCATTATGCTCTGGCGATTGCACGATAGGTGCTGATTTTGTTAGGCTTTCCTTGAGAGTCTCTAAGACTGATCAGAGAGGCCGTGGTGCCGTTATTTCATTACGCATTTGCCAGGTTTCTGAATTATGCCCTGTGTCAGCGATGCATCAATTCCTGTCTATAAGGCCATTAGGCCAGCATTATCTCTTTATACATGTGGATGGCTCTGCCCTGACTCAATTTCAATTTTGGGCCGTTGTTCGGTGGGCCTTGTTGGCCAGTGGTCACGATGCAGGAGTCTATGGGCTGCATTCTTTTCGAATTGGGGCGGCCACAGCCGCGGCCCTCGTGGGCATGAGCGTTAGCGATATACAGGCGATTGGCAGGTGGCGTTCTACTGCTTTCAAGTCATATGTTAGGTATTGATTTCAGGTAATTGTTCCTTTTGTTTTCTTTAGGTGTGTTGAGCCTTCCAGTTCCTGCATGGATCGTCCTGTGTGGGCATTCTATCCTGTTTTGGGCGCGCCGGAGGGCCTCTTCAACGGTTTCTGGCACGCAGCTGCAGCTTTCTGCTTGGGCTACAGTTAGCTGGGAGGCACGGAGGGGCATGTTATGGGATGCGTTTATGCCCTCTATATGCTGAATTATGTCTTCGGCTAGGTGACCTCATGTTCTGTTGATCCATGTAGGGGAAAATGATTTGGTGCGGCGGCCGGGTATGGATTTGCTGCTTAAGGTCACTCGTGACCTCACGTGGCTCATTCGTTCTTACCCCAATCTCATCCTAGTGTGGTCTGACATGCTTGTGAAACGGGTTTGGAGGGTGCTATTCACCCCAATAGGATTGATAGGTCTAGGAAATGGGTCAACAGAAAGATCAGGGATTTTATTTTATCCCTGGGTGGGGCTTTTATTCCTCATGAGAGGATTAAGTTTAATTTCCCGCACCTGTTTCGAGATGATGGAGTTCATCTTTCGGACCAGGGTTGTGACTTGTTTTTGGAGGATCTTAGGAGGGGTCTTCGGGGTTTGTTTTCCTCTTTGAGTAGAGGGGAGCAAGCTTCAGCTGATCCCCTCTTATGGCATGGAATTCGGGCAGGTGAGGTATAGTGGGGTTAAACTGAGGTGGTTAAGGCATTATGGTAAAGGGCACACCTCAGGGAACCATCAGGGCTTAACGCCTGGTGGGGATCTGGGGAGTGTCCTCGTGGTGACCAGCTTGCGCATCGTGGTGAACGCCTGTACGGCGGAGCCATGCTGCGGGGGTTGGAACCACACACC
Organism: Rhineura floridana; assembly: GCF_030035675.1. NCBI lineage: Eukaryota > Metazoa > Chordata > Lepidosauria > Squamata > Rhineuridae > Rhineura > Rhineura floridana. The sequence goes on along the minus strand of NC_084484.1, from coordinate 67,767,033 downwards.
TGCCTCCATTAGCAAGGAGGGAGAATTTCTCCCACATCCTTGAATATGGAGTTACAGTCTGAGGAGAATTATTTGCCTTTGGAAGGGGAGGGAGTATTCCCTCATAGATAGGTGTAGCCTCACCTGCCCGAAGTAATTTTGATTCGAATAATTGGCTGAGCGTAATTGGATTTAGATTGTTATATTTAATAAATATAACATTATACCATAATTGTGTCACGAGTCTTCTTGGGTGTTGTGGCAATGAAGTTACATGTTATTTACATGTTATTTATGGAAAGAGACTTGATGTAGTTAAAGGGTCCTCACTGTGGCTCCATCATAAATGTCACTTGTGTCCTGGCTTTGTCCCCAACTTTGGCACACTAAGGGAAGGTCTGCAATAACTGCTATCTGTATTTGTAGAGGCTTCTTCGTGCAATTGGGAGATCTGCATGACTGGGGATCCCAATCATATCCAGGAGTCTCCATAGGAGTACAATCAGCCCCCCCTTCAGACTTTCAAATTGGGGCATGCCTGGCTCCAGTGAATCGGTGGCAAAGTACCGTCCTTTTAGAAAGACTAACACAGGAAGCTGCTCTATACTAAGCCAGATCATTCATTCATCTCATTTTGTATTGTCTCTACACTGATTGGCAGCGGCTCTCCAGGGTTTCAGAGTTCACGGGGTGGGGTCTTAGACCCCTTATCTTTTTGAGAATCAGACCTCAGCAGGGTCCCTATGTCTCCAGAATCCTACTACCCAGTCAACATGAAAGGGAAGGGTGTTAGCCATCATCTAAGGACTGGACATGGAACTGAAACAGCCTTGGTCGCCCTGGTGGATGATATGAGGAGGGCGTTGGATAGGGGAGAACACACCTTCCTTGTCCTCGTGGATCTCTCAGCGGCTTTTGATACCGTCGACCACGGTATCCTTTTAGATTGCCTGGAGGGATTAAGAATAGGGGGCACTGTTTTACGGTGGCTCCGTTCCTATCTCTCAGACAGGCACCAACGGGTGGCATTGGGGGATGAGGTTTCAGACCCTTGGCCTCTCAATTGTGGAGTACCACAGGGTTCTATCCTCTCCCCCATGCTATTCAACATCTATGTAAAGCCACTGGGGGCCATCATCAGGAGGTTTGGGCTGCAGTGTCACCAATATGCGGATGATACTCAGCTCTACCTCTCATTTAAATCTTCACCATAGTTGGCTGTAGATACCGTGTCCAAGTGCCTGGAGGCCGTAAGTGGATGGATGGGACGGAATAGGCTGAAGCTGAACCCTGATAAGACTGAGGTGTTGGTCGTGGGAGATAAGAGAAGGCTGGGAGATATAAACCTGGTGTTTAATGGGGTAAGATTGCCCCTGAAGGACCAGGTCCGCAGCCTTGGGGTCATTCTTGACTCACAGCTGTCTATGGAGGCTCAAGTATCAGCAGTGAGCCGGGCAGCTTCGTATCAACTCCAACTGATACGGAGGCTGCAACCCTACCTTCCTGTCCATCTTCTCCCACAAGTGATACATGCCCTCGTCTCCTCTCGCTTAGACTACTGTAATGCGCTCTACGTGGGGCTGCCCTTGAAAACGGTCCAGAAACCACAGCTGGTACAGAATGTGGCAGCACGTTTGATAAAGAACAGCCATTGCCATGATCACATCACTCCAGTATTAGTAGATCTTCACTGGTTACCAGTTGTTTACCGGGCCCAATTCAAAGTGCTGGTATTAACCTTTAAAGCCCTATACGATTTCAGCCCAGTTTATCTGAAGGAGCGCCTCCAGCATCACCAATTATGCCACCTGACAAGATCAGCCACACAAGACCTTCTCTCGGTCGCACCAGTTAAAACAGCTAGGCTGGTGCGGACCAGAGAGAGGTCATTTTTGATTGTGGCCCCCACCCTCTGGAATTCCCTTCTTTTAGATCTCCCCCATGCCCCCTCCTTGATGGCTTTCCGCCGATCTTTGAAGACCTGGCTATTCAGGCAGGCCTATGGGGTTTCTGGGGTGGGTTAGTTTTTAAGGCTGCTGATTACATTTAAGAGTGGGCAGTTTAATTATTGAATGTTGTTGTTGTGGTTTTATATTGTATTTTATTGTACTGTTGTACATCGCCTAGAGTGGCCCTTAATTCGGCCAGATAGGCGACTCAAAAATAAAATGTTATTTATTTATTTATTTATTTTAAAATAAAAGTTGTACAACATACAAGCATAAGCAATCATACATTAAAGCAAAGAAGAAAATAAAACAGCAAAAACCCAACTAAATTAATAAACCAAAAATAGTTGGTTGTATGTAAAAATAGTTGTATGTAAAAAACATACAAATGAGAATATAATATACATTCACTAATAGGCAAAAACCCCTTTTATTTTGAGAATGTACTATCGCCAACAGATATTTCTATCAAACTTTAAAAAGCAGGAAAATTGGGCAGCTATAGTGAATGCACCAGGACAGCAGGAGACCTGACCACTTCTCTGAGATATTGTATTGCTCTACAAATTTGTAAACATGCAAACACAATTTGGATTGGCCTTTCACAGTCCAATTGCATGGCCAATCTCCACAAGATTATCTCAATGTAAATTGAGGAGGTGTAGAATGGCGTGTGTATTTATTTATTTATTTATTGCCGAAGCTCTCTGGGCGGTTTACAATAACTAAAAACATTAAAAACAAATATACAAATTTAGAAACACATCTTTTAAAATCAATTTAAGACACAATTTAAAACACATGCTAAAATGCCTGGGAGAAGAGGAAAGTCTTGACCTGGTGCCGAAAAGATAACAGTGTGGGCACCAGGCATACCTTGTCAGGGAGATCATTCCATAATTTGGGGGCCACCACTGAGAAGGCCGTCTCCCTTGTTGCCATCCTCCAAGCTTCCCTCAGAGTAGGCACCCAGAGGAGGGCCTTTGATGTTGAGCGTAGTATATGGGTGGGTTCGTATCGGGAGAGGCGTTCCATCAGGTAATGTGGTCCCAAGCCATGTATGGCCTCTGTCCCCTGGTTATTGTCCCAAGCCCCTGGTTTATGGGGGTGCTGATTGCTTCTGCACACTGTTATTGCTTAGCATTAGAATCTGGAGAGCTCAAAATGCAGGCTCCCTGACACGGAAACAGCATTTGGGAAGTTTTCCTATGCCTGTGTTCAAAAACAACACAGAGTCTGAGAAACTTTGCTCAAGTAATCAAAACAACATAGTTTGTCCCACACTCCTGCTTCCCAGGTGGGATTGATTGCAACTTTCTCAAGGTTTGACAGGATGGTGAGCTAATTAGCTTATGCATGTTCTCACTTGGTTAATGTAAACAAGTAGCCTGATAGTCAAAACAAGCCACTGAGCTCAGAGTGCAGCTGTATTCTCAAGCTGAACCTGTACCACGTGCAGAATCAGGAAAGATCACTTGATGATTAAACCAGCTACCTGGATCATGGGAAGATAATGATCTAATAGGTGTAAGGCATCCCTCCCAGGGATTAAGTATACCAGGGGGTACAAGTATAGGACCCCTAGATCAGGGAGATTAAGCCTCCAGGGGACTAACACAGCCTCAAAGTATCATCAAGAACAGAGCTTGGAAAAGTTACTTTTTTGAACTACAACTCCCATCAGCCCCAGCCAGCATGGCCACTGGAGTGGGCTGATGGGAGTTGTAGTTCAAAAAAGTAACTTGTCCAAGCTCTGATCAAGAAGCAACATCAAGAAGACTGAAGACTCAGCCCCTCCCAGGCAAGAATCCTCAGTGTGCTGTTGGAAGGTTTCCAGCCAGTGAGGAGCATAAGACAGGGAGGGGGGAGGCAGAGACTGCTAGCTACTTAGTTTCATTTTAGCTGCTTGTAAATACTGCTAAAATAAACGTTTAACCTCTTCACCACCAGCAGTGTTGAAATCTCAAACTTATTTTTCTTGTGCTTGGCAAGGGCTAGGCATTTGGTGTTACACCAATCCACTTGCTGTGGAAGAATTTGGTAACATGTGCCTCTGAGCATATGATGAGTGCTGGCAACACCTGCAATCAGGACTGCATCACCTGTTTTTTGATTGTTTGTTGGTGTTCTTTGTTTCTTTCCTGTGTTACTACTCTTTCTACAGAGAGTCTAACATAGAAAATTATATTTCTCTCATTATCTATCCTAGAAATCTGTGTCAATGTTGTTTTTATTAATTTCAAAGCCTTTTTATCGGTCAATGTCATATGATGGTGAGGACAGCCTTTTATGTTTCAAACGGGAGGTTATATTCTATTTCTATTTTGGGTGCATTAACAGTTCAATCTGAAACTGCAGTGTAATGTAAAATTAGATTGATTACAATATATTGCTACTTAATGAATCCAGCTGTTGGAAAAAACAAACTTGGCCTGCCCAAGATGCATGTGTTTAGCCTGCTATACTTAAACCACTCCAGTTAAGGAAGGGTGTCCATGGTCAATTAAAAACATAGAGCACATCTAGAAATTTGCTAGAATATATTTCACCTCCCACTGTTTTATCTTGTGCAAACTGAGGCACTCATTTGTCCATTGGACTATTCTGCAGAATAGTTGGCACCATTATTCTACAGTTGCTTTTGGAGGTTTTTTTTAATGTAAATTATTATTATTGTTTAGTGTAAAGTTTTGCTGTACTTCACATATTCACAGAAACAGAAGCAAAAGTGAATGATTTGCTATAAGAAACTTCACTAAAATTGCAAAGTAAATCAAACATATTTAAAGTGACTATCTGAATTATATCAACTGTGTTAATATTGTTGCTTCCTCCCTGCTAAAACAAGATCAGTACAGCACATTTTGTTTCTATTATTTGGGCTGGTTGCAGGTGTTTATTTATTTATTTATTTAAAATATTTCTATCCAGCCCTTCTACCCTATAATAGGGCACTCAGGGCAGCTTACAAAAATAAAATCAAACATGTACATAATAAAATTGTAAACAGTAAAATCACACAAACATTAAAATAAATTTAAAATATATAAAATACAATTAATATACACAAAATAACACACACATACACACACACATATACTAAAGGCACTACAAAGGTAAAATTTAATGCAGAAGGTATAAAATCAGTGTCAGGCTCTACCTTCAATCCCTCCCAAAGGCTCTCCGGAACAAGATCGTTTTCAGAAGTCTCCAGAAAAACAACAGGGAGGGCGCAAAGCAAACTTCTTGAGGTAGAGTATTCCAAAGCTTGGGGGCCACAGCTGCAAAAGCTTTCTCCTGTGTTGCCACTACTCACCATAAGCTCAGAAGTACGCTACCAAATTCTTCCAAGCTACACAGAAAGTGGATTAGATTGGGAAAGACCAACCCAAATTGTGTTTGCATTTTTTACAAATTTGTAGGGCAGTACAATAACTGAGAGAGGAGGTCAGGTCTCCTGCTCCCCTGGTGTATTCACTATAGCTGCCCAATTTCCCTGCTTTTTAAAGTTTGATAGAAATATCTGTAGGCTATAGGTACATTCTTAAACCACAGGAGTTTTTTTTCCTATTAGTGAATTTCTCTGCTTTTTAATCTGGGAGGTAAGAAAAGGCATCCTGTGCAAGTTTGCTGAGAATGGATTGATCATTTGCATGCTTATTGGGTTCAATGGGATTTCCTCCCTGGCAATCATGCTTAGGATAGGTGAAACTGCCCATGGGGGAGGAGCTAGACGACAGAGGGGAGGGCAGGGAGAAGTGGGAGGATGGAGGGCAAAGGAAGGAGGGGAGATGGGAGAAGGCTGGAGGGAGAGGGCAGGTTTCATCATTTGCATGCTTATTGAGTTCAGTGGGATTTACCTCTGTGTAATCATGCTCAAGATAGGTGAAACTGACCAGGAAGGAGGGAGGGAGGGAGGGAGAGCTGCAATGGGCAGGGGAGGAGGAAGAGGGTGAGGGGAAAAGTAGGGTGAGGGGAGAGGAAAGGCATATTTGATCATTTACATGCTTATTGCATTCAGTCGGATTTACTCCTGTGCAAACATGCTTAGGATAGGTGAAACTGAGCATAAGGAAGTAGGAGAAAGGGGAGGGAAGGAGGGCTGGAGAGGGGTGGAGGAAGGGAAGAGGAAGGGAAGAGGAAGGGAGAGAAGAGGAGGGAGAGGAAAGGAGGAAGGAGGAGGGGGAGGCAGGTTCAATAATTTGCATGCTTATTGAGTCCAATGGGACCCCCGCTCTACAGCTGATCCCACTGGAGGAGGAGAAGATCAGCTGTAGCACGCTACAGCCGATCTCCTCCTCCAGTGTGATCAGCGGGTTAGGTTCCAGACCCCCACGCTACAGGTGATCTTCTCCTCTGGTGTGATCAGCGGGTTAGGTTCCAGACCCTTGCGCTACAGCTGATCTGCTTTTCTGTGGTTTTTGCTTTTTGGCGGGGGTCTGGAACCTAACCTGCCATATGAGTGAGGCCCTACTGTATACATTTCCAACTCCCTCTGGTTGCTAGGTGATGAACCAAAATTCAAAATGAACTTGATGCGATTAGCCTGGTAAACTGACATTTATAATTTTTTGGTATTTGCATACTTGATTACAGCAATAATAAAAGCTAACTGCCTATAATCCAATAGAAAATAATTGTAGGTAAGATGAGTCATTCAAAAACACAAATGCTGCACTGAGAAAGTTTGGTGTGATTAAGGCCCTGTATCAATTATTATTTAAGGGTTGGGAAGATAAATTTATGTTCCTTACATCGGCATATATGATGAGATATAATTTGCAAAAAGAAAAGCGATTCTGACGCAATCAAAATCATAGTGTTGACTCTATGTTATAGTATAAACATCCTGAGTTGTGGTTAATGGGAGAGAGGTCAGATGAGTTTAAAAAAACTTTATCCGGTTCTGGTTGATTGTGGAAGTTAGAAAGTAAGAGGCCTAAATGCAGACGGAAGCCTGACCTTCAAGAACGTACCAATCTCAGCATAAAAAACACCCCAGTTATCTCATATCCCACTTTCATACAGTTTTACATTTTATTGCCTTCAATCATCTCATTCCTGGGTAATGGATGGCCTTTTCCTAGTGTCTTATTTCTAAGAACCAAATGCCTAGCATCAAGCAAACACCATTTTAAGCATTCAAACAGACCATCAAAGCCCAATATCAAATAGTACTCTACCAAATGACCTGTCAGAGTTCTTCTTGGAGATTCTGAAAGGTTGTGTTTGTGTTCATTACAACTGATTTAGAAAGAACAGTTCACAGAATTTTAATGATCCAAGAACTTAATCACAAGTTGCTGCTAGAGCCATTTTGTGTGGCATAGTGCTCCTTCAATCTGACAGATTCTAGCTGAACAAACTGGTTTCCCAATGACAGTCATTACAATCACAATAAGCAACTTGAGCCTAATGCATTTACACATTGTGATTTCTAAATGCTGCTTGAATTTGTCAAAATGTTATGCTGAGAGGGAAATGTTTACATGGGAAAACAATCTACATTTATTGAGTTATTTCACTCTTCTACCAACTTCTTGAAATGGGTTCATGATGCAGGTACAAGCGTAACAGAATCTCAGTGGATATTTACATCGAACCAGTCCTTCCGTTACCTACCGTGTCTACAAAAATGGTGGCAATCAATTGAGTTGTACCCAGCTGATAGTAAGGCTTCCATCAGTGGAAAGGGGAGGGAAGCAGCTTTCAGAGATTACTTTCTCTAAATCTGCTCAGAGTGCCCCCCAACTTTCTGTAACAGATTTGTGGGGGACAATGGTGAGCTTCAGGGGATAGAGAAATCACCAAAAATTGCTTACATTCTAATTCCACTGATGGACGCCTTATAAGCTGAGCAACACTGTTGAATAAAATCAATTCCGTTTTACTGAGAGGACATTCAGCACCTGAAAGTTTGAGGCAAAATATTGGTATTTACTCAGGTTTTAGGAAAAGTGATACAACAAGTGGCAATTATTACCATTGATAGTGGTTGGGTCAGAAAACTCAGTCTTTGGGAATGAACACTAATTATATAATGCTGATCACTAATTATAGGGCAATGTGCTATATCTTACCAATGAATATTGTTGCCCTAACATTGCAATATTTGATTTGAAATAGATACCTTGACTTGGGTGCAGAATACCTTCTTCACTATTGCCTGAAAACAGTTGGTAAATAAATAGAGGAATTATTGACTACCTAAAAATATGGACTGTGGCTGAAATAACAAAATAAGTCTTCATTATAAGGCTGCCCAGGGAAAAATAATAGTGAATTATTTTCAGAAGAATTGGAAACTGTTTGCTAGATATCTCAATAGACTATCAATTAATGTCTCTTTTTCCCCATTATTTTGTTTTGATAATTGAAGTAAATGAAGAAAAAAACCAATTAATTGTAAAATAAAAACCAACAAATTACCTTATGAGTTTGGAAAGTTCATCTAAAAAGGAACTAGTTCTAATTCAAGTTCAACATGTACAAAAAATAGTTAATTTCAGTTCATGTTTGGCCCTTTAAAAATCAAGCTAACTTGGTTCACATTCAAGTTCACAGTTCAAGTTCATCCAAATGATCCTCAACAATTTTTTTCAGCATTCAGAATGTTACAAGCTGCTGTGCTGAACTATATAATATACTTAAGAAGTCTAGAAAACATCAAAGCACACACACAATGGAATGTGGATTGTTTAATTTATCTTCCCCAACAATTATGATCTTTACAGTTAAAGGCCCAAAAAGTCCAAAAGAGTAAATAAAACACCCTACATTAGAGAACACACTTGAAGATGAACTAGAAATTATTCAGTGTCCAACCCTGAAACCAACCTAATCTATGTTCAGTTCACCCAGCAACTACAGCAACTACTTTTAGGTTAGTTCAGAAATTTTTGAAAAAATTCAGTGAGTTTTGTTAAACTGAACCAGTTCATTCCAAGCCCTGTACCTTATATTCTGAGGCAATATGAAACATCCATCTGTGGTGTTTTATTGGTAATTCACAGGCATAAGTAGGGCAGCTATCAGAGGTCAGCATCACAGGGTACTTTTAAGGCCCATACTTTAGCTAGGAGGGAGACTTACAGCTGATCCCCAGACCCCCTGTCCCTCTTTCTCCTCCTGGTTCTTGCTGCCTATTCACCTGCTCTATCTAAGCCTGTGAAAACTGTAACAAGAGCAGGGAAAGGAGTAGCAACCTCTACTTACCTTGCTGGACAGAGCACAGAGGAGGAAGATAAGCAAATGGGCAGTGGCATGGAGGTGGGTCCATTCAGAGAATCTTTCTTTCTTTCTCTCTTTCTCTCTTTCCCACCCTTCCTCCAGCAGGAGACCAGGGCAGCAAACAAAAGCACTAAAAACAGGTTAAAACAGACTTTAAAATATATTAAAACAAAACAACTTTAAAACATTTTTTTTAAAAGCTTTCAAGACATCTATTTTAAAAAAGGTTAAAAACATATTAAAAAGCGATTTCAACACAGATGCAGAATGGGATAAGGTCTCAAATTACAAGGTTTGTTGAAAGAGGAAGATCTTCAATAGGCGCCGAAAAGATAATAGAGATAGCGCCTGTCTTAAGATAGGGAATTCCATAGGGTAGGTGCTGCCACGCTAAACGTCCGTTTCCTATATTATACCGAATGGACTTCCTGATAAGACGGTATCTGCAGGAGGCTCTCACATGCAGAGTGCAGTGATCGACTAGGTATATAAGGGATAAGACGGTCTTTCAGGTATCCTGGTCCCATGCTGTATAGGGCTTTGTACACCAAAACTAGAATCTTGAACTTGGCGCAGTAGCTAATGGGCAGCCAGTGCAATTCTTTCAGCAGCAGGGTGTCATGTTGGTGATACCCTGACTCAGTGAGCACTCGCATTGCCACATTTTGCACCAGCTGCAGCTTCCGGACCAACCTCAAGGGCAGCCCCACATAGAGCGAATTACAGTAATCCAGCCTGGAGGTTACCAGTGCATGGACAGCAATGGTCAGGCTATCCCAGTCCAGAAACAGCCTCAGCTGTCTTACCAGCCAAAGCTGGTAAGAGGCACACCTAGCCACTGAGGTCCCTAGCGACAAATATGGATCTAGAAGCACCCCCAGACTACAGACCTGCTCTTTCAGAGGGAGTATGACCCCATCCAAAGCAGGCAACTGACCAATTATCCAAACCTGGGAACCACCAACCCACAGTGCCTCCATCTTGCTAAGATTCAGAGTCAGTTTATTGGCCCTCATCCAGCCCACCACCAAGTCCAGGCACCGGTCCAGGGCTTGCACAGCCTCTCCTGATTCAGACATTACGGAGAAATAGAGCTGGGTATCATCAGCGTACCACTGACACCTCACCCCAAATCTCCTGATGACCACTCCCAAATAAACAGCATGGAGGACAAGATGGTACCCTGCGGCACCCCACAGCACAACTGCTAGGGAGGCAAAAGATGATCACCCAATGCTATTCTCTGAAAATGACCTTGGAGATAGCACTGGAACAAAACAGTGCCTCCAATACCCATCTCACCAAGTTGGCCCAGAAGGATACCATGGTCAATGGTATCAAAAGCCGCTGAGAGATCAAGTAAGAGTAACAGGGTCGCACTCCCGCTATCCTTCTTCAGATAAAGGTCATCCATCAGGGCAACCAAGGCCGATTCAATCCCACAACAGGCCTGAACCCAGACTGGAATGGGTCAATATAATTTGTTTCATCCAAGAGTTGCTCTGCCACAGTTGCTGTGCCCCAACCCTTTCAATCACCTTCCCTAAGAAGGGGGTATTTGCAACCGGTCAGTAATTGTCGCAGACCAATGGGCCCAGGGTGGGCTTTTTCAGGAGCAGTCTCTTTCAGGGTGGCTGGAACCACTCCCTTACGCAGTGATGCGTTGACCACACCCTGGATCCACTCAGTCAAACCTCTTCTGCAAGCTTTAATGAGCCAAGAAGGGCAAGGGTTGAGAGGACATGTTACTGGCTGCTTCATCACAAGCATCTTGTCTACGTCATCAGGCCGCATCAACTGAAACAGATCATAAGAAGTTGCAGCAGATGTTGCACTGGACCACCTCACTGGGGAGGGTCCAAGGGTCCCACAAAACCTGGACCTGGCACTTCACATAAGTCACCTCTTGATTCTGTGGATCACCCATGGATTTTGATGGGGAAGATAAGTATATTCTTAAATCTATCTGTAAGATCAAATAATTGTTTTTATTTATTGTATTTAAAAGGTTTAATCCCCCACACACCTCTTAGGTATGAACACTATCAGACCAGCTAACAATAAAATCAGGTTAAACAACTTCTCTCTCATTTTCTTTCTCTCTCAGTGACAAGTAAATACCCACTTCCCCTTAGCCATGAGATCATTTCCCAATTACTAATAGGATAAAGTGGAGGAAGATCCTAAGTAATTAGATACAGAGAAAATGGGAAGAACACAAGTCAATATACAATTCTACATATTTGTCCTCAACAGTCATTTCTGGGTAACAGCAGGTGAGAAGAGGCTCAAAGAACAGTCACCAATGATTGCTCCTCTCTTAGCTTCCACATTTTTTAAAATAAATAGCCTGAACCTGTGTCAACATGTAATTCACCTTACCGAAATCCCACTACAGATCTGAAAATATTTTATCAGCTAGAAATCTCTCTCCCTCTCTCTATATATGCAAATGTTATGCATCCAGAATCCAATTTCAGGAGCACAGGTTCTTGTCTATACCTGCACAGAGGTAAATTTGAATTCCCCCTTATCTTGGTCTAATTCTCAGGTAGATAAGTTGCTAAATTAAACTCTGAGGTAGAACCTGCTGTGGAACATCGGAAGATTAGAGCTGTTAACCTTTGTGTCTTACAGAAATTCTTCTGTGATAGCAATTTTTTATCTTCAAGTGCAAGGGTGCACTCAAGATGGAGTATATGTTGCATGTACCCTAGCAAGAGGCAAAGCTTTACCCTGGAATCAGTTTTCAATTGTATCAATAGCTACATCCTGGAAAATGTGAAATAAGGAAAATGGGACTCTCAACATCTGCAGTTGCCTCCTCCTCAGTGTGGAGAGTGTACCACAACCTCTTCTCTCAAATCAGGATTAAGGAGCAGGATTAAGTCAGGCTTGAGCACTGGGTCCTCTCTGGAAATTAAACAACATCCTTTGATATAAGAGGAACTACAAGGAAGAGGCAATAATTGTGATGAGGAAGCTGCTACCTTTTTCTCCAAAAACCCCTTGGAAAATAACTAGGCCATTTCCCACCTAACCAGTTCCTTTTTTTTCAGTTCTCCGGTATGCCATCCATAGGTTAGAAAAAGATTTTACAGTTATACAATTTCTTTGTGCCACCTCCCATTTCTAATGTTCCTTTGACTCTCCTCAAACACTGATACAATTCCTGCTGATAAATTTCACTGAGGTTCCCCAAAAAGGCTTTGAACTGACCCATGTAACTGAAGGTTTTCCCAGAACTGCCACATATTCTAGCTGATTTGGGATGAAATTCTGTGCAGCTATGATTAGATCTTTAAGCATGAGTAGCCTGGCTGGTGACTCTGGCCCACTGGGCATACCTATGGAAACAGAAGTCATTGAAGGTGATGGCCAGGCGTATTGCATCCTGCTCTACATTGGAAGGTTGTTGGTGGAGTGGGCACTCTCAGTACACATGTTCCCAGTCCCTATGCACTTTGTGCTCTTATTCACAAGAGGTGTAATCATTTTGTTTGTGGCACCATAGAGATAAAAAAATGAGCTCAACCATAAACACAAGAGCAAGGCATCAACAATTTGAAGCAAGTTGCTTCAGATAATCTTGAAAATTCTCCTATTTCTCAAAGACCGCTACAAGCTAGAAGTACAAAGGTCACCCTAAACAACAGAGAGCATTTTATTAGACAGAGCTTGCACTCCTTGCCTATACTTGCCTTAAGAAATCATTACATTTCAGAAAGAAATTAAAAGATGATTGTGCTTTTTTAAAAAAAAAAAAAAAGGAAAGAAAGACCTGCACCAAAAGAAAGAGAGACAACTCTGTGCTCTAGTGGTAATTGCTACTAAACAACTAGTTGCTCCCACAGGGGAACCTGCTGTTGCCATCAGCAACCATTTCAGCAGGAGCGCTGCTCCTACAAAAGTCTGAGCTTTGTCCTTCAGCACTAAATGTGAACAGCTTTGTAAAGTTACTAGCTTTGCTGCTGACCAAAGTAGTCCTTTGAACCATCCTTATTCCAGGCTTCTGTTCACAATGCACAATCCAGTTTGCCTGAGCTTAGATTCACGTATGCCCTTAACTTCATTGATTAACAAATGATCCTATCGAAGAATAAGCAAATCACATAAACAAAATAATGAAGATATGTGTATGGAATGAACCAGGAGAAACCAGTAAAATGGCAAAAAAGCAGCAGCAGGGATGAATATTCAAGAGGAATATTCAGCACTTTAAACCCTGCTCATGTACGCTTGAGTATGACATGGTGAGTACTTAAAGGCACAATTAATATTTCAGAGTCCTTTCTTCGAGATTTATTGTTAATATCAAACAGTTTAGTGTCAGAGGAGGAAGACAGAAAGAAGGTTAATGTTTGGTTTTCTTTTTGAGCAAGAAGTAATGGCTCACATGTATGCATTTGTAACCTGCAAAAAGCATGGGGTGGTGGGATAGGGGTGTTGGGGACCGGATGGACAAATGAAACAAATCCACTGAGGCACTGGAATAGAGAGCATTGCCTAGCATATGTCATAACCATCACAAGATGATAGGCTTCAGAAAGCTATCTACCTATCTATCATCTATCTATCTATCTCTGTGTGTGCATGCCCACTAGACTGCTTCGATCTGCAGAACTGAGACTGTTGCAAGTTCCATGTAATATTCATTCCACTGTTTCAAGAAATCAATCTTGTAGTAGCAGCATCTATTATCTCCCTGCCTATTAGTATTACACAGGCACCTTTTGTTGTATTGTTTTTGACACCTACTAAAAACATTTTTGTTTAGGAAAACCTACCTAGGTGTTGAATTTTATTATTTGTTTCTAAAACTGTTGATTTATCTATATTTTGATAAAGTTATTGTCTGCTGTTATTAAAGCCTGTTTTACCATTATTTTTATTATTTCTTTATTTCTTTATTAGATTTATATTTTGTAAATCACTCAGATAAGTTTTGGATTCAGCGTTGTTTTGAAACTGGTGTAGAGAGTAGCAAAAATATCCAAGAAATCGGTGGTGTGGAGTTTGGTACTTGCCCTACATAGTAAGAGGTGCCCAAGGATTTTTTTTAAAAAGCTTTGCATTTCTTTCAACCTTTTTTTTAAAAAAAATCCCTGCCTCATGCCACCTGCCACAGCCCAAGTAATGCTGCAGCCCCCGTCTCTAATGGGAGAACATTACTTACCATTCTCTGAACATTCCTGTCTTTGTGGTTTAAACAGATTGAAGATCTTGACATATTCTCTATTGTCCTTTATATTTCAAAATTTACAGTAATACCTCAGTTAACAAATCTTCCAGGAACAAAGCTCTTTTTAAGGAAGACTTTTTTAAAAGGTGAAACTAACCAGCCTGTGTCTTTGCTTTGCTATCAATAAACTGAGAAGCCTACCCCATTGCTTTAAGGTGAAATTGACCAGCATGTGCCTTTGCTGAGCTATGGATAAACCTTCAACCCTGTGCCTTTGCTTTAAGGTGAAACTGACCAGCCTATGTCTTTGCTTTGCTATGGATAAACTTTCAAGCCTGTGCTTTTGTTTTGCTAGGGTGGAACTGACAAGCCTGTGCGTTTGCTTTGCGTTAAAGAGATATCTTGCTTTCTCCCAGGGCTGGGGAGGAAAGGATCCAACATGATTCAAAGGAGGAGAAGGAGAGGAGCAAGGAGAGAGTGGGTGTTGGGTAGGCACCCTTTAAAGCCCCTGTTGAAGCTGCTCCCACCATCTACGAGCAGGTGTAGGAACGTATTCCTGTTCTTTCCATGTTATGTCTACCTCTGGTACCAAAGTTTCTGTTAAAGAAGTAATATCCAGAAACGCATATATTTGTTAACTGAGGTATTACTCTATATTAAAAAATATATATTTATATAATTCATTGAGAGAGCGATACTTGGGACCAATTTCAGTGACAGATGGGGAGACGTCTGACCATGAAACTATAATTTATATATTGGGAGGACAAGATAATTATACAACTGTGAACACTGCACATTTTCTATCTGCAGTAACTAATAAGAGGAGAAAATTTGTAAGAGAATGATCTGTCCTGCCGGGGAGATTCAGAATTTTAAATTTTGTTTTATGCTTTATTTGTTTAGATTTTACATAATGTCATTCAGATTTGCATAAATCCATTTTATTTTATCCCATTTTATTTAATTTTAATATTTGTTAAAAGAGGGATACTTTCTTCCTTTTTAAAGGGGCATGCTGTGATCTGTCAGGGAAATTTAGCATTTGTTTATTTGGGTCCAAGTTAAACTTCTATTAATGTTAGCTTGTATTATTTTCATTCTGTGAAACCTTTGTTCTGTAATGGTTAAGTCACATGTCAGTTCAGAAGCAAAGAGCATCGAGTTCAATGGAACTTACTCCTAGGTAGTCTCTCTTCAATTAAAAGAAAAGGCTTAATTTAGACCACTGCATTTATAAGGTAATAGCATTGAAATAGCTGCTCTTGAGAAAATCTAAACTCTTTAAATTGGTATGGTGGTAATACTTTGCTTTGTAAACATCATTGCATAATTACAGTCTTATTGTTCCACATAATTTGATCTTCTATAGAGCTTAAGGCACTTGCTGCAGTGCTCTTGAATATTTGTCAAGGGTTTCTCTATGAAAGACAGGGGAAAATATAAGAATATTCCTTTTCTCTCTATACTGAGGTGTATTAGCATGGAAATCTAATGGCAATTTACAAACCACTGACACTGGTATTATTCAGAATGATTTTCACATGTATAATGCTTTAAGTTATAGCTCAACTAAAATGTTTTCCTGTGTAGTATCAAAAATACGCAGTTGTAAATTTTAAGCCAAGTTCCTGAACTTTAAATGGCATGAGATTATTATTGCTATCCTCCTTTCTTTGGGAGGGAGGGACCTTGAGTTTACTAAATTAAGGGCAATCAACATGATGCCCTCCAAATGTTGTTGGACTACAGCTTCCATCTCCCCTGCCCTTTGGCTTGCCAATTAGGGCTGATCGGAGTTGTAGTGCAACAACATCAGGAGGTGCCCCTGTACTAAGCCTTATTGCTACATTTTCAGAAAAAAATTAACATGCAACTTTTGTTATCTGCTAAAATTAGCTCAACAGAATTAATGCCCATCCACAATCAAATACAATCCCTGTTATAAAGAACACCATCCCAAAATTGTGTAGAGATCTCTGCTATAGGGAGAGTCAGGATATTTTGAAATCTGTTGAAGTTGGTCAGCATTCCAACCATGACAATTTTTTCCCCAGTTAAAGCTTCCTCGAGCCATAGTAGTTCAGAAAGGGTTAAAGAGGAATTGAGATCATGACTAAGCTACACTGATCCACCATATCAGGGTTGCTCATCATAAAATATTTTGTACCAAAGCATGGAGATAGAATGCATGTTGAATGTGTTCAGCTTTTCACATCATGCAGGGCCTCATCCTATCTCATTTACTATGCTTTTGAATAATAATAATAATAATAAAATTTTATTTTTAGGCCGCCTATCTGGCCGAATGAACGGCCACTCTAGGCGGCGTACATAATTAAAAATACAACATATAATACAGTTTTAACATATAAAACAATTTTAATCCACCAACCTACATCTATACACTGTAAACTAAAATTATCTAGGAGACTTGTATGCCCGCTGAACAGGAAATCTATGTGAAACATGAAAGAATTTTTCATATGTGGTACAATGTTAGTTATTTTCAACTTAAGTGTCTGTCTCGGGTATCTGAGAGGTCATATATCATAGCGGCTAAGATTATGAGCCACATGAGAGTCCTTGACTGAAATCCTGCCTCATCTGTGACTTCACTAGCTAGCTTCAGCACACCACTATTCTCCTAGCCCCAGCTTCCCATCTGCAACGTGGAGCTTGTGATGTGGCCTACCGTACCCAGATACTGAAAAAAAAATGAGTGCCAATGACAGCTTCTCTCCCAGAGTGAATTGAAGCATCACGGGTCCAGGGGTCATCACTTTAAACATACTTACATTGAACCTCATTTGCCATTGTGTTGCCCATCCATGCAGTTTGGAGAGGTTCTTTTGAAGTACTTTGCAGTCACCTTGGCTTTTCATCACCTTGGTTGAAATAAAAATATAGTGCTTGGAGCACAATGGGGCCTTCTGTGCATGTGATGGTGTATGTGTGTAACCCAACATTACACAACAACAACAAAACACACAGACACACACAGAGTAAGATGGAGATTTATATACGAGAGAGAAAGAGAGAGAGAGAGAGAGAGAGAGAGAGAGAGAGAAACCCCTACAAATGGGGTAGTGCTAGTGGTGAAAGGAAGAGACTTAACAAATAATAACTAAACACAGATTAAACTCAAGACAGTCACAACAGTAACAGTCAAGAAAAAAAATTATCTCATTTTCAGAAAGGTTTTAGGACATTATTGGCCTGGAATAAGAAATCAAGAAACAGAAAAAGTAAAGGAGGTTGCACCAGTAAAAAAAGACTACCAATTTTACAAACCCTTGAAGCATTGCTGCTCCTAGGAGAATCAACTAGCAAACAAAAGTAAAAAAAGAAAAAGTGAAACATTTTTTCCACATCTACTAAAAGCACTGTGATTGGAAACAAAGGAGAGCTGTGTGGTAATTCATTCCCTGATTGGAAGCTACAGCTGTCAGTCATAGAACTACACCCTCCTCCCATACCCTCTGTCTGGACAGGTTATGAGAGATTTCAAAAATGTATCCAAATTGACCAGAAAAAGTCAAAACACCCTTCTGAAGCTCCAAAATAGTTCTAAAGTTTTTGGACCTGCTCTTTTCAGTTTGGACTACTTCAGACCCATGCCACTTCAGATTCTGAAGCAGGCCACTCCATTCAGAAGTGTGCTTCTGTCCGAGACAAAAACCCACCCCAGTATTTATTCAGTCAGTGGATTGCCTAATAAATATCTCTGTTGTAGAAAGTGCAAAACAGGATGGGAGACAGATGGTCAGCTAGTGAGTTTACCGTACTAGAAATAATAATATTAGTGTGAACTAACTGGCATTAAGGGACGGAGAGCGCAAAAAGTCAGGACATCATTTAAAAGAGAAAACCTAGGCATATTTCACAAGCATTCAGTTGCCCCGTGGGTTCCTGTTTAATCTTTTCCAAGTGTGGGCATTTTGAGCTCATTTTATTGTATTATATATGGATGGATTGCCTTCAAGTCGATTCCGACTTATGGGTGACCCTATGAACAGGGTTTTCATGGTAAGTGGTATTCAGAGAGGGTTTACCATTGCCTTCCTCTGAGGCTGAGAGGCAGTGACTGGCCCAAGGTCCACAGTGAGCTTCATGGCTGTGTGGGGATTCGAACCCTGGTCTCCCAGGTTGTAGTCCAACACCTTAACCACTATGCCACACTGGCTCTCATATTATATATACCGACTTCAAATTTGATAGGGGGAAATGGAATGGAGCCCTTTCATTGAGCACGTCATGGTGCCTGGATTCACAGTTAAGAACATAAGAAGAGCCCTACTGGAGCAGATCAAAGTCCTGTCTTCTCCAGTCTTCTGTTTTTCACAGTGGCCAATCAGAAGCCTATGAGAAGTCCACAAGCAAGACATGAGTGCAATAGTAGACCTTACCCACTTTCCCCAGTGGCTGGTATGCAGAGGCATGCTGTCTCTGAACCTGAAGCTAGTCACCATGACTGGCCATTGATAGCCTTATCTTCTAAGAATTTGTCTGATCCCCCTTTAAAGTCATCCAAGTTGGCAGATATTGCTTCATAAATTCCATAGTTCAACAATATGCTGTGTGAAGATGGATTTCCTTTGCGTCTCCTGAAGTTCCCACCATTAGCATCTTCTGCCAAGATATATAGGTTGCTAGGCTAAAGACCTCCTAATATCCTCTCTGCAAGTTCATACCATAAGCAGAACTGGGATGCACTATATACTGATTTTTTTTATCAAACATTATTCTACAGCCACAAGAGTGGCTGTATACTATAGCGAGCATGGATTTTTCACATTCCACAATGTTAAATTGAAAATACCCCCATGCCATTCTGATGCTTCCCATAAACTCATTTCAAAACAAAACCTTACAAAATGTATAGTCCTGGACTCAGAAACGCTTGCTTAACAACCCTTTCAATTTTCATGGCGACACACAAAACAGTCAGAGAGAATAGAGAGTTCAAAGTCTAAAAAGAGAGAAAAAACCCAGAGCCCTTTTGGACTTTTCTCTCAGAGTTCTCATAATCTGTTGAAATTCATTAAAAATCAGCCATGTTCACAGAGTACCTGTAATACTGACCTTGCCCAAATACTCTGACCTTCATCTTCTGCAGTTTAAAAGTTGAAAAAATCAGCCTGGCTGATTTTTAATTAATTTAAGAAATTTTGGCTGGAACCCTATGATAACGAGTGGCATGCTCAGTAAGAACCAACTGTCAGTGTTCTAAAAACCTCACAGCTGCTTGGTTTGCCTAATCAGGGGGCCACACCCACACCAG
This sequence comes from Rhineura floridana, assembly GCF_030035675.1. Classification (NCBI taxonomy): domain Eukaryota; kingdom Metazoa; phylum Chordata; class Lepidosauria; order Squamata; family Rhineuridae; genus Rhineura; species Rhineura floridana. The sequence continues at coordinate 67,747,409 of NC_084484.1, read as the reverse complement.
ACTTTGATTTCACTCGATACAGTCATGGCTTCCCCCAGAGATTCCTGGGAAGTGTAGTTTGTGAAGGGTGCTGAGAGGAGACTCCTATTCCACTGACTGAGCTCCAGTGGCCAGACTGCTTTAACAGTCAGCCACTCTGATTGAAGGTCTGTGAGGGGAACAGGGCATCTCCTAGCAACTCTCAGCACCCTTCACTAACTACACTTCCCAGGATTCTTTGAGAGAAGCCAGGACTCTCCAAAGTGAAATAAAGGCCTGGTGTGGATGTGGCCAGGGAAGCTTTGGTTTAAATTAGGGTGGGAGGCTACATGTGCCTGCTGTACAATAAAAAGGTGGGGGAAATCCTGAAAAGTAATAATACTGTTCAGAATGTTTTCCTTTTGGAAAGGAAAGGGGCTTCCCCTCTGCCCAGTGCCCACCCACCCAATCTCCTCCCCTCCCCCTTCCCTCCCTGCCCCGCCCCAGGTCAGCGTTGGACTAGGACCTGGGAGACCAGGGTTCGAATCCCCACACAGCCATGAAGCTGACTGGGTGACCTTGGACCAGTCACTGTCTCTCAGAGGAAGGCAATTGTAAAACCACCTCTGAATACCATTTACCATGAAAACCCTATTCAAAGGGTTGCCATAAGTTCGGTCGAATTGAAGGCAGTCCATTTCCATTTTCAAACATAATTGCACAGAAATAAATCCCATTGAAGTCAAAAAATATGTAAATGATCAAACTAGGGTTGCCAAGCCCAGCCTCCAAGAGGTCTTCTGTATCTTTAAAAGTTGTGCAAGGGGAAGGGAGAATTTCACCTTGTGGTTTTTCCCATTACAGTATTGCAAGAAAACCTGTACTTGGCTGAATTTTCTCTTCTGTTAAAGATACAGAATAATTCTCAGACCCTGAGCCTGGCAACCCTAGATCAAACCCTCCCTCCTATTCCCCCCTTGCCCCTTGTTTCCCCTTTCTTTGCCCCTCCCTCCCCCTCCCCTTCCAATCCTCCCTTCCTCCTCCCCCTCCCCTTCCTCCTCCCCCTCCCCCTCCCCCTCCTCCTCCCCCTCCCCTTCCTCCTCCCCATGGTCAGTTTTACCTATCTTAAGCATGATTGCATGGACGTAAATACCATTGAACTCTATAGGTATGCAAATGATCAAACCTACCCTCCCCTCCCCTTCCTTTGCCCCCCCTCCAATACGCTCCTTCCCCCTCCCTCCAATACACTCCTTCCCCCTCCCCCTCCTCCTCCCCCATGGTCAGTTTTTCCTATTCTAACCATGATTACATAGCAGTAAATCCTATTGAACTCAATAAGCATGCAAATGATCAGACCTGCTTTCCCCCTCCTTCCCCTCTCCTCTCCCTTCCTCCCCCCCTCTTCCTTCTTCCTCCTCCCCTGCCCACTCCATCCCTCCATCCCTCCTCCGGATCAGTTTTACCTATCCTAAGCATGATTGCACGGGAGTAAATCACACTGAACTCAATAAACATGCAAATGATCAAACCTGTCCTTCTCCTCCCCTCCACCTCCTGCCTGCTCCCATCCCAGTCCTCCCCTCTGCCTTTCCTCCCCTCCCTCCTCCTCTTCCTCCTCCTGCCCTCCGTATCCCCTGTGGTCAGTTTCACCTATCCCAAGCATGATTGCAGGGGAGTAAATCCCACTGAACTTAATAAGCATGCAAATGGTCAATCCATTTTCAGCAAGCTTGCACAGGATCCCATTTCTTATCTCACAGATTAAAAAGCAGAGAAATTCACTAATAGGCAAAAAAACCCTTGCAGTTTAAGAATGTACCTATAGCCCACAGATCTTTCTATCAAACTTTAAAAAGCAGGGAAATTGGGCAGCTATAGTGAATGCATCAAGAGAGCAGGAGACCTGACCTCCTCTCTGAGATATTGTACTGCCCTACAAATTTGTCAAAATGCAAACACAATTCGGGTTGGTCTTTCACAGTCCAATCCACTTGCTGTGTAGCTTGGAAGAATTTGGTAACATGTGCCTCTGAGCATATGGTGAGTGGTGGCAACACCTGCAATCAGCCCAAAGAATAAAAAGAAGACACGCTGTGCTGATCTTGTTTTAGCAGAGAGGAAGCAACATTATTAAGACAGTTGATATAGTTCAGATGGTCACTTTAAATATGAATGATTTACTTTGCAATTTTAGTGACGTTTCCTATAGGAAATCATTTTCTTTTGCTTCTATTTCTGTGCATATGTGAAGTACAGCAACACTTTGCAAAATTTACACTAAAAAAACTCCAAACATAATTGTGGAATAATGGCACTGACTTCTGCAAAATAGTCTCCAGTGGACCTCAGGAGTGTCTCAATTTGCACAAGATAAAACAGTGGGAGGTGAAATATATTCTAGCAAAATTCTTAAAATGTAAATGTACTGCCTTCAAGTTGATTCTGACTTATGGTGACCCTATGAATAGGGTTTTCATGAGGCTGAGAGGCAGTGACTGGCCCAAGGTCACCCAGTGAGCTTCATGGCTATGTGGGGATTCAAACCCTGGTCTCCTAGGTTGTAATACAACACCTTAACCACTACGTTTTTAATTGACCATGCCCACCTTGCCTTAAATGAAGTGGTTTAAACATAGCAGGCTGAAAACATGCATCCTCTTTCTTCCAACAGCTAGAGTCAATCCTGAAGTAGCAACATATTGTAATCAGTCTGATTTTACATCAAACTGCAGTTTCAGATTCAACTGTTAATGCAGTCAAAATAGAAATAGAACATAACCAACAATTTGAAATACAAAAGGCTGTCTTCACCGTCATATGACATTGACCAGTAAAAAGGCATTGAAACTAATAAAAATAAATTTGACACAGATTTCTAGGATGAATAATGAAGGAAATATTTTTTTCTAGTTTATATTCTCTGTAGAAACATTAGTAACACAGGAAAGAAGCAAAATAAGAACACCAACAAGCATACAAAAATATAATTCTTCATCTTTGGAGATGGCAGGTATTGCCACCACTCACCATATGCTCAGAGACACGTTACCGAATTCTTCCAAGCTACACAGGAAGTGGATTGGACTGTGAAAGACCAACTCAAAGGGTGTTTGCATTTTTACAAATTTGTAGGGCAGTACAATATCTCAGAGAGGAGGTCAGGTCTCCTGCTACCCTAGTGCATTCACTATAGCTGCCCAATTTCCCTGCTTTGTAAAGTTTGATAGAAATAACTATGGGCTATAGGTACATTCTTAAACCACAAAGTTTTTTGCCTATTAGTGAATAACTTATTAGTTTGTTTTCTCAGTGCATACTTTCCACTTGAGAAGAGCCAACAGACTGATTTCCTAAATGCAATTTGTGAGGAACTGCTAGTAGGATTTGGGGGGGGATCTTTTCTGTATAGCTGAGTGTACAAAATGCACTACTTGGCCATACAATAATTGATACCCAATTTTAATCTCTTGTGCAGTTAACAATTAGTAAAGCTTTCCCTGGGAGATATGAAGCTTTCCTGGTCAATGGTACAGACTGTACTTCCTCTGAGCTGATTACATTCTGGTTTACAGTTACCGATAAAGAAACCAATTACAGCTCCATACTGTGTCAGCACAGACTGACCTAATTTGATCCTGGTTACACAAACAAATTCTATTTCTAGAATAAATTGAAATTAAAAATTGAAAATAAAAAGTGAACTTCTATGTTTAGGTGTTTTTTTAAAAAAAAATAGAATATTTAAACGAGTACATTGCAGTTACTTGTGAGTTTTTGAAAAGGAAAATGGTTAACCCTCCACCCCTAAAACACCCATACCACTCATCCTACAAGGAATTGATTCCTGGCAGCAAGCTTTTAGACAGTGGTGACTGATAACATTTTGACTCGGTAGAGCTGCAATTTTTAACCTTGCTGTTTTAATCACAATAGTACTTATACAGTACTTATTTAGGAAAGTGTGTCATTCGGGGGTGAATTGCCTCCACCCCCTTTTTTCCTAAAGATGACTTGGGCTTGTTCCCAAAGGGCAGGGGGGAATCATTAGGGGGCTGAGTGGCCTATACAGAGGGGGGATGAGCAAGCTTAAAAGCCATCTCCTCCCTCAAACTTGCCTCTTTCCCTTGCAGTGCCCACCGTCCCTCCCTTGTCAGTGTGGACTTTGCTAGTTGTCATGTGGGGCTGAGTAGGATTTTTTGGGGGGGGTGATTCTGATTTCAGACTCCCTTTCATTTTGCCTACTCCATACTGCTTGGGTTAATTCAATTGGCTCTTGGAAGGGTGTGGTTAGTTTGTCTGGGCTGTTTTGGAATTCGGGCAGGTGAGGAAGGCGGGGGTAAACAGCTGGATACTGAGGCATTCTTGGGTTAAGGGCACCCTCTAGGGAACTGCCAGTGCTTCAGGCCTGGTGGGGATCCATGTGTGTCCTTTTGGGCCTAATTTCTCATCGGGGTAAATGCCAGTATGGCAGGGCCAGGTTGCGCAGGTTGGACGCACACCCTTGGTTCTACTAGCAAGGAGGGACAAGTTCATCCCCATCCTTTGCTGGGGAGCCACAGCCAGCAGCTGACTGACATACCCAGGGGACTGAATGGAAATCTCCCTACCAGATAGGTTTTATCCTCACCTACCCAAATAAAGTTCAATTTGGTTGATTCTGTTTAATTGGTTTAAAGTTTGAAAAAGTTGTTATATTTTGAATAAATATAACATTATTCCAAGTTGGTCTCACAAGTCTTCTTTTGGGTATTGTGGCAATACACATATGCAGAGTTCCACTATCTCCTCACTAAAAAAATAAAATAAATTCTCTGCACATCTATGGACAGGGAAGAGCTTCCGTGTAAGATAGCCAAGTATGATTTTCAGAGATTAACGCTATACTTCTTATTTAGAAATTAAGCCATACCACATGACACAAATTTTTGAATGTATGTTTTCATTACTCCTACACATCCATTGTCAAAAATCTAAACACAGAAACAAAAACTTTTACAATATGAGGAACACTTGTTTCCAGTTCCATGTAGTCCCCTTCTCCAATCAATGGAACTTTTAGTTATCCAAAATATTTTTTCTCTAATTTAAAGAACAATGTAGTCCAACCAAGAGACAAAAAAAAGTTTCACTTGACCCAGGGCACATCAGAGCACAGCTGAACATATTTGCAGTGCATGGCTCAGTCCTGAAAATGTGAGTTAAAAACCTCTGTTTTAAATGTGCATTGGATTTCCTTTACATGTGTGGTGTGGGCTTGCCCTATCTCATTCCAGTGATTTAAGTGAAACAGTCTCTATCTTGATTGGGTATCTCCTCCTTCCCCTTAAACACACGCAAATGTATTTGAGCCCTAATATTTTGAGACGTAGTATTGGGATTGAAAGCACTGGAATTCTTCATAGAGACAGACTACATGATGAGATCAAAGCTCCTCTCAGCATGGCATGATTATGTTTTCTGGTCCTACACACTGGCTCACTAACTTAGGAGAAATCTTGTTTCACTAACCTTTTAAAATTATTTTGAGTGTCAAGAAGTGTGTAGACAGGCCAATCTGGTCAACACGATGTATCTGGACTTCTGAAAGCTTTTGGCAAAGTCCCTCACCATATGTTCCTAGGTAAACATAGTAGTCAACAGGAAAGTCACTCACAGAGAATAGGTGACACAGGTATACTGTAAGTCATCTTTACTGCTGCCCTGCCATAAAGGGAGCAGTGACCCACATTGCAGTGATGTTAGGCACGCTGCAGATCCACTGTCATTTCAACAGTCTTTAGTAGTGCTGTGCCAAAAATCCTTCTTTTTTCTACCACTCTGTCAATTAATGAGAAAAGAAATTGCATTAAAATTATCAAAGGGAAACAAACGTTTGGTGAAATCCTTATGCGTGTGGTACAGGGTTTTAGTTGTGCTTACCTTACTTTTGAGGTGGTTGAGGGGTTTTGTGAGTAACCTTCCATTCTACATATCATCTCTCAAGCAGTTTACACTTTGCACCATTCCCAGGTACCTGCGTCTCCTAAAAAAAACCTCATAATATTTTTTCTGGGCTTCCTTCTAAATGGAAGCAGCCAGAAAATCTGCCTACCATGCACTTGACAGCTGTTCATTATTTTTTTAAAAAAAGTGAAGCCTTTTTAAATAATAAATAAAGAAGCATGGAGATATTTTGTCTGAAAGATAAAACTTCCTTTAAAAACAAAATGAATGAGTGAACTGATCTCAGATGCTTGATAACTAGCTTCCTGCACTATACCTAAAGCTCAAAGGATGACATTATGGGGTAACTCCTCTTATAGTGTTTTTCTCTCCAGATCAGGAACTGTGGGCAGCTGGGGAGGCTGCAGAGAGCTGGAGTAGTGTTTGACGGCAAGCAAAAACCCTACCCTTGGCTATCTCAAAATGATAAGGTAAGCTTAACTCCAGACCAACTGAAATTATAAAGAAATTTTAAAACAGTTAGTGAAGAAAACTTTTGAGAAATTGGAGGATGGGCTTTGGCGTAGCACTTGTCTTAAGGCCAAACGTGATATGCGGCTAGTTATGTAATTAGAAAGGAAGTCTGTTTTGTAAAAATGAACAGTGGGCACATAACGTGTTTTCATCTGCACTGCCATATACGCCACACCCCCTGTGTTGCCACTGGCACTAGCTTCCTTCCTAGGGCTAATAGTAGCACAGGGAGGATTTTCATTGAGATGGCACCTAGAGAGAGAAGGGTTAAACCTCCCCATGTGCTGATGGTCTGATAAATGTTGTGCCCTCTGACCTGCTTTTTAATGTAAAACTAGGGGGCAGATCCCCACCTGCTGGTTTTGCTTGCCAAGCTCCCACCCCTCATACACACACACACACCAGGAATCCCCAAAGACACACACACAGAGAAAATCTCTCTCTCTCTCTCTCTCTCTCACACACACACACACACACACACACACTCACTCACTCACTCACTCACTCACACAGGACAAAACAGCCAGACACCTCCAAACACACACACACACACAGGCACTCACAAACTGTTCTCTTCCCTTCCCCCAGCACTACAAACTGCTTCCCTTCCCTGGGCGCTCACAAACCTGACAGGCCTCCCATGTGCCTAGGTTGCCACTGCCACCGCCTGGCCTTCCGCTGAGGCTGCCATTTCCACTGTGTAGACCGCTGCTGTCATTGGTGTTTCCACATGATCTGCTTGCCGGTGCTTGCTCACTACTTCCCACCCTATCACCATCCCCCAGGCACCCACAGTCTCCACCTCAACCCACTTTCCTCGGCTGTTGCGCTGCCAGCTTCCTGCCCACCTGCCTATCTACCCAGGCTACAGCTGCCACACAGCCCACCTGCTTGCTTGCTCACCCCCCTGCCACCCACACTATCCAACCCAACCCTTGGCTTGGGCTACAGCTGCTGCCACCTGCCCCCCCCAGCACCCACAGACACCACCCCAACCTGCTTGCCTTGGCTGTTGTGCCACTGTCCTGGACACCCGACACCTGGTCAGCCATATATGCTGCTGTGCCCTGCCCATGACATCACGCTGCATGACATCATGATGGAGTAACAGCTTACATTATTACTGTATACTAAGAAATCACATCAACCCTTCCATGATACATTTTGCATCATTTCTAGTTTGGCCCTAAGTTTACGTCAATAGTATTTGCTGAAATGTCCTTCAAAGTTAATTGGTGAAATGTCCTTCAAAGTTCTGCTGGCAGCCACCCTCTCAACATCCTGTCCTCAGATTGGGTTCAGTATAAATGAGGGAGCTACTCTGTTAGAGTAATTGGGGAGTAGTATTAAATGCAGTTCACTAACAGCACCATCCTGTACATATCTGCTCAGAAGAAAGTTCCATTGAGTTCATTGAAGGAAAGCTAGTATACCATTTCATAACCATCGGCTAGCAAGGATCCCACATTCACAGCAAACAATGGCCAGGTCCCCAAGCACTTCTTAAGCATGTGGAGGAACTGGCTGCTGCAAATGCTTTTAAAGAAATAAATAGGTTTTCCAGGTTTTATGTTATATTTTTGTTTTAATGATATTATTGATTGTTTTTATGTTTTGTAGTTAGTTTTTTTAATTAAATGGCTTATAAATGCTTTAAAATAAATGTATAAATAAAATGACTAGTTTTTTACTCCTCTGCAGTGTCAGAGACGAGTATTCTAGTCCTCTTCGGTTTCAGTACTGTTTTTTTCCAGCTGAGGCCAAAAGAAAGAGCCTCTCAGAAGCCCCACTATAAGCAGAGCTTGGAAAAGTTACTTTTTTGAACTACAACTCCCATCTGCCCAATCCAGTGGCCATGCTGGCTGGGGCTGATGGGAGTTGTAGTTCAAAAAAGTAACTTTTCCAAGCTCAGACTGTGAGCATGATGAAACCGTTCCAGTGAATATTCTCCCCATTTCCCACCTCTGCTATTAAAAAGGACAAAATCACCTTTTTGTTTTGTGTCTTCTTCCAGCCTCTTCATTATGGTCTAAGAGACACATATAAAAGAAAGTAGGGAAGGGGGGAAACTATCCTATCTGTTTTCTTCACCAAGCGGCTTATCCAGCGAGAGAAGTAGAGCCATTCTTTCTAAAAGATACAGTTTGCTTGTGTGTTTGCTTCACTCCCTTACTCTCTTTGCTTTATTTCATTTTTGAGAGCCGTTTACTGTTTCAGAAGGTTGGCAACTGGTTAGCTAATCTCTTCTTCCAGTTTGAGCTCTTGAACTCTTAACGTTTGTACATAAATATTTTGAACTAACACCAAGAAGAAGAAGAAAAGGAAGAGAAAGGAAAAAATTGTGAGTCAACAAGACAGCAAGTTCTTAAGTTTATAATTTAAAACCTATGGCAGATTATTTCTAAAAGATTATAATGTACTTCACACTGAAAAGCCTGCCCAGCATGTGGAGATAGGAGAGGAAGGAAAAGCCTGGGAATAGGCAATTACAAGCTAAAAGAAACAGCACATCATTCCTCAAGTGTGTGTATGGGGTGTGTTTGGCACTTGACAGATATTATCCTTGAAATGATGAAAGAGAATGCAAATTTCCATAGACAAGCCATTGTTCACTTTATGCAAATTCATCTCTCTTGCCTCCCTCCGTGGAGTCACCAGTCTTCCAAATGGCAATGCTTTATGTGTACTATTTATCTTGACATGATGGATATCACCAAAATATTCTCACTTTTATTATGAGGAGGAATTATGTCCCCATCTAAACATCTAGGGACATAGAATGTTGCCTGGGGGTTAAGAACAACCCTCTGCTCTTCATACACCAGCAGGCAGTGGTGCAGTGGCAAATTGTGAATGGCAGGAGCTCATGATGACAACCCCCATAGCTGTATTCCCAAAGGAGAATCCAAAAATGCAGGAAGCATTGACAATTCATTATTATATATACACACACTAAAGAATAACAGTACATAGCATAATGCCCAATTTATTCAAATCTTCCACATTATGCATAGTTTCCCGGGGTGCAAGCATCATTAAAGGTAGTGCTGTCTCCTCCTGACTGGATAGATTTAACTTTTAAAATACAGTGAGCTTCAACAAAAGATCTTCAGTCCATTGAATTGCAACCTTTAGCTTTTAATTAGATATGCCAATAAATGTGCAAAGAAGTGTTAAAATTTAAAGTAGGAACCCCATAAAAAAGGAAAGATGTATCCAGCCTCTTCATTATGGTTTTCCTCATTCTGTGACTTCTTCTGTGCTCATCTGTTACAAACACACTTGAAAGCCTCACTATCTCCTCACTGATATCATCTCAAAGAGCAAGGTGGGTCCATCAGTTACTCCATACTGCAGATGATGCTATTGATCCTGTCTTGAAAAAGTCTCAGAGCTGTGTTTCCTTGCACTGTCCCTCCACTGCACAACTGCCTGCCTCAAAGATCAAAGGCCCTCCTCCGGGTGCCTACTCCAAGGGAAGCTCGGAGGGTGGCAACAAGGGAGAGGGCCTTCTCAGTGGTGGCCCCCAAATTATGGAATGATCTTTGTGACGAGGTGCGCCTGGCGCCAATGCTGTTAACTTTTCAGCGCCAGGTCAAGGCTTTCCTCTTCTCCCAGGCATTTTAGCATGCATTTTAAATTGTTTTAAATTTTTTAATTGTGTTTTAAATTGTTTTTAAAATATGTGTTTTAAATTGTTTATTTGTTTTAATGTTTTTGGTTGCTGTAAACCTCCCAGAGAGCTTCAGCTATGGGGCGGTATACAAGTGCAATAAATAAATAAATAAATAAAGACACATTTAAATAGCTGTAAGGGACCATTACCCATGTATATGCTTCCTTTGATTTCCTAATAATTAGTTATTGTACAGCTTCAGATAGGGATGGACAAATCTGTAACTTTTGGTTCTCTCAAGTTTCGCACTTCGAGAAATTCAGTTCTCTACATTTCTGCAGCAATTTGCTAATTTAAAAAAAGCTTCATGAAAATTTGTCAGCATTTTAGTGAGATCTTCTCATATACACATTTTTCTATGCAGTTTTGATTAATGTATACATATTTGCTAGCAATTTCTCATGATATAATACATCTTTGTATGTTATTATCACTAATATAGTCATTGCTATGAACATTTCCCTCTAAAATATACATTTTTGTAAACCGTTTGGATGGAGAACTGCATCACAAAATTCAAATAAGTGTGAATTTTGAAGGATGGCTGTGTTTCAATTCTCATATTGTTTCAGAAAGTGCAAATTTGACAGATTTTTTGTTCAGTGGGAATTGAATTGAATTTCTCTCCCATCGCTTCTTGCAGACCAGTAGCATAGTGGCAAATTCAGCAGTGCAGGGTCACTTCATAATAGTCACGGCCACACCCACTCTAAGATTATACAGCCTTCTAAGATAATAGAATAATCTGGCCAGGTTTGAATACTGCTTTCTCTGTCAGTGTCACCATTTGACTGTCCCTTTTTGTGGCGCAGAGTGGTAAGCGGCGGTAACGCAGCTGAAGCTCTGCTCACGGCTGGAGTTTGATTCCAACGGTAGGAGGAAGTCGAATCTCCAGTAAAAGGGGTCGAGGTCCACTCAGCCTTCCATCCATCCATGGTCGGTAAAATGAGTACCTGGCATATTCTGGGGGGGGTGTGTAAAGGAAGGCTGGGGAAGGAACTGGCAAGCCCACCCCATATATACGGTCTGCCTTGTAAACGTCGCAAGACATCACCCTAAGAGTCGAAAACGACTCGCACTATAAGTGCGGGGGCACCTTTACCTTTAGCTTTCAGTGTCAGAGATATTGCTTGAATTACTGGATTCAGTGTCTACATGCTTATCTCCTGCTGCTATCCAACTACTTGATGATGCAGATAGGATGCAATAATCAGGATTCACTGTCTCTTCTTCTGCAATTTCAGAATTCTCAGTCTCCACAATGTGGCTCTTTGAAGTAGGAACTAATGAAGGCTTGCTTGCAGTTGACACTCATTGGGGTCTGCATAACTGATTCAGAAAACCCTACAGCAGTAAGGGTTCCCCTCCCCCACTCTCTCTGACGGCTTTTTTGCTGCTGGGTTAAGACAAAGCCTGTTTTTCCTGAATGAAGGAATCCATACTCTCTAATCAGGCCACTCATTATGCATAGGAATTTGTAACCTTTTGAACTTTATCATCTTCTAGAAGGTAGGGACTTTTCCACCTGCTTCTCCTATCTCCCTGTGTCATCCCCTCCTCCGCCCACATATACTTAGTTGTTGTTATGTGCCTTCAAGTGGATTATGACTTATGGCGACCCTATGAATCAGTGACCTCCAAGAGCATCTGTCATGAACCACCCTGTTCAGATCTTGTAAGTTCTGGTCTGTGGCTTCCTTTATGGAATCAATCCATCTCTTGTTTGGCCTTCCTCTTTTTCTACTCCCTTGTTTATCCCAGCATTATTGTCTTTTCTAGTGAATTATGTCTTCATGTGTCCAAAGTATGGTAACCTCAGTTTCATCATTTTAGCTTCTAGTGACAGTTCTGGTTTAATTTGTTCTAACAACCAATTATTTGTCTTTTTCGCAGTCCATGATATGTGCAAAGCTCTCCTCCAACACCACATATCAAATGAGTTGATTTTTCTCTTATCTGCTTTTTTCACTGTCCAACTTTCACATCCATATATAGAGGTCAGGAATACCATGGTCTGAATGATCCTGACTTGAGTGTTCAGTGATACATCTTTGCATTTGAGGACCTTTTCTACTTCTCTCATAGCTGCCCTCCCCAGTCCTAGCCTTCTTCTGATTTCTTGACTATTATCTCCATTTTGGTTAATGACTGTGCCAAGGTATTGATAATCCTTGACAAGTTCAATGTCCTCATTGTCAACTTTAAAGTTACATAAATCTTCTGTTGTCATTACTTTAGTCTTTTTGACATTCAGCTATAGTCCTGCTTTTGTGCTTTCCTCTTGAACTTTCATCAGCATTTGTTTCAAATCATTACTGGTTTCTGCTAGTAGTATGATATTGTCTGCATATCTTAAATTATTGATATTTCTTCATCTTGGTCCAATCCTGCTTTCTGTATGATATGTTCTGCATATAGATTAAACAAATAGGGTGATAAAATACACCCTTGTCTCACACCCTTTCTGATTGGGAACCAATCCATATTCTGTCCATATTCCATATTCTGTCCATTTCTCCATATTCTGTCCTTACAGTAGCCTCTTGTTCAGAGTATAGACTGTGTATCAGGACAATCAGATGCTGTGGCACCCCCATTTCTTTTAAAGCATTCCATAGTTTTTCATGATCTACACCAGCCTTTCCCAACCAGTGTGCCTCCAGAAATTGTTGGACCAAATCCCCCATCAGCCTCAGCCAGCATTGCCAATGGTCAGGAAGATGGGAGTTGTGGTCCAACAACATCTGGAGGCACACTGGTTGGGAAAGGCTGATCTACACAGTCAAATGCTTTGCTGTAATCTATAAAGCACAGGGTGATTTTCTTCTGAAATTCCTTGGTCCATTCCATTATCGAACCTATGTTTGCGATATGATCTCTGGTGCTTCTTCCCTTTCTAAATCCAGCTTGGATGTCTGGCATTTCTTGTTCCTTATATGGTAAGAGCCTTTGTTGTAGAATCTTGAGCATGACTTTACTTGCATGGGATATTAAGGCAATAGTTCAATAATTACTGCATTCCCTGGGATCCCCCTTTCTTTGGAATTGGGATATATATTGAACGGTTCCAGTCTGTGGGCCATTGTTTAGTTTTCCGTATTTGTTGACAAATTTGTGTCAAAATTTGGACAGATTCAGTCTCAGTAGCTTGTAGCAACTCTATTGTTATACCATGTGTTCCTGGTGATTTGTTTCTTCCAAGTATTTTAAGAGCAGCTTTTACCTCACCCTCTAAAATTTATGGTTCTTCATCATAGAGTTCAAGTGAAATCAAAGTCTGGTGTGGGTGTGGCCCTCTGACTAGGCAAGCCCAGCAGCTGGGAGTCTGGCTTTTAGAACACTGACAGATGGTTCTTACTGAGCATGCCCGACATTATCATTGAGTTCATGCCAAAATTTCTTAAATTAATTAAAAATCAGCCAGGCATTTTTTAAACTTTTAAACTGCAGAAGATGAAGGTCAAAGTCCAACAGGGGTCTGGGTCCCCCCCCTCATTTTAGACTTTGAACTCTCTATTCTCTCTGACTCCTTTGTGTATCATCATGAAAATTGAGAGGGTTGTTAAGCAAGCATTTCTGAGTTCAGTTTTGTAAGGTTTTGTTTTGAAATGAGCTTATGGGAAGCATCAGAATGGTATGGGGGTTATTTTCAATTTAACATTGCAGAATGTGAAAAATTCACGCTGGCTATAGTATACAACCACTCTCGTAGCTGTATAATCTTAAATTTGTGTAGTAGTTGAGCAGAATTAATAGAACAGAAAGGAGACAAGCCCTGGTGCTTCTTGAAATAAGATGTTTATTTAGCTCAAGATGTTCTGGAGATGAGGCTCCCTCAGGAACTATAATTAGTATACCATAGATTTTGGGGGGAGGGGATTTGTAGACCATTCCAGTGGAGACAGAGACAAATTAAAGATTGTCTAGTAAAAGTTATATGTTGCTTCCTGTAGAGGAAATAAGGTTCACAAAAAGTTATCTCTATATAAATAAAAATGTAAGCCCTGAATCCGTTATGCTGCAGTTCACAGCCCAGCAGACAGGTGGCAGTGTGAACTATATTGCAACAGTGGAGGAGAGAGGAGGCAGCTGGGAGCAGCTCAGGAAAGCCATGAATGGACATTCCTGAAAAGCTGGTCTAAAAGCAAAGGGGGAAAGAGGGTTAGCAAGCTCTAAAAGGCAGGGAGGAAAGTGGGCGGCCATTATTCCCCTCTAAAAGGTAGGGGAAAGTGGGGAGCTCTTAGTCAGCTCTAAAGGGGAGGGAGGAAAGGAGGGGGTGACTGAGCCAGGATCGAACCCCACATGCTAACTCATTAGACAAGCAATGGGGAACCTTTCTTGCTCTCATCCAGTGGGCCAACTTTGACAGGTATCAGCCATGTGAGTGACATTGGGGTTGCCTCACCCACCTGTTAAATTTGGCCCAAAGCTGGGAGCAAAAAAAGGTTCCTCAACCCTGGTTTAATGAGTTCATTTGGGGGAGGGTTGGTGAGGTCTAAGGGTATGTGATTGGTGAGGGGTTGGGGGCAGGGTTGGCATGCAACATAAGCAGGAATAGAGCCCCTGGTGCTTAATGGCTCCATAAGATTTTGTTGCTACTGATAATCTGAAATAATTTAGTGCCCTGCAACAGAAAACCCCTTAGGAGGCTGTGTGTCAATACCTACAATTAAAACATTATTTGGGTATGCAGTCCTCTGCATATTTACTTGGGATTAAGTTTCCCTGGAGGGCTGGCCTTAGGAGTGAGGCATACTGGGCATTTGCAGTGATAAGGGTTAGGAGGGGAATGCAGTAAATGTCTTTACCCTTTCCCCCCAAAGTCTACAGGTTGTTTGAGTACTAACTTCAAAATGAATTTCCATCAATTAGCTGTAACGTTTATTTATTTTTAAAATGTCTGACCCACCCTTCATCACAAATGACCCAAGGGCAGATAATAACAATTTAAAATGCAATAAGATGAGAAAAACACAAAACTGCCACCATCTGTCCCAGAGCAGGACTTACACTTCAACTGCCTGGGGTGGAAGAGGGAGATCTTCAGCTAGGGTCACAAAATAGATGAAGTCTGCAATAGCCTAGCTTCAGGGAGAAGGAAATTCAAAAGCTGGAGTGCTACTGCTGAGTAGGTGCTCTGGTGGGTCACCGCTCCTCTGACCTCAAAGATGGCATTACTAGAAGGGCCTCTCCAGCTGATCTCAGGGGAGCATGGAAGGAGGTACTCATACAGGCAATCAGGTATGTTTCTTTTTCAGTTTCCAGGTTGATGTCATTTGTTCTTTATAAAAATCAGTGGGACATGGCTTTATTTTGAGATGACATAACAAGGCTCAATAAATACTACAAACACTAAAAGCACCCAAATATCATATTGTTAATCGTGTTTTTAGAATATTTTTAACTATCTCTTAGAATTTTCAAGTTGTAACTATGTTTTGGAATGTTTTGAACTGTTTTTAGTATGTTTTCTGTTTTTAGTATGTTTTTCTTCTTAAATTGTTTTATGTTTCCTGACCAGGGCTCTTTTGGGAGGAAGGGTGGAATATCAATTCTAATTCTAATAATTCTAATTCTAATTCTAATTCTAATAATAATAATAATATGTTAAAAAGCTGTAAGGGAGTCAGTTTCAAAACTGGAAAATCTTTTTAATTACAATTCAAATGTCTTGTCTAGATCTACAGAAGGAGAACACTGGTACAGAATGCCTCTTTGGAACTCCCTCCTACTAGACATGAGACAGACACAGTCTCTGGGCTCATCTACACAGTGGTTTAGTGTGTGTTTGGTGCTACTCAGCTCTCCTTTTAATTCACATGGTTCACATGACATTACTGGCAACCAGAAGGTATCACGCAGTTTCCCCCCTCTAGATCCACACTACCCCAATCCACTGATAATACGAAAAGGGGAGAAAAAACGTCTTCACTCCATATCTCTAATGCTTGCAGACACTTTGCTCTGATGCTTTTAAGTGGGTATGGCAATCATTCCCAGGGCCCATGAGAGGGGGTGCAGGGGTACATCTTACCTGGGCCCAGGGTCAAAAAGGGGGCCCGGGAGCCAAAGGAGGGGAGCTCCCTCCCTTTGTTATGTCATTTCCTGCTGGCTCCCATTCTGCAAGCCTGCTACAAATGGTGCTTTTTTTTCTTCCCCCCCCCTAACTTATGCAAAAAAGCATAACATTGTTCAAACAAATATTTGTATTTCAGTTGGATTCTGAAAATACAAATAATCAAGCTTGAGGATTTTTTTCCCATTTTTTATGAAACTTACTCTGGAAGAAACTGAGCATGCTCGGTGGCCAAGGTAACAAGAGGAAGAGATACTTTGACCATAAGAGGGTGTGGTCATTAGGAAGCTAGATTAACCCTTCCCCTTTAATATGAAAGGAAAAATGTGGTTTGAGGGCTCATATAAGGTAAGCAGTGTGAACCTTTAAACCCTATCACGATGAGAAAATCATCTCTCCAAAATGTATTCTCACAAATCAGGAGCCCAGAAAAGAAAAGACAAGAAAGAACGAGAGGAAAATGAAAAAAAGGCTCAACAAACGCTCTTTCAATTTGGATTAAGTGCGGCTTCAAAACGTTTTTCATTGAACTCACCTACAAAATTGGAGCAAGAAGAAACTGTTGGAAACCTCATCCCCAAACAAGGAGCAGTTGATTTGGGCAATCATGCACAGTATTTTGATGAAGGGGCAGATGCAGAAAATGAAAATGGAAAACAGAAAGAAACAGACATACAGACGCATGTGGAAGTGAATTTGGAAGATGAGAGGAGTAATCATAATGTAGGCCTTGACATTGGATGTATCACAACCGAGTTTCCATCTCAAAAGGAAATAGAAAAGTATGTTATGAATGGTCACATCCCTCTGCCTAAAACACTCCCAAAAGACACCTGCAATCAAGTGTTCCCTGAAAACATATTGAAATTTCAAAGCACTATTGGAGAACTACATGTAAGAGAATGGCTTGTCTGAAGTCAACAGAAACAAGCTTTATATTGCTTTCCATGTCGATTATTTTGGCACAAGACAGTCAAGACTAGCACTTCTGTATCTAAGTCTGCACTGGTATCTGCTAAAGGCTGGGATTCTAATGGGAAGTGGCGGAAACTTTCCTACAGGATCCAAAAACATGAAAATGGCAATAGTCACAGAGAATGTTACCTAGCTTGCCGAGAACTAGAAAGGTGCCTGCTGTCTGAGACAGGAGTTGACATCATCTTAGAAGCGTCAATCAAAACTGAAGCTGTGAAATGGTACAACCTTTTAAAGCACATCATCGATGTTGTACTCTTGGGAGAACGTGGTCTAGCATTTACTGGTTCATCCCATCGAATTGGTGATTCAAACAATGGAAACTTTTTAGGACTCATTGAACTGCTCTCCAGGTGGGACCCCATCCTTCAGGAACATGTGCTAAGTGTAGAGGAGTCACAGCAAAGGAGTGAGTGGCTTCAAGTTCATTATCTGTCCCCTGACTCACAAAATGAATTCATTGCAGAATGCTCGAATCTTGTAAAACAGCACATTTTGCTTGAGACGCAATCTGCAAAGTACTTTGCAATAATAGTAGATTCCACACCAGATTCTCCCCATATTGAACAAACAACATTTCTGTTGAGATACATACTTTTAAAAGAAACGCAGTATGAGATTCAAGAAAGATTTCTCAAGTTTGCAGATTGTAGCAACAAAAGAGGGGAAGAAATTGCTCAGTTGATAACTGATACATTGAAAGAACATGCTATTCCTCTCAGTGATTGTAGAGCTCAAGGCTAAGATAATGGGGCAAATATGGCCGGAAAATGCAACGGCGCACAAGCAAAAATACAAGAACAATGCTCAACAGCAATTTTTTCACCTTGCGGTTGTCACACTCTCAACTTATGTGGAAATGCTGCTGCTGAATGCATACCTGAAGCAATTATCTTTTTTGGAACAATTCAAACTGTGTACTACCTGTTCAGTTCCAGTGCTAAGCAGTGGGAATTACTACAAAACCGTACTGGTTGTTCTCGTCATGGTATGTCTGAAACAAGATGGTCAGATCGTGTTGAATGTGTAAAGCCTTTTGCAGCTCATTTGCCTGGCATTAAATTAGCACTGGAAGACCTCCTAGAACTAAATTTGATGGCCAAAACAAGAAATGAAGTCCATGGAGTTTTATTATATGTGACATCTTTTGCCTGTGTGTTAATGTCAGCCGTGTGGTACAAAATATTAGCTGGCATAGATATTTGCAACAAGGTCATCCAAGCTAGAGATGCCACACTGGATGTTGAAGTAGCAAACATAGAAACTCTCCTCACAGAGCTGACAAAACTTTGAAAGAACTGGAAATGCATGTGGAATGAAGCCAAATTGGTTGCGTCAAACCTAAATATAGAAATAAAACTCTCCCATAGATGTGATGGAGTTAGGTGCAAGAGGGCAAGGCCGCATGACGACAGCACACCTGATACTAACTTGGAAGAAATGAACGACACAGATGATACTCCAGAAGAGGCCTACTTCAGAAAGTGTGTGTTTTACGTTTTGGTAGACAATGTTATAGCAGGATTAACTGTCCGCTTCAATGCTGTTAAGCAGTTGGCAGAAAAATTTGATTTCTTGTGGAAATATCTCACCATGTTCGAAAATGATGTGGAGAGAAAAGCTTTATCTTTATCAGAGCAATATCCTGCTGACCTTAATGGTGATGATTTTGGAAAAGAAATGCAACATTTACCCTCAGTACATAAAGCAAATTTTGTAAATGCACAGTTAAAGCCATTAGATCTGTTGAACTTGTTAACAGAGTACAGACTTGGTGACCTGTTTCCAATGTTTGTGTTAGCTTAAGAATACTATTAACAATTCCAGCAACAGTAGCTTCTGGAGAGAGATCATTTAGCAAACTTAAGCTAATTAAGAATTATTTAAGGTCTACAATGTCTCAGGAACGTCTTGTGGATTTGGCCAGGCTAAGTATTGAATCAAACATTGCCAGAACAATTAATTTTCATGCTGTGATTTGAAATTTTTCACAAAAAAAGGCCAAGAAAGCTCTTTTTTTAAAGTAAATAGTAAGTTTATCTACCTTGTTTCAATGTGAATTCTTTCTCCTTATCTGTATTGTAGCATAAACAATGATGTTCAAATCAAATGTGCTTTCTTATCTCTGATCCTCTTTTATTTTATTTATATTTATTGTGAAGGGAGTATAAGAGCATAAGGCCTTAAATGCAGAAAATTAACAGAGCGCTCCACTCCACCTCTCTCTCGTCTTCCATACCCTTTTTGACCTTACAGGCTACAGCTCATGGCATAAAACCGTAGTGGATAAAAACAGAATGACTAATGGAGAAGGAAAGGGGCCCAAAAGAAACTTTGTACCCCCTGATAAAATTCCTCTCAGAGGCCCTGATGATTCCCCTCTCCGCACCCACTCCCTCCTCCTCCCTTCATTCATTTTATTTCCTGTATGCTGAAAAGCAACTTCCGGCTGCTCTCCATTCCGCTAGCCTTTTTTATGTTCCTGCAAATGGTGACTTATTTTTCTTTCCACCCTAACTTATGCACAAAAGCATAACACTGCTCAAACAAAGATTTGTGTTTCAGATGTATTGTACCAATGAAAATACAAATAATCACACTTCAGGATTGTTGTTTTTTTAAATGAAACTTACTGGTAGAACAAACTGAACATGATTGGTTGCCAAGTAACCAGAGGGAGTGGAAATGGTAAATTAGAGGGCATGGTCATTAGGAAACTGATTGATCCTTCTCCTTGGTGTAAATATGTAAACCATGTTTGTAGCTGGCATTGAACCCTTACTGTGGACAGTGCAAATAGAAAATGGAGGCAAAACCAGTGTCTGTAGTATGAAGTAATTCTCCCATGTGGATAAACCTTCTATTGTCTTTTCAACATTTATTGAAGACCTTCCTTTTTCAACAAGTCTTTTAAGTAGAGATCTTTATCCCACTCTGTATTGGATTTGAAATTGATTTTACATAAGGATTTTTTTTAAAAAAAGTTTGTATATATGGATTTTTTTAAAAAAAATATTGTTGATGTTCTTACTACAAAACCGCTTTGAAATATTTTATGGCAAACAGTTCATAAATGGAATCAAATAAGTAAACAGGAAATTCAAGAGAGGTAGCCCTGGGCTCTTTTCACAGACATTGCTGGGAAAATCTGGGATCTTCTGGCTCAGAACCACACTACCCATTTTTTTTGTATTCTACATGCCCTAGCACAAGTGGCCTAGTACTGTTTGTATTGTGAATATATGCCAAATATTAGTCATAGAAGTTGTTTGTTTATGATTAAAATATATCATTTGCAAAACATGCTCAAGAAGTCCTTTATCTCTGGGCATGAAAGTATCACCATAAAACCTTCAATGAATTTTCTCCCCAAGAGGAAGATTTTAATTGCTAGTTTCTGCTGGTATATGAGGGTTTAAACCATTTTCGCTAATGGATACATCAACAATGTTGTTCAATTTAAATTGAATCGTTCTAGGACTAGTACTGCTAACATTTGAGCTTGAAGCTGTGTTGTGTTCTAGAAAGGCAAAGGGGACAATAACGTAAACTGACACGAAAATAACCACTTAGGACAAAAGCAATTATGATTCCTAGCATGGACAAATGACATTTAGCTTACACCCTCCACTAATTGTACTAGCACAGCTGTGCTATATACCCTCTAGGCATTACAGGCTATTTAGTTCTATAAACCACCATGATTGCCTGCAGCACTATAAAATAATCAGTCACAATAATAATTCATAGAATCTTTTTATTGCTTTAGTTACTTGTAGTCTTCCATAGTGCTTGGCTATCTTTCAGAATCAAGTTATTTTTTTTTATTTCTTTACCCAGAAGTTTTTGGTACAGTGTTTTCATTTCCTCCAGTTGGTGTTCCTAAAGTCCAGCTCATACATGCTGACACTCTTTTCCACCCTTCTATGTAATTCCTCCTGACTGTTCCTGGTAATTAGACTCCACAGCCTGAAATGCATTGTGTGAACTTATTCCAGTGAACTGGTTCTGCTCTATTGCGGTTTTTTGAACCACTCACAACATGACCTACCACCATACATTACACATCTCTGTTTCCCTTATTCAAAGGTATTGAATTCACTTGACGAAAAAGGAAGTTGGCATGCATGTGTGAAGTGGTCCATAAATGATGGAGTTTTGTGTGTATGTGTGTGTTTTTAAGGAATTGCATGTGTAGCTTAGTAAAGTTGCCATAATTATGCATCAAAATAAGATTTTGTGTACTGTGTTTCACATAGGTGTTCAGCTAAAGATGGACAACTGCCAGTTTCAGTTCTGTCAGTCCAGATTTCCAGTGTTAAAATTCAATTTTCCACATTTCTTTTTTTCAAAAAAAAAATTCCTCATGTAAATTCATGAGCATCTTAGTGTGAATTTCTCCTATTAAAACACATTTTTATATACAGTTTTGACTAATGTACATCTTTTTGGAAGCAAGTTTTTATGTTTTTTCATTAATATGTTTGTTTTATGCACACTTTCCCCTTGTATATGCATTTTTGTTAATATTTTCTGGTTGAAGAACTACATCACAAAATTCAGGTAAGTGTGAATTTTGAAGGATAGTTGTGTGATTCATGTCTTGGTTCAAGAAGTGTGAATTAGATAGTTTCTTATTAAAATGCAAACAAAATGGAATGTCTCCCACATCCCTATATTCAAATGCAGACCAGTACCTGTCTGTTTAGGAGAAAGTAACATTCAGTTTAATGGAAGTTATTCTCAGGTAAGTAAGTATGGCGAGGATTGCAGCCCTGGGCATTTGCAGCTTCTTTTACCTAATTGATATATCCATGTGTACTGAAACTTTGCATGCCAGACAGCTTTTAAAAACACATGGGATCCCTCTTCAAGGCTCAGAACTGTCAATAGCATTTCCCCTTCTGCTTCTGTAAGAAATTCATTGCATCCCACTGACACAATCTTATAAAACCTATAATATATCCATGCACATTACTGGTAAAAAGAAGCTGTGATAACTTGGACCACTAGAATATTAATTCCAAGGAGACAGTATAATCTGATTGAATAGCTACATGGAGTTAACAATAAAGAGAAGTTGGAGAAAGAAAATGAGGAAAAAAATTGGGATTTTAAATATTTAAATGTCCCAGCTACTCTATAAGGCAGGAGCGGGTAACCTTTGGCCCTCCAGTTGTTGCTGAACTACAATTCGTATCAGCTCTAGCATTCATGACCAATGGGCAGGAATAATGGGAGTTGTAGTTCAGCAACATCTGGAGGGCCAAACATTCCTCACACCTGCCATAGGGGTATCATGCATTCACACAATTGAACATGCAACATTTGTGTCTGTGTTAAGACATTTAAGGCAGAATTAGAAACACAAACTATAACCCCAAATTATCGAGTAAAGTCCCATCATGCATAATATGCCAACAACAACTAGGGCACATTCAAAGTTTTGCATGCACAGAGTGTTTCCTTGTTCATTATAGAAAGCAGGGAAACAATCTCTGTCTGAGACCTGGAAAAGCCACTGTCAATGTTGGTGGCTTTTGATACCATAGACCATGGTATCCTTCTGGACTGCCTCGCTGAGACTGGACTTGGGGCACTGGTTTACAGTGGCTCCATTCCTTTCAGGGGGAAGCGCAGGAGGTGGTACTGGGGGATCCCTGTTTGACTCCTTGGCTGTTGGCCTGTGGAGTCCCTCAGGGTTCCGTTCTGTCCCTCATGCTATTTAACATATACATGAAACCACTGGAGAGGTTGTCCAGAGTTATGGGGTCCAGTGCCACCAGTATGCTGATGTCACCCAACTCTATTTCACCTAAATCCAAGGAAGCTAATTCCATTCTAAACCAGTGTCTGTCATCAGTAATGGATTGGATGAGGGCAAACAAATTGAAGCTTAATCCAGACAATACAGAGGTGCTCCTGGTCAGTCAAAAGGCCAGTAAGGGAATAGGGATTCAGCCTGTGCTAGATGGGGTTACACTCCCCCCTGAAGACACAGGTTTGCAGTCTGGGTGTACTCCTGGACTCAGCCCAGACCCTGGAAGCTTAAGTTTTGGCTGTGGCCAGGAGTACATTTGCACAATCAAAATTAGTGTGCCAACTACTCCCATTTCTGGAGATGTCTGATCTGGCCATGGTGACATATGCCTTAGTCACATCCCGTTTGGATTACTACTCTTTGTGGGGCTGCCTTTGAAGAATATTCAGAAACTTCAGCTGTCCAAAGAGCTGCATCCAGATTGTTAACTGGGGCTGGTTACAGAGAACATACAACTCCCCTGTTACAACAGCTCCGCTGGCTACCGGTCTGTTTCCAAGCATAATTCAAAGTGTTGGTTATGACTTATAAAGACCTGTATTGCTTGGATCCAGGCTATCTGAAGGAGCATATGTGTTTTTCTGAGCTCTGAGATTGTTGGGGGAGGCCCTTCTCTCAGTCCAGGCACCCTCATAGGCACATTTGGGAGAGGGCCTTCTTGATAGTTGCCCCAGTCTCTGAAACTCCCTTCCTGGGGAGGTTAGACTGGCTCCCTCTCTGCTGTCCTTCCATCAGCAGGTGAAAAGTTTTCTATTCTGACAGGCGTTGGGAGTGCAAGGGTTTTAATAGTGTGCTGTTTTACTGATTTTTTTTTATTGATAAGTTTTAAATGGTTTAATTCTGTAGACAATTTAATTACATTTTAAGAATAACTTGCAGTATGTTTTTACTTATATGTTTTTATCTGTATTTGTTTTAATTTTTTGTAAGCTGCCTTGAGTCCCAGTTAGGTGAGATATAATAATAATAATGATAATAATAATAATAGGTAGAAGTTTCTTAAATACCCACTGAGCTACATGAGGACTAATCATATTATTATTATTATTATTATTATTATTATTATTATTATTATTATTATAATATTTGGCCATTTCATTCACACCAACCCATTATATGGAATGCTGGTTTGTTGTCAAACTAAAGGCTGGCTAATTAATATTACTGCATGAAGTGATTTTTAGTCATGTTCTGCTGAGATATATGTAGTGAGAGTGAAGGTGCTCACATGTTCCATTACCACTACATGCCTGAAAAACCAGTGAGGGACACACAAACCGAAGGCATATTACGGTGAGATCCTAAGACAGACTTCCACATAGGGCCTCACTGCAAGGTGATTATAACAATTTTTGGACTGAAAACAAAGACAGATGAAGTGGAATAGGATCAGAGCCCTTGTCTTGAAAATCTGAAATATAGCCATATGTGTCTGTCTGTATTTTCTGTCTGTCTATCTGTCTGTCTCTCTCACACACACATTATGCCTACACACAAATCAGATAATGCTCCATATACCAAATGACAGCAGAACACCTGTGATGGTTCATAATATTTATGCACAAAGAAAATTAGATATTTTTTTAAATCCTTGAATTTCAAACTACATTGTTGCTTTCATCTAACAGCAATCTAGTTGTGTATGTGGTGCGAACAGGTGTAGATTCTTATGGATTTAATTTCCTTTTCACAGTGCTATTAAAATGTAATATAAAACATTTTAAAAAAAGAAATCCATCCAATGCTGTTAAATAGCAACAGTTGCATATGTACTAACTGGGGACCTGTTAACTACATTATTGATCTAAGTATGTGAATAAGTAATAGGGGAAAATATCATTAAAATGTTGCCTCCTGTTCAAACTTGGCAAAACGATTATCTAGTGTGCTTGCTTAAGAATGATGATCTAAAAATAGGCTTGTGTGTGTCCCCCCTTAACAGTTGCATTACTTTTCGCATTGCACAGGAAAAAGCCAGGACGTTTATGGTACATATGGAATTCATGGGCAAAACTTTCAGGAGGAGTTCCAGTGTTGTCTCAATTCTGAAAAGATTGTTCCAATTGCAAACCTATCAACCAGTTTGAATTTTGGCCAGTTATTCAATAATACATATTCTTCATTCTTATCAAAGGCACTGGATGCTTTTGTGGATATGCATTTCATTCTTTATTAACTATTAGTGATATTTAAGTGATGCCACCCCAATTTCAGTGATCATGGGCAGAGGGAGGTCATTCATTCATTGGCGATCACTGGTGGCCGTGTAAAATTGTCTTCCAAGATAAGGTCTTTAACAGTGGGTCTGTAAGTGTCTGTGGAGGCCAGTTCTGGATCCACACAGCCTCCCACAGTGAGGACATAGCTTTTCAGATGGAAGATGGTCGCAATGAGTATTTGTTTGACGTGCCTTCTACTTAGCTCGTTTGTCCCATTCGCCCTGTATTCATGCTTATATAGCTATGGGGAGGTGAGAAGGTACCATAGAAGATGAGGACAAAGCTATCTACGCCTTGTTCCTCACTCCCACTCCTCTCATGGACAGGTTCCTCATTGCTCATCTGCAGTGCCACTGGCCTGTGTGTTGTTGTTTAATGCCACATCTGTACACAATAAGATCACACTCATCCATGATTTGATTATGGATGAAGGTGCTGATTTGGTGTGCATTACTGAGACCTGGATGGGTGAGCTGGGAGGAGCTGATCTGACCAAGCTTTGCCCACCTGGATACTCGGTGCAACACCAACACAGGCTGCGGGGACACGGGGGAGGGGTTGCTGTGGTCTGCAGAACTTCGAACTCTGTCACAAGGAAACCACTCTGTCTTGGAGCTGGCTGCGAGGGCCTGCACCTGGTGTTTGGCCAAGGAGACAGTAAACTAGGGTAGCTGCTGGTGTACCGTCCACTCTGTTGCCTGGCAGCTTCTCTTACTGAGCTGGGGGATGCCATTTCGGCTGTGGTATTGGAGGAGCCCAGAATGATAGTCCTGGGTGATTTCAATGTCCTCTAGTGCTGAGGCTGCCTCTAGTGTTCCTGCTTGGGACTTCATGGCCTTCCATGATGACCATGGGGCTGTCTCAAGTTGTCACCAGCCCAACGCATAGGGCAGGGCACACACTCAACTTGGTTTTTGCTCCAGATGAAGGAAGGGGGGGTCTGGAGGTGGGGAAGATGGATGTCACCCCATTGTCATGGTCAGACCACTTCCTGGTGAACTTTAGATTTATGACTCCAATCCTCCCCTGCAGAGGTGGTGGACAGATTAAGATGGCCCACCCCCGGAGACTAATTGAATCCACAGGATTCCTGAATGCCCTGGGGGAGTTCCAAGTAGATAGAGCAGGTGACCCCATTGAAGCCCTTGTCAAGCTGTGGAACAGCAGGCTCTTGACATGGTTGCCCCTTAGTGCCCTCTCCAGCATTGTGGAGCCCGGTTTGCACTTTGCTACACCAGTGAGTTAAGGGCAATGAAACACACTGGACGACGGTTAGAGTGCGAGTGGTGAAAGATGTGTTGTGAGGATGATTGGGCACAACTAAAACATAACTGTGCCTGCTGTGTGGCAGTGAGGGTGGCGAAGAAGGCCTGCTTTAAGTAGCTGCCAATGGAGCTTTTCAGTTATTGTCAGGAGTCTGTTGACATCAACTCCAGGAAATGGAGTTTTAGACCCTTCAGAGACCCACTGTGAATTGTTCACAAGGCACTTTGAGGGTAAAGTTGGTCGCCTGCATAGCAATCTTCATCAGAGCTTGAAAGATTACTTTTAAAAAGTAATAAATTACAGTTACAGTTACATGGCCCAAAAAGTAGTAATTACCATTACAATTGCAATTGTTCTGAAAGTAACTGATTACTTTACTTTTCCACCAAAGTAATCATTACAATTACATTTCAGTTACTTTTAAAAAAATGCCTACAAGGTGCTGGCCTTGGCTGCTGCACATCTCAGTAGCCTAAAACAACATTAAAAATAAACAAACACTTACAGAGGTAGTAGAATAATTATTTTTATTCATAAGATAGAAATGGTGGTCTCTCCGCTTGTAAGGGTGGTGGGGAGGGAGGCTGAGGCCACTACTCAGATTTTTGCATGTCAAACCAAGTGCAACCCCCCCACTCAGCCAGCAAACATAGTCTCTCTCACTTAACCACCTCCCAGACCCTGCCCTGCCACCAACTAAGGGACACTCACTCAAGCACACATTTTCCTCTGAGATGCAAAAAAGTTAAAATACTGCTAAATACTCTCTCTGTCTCTCTCTCTCTGTCTGTCTCTCTCTCTCTCTCTGTCTCTCTCTCTGTCTGTCTCTCTCTGTCTCTGTCTCTGTCTCTGTCTCTCTCTCTCTCTCTCTCTCTCTCTCACACACACACACACACACACACACACACACTGTCATCTTTCACTTCCACAGTCCTTTATCTCCATTCTGCTGCTGCCCCCTTCTCCTCCTTTATCCATGTTCTTGACCTCCGGATCCTTTTCCCCTCCACTCCATTCTTCACCACCACTATCCATTTTTTAAAGTAATTGTTTTCTCCACTCCACCCCATCTCACTCTCTGCCTCCTCCCTCGTCGATTCCTACCCATCCACAGAGCATGAGGAAAGAGAGACACTGCATTGAAGCCCAGTTTGAGGCACATGATTTTCATCCACAAATCAGAGGAGCAGAAGACTTCCCCTGCTCCCCCCCCAAGTAATGCCCAAAAGTAATTCTGGAAACATTACAACTACTCCACAAATGTAGTAAAATTACTCCTAGTTCTATTACAATCAAAATGTAAAGGAATTACCCACTCGTTACTCAAAAAAGTAATGAATTACAAGTAATTCATTACTTGCGACTAGTTACTTCCAAGCTCTGATCTTCATGCCCCATCCATAGCCACTGTAGTCCCCAGTGAGGTGTCCATTGCAACGCCTGCTACAACTTCTTGGGAACAGTTTCAGTTTATGTGGCCTGATGACACGGACAAGGTGTTTGTGACGATGCAGCCAGGAATGTGTCCTCTCGACCCTTGCCCCTCTTGGCTTATTAAATCTTGCCGAGGGGGTTTGACCAAGTGGATCCAGGGTGTGGTCAACACATTGTTGAAGGAGGGAGTGGTTCCAGCAGCACTGAAAGAGGCAGTGATCCGACCACTCCTGAAAAAGCCCACCCCAGGCCCATTGGTTTGTGATAACTATAGCCCGGTCACAAATACCCCCTTTTTAGGGAAGGTGATTGAGGGGATTGTGGTGCAGCAATTGCAAGTGCTCTTGGATGAAACAGATTATCTTGACCCATTCCAGCCTGGGTTCAGGCCTGGTTATTGGACTGAATTAGCCTTGGTCACCCTGATGGATGACCTTCATCAGGAGAAGGACAGGGAGTGCGACCCTGTTATTCTTACCTGATCTTTCGGTGGCTTTTGATACCATTCACCATGGTATCCTTCTGGGTTGACTTAGTGAGATGGGTATCAGAGGCACTGTTTTATGGTGGTTCTGATCCTATTTCTAAGGTCGTTTTCAGACAATAATAATAATAATAATAATAATAATAATAATAATAATAATAATTATTATTATTATTATTATTATTATTATTATTATTTAATTAGTCGCCCATCTGTCCGCCTAAGCGGACACTCTGGGCGACGTACACAATATAAATACAATGTAAAAACATATACATACAGCAAATTACAATATTAACAGCAATTCATCTAACCATCCTTCAGTAATACAATATAAAGACCTAACCCACCCCCGAAATCCCATAGGCCTACCTGAACAGCCAGGTCTTTAAAGCTTGGTGAAAAGCCATCAGGGAGGAGGCGTGATGAAGGTCAAAAGGAAGCAAGTTCCAGAGGGTGGAATAGCATTGGGTGATTGTTTTTAGCCCCCCTGTTGTGCTGTGGGGTGTCACAGGGTACCATCTTGTCCCCGATGCTGTTTAACATCTATATGAAGCCTTTGGGAGTGGTCATCAGAAGATTTGGGACATGTGTCAGCAGTACACTAATGATACCCAGCTCTATTTCTCTGTACCTTCTGAATCGGGAGAGGCCGTGCAACCCCTGGACTCAGTAGTGGGCTAGATGAGGGCCAATAAACTGAGTCTGAATCCTAGCAAGACAGAGACCCTGTGCGTTTGTGGTTCCAGAGTTCGGATAAATGGTCAGTTGCCTGCTCTGGATGGAGTTGTACTCCCTCTGAAAGAGCAGGTCTGTCATCTGGGGGTGCTCCTGGATCTATCTTTGTTGCTATAAGCCCAGATGACCTCAGTGGCTAGGAGTGTCCTTTACCAGCTTTGGCTGGTAAGACAGCTATGGCAGTTTCTGGACTGGGATAGCCTGACCACTGTTGTCCATGCACTGGTCTCCTCCAGGCCGGATTACTGTAATGTGGTCTGTGTGGGACTACCCTTGAGGTTGGTCCAGAAGCTGCAGCTGGTGCACAATACATCAGTGAGACTG
Organism: Rhineura floridana; assembly: GCF_030035675.1. Lineage (NCBI taxonomy): Eukaryota > Metazoa > Chordata > Lepidosauria > Squamata > Rhineuridae > Rhineura > Rhineura floridana. The sequence continues at coordinate 67,717,979 of NC_084484.1, read as the reverse complement.
CTCACTGGGGCACGGTATTGCCATCATGTCACCTCACTGCTGAAAGAATTGCTCTGGCTGCCCATTTGCTACCGGGCCATGTTCAAGGTTCTAGTTTTGGTGTACAAAGCCCTATACAGCTTGGGACCAGGAGACCTGAAAGAGCGTCTTATCCCTTATATACCCAGTCAATCACTGCGCTCTGCAGATGAGGGCCTCCTCAGATACCATCTTATCAGGAGGTCCATTCTGCTCAACATAGGAAATAGACCTTTAGTATAGTGGCATCTACCCTTTCGAATTCCTTCCCCTTAAATATTAGTCAGGCACCATCTCTGTTATCTTTTGGGCGCCTGCTGAAGACCTTCATCTTTCAACAAGCCTTTTAAGTAGAGACCTTATTCCAGTTTTGGAATTGCTTTTTAATATGTTTTTAAACCTTTTTTTAAAGTTGTTTTTAAAGCTTTTTAAAAAAATGTTTTTTAAAGATCTTTTGTTTTAATGTATTTCAAAGACTGTTTTTATGATGTTTTAAAGTGTTTTTAGTGTTTTTGCTTGCCGCCCTGGGATCCTGCTGGAAGGAAGGGCAGGATATAAATCTAATAAATAAAACAAATAATAAATGATAATGAATCATTGGGGTGTATGTGGAAATATGTGGGCTCCTTTTTGAAGAAAGGGCAGAATATAAATTTTATAAATAAATAAATAAATACATAAATGAGAGAATATTAAAAGAATGCTTATGATTTGTTGTTAAACAATGAACATAACAATAATACTGATATCATAAATTGTGTGTGTGTGTGTGTGTGTGTGTGTGTGTGTGTGTGTGTGTGTGTGTGTGAGAGAGAGAGAGAGAGAGAGAGAGAGAGAGAGAGAGAGAGAGAGAGAGAGAGAGAGAGAGAGAGAGAGAGAGAGAGAGAGAGAGAGTGCTCAAGATCTTGTTAATATATAGCCTTGAATAACTCAGGCCCAGGTCACTGGAAAGACTGCCTGCCCCAGTGTAAACCTGTAAGATAACTTAGATCACCCGGGGAAATTCTACTTTTGGCACCACACTCTATAGAATATTCATTCATTCATTCATTCATTCATTTGTATACTGCTTTTTGGGCAAGGCCTCCAAAGTGGTTAACAGAAGAAAACAGAAGAAAATATAATAAATGTATAATAAATATAAAATTGAAAGGACAATACAATAAATCAATAAAAATATACAATAACAAAAACACAAGCACATCATAAATCACACTTTATACATTAACAAGTTACATTTGTAGTCTCACCACAAACAGCTGCCAACCGTAAACAAGAGCCCATACAACAAGCTTCCTCCTGGAAGCAGCTACAGTTGTGGTGAAGTTCTTACAGTTGCTCTTGGGGGGCGGGGCTGACAGGCTCAACTTTCTGGTTTCTCAACAGGCTGCAGTTGTCCAGGTGTAGTAAAGAAGGTCTATGGAGGCTAAAGCTGATATTCACCTCATAGCCAGCAATAGTCCCATTACTATAACCTCCCACCCCAAACTGTCCATTTTTGGCGGTGACCCAAAAATGGACATGGGGAGCCTTCATTCAAAGTTTTCAATGGGCATGCAGCCGGGTCTCACCATTAGATCTTTAGGCCCAGCAAGTGGATAGTGGGGATGCAATGGAAGCAGGAGACATCATGGCAGAGGGAGGTCTGTGATCATTACTCCACTGTCTCCCATCACACCATTGTAATTGCATTAGGGAAAAATGACTGGAGAACTCTACATTTCACTAGAAAGAAAGGTATACCAGAATAATTAGTTCTTCTTGGTCTATGCTTCAAATGTGGCTGTTTAGTGCCGTCTGAGGCTGAAACAATGAAGACTTGAAAGAAGATTGCTTCAGGATCAGTTTTGCTTCCTTTCTTCAGCCTCTTTATTAAATGAAGCTCAAAACAGTCTGGGCCAAGATGTCTTGTTGCTATAAATCATTCACATTTCCACTTGGTTTAGCTTGGATTGCAGAGCAGCTAAGTGGTCTCAGGATGCTTGCTTGCTTGATGGCTTTGAGGGATTATCAATATGGCCGAACTGTGAGACCTCTCCCCCACCCTGAGATTTTTTAAATCTATAAACTGGTTTAGGTCTTTGACATCTTTCTTTGTTCTTGAGCTCATAATTATTTCGTTCTTTTGTATAGTCTGCCTCAAATGGTACATTACTTTCTCTTTCTTTAACAGCAACAAAATAAAAAATCTGAACAGTATCTCACTAAAAAAGACTTCATTTCCAGAAAGATAATCTGAAGATACATCATAGGATTTGGGTCCAAGAAGATAATTAGATTTCATTCAGAATTTACTTCCCAGTAAATATGTAATAGAAAATACAATAACAAATAAGGAAGCTCTAGATTGCTTTCATCCAACTTTGAACCAAGAGCAAGCCTAACTAAGGTGGCAAGTTATGCAAATATTCCTGGAAATAAGCCCCATTGAACTCACTGTCTTCTGAGTAGATACTCATAGGATGTACTGTTAAGATCAAAACACTTCAGCTATTTTCTCTGTTGTTCCCACCGCTACCATATCTCACTACCAAGGGGAACTTGGAAATAGATATCTTCCCCACTAACTGAGCCCAGCCAGCAGTGATATTCACAACCCTGTTCTGGAGAAAACTCTACCCTCTAAGTGATGCTGTTTATCTTCAAAGTCATACAGGGCTTGGGACCAGGGGACTTCAGAGAACACTTTGTGCCATATTAGTCTATCTGTGCACTGGTGATGAGTTGCTTCAAAAAGGAAAAAAGAAGACGACGATGTCTTTGTTTTGTGAACTGAGCTGTTGGAATTTTTGAAGTGGTGGTGGTGGTGTGTGTGTGAATGGGGAGGAAACACAATATGCATAATACATTTGGTAAAGAGAAAGGCCTGTGGGCTCAACCCTTTCACTGAAAACTCTAGATAAGTTGTTCAGACAGTTTGTTCTTGAATTCTAAGTTTGTGTGGGGAGAGCAGGAGACTGCAGCTGTTCAGAAATGAAGGAAATGCACTCTGCATAAGCACAGAAATGCTTTTTTTATCCATATGTCATGATTCAAATGATAGTATTTAAAATAGAATCCTTGACTTGACCACATTTACTTGGAAATGAAGTTAGAGGAGCGACGGAGAGCATTTCTAATGCAAGAAAAAGAATGTGGGGATAATTGTCAAAAATATGTTTTGTAAAGCTGTATTGTAGGGATGTTGGAGAATTCCAGTGGAAATAGGAGTGGAAATTACTGATGTTCACTTATTTGTCCCATATCTGGAATGGAAATCAACCCAGAAAGTACAATCAGTATTTGCTGTTGTTGGTTTCAGTCCGCAAACAATACATAAGTGATGGTAGTTTCCCCCCCCCCATTTCTAATGTGTGTTTTTTTCATTGAAATGATTGGTGTGGAATAATACATTAATTGCATAATACAAAATTCTGCCATTGCGAATAGCAAGACGAGTTATGCAGTTTTTGTCAGAAGCTTAACTACAGCGGAATGGAAACAATGCTGCATATGAAGAACAACAGTCAGAATGGAAATCAATTACTTCTTATATCCATAAGGGAAGTGAGGAGATAATTCAGGAGTGGGCTCTTGTGTATGAGGAGAGTGGGTAGGCTGCAGTTGCTCAATGATGAGATATCCACCCTCTGGCTTTCTCTTCAAGTCCCACCCAGGTAGCCAGATTTCAGGTTTCAAGAGTTGACAATCTCAGATAGGAAACACCATTTTTAAATGTTTCCTCACATTCAAAAGTCCCTGCAAGTAAACAATGAGCATATGTGGGTAAACGTTCTAGCTCATCACACTTCCTAGTGTGCTAATTTTCTACCTTTAGAGCAGTAAGTTGTTAATTTGACTGGGTACAGTCCATCCTACCATCTAGGGACTCATCCCCACCTCATTCTGATGCATGTTTAGATCAGGCCTAACTCCCTTCATGCTTCAGCAATGACAAGGGAGAGCAAGAGAAGCAAAACCAACCAAACAAACAAACCTCCTATAACTACACAGAGAAACCATAGATTTCACTAGTCCCTGTGTAGTACTGACAGGAAGATACGGCATCCGCAATTGTTCTAGTGAGATTTCATGAGTAATGGGAGGTTTTCACTTTAATAGAACTTTCAAAATGGGAAATTTCAACAGATATTACGGAGATTTTAGATGCCTGTCCTATTTTCCTCTAGATAACAGCCTTGAGGCTTGCTTTATAGGCAATGACATGATGCTCTTGTCGTTAGTGCATATTATTATATAAACAGCATCCACTGAAGATGGACAAAATAAATCACACATGAAACAAATGAGAATCTTTCCATTGATCTTAATGAGTTTTAAAGTGGGCCTTTGGTCTGTAATCCCCCCCTTTCATCGTTGATTAATTTGAATACACAGTGACATATGTTTAATTTTGAAATAACCTTTATGTTCTAATCTTGTTTCTAATGGCCAATTTCTTTCTCGCCACCCTTCGACTGTCCACAATTTGCTTGCCAGCTGTACCATCCAGATGCGCACACTCGCTCACTCTTTTTCTCCGAAAGTGCATATTACAACAGTAGCGTTTAGAGATGTATTTAATTTTCTGCCAGGCTCTGCAGTTTGCAGGAGCAGCAGATGTGGGAAAGTCTGAAGGGTCACTTTGGTATCGTTGTACTAATAAACTGTTTCACATATAGAGGGTGTGGGTTCTTTGATCTGTTTCTGGAGCTAGAGGATATTACAGAAAGTCAATCCACTGTGGTGTAGTAGATATACTGTGTTGGACTGAGGCCTGGATTCACATCCCTGCTTGACCATGAAGGTCACTGGAGGCTATTGGGTATGTCACTATCTGTCAGTCAAAACCACAGCATATATGCTCTAGTTAGGAGCTCTTTGGGGCAATAGATGTTTCTATGCATAAAGAACATTTATATGCTGGCATGGCCATACAGAAGTCCCATTTCACATTAAATGTTTAAATCCCTTTTACAATATTTCCATGCGCGCGTGATTATTTTATACCAACCTGCATTTTTATGAGGTTTTTCGTATCATACCTGGCATTTCAGTGTGAAAAAAAATCTAAAGCTGTAATCCAAGCACACTTCCCTGTGAGCAAGGCTCATGGAACAGAATCGGACTTGCTTCTCAGTAAATATGCGTAGGATTGGGCTGCACAGCTGGAATCCTATGCACGTTTACTTGAGACAGTGAATTCCACTGAACCCAGTTGTATCCAACTAAGTGACACAGAGTAGACTCATTGAAATCAATGGACATCAGCTAGTCAGGAGCAACTTAAGTCCTTTGATTTTAGTGGATCTATTATGAGTAGGATTTAGTTGTATTACCCACTGGGGCTTATTTCCTAGTAAATGTGCATTGACTTGGGCTGTAAAAGACTGAACACCAATGTGATATACTGGATATTGTCATGAACCTGTAATGTTCATGAGTTATTAAAAATCTAATAGCAATACTTTGGCTCCAGCAAGGGACTCTGGGAGATGGTTACAGTTAGAAAAGACAAGCCTTTGCCAATTTGCAATTCTGAGTTTCACTTCCCAGCTGAAGATGGTTAGAGAAGTCTTAACAAGCTGCACCTGTTTATCTTTGCTGATTAGCAAGTGCCTGGTACCCAAGGTCATCCTTGGCCTGTATAGTTGGAAAACACAGTTGGGAGGGGGGCCCGCAAGGCGCGAAAATGTGAGAAACATCGAGAAGAACATTACATCAGCCAATTCCTGATTGGTCAATTAAACTTGGACCGTTAGGATCTTTTTCCTTTAAGTATAGGGCTAGAGACCCATAGCCTTTGTTCTCTGTTCTCTGCCTATGCTGACTGGCACCAGAGTTCCAAACCTTTCTGCCTTATGGTTCCAGGGGTTGCTTATGGGAAGGCAACCTATGTCTGGTTCCATTGCTTTATGTTGAACATCCATCTCTCTTAGGAGAGGTGCCATGCAACCAACTACCTCGTGTGTAAGTAGTTAGGTGAGTTTAGTTTGTTATTTTCTTGTTGTGTGTATGAATTCTCTTGTAAGAACCTAAACCCCTGTTTGGGTGTATGGTCTTAAAGGATTACTTGCTGCTATATTTTATGTGCACTTATATATCTTAATAAAGCTACTTCTATTTAACCTGGTGTGTTCATTGAGAGAAAGGGTGGTTCTGGATTCAGTACCTTGACCAATCTCAGTCACTAACTACCAAAGAGGGTTAAGAAGTTAAAGGCTTGGATTTTAAGTGTTAAACCAGAGGTGCCTGGCAAGGAGTGTAACTGTGACTCTTGCCTTTTAGGACCTTGGTTTTATATATCTTCTGGGCTCAGAGATCCCCTGGCTCTGAGTGGACCAGTATACAGGGGTGGTGGCAGCCTACCTTCTACCTTGCAGGGTTGTTGTGAGCGTACACAGCCTTGGCAAGGGTGAAGTAATAGCTTTTTGGTTCCAGTCTCATTTCCCTAAGGGTGGGGGTCTGAGTCTGATGCATGAACCCAGTACCTTGGGGGTCTGGGGGGCATGACAGATATGAGTTTGAGATATGAGATTGAAGGATGTCTCTGGTTGACTCTTTTCTTGGCCATACACCGTAGCCAAGTCATTATCTCTAAACCTCATACTACCCCCATCTACAATATGGAGGTACTAATGCTATCCAATTTTGCAAAGTAAGGATCATTAAGGCAAGGTGGCATCACAGGGGCAAATAGCCACTGACCTACAAGCATCCATGAATGTGTGTACATATGGGTGAGGCCTTTCTACATACATTCTAATGAATGTTTTTAGGCTACAGAGCAGAACTGGCTGCTAAACATAGCTGAACTTTAATTCCCGCTCTCTATATACATCTACTCTTCAACATGTGCTAAAACTTGGTCCCCTTCCATTAGATAAGGGTTGGGGAACCTGTGGCCCTCTAGATGTTGCTGGAATCCAACTCCCACCATCCCTGACCATTTGCTATTCTGGCTGGAGCTGATGTGAGCTGGAGTCTAAGAACAGCTGGATTGCCACAGGCTTCCCATCCCTGCATTAGATGGTGCGTTTGTGGCAGTGAGGAATGGCACTTTCAGATAAGAGTGATCACTAGCTTGCTACCATGCATTGCTGCATCTTATTTCACCCCATTTGTTTTACCTGAATGAACGCACGTAGTGGACTAAGGTAACTTACATGTCTACTAATATGATACAATAACATACACAGCTATCAATGTGAAAAGTTCTAAGAAAAGACAGCAGCAAAAGAAGAAAGCCACTTAAGCAGTGTAGTACAGGGGTGGGAACCTCAGGCCTAAGGGCTAAATGCAGCCCTCTAGGCCTCCCTATCTGGCTCTTGGGGCTCTCCACAGGCCACACATCCCACTGGTCCTGCTCCACAACCTCCGCCAGTTCTCTTGTCTGGCTGGAATATGGAATTGTTTGCCTGGATAGAGCGCAAGTTCAGAGTCAGATCTGGCATGTGGCCCCTGGAAGGTTTCTCACTATGGAATGTGGCCCTTGTGCTGAAAAAGTTCCCCATCCTTAGTGAAATGAAATACTGTTATTCTTAGAGTTTCTTTCTATGCCGCCTTTCAGCCAAAAAGGGCCCCAAAGTGCCTCCCAAAGGTTCACACACAAATGAGAAATTCAAATCAAAATGAAACTTGTAACAAATTAAGACCACAAAATCCCGACATTTTAAAAAAGACTAAAAGCCAAAGATATCCTTATTCTTGCCAAAAGGTAAAGGGCAGTCCTCATAACAATGTCAGAGAAAGCAGGAGTAATCCTTAGGCAGCAGGTCCTTCGTTATCAGGGTCCCAGGGAGGGGGCAGGACAAGGCAGGCCAGATGCAAACCTTGGCCATTGACGGTCCAACACAGTCTCTCTCCTGTAGAAAACACTGGCTTAAACAGGCCAAATACTTATAAGACCAAACATGTGCTGAAACAATAGCTTGTTGGCTTGTCACCTAGAAGCAGGCAAAGAATTGTCCTTTGTGATATAAAGGCTTATTTGCACTCTTAATATTTTCTGGGGGGAAAGGAAGCCCACCATGTTGTATTGCACACTACTTATGAAACTCCTCTCTATTTCAAAACACAATTTTGCTTTGAGGCAAGTAGTGGTGGCGGTGGTGGTGGCAGCAGCTGCTATTTAAGAAACACCTTGAAGTCCAAAGCCCTGTTGAATAAGAACATAAGAACATAAGAAGAGCCTGCTGGATCATGCCAGTGGCCCATCTAGTCCAGCATCCTGTTCTCACAGTGGCCAACCAGGTGCCTGGGGGAAGCCCGCAGCAGGACCCGAGTGCAAGAACACTCTCCCCTCCTGAGGCTTCCAGCAACTGGTTTTCAGAAGCATGCTAGGGTGGCAGAGCACAGCCATCACGGCTAGTAGCCATTGATAGCCCTGTCCTCAATGAATTTGTCTAATCTTCTTTTAAAGCCATCCAAGCTGGTGGCCATTACTGTATCTGGTGGGAGCAAATTCCATAGTTTAACTATGCGCTGAGTAAAGAAGTACTTCCTTTTGTCTGTCCTGAATCTTCCAACATTCAGCTTCTTTGAATGTCCACGAGTTCTAGTATTGTGAGCGAGGGAGAAGAACTTTTCTCTATCCACTTTCTCAATGCCATGCATAATTTTATACACTGCTATCATGTCTCCTCTGACCCACCTTTTCTCTAAACTAAAAAGCCCCAAATGCTGCAACCTTTCCTCATAAGGGAGTCGCTCCATCCCCTTGATCATTCTGGTTGCCCTCTTCTGAACCTTTTCCAACTCTATAATATCCTTTTTGAGATGAGGTGACCAGAACTGTACACAGTATTCCAAATGCAGCTGCACCATAAATTTATACAACAGCATTATGATATCGGCTGTTTTATTTTCAATACCTTTCCTAATTATCGCTAGCATGGAATTTGCCTTTTTCACAGCTGCCGCACACTGGGTTGACATTTTCATCATGCTGTCCACTACAACCACTTGGTCTCTCTCCTGATCGGTCACCGCCAGTTCAGACCCCATGAGCGTATATGTGAAATTCAGATTTTTTGCTCCAGTATGCATAATTTTACACTTGTTTATATTGAATTGCATTTACAATTATTTGCAAATATTGAATGAACCATTCTATAAGTCATGATGTGATCTACAACATTGCTCGTCAACCTTGGGCCACCAGATGTTGCTGGACTACAACTCCCATCATCCCTAGCCATCTTAGCCAATGGTCAAGAGCTATAGTCCAACAACATCTGTGGACCCAAGGCTGAAGCACTCTTTTCTACAACATTATCTTCAGCCCTAGAATGTCAACACAAACGTTCTCTCTTTCCCCCTGGCAAGTTAGAATCCATCATAACAGTACTTGTGTCTGCTCATGTAGCATGAAGTATTTAATCCATCCATGGGAATAGCTTGACCTCATAAATCAACACCTGGATCAAGCTGGCTTCTTCTACAGAGAACCATCAGAAAGGATTTGCTATAGCATGCCAAGGACTGTTTTCTTATTAAAGTGATGGCAGCCCATGCAGCTCTAAATGGATTCATTTGCAATTTCTTACATTTAGGTATCAGCCTAACTAGAACTTCCATGTAGTAAGTGGTGTTTGTGCAGTTGGAAACTGATACATTTTCTCATATGGACACCCGTTAAAGTTCAAACTTGGGGAAAAAAATCACCTTGATGGATATACATTGTGATTGGCCATTATGTGGCTGCTCCTTTGATGGGCCTAGACTGGGTTCATGTAATCTTCATCTTTTTAAAATATGTCACAATATTCTTGGTCAGAGATTACTGGACTGCCTTCAAGTCGATCCCGATTTATGGCTACTCTATGAGTAGGATTTTCATGGTAAGCAGTATTCAGAGGGGGTTTACCATTGCCTCCCTCTGAGCCTAGTCCTCCCCAGCCGGCTGGGGCCTGCTCAGATTGCCACAGCTGCACAAGCTGGCCCCTTCCTTGTCCACAACTGCCAGCTGGGGAGCAACTGGGCTCCTTGGGACTATGCAGCTTGCCCACGGCTGCACAGGTGGCAGGGCACACAACCCCTGAGCCACTCACTGTGGGGGTGATCTTTAGCTGGCCCTTGACACCCAGGAGACATGAGCGGGGATTTGAACTCACAGACTCTGGACTCCCAGCCAGGCTCTCCTCCCCACTGTGCTATAACAGCATTGCAGTCTAACAATGTTATAAAATAAGGAAGCAAATAAATAAGAATGGTGGCCACCAATGGGGACTACCATTTCCCTGCACAGTGTGCTATACCAGCACTTCAGGTTATTATTATCTAATCTCAAATGTTGGATGTCGGGTGTACTAATAAATGGTGAAAAGTTCAAATTCTGTACAGGTCCTGTTTTAATACACCAGCTCACTATTCATAAGATAGTATTCAAAAACTGAATACTAGGGATGGTTCACACATGTACGTTTGTCACTTGATAACTGCACTTGATGATGATGTGATTTGCAGGTATGAAAGAGCTGTCAAAGACCAAAACATTCACCTTAATTCAACATGATGCTACTTAGAAGTTGTCAATTCCCATTCCAATAATGCTTTCTAAATGTTTTACTGCCTTTATGTTGCTTATTCTCAAAAGCTAGACAGGTAAGAAGAGAGGAGTTCTGGTACTGCACTTAAAGAATGATCTTCTCAGGAAAGGTTGACTGACACCTTTGGGTGCCCCTTGGCAGGGTGCTTTCCTGTGGCTTCTTTTAGTTGAGAATGAGGGTGGGTTGTCCTCTGTCTTTGTTTTCCTGAAATTTGATGCATTGGAAATGCCAATTCCAGTGCACTGTGGGTAAAAAACATGGCTGCTGCCACAAAGAAAAAAAATGGTGGCTCTGGCATTTATTTAACCATGCTGCACTATAGTGTTAGGCCAGATTGGTGCCTTCTCTCATATCTCTTATGCATCATGCAAATCCTTTTTTTAAAAATTTCTGCAGGCTCTTTAAAACATTGTTTGAACCATTTGTAACTCTGCTGCTATTTATGTTTTCATTGTTCTGTTGACATTTTGGTTTAAAATCTTTTTGGTATGTTGGATTTTATTGTGTTGATCTTTTTAATATTACCATAAACCGCCTTGATAGTGGTAATACTGAAAAATATTTTGTATCAATACTGAGCAATTTTATGCATGCTGTGCCTCTGAAATTTCCCTCATAACCATGCATGCTTCAAAAATATTTGCTGTTTGATTATAAAGGTACACCTTGTGTCTATCAAGCAACATACACAGAAACAAACATACTTAGCCTGTTACAATATACACTTTCTGTGGATCCTCCTGTAATACTTGGCACCATTTACTTCCTTAGCATTGCCAGTCTGAATTCTCACTAAAAGCATTTTGACAGTACTATAGTATGCATATTTCCTTGGAAGCACATCCCATTGATTTGCAAGTGTGAAATCCTATACATGTCCATTCTCATGTCCTTACCCTTTTGACTGCTGAGGCTAGACTGTGACCCCAGCAACTGCCCTAGAAGCAGGATGCTAAAGCTGTTTTTAATATTTCAGGTAGTATGCATCTTTCAGATGGCTATGCCATATATCATTTCCTCACAAATTGGCTGTCAGTTTTTCCTGGCTATTGATCACACCATCTTTGCACTATAACCTGATTTTATCTTTAATTATTACCCATGTATGCAACAACGTGAACCACTGGCAGTAATTTCAATATGTATGGCAATCAAAGAGAATTAAGGCCCTGCACTAAAGTCCCCCATGGGCAGGCCATGGTCCTGTGGCTGTAGCTGATGGAAAGTTATATATGATCTAATACAGCTTCCCAGTGGCAATTCATGTGAGCATAGAAGCACTTTTTAAAAAAATTATTCACCGCTGCCAAGAAACAGCATGATACCATAAACTTATGTGTTCTTCCTTTCTCCACATGGCTACATCCATGGGACTTCCCAGCATGGAAGATTTTAGTGCCTTGTATCTGCCGCCAGTGGACACAAGGCCAGCACGTATGTTCTTTGCCTACATTTTTATGGTGAGTTTATAGGTGTCATTTTCCTGTCCTTTCTCTGCTTGCTCTTAAACCTTACCACTGTATCGTGAAAGCAATAAATCAATAAAGGAAAGTTAGTTTTTAAAAGCTGGATTTCATGAATCTCTTCAGTCATATCAGGACACAGGAGTGTCCTAAGCAAAAATTTACTGGGGAAAGTCACCCCATAGTGACATTTCCCGTAGTTTTGCTATAAACAAAAATTTCCTTAAAGGCCTGAATGATGTGAACTTAGCTTCCCCCCCCCAGGTCACATTGCATATACACTGGAGCCAATACATACACATTTCCTTTCATACAAACATACGTAAAGCCTTGGTGGATCAGACCAAAGGTTCTCACAGTGGCCAACCAGATGTTTATGGGAAGCCTGTAAGCAGGGCCTGCCTTTACTATGAAAATCTCCCAAAAAGGCTGAATTGTGTGTGAACCAGGCTTCTCCCCTGCTAGGTGGGGCAGTTCAGATCACATTGTATACACACTGAAGCCATGTGCAAATACATTTCCAAATTGTCTGTCTCTGTCTCCCTCCCTCCTCCCCCAACCAGACATCATGCTGTTCATTTCTGTTGGCACAGAGTTTTCAATACATCACTTGACCAATGCTACTTCAAGTTTTCCATGCCAGGAAATTGAATTTAGTTCTCTTGCATCCCAGGATATCACCTTATGGTATCTTCCATTTCAATATTTCCTATTAGGCAGCAAGAGTCTTCGAAATGATAACCTTAGCTTTTGAGATTTGCACTGGCTGAGGATATTGTTCAGGCTTTCTCTTGTTGTTCAGGCTCACACATCCTGAAAGCAATTTCATCCAGCATTTCTGTATAAAGAGAAAAGGAGTATTTGGTCATTTATTTCCATATTGAAGAGCAATACAGTCCAGTGTGCTTTGCAGGTGCTCTTTTCTGAGCGTGCTGAAGCTATAAAAGGATCAGATTACTTTCTTCTTGTTTTATAAAATGAAAGATTGAAACAGTTTGTAAAAATTCTATAGATTTTTCCCCATTTTCATGAATTGTCAAAATTGGATAAAATCTTATCATTTCTCCCCTGCAGGCAGAAGGAAGGTTGCAACTTGAGAGTAAATTACACAGTTCATGTAACTCTACAGAAAGAGGTTTGCAAAATGAAGATTAAAACAGTTATAGTAATTGTGTCCACCGTAATGCCACGCATACGTTTACTTGCCAGAGAAAGCGTGTTCAGAGTTTCAAACAACCTCGGGGGGTTTTCTGGAAGCTCATCAGGAGTTCCTCAGTAGGAAGATGAGTAGTAGGGATGGGGAGAAACTGTGTTTGGGTTTTAATGAGAAATGATCTAATTTGTACTTCTCAAACAAATACGCCAACCAGAATGCAGCTATCCTTTGCAATTTGCATTTCTCCAAACTTTGTGATGCAGTTCACCAACCAACCAATCTGTACAAAAATACATATATTAGGGGAAAATGTGTATAAAAATGCAAATCCTAGTGAAAATAAGATACAAAAATATATTCTATTAGGGAAATTTGCTTGCAAATATCAAAACTGCACACAAAAATGTGTGTATTAGGAGAAATTCATACTAAAATGCTGACAAATTTTCATGAAGATTTTTTTTAAGATCACCAATTGCTGCATAAATGTGCAACACTGAATTTAAGACTGAAAAAAGGAAGAAACAAAAATGGACAGATTCCTCAATCCCTAGTAATGCTAGGCAAGGTTCCCTGAAAGACAACTTATTACCCATCTTCTCTTCCTGTGGACTTCTGGATATGTTCCGGAGACCAGGGCTGCACCAGGAACAAAATGTTGCAGTCTATACTCACCCTGTCACAGAATTGCTACTGTTCAGGATTGGTTAATTACCTGCAGGGGAGCCATTTTTTCCATACAATTTTCCCTAGGAGTGACAGAATATCATTGATTTCCATCACTCACAGAGGGATTTGCTCTATGTGCTTTAAAAGCATGCAAAGGCAAGGAGCCCCACAGACTAGCCACTCAAGTGTCTGGATACACTATCCTAGAAATTTTAAAAGAAAAAAAAACCTATAAGGGAATGGAGGCAGTGCATAACCCTCAGATCTGCCTGTAAATGGGACATGATGGACTTAGTCCTGTTCCCTCCGAGAAATGGAATGGACCAGGCTATGATAGGTCCATCCTTCCCTACTCATAATCCAGAAGCAGCTGCAATGTTTTACTGTCCCCTGCTCCTGTGCCGATAGACAATCAATCTGCAGATGTTGCCAGGTGATAATGCTTAACACCATCTCATGAAAAGTTTCACCTATTGATTTCTGCAGATCAAGCAGCTATTAGAGGCACAGGAGCCAGCTCTCTGCCCACTCCACCCTCACGTGATAGGGCAAACTTATCCATAAAAAGTCATGACACCCATCTTGCTTCTGGAGGCAGCTGCAATGGGGAACAAGTTTGAGTGGTCTCTCCAGGGTGTTTTTTATGTGCACCTCCATTAATGAATGGCCAACATCTGATGAACTGTAACATGAGGAGAATGTCAAAATCAGTGATAGATTAAAAATTGCCTTGATCCAACAAAACATTAAGCACATTTAAGTCCCATAACTTCATCCGGAAAATTAAGGCTGCAATCCTATACACTATTAATTTCAGTAAGATTATTCAAATTAAGAATAATTAGGACTATAACTTTGAAATGCTTAAATTTGAGTGGATTGTGCCCCAAACCATTAAATATATCTCGGAATTATAGCTTTTCAGCCTTTTGCAGTTGAAATCACAACTTTTTACTTTATGGCCGTTAAGCCATAGAGTTCAAGGTTAAGTGCAATCCACCAATACTAGGAAAGGAATAAGCAAGTCTTTATTTCTCCCTTCGGTAAATGCTCATGCTATATCCATATATTGCTAAGGCAGCAGTTATTGTGCTACATGGATATTTTTTACCCCCCTCTGTTTAATGGCACACTCTCTTCACATGGCAATAAATTTTTAATAATTGAAACACAAGAGACTTGGAAATAAACATTCATTACTGAAGAAAACTGTCTACAGTAGTGGTGGAAATTGTTTTATTGTCTCAGTTTAAAAATGAATTGTGATCACTTCCTCTTTCAATCTCACACCTTTATATTCAGATTTAGCTCCCCTACCCACCCTCAAAGCCATATAGAATATAATGTCTGGTCAAACAAATTGCCATGGCCATGCATTGCTACAGAAAACAAAGGGACCCTGTTGTAAACAAACAAGCAATGTTGCTGCTAGATCAGCAGTATTTGAATTACAAAAGTGGGTGGCATGCTGACAGCTCCCCTTCATTCACCAGAAAACACGTTAAAATCAGATTGCAAGCTGATCACCAAGAGTTTCATTATCTGACAAATGGGACCCTTCAAATGCTCTCAGAAAAGATGCTACATCTGTGGTCAACTTTATTTCAAACCCACACAAAGGTTTATACTGAAGAGTAGTTGTGTGTTTGAGTTACTGACTTCCTATGTGAGACACATTAGACAATGAAAGAAAGCTGTGAATTGGGTAGGTTATGAATGAGATCTTTTTTAAAAAATAAACAAACCACAGAATTTAGGGAGAGAGAATGGATTGTATGAGATGCTAAAACTGAACAGGTCCTTAAAGCAAACACAACCATAGCATACAGTGAATTGAAAAGTTTATGTAGGGATCTGTCCAAATATTTGGTTGTAGGAGCACAAGCAGAACACGACATTGGGTAAGAACTAGGTCATTGCAATTCATCCCCCACTCCAACTTGATTTTGCAGGATAACACTTGCTCTGGAATTCAGGAAACCTTGTTCCATCACCTGGCTTTCGTCGTATGGGACTGCCTTTCAAGTAGATTCCGACTTATAGGAGACCCTATGAATAGGGTTTTCATGGTAAGTGGTATTCAGAGGGGGTTTACCATTGCCTTCCTCTGAGGCTGAGAGGCAGTGACTGGCCCAAGGTAATCCAGTGAGCTTCATGGCTGTGTGGGGATTCGAATCCTGGTCTCCCAGGTCCTAGTCCAACACCTTAACCAGGATACCCAACAAACCCAGTGCCAGTCAGAGTTAGGGGAATGGATCAGCCTATTTCTTTTGTCTCTCAGTTTCATATGCACTAAGTCAAAGTTCTGTTTTGTTACTTTTTTTTGCAAATACAAGGAAAACATGTGCAAAAAATTCCACATTTAAATTTTATGCATTTGACACCTAAAATTTGTTTTTTTGTAAACCAAAACTGCATCACAAAATTTGGAGGAGGGTGCAATCCAACTGATAGATGGATTCTAATCCACATATAAGTTTAGATCCTGTGAATATGGTTAGTTTACTTAGAATGTGGAGCAAGCAAATTTCTCCTCCTTTCATCATCAAAGTAGACTGTGCTGGACTAGATTGACCAATGCTCCAACTCACCATAAGGCAGCTTCGTATGTTCATATAATGCATTTATGTATGAGATTATAATCTCTATTGCTTGATCCTTTAAAGGAAGTCCCAAGAGATCATCAGCTTTAAACAGGGTCCTACCCTTTTCTTCTCTGCCTTTCTTTGTTCTTTGGCTTTATTGTGGTGTGTGTGTGTGTGTGAGTGAGGGCCATAGAAGTCTGAGGGTCGAAGAAGGATGAGTCATAGATTTATGCTACAGTAGAAGTTTCTACTGAAATATATTCTTCTGAGTTCAGAAACAACTCTATCCAACCTTTCAATCCATTAATTTTCAAAGCACCTCACAGGAAAAGATAATCATATCATTACAACCCCAGCCAAAATCACCCATACGTACACACACAACCCTGCAGACCTTACACCTCTGGCTGATGGATGAGGGTAAAGAACGCTTCCCTGGACTCTGAAGTTGGAGCAGGGTTTTTTTTGGGGGGGGGGGAATCAAGCAATCATCATGTTCCTCCCCCCCCAAAAAACAGGAACATAGGAAACTGTGTTATACAGAATCAGACCATTGATCCATATAGCTCAGTATTGTTTACACTGACTGGCAGTGACTCTCCAGTCTGGATCTAACTGGAGATGCTGGGGATTGAACTTTGGATCTTCTTCATGCAAGGCAGATGCCCTCCTCTGTGCAATCCAAAAATCCAAAATGGTGGATTGGGGGCCATTTTTATGATACTGAGGTGAACAAAAATTTCAGGCAGGTTGGATGCCTCACTGTCAACAGCAGCATCAGTGTTTACCCCCCTTCTTTTTGTATTAAAAGAGTCCCTAGTTCAGCAGCCTAATTGTCATTCTTTTTTCTCAGGAAGTAGCATTATTCTGGGACAGTCACATTTCTCCCATGACCAGCATTTTGAATATGTCTGAAATCAGCTTTATTATGCTTTTTATAATATGCCATTGTTTATGTGATGTATTTCCTTTTTGCACACTGCTTGGAGATTCTGATGTTTGGAAATGGACTGCCTTCCAGTCGATCCTGATTTATGGCTACTCTATGAGTAGGGTTTTCATGGTAAGCAGTATTCAGAGGGGGTTTACCATTGCCTCCCTCTGAGCCTAGTCCTCCCCAGCTGGCTGGGGCCTGCTCAGCTTGCCACAGCTGCACAAGCCAGCCCCTTCCTTGTCCGCAACTGCCAGCTGGGGGGCAACTGGGCTCCTTGGGACTATGCAGTTTGCCCACGGCTGCACAGGTGGCAGGGCACATAACCCCTGAGCCACTCAGTGTGGGGGTGATCTTTAGTTGGCCCTTGACACCCAGGAGACACGGGCTGGGATTTGAACTCACAGACTCTGGACTCCCAGCCAGGCTCTCCTCCCCACTGTGCTATAACAGCATAGCAGTCTAAAAATGTTATAAAATAAGGAAGCAAATAAATAAGAATGGTGGCCACCAATGGGGACCACCATTTCCCTGCACAGTGCCCTGGGCATTATGGGGGAGGAATGGTGATAGACCATCAAAACAGGAACACTGCTGCTGTAGCAGGTAACAGCAAGCTTCTCTCCCAAACCTGGTGGCAAACTGGGGGAATTCTCCCCCACAATCAAAGTGCTCATTGGTTGTTCTTCTCCAGTGAGAACATTCAGCTCAGCTGTCAATTAAAAATAATCAATAATATATCAATAATATATCAAACAGGTAAATGAATGAATGAATGAATAAAAGCAGCACTGGTTTTAATTAAAAAAGAGAAAAAAGTCATAATCCAAAGCCATCATAAATGTTTCTTTCTCATGGCAGAAGGCAACACTGGGTGATATCCAACTTAGTCATACTCAGAGTTCACCCATTAAAATCAATGGACTTAAGTTCCATTGAATGCAAGCGGTTTACTGTGAGGATGACAAACATTGGTTATCGCCCAGTGTTTTCCACAACCCAGAGTCTGGAGATTCCTGGTGACCAGATGTAAAGGAATACAGAATTCCTACAGATTCCTACAGAATTCCATTTAGAAGTCTATCATGACAAGTAGCACCTACTCAAATTCCTTTTTCTATGCAACTGTGAAAGGCCCTCTGATCATTTAGATGGATGATCACTGTGATTAGAGTTACCACCAGTTTGACTAGTCTTGCTTCTGTGTCTGAAACAACAGCCTGACTCACAGAAATTTAGTGGGTGTAGGGATGAAACTTTCTGAACATCTGAATTTTCACATAGCTCAACAACAATATTTTATTGCAGTCAATCAATCATTAAAAAATCCACAACTGGATAAATACATATCCACATATCTTAACTACACAGATTTTTTTTCAGATTCCCATCTTGCTCCTTGATCATGACATATACAGAGAAAACAAAATGTATTTCCCTTCTTCTAGCATTAAAATAAAGGTAAAGGTGTCCCCGCACTTGTAGTGCGAGTCGTTTCCGACTCTTAGGGTAACGTCTTGTGACGTTTACTAGGCAGACCGTATATATGGGGTGGGATTGCCAGTTCCTTCCCTGGCCTTTCTTTACCCCCCAGCATATGCCGGGTACTCATTTTACCAACCACGGATGGATGGAAGACTGAGTGGACCTCGACCCCTTTTACCGGAGATTCGACTTCCTCCTTCCGTTGGAATCGAACTCCGGCTGTGAGAAGAGCTTTGGCTGCGTTACCGCCGCTTACCACTCTGCGCCACGGAGGGTGGTTTAAAATTAAAATAGTTTTGGAAAATTAAAGAAAAGAATTAGTCATGAAAATTATAAAATTGTGATGTGTCATACAATTCAGATCACCAACCATCTCTATTACAGCCAATTTTATACAATGCAAAGCCCTCACTCAGCATCAGAAGTCATAAGAAGGAGCTGAATTGTTCAGCTAGCATCACAAGATACAAAAAACCATGTGTTTGAGGAGAGAGTTGGCTCATGCACCTGATATTAATCAAGCCAGCTCAGCTTTTTCCATGTCAGGAAAGTTTCATCTACTTAGGGATGGAGGGGAAATCTATATTAAACAGATTAATACATGGAATTTGGTGGCTTATTTATTTATTTACTAAATTTATATCCCACCTCTTCTTCCAGAAGGACCCCAGGGCTGCAAACAAAAACACTAAAAACACTCTAAAACATCTTAAAAACAAAAGACTTAAAAACCTATTAAAACAAAACATCTTTAAAAACATATTAAACCAAAACATTTTTTAAAACATCTTTTTTTTAAAAAAAAGCTTTAAAGACATCTTAAGAAGCCATTTCAAACCAGACACAGACTGGGATAAGGTCTCTACTTAGAAGGCTTGTTGAAAGAGGAAAGTCTTCAGTAGGTGCTGAAAAGATAACAGAGATGATGCCTGTCTAATATTTAAGGGGAGAGAATTCCAAAGGGCAGGTGCCACAACACTAAATGTCTGCTTCCTATATTGTGCATCCTGATAGTATCTGCAGGAGGACCCAACCTTGGCCCTCATTGGACTGCCCCTTGCATCAAACACATGCTTATGTCTAAATGGCTCATGTGTTGTTTAATTTTTAAAAACAATCCTGAATAATTACATAGCAACAATACATATACTATACATATAATAAGTATAAAAGATACAAGCTCCATGTGGTATTATATTTCTGCAACATCATTTTATAAGTATTAATGCATAAGTATTTTATATAATATGCACTTTGACTGAGGGTAGAGCCTGACACTGATTTTATGCAGTCTATGTTAATTTTTACCTCTGCAGTCCCTTCCGTACCACTACCTATATATGTGTGTGTGTGTGTGTATATATATATACTGTATTTTATGTATTTTAATTGCATTTTATGTATTTTAATTTATTTTAATGTTTTTGTGATCTTTATTGTGTACAATTTTTATTATGTACATGATCGATTTTATTGTAAGCCGCCCTGAGTGCCCTATTATAGGGTAGAAGGGTCGGATAGAAATATTTTAAATAAATAAATAAATATTTTTTTCCTATTTATCTGTTTATGTGTTGGTTAGTTTAGGAAACCTGGGGTGTATATGTATATATTTTGCATATAATACTACACATATAATAATTCATATAACGTGAGAATTGTTTGTATTTTTAGCAGAACTGGTAAAAGATAACCCGCTTCTTATCTGTGTATGTTTGCATATTCAATGAGAAATATCTACTATCAAAACCATTCCTTTGCCACTGGTACTACTTGGTCAGAATAAGATTAGACGCCCTTCAAGGACATATCGGATAACATTTAATCAGAAGCTCTTCTGTTAGACATCAATGGTTTCTGTTGGTTCCAGCCATTTATCGTATTCCACTAATTGAGATTATATCTTTGAGCCACATAATTTGCTTGGATCTAAATCAGAGATAATTGGCCCTAGTAATTCCATTATTGTTTACTAGTCTCAGGCATAAGATTAGAGTCAGGCATAGGAGGCAACTCTTTCCCAAAGTGCACTGTTTTTGTGTACTGTGATAGTAGCTGAAACATTTAGCCCCTTCTCGCCCCTTCTAGTATCAAGTGAAGGCTTTGCACTGTGTAAAACTGCCTTTCAAATATATTAGATAATCCTTATGAAATATTTAGAGCATCTTATGGTTGATACACCCAACCCTATGAAGTGTTAGGCCTACCAATCCCTTTGAAATCTACTCTCTGTGTGTGCCTAACTCTGCATGGGTTGTAGCATTAGATGGCTACTAACCAACAGACAAAAACAAATCAAGAAAGTTTAAAGGAATAGTGTGCCGAATGCCAATTTTGTGAAGATCTTCCCCTCAGTGTGAAAGAGGCAGTGATTTTTCTGCCTCTTTCAGGTGGAAATTTTTGAGGGGGAAACCCTCATACTATCCTTTGGCACTCTGTAGCCAATCTCCTCAGGCAGAACACATCCTTGAATTCCCACAGGAGGATGTTCTTCCCATGTGTATTCCAAGAAGTACACTGAATGGGGAGGGTGCAAAAAGTATCATAAAAATGTGATGATAAAAAAAGGAAGGAAGGATGCTCCTTGGCTACCTCATAACATACACTTTTCAAGGCAAATGCAATCCTTCCAAACATGTCCCCCCCCCCATACCATTTCACCAAATTCTTCCTGCTCTCCCTATTTTGTTAGGGGTGCTTTATTTTTGCTGCTCCTCCCATGCATGAATGGCCAAAAAATGGCCTATTTATTTACTGTAGAAATGTACATCTTCAGTGGACTGGAGATTTTAGTTTGAAAGAACATGAGCAATACAATCTATCCATGTTTACTCACAGCACTCACTTCTATTGTTGCCCAGTGGCTGATGCTGCCCACATATACCACTTGGTATAGCTTGGTGGCACATAATGCTTTCATCTATGGTGAAATACCAATGCCTTTAGGGCAGAGAAGAGGAACCTGTGGTCCTCCAGATGTTGCTGGACTAGAACTCCCATCATCCTTCACCATTGGCCATGTTGGCTGGGGCTGAGGGGATCTGAGGTTGCCATCCCTGCCTTAGGAGTTCATCTTATCCCAACAATGAAGAAGAAAAAATAGAAGGCCAAATTTGTTGATGTCTTTTCATTATTTTTCTATGAGTCAGAGCAGGACAAGGAGAAACTAGTGATCAGGACAAGGCCCAGCCCTGGCAGGTGTACCACAGCTGTGAAACAGGTTAGATTTGTTTACACGTGTGGGGATTGTGCTTCAAGTGTGCAGCTGTACAACAGTGAAATGCTTAAACTTGGTGTACAGGGGGTATATAAAATTTATGAGCCCAGTGTGTGGCTATGCTATGATGAGATGGCATTACTCAAGGCTTGATGTGGGATGAGCACTCGTCGCTATAGCACTAATGCACGGCTACCCCAAGGCCCAAACAGAGTGATTGAGCTGACAAGATTTTTGTTGGCTCACACAGGAGCCCTGGCTCATCTTGGCTCAGGAGATGGCTCATCTTATCTTCAAATAGAAGCAGCGATGGCTGGTGTCCATTGCAACTGCTAGAGTGGAAGCCAGTAAATAGAGCCAGGGTCAATGAAAAGCAGGGCCACCAAATTCTAGTTTTGTCCTCACCATCCTGCTTGTTGAGCTCTGTGGGGATTAAGGAAGAGAAAGCTGACAGGTAGTGCCACCCCCTGGTCTGGTTGTAAGTTAGAAGGTAGACAGATGGTCACTGGCACAAGGCAGACTGAGGTGTGGCAGTGCCCCATTCACCCTAATGGACTGGCCCGCACTGAATATAAGGTAGTCAGGGGTCTTTCTTTCTTTCTTTCTTTCTTTCTTTCTTTCTTTCTTTCTTTCTTTCTTTCTTTCTTTCTTTCTTTCTTTCTTTCTTTTTCTTTCCAAGGGAAGGAAGCCTTGCCACCACTTAAGCATCTGCTTGGCTTCTCTCTGCAGCCTGGTCACATGTCTGGGACAGAATGATCCTGGGCATGCAGCATCATTCACAGGGTATTCTGTCCCACAAACATGGTTGGGCTGCCAAGAGCAGGCAAGCTGCTGCTTGAAGCAGTGGCAAGGCTTTTTGTATGAGGCTTTTTGTAAAAATAACACCCCCTCCAAAAAACAGTCTCTGAATGTATGGTCCCACAAAAGTGGCATGATGGGAGATCATTAGGCCCAGCCTCAGTAATAACCACCCAACTGCAAGTGCAGCATTTCAAAGTATTGTGATGTGACTCACTTCTTGCATCTAAGATGCCTGATATAAAGCATCCGCCCATAAAGAAAGAACAGGTGGCCACCCTAATCACAGCAGCGTCAGTGATCTCTTTTTATTATTGTTATGTTAAACTTTGATAGATTTCTTAGAGGTACACATGATCCCTACTGTGTAACTTCAGAGCTGCATGCTGGAAAACAAGTGAAATAATATTTTCAGGAGTGGGGAACCTCAGGTCTGGGAGTCCAATGTGGTCCTCCAAGCCTCTCCATGTGACCCTTGGGGACCCTTTCTTCCCAAGTCACACTTCTCACTAGCCACACTTGACACCCTTCTTCAGGGTTTTTGCCTGGCTAGAATATATCCTTGAATTCTGATAATGACTTTTGCTGGGCTGGATGTAGGATAAAGGGGTGTGTGAGGGAATGCAGAGTATGTATACAAAGGTCAAATCTACATCAGTTGCTCTGCCGATTTTTGCCTCTGGGCCCAGCCATCACTGGCATGTGGCCCCTGGAAAGTTGTCCAGAAAGGAATGTGGCTCTCAAGCAGAAAACAGGTTCTCCGTCCATGATATAGAAGAAAAAGCCTTGCTTAAGCAGAGCCAGCATGACATCTGCAAGTGTGAGTCCTGCCTGCTAATTTTTCAGAACTATTTGAGTATCAACAAGCATATAGATAAAGGTGATCCAGGTGACACTGTGTACTTAGACTTTCAAAAAGCTTTTGATAAAGTACTTCACCAGAGACTCTTGAGTAAGCTTAGCAATAATGGAATAAGAGGAGTGCTCCTGTTATGGATCAGTAACTGGTTAAGGAACAGGAAGCAGAGAGTATGAATAAATGCACAGATCTCTCAGTGGAGCGATGTAGAATGTGGAGTACCCTATGAATCAGAATTGGGACTAGTGCTTTTTAACGTATTCATACATGATCTACAGTTAGGGGTGAGTGTTGGGGTAGCAAGGTTTGCTGATGATAAGCAATTGTTCAAGCTGCATAAACCAAAAAGGGATTGTGTGAATACCAGCTGCTGGGAATCACAAATGGGGGGAATGCTGTTGCACTCAGGCCCTGTTTGCAGACATCCCATAGCCATCTCATTGGTCATTATGGGAACAGAATGCTGGACTAGATCATCTAGATGGGTCTTTGGCCTAATCCCGTTGGGCTCTCTTGTGTTATGTTGTTCTTATGTTATGTTCCTGTTTTAAGCAGATGATCCTCTGATTTTTAATCAAGGAATCACTTTAATGAACATTTGTGGTTGTTTGTAATTTGCTGCAGGTCTGACACCTTACTGGGTATTTATTTTTTTAAAAAAATCTGCTTTGCTGTATCATATTTAACACCCATTACCAATAGTCAGTGGACTACCACAATCCACTTACCATGAACATATGACTGGAGATATTTAAATTCATATGAATAGTTAAGAGATTATTTTGTAAACAGCATGATACAGCCAAAGGAAAGCACTTTTAAAAAATAGGCCCCATTAATTTCAGTGTGTGTGTGTATGTTTGAGAAAGTGAGCGAGGGGGAAAGGGAAAGAGCTATCCACATGCTACTTGAAGGTTTGAGGAAAATCTGAGGTCTTGAAGTGTGTGATGTTTTAATGATCCAAGCTCTGATCCACTAAGTGAGCTGCCCATTCATTTCAGTGGAGCTTGATTTACCCAGGTAGCTGGAAGATCAGGCTGTGAAATTATTAACGGAACATTAAGTAACAAAATTGCAAGTCAAGCAAATTGAACTGATTACTGCCAGCTGCTTCTTGTTGCACCCCTATTGAAGGAAACAGGGACAACAAAAAATAAATCTTTCCAAATCTGCCTAGGCTATAAAAGGAGCTGAATCGGTAGCATGTTTATCATTAGCAAAGAGACAGAAATGAAGTAAACAGTAGCTAGAGGAGCTAAAAGTCTCAGATAAACTCATCAGGAAAAAAAAGGAGTTTCATAATTCAGCTTCAAAAGCTCCGAGAGTTAGCTGGATGAAGTAAAAGTGCCATGCCAGAAGGATAAAGATGAAATCATCTTTAATTTGAAAGAAGAATGTGACAAGCAGCAAAAGAATATAAGAGATGCTTCTTTGAGAGAAAGAACAGAGCATCTAACAGGGGTTATAGATAGATACACTAAAGGAGGCAGGATGGAGTAGAAGCTGAAATTAACAAGGGCAGGAAGAAAACTATTTGAAAAGGTTTAGAAGCCCCAGGAAAACAGGTTACTATGTTTAGAAATGGCACCATGGTGACAGATGCAGGAGGTAAATACAGCACACTTTAGGTTTCATTTTTTAAATATATTATACACCCTCAGGGAATGATTTGAAGGTAGAAATAGGCAACAAAATCAGATTTTTCACATTTGTGACATTCTCATTCATAACTCTGACTATAATATTTTTTGAACATAAAATTATACAACCTGCTGTTTTACATGCTTTAACTCAGGTGTAAGGCCCAGTGAGTGGAACGTGTTATAAATCCAAATATATATGTGGATAAGATTGCACTGTTTAATGAGCTGATTCTTCAGCAAAACACCTGCATAGCATAGTTTTTAAAATGTTTACTTACAAATAAGCCCCAATGTTTTAATAAGAATTTCTGGTAAGTGTACATAGAATTGCAGCTTTCATGGATTTATGGGTTGATTTGGGGAAGGATTGTAGTTCACTGGTAGATCACATGCTTTGTGCGAAAAAGGTTCCAGGTTCCAGGTTCAGTGCACAGTATCTCCATATATGGCAGGGAAAGAGACCCTGAGGCCTAGAGAACTATTGTCAGTAAGTGTAGACAAAATGGAGCTAGATGGAAATGTGATATGACAGTATAAAACAGCTAACTGTGCTTCTTACTTTAATTAGAAATTGGAAGATTTTCATCAGTGAGGCTATTTTGTGTGGCCACTTTATCTCTGATTTGTTACTGTAGGGGGAATCAGGAGTGTGCATCCATTTCATCATAGATGAAAATTTCAGCTGAATGGGTCCATGGGGTCCAGTTTTGATTTATTACGAAACAAATGCCAAGGGTAATGGATGGACACGGAAGGGATTGTTTTCATTATCACTTTCATAACCATTTGAGGATGAAGGGGGCTTACCTTTTCTAGTAGCAGTGGACATCCTCTTGATGGCTGTTTCTTGGCAGTATTATTTCTCCCAGAATGCCTGGATATTGCATTGGTCCCTGCCATTTTGGGAGGAGGAAGGGCAGTTGTCATTTAAAAAGTGGCTACCCACGGGGCTACTTTTTATAACTATTATTTGTTTGCTGGAACTGGAATGGCAAGAACTTGAGGCCCTCCATAAGCTGTTTGATTCCAACACTCATCAGCCCCAGCCAGCATTGCCAATGGTCAGGGATGATGGAATCCAACAACATCTGGAGGACCACTGGTTCTCATTCCCTATCCTAGAACACAGCAACATTTGAGTTTTTGGGGAAAATAAAATGGTATCCACATGGGGTAGCCTTTGGAAGGACCTCTGTTGCTTCTGTAGTCACAGAAAGTGACAAAAACCATTTTTTTAAAAAAATAAAATAATACAAAACAAAAGTGAGAATAACAAAAAGGGACGCAAACTGAACAAATAGGTAACCAAGCAAATATGTTTTAAAGACATGGATAACAAAACAAAGGAACTTTTTAATAAGGAATGAATGGAATAAAAAGTCTTACACATCCCTAATTTGAGTCTGCATACATTAAATTTTTTTCCTAATTATGGCTGACATATTTTGCTCTTTAAATTGCAAATCTTCATCCACTTCCCTCCATTGTATCAAAAAGCTACCTCTTAAGATTTTGACAATTTCAATGAAAAGGTCCGTGATCAACCAATTAAAGATTCTTAAATTGGGCTATGAGCCATATCTTTTTGCCTAACCTATCACACAAGGTTGCTGTCATGATAAACCGCAGCACAATCTTGCTCATGTTTGCTCAAAAATAAATTCCACTTAGCTCAATGGAACTTAATCCTAGGTAAATCTAGGATTCTAACCTTAGATAAGGTTATATTTTCAAATATCTGGAGGCACAAAATTATGGTAGGATAAAAACTGAAATCATGAAATATTATATTATTAAACTTGTTGACCAGCTGCTGAGCTGTCTGGCTCATAGTACCCTTTAAACCTGGATATGCATAAATGATATGGTGTGCTGGATTAAATTCGTGCTCTGCAAATGGAAAAGGCATGTAGGAATCAAGAGTTTTTGTATGACCCCTTCTGTAGATATATCATTCTACAGTTACCTGAAAACATGTATAAAAAGATGTCAGTTCCAGAAGTTCAAGTGAATGCAGGGTATTGTGGCAAACCAGACATCTACAGTACTTGCATTTTGTCCAATGCTATTCTGAGATTCATATCAAGGATAGGTCTTTTGTAAATGTCTCTACATTGTCCAATGGCGCAATCTTTTGCATTTTGGCCATCTGGGAACCTCAAAACATCCCAGCGATGGAGCATTCCATGTGCAGCTGCTTCTGAGACTGGGTGCGATCCTTTTTTTTTTTTTTTTTACAATAATTTTTATTCAAATTTTCATAAAACATACAAAACAAAATCATAAAACATTCAAAGACAAAAAACAAAACAAAACAAAAATGATTAAACAAAAAATAAAATGTTGACTTCCCATTTGTCGCAGATCAAATCAGTTATAGGTCTACAATATATAACAATTCTGTCTCTTAAATTATATTATAAAATCACTTTCCTCCAGTAGTTATCTTAATTAATCATCAAATCTCATAAACATTACTTTATTCTTTCCACAAAAAGTCAAAGAGAGGTTTCAATTCTTTAAGAAATATATCTATCAATTTTTCTCCTAATAAACATGTCGATTAATCCATCTCGTTAATAATAATAATAATCTTATTGTCATAACCATAGTCCAAATAAACATATCGATTAATCCATCTCATCAAAATCTGTTAGGTCCAATAATTTCAATAGCCATTATTCCATTATCCATATTAATTCCATCTTCCATCTTCAATAGTCCTGTTAAGTCCAGTAATTTCAGTGTCCAATCTTCCATTATCAGTATTCCATAATAATCTTGCTGTCATAACCATAGTCATATAATAAGAGTCTGATGGGAATTTCCTCTATCCCAAATATTTTCTTCCCATCAATTCTGAATAAGTTGCTGAAATATTGTTGTAAAGTCATATCTGTGTTCTTCTTTTTTACAAAATGCACTGGCTCATCTCTTGAGAGTTTTTCCATTGTCACATGGCTGCAGTTAATTCCATAGATTTTCTCTATATCAAGCTCCATCACGTCATTCCAGTCCAGAAGATTATCCAAGCCATTGATAACTTTATCTCTAATATCTTCATTAATTTCTTCAGAGATAACGTTAAATTCCAAACAGTAGATTTTATTTCTAATATCCATAAACTCCAGATCTTTTTCCAATTCCACATTTGTTCCAATCTCCAGGGCTTGTATCTTCCCTTTATTTTTTCTTTTCTCATCTCTGATCTCATTCTCCTCTCTCACAGGATCCCCTATTTCTTTAAACTCCTGCGTCATTTTGCTCAGTTCAATTTTCAGCTCCTTACTGCCCTGTCGCAGGGTTTGTTTTGTTATCTCAATCTCATCCATTATTTTCTGAAACATAATTACTTCCAGATTCTCAGCCACTTTCTTGATTGCCATTTTTAAAACCACAAAAACAAAACAAAACAAAAATAAAGAAGAACCACTTCTTATTTCAGCAACAATTGGGTTAATATTCCAGGCTTGATGACATCACAGTATAAACAGAGCAGCCTGCCTTATCTCTCTATGTTCAAAAATACAAAACAAATTTAGTTCCCAGCATCAAAACAGTTAGTGGCGTCGTGAAGAAGCAGATTCGTCAAAATAAAATAGACCAAAAAGAGAATAGTCCCAGACAATATAATGTTCCTCGGAATAGAAATCCCTCTTCTGTTTATATCTTTAGAATGCACTTCCAGGACAGCTTTTTGCAATAGAAACAGAGATAAGCTGTTAATTTCGTGAATAACAGAGAAGAGTTATAGCTCATCCAGAAGTTCTTTAAAGCTGATTAATTTGACAAATCTCTTTTTGCTGCAACAATTTAAACCAAGTAAAAAAAATAATAGAAAGAAGGGTGCTTGCCTGTTAGTCTGTTTTCTCTTTGAAGAAAAGATAAACGTATCGCATTAAACAGATAGAGCTTGTTCGGAAGTCCGTCCGGCATTGCTGGCTGGACCTTTTCTCATAAATTAATGAAATCCAGTCCTCCCAACAAAAACAGGCTTTTGAGGTTGATCTCTACGTTTCTCCCTGCCCGGGAGAAATTTCATCAGTCAAAAAAAAAATGTTCTGACTGATTTATATCTGAATAAGCTTCTTTTGAGGCGGGAGCCCGTCTCAAAAGCAGGCACAAGCGAAGTCACCCTTCCCGGAAGTCCGAGACTGGGTGCGATCCTATAGCCACTAACCTGGGAGGAATCCTCACTGAACCCAATGGAACTTACTTCTGAGTAGACATCTGTGGGATTGCACTGTAACAGTGATGGGGAATCTGTGGGCCTGCAGATTTTGTTGGACTTCAGCCCCAGCAAGGATGGGCAATATTCAGGCATGATGGGAATTGTTGTCCAGCAACATATGGAGGGCCACAGATTCTGTATGATTTCCTCTACCCACTCAACCCTGTTCTAAGAACAAAGAGAAACAATTCAACTTATATAAGACATTATTTTTAAAACCACTCTTTTGGCTGGCTGTTTTAGATATCAGTGTACATGTTATATTTTGAAAACTGTCCCTGTTTGCCCAGTCATATCTCAACATTAGAAACTTGTTTTATGTTTCATCATAGATCACACACTTTCATTGCCCTAATAAAAGTGTTCACACTTTAAGGACTATATCAACTTCTACTGTTATCTCTCCAGAGGTTGGGAAAACTCCTTGTGTATGGAAGTCCACCAAATATTAGAAATGCAGAAGACTGTTGTTAGCTACTCTAATTCCACATAGTCAGGCTTCTGTATGGCTTTGTGCATAGCAGCATTCCACATGACGGATGTAGTTCAGCTCAACCACAGTGAGCATCTCCAGGGTACATCCACTTGCCATCAGAGATATGTGACTGAGGCTAGATTGCCATTGCATGTGATTGGATTGGCCCATATTGTGAAATGCTTTCCCCTACCATGTGTAGAACTTTTCATTGGTCATCATGGACAGACTGTAATTAAGGTTGTGCCAAATGCTTGTTTGCAGACAAAATAGCATTCCTATGCAATATGCTGGTGTGTAGCATCCACCAGTTCATCTCTCTTCCTGTTCATTATTTATATCTGCCCAAGCCATCTTCTTTACTTTGGTTTCATTTTATTTAAATAAATAAACCATACTCCAAAGGAAACTAGGAATTCTGGCAGTGTAAAGTGAGAGCAATCCAACTAGCTAGAATGGTGTGACTACAATATCTCCTAGTGGCTAGTGAAGTTACAAGTGCAGGATAAACCATGGACAAATGCTGCACAAATCCATTGTGGCAATTGTCCAACATTGACACTTTGAAAGAAAATGTATTACTTAGCTTCCATAGCTGCATATATGAACTGTCCAACAGTAGCTCAGATGACAGACACTACATTTACAGGACTATAAAGAAGAGCATTTTAATGTTCTAAGGTAGATTTATTAGATGGAATCAGTGGGACAAAGAAGGGGCCAGAGTTCTCCATGCATCCAGATGTAAGTATCATCCCTTTTTTCTAGAACCGCAATTATGTGCATTGGGTCTATATTTTGAAGCAATGAATGAATAGGGTCTAATCAATATGAAATGCTGAACTTCATAATATTCTCATGCCGGTAGTCTCCCTCTCAATGTCTACCCATCCTTCCCCAACCTGGCGCTCTTCTGTTATTTTGGGCTATAATTCCCATCAGCCCAAGCCAGCATGGCCATTTGGAAAAAGCTGGCGTATCCTCTCTGCCTCTACTCTTGCTGTGATTGGTTTTTGATGAGGGCCTGGCCAGTTTAGCTGTGGAGTTCTGTCATGGTGGAGGGTGGCAAGCATAAGGCCAGGCAACTCAGAACTAAGAGAGGTTAGCAAGACCATGGAATCTAAATATTTATATCAATGAACAACCTTGACACTGTGGCCTCAATCCAGCAGCAAGAGCAGGAATTAGCTGTGTCCACACACAACATGGTCAGGCAAATTCAAGGGCTCATGCCACTGGTGATGCATAGGGAGGGACTCATGCCAGAGTGCCCCCCATTTCTGCAGTGGCTATGGTTGTGGATACCATCTTTATTTTTCCAAAATGCAATGTGCCAGAAGTTCAGTTTCTGGTGTATTGTAGGCATGAAAGGGATCACCCAGATACCTTGGTAGGATTGGATCCATGATAGCACCATGCTTAGAGCCCCCAAACCCTAATGTGAATAGTCATCCCTATTCACATTATATGAAGTATCCATCAAATGTGGATTGTCATTTCTGTTCATATTACCTGAAGAATCCATCAAAAGATGCATCCAACCAGTTAAATAAGGCTTGAACACACAACAGGAACCAGATGGAGATATGATGTGTATATACACACAGTAGTGTAGCTAGGTAATTTTAGATCCTGGACTTAATGGTCATATGGGCAGGTATTCAGTTTTGCAGCACACAATCAACATTTCTCTTCTCTCATTCCTCCCCCCCCCCACCATTTCATGCTTTACAACTGCTTTTCCATTCCTGATATGTTAGAGCAGGTGTGGCAGACCACAGCCCATGCCTGATGGCCCACCAATTCCAGAAGTGGTTTGCTGGGTGGGTTGGGGCTACTACATTAGCTTCCTGGCAGGTGGGCCACTATTGCTTAACAAGAGGGGAGGGGCGAGGCAGCAGGTAGCAGGATTGGTTCCAGATGTCTGAGAGCCCTTGGGCATAGGCAACCAGAGGCCCCTTGTCCCCTTCCTCCTCAAATCACACTCCGTCTCCCTCTTGGCCCAGGCCGTTTTCAGTAAAACAAATACTGACCAGTATAGAAACTCCCTGTTGTCGAAATAAAACAATACAAGCTTTTGAATATCACTGGTAGCCTTTTTAACTGTTGTGTGAACAATATAATTTGTAGTTATAGGTTAACCAGTAATCCTGTACTTCCTTACCTTGGCGTAAGTCCCATTGAACTCAGTGGGGCTTACCTCTGAGTAGGCATGTCATTTATTAGGAGCATTTATTTCTCTTAGAAATCCAAATTGGGGAGCAAAATGCGGACACCCGCCCTTCTATGTGCCAAAGTCTCAATTGTTCCAAAATCATTTGGGGGAAGGGCCATAGTTCAGTGGTAGCGCACCTGCTTTGCATGTAGAAAGCTCCAGGTCCAGTCCTTGGTATCTCCAGGTAGGGCTGGGAATGCCCCAGTCTGAAGCCCTGGAGAGTTGCTGCAAGTCTGTGCTGACTGACTGGGTATAAGGCAGCTTCCTGTGCTCATATGTCCTTGCTTATTTTTTAAAAAGATTAGTAATATTCTTAAAAATAAAATGCAGATAATCTGCCTGGGAAAGTGGGAGGGCTGGAGAGAGAAGACAGAAAAGACAAAAACCAAAGGGGTGAAATGATGAGGGAAGGGGAGGGGAAAATATGCCCCCCAAATAAAAATGTCTATATAGAATGTGTGATGGACTTTGCGGTGCAGGTGGAATTGACTGTGGGAAACATGAGGCACCAGCCCCAAAGTCCCCCCCCTCTGTCCTATTTTTCAGAACATGCCAGCAAAGAAGTGTGTGGGATGGAAAATAAGATGGGTGTTGTTTTCTAACACTTTACTTTGCAAACTTAAGGATGTTTACTCAGAAGGAAGTTTGAGGGGCTTAAACTCAGATAAGTGTGTTTAGGATTGGTTAGCGAGTGAGGTGAAAGTGAGGCTGTAGCAAGCAAAGCTGGAGGGGAGGAAATGGACAGCAGATGGTCAGAGGAGCCCTTGAAGTGTGAGGAAAGGAAGAGAATGAATGGGAAGGGGGACTGCAAATAGGACAGAAAGACTGAGGGATAGGAAAAGGAGGCATGTAGGGAGGCCACTGCTGCACGTTCTCCCACCTCCTCTCTCTCTCTCTCTCTTTCTTTTTTTCTTTCTTTTTTTCTTTCACACACATCCCTCAGCCAGGCAGAAGACCTGTCTGGCTCCCGGTGCTGCACTCCCTTAAAGGAGCCCCTTTCTGTCTTTTCTGTCACGGTGGCGGCAGCAGCAGCTGTTGCCGCCTTCACTGCAACTTCCGAGTCCTGCATTCTTCTCCAGCTCGTGATGCCATAGGCACTCCTCCCCTCTCTCTCCTCTCCAAGCCATTCTGGCCCCACCCTTTAGCCCCTCATTACTCACTCTGGCTCACTTGCAGTCACTCCAGCTGATTTCTCCTACCCCTGTCTTCTGTGACTGTGAGAGCTGCACACTGCTAATTGGGGCCTGGGCCATGAGTCACCTGGAGACTGGACTCACTTTCCAGGCAGCCCGGAGGCCGAAAGCAAGGCTCATGAGGGTGAGAGGCCCCTATGAGCTCCTGGGCCCTCAGCCAATGCCCCATCTGGCTGCCCGCTAGTGCTGGATCTGACAGGGAGTCAGTATGCAAACATACCACCAGGAGCACCCTCTCCCTTTGGTAAGCAACAATGACTCAGCTGCTAAGAAGCTAGTATAGTGACAGGCTGCTTCTGACCAATTCGCTGACCCAGTTTACAATCAGCAGCTGGTGGCAGGGGAGCTTCCCAGGGATGGGATGTCAGAAGAGACCTTGAATTTCTTTTTCTGATCTCAGGGAACAGATTAGAGCCAAAAAAAAAAAAAAACATTGCTACTCCCGATTACAAAGAAAAAGAAGAAATACTCTGAACATGCACAGTTTCACATTTTAGACTTAAATCATCGCACCATTCTGAGTACAGGAATTAAAGCAGGGTTTGCTTCTGCTGCCCTGATGGTAAACACACTTGGGAATAAGCACCATTTTGTTGTAAAAAATGATAATATTCCTTTTAAAGTAAAACTATTAAAATAAACATATCTAACTATGTAAATGTCTTCCCAGCCCAAATGTAAAATAAGAAGGAAGGAAGAAAGCTGTGGCAACCAGTATCAGCCCTGCTGGGCACTGGCAAGCACAGACTGGTTCAGATGCTGATGGTGGCCCTCATTGCCACAATCCTGGTCATCTGCTGTTTTCTTACTGGTCATTTGGGAGCTCTCTAGGCTGTGAGCATCAGGATCTTGGCCCCACAGTCTAGCTCTAACTGTACCACTGGGGTAGTCACATCTGCAGTAAACGTGTGGTTTAGGATGGGATTTTTAATGACACCTTGGTGTTGGTTTTTTTGTTATTTTTTTAAAGGAAAACAGACTAGTGACACGTAATGCCTATATGAAGAGGTAAGTGGGTTGGTGTTTTTCCTTTTTCAAGCTTGTAAAATACTGATTCACTAAACCAGTCAGAAATAGCTATAAAATTCTTAAGCATACCTATTGGTAATGCAGCCCCTGGACTTTGAAAGATTCAATTCACAGGATCGTCAGGGAGGAAATGATGTGTATGAGCTATTCACACCCATTTTCATCTGCACAGATCTGCCCACGGAGTAGTTTTCACTTTGTTCAGTAACATTATTCATAGTGATAACAGTTGCAACAAATTTCAGCTCTAGCATATGAATTGCATGAACAATGCAAACAATTGTGCTCATTCAAGCAGTGCTATTTTTGAATGGTATGCTTCTGAGCACATTCTCTGCAGTCTTTTTATTTCCCTCAAAATGAGCAATACCTCTTTTTATCTTCTTGTTCAGGTTTTTGTTTTCTTGATTGGGAACCTGCTTCAGTGCAACAGCACAGTATTTAATTTATTTATTTTGCACATTCTGAGATATTTAACGCATGGGTAGTTTCAGTGTGTGGCTTTGCGTATTCTGGATTCCTTGTGTGTATTTCTGAGTTAAACAATTCTCTCCATCTGTATTTCAGGGCTGGGCTCTAGAAGAAAATCAGATGTTAGGCCTGTAAATGGATACATTGCCTCTGGTGGTCTTTCCCTTATTAAAGTGTTGCACAGTGTGCGAGGCCACCTGTAGTGAGAAATTGAAGATTCCACAATGCAGTCGAGGAGACATATTGATATATGAATCACCTTCCATCTGACTTCAGTCTTTGCCTTTAGGGAGTGAAATATGAAGTTTAAGATGCTTTTAACACAGCCAAGATGGTGCTCTCAGAACCTCTCTTGCATGCGCATTAAGGCAAGAGTGCCAACCAAAGAAGAAGCTATTAATGATCTATCTGCCCCCCCCCATTCCTCTTTCAGTTTTATGGAGGAACTCCCATAGATATGAAAACTGCTGCAAACATTTCTTTTGCCAAACAAAAATATCAGTGCCATTAATACACACACCATTTGAACAGTTATAACACAGGATTGAGGGAAGGGTCATAGCTCAGTGGTTAAAGCATATGCTTTGCATGCCAAAGATCCTTAGCTCGATCCCTGGCATCCCCGGGTAGGATTAGGAACAATTACTGTCTAAAATTCTGGAGAGCCACTGTCAGTTTAAATAGTAGTGGACTAGATGGACCAATGGGATGACTTGGTTGGTATAGAGCAGCTTCCTATGTCTCTCCTCCTACATCAGTGGGCCCCTGGCCACCATTTCAACTACTCACAGTGCCCCAAATCACCTAATGCAGCATCTCTCTGGGGCTCACTGTAAATAAATAATAAATAAAGGAAATGACACTTGAACAGCTTTAGCTGTCTATTTTAGGAAGATGCTGGCTCTATTGTTTCTTCAATTTCTCATTTAAATAATCTCAGCAGCTCCCTTCATGTAGAGTTAAGCTTTTACAGGCTGGAAGGGATACCTCCAGCTGCTTTCAACTTTCTTGTATTGATCCTCTCTTGTGCAGGCTGTTGACATGGTTGCCTCATCAGTCACTAGCCTGTTGCAGAAAGACTGATGACAGCACATATTGGCTGCCTGATCTACTTGTCTGCTTGCAGTGAAAACAACAACACTCACACCCCACTTGAAAGGTTGCAGTGTTGTTGTGTAAGTTTTTTTCGTACACTGATCTTTAAAAAAAAGACAATCAAAATATTCATAGCTTCAGCTTTAAGAGCTAAACTGACACAGTGCCAACCCCAGAGAGGCTTCCGTTGCAGATAATACCTTCTGACAGGCTGCAAGGCCAGGCATTGAGCTGCTGACCTCTTAGGTCAAGTAGCCATTTTTACAGCTCAAGCTACAAAGTCACTTGCTGTAGATGTGCACTTTAACAGAGTCCAGTGTGGCTGGAGCAGACAGCAGGACTTCCCACCAAAACGATTTGTACAGCTGTCACATTGCTGTCCTTCACGTCAAACTCTTATTTGCCATGATGTCTTGCAATCTCTTGTCAAGCCTTTAAATAGAGATGATGTTCTCGAGAGATGAGCCATCTGCCTTGAACACAGATTAATATCATCCAAGGACACTTTTTATCATGGCAGTGTCTTAGGTCCCAATCCAGTGCTGTAAGAACACATACTAAGTCAGAGCAAGGTCTGTCTGGTTCAGCTTACTGTTTAACAGTAGCCTGCCAGATACCTAGATACCTGTACTAGAGTGGAGATACCTAGATACCTGTTTTAGAGTGGGGAACCTGTGGCCCTCCAGATATGTGTTGGACTGCAACCCCCATAATCCTTGACTATTGGCCATAGTGGCTGAGACGGATGAGAGTTTGAGTCCAACATGATTTGGAGGGGCACAGGTCCCCCACCCCTGCTCTAGAAGTTTACTGACTGACAATTGATGGTGTTTGCTGTGTCACCCTCTGTTATTTCTCCCCAGCATCTGGTGTTCAATACAAAGAGTTTACTTAGCTACCATGGCTACTAGCTATGGGACCTATTCTTGCATGAATTTGTCTGAATAATTATTTTTAATTTATTTAATAATTTATTATATTTATATCCTGCCCTTCATCGAGGATTTCAAGGCAGAATACATGTATCTAGGAACACAGGAAGCTGCCTTATACTGAGTCAGACCGTTGAGACATCTAGCTCAGTATTGTCTACACTGACTGGCAGTGCCTTTCTAGAGTTTTAGACAGACTTCTCTCCCAGGCCTACATGGAGATGTTGGGGACTGAACTTGGGACCTTCTGCATGCAAAGTAGATGCTCTACTACTGAGTTATGCCCCCTCCCAAGTTTATCCTCACAACAACCTTGAGGCATAAGTTAGGCTGAAAAATAGTGATTGTCCCAAGGTCACCCAGTGAGCTTTATGACTGAGTGGGAATTTGAACCTGAGTCTCCCCAATCCTGGTCCAACATTTTGACTACTGCTGTCATCACATTATGTGGCAATGAATTACATGGTGAACACAAAACTGGAAATGTGGGAAGGCTCGGTGTGTGTGTGTGTATATGTGCACAATTATTATCATAGGAAACACGTGCACAAAAGGTCAGGAGCCAGAAT
The DNA here is from genome assembly GCF_030035675.1 of Rhineura floridana. NCBI lineage: Eukaryota > Metazoa > Chordata > Lepidosauria > Squamata > Rhineuridae > Rhineura > Rhineura floridana. Next base: position 67,680,416 of record NC_084484.1, on the reverse strand, counting down.
GCAATGCCTAACCTATTCTGCAAAGATCAGTGTCTGCAAATATTTGCTTGTCTTCACTTATGGGACAAATTTGGTCCACGCACTCTGTGCATATATCAAGTCTGTACTGAATGTGCTGAATGTTAGTGCATTTAACATTGAAATGAGAACTCTGGATATGCCCAATTTGTATTTTTGTGCTCTCGGAAATCTGTTGTAGCTTCCTAACACTCCATCAACATTAATTTGACTGTAACATGTGTGATTTTGATTAGCATTTTTCCTTATATAATATCTGGAACACAGTACTCTGACCTATCACTCAGGCTCTTATGTCGAAATCCCCGAAAGGTCATGGGCCTGAGGATGAGAAAATACTCTTTTTGGCACCTTCTAAAAAAAAATTTTTTTTAGGCAAGCCTACCCAAGCATGTAGAAGCTATTTTTTTAATCAATTTTTAACTCATAGTTGGTTTTATTACTCTGAATATTTTTAAATACCTGTCTTTAACTGTTTGTGTCAAAAATATTTTTGTTTTAGTTCTTTTTGAAAACTGCTTTAAGATTTTTTTATAATAAAGTGGTATATAAATGTTGTAATTAAAATACATCAATATATTTTGGAGTCACTGTGGCCATTGAGTCTCTTCACATTTTTAAGAACAAAGGAATCTGCCTTATACTGCTGAGGCCATTTGGTGCCATCTAGATGAGTACTGATGACATGGATCAGCATTGGTTCTCCAGGATTCCAGAAATTGAATTTTGGACCTTTACATGCAAAGCATATGCCCTACCACTGAGCTACAACCCTTCCCCTGTTTTTTAAAAAATAGTTTACAATTATTCCTTTCAATTCACTAATGAATGCACATCATACCTAGGGCAGATCCACACCATTCATTTAAAGCACATTCAACACATATTTGAAGTATTTGAATCACACCACAGAATCATGGGAACTGTAGTTTGTTAAGGCTGGTGGGAACTATAACTGTGAGGGGGAAACTACATTTCTCAGGATTCTTTAGGGGAAGTCATGTGCTTTAAATACAAGTTGGATGTGATTTAAACATATTGTGTGGATCTACTTAATCAACTTTGCCTGCATGTAAATTGTTTTAATTATTTTTTTAAAATGGAAATGAGCTATAAAGTTTACTGGGCTACTCACCATCTCTCAGCTTAATCTGCCCCTCAGGATGAAAATAACAGAGGGGAACCATGAACACTCCAAGGAAGAAGGGCACACTTAAAATCTAGGGGAAGTATTATAAACCAAACTGTGAAATCAGATACTTATCGGGACATAGTATGAAGAAATATTTATATAAGCATGACTATCAAATATGTTTATTATTTACACAACCTGTAAAGATATTTATAGTGCAATCCTATGTTTATTTACTCAGAAGCAAGTCCCAATGTATTCAGTGGGGCTTACTCCAACAGGGACAAAACTGCAACCTCAAGTCGTAAGCAACTTCATTCACGCAACCCAAAAAGCTGTTTTGCAACTGGTTATACTTGTTTTTATGGTTTGGTTTTTAAAGGGATTTATTTCTTATTGCGAGCTGCCTTGATTTCCAGGCTGCAACACTACCTCACAGGGAAAGATTCCAATACACACACACACACTGGAGATGTGAAAGTACATGTTGTTGTTGTTGTTGTTGTGTGCCTCCAAGTTGACTATGACTTATGGCGACCCTATGAATCAGTGACCTCCAAGAGCATCCGTCACGAACCACCCTGTTCAGATCTTGTAAGTTCAGGTCTGTGGCTTTCTTTATGGAATCAATCCATCTCTTGTTTGGCCTTTCTCTTTTTCTACTCCCTTCTGTTTTCCCCAGCATTATTGTCTTTTCTAATGAATCATGTCTTCTCATTATGTGTCCAAAGTATGATAACCTCAGTTTCATCATTTTAGTTTCTAGTGATAGTTCTGGTTTAATTTGTTCTAACACCCAATTATTTGTCTTTTTTACAGTCCATGGAATGTGCAAAGCTCTCCTCCAACACCACATTTCAAATGAGTTGATTTTTCTCTTATCCACTTTTTTCACTGTCCAACTTTCACATCCATACATAGAGATCGGAAATACCATGGTCTGAATGATCCTGACTTTAGTGTTCAGTGATACATATTTGCATTTGAGGACCTTTTCTAGTTCTCTCATAGCTGCCCTCCCAAGTCCTAGCCTTCTTCTCATTTCTTGACTATTGTCTCCATTTTGGTTAATGACTGTGCCAAGGTATTGATAATCCTTGACGGTCAATGTCCTCATTGTCAACTTTAAAGTTACATAAATCTTCTGTTGTCATTACTTTATTGATCTTGACATTCAGCTATAGTCCTGCTTTTGTGCTTTCCTCTTTAACTTTCATCAGCATTTGTTTCAAATCGTTACTGGTTTCTGCTAGTAGTATGGTATCATCTGCATATCTTAAATTATTGATATTTTTCCCTCCAATTTTCACACCTCCTTCATCTTGGTCCAATCCCACTTTCTGTATGATATGTTCTGCATATAGATTAAACAAATAGGGTGATAAAATACACCCCTGTCTCACACTCTTTCCGATGGGGAACCAATCGGTTTCTCCATATTCTGTCCTTACAGTAGTCTCTTGTGCAGATTATAAATTGCGCATCAGGACAATCAGATGCTGTGGCACCCCCATTTCTTTTAAAGCATTCCATAGTTTTTCATGATCTACACAGTCAAAGGCTTTGCTGTAATCTGTAAAGCACAGTGTGATTTTCTTCGTAATAAGTTTATTGTCAAAATCAGTTAATCATTGCAGAATAGTTTTAAAAAATAAAATCAGTATTAGTTTCCGACATAATAAAAACAGTGATGCCTAAGTAAGTCCTGCCTAATTGCTTTAAAAATAGGATTGGAGAGGGAGATAAAGATATACAACACAAACACAATTCTTTGCTATGTTCACTCAAAAGTCTCATCAAGTTACAGCACAATCCTAATCATGTCTACTCAAAAGGAAGTCCTATTGAATTCAGTGGGGTTTACTCTGGGTATGTTTACTCTGAAAAAGCAAGTAATGGATTGAAGCTTCATATTGGGAAGGTTTGCAAAACACTGCCTTCTTCAAACTTTAAACCTGCCTGACTCCTACACACAAGAGGGAAAAAGACTGAAAGCTTACTTATTCAATGTGTGAGATTTTCAGAAAAGCAGGAAAAAGCACGTTTTCTGTGTTGCAAGGAAAAATCACATTTTGTGACTCTATAGTGTTTTGGCTCTATAGTTACCTTCTTGTCAGTCACAACCCTGACTTCTTACTGGCTAAAAACCTGAAAGGGCAGGGATTAGAGCAGAACTTAGAGCAACTAAAAGAAGTTGCGGGGGGGGCTGATGTTTTGGTGTATATCTTGGAAACCAGACCACCTAGAAACTTAATTTTTTTTAATTGAAAGCTGAAAGTCTGGAGATTAAGGTGAGTCTCCCGGAGACCTGGAGAGGACCCCCAAAAACCAGAATCTCTGGCCGAAAAGCAGATCTGCTAACCCTACTACTTACTGAATTTAACAGCAGGAGAACTATTCTGTGTTTAGGGGAATAGATCTAACTGGGACACTAATCCTGTCAGCCAACAGTCTCAAATCCCTTAAAGGGTTATTCTGGAGAAACTGTAATGTTATGAGGTCAAAGCTGCATAAGTTCCTGTTGTTTTGTTATCAAAACTATTTCGCTGATGAATAGCTAATTGCATGAGGTGGTGGGAAAATTGACAATTTACTTCTAACTGGGCCTGGGAGATAGAAGGTATAGGTGTTCAGCTGGCAGTCTGCTAAGAAACAGACGGATACAGTTGCTTTAAAAGGTAACTGTGTGTCATGTGACATTTTCTGTTATGTCAGTTGGCATTAGAGACCAGTTTTTCTACAGGCCACTGGAATCAAAAAGGTCATGCTATGATGGGTCCTTTAGTGGACATTCCATTTGAACTCATTGGTCCTTAGTTGATGACCAATGGAATGTTGGCTTGTCAGAGAGACATTTTTAATTGGGTACAGCTTTCTGACTGAAGTGTATAAAAACACAACACTGCTGAGGGAGAGTCTATAAGGAAAGCCTGCTGGAAGCAATAGCAACTAGATTACAAAACAGAGCTGAGACTTCCTAGTAGCAGCAGCTGTTGTTTAAAAAGTTGGCACCCTAAGGTTGAAATAAATGAAGGCTGAAGCTGAGAAGATCTGCAGGGAGTGAGAGGAAGACTCTATTGGCAATCCTTTGGGAGAACTGAAGCCAGGTGATGTTGTCTGTAGAGACCATGTGTTAACTGGAGAGAAGAACATAAAGGTAATTAACTTTTGGCCTAGAATAGGGCAGAACATCAGTAACTATATCATTTTAAACCTATTCATTGTTTATTATTATTGTCATTAAATTATTAATTGCCTTCTACAATCATCTCAAGGAGTACAATAAAAACGGGGGGGGGGAGTTAAAAACACAGAAGACAGCAGATACATCCAAAACAAACAAAACTGACACCCATTCGCAGAGACCCATTCATCCAGCTGGGAAAGCTTGTTGGAACAAAAATGTCTTCAATTGTTTCCAGAAAGTGCAGATAATGGGTGTCTATTGTATGTTGACAGGAATGCTATTCCACAGAACAGGGGCAGCCACACGGAAAGCCCTCCTACAGGTTACTGTAGAGTGGGCTTCTGAGACCTTTGGAACATGCTAGAGAAACTTTCCTTAAGACCACAGTGATAGATAAGGCAGTCTCTGAAATAGCCTGGTACCGAGTTGTATAGGGCTTTTTATTTTAGTATGAAAACCTTGAAGTTGGCTTGGGAGCAGATTGGCAGCCAGTACAAATCCCACAAGCAAGGGATTATATGCTGGTGGTATACTGTCTCCAACGGTTTTGTGTAGATGTTAAATAGCATCAGACATATTATTTAGTGTATAGTGCCCTGTGGTATCCCATAGCTCAAGAACCAGTGTGCTCAGAAGCATTCATCCAATGCTACCTTATGGAACCATCCCTAGAGATAAGACTGGAATCACTGCAGAACAGTGCCCCTCGATACCCATCTCCTGTAAACAGTCAGATGGATACCATAGACAATGGTACCAAAAGCCAATGAGAGAACTAATAAGAGCAACAGGATCTCCCTCCCTCCCCCTACATCCCTCTCCCAATAGAGGCCATCTGTTAGGATGACCAAGGCAAATTCAGTCTTGAACCCAAGTCTGAACTCAGTCAAAAATGGGTCTAGATAATCAGTTTCCTCCGGAAATGCCTGCAGCTGTGTCACCACAACCCTCTTGACTACCTTGGCCAAAAAGGCAGTAGCTGTTAAGTATCATCAGGTCCAGGTTGTTTTTTTCAATGTCCACACTAACTCTTCTTCAAGGCAGCTGGCACCCTCTCCCCAAACACATAAAAACACATTCACCATGCCCTGAACCCAGCAAAGTAACAAGCAAAGTATCAATAAACTTTAACCTGCATATAGCCCATTCATATAAAATTATAAATAAATTTTAATAAATATTTTTTTTTTTTACTTTTAAATTGAAGTCTCCTGATTGTCCCATTTCTATATACCCAGCTACTGTGTGTGGTGATATGTGAAAAAATGATTTTTAAAAAACCTCCTCTTCTCCCAGGCATTTTAGCATGTCTTTTTAAATTGTTTTTTTTTAAAAAATTAATTGTTTTTACATTGTTTTTTGTGTTTTAACATTTGTATATTTGTTTTTAATGTTTTTAATTGCTGTAAACCTCCCAGAGAGCTTCAGCTAAGGGGCTGTATATAAATAAATAAATAATGGCAGCAGAAATTAAATAAATAAACAGGTACCTTCTATAGTGTAAATGGTAGGGATGCTACTTATGATAACATAAAAGTGGAATAGTTAAAACCCAAGGGCCTTCACAGTTGTTGTTTTTAAGCAATGTAGCTGAAAGGACCAAGGTAATATTTTGGAGAGAGATAATATTAGAGTCCCACTAGATTATAATGCATCAGTTTACTTAAAACAAAAAGTTAAGTTTATTAACATGCACAAAGAACACATCATTGCAGTCCAGGTAATAAAAAGAGCAAAATGTTGATTGCAAGTCCTAGTTCAGGCAAATAGTGTATATCTTATGTGACAACAGATGATCCCTTGCAAAAGGGAGAAGCTTTGAGTCTGAAATCAAAGACACTGCCTGGTAGAAGATGCAGTGCAGAATGTAAGAGCACAGCTTCTGCTAACTCCAGCCTGAAGACCTATGACAAAAGAGTTGTCTGCATATTTATAGGGAAGGTGGCAGTGAAATTGACAATAAGGCATTACCCAATTTAAGAACAGTTGCCTGGTTTAGGGTATATGGCAGCGCAAGTTGGGGCTTGTCAGGAAATTGACAATAAGGCATTACCCAATTTAAGAACAGTTGCCTGGTTTAGGGTATATGGCAGCGCAAGTTGGGGCTTGTCAGGAATGGAATGTTAAGTGGGTTTATCCATTCCCCCCCCCCATGATGAACAGGGTTTAGAACTGTATTTTTCTCCTGCAAGAGGCAGGAACAGCTGTCTAAGCCCTAGGTGGAACTGTGACATTATAATTTTGTTAGATTCTTAATTCTCAGTGACAGTGAATACTCTCTGTTCTTACTCATAACCTTAGAAAGGTCAGGACCATGATCTTTTGCACTTTATCATCTAGTAATTTTGGTTTTCAAAACTTGCCTCACTCCTGCTAGTACTTATTTAAAAGGGGGTAAAGTGAACTTTAAAAAAAAACTCCCCATTTTCAGACTGTTCTTCTCAACAATATTATATTTAATTTTCAAGAAGCTCAGCAGGTTTCAGTGAGATAATGCTTGCATGTCATTTGTCCTGAAACATTGGCTGGCATTCCAGAATAACATGTGCAGCTATGGTAGGTGTTAGAACCTGTGCCAATTTGACACCTGCACGAAGCAGCAGACTTTTCCCCAATGTAATTTAATAAGATGGCTTTTGTTATTAAACCCAGAATTTCAGATTGCAAGCAGTCCACCAGTGAAGTGGAAAATGGGTCTCAAAGGTTGCTCTTCTTGTATTCTACCTGTAGTTATTTTTAAAGATTTTAATATTTAAAAGTCTATTGCTAATTTCAGTGCTGCCCTCTGAAACCTGCTTTGTAGTATTGTTGCCAAATTATCCCTTCAAGGCAAGTGCTGTAAATAATTTCTCAGTTCTGTACCTAGCCACTTGCCAAGGTCATTATCTAGCTTTCCCAGAATCCCTTCATTCTGCCTTTGATTGTGTGTGATAGCTATGAAACAGTTATGAGATGCAGTCGCAAGCTGTGGCAGTCTTATCAAAAGCTGAAGATGGTCCCAGGGCTCTGCAATGAAGCTGGTGGCTCAGCTGTTCCTGTCTCCCTAATACTTCATTTATCTTTCGATTTGGTCAATCAGCAGAGCAGCAACAGGAATAAACATAAAACAGGGTACCTGAAGCAGGCATCATGACCAGAGTGGAATGAGGATCCTGCCGGAAAATATAAAATCCCCGTGTTTATATTGCACTGATGTAAACTTTATGGCATTCAGCTTAACAACACTTCTTCACCCAGTTATTGTTAAAGTAAATCACCCCTGAAATATACATATTGTAATTTTTTTTTAATAAGAATTTCAAGCCCACCCTTCATCATATGATCCCAGGGTGGGTTACAATGCAACAAAGTAGGAAAATAACATTATCATAAAGCCAAATTTGCAAAGCCTATAAAAAGATAGCATATTCCTAAAAACAAAACAAAAAACAAAAACCAGGGAGTGACAAGTTGGCCTCGCCACTTGGTAGCAGTGACAAAATTCCTAATAACCTCCAAAAAGTTGGACAAAAAAATGAGTTCCAGCCCTGCAGAAACCTCTGGCCAGGTGAACAGCATTATCATAGTTTAAAGATGTACTCCAGCCAGGCAAAGGCTCTTGAAGCAGCACAAAAGCAGGGCCAGTGAGGGGTGTGGCCTACAGAGGGGGAAATGACCTAGGGAGAGTTTCAAACGTCCGATGAGCCAGAGAGCCACACTCTGTCACTTACATACATACACTTTAGGGTTGCCAGGTTCATGGCCTGAGACTGATCCTGTATCTTTAGGAGAAGAGAAAGTCAGCCAAGTGCAGGTGTTCCTGCAACTCTGTAATAGGAAAAACCACAAGGTGGAATTCTTCCTTCCTCCTGCACAACTTTTAAAGATACAAAAGACCTCTTGGAGGCTGGGCCTGGCAACCAAAAGGTCTTCTGTATCTTTAAAAGTTGTGCAGGGGGAAGGGAGAATTCCACCTTGTGGAAAATATTATATAGTTAGATAGAAAATAAATAAAGAAAAACATTTATACTCCGGCACCATGTCCTTGCGAGTTCACCACCATAAACACAATGCTTTAAAAGCTGACAGATATACATAACAACATAAATGATTCTTAATAATTGCTGAACTATTTATACAAGGATAGGGCAGCCACTTATGCATAACCCTTGCCCAAAAGAGTAGATAGATTTGCATAAAATTTCCCTATGCTGATACAAATTTAGAAATCACTGTATCTCACCATAGTGCAGAAGACTGTGACCAGGTCACCTATGTGCCTGCCCAGTGTTTTAGCTAACCCATGTGTTAGCTGTTGATGGGCAACTTCAAGACTCTTATTTTATTTATTTATTGTTTGGTTTATATCCTGCCCTTCCTCCCAGCAGGAGCCCAGAGCGGCAAACAGAGGCACCAAAAACACTTTAAAACATCACAAAAACAGACCCTAAAATACATAAAAACAAAACAATGTCAAAAACACTTAAAGAAAGCTTTAAAAAATCTTTTAAAAAAGGGTTAAAACATTATTAAAAAAACATTAACAAGCAATTCTAACACAGACACAGACTGGGATAGGTCTCAACTTAAAAGGCTTGTTGAAAGAGGAAAGTCTTCAATAGGCTCCGAAAAGATAGCAGAGATGGCGCCTGCCTAATATTCAAAGGGAGGGAATTCCACAGGGTAGGTGCCACCACATTAAATGTCTGTTTGCTATATTGTGCAGAATGAACCTCCTGGTAAGATGGTATCTGCAGGAGGCCCTCACCTGCAGAGAGTAGTGATCGACTGGGTGTGTAGACTCTTGCTCTTCCTTCTTAGGGTTCTTTATCTTAGGACTGGAAAGCCAGCTTAGGAATGTCCTCTGTAAAGTAGAACAAATGGTCACCTTACATCAGCATTAAAATGTGCAGGTTTTTTTTAAACTCTTTTTAATAACAAAGTAGAAATGGAGATACAGTACAGAATTAAATGTGAAATGCTTTTAACTGCTCTGAGAAATTAATATTAAAATTTTTATGGGAGTATTTAACTGTGAGACAAAGAGCTGAACAAAAATGGCCTCCCAAAATTCTCCACTCTCTTTGAGGGTGGTGAAATGTGCAGTGGGGTAGAGATTCTGCTGAAACATTTCCCAGGGGGTGGCAGACCTCTCAAGAAAAAAACTTGAGGGAGATAGACGTTTCAGTAAATTCTCTTCATAGAAATTTCCCTTCAGTGAATAGGGAATGAAACTATATCATTAGTTCATACAAGTGGATGGAGAGAGCAATGTGGCATGTGAGAAGGGCTCAAAGGAGTTGGGGTCAAGCCCACTGCTTACTTCAACAATTTTAAAACATACTGGGGTTGACCCAGGTGTGAGTTCAAAATTCTGTGCTTGAGCTATAGGGTTAGACTCATCAGAAAATTTGATTTTATCTGTTTGGACTTGAACAGAGACAAAAAGCACTATAGGCAGTGGTTTTGTTTTGTTTTTTGTGATGCTACTCACCGATATGGACTAGTAACACCTCTTTTTTGCTACTATAATAGGCATTTTGTGCAGGCACCCAGAGCACTTTTATCAAAGTATGAGTACTGGCACCTAATTTTAAGGTGTTAATTAACATAACAAAACGAGAATGATTGTGTTATCATTGATTACTGCACTTGCTGATAGTAGCTTATCTTGAGCTTTACATATTGTCAGACTGTCCTTCATCCATTTCATGGTCATTTGGCTCTGCTGTTTACATTTTTCCAACTTTATCCATATGTATGTGTGTATATATACAAAATGAGTGCATATGCACATTTGTACCTGAAAGATAGTCTCACTCCTTATAGACCTAGTTGATTACTGCGCTCTTTAGGTGATGGCCTCCTGTAGTTATCCACACACTATAGGAATTGTGTGTGTATATCCACACACTTTAGTGTTGTGCTACCCATTCTTTAGAACTCCCAGATGGTTTTATGTATACTTCTATTATGTATTTTAGTCATGTTTTATATATAATTGGACTTGTACACTTCTTGGAGCAGGTTTTTTTAGCAAGTGGTTTTTAAAATTTTCCAAATAAATAAACAATATAATAGGGTGTTCACCAACCACAAGAAGTAGCCCAGACTCCAGTTGGGTGCTTTGGGTAACAGTTTGCCTTGATCTGAGGTGTTTCATAGGTTCCAGGTCCATCTGTGTCTACTTCTCCCCCTCTCTCATTCACTATTGGGAATTTTTAGAAGGTTGTAACTTCTCTTCCCTTACCCCCTCAATTTGATAGAAGTATGTGTTAGAATGCTGAGACATGATGTATTCCAAAAGACATGGACAGAGTCAAGACAGGGTTAAAATAGGCACACTCTGGGGCTCAAGGACAGAGAGCAGACCGAAGGCTGCAGGTGGCTGGGCAGGAAAGCTGCCAAGGCTATAAAACCTCCATAGAAACAGCTCAGGGTGTGGGGGGTGCATTTTGATGTATGTGAAGGAGAGAGCTCATGTATCTGTGTATCTGTGTATCTGTCAGCTATTGAATCAGTAAAAGATTCATCTTCACCACTTCTAGCGTTCTGTCTCTATTCACTCCTGTTATACACAGTGGCATTGCCCTGACAGGCAAGCCGCAATTCCAACAAAGGGTTATGGGCCCAGAGACAGGAAAGGAATAGAGCATAAGCAGAGTGCTGTGAAGAAAGAAAGGCAGCAGAGCTGAACCGACTGTCGAAGGCAGCACGAACGGTGACAGGAGCCAGTGGAAGCCTGTGCAGATCGTAAAAGAGGCCTGGAGTGTAAAGAAATCAGATACGGTGAAGCTGTAAAAAGAGAAGTTTCATTTCTCCAAAGTGACGCAAGGAAACTGTGAAAAATGTCAGTTTCGCTTTCGCAAGGAATGCCGCTGGAGCGTCTGAACGAAACTAATTACTTGAATTGGAGACTGAGAATGCAGGCGTTTCTAACAAAGGAAGACTTATGGACTGTTGTAACAGAGGATCCCCCGTCGGATCCCCCACCGGCACCGTGGAGATGGCTGGATGAACGTGCGAGATCGTATATTATCCTGGCAGTAAGTGACTCTCAATTGCTATACATGCAGGATAAAGAAACAGCGAAATTAGCTTGGCAAGCTCTGAATGAGATCCATGTTCGAAAAGCAACAAGCAATAAAATAAGTTTGACAAGAAAATTGTACCAGCTCAAGTACGCAGATAACGTCACAATGGCTGAACATTTGTTTAAAATTTCAAAGCTGTTTGCTGAGTTACAAGAAAGAAATGTAATATATCCGGACACACAAAATATATATATAATCCTGGCAACATTAAATTCATCATGGGACAATCTTATTAGTTCACTCGAAGCGCTCCCTGAAGAGGATTTATTGCTCCCTTATGTGACAGGCAAGTTGATACAGCAGTGGGAGAGACGTCAGGAGGCTTCTGAACAGGAGAAGGAAAGAAAGTCGGAAGGTAAAAGTGAAAAGACTGGGATTAATGGCAGGTCGTTTGGCAGGTCGTTTGGAACAAAGGCATGCTATCGTTGTGGGTCATTAACTCATCTTCAAAGAGACTGTGAGTTGCGGCAGAGAAAACAGAGAAGGAATTCGTCGCAAGTGCAGCTAGTGAAAGCTGAAGATAAAGACAGAGAAAGAAACTATAAAATTAAAGGAACCTGGACTATTGATTCTGGGGCTACGCACAATTTAATAAATGACAAATCTATGTTCAGAACTATGGTTCCAGCGACTTCACACGTGGTACTGGCTGATGGGACACAAAAACAGGTACAAGCTATGGGTACTGTGACTTTAAGTGCTTTAAATACAATTATTACTGACGTTTTGTACGTGCCAGACATTCAATGTAACATTTTATCTGTATCTAAACTATGTGCGATGGGATTTACAGTTACATTTAGAAACAGAACATGTGAGATAGTGAAGGGAAACAAGACATGTTTGAAAGGTTTCATTAAGCAGTCTTTGTTTCATGTGACACTCACTGCAGTTACAGGTACTCAAGTAGTGGAGGAAAAAGTGCAAGCACTGCCACAAATAAAAGCCTCATTAGCGTTGTGCGAGGAATGTCCCTCGTGGATTGAGGGAGGCACAAAGAGAGATCCAGGGGATATAAATGAGATTAAACAAATGTCTCCGGATGAGCAAGCCAAATGGCAAAAGGCCATGCAGGATGAATTAGAGGCAATGGACAGCAATAAAACGTGGACATTGGAGCCATTGCCTCCTGGCAAGTCGATGATAGGGTGCAAGTGGGTATTCAAACATAAAAGAACAAACACAGGTGAAATACATAGAGCACGTCTGGTTGCCAAAGGGTTCTTACAGAAACAGGGCACAGATTATGATGTCATCTTTGCACCGGTAATCAGACATGAGTCTGTTTGACTCCTATTGAAGGTGGCAGCTGTAAGAGGCTTACAGGTATATCATTATGACATCAAGACTGCATTTCTCTATGGAGATTTAACAGAAGAGATCTATATGCAGCCTCCACCATGGTGTGTAACACCACCAGGAATGGCATGCAGGTTACACAAATCTATATATGGCCTGAAACAAAGTGCACAATGTTGGAACATCAAGTTGGATGAGGTTTTAAAGGCCATGGGGTTTCAACGTTGCGTAGCAGATCCATGTGTCTATATTAAACAAGGAAAAGACATCTCTTACTGTCTAGTTTATGTAGACGATATCCTATATATGCATAACAATGAGAGGGAGGAACAGGAATGTGCCTCTGGTTTGAAACGATACATGCAAACGAAATGCTTAGGGCCCGTACAAGAGTATCTGGGTATGCATGTAATACATGATAATAATGGTGGTTTCATCCTACATCAAGGAAGCAAAATAGAGCAGCTGTTAGCTGACAGTAAGATGGCAGATTGCAATGAAATGAAAACACCCATGTCGGTGTCATTTCAAAACGAAACAGAAGGTGACTACTTTACTGACCCAGACTTGTATAGACAAATCATTGGTAAACTACAGTATTTAGCCAAAGTGACACGCCCGGATATAGCTAATGCTGTTAGCATACTGTGTCGAAAAGTAGACAAGCCCACTGAGAAAGATTGGCGTGGGGTTAAACGTGTAGTTAGATATCTCAAGGGTACGGTGAATTATGGACTCGCTCTATCTGCTGTAGCAACAGGAAATCTAGCATGTTATGTAGATGCAGACCATGCTGGAGACAAAAATAACCGTAAATCAACAGCGGGTGTGTTGATTATGTTTCATGGGTATACAATAGACTGGTTCAGCAGAAAGCAAACGCTTGTGGCAACATCTAGTACTGAAGCAGAATACATCAGCCTGTCCATGGCATGTCACAAATTGAATTGGTATGAACTCTTAATGGAGGAAGCACAGATAAAAATCCAAAAACCAATAAGAGTATATGAGGATAATCAGTCGTGCATACGTTTGGCTGAATCAGAAGCCAACAATAGGCGCACTAAACACGTGAGTGTGCGGTTTCACCACGTTAGAGACTGTGTACAAAGCAAATTGATTAAATTGATCTATGTGAACACTAAAGATGCTGATGCTTGCTGATGTATTAACAAAACCATTGACTGAAGAAATGCATGACAAGCTAATAAACAAAATGGGCATGTGTATAGTAAAAGAGTAACAAAGATTGCAATGTGACAATAAAACAATATCAAGCAACATAAAAAAGGAACTGTACAACTGTAAATAACTGAACTGTAATAGTGGTATGTGTAAGATGAAAAATCTGTAAAATGTAAAATGTATGAAAGCCATGTCTGTTTGGAAGGTGGGGGCTTGTTAGAATGCTGAGACATGATGTATTCCAAAAGACATGGACAGAGTCAAGACAGGGTTAAAATAGGCACACTCTGGGGCTCAAGGACAGAGAGCAGACCGAAGGCTGCAGGTGGCTGGGCAGGAAAGCTGCCAAGGCTATAAAACCTCCATAGAAACAGCTCAGGGTGTGGGGGGTGCATTTTGATGTATGTGAAGGAGAGAGCTCATGTATCTGTGTATCTGTGTATCTGTAAGCTATTGAATCAGTAAAAGATTCATCTTCACCACTTCTAGCGTTCTGTCTCTATTCACTCCTGTTATACGCAGTGGAATTGCCCTGACAGGCAAGCCGCAATTCCAACAGTATGTGACATTTGCAGGCAAAGCAATCCTTTCAGTGTGAATAAAGCTTGTGAAATAATGGACCAATTTATCTTAAATTATCTTAAATTGGGTTTTGTGCTGGGTACCTTTTTATTAATATAATGTCTATAACTGTTTCAAATTTTGGGGCAGAGTTGGATGAAATTTTCAGGAAAGGTCACGCCTTCTGATGGCATGCAATGGTTCTACACAAGGGCAGTTATTACAGTTTTGGGATGCTGAAATAAACATGACTTCATCTTCTTTTGTGTTTCATGGCAGTTGGTCTGAAAACTTTAGATGCAAGAAAGAGGCCCGTGAGTAGGAAAATCTGCCAAATATCCAGAGCTTGGAAAAGTTACTTTTTTGAACTACAACTCCCATCAGCCCCAGCCAGCATGGCCACTGGATTGGGCTGATGGGAGTTGTAGTTCAAAAAAGTAACTTTTCCAAGCTCTGCAAATATCAGAGAAATAGGTCTTGAGAGGGTTGTTCTAGCGATCTTTAGATTTTATTTTGGGTCGGGCAGACCTGAAAGAGATTATATTTCCAGGTAAAATATTCCCTCTGTTTACAAGCTTCATCTGCCACTCACAGCAGAATTCTCCCTCCATCCTCTCTCCATCCTGGCATCTTCATTGAGCTTAGGGACATTCATCTTTGCTCCTTCCAAAGCACTGGAATTGAATATATTTCCCTCTGATTACAAGCTAGACCTGTCAGCCAGGAAGGAGTTCCCTTTCCCTCACCTGATCCTGACATTTTCCATTGACAGAGAGATACATATCAGTTTTGCAAAGCTGCTTCCTCTCTGCCCCTTATTCCCTCCCTTTCTTATATTCCGAGCTTAGAGACATCATTTTGATTTTAGTAGTTGCTTGTCTGCAGCATTTTTTTTAAATGGCTGATCACTAAGGCACCACAAAGCACTTTAGTGGCTCCTGCTTTGCAATATAAAATGGTATAAAACACTGATAAAAAGTCACATATAAAGTATAAAATAGGCCAAAGGAGACAGAATATCAATTGATGTAAACCTTAGAATAGGTGGATTCATTTAAAAATCTGCTAAGATTAAATTATAGCTTTAAAAATAGATAAAATTAATAAATACTAAAAGTTCTATTTCCTGGCCTGTTTGGGAGGTGATATTAATTCCGTGGTTGTCTCTAATTAGCAGGTTTTTTTGTGGAGATAAGTAGCTATTAAAAGCAGGCTAGGTCAGGAAGGTAACCATCTGGTAAAGCTAAAGCAGTGCCACAGGCTCCAGTCGCCAGGCAAGACAGAAGGCTCATGCCTCTGCTAAGGTGCAGCCTTTCCTAGTTTTACCTGGGATGGGAGGAGCAAAAGCAAACACTGGAGCCACAGGTGGGCACAATTCTTCCCCTCAGACAAACCAACAAGCAGCAGCTTCATCCCACCCCCTGCTTTGTATCATGATGTATCATTGTAGAGATCCCATTTTGCCTCAGACAAGCCCAAAATCCCTCTGGGGCACTTCACATTGGCTTGGGGTATGTCTAAATCTGATGTACATTCCAGATATATAATTGTTTCATGCAGCTGATGAAGTGGACTCTAGACAACAAAAGCTTATGCCAATAAACACATTTGTCTTTTTAAGGTGCTGCCCTCCAAACACTTGTTTTTGTTGTTGTACAGCATTGCCATTATGTGCAGAATGCTATTTTGGAAATAAAAATGAAGAAGCTGCTTCATTCAGTGTTAGTCTCTTACTTTTTTTTTTAATTTGCACAATCAAAGCCTGCCTGAAAATTGTGTTCATGGTGGATTTTTCCCTTGCAGTATTCTTGCTACAGTAAAGACCTCTGCTTGCAGTATTGAGACTGAAGGAAACCTAAAAAGCTGTGGCATAAGAGATGGATGCCTCTTCCTGTCTTATTACTGATAATTGTTCTTTTTCACTTCCTTCTGTCCCTCGTTTTCACATTTTCTTATTGCTTGTATCAGGAGCCAAATTAAACACTACAAGTCCTTGCATGTTATTCGATTCTCACTTGCCACAGAATATGGAAGCAAAAAACACCCAAAGGCCCTATTGCTGTTGTAAGGCTAAAAGACACTAGGATGGAATATACAATGTTCTATTTGGGGTGAGGTTTTTTAAAATGTATTTTTGCAGATGCTTAGATGCTCAGAGGGTTTTCTCCTCTCCTCAAAATGATAGTAGGGCTGCATGAAAATGCCCCCCCCTTTTCATCCTATCTGTGGGCAGGAAATTGGGGATTCACTGAATATTCCCCAGAGGGGGGAGGAATTTTTCAACAGTTTTGGTATGACTGCAAAAGAGTGCTCAGAAAAAATCTTAATGTTCCCTTCTGATACATTTTGGCTCAGTTAAGACTGAATGAAATTATACTGTTAGTTCCTATTGGTGAAGGAAGCAATGGACTATGGCTGAATGGAAGGACTAGGGGGTCAAGTCCATTGCTTTCTTCATCAATTGTAAAATAATATTCAACAATAATTAAAACTAGATCCACAATGGCACCAGGGCCAGTGCCAGGCATGACTGAGTCCTTGGGCACCAACCTGCTCTAGGCCTGCGGTGCCCGCCCACACGCCCCACCTACCTCTCCTGTTGGTTGATGTGAATGCTGTGCATGCTGCACACACATCCCGGCCATCAATCAAGATGGCAGCAGTGGCTTCCCTAAGGGGCTGATGCCTGCCATCAACCAAGAGCCCCTTAGGGAAGCCTCAGCCACCATCTCGGTTGATGGCATGTATGCACATGCAGTGCACAGAGCATTCACTGCAACAGGAGAGGTAGGTGGGGCATGCATGCATGCATCATGGTGTTGCGTGGTCTGCCCTATGTGGGGTGCCAGATTGTGGAATGTGAGTCCTACCCTTCCACTCCTCCTTCAGGAGCCCCTTTGGGCCACAGAGGCTCTCGTCCAGGGCTCACTCTGGCCGCCCTCTGGCACTGGCCCTGAATGGCACCACTTTATTCACAGACAGAAAAGATGAAGGAGTGGGGGGTTTCACCAAACGTTCTTGAGGGATGGGGGGATGGAATTGAAATTCTCCAACAGATTGGAGGAAGCATGAAAAAGAAAATTTTCAAAAACAATGACCAGAAAAATCCTTTCTAAGGAATTTCAATCCAGCTCCAGAATGAAGCATTAAAGAGGATTCTGATCTATAAGTTCCTTCTCTATTTCTTATTAATAATTAAACTTATATCCCACCCTTCCTCTATGTTGTTTTCTGTTATGTTATGTGGAGGGTGGGGCTGATGTGTTTGTAGAAGGAGCTTCAGCTGGGCTCCCAGCTAAAGAGTGCCTTTTTCTTCTTTTCTCTCTCCTACTTCCCAAGGTATTGTATTTAACCCTTGTGCCTAATAAGGGCATGAACCTTTGGCCCAAGAGCATAAGGGCTCTATCCTGCAGTTCTCAGCTGAAGGCAAGCAGCCTGAGCATGAGATGATGGCCAACAGAATACCAATGGAACAGGACAACATGCTACTGGAGAAAGAGAGTGTAGCTGCTGGTTGGCTGCAACAAATCCTAGGGTCCTTTTCTGAGCATTCAGCAAGTTCATGTGAGACAGGAAAGATCCAGCATTCAAGATGGTTCCCAGGCCTATGGAAAGTGTCCTAAATGCCATCCCTGGGATCCCTTGGGAAATCCATCAAACCGAATGTACTGTAGCTTTGAACTGGGAGTATGCTGTGCAGCTGATGTGAGTGCTGAACGGGACACAGCCGTGGACAGCCTGAGGAAACTCCATCAGACTTGTGTACCTGTTCATAAATGCTAGAGTGAGAGACTACAGTGATGTGAGCAGGGTTCCAGAGAAACCCTCTTTCTCATGAGGTTTTGGCAGTGATCTGTGTTTGTTTGGTCCCTGGGTGACAGCCAGCAGGGGAGGGTGGAGTCCTGGGTGAGAGCAAGAAGGTTGAGAGACACTGAGTGGGGAAGTGGAAGAAATTTGTATTAGTATTTATTCCTAACTTCTAATTTTATTTTTGTAATATTTGTTTTAGTTTTCTCTATACCGCTTAGAGATAGTTTTATATATCAAGGGGTAAAGAAATTGCCTAAATAAATACATTATAAAGGGCCTGTAAATTTCATTTTCCTGCGTTACTAGGATTGGCAGCCATTTTGAGAAGACTGCTGTGGAGCTGCAGCAAATGAAAAGAGACAATTTTCTCTCTGTGGCCAGCAGCAAGACCAAGAGTTAGGAAGAGCAACTTGGGCTGATAGTGATCAAGTGGTGACACCTTGACAAACAGAACTTTGATTGGATGGTGCTCTATTTTATTGTCTTGTCACTTTTGTAATATCCTTATAGAGTTATATACATATCATTCAGATGGAATACTGTTATCAGTTGATGTTTGAGAGTTTTATGTTTACTTCTGCATAAGTCCTTTGTTGAGAGTTCCTCCAGAGACTCTGAATAAAGAACTTTGACATATAAATGCATATTAAAATCTTATAAAAAGTAACATAAAGAAGAGCCTTTTGTCTATTGAAGCAACATATGAAAGGGAAATGGGGGGATTATGCCTCATGCAGACACTTCAAGGGCCACAAATGGCAAAGATGTGGTAGCTTCCATCCAGGGGAGAGAGACTATGTAATTCTAGGAAAAAATGTCACAGCAGTCTAGGTCACACCCTGTGATATCATCCAACCAAAGCAGAACAGAAAAATGTCACACGAGATGTGACCTTGCAATGTAAATTAATACAGGTGGAGGGTCTGCAGTAATTTTGATGAAATTTATGAGCGACAAGGAGCTACAGGCACATCAATAATCAGCCACAGGAAACTGCTAAAAAAGCACACAAAATACTCACATATAGCACTGTTCTGAACACTGCTCCAGGTCAGCGCTGCTCACTGAGATTAGTGCAGGACCTCATTCATGAAGCTGTATGTCAGCATTCCCTTATTGATTTTATTGTCGGACTGGAGTACAGCTCAGTTTGAACCAAATTGCAGATGAACCTGTTTGGAGGGGGGGAGGGGGACTTCATCTCAGGTTGTATACTTTGGCCAGAATCCAGTGAACCATGAAACTAGTTTTGTGAGCTCAAGGGGGCTTCAAACTTATTTTCCCTTCAACAGCAGCCCTCTCCCTCTGTGCTATAATGGCTATTGAAATTGCTGTTTCTCGAAAGGAGTGTTGAAAGCAGTTTGCAATATAGCATCGGGGTCACCTGTTCAAGAAACAAAAGGCAACAGTTCCAGTGGACTATCACAGGTGCATAGGGATGCACCTTATGCTGAGACTGAGCATTCTGCATCAAGCTCAGTATTGCCTACAGTGATTGGCAGTGGATTGCCAGGGTTTCCAAGGCTTCCCGGGATCTTTGGCATGCAAAGTATGTGCTCTGCCACTGAGCTTCTGCAGACCTACTAATCTTCTATGAACCTGTACAGTTCTTTGGATCCTAGCATTTTGTTTCCCCCCACCTGCCGTTCAATAATTCTTGTAGATACACGGGATCTGAGGCACAAATGGAGCTTCCCTTTACAAACATAAGAAAAAGCTCCAGTAGGTCACTTTAGCAGAGCCAGTTCTAAAGGGCGGCCAGGTGGAGCACTGGCCCGATGGCCCCTGGAGTTACAGGGGCCCCTTCAGCTGCCCCTCCGCTCCCCTTCCACGATCTGCAGCCCCCCTACGCCCCCAACACCCCTACCTACCTGTCTGCTGTCTTTTACCATTGCTCTTAACGAAGATGGTGGCTGCGGTTTCCCCAAGATACTGAAGCCCCTGCCGCCATCTTAGTTGATGGCAGAGATGCGCGTGCGTAGCATGCACGTGTGCCATCAGCAAAGATGGCGGCGGAGGCATCATCCCCTTAGGGAAATCACGGCCTCCATCTTCGTTAAGGGCAATGGTAAAAGACAGCAGACAGGTAGGTGTGGGCATGGGGGGCTGTGTGTGTGCGCGCACCTGCGCACATGCACGTGCACACACACATGCCGGGGCCCACGGCAAGCTGATGCCCAAGGGCCCCGGCATTCCTGGAGCTGGCCCTGCACTTCAGTATCATGTTTCCAATAGTGGCCAACAAGATGCCTATGGGAAGCCCACAAGTAATAGCCCTTGTGACGCCCTTCCCTGGCTCTCCCTGTCAGGTTCCTACCTGCGCGTGGCTACTGCCTGTCTCTAGGCACCACCAGGGACTCCACCAGTCCGGACTGTCCTTTTTTATTGTTTCTCTCCCCGCTCTAGCACAGATCTCAACAGATCCCCCTGCTAGGCAACCACCAGTCACGTCCTAATACTAGTATTCCCAGAGACTCTGAATACTGGTATTGTTATTCTCTTCACCGCTGCCACCATTTGTTACAGTTTCCCTTCAGCCGTGGTCATTATCTTACCCTCCCTTCTGGTCTGTGAAACCCCAGCCAAGGATCAGGCCTTTGGTAAACCAAATTAAGTATTTATTAAAGATAACAAAGCTAACAAGATTAACAAGATTTCTTCTTAAGGCACATAAGCATATGGTTTTACTCAATACTAATCCGAACTCCACCCCCCTCCTTCTCCACTCTCTCCTGGCAAACAACTCTCTAAACCCCACCAAGCAACCCACTCAGTTCACCTCATCCACCACCACCACCTCTCAGATTCCACTGTCTCCCTTCCTTTTATACGTTCAGCCATTTTTAAACATTCAGCCGATCATCCAGCATTCTACTGCCCATTCACTCCCCCTCCTCTTTCACTCCACTTACCATGTATCTTCTAAACAACCAACACTTACCATATATACATTAATATAGGAACATCACATTCCCCCCCCCCTTAAAACAACGGCAGAGTATTATTCCTGTTCCAGGATTTATACGTCGCATTAACAAATAAAAGTCTCTATGGGGAAAATGTCTTTCTTTGTTCCTCCGTCTGGTCACATTACTGCAGTCCCAGCCACTTGCCTGGAAAGTCCATCGCCCAGTACATTGTCCTTGCCTTTGATGAACTGGAAGTCCACTTGATAGTCCTGTAGGGCCCAGGACCACCTCTGCAGTGTTATGGTTTTTCATAGTCTGCAACCATAACAAGGCCCGATGATCCGTAGTCACTGTGAATCTTCGTCCCCACATGTATGGGTGCAACTTGTTCAGTCCCCACACGACCACTAGGCACTCCTTCTGGACCGACGAATAGTTTTTCTCCCTCGGCATCAGTTTGCGACTCAGGTACGCCACTGGATGTCTGGTGCCTTCTCTCTCCTGTAGCAAGACGACTCCCAGCGCCAGGTCCGACGCATCTGTAGCCACGATGAATGGTTTCTCATAGTCTGGTGCTATTAATATGGGTCCTTGGCACAAGGCTTGCTTCAGTAGATCAAAAGCCTTCTGACATTCATCCGTCCATACCACACACTCAGAACACTTCTTCTTTGTTAATTCATGCAAGGGGGTTGCTATTTCCCCAAAATTTCTCACAAACTTCCTATAAAATCCAGCCACACCCAGAAATGCCCTTACTTGTTTTTTGGTTAAGGGGATCGGCCACGCTTGTATTGCCTCCACCTTGCTCCATAAGGGGGTGATTTTCCCACTCCCCACCTTATGTCCTAAATAGATTACTTCCTTTAGTCCAAACTGGCATTTCTTAGCTTTTATTGTGAGGCCTGCTTTTCTTAAGGCCTCCAATACTGTTGTCAGGTGTTGGACATGCTCAGGCACCGACTTGCTAAAAATGGCCACGTCATCGATATAGGCCACTGCAAAATCTGACATGCCTCGCAACACAGTATTGATTAGCCTCTGAAATGAACTTGGTGAGTTCCTTAGTCCCATGGGTAAGGTCACAAACTCATATAACCCATCTGGTGTACTGAAGGCAGTTTTGGCTCTGGATTGCTCGTCTAGTTCCATTTGCCAAAATCCTTTACAGAGATCTAGTGTAGAGATAATGGTTGCTGCCCCCAATAACTCTAACATTGCGTCTACCCTAGGCATAGGATACGCATCTGGGACAGTAATTTTATTGATTAGCCGATAATCAATGCAAAACCTTGTCGTTCCATCTTTTTTCGGAACCAGGACAATACTTGAGGCCCAGGGACTGATGGATTCCCTGATCACTCCTAATTCCAGCATATCTTCCACCTCCCTTTTGATCTCATTCAAAACTTTCCCATTCACACGGTACGGAACAGATCTGATTGGGGCATGATCTCCAGTATCAATGGAATGTATAACTATACTGGTTCGGCCAGGTTTGTTGCTAAAGAGATTCCTATAGGTTTTCAAAACTCTCAGAATCTCTTTTTACTTCCTCCTTCACCTCCTCTGACCATTCCACTTGATCTACCCCTCCTTTGTCTTTGCTTTCCTGTACCAAATCTGGAAGTTCAGGCCCACTTCCCTCAGGGAATAAGGTAACTTGCAACACCTGTGCATCCCTGGTATGGTAAGGCTTCAACATATTTACATGAACCACTTTGCTTTTGTTTAATTGGTCTGTGGTGATTACATACGTCACTGTGTCAAGCCTTTCTCTGATGGTATATGGTCCTTCCCAGTTAGCCTGTAATTTGTCATGTTTCCTGGGTATGAACGCCATAACCATATCTCCCACATCATACACACGTTCCTTGGCTGTTCTGTCATACCAGTAATGTTGCTTCTCCTGTGTTTGACTCAAATTCTTTTCCACCACCTCCATCATTGATGTTAATTTATTGTGAAATTCCAATACAAAATCTACTACAGATGTTTTGTACTCTCCCAGGGTTCCTTCCCATGAATTTTTTAATAGTTCCAAAGGTCCCCTCACTTTTCTAGTAAACATGAGTTCAAAGGGTGAGAAGCCTGTTGGCTCCTGAGGGACTTCTCTGTATGCAAATAAGAAGCATCCCAAACGTTCATCCCAGTCTTGTGGGTGATCTTGAACATAGCTTCTGATCATGCCCTTCAAAACGCCACTGAATCTCTCTGTTAACCCATTAGTGGCGGGATGGTAAGTAGTGGTCTTTAGATGTTTTAGACCACAACATTTCCACATACATTGCATCACTTCTCCCATGAATACACTGCCTTGATCCGTCAGCACTTCATGAGGGAAACCCAGCCTCATAAAGATTTTTAATAAAGCCTCTGCCACTACAGGGGCTTCTACAGATCTTAGTGCTTCTGCGTCTGGGTACCTGGTGGCAAAATCCACCACCACCAATAGATATTTCTTGCCATGCCTTGTGGGTTTGGAAAAAGGGCCCACCAAATCTATTCCCACTCTATAAAAGGGTTGTCCAATTATAGGAAGGGGCTTTAAGGGTGCCTTAGTCTTTACTCCACTTTTCCCCACCTTTTGGCATATTCCACAAGATAGACAATGTTGTTTTACATCTTTGGAGATGTTTGGCCAATAATAGTGTGCCGCCAATCTCCTCTTGGTCTTTTTTATTCCCAGATGTCCTGCACATGGGACATCGTGGGCTACCTCTAGCAATCTGGTTCTGTATTTGCTAGGTACTATCAATTGCTTCACTGGTTCACATTCATCCTTTCTCTCAGCGGGCATCCACAGTCTATATAAAATCCCATTCTCACACACAACTTGATTCCTCAGTTTGTCAGTGAAAGGAATCTGTTGGGTCAGAGCTTGTTCCTTTATCTGCTTCAAACTTATATCTTTATGCAGCTCTTCCCTGAATTGCTCTGCTTCTTTCTTATCAGAGACCACTTGATACAGTTTGTCTCCTTCAGCAGGCCTGCTAGTGGTTGCTATGGTGACCTGAGGCTGGCTAACAGATTCCACCCTGTTTGTTTCAGCCCCCCTTAATATGGCTTCTTTTTCTCTGCCAATTTGCTGTCTGGTCACTACATATATCTTTCCTTGGGCTCCCATTACATCTCTTCCCAGTATTACTGGTTCTTGTTGCTGGGCATTAATGCCTACTTTATATCGGCCCTCTCGGCCTCTCCAAGTCATTTCCACCAGGGCCACAGGCAAGCTTTCTGGTTGACCCCTCACTCCTTGGATATTCACCGTTTCCTGAGGTAATATTTCTTCAGATTTTATTAAATCTGGCCTCAGTAACGTCTGAGCGGCACCAGTATCAAGCAATGCCCAATAATTTGCCCCTTGTACACTCACTTCCTCTCTCAGACTTGAATCAAGGTGTGTTACTTCTGTCCAGTTTATCTGGCAGAACTGAACCTTTTTTGTGGTTAAATCTTTTGGTTCTATTTTTACTGCCCTTGCCTGAGCAGGATTACTAATGGGGTTGGCAACCTCACATTGAAAACGTAGGTGCCCCGGTCTACCACATTTGTAGCATAATTTCTCCTCACTTTTAGGGTACACAGATCTGCTCTGGGGTGTCCTGTGCCCTTCAGATTTTATTGGAGGACTTACTCGCTGTGGTACCACATCCTTTCTGCCAGCATTATATGGTCTGGGTTTAAAATCTCTTGATGTTTTCCCCACCCAGCCAGTTCTATTGGAGGCGAAGTGATCCACCATCTCTGTGGCCTCCTGCACAGATGTAGGGGAACGGTCTTTGACCAGGAGCCTTATTTCTGGTGGTAACTGATGGTATAATTGATCCAATATCATGAGGCTTTTCACCTCTTCCACTGATTGAGCTTTGGCACTACTCATCCACTTTCCAAATATATCCATCAACTTTGCTCCCAGTTCCACAAAAAACCTCCCTGTCTGTATCTGGCAGTTTCTGAAAAGTTTTCTAAAATAATCAGGCCCCAGTCTGAACCTTTTGTATACTGCCTCTTTAAACTCAGCATAGGTGACGGGCTTGTCTGAGGGGAAATATTGGTATACCTCAGCCAATTCCCCTTTAATCAGGTTTGATAAATACTGCATGTATTTATCTTCAGGTAGCCCCCACAACTGAGCTGCCTTTTCAAAGGTTGTGAGATAAATTTGAGGATCTTGACCAGGCTCATAGACAGCAAAGTCCTTTGGAGTAATTTTTATTTTTGCTCCATCTCTGTCTTTCCTTGTCTCATCAGAATGAAACTTCTCTCTTTCAAATTTTAACTTTTCTGCCTGTAATTCTGCATCCACTCTCATTCTCTCAGTTTCCATCCGCAATCTCTCAGTTTCCAACTCTCGCTGTTTATCTTTCCCATCAGCTTCCATCCTCAATCTCTCAGCTTCCAACTCCCTCTGCTTGTCTTTTTCCTCAGCCTCCCATCTTAACTTCTCTCTCAAGTACTCTATATAAGTGAGATTGCTTAAATATCCTTCTGGGGTCTCTTCCCTGACAGGTTGTTTTTGCTGGGCAGTTGCAAATCCTATAAGTGCTACCCTCAATTCATCTACCCCTTTACCCTCGTGAGGTAAATTGAATGTTATGCACTTCTCCACCAGCTCCTCTCTTTTCATTTTTATATATTCAGCCATGGTGTTTGAGTTCACTCACTCTTTGCCACACACTCTTTGCCAGTCACTCTCACAAGTAATCTTGTTTTGTTATTTCTGTTTGCCACACCACTGTTAGGGATTCTCTAGTATTCGTACCACCGCTACAGCCAACACCTGTGACGTAGTCTCCTTTGTCACCATGTGTCTTTGGGACTCTCTTTGGTTCGTATCTGGATTCTCTGTTGTTCGTATCCCACTGCTACTGCCACCACATGTGGCATATTCTTCTTTGTTCATATCCCACCGCTACTGCCACCACATGTGACGTAGTCTCCTTTGTTTGTATCCCACCGCTACTGCCACCACCACCTCTCAGATTCCACTGTCTCCCTTCCTTTTATACGTTCAGCCATTTTTAAACATTCAGCCAATCATCCAGCATTCTACTGCCCATTCACTCCCCCTCCTCTTTCACTCCACTTACCATGTATCTTCTAACCAACCAACACTTACCATATATACATTAATATAGGAACATCACAGCCCTCTCCTGCTTTTGTGACTGGTATTCAGAGGCATGTTGTCTCTGATTCATATAGGTTCAATATAGGCTTCCTGACTAGTAGCCATTGGCACCCTGGAGGGGGGGGTTCAGAGCTCTATACGAAGAGCTGTATTTTAACTTCAGTCACACAAATGTCTCTGCATAAAATTTTCAGCTTTTGCTTCCTATCCTTTGGCAGTTGTGCAACCAAGACAGTACAAATTAAACAAATAAAGCTTTCTCCTACCATTTCATCTGCATGCAAGTGCATTATCTTGTTAAATTGCTTTGAGACTTTTTTTGGATGAAGCGACTAACAAATGTAACAAATGATAATAATGCAGGTAAAATATGCCCATACGTAATGCACACACAGAGTTCCCACACCATCGAAGCAAACTGGAAAATCTCACGAATGAGCGCAGTCTGCACACTGAACCATCTTCATAGTTTTGTAACACAGGCAGTATCTGCAAATCTGGAATGAATTATGAGTCTAATGGGGCTTGTGATAATAATAGTGCATGTAACTAAGCCTCACATTGCTGTAAATGTGTGCCCAATATTGTTTTTAAAGGATAAATTTAATTTCATTATTTACTTGACCTCTCCAATTTTTAGTGTGAAACACTACTAGCATGGTATAATCATGATGAATTGATTAAAACAACAAACATTCAATATATGCCCTATTTGCTGGAAATTATAATTTAAAAGTTGAAAATTGACATAAGTTCAGTTCAGTTTATTATGCAACAGCCAACCAGGCTTTTTGCATGCATACCAAATGCAAGAGACACAGGAGAAGCATTAAAACAATAATTACAAAACAGAAATAAATGATTCAGGAAGAAAACTGACATCGTTTATGGATGGTACAGAAAAAAATTACTGGTAATAATGACTGGTATTCGAAACCAGGTAAAAAGAGAAACTCTAATAGGAATTATTGCTCCTCCTTAAAGACTTGACAAAGCTCAGCATTTCCTAAATATGACTTTAAAATATTACAGGATGTTTGTATGCAGTGAATTATATGCCATCTAACTAAAGGAGACAGGTATTTGGTTTTGGAGCAAAGCTACAGAAATCCAAGAATGGCTCTGCCCTGAGCAATTTTCAAATGAGGAAACTGCATTTTTCACACAGTTGTACCTCATCAGTTAGTTTCTATCTGATAGGAGAAAGACACGTAAGATATTGCAAAAAAAAAAAAAGTATGAGTGAAGGTGATGGTTTTACCTTTTAAGGCTTCTCTCCACACATATATTGCTTCTCATTGGTTAAGCCAGGGATGGGAAACATGTGGCCATCCAGATATTGTTAGATACCTACTCCCATCAGCCCTAGCAAGCATGTTTTATAGTCAGAGATTATAGAAATTGAAGTCCAGAAACATCTGGAGGGCCATAGTTTCTTTATCCTGCATTAAGCAAAATCAAATTTCATGCTTCATTTCTGAGGGTGGTAAGGACAGTGAGCAATCAAAGCAGGGTCTTTTTTATAGTGGCCCCAGTTCTTTTGGAATGTGATTCGTGGTCATGTCCACCACTGTTCATCACCTGAGATGTGGAAAAACTTGTAGAACCTTTATTTTGTTTGTAACCCCTATAGGACAAGATCCCTGAGTAGAAACTGATTTCTTTCACTCATAGGTCTTCTCTGTGTGTAAAGCTGTACATGGGGGAGGGGGGAAGGGAACCTGCACCCAGCAATGACCACTTGCTGCTCCTCTGTTGCATACTCACTGACAAATTATTGATTGGTGTTGTCTGCTCTGGATCAAAACAGGCAGTCCCTTTCCAGCTTGCTAAAGGTGTTTTAGTGCTTCCAATTTGGGATGAAAAAATCTGTCAACTTCATTTTCACTTTGTTTCTCATTTTCCCTGTGAGTTTCAGTTTGCCCCGTTCCCCCATCAGCTTTCATTTTAAAAAGTCTTCATGAAAATTTGTCAGTATTTTAGAGTGCATTTCTAATATACACATTTTCCAGAATACAGTACATTTTTGTATGATACTCCCTCTAGTATAGGTATGTTTGTGCACACTTTCCCTTAGTATGCAGTGCAAATTTCAAATGATAGCTTTCTTTTGTTGTTCATGTGTTGTTTTGGGAAGTGAAAATTAGGTGGGTTCACATTAAAATGTGAACTGAACCAAATTTCCCCTTATCCCTGCTAAGAACACTCAGTCTTTTTATATGATGGGAGGAGAGAAGAAAATGCTCAAATGCATCAGTAGAAATGCATCATAAGAACATAAGAAGAGCCTGCTGGATCAGGCCAGTGGCCCATCTAGTCCAGCATCCTGTTCTCACAGTGGCCAACCAAGTGCCTGGGGGAAGCCCGCAAGCAGGACCCGAGTGCAAGAACACTCTCCCCTCCTGAGGCTTCCGGCAACTGGTTTTCAGAAGCATGCTGCCTCTGACTAGGGTGGCGGCCCCCACTCTCTGGAACTCTCTCCCGTTTGATCTTCGTCATGCCCCTTCCCTGAATGTTTTCCGCCGGGCCTTAAAGACCTGGCTCTTCAGGCAGGCCTATGGGATTTCTGTGGCGAGTTAGTTTTGCTGCTGCTGTTTATAGTTCTTGGTTTTAACCTATTAATTATTGTGTTTAATTATTGTTATATTGTATTTTATTAATGGATTGTATGTCACCTAGAGTGGCCATTTTTTGGCCAGATAGGCAACTCAGAAATAAATTATTATTATTATTGTTATTGTTATTGTTATTATTGCTAGTAGCCATTGATAGCCCTGTCCTCCATGAATTTGTCTAATCTTCTTTTAAAGCCATCCAAGCTGGTGGCCATTACTGCATCTTGTGGGAGCAAATTCCATCGTTTAACTATGTGCTGAGTAAAGAAGTACTTCCTTTTGTCTGCCCTTCTGCATCCTTCTGCTGTAACTCTGGATGGGCACTAGAATGTGCCTGTGATGGAAAGAGATACTAAGGTATGGACAGAAAGTGAGTAAGCCAGAGTACCAGCGTATCTACACATCTGCAATATTATTTTTGAGTGGGTGGTATACACATTTTCTAAATACATAAATAGTACTCATGTAATTTTAAAAGGTGGGTGAGTTCCAAGCTACCTTTCAGTACTGGAAAGTGGTCTGGAAGGTTTGTAGATTCTCACAAAATGATTCTCACAAAATGATTCTCACAAAATGATCTGTTTAAAGTTATTTGTTTTAATTGATTGAATCAGTGTAAATTAATAATATTGAGGTGCCGCTTGGCTAAAAAAAAAAAAAATCATATCTCAGTCTTAAATTCACACGTAACCACTTTTACATAGCATAAATCCCCCATCTATGAAAAGGGAATAATTTGGACTTCCCTAGCAGTGTTTTTTGAGAATGTATATTATAAATTCATACTGAAATTGTCATATATTTGATTGATAATTGTAAAATATTAACAACAATAAAGCTGGGCACAGTTGGAAACATCCATTAAGAGACCATCCTGGCTTATCCTAAAAAAGTGGGTGCTCCCTCATCTCAATTCAGAATAGACCTGGTCTAAGTTTTCTCTGAGAATTTGGAGAGAGAGAGAGAGAGAAGGCTTTTTCTGGAAGTTATTTTAAAGCTTAGAGGGACCAGTTCTATTTGGGAGAACCCTGACAATCCTCCATAATTCCCAGCCCTCCTTGATAATGGTTTCTCCCCTTTCTTTCCCAAATTAACCTTGTGAGAGAGGGACAGAAGAGAAAACTGTGGAAGACAGGGAACAGTGCAGTTTCCATTTTCAGTTTCTCACTGTATTTGTGATGACACAGTTGCAGAGTGTATTTGCAAGCTTTTCTCACCATTAGGAATGCTGGGATCCATAATGCTGGGATCCATAATTTCAACCCCTGTGAGCAAAATCCATTCAGCTGGGAATGTGTCTAATGTGTCATCAGGAGTAGATTTGGAAATTAAAGATGGACCTCTCCACTGTCCCCAACTTTCCCTAACACCATTTTATCCCCTCTCCCTTTAGGAAAGATAGAAAGAACAGAAAGTGAAGGCAGGGAAGGCTGGGAAAGGTTTTAGTGCTGATGTGTACTGATTATGAAAAGTCACACTTTAGAGTGGAGTTGTGCTCCGCATGTAACTGGTACAGCTTTTCCAAACTGAGGGAGTTCCTTTCCAAGTTTCCCTATTCCAAAATTTAGTGTCATCCCTAGTTTATACATAAATAAAGGAAATGGGAAATTTCTTCCTATCTTTGACACTTTTTTAATAACTAGCAAAGAAAGGTTGAGGAATGAGTCTAAGAAGCACAGGAATGCAGGTTTTGGCTAAACAAAGGAGCTAATTCACTCAGAAAGGGGGGAAAAGTTTAACGTGATATCTTGAGGCAATATGTTTTCAAGTTCAACTCCTTTCCTTTCTGTGGAATTACCTTTAAAAAAAGATTTCTTCCCTTGGAGTCAGATTGTAAATTATGAAGCCTTCTAACAGATTTTGCTCAAGAAACTGTTTCATGGAGATTGTCTAGTGTGACAATTACAGCTGTTACACACAGCTGTAATAGTCTGTTGACACACTCAAACGCTGTAGCACTTGATTATGGTATTTCTGTAGCACACCAACAGAAAGTCAATAATGTGAATCCATTGATGGAATTCTTAAATCCTACCTCTGACTGTGGCAAATGGCCGCGTTTACTATAACCTGCCACATTACTATGCCGGTTGATATAGTTCCGTGACAGCTACTTGAATAAATAACCATCTGCTGAAAAGGGATATTACTTTTAGAATTGCATATGTTCCTTTGTATTTAAGACCCTGGTGCTGAAAATAATTTTGGAAAGGAAGATGCCTTTATTAAGCACCACCATGTGCCTCATGGACCTTCAGAGGTGTATAGATCACAGCATGGGACTGTTTCACAATAGAAAGGGGAGAAAATGATACCCTTAAAATGGAAATAACACCCTATCTTCCCATTTGACAAGCTCATGGACCTGGCAAGTGTCCCCCTCTCCCAAATTGTAACATTTGCACCATGTTTGCAGCACTGGGCCCAGGAAAATGCATTAATTCAGTAAATGACCTTGAAGGCTTCTAGCTATTTTTCATTTGCTGTTTTAGTCCCTCTGACATCAGTCACAGTGGTGCATGCAAAATAAGGTCAGCAGACTTTGGAAAGCTTTTGTCCACAAATTTGAAAGTAGCAAATTTCATTGCTTATGTAGGCCAAGTAAAGTGGAAATAATTATTCATTGGCATTTGAATTAAACTAAATTTGCTTATTTGTCTAGGGTAAATGTAAATTGCAGCATTCCTCAAAAAATGCCAGTGGAATGCTGTTGCTCCATACTAGAGTGGAGGCGGATTTGCCTGTCCCCTTGAGGCCAGAATGGGGATCAGTGGTATGGGGCACATCAGCATCCCTGTCACACATGGCCGCTGAGCCTGTGGTGGCCTATTTAAGGCTGTACCACCCACCTCCCAATCTCTTCCACCATTTGTGTGGCTACCCACCCACCCATACCTCAGTTACAGTGTAGGATTAGCTTGTTGTCCTTAGAAGAGTCAAATCGGATTTTTTAGGGGTTGCACCTCTGACTGGTCTTTGGGCTGCTTCCTTTTCCATCTACTCCATACTGTAGATTCTGAAGGATGGTGGTTAATTTGATTTGGTTAATAGCCTTGTTTTAGTCATTGGCTAGACACTGGGCAAAGAAGGCGGATTTCAGAAGACTGTGGTGAACACCTGTGTCACCTGCTTGGTAAAGAACTGGTTTTCCCAACCACTACTCCTCACTGCCGATTGATTGAAGGCATTGTGGAAAAGAGAGGCCTTTTGTCACTTGAAGCTTTATCCCACTGACTGCTGACCAGTGGTGGCGGGGTGGAGCCAGGAAGTGCCCCTTCAGCATGTATCTAGTGATGTGGACAGTGAAAAGCATGGATCAATGATTACTTGGATTCAGTGCAAGGACCCGTCAAAGATTTGCCCTATAAAGAGTCAGGGGGATTAATTCCCTACTTCCTTACCAAGGGTGCCTGTACTTTCTTTTGTATCTGGTGTTTGTCCATTGCTTGTTGCGGTCCTGTTTAACAAACTTAACTTTAATTCCAGTTGTGTGCACCATGTCTACATTCCAGAGTTGGGGAGAAGATGCATAGATTTGATTTGTCAGTTTCAAGCAAAGCTAGGAAAAGTTACTTTTTTGAACTACAACTCCCATCAGCCCAATCCAGTGGCCATGCTCACTGGGGCTGATGGGAGTTGTAGTTTTAAAAAGTAACTTTTCCAAGCTCTGGTTTCAAGCTCAATAGCCATTTCAGCCATAAATCTAACCTTTGTATTTTTGAATAGCATAAAGTACAAAATAGGTTAAAATTCCATCTCTTCCCAGGTATCCCAAGCATGTGTCAGCCTGGCATATAGTCTGCTGGCCTGGAGAAAACCACTGGATACCAGGCAGAGCTTGGAAAAGTTACTTTTTTGAACTACAACTCCCATCAGCCCAATCCAGTGGCCATGCTGGCTGGGGCTGATGGGAGTTGTAGCTCAAAAAAAGTAACTTTTCCAAGCTCTGATACCAGGATGTAACATCAGGCATAATAAGTGCCCCTTCATTATCAGAAATGCTCAGGTGCAATTTTCATCCACCATGCTCCTTGACACCTGGGACACTGCATTCAAGGTGCCAGAGAGGAAGGCCTCACAGGGAGATTCCAGCTGATTCTCTGCCATTGTCTTCAGGTAAAGGAGAGGCAAAGCAGGATTGCAGTATGCTGGGGTAGGGATGGATGAATCTGTTCATGTGGGTTTCTCATTTTTCCAGTCTTAAATTCACATTTCCACATCAGTTTATAAATCCTTAAAAAAAAGTCTTCATGAAAATTCATCACATTTTCATGTGAATTTTTCCTAATATGCACATTTTGCATGCAATTTTGCCTAATATACATACTGTACTTTTGCAAGCAGCTTTTCCCAATGTAATGCATTTTTTGTGTTATTTTCACTAACACATGTAATTTTATGCACCCTTCGCATAGTGCGTGCATTTTTGTACACGTTACATGGTTAGATAATTGCACTATGTAATTTAGAGAAATGTGAATTTCAAAGGATGACTGCATTTCATTTTGTGTATTGTTTCAGGAAGAGCAAATTAGATAGATTCACCTTTAAATGTGAACTGAATCCATTTTCTCCTTTAATCCTAGGCTGGATGGATCATGGGCTTGGTGGGAGAGTCAATGAAACCCATGGTGTTCCTGATTATTTCATTGGGAACATGATTAGGCTTGGGAGGAAAATGAGCTATTTTTTTCCATTCTGAACTGAGCTAAGCACTATGGTAAAGTTTATGATGTTAAAGCCCCCTAACAGACTTCGTAGAAACACTGATTATTTCAATACCAATGATGCCAGTAGAGTGAACATTTTAGAGAGAATTGTATGAACGTAGGTTATTTAGCAGAAAGTGTAAAGCAAATGACAGTAAATTGGGTAAATATTTTACTCTCACATACATACACACACACTAATTAATTATATGGCTGCTGCAAAGAAATAGCTAATCACCAGTTCCTGGTAGTTTCCAGTTGCAGTGCCAGTTAATCTGTAATCTATCAGAATGTGTTTACAGTTTTTCTGCATGAGCAAGCAAATGGCATTGTGTTTGCAATTTAAGCAGTTGATAAATTGACAGACTTGCTTTTGGGGAGCACTCTTTGTACTATATGTTTAGCAAAAAAACATACTTTACATTAATTGACAACAATTATGCACTACTATGTTAAAAACAGCCTTCAGAATTTCCTGGATTTATTTATTTCTTTAATCCAGAAACAATTTAGAAGGCTAATCCTTCTCCAGACTTCTCCAAAATGTTAGATACACACAGATCTTCTGTAAGCATAGCTTTTCACAAGCCACAGAACTGTCAATGGGGAAAAGGTGAATGGCAGGAAACTCCATACACAAAGCAATATGCATGGGACAAGGTGGGTAGGATGCAGTGGCTAAATAGACCATGCACACAGTATGTACAACCTTATAGAAAACAAAGAGCTAGAACCTTAGATTGGGGACATCTGTTATTGATTAACTAAATTTATACAGATATAGCCACTCCATAAGTTCTCTGGGTAGCACAAAAAGTAGTATCTGAGTCAAAACTTACAGGTTTTAAGTAAATTACTTCTTTCAGCTATATAAACAGTTTAGATTACTGCAATGTGGTCAGAGTGAGGTTCTTCATGCCCCATCACATTCCACATCTGTTCTGGAGCAGATTGGAGGGCATTGGACACTGACAAAAGAACTAACATATATTCATTAACCTTTGAACTACAATGTAAATTTCTCTGGTGCATTTTAAAAGTTACTCCTCATAATCTCTAAATGATACTGAAAAGGTTAAGACTCCTTCACTGTATCTTTCTAAAGTGCTATCACAATGGTGAAAGATTTTCAGCCCATGTCTATAGAGAGCAAACTGCAGAATGAGATAGGAGGACAATTTATTCCAAAGTAGAGAGTTCCCATTAAAATGGCATTACGAGGCGAGATAAAAATGGTGAAAGGAATTCAGTGCAAGTCTTTCATCTGCAACACATTTTATTTATTAAAGCAAGATTAAGGGGAAAGTGTCTATGGCAATAACACTGAATGGTAAGAAAATGTCAGGCTGTTTCTTTTTTTCCTGTATGATCACACAGTGCATTTCAGGTCCGTAGGTTTCAGTCCTCAGACTGCTTACTCCAGAGTAGTTCCCTTGATAGAAATGTGACTGATCAATGGGATTTAAGAATGAATATAAAGCTCCAGATGCGAAAAGTGGGGTGATTTCACATGTGAAGTACATTTTATGTCTTTTACATAGCGCTGCCACTGTATTCCACAACAGGGGTGTAGTCATCTGCGGTTTAAACAAAAATGTCTTTAGAAGGAGAAATTAATACTAAAATGCTGAAGAATTTTCATTACAATTTTTTTAAGAAACACAAACATGCAAATTGTTACAAAGATATGGAGAACTGAATTTAAGATTGGAAAAATGAGAAACTGAGCGTACCGAAATTGACAGATCTTTCCATCCCTTATTTGTGCCAGCCCAGCAATCACATTGACACATAGCTAGCAAATTACAAATGATTGCTGTAGACAGGTGAACAAGGAAGCTAGTTGCCACCTTGTGTGGGGGGTGCACAAAGGAACTTGGTTTAAAATGAAGCAAACCAGGCTTTTGCATTTGCCAGTTCAACAGCAGGCCTGCACATCTTTAGCAATACTGTATATCAGTCAGACATTTTTTTCCAGGTCCTTTCGTTTTTACAATCAGTTTGTGCAGCAACTGTTCCAGGTCTACTGTTGTTTCCAAATGATCATCAGGGATCTTTTATTCCCCCTTCTGAGTCCCAGACGTTCTTTCTCAGTCTCTCTCTGTCTCTCTGTCTTTTCCTTCCTTATTGTTCTGGGGAAGGCTGTCATCCTCTCTTAGCTCAATGACACAGGTCAAAGAAGCAGGGGCTGTTGGGAAATGTAGTTCCAAGGCTCCATGGCTGTATTACAAAGGGAAGGCTATAGTGGTATGTCAAGTTAAGTAGACTGCTTCCCACCACAAATATTCATTTCTTTCACTGTAGAATCAACAGGACTTGCACATCACTACTCACAAACTGCAACACATAAAATCTAAAGTCCACAGATTAATGATGAGGCAAGGCATGACTCTGAAAGGATTGGCAGGAACAGAGCTGGAGATGGCACATTGTTATGTGTTATTATGCAAATGTGGCAACATTTTAAATTCATTGACTAATGTTGAAAGCATAAAAATATAACTATTAACATCCTAGTAGAAACTTTGCCAGCTCAGATGTGGGCCTGGTCAGTGCCTGGGTGGGCGACCATGTGCATATCCCATTTTTGCCCCCTTGAGTTTCACATAAGAAAGATGAGCTATAGATAAAGTATCATAAAAAACACGATGATACCAAGATGGAACTCCAACATTCAAGTTAAAGAAAAAAATGTACTGAGTGGTATGAGGATCCAGTTTAAGGATATCATCTTGGATAGTGAAAGAGGGGGGAATCCAGTAAAATTATAGATTCTCTCTATATCACGCTTGTACACTGATAAAAGAAAACAAGTTTTGTCTTTCTGTTTTAAATATTTAAACAAGACCTGGAGGTTTTAGATTAATGAACATTTTTCTTATGAATTCACAAGGCTAATGACGAAGTCCTGCAGCAGACAAATACAGAGAGAGAACATACATAGAAGGGATAATAACTGGAATATTTTATAACTTCTCAAAGCTGAGAAAAGTGTACTGTAGTTGAAAAAAGTTGTCTTATGAATGTATCTTTGCTATTTCAAATCATCCTGGACACATAGCAAAAGGCATAAATTTAGTAGCAGTGTTTTTTCCTCAATTCCACACTGATGCAATTATTAAGCCATAATAAGCACAGCATTCCCCAACTGGCAAAACTTCTAATCATTTCAGTGGAATCACTATTTTACCCCTGAAGGAGGAGTCAACACCCTTGTAGATAACACCCTTGAGGCTTACCTGATTTTGGACTAATCAGAATTCACCACTTATTGTAGCATCTCTGCTCAAAAGTGAAAATGAACTTTTATTGTTCATAATATTATGAATGACAATTAAATATAAATTACCAATATGGCTACTTTTACACTTGCTGTGTTATCCAGTGGAAATGTCTTCACACAAATATTTATTTATTTATTACATTTATACACCGCCCCATAAATGAAGCTCTCTGGGCGGTTTACAGCAATTAAAAACATTAAAAACAAATATACAAATTTTAACAGACAAAAAACAATTTCGAAACACAATTTAAAAAATTTAAAAACAATTTAAAAACACATGCTAAAATGCCTGGGAGAAGACGAAAGTCTTGACCTGGCACCGAAAAGATAAGTGTTGGCGCCAGGAGTACCTCGTCAACCAGATCATTCCATAATTTGGGGGCCACCACTGAGAAGGCCCTCTCCCTTGTTGCCAGACTCCCAGATTCCCTCGGAGTAGGCACCCGGAGGAGGGCCTTAGATGATGAGCATAGTGTATGGGTGGGTTCATGTTGGGAGAGACATTCCATCAGGTATTGGGGTCCTAAGCCATGTAAGGCTTTATAGGTTAAAACCAGCACCTTGAATCGAGCTCAGAAACATACAGGCAGCCAATGCAAGCGGGCCAGAATCGGTTTTATATGTTCGAACTGTCTGGTCCCTGTTACCAATCTGGCCGCTGCATTTTGCACAAGGGGCAGCTTCCGAACTGTCTTCAAAGGCAGCCCCACATACAGCGCATTGCAGTAATCTGTTGTGGAGGTTACCAGAGCATGGACAACTGAAGACAGGTTATCCCTGTCCAGATAGGGGCATAGCTGGTCCACCAACCAAAGTTGGTAGAAGGCACTCCATGCCGAGCAATGTTCTGCAAGCACCACCTTCTGGTGCCGACCCGCCAAGTAGGAGCAGACCCACTGCCATGCAGTCCCTCCCACTCTCAACTCAGCCGGTCTTCCCAGAAGGATACCGTGGTCGATGGTATCAAAAGACGCTGAGAGATCAAGGAGAATCAATGGAGTCACACTCCCTCTATCTCTCTCCCGACTGAAATGGATCTAGATTCATGGTCTGTATGCTGCATCAGATTTAAATGCTTAATGTATGTCTGATTGTAAGAAGAATGCGATGGATTCTGCAGGAATACAAGTGTCAAGATGGGAAGAGTGATGAATAAATATGATTCCTTTGGGGGAAAATGAGTTCCTTTGGAACTCAGATAAAACATCCTAAGAGAGAGAAGTAGAAATGCAAGGGGCTCAAATTCGAGCCAGTGAGATTTTTCCATCTCTAGCTCAGACTAGATATAGCCAATTGGAATGTAAAGATTTACAACTCTCCCTTTGATTGTAAATTGCCAAAGTAGCACAGATGAGTAATTAGAATGTAAAATAATCAATGAAAATGTATTGCTTGCTGGTTTCCTTATGGACTTTTAAACAATACACCTTAAAAGACCTCACAAACACTAAGTGGTGTAACTATATATTCTGAAGTGCCAGTACCATGCCTTGGGGTAGAGGACAGAGTTGGCTCCTCTTGAAAGTAATGTAGGAATCTAATGCAGTTTGCTCCTGTCATCCTTCATCCTGTGCACAGTATTTGAAAGTGACATTTTTGGTATACTAAGTTATGTGCTGTTAATAAAATAAAGTCAACAGGTAACCTAGGTTAGCATGTTAACTCATAGTGAATTTGACTGTCTACTGTAATGGGAATAACAAATCTTTTATTAGGCTAGCTCCAGACACTCTTGGATGAGGCCAATTATCTGGATCCATTTCAGTCGAGTTTCAGGCCTGCTTTTGGCACGCAAACAGCCTTGGTCGCCCTGTATGATGACCTCTGTTGGGAGAGAGACAGGGGGAGTGTGACTGTGTTGATTCTCCTTGATCTCTCAGCGGCTTTCAATACCATCGACCATGGTATCCTTGTGGGAAGACTGGCTGAGTTGGGAGTGGGAGGGACTGCATGGTGGTGAGTCCACTCCTACTTGGTAGGTGCTTGGGGAAGGTGGTGCTTGGGGAACATTGCTCGGCACCCTGGACTCTTCAGTATGGGGTTCCGCAGGGGACAGTTCTGTCCCACATGCTGTTCAACATCTACATGAAACCATTGGGTGGGGTCATCTGGAGCTTTGGAGTGCATTGCCATCAGTATGCTGATGCCGTGCAGCTCTATTTCTCCTTTTCATCTTCTTCAGGTGAGGCTGTCAATGTGCTGAACCGGTGCCTGGCTGCGACAATGGACTGGATGAGGGCTAATAAACTGAGGCTCGATCCAGACAAGACTGAGATGCTGCTAGTGGGTGGTTCTTCTGACAGGAGGGTGGATGTCCAACCTGTCCTGGATGGGGTTGCACTCCCCCTGAAGGAGCAGGATCGTAGCTTGGGGGTTCTCCTAGAGCCATCTCTGTCCCTTGAGGCTCAGGTAGCCTCAGTGGCACAGAATGCCTTCTACCAACTTCGGTTGGTAGCCCAGCTATGCTCCTATCTGGACAGGGATAACCTGGCTTCAGTTGTCCATGCTCTGGTAAGCTCCATGTTAGAATACTGCAATGTGCTGTACATGGGGCTGCCTTTGAAGATGGTTTGGAAGCTGCAGCTTGTGCAAAATGCAGCGGCCAGATTGGTAACAGGGACCAAACAGTTCGAACATATAAAACCAATTCTGGCCCGCTTGCACTGGCTGCCTGTATGTTTCTGAGATTGATTCAAGGTGCTGGTTTTAACTTATAAAGCCTTACATGGCTTAGGACCCCAATACCTGATGGAACGTCTCTCCTGACATGAACCCACCCATACACTATGCTCAACATCTAAGGCCCTCCTCCGGGTGCCTACTCTGAGGAAATCTGGGAGTCTAGCAACAAGGGAGAGGGCCTTCTCAGTGGTGAACTGTGATGCCCCTATATTTATAATACTGTAAATATGGTAAGTGCGGGTTTATTAGAGTATATATGGTAAGTAGACTGAGTGAGAGGGGGGAGTACATGGGCTGGAATGCTGGAGAATGTTGTATTATGATTGGCTGAGCGTTTGAGTGTCTGAAGGTATAAATGAGAGGATGACAATTGACAGAGAGTTTTGTTGGTGGGAGTTCTGAGGGAGGTTGGAGTGGTTTTGTGGGTTGGATTTGATTAGGCTGGTAGTGAGGCAGGTTATTGACGACTAGAAACATAAAGAGAAATGCATCTGATGAAACCATATGCTTGTTAACTATACCTTTAAGTAATCTTGTTATTCCTGTGTATATAAATAAATATTTCTTGGTTTACATAATGCCTGATCCTTGGCTGGGTTTACACAGACCAGAAGGGTGGGCAGGGCATATACCAAGGTGGGGAAACAGTATCAATGGTGGCAGTGGTGAAGAGATAGTGTAACATTATCAAGTATCCAGAGCAACCCAGGGCTGTATTCTTTACAGGCACAAAGATACAGGAGGGTTGTGGCCTGCAAGTGCACCCAGACACAAAGTAGCAATAAGCCATGAGGAGACTAAGGCACAGTCTCAAGGCAATTTTGTTTTACAGGAAGGTCTGGTGGTGCTGCCTAGGAGTGGGATCTTGAGAGATCTTTGCTAGAGCTGGTGAGAGAAACATTTAAAGACCAGGACCCTGAGGTGGGACTGTGACAAGGTGGTGACCACAGGCAGGATCCTAGCAGGTGACGCCTGAGGTGGGATCCTGACAGGAAGGGTCCTGACATGACCCCCAAATTATGGAATGATCTCCTTGATGAGGTGTTCCTGGCACCAACACTGTTATATTTTTGGCGCCAGGTCAAGACTTTCCTCTTCTCCCAGGCATTTTAGCATGTGTTTTTAAATTGTTTTACAATTGTATTTTTAATTTTTTGTGTGTGTTTTAAAATTTGTATATTTGTTTTTAATGTTTTTAATAGCTGTAAACCACCCAGAGAGCTTTGGCTATGGGGTGGTATATAAATGTAATAAATAAATAAATAAATGATAAATATATGCAACTGTGTTTCCCCTTCCTCTCCTGTCCCCTCTAGCCCTCTGCACACCCTCAAAATTAGCTCTGGAGGGTTGGAAGACCCTCAGGAACAGATTTTGGGACAACGTGGAGTGGTGGAGAGGAAACAGAAATCCTGATGCATTTGCAGAACTATGTACTCAGAGCATGAGATACAGCCCTTAACTTCACTAGCAATGTGTTTAATATGAGAAATGTTGCTAATGTCATTGAAGCTCATTTGACTCTCCTCAGAATTTCTGAGACATTTTATCTGAGAGGAAAACTTTCCAATTCACTTTAAATTTAATGTTAGGCAATATTTTAGTGGCAACACAAGTCACTCTGGCAATTCCATTTTGCATCTTGAGAGGACTATTGTATTTTCAATTAAAATGAAGAGGGAGGGTTGCCTCTTAAATGCAGACTTTGAGAAATGCCCAAATCAGCCTCAAGTAACACATCATTGGCTGGCAGCAGTAGCTGGGAGGAACCAGCCACACATATAAAGTCAGAGCACCCTAGCGAGGGAGCCTGCTCCACGAGCTAGAGGGAGCCCCAGCTGACAAAGCGTCAAGGCCCCAGCTGACAAAGCGTCAAGGCCCCAGCTGACAAAGCGTCAAGGCCCCAGCTGACAAAGCGTCAAGGCCCCAGCTGACAAAGCGTCAAGGCCCCAGCTGACAAAGCGTCAAGGCCCCAGCTGACAAAGCGTCAAGGCCCCAGCTGACAAAGCGTCAAGGTGAGTTAAGCAGCAGAGCGAAAAGAGGGTAAGTAGCTCCCATTTATTCCATTATTTAAATTGAAGTAAAACAGCTCAGAGAAATAACTAATAAGGGCAGCCCAAGGTCACCCTGAGCTAGGAGCCAAATCCTGAAAGAACCTATATCTTAGGAGACAGATCCTAGGAGAAGGAAGCGTATAGAAAGCTAGTTTTCAACACCACCCTAGCAGGAAAGCATCAGGGGACACTGTAAACAAGGCTAAATTCCAGTCGGAGAGAAGGGGGAAAAGGAAACTCCACCGATACATACAGGGAGAGAGTCAGCTCAGTCCTTGCTAAAAAGGGCAGCTTCAGCCTTCCTGAAACATAACCACAAGCTCTGTTTCCCTAGGTTAAAGAAAGGTCAGGCTGTTCTAGGTGGGAAAACAACAAACACAAAAGACTTGCCTGGAAGGCGCAGCCCCTTGATTAGATTAAAAGCAGCCAAAAGCTTAAACAGCCCCGCCCCTCGCTCAGGAAGGAAGCCTGAGAGAATACTAAAGAGTTAAGCCCCAGCTGATAGCCATCAGCCTCAAGTAACACATCATTGGCTGGCAGCAGTAGCTGGGAGGACCCAGCCACACATATAAAGTCAGAGCACCCTAGCGAGGGAGCCTGCTCCATGAGCTAGAGGGAGCCCCAGCTGACGAAGCGTCAAGGCGAGTTAAGCAGCAGGGCGAGTTAAGCAGCAGGGCGAGTTAAGCAGCAGGGCGAGTTAAGCAGCAGGGCGGGTTAGGCAGCAGGGCGGGTTAGGCAGCAGGGCGGGTTAGGCAGCAGGGCGGGTTAGGCAGCAGGGCGGGTTAGGCAGCAGGGCGGGTTAGGCAGCAGGGCGGGTTAGGCAGCAGGGCGGGTTAGGCAGCAGGGCGAGTTAGGCAGCAGGGCGAGTTAGGCAGCAGGGCGAGTTAGGCAGCAGGGCGAGTTAGGCAGCAGGGCGAGTTAGGCAGCAGGGCGAGTTCGGCAGCAGGGCGAGTTCGGCAGCAGGGCGAGGAGGCCAGGGCCCCCCACTCTGCCCGTCTGTTCCCTGACCTCAACTAAACTGCAGTCTCCAACCCATTGACGTAATAAACCTTAAACAAAACTATGCAGGTAAGAAGCCAGCAGGGGTGTGGGGGCTTTCCAGTGTTTTGCACCACCTGCACCATGTAAGACTATCTGACTGTTGGACAGAAGTCGTGGGTGCGCTCTCGGTGCAATGAGCTCCTGGCTCTCCGGGAACGACTTCATTTCCTTGAGGCCAAGGTGGCGGACCTGGAAAAGCTGAGAGAGGCAGAGAGGTGTGTGGAGGAAACCTTCAGGGACGTTATAGCTGTGTCCCACTCCAACGATGATAGCTCTCCAGTTATCATGGACAACGATGGTCTTGGGGAAGGAGAGCATCCAGCTGAGGAAGAGGGAAACGATCCCTTAGAAGGGACCCATTCCTTGGGGGATGAGCAGCTATCCTCTCGTGCCGAGGATATATCTACAGGGGGTGGAGGGATCCTTGTAGTGGGTGATTCGAACATTAGGAACATAGACAGTGGGGTGTGTGACGGGCGTGTAGACCACAAGGTGTTTTGCCTGCCTGGTGCGAAGGTTGCGGATATTGCCCGTCGTTTAGATAGTTTGGTAGACAGTGCTGGGAAGGAGTCAGTGGTCGTGGTGCACGTTGGCACCAACGACATGGGGAAATGCAGCCGTGAGGTCCTGGAAGCAAAATTTAGGTTGCTAGGTAGGATGCTGAAAGCCAGGACCTCCAAGGTGGCTTTCTCTGAAATGCTACCGGTTCGACACGCAGGACCAGCCAGACAGGCCCAGCTTCGCAGTCTCAATGCGTGGATGAGACAATGGTGTCGGGTGGAAGGGTTTGGATTTGTTAGGCACTGGGGAACATTTTGGGACAAG
This sequence comes from Rhineura floridana, assembly GCF_030035675.1. Taxonomy (NCBI): domain Eukaryota; kingdom Metazoa; phylum Chordata; class Lepidosauria; order Squamata; family Rhineuridae; genus Rhineura; species Rhineura floridana. The sequence goes on along the minus strand of NC_084484.1, from coordinate 67,636,896 downwards.
CCGGGCCTGTACAAAAGGGACGGGCTCCACTTGAACCAGAATGGAACCAGACTGCTGGCACTTAAAATTAAAAAGGTAGCAGAGCAGCTTTTAAACTGACTGAGGGGGGAAACCCGACAGGAGCTGAGAAAGGTCCGGTTTGGAATAAACCTCTCCCCTGGGATAAAAACCAAAGAAATGATGAAATTTTAAAAGGGGTAGGCCTAGAAGTAGGCATTGTGAGAGCAGGAGCACAGGATATAAATTCAGAAGAGCAAAATTACCACAGGCCTAACCACAAGTGCCAAAGACACTTGAAGAGAGACACTGCTTACAAGTGCCTGTACGCTAATGCTAGGAGCCTGCGCACCAAGATGGGAGAACTGGAGTGCTTGGTCTTAGAGGAGAGCATTGATATAGTGAGCATAACGGAGACCTGGTGGAATGGAGAAAACCAGTGGGATACGGTTATCCCTGGATATAAACTATATCGGAAGGACAGGGAAGGACGTATTGGTGGCGGAGTCGCTCTATACGTGAAAGAAGGCATTGAATCCAGCAAGCTCGAAACCCCAAAAGAGGCAGACTCCTCCACAGAATCATTGTGGGTGGTGATACCGTGCCCCAGGAGGGACTTAATACTGGGAACGATCTATCGTCCCCCTGATCAAAATGCTCAGGGAGACCTTGAGATGAGATATGAAATTGAGGAAGCATCCAAACTAGGAAATGTGGTAGTAATGGGTGACTTCAACTACCCGGACATAGACTGGCTGCATATGTGTTCCAGTCATGACAAAGAAGCAAAATTTCTAGATATTCTAAATGACTATTCCCTAGACCAGTTGGTCATGGAACCGACCAGAGGGACGGCAACCCTGGACTTAATCCTCAGTGGGGACCGGGACCTGGTGCAAGATTTAAGTGTTGTTGAACCGATTGGGAGCAGTGACCACAGTGCTATTAAATTAAACATACATGTAACTGGCCAATTGCCAAGAAAATCCAACACGGTCACATTTGACTTCAAAAGAGGAAACTTCACAAAAATGAGGGGATTGGTAAAAAGAAAGCTGAAAAACAAAGTCCAGAGGGTCACATCACTCGAAAATGCTTGGAAGTTCTGTAAAAACACTATATTAGAAGCTCAACTGGAGTGCATACCGCAGATCAGAAAAGGTACCGCCAGGGCCAAGAAGATGCCAGCATGGTTAACGAGCAAAGTCAAGGAAGCTCTTAGAGGCAAAAAGTCTTCCTTCAAAAAATGGAAGTCTTGTCCGAATGAAGAAAATAAAAAAGAACACAAACTCTGGCAAAAGAAATGCAAGAAGACAATAAGGGATGCTAAAAAAGAATTTGAGGAGCACATTGCTAAGAACATAAAAACCAACAACAAAAAATTCTATAAATACATTCAAAGCAGGAGACCATCTAGGGAGACGATTGGACCCTTGGATGATAAGGGAGTCAAAGGTGTACTAAAGAACGATAAGGAGATTGCAGAGAAGCTAAATGAATTCTTTGCATCTGTCTTCACAGTGGAAGATATAGGGCAGATCCCTGAACCTGAACTAACATTTGCAGGAAGGGATTCTGAGGAACTGAGACAAATAGTGGTAACGAGAGAGGAAGTTCTAAGCTTAATGGACAATGTAAAAACTGACAAATCACCGGGCCCGGATGGCATCCACCCAAGAGTTCTCAAAGAACTCAAATGTGAAATTGCTGATCTGCTAACTAAAATATGTAACTTGTCCCTTGGGTCCTCCTCCGTGCCTGAGGACTGGAAAGTGGCAAATGTAACGCCAATCTTCAAAAAGGGATCCAGGGGGGATCCCGGAAATTACAGGCCAGTTAGCTTAACTTCTGTCCCTGGAAAACTGGTAGAAAGTATTATTAAAGCTAGATTAACTAAGCACATAGAAGAACAAGCCTTGCTGAAGCAGAGCCAGCATGGCTTCTGCAAGGGAAAGTCCTGTCTCAGTAACCTATTAGAATTCTTTGAGAGTGTCAACAAGCATATAGATAGAGGTGATCCAGTGGACATAGTGTACTTAGACTTTCAAAAAGCATTTGACAAGGTACCTCACCAAAGGCTTCTGAGGAAGCTTAGCAGTCATGGAATAAGAGGAGAGGTCCTCTTGTGGATAAGAAATTGGTTAAGAAGCAGAAAGCAGAGAGTAGGAATAAACGGACAGTTCTCCCAATGGAGGGCTGTAGAAAGTGGAGTCCCTCAAGGATCGGTATTGGGACCTGTACTTTTCAACTTGTTCATTAATGACCTAGAATTAGGAATGAGCAGTGAAGTGGCCAAGTTTGCTGACGACACTAAATTGTTCAGGGTTGTTAAAACAAAAAGGGATTGCGAAGAGCTCCAAAAAGACCTCTCCAAACTGAGTGAATGGGCGGAAAAATGGCAAATGCAATTCAATATAAACAAGTGTAAAATTATGCATATTGGAGCAAAAAATCTGAATTTCACATATACGCTCATGGGGTCTGAACTGGCGGTGACTGACCAGGAGAGAGACCTCGGGGTTGTAGTGGACAGCACGATGAAAATGTCGACCCAGTGTGCAGCAGCTGTGAAAAAGGCAAATTCCATGCTAGGGATAATTAGGAAAGGTATTGAAAATAAAACAGCCGATATCATAATGCCATTGTATAAATCTATGGTGCGTCCGCATTTGGAATACTGTGTACAGTTCTGGTCACCTCATCTCAAAAAGGATATTATAGAGTTGGAAAAGGTTCAGAAGAGGGCAACCAGAATGATCAAGGGGATGGAGCGACTCCCTTGCGAGGAAAGGTTGCAGCATTTGGGGCTTTTTAGTTTAGAGAAAAGGTGGGTCAGAGGAGACATGATAGAAGTGTATAAAATTATGCATGGCATTGAGAAAGTGGATAGAGAAAAGTTCTTCTCCCTCTCTCATAATACTAGAACTCGTGGACATTCAAAGATGCTGAATGTTGGAAGATTCAGGACAGACAAAAGGAAGTACTTCTTTACTCAGCGCATAGTTAACCTATGGAATTTGCTCCCACAAGATGCAGTAATGGCCACCAGCTTGGACGGCTTTAAAAGAAGATTAGACAAATTCATGGAGGACAGGGCTATCAATGGCTACTAGCCATGATGGCTGTGCTGTGCCACCCTAGTCAGAGGCAGCATGCTTCTGAAAACCAGTTGCCGGAAGCCTCAGGAGGGGAGAGTGTTCTTGCACTTGGGTCCTGCTTGCGGGCTTCCCCCAGGCACCTGTTTGGCCACTGTGAGAACAGGATGCTGGACTAGATGTGCCACTGGCCTGATCCAGCAGGCTCTTCTTATGTTCTTATGTTCTTAAGGTAAGACTTTTAGGCTGCAATCTGATGTGCACTTACTATGACAATTGGGGAACATATGACCCTCTAGATGTCGTTGGACACAAACTCTCCTCACCCAGCCAGCATGGCCAACAGCCAGGAATGATAAGAGTTGTAGCCAATCAATATTTGGAGGGCAGAGGTTTCCCATCCTCATGATAGGGATGAACTTTATTCTAAGTAAATATATATAGCAGTGTTTCCCAAAGTGTGGTACGCGTACCCCTGGTGGTTCGCGAAAGGGTTTCAAGGGGTACGAGGCTGAATGTGTTTTTTTGTACTTTATCATTGGGTTTTAGCAGCAAAAAACATGTGCATGTGTTCTTTTAAGAGAAAATACAGTTCTTGTGATTTCTCCAGTTTCTCACACAATCGTGTGAGGGAAGATCAATATAATAACAGTGGTTTATCCCGATGTTATTCAACGTGTAGTCTCTTTCGCTCTCAATGCATTCCTTGTCTTTTTGTGCACCTCTCCAGTTTCTCATAAGACTTGGACTCCCTTGCAATGACTTTGGCCACCAAAAAAAGCTTCTACAAACAGACAGATGGCGCCACAAATATATTTATGCATATGCTCGACTAAAAAAATGTTCACACCGGGAAGCGGGGAAGTGGGTTTTTTTCTCTATCTTCAGCCCTGCAGCGGCCATCTCGCCAGCCACTTCCCTCTTGGGGAATCTCCTGCTCTTTGGTTGCAGAGCGGTTTTTTCCCCCATTTATTATTATTTATTATTATTATTTTATTTAATTTATATACCGCCCTAAGCCCGAAGGCTCTCTGGGCGGTGTACATGAAAGATAAAACAAGCACAGTGTATAAGTACAATAAATACAATAACTCAAGAACCAAAAACAAACAAACAATAAAAGAACCAAACAACATCCAAAATACAAGATAATAGTGAAATACTGTTAAAATACACTTTAAAATACACATCCTGCCTGGCCTGCCCGCTCATCAGATGTGAATTTTAGGCGGGAGGTTTGAATCCCCTGCCTGCTCTTGGACTGCGTGCCTGAGTGGCTTCCCAGGCAGGATGGGGGAAAAAACGCTCTGCAACCAAAGAGCAGGAGATTCAAACCTCCAGCCCAGGCAAGTGCTGCCTCTGTAAACCCGTTGCATGCTGCATGATTTTCGGCTGGAGTTTCTGGTTTTGGGGGGTCCCCTCTGGGTCTCCAGCTAACTTACCTTAATCTCCGGACTCTCAGCTTCAATTTAAAAACAACTAAGTTTCTAGGTCGTCTGGTTCCTGTGATATACAACAAAACATCAGCCCCTCCCCGTGACTGTTTAATCTGTTTTTTAACCGATCTGTATAGCAGCTTTTAGCCAGAGCTTGGAAAAGTTATTTTAAACTACAGCTCCCATCCCAAATTATTGATGTGGAGCCCCATCTTCGTCTTAAGATCACAAATATCAAACCGGATATCGCCACACTAATATCTGGTCACAAGCAGTTCCATCCCTCCTATTAAACAGTTGTTTTGTATTGACAATTTTAATACCAAAAAGGTATTACTCTTTATTTCCAGAATGGTTTTTTTTGTTTGAATAATAGTTATTTTATTGGTATATGAATTATTTCTATATTTTTGAATATATAGTTTTGTTATATAAATATTATTTCTATTATTAAAATGTTTATTACTTTGTATTTATTTTTTTTACAAACATTTCATATAAAATTATAGGAATTATGAATGTGTTATAATACCTTACCCCTCTCCCAATTATTTTTGTGAAAGTTGGGTACGCCGGTAAAATCAATGTCTCAAAAGGGGTACGTGCATGTTGAAAGTTTGGGAAACACTGATATATAGGATCACACTATTTAGCTGTACTCTGATTATAGTTCACATTGCATTCTGTATTCTGATTATAGTTCAGATGGTATTTGGTCTGTCTGGACAGTCAGATATTAGTGCAGCTACACAATATCCTGAAATTGTCCAAGACTTCACTAGGATGCATACATTATAAAGGACCAACCTTCCCTGCTCCAGTAGCACTGGGAACGGGTGGTATTAAAGTAACTATATTTATGATTCTTAGACAGCTATTGCCTTCCCCGAATGAAGCCTGGTCAATTTGATAGCGTGTGTATTTAAAATTGATATACAAATGATCAATAGATGGATTCTTTCTTTTGGGAGATGTAGCAATCCTATGCCAAAAAGCTATTTAAGAGGGTTGATCCTGTAACATTGCACAATAAAATCTGGAAAACCTCTATTAACAAATAAAGATCAGCAGTGTATAAAAAATGGAAAGTGACTTTGCATTAGTTTTCCTTCTGCAAGGACAGAAAAGGTTAACATTTTTAATGAACATTTTATATTGCCTTGGCTAGACTGATGTGACAAAGAATTCCATCTATTTGTTTATCCCACAATTGGGTAATTTTTAGATCATTTGACAACTAATTGGACAGAAGGTCTGAAGCACTAGGCCAAGCTTTGACTGGCAATTACTCCCAATGAAAGTGTCCCCCCCCCCCGCAAAAAAAGCAAGTGGAAACATGTTGAGGGAATTACATACTGAAGACCAAATTGCACAGAATGAATTTAGAAAAAACCCACTTTGTTTCATTTTTTCATGAAACAAATGTTGTGAAAACTACCCCTGGGTGCACACCTATGCTTGAATTTTAATAGGTAATAAATTAGAGTGGTTTTGACCATGGTGACTAAATTTTAAAACACTGTGTGGGGCCAATGAAGAAATGCTGCTGGTAGTTTTGTTAGTACACATATATTAATGATAAATAATGTAAAAAAGGAAGATCCTCCATGGTGCAGAATGGTAAGCAGTGGTAACGCAGCCGAAGCTCTGCTCACGGCCGGAGTTCAATTCCAACGGAAGGAGGAAGTCGAATCTCCGGTAAAAGGGGTCGAGGTCCACTCAGCCTTCCATCCATCCGTGGCCAGTAAAATGAGTACCCGGCATATGCTGGGGGGTAAAGAAAGGCCGGGGAAGGAACTGGCAATCCCACCCCATATATACGGTCTGCCTAGGAAACGTTGCAAGACGTCACCCTAAGAGTCGGAAATGACTTGCACTACAAGTGTGGGGACACCTTTACCCAGTGGCATCACTAGGGGTTGCACGGGGTCTGGACCGCACTGGGTGACACCATCAGAGGGGGTGACACCCAGAGCCACCCCTAGGCACCGGGAAGCCCTGCAGCGGCCATCTCACCAGCCACTTCCCTCTTGGGGAATCTCCTGCTCTTCAGCTGCAGAGCGGGTTTTTCCCCCATCCTGCCTGGCCTGCCCGCTCATCAGCTGTGAATTTTAGGTGGGAGGTTTGAATCCCCTGCCTGCTCTTGGGCTGCGTGCCTGAGTGGCTTCCCAGGAGTAGGGTTACCAGGTGTCCGATTTTCAGCTGGAGTTTCCAGTTTTGGGGGGTCCCCTCCGGGTCCCCAGCTAACTTACCTTAATCTCCGGACTCTCAGCTTCAATTTATATCCCAAGATATACACCAAAACGTCAGCCCCCCCACTGTTTGTTAACCGATCTGTATAGCAGCTTTTAGCCAGAGCTTGGAAAAGTTACTTTTTTTAAACTACAGCTCCAATCAGCCCCAGCCAGCATGGCCACTGGATTGGGCTGATGGGAGTTATAGTTCCAAAAAATAACTTTTCCAAGCTCTGGCCTCTAATCCCAACCTTTCAGTATTGTAGCCAATAAGGGGAGCCAGGCTTGTGATCTGTTGACCCAGGCAGTGCTTAGGCTTCATTACAACATCAAAATGGTGGTTTTGAGGTCTTCAGTTTCAGTAAGTAAGAATATGGGTTGACTTTTTTTTCTCTTGTGTGTAGCACGCAGTCAGACCCTGGGCTGTTGGAGAGGGCAGTACTTTGAAAACCTTTCCAATATGAAAGCTTTAATCCAATACTTGCTTTTCTGGGAGTAAAGGAATGCTGATCCCATGTACCTGGTATAAACCCCATTGAATTTGTTAGGACTTACTTTTGAGTAGACATGGTTAGGATTGTGCTGTAAATTAATGGGACTTCTGAGTAAACATAACAAAGAATTGTGTTCGTGTTGTAAATCTTTCCCTTGCTCTCCAATCCTGTTTTTAAAACAATTAGGCAGTTCTGCAATGACCAACTAGTTTGACAATAAACTATTATGTGGGTGTATTTTTGCAAGTGTGTGTGTGTGTGTGTGGAGTCTTTCCAACAACCCTCTGAATCTTTCCAACTTCATGTGAGAGGAGCTTTTCAAAGCTGAAACTTATAAAGAACTTATAAAGAACTATTTGCGATCTACCATGGGACAGTCAAGGCTTTCCAATCTTGCGATATTATCGATTTTGATGTAGTTCTTGTTTTTATTTTGAATTCTATTGTTTTCTTACCGAATTTTCACTTTAACCACACGAAACTATGTAAATGTAAATACATTTAGGCTGTGCGTATGATATTGTAATTTAAAGGTGTAGTTTTAATTTTGCTAGTTGTTTATGTCACTACTATTGCCATTACATTCAGTGATATACGGGAATTACGATTTACGAGTAACATTAGTACAAAAAACATTACTAAGGATTCTGTATGGTCTGGTATGGGAGGAGGTCCATGGGGGTGACACCATGAGTTACTACACTGGGTGACACCAACCTGAGTGACACCACTGCTTTACCTTTTTAATGTAAAAAAGCAGTGCTGGCTACTTGCATTAGGGAAAAGCAGCATGAAAAGAATGGTGAAATGTCAGATTTAGAATGGTGAAATGTCAGAGGGAGGCATGCTTAATCCTTACTTGCCCATCATTATTTTGCTGTATCTCCTCTCTGCCTATCTCTTCACTGCCCATCCATGGTTCCTGTTCTGGTTTCCAAGAAACAGACTCGGGACTCGAAGACTGGGTTTTGCACAGAGCTTTATCCCAGAGGTCAGCACAGTAATGAAGTATCAAAATATATTATGCAGGAATCAGGATACAGAAAACTAGCAGGTGAAACTAGACAGTGAAAGTAACAGAGAGTTGTTGCAACAAGGCTCTCACCCCAAGACACATGAAATAAAAGAGAGGTGGGAGGGCATTCTACTTGCACAAGCTAAATCTAGCACTTTCCAGTTTTTGAAGCAAGGCAGGGACTTCTCCCAGGAAAAGAGGTTAATTTCTCAAATTGTAAGCATCTTTTCTCTTGCCTGCATGACCTTGGAGAAGCTGTCAGTTCTGATTAGGGTTGCCAGGTTCAATCCCTGAGACTGATCCTGTATCTTTAGGAGAAAAGAAAGTCAGCCAAGTGCAGGTGTTCTTGCAACCTTGTAATGGAAAAAACCACAAGGTGGAATTCTCCCTTCCCTCTGCACAACTTTTAAAGATACAGAAGATTTCTTAGAGGCTGGGCCTGGCAACCAAGAGGTCTTTTGTATCTTTAAAAATTGTGCAGGGGGGAGGGAGAATTCCACCTTGCGGTTTTTCCCGTTACAGGGTTGCAAGAACACCTGCAGTTGGCTGACTTTCTCTTCTCCTAAAGATACAGGATCAGTCTCAGGGATTGAACCTGGCAACCCTAGTATGGAGTAGGTGAAACCAAGGGGATTCTGAAATCAGGATCCCCCCCCCCAAATTCCTACTCAGCCCCATTTGGTGACCGGCAAAATCCATACTGGGGAGGGAGGGAGGGAGGGTGCTGCAAAGCAAAAAAGGCAAGTCTTCCAGGGAGGAGCAGTCTTATATACCCACTAATCCCCATCACCTCATTGGACTAAAAGCACCACCTGACCCCTTTGAATCCTTCTCAAACTGTCCCGAGCCTTCTGCTGAATGGGGTGGTGGCAAACACCCCCCCTCAAATCGGGAACGCCATCTCCCTTCCCTCTCCACAACTTTTAAAGATACAAAAGACCTCTTGGAGGCTGGGCCTGGCAACCAAGAGGCCTTTTGTATCTTTAAAAATTGTGCAGGGGGGAGGGAGAATTCCACCTTGTGGTTTTTCCAATTACAGGGTTGCAATAACACCTGCACTTGGCTGACTTTCTCTTCTCCTAAAGATACAGGATCAGTCTCAGGGATTGAACCTGGCAACCCTACTCCATACTGCTTGGGTTGATTTGATTGGCTTTCCGGGAGTGGTCTGGGTTGTTCTGCTTTGGCTGGCATGGAATTCAGGCAGGTGAGGTAATTGGGGGGAAATTGAGGAGGCTGAGGCATTTAGGTGAAGAGCACTCCCTAGATAACCATCAGTGCTTAATGTCTGGTAGGGATCTGGGGAGTGTCCTTGTTGGACCGGCTTGCGCATCATGGTGAACGCCTGTACGGTGGGGCCAGGGTGCGGATGTTGGAACCACATACCTGACTCCAGTAGCAAGGAGGGATAAGTTTTCCACATCCTTGTGGGGAGTTACAGTCCAAGGTGACTGACCTTATTTGAAGATTGGAGGGAGAATCCCTCCTAGTTAGTTTGTGCTTCACCTGCCCGAAGGAGTTAAAATTGGGTTAATTGGACTGAAGTGATTATGGCTTAATATTTGTTATATTTTAATAAATATAACATTATACCATATTTGTGTCACAAGTCTTCTCTGGTGTGGCGGCAATTCCATCTTGTGGTTTTTCCCATTACAGGGTTGCAAGAACAGCTGCACTTGGCTGACTTTCTTTTCTTCTAAAGATACAGGATCAGTCTCAGGGAGTGAACCTGGCAACCCTAGTTTGTTTATGTATTTGAATTTAACACACAATTCTGCCCTAAATCGCCTCCCTCCTACTCATAAGTAACAGAAAGACAATAATCCAGTACAGTATGTATGTTGACTTAAACTATTGCCTAAAATAGAAAGATAAGAGTGAAACTTTCTTTATAAAATATAATAGGTTTAATATTAGAAGAATCTAAACACCACTTCCCTCCTTTGTTCTCTTCTCTCCAACAGATGTCATCATATCTCAGGAGAATACTTTTTACATATACAAATATTACTTTAAAAAATCTTAGAGCATTCCTCCAACCAAGCAAACACACTTCATCTGGCAATGAGCATAAATATGGTCAGATTTCAAAAGAAGCCCAATGACTAGTATGGAGAGCGAGTGAGAGGTCTTCAGTGTTTTAGCAAACACATTGTTCAGAACAAAAAAGGGAGGATCTATTCTAAAGGACCTTGTAGATGTTTTGTTCTGGGAAATGCAATACAAAGAATGTTGCCCATTTGTTTGCACAGCAAGGGAGAGTAAATGAAGGTGGAGGGAGGTACAGGAATCCCAAACTGCTTATTTAGAAAAGACTTTCCAGAGACAGTGAAGTCTGAATTTCAATGTTTTCTGAAGAGAAGGAAGTGTCATTTGTCCAAACTTCACACCACAGGAGTGCAAGGAGCACAAAATAAGTTGCAAATTAAAACTTGGTATCAATGCTATTTACTCTGTAGAAAAGATAATGTCATGGACAATAGATTGATGACTTGCTAGATTAGCAGCTAACAAACATAACATAACATAAACATACAACAGAGAGAACATCCTGGACAAATTTGATTAAACTGGCTCCCATTTAGGATTTAGCTGAAATTATTTATCTTGTTTGATCCTTGTTTTTGTATACATTTTTGACAGTTCCGCAAACTATAGCCCTTTTCAGTCAGAACAGTAAAGGCGTAGAGGGGGAATGAGACAGCATTCACTGTCCCCTTGCTGTTACTATGCCCCACGTTAATGGGAAGGTCTGAAAGGAATGGCTAGGCATATATACTATATGTACTAGGGGCTGTTAACCTGCTTGCTCCACCCCCTCCACATATTAACTCCACATTAACCCAGAGCTTCCCATCCCATGCAACTACTCCCAACCCTATTCTATTATGCACTTCTCTTCTATACTACAGCCCTACTTTGCAACCCTGCTTTCACCTTCACCCCCATGTCCATGCCTTCGCCTCTACCATCTTCTTTTGTACAACCACCCTGGTAACCTCCTGCATCTTCCTCCCCACATTGCAATGACTAGCCAACCTTTTCAGCTCCCACTCAATTATGAAACCATCCCCCTCCTATTCTGCAGCCCCTTTCATATCCCAATTTTCATCTTCACCCCCATTCCCATGCCTCCTTGTCCCTCTTTTTTTTCCAACCCCCCTTTGAAACTCAATTTTCACCTTAATCCCCTTTCCCTACCTCTTCCCTCTCCTTTTTGCAACTCCCCCTTGCACTCACAGCACTCTATTTCCATGTCTCCTCCTCCCTTCCATTCTGCAGCCCCCTTTGCATGCACACACACACACAATGTATTATACTGTATCTTTAAGATGAATACAATCTTAAGAGTAAGCCTATTCAGTTAGAGATGGTTAAGTTCAGTTGATGGATGTTGTACATATATGGATGTTTGCCTATTAATAAAATGCCTGTTTTAAATTGCTACATTGAATCTGAAACTTCGTGTGAGGACGTGTGTGAATTAGAAAGTCACATTCAATCAAGAGGAGAAATGTGTTGTCATTGTTACAGAAAAAATTCAGTTCTATTGATGATTCAGGAGATTCAAGGTGAACATTGTCTAGTGTAATGGTCCTTGAACTGACTCAATCTGTATCCTTGGTTACATAAAAGGAAAACATCTTGGAGGGTTGTTTCAGTGAGAATCTACAGAACTGCAAAACTTTTACAAATATGGTTGCATTAAAGATGATACTGTGCAAAACAAGCAGATTTTGTCATTTTGTTTCTATAACAAGAACTGTATTGTTGAACTAAAAAAAAGTAGCATATCCCTAGTCTGAGTCATGGGGAAAATTGAAAGAAGGGCAGTCTTTATTCTGGATCACTTAATCCAGAACACATTTGTCTCTGGCTCCTCCCACCATCATCCCATTGCTGGCATGTTGCCCTCAACAAAGTACCACTGAGAAAATGTAGACCTTAATAGAAAATGTTGCCCACTTCTGGTCTAAATGAAAGGTTATATTCTGCCAACTCCTATTCAGAGTAGACATATTTAAATTAACAATCCTATTTCTATTAAATTCAGTGAGTCTACTCTGGGAAGGACTAACACTGAATACAATCTAAAGACTGTTGGTTATATTGAGTGTTAGTTGTTCTTAAAGTAGACCAATTAAAGTTAATGGACATGACTAGCTTAGGTTCATTAATTTCTATGGGTGTACTCTGAGCTTAATTGGCTGCAACCCAGTGAGTTTTTCTCTTTCTACAAAAACGGATAGTATTATTTATGTACTGTAGACTTGTTTTTTATTCTAGCAGTTGACAAGGATTTATCTTTTGTAATGCTCCAGTAAATATTCAGGTTTTATTGCTCCAGTAATAATAATGATAATAATAAGTTGTTGTTGTTGTTTGTTGTTATATCAAAGTGTTTCAAAACAACTTACAGAATAAAAAAAGGAACAACAAGAAACAGAAAAAAAACAGATATAAAAAGGAGGAGGGAAACAGCAGGAGAGAAAGACAGTTCCTGAGGTGCTGCTCTGGCTAATCCTCACTGTTTCTGTGTCGTTCACCTCAGTCAGCTGTCTTCCTCCTCACAGGAGAAGGTCTAAAGAGGAGGAGAGGAGGAAGCTTAGCTATCTGTTGGGTGATGAGAAGAGAAAAGGAAGCTTAGTGACTGGGGTGGGGGAGAGAAGAGGAAGCTTAGCAACCTGTTGGGGTGCAGGATGACCTGTTTGGAAGTTAAATATCAAAGTTAAACCTAAAGATCTAGCCCAGAGGTGGGCAGCCTGTGGCCCTCTGGATGCTGCTGCATTCCAACTCCAATTATTATCATCCCTGAACAGTGACCATGCTGGCTGGGGCTGACAGGAGTTGGGAATCCCACACCTGAGGGCTACAGGTTTCCTTTCCCTGGTTTAGTCTCTGTCCCCAAACAAAATTGCTCCAAGCTTTAATCCTGTTCTGGTCCTTGCTAAGGGTGGCAATGCATGAACATGATTGGAGCCATTACCAAGCACTGATCTGGTTTGCATGAACATGAAACCATGCTATGGCTCAGCAATGAAATTAACACCCTCTGTGTGTGTGTGTGTTTGGGAGCCCCAGATTGGTGAGTGGAGTGGCTTAAGCAACTGTTGCTGAGTTCAGGACTATAGATTTTGTAAGGTTTCATTTTGAAATGAGCTTATGGGAAGCAGCAGAATGGCATGGGGCATACTGTTATATTTTTGGCGCCAGGTCAAGACTTTCCTCTTCTCCCAGGCATTTTAGCATGTGTTTTAAATTGTGTTTTAAAATGTTTTTAAAATATGTGTTTTTACATTTGTATATTTGTTTTTAATTATTGTAAACCACCCAGAGAACTTCAGCTATGGGGCGGTATATAAATACAATAAATAAATAAATAAATGGGGGGGTATTTTCAATTTAACATTGTGGAATGCGAAAACCCCCATGGATGTATAATTAGGAGGTCCGTCCCGCACAACATAGGAAGTGGACCTTTAGTCTTGTGGCACCTACCCTTTGGAATTCCCTCCCCTTAAATATTAGACAGGCACCATCTCTGTGATCTTTTAGGTGCCTACTGAAGACCTTCCTCTTTCGACACTACATTAAGTAGAGACTTTGTAGAGACTTTGTCCCAGTCTGCATCTGTATTGGAATTGCTTTTTATGATGTTTTGTTTTAATATATTTTAAAGTCTGTTTTTATGATGCTTTAGAGTTTTTGCTACCCTTGGCTCCTACTGGGAGGAAGGGTGGGATATAAATAAATAGAACAGAACAGAATAGAATACACACACATAGGGATGAAAAGATCTGTCAATTTTGGTTCTCTCCGCTTCTCATTTTTCCAATCTGAAATTCAGGTCTCCACATCTCTGCAGCATTTTTTTAAAGAAAAAACCTCTTGAAAATACTCCAGGATTTTACTGTGAATTTCTCCTAATAAACACAGTTTTGTAGGCAGTTTTGACTGTGTACTAATTTTTACAAGCAATTTCTCATCATATAATGCATTTTTGTATGTTATTTTTACTCACATGTTCATTTTTATGCACCCTTTGCCCTAACATATGCATTTTCAAACATTGTCTCATTGACAACTTGCACTGAATAATTTGAATAAGTGCAAATTTCAAAAGGTAGCTGTGCTTCGGTTCTCATCTTGTTTCAGAAAGTGCGAATTTGATAGATTCAGCTTGAAATCTGAACAGAGTTGAATTTCTTGCCCATCCCCAATACATGCGCGGACACAAATCCTACCCACCCCACTTAAAATGATGAGCACAACAATTGTCCAAATTAAGGACCAAAGGTCTGGGTAAATAAAATGTTTTTGCCTGGTGCCTAAAAAAAGGCAACAATGGCATCAGGCATACTACCATGGGGAGAGCATTCCACAAGTGGGGAGCCACTACTAAAAAGGTCTGTTTTCTTATTGCCACCCTTCACACCTCCCTCAATTAGGGCAAGTAGAGAAGAGCCTCAGGTGATGAACACAATGTCTGGGTTGGTTCATGTGGGGAGAGGTGGTCCTTAAAGTATTGGGGTCCTTGACAGGCTTTATAGGTCAAAGCCAGCACTTTGAATTGAGTCTGGAAACTAACTGGCAGCTAGTGCAGCTGTGCCATAATTGATGTTATGTGCTCACACCATCTTGCCCTGGTCAACAATCTGGTTGCTAAATTCTGCACCAGCTGCAGGTTCTGAACCATCTTCAAAGGCAGCCCCACATATAATGAATTGCAGCAATCTAACAGAGAATACCAGAGTGTAACCACCCTCTAGTAATCAGGATGGATTTTGTATTCCCATTGGGTTAGATCCCAACTCAGTCCTTATAGTGGACCGTGTGAAATCAATGCAACTTAAGAAGTTAGTCATGACAATGTTTCCACTGTAATGTGGGTAAAGGTTTGTCCTCACTCATCCCTTGGCAAAGATGACTCGGGAGGGGGATGAGGGAGGAACATGTGACATCTTGCACCAATGGGAGGGAGAAGAATAAAACTATATAAGCCTGCTCTGCCCACTAAATCCTCCTCCTTGCATTTTGTTTGTGCTCTCCCTCCCTCTTGTGGTATGTGCAATGCTGGTCAACTGTGAAGGGTCCACGTAGGAATTTTTTTGTGAGGATCTGTGGTTTGGTCTCCTCCCATTTTGCCTACTTCATAGAGTACTGTTCGGTTCGATTTGTTTGGCTTTCAGGAAGAGATGAGGTTATTGCCTGTTAAGGCATTGAGTTTGGGAGGTGAAGAATTGGGTAAAAGATATTCAGATATACTGTCACATTATTGGGCAAGGGTCCCTTTCAGGACTCTCCCAGGCCTTCAGGTCTGAGAGGAACTGAGGGTGCTCCTTGTGGCCTGTCATGCACATTGGGGTGAACACAAATACAGCAGAGCCAGGATGTGCATGGGGGAATCCAAGCCGAAGGCTCACCTACCAAGGAGGGAACGTTATTCCATATCCTTGGCTGGGGAGCCACAACTACTGGCTGTGATACACGACCAGGTGTCTGTGGGGGTCAGTCCCTACTAGGATTAGTTTAATTCCTCACCTGCCTGTGTTTTCTACTTTGTTTGATTGGATATGTTTTAATTCTGATTAAAAACCTGTTATACTATGTCTCATGAGTCTTCTTTGCAGATGTGGGGACAAACCTACATCACATTGATTTCACTGGTTCTAATCTATGCATGATAAGGCTGAAGTTCCATACACAATTATCTGGGAGTAATCCTACTGAACTTCTGAGCAGACAAACATAAGTCTAGATCTAACCCATTTTTCCCTGTTGAGGTGATGTAACATCTGGTGCACCTCATATGGGTGGATTTTCACAAAGTGTACACGTCAACTGCCCCAATTCATTAGGGACAGTCCCTATTTTCTTGTATTTTTAATGTTTTAAGTGTGCACACATGTGCAAGAGTACCTGAGCTCCCCTTCCAACAATATCCTTTTAAGTGATTGTAACTGTAGAAGATTGTGTTTGAGTTGCAGCTATCCTGTAATGAAGGTGTGTGTGTTGAAATGCATGTTTATATCTGAGTATGCCTGTTTGAAAGTTATATGAAGGTGTGTTGTGTATGATGGGACAGTGGCCACTTTGGCTATGCCCACTTTTGTCTTGCCCTTATCCAGTATTGACATGTGCCTCCAATGTGCACTGAACACCCCTTCCAAAATCCAGAGACTCATGCAACCAGCTTCACAAGTATGGCAGGGCTTCTAAAATGCCTCTCCCTAATTTCTGTGCAAGTGCAATACGACATGATCAAAAGAAATGGTGTATGAATGAAGAGTTCAAGCTGCAGAGAACTGTAGCCACTGAAATAACTCTGTGTACAAGGCGTATTTTGTAATTTAAATTGTATTTATATAACTGAATCGTTACACAGAACATACATTACAATGCATCTGTTGAAAGTGTTGCCTTCTGACAAAAACAACAGCCAGTCTACCTGATTACTTGACATAGGCAATCACTCTGCGTATAACCTGAAAAGTGTTACATTTATCATTTTGGCTGTGAGCAATTGGGCAACATTCAACAGTAGAACAAATCCATGATAGCTTTGGCAGTATTAGAGAGGATGTTGCCCCATAAATAATCTGATATGTTAATGTGCATTTTGTCTTACATTTTGTCCAAGTGTTTGATATTCCATTTAATATTCAAAGAATAGAGTTGCTGTGGTTTCCCTGACTCATTCCACACACACGAGAGAGAGAGAGAGAGAGAGAGAGAGAGAGAGAGAGAGAGAGAGATCTGCTGGGCATCTTCATTGCTGTGTTATATTTTTCAACTGCACATATTTCCAGCACTTGAGGGTAGTAAATTGTGTTCTGATAATCCAGTTGCAATTCTACAAAGAATTGACGTGTTGAGTACACTTCCACTCTCCCAATTTCTTCCATGTAAAATACTTTTAAACTTTTTTTAAAAAAAAAGTATTTTAACCATTAGTATGGATTACAGGATATACATTTTAATATTTGAGTTATCTAATGCCAAGAACAATGTTCAGCCTTATGTAAAGCTTAGTCTTAATGTAAAGCTTAGAGTCTAAAGCATTCCTGCATATTTTGTACTAACTAAACTAAACACAGTTTGAAATAGTCCTGTCATTATGAGTTTATTTTTGAAATATAAACATGTAAAACATAATTTATTTAATGCAATTTATTTCATGTAAATAATGGGTGGTATCAAATGCCCTTGTTCTGTTAGTGCAAGGATTTATGCTTGCATATGGAACTTCCCATTCCCTCTTCTCCTCCTGTGCATACCCTGTGCCCTTCCCAAATCTGCTCCAGAGAGTTGGGGAAAAACCCAGAACAGATCTGGGGATTTTGTATGGCGGGGGAGGACATGGGGGAAAGTTCCACTGCACAACTGTAAATCCTTGCACTGATGAAACAAGAGACTTAATGCTACTTTGGATACCAGCCAATCTATTCATATCTATATTTATAATTAAAATATATTTTTCCATCTTTTAAAAAAAGATTATTGAAAATGCAATGTTAACAGTGGCCAATATAAATGGGGTATTCATCAACCACAAGATTTGGTTCAGACCTCAATTTTGTACAAAGGGAAACAGCGTGATTGGTTTGAGGTGCTTTGTAGGCTGCCTGATTAGGTTTGGGTATGTGTCCAAGTCTACTTCATTTCTCTTTCTTTCCACTCCACTCCAAATTTACTATTGGAAAATTTTAAAACTTATTTTCGATTTCGACAGGAGTGGGTAAAATTTGCAGGCAAGTCCAGAGGCTTTTATTCTGGGCAGTTTTAACTTTGATTTTTAAAAAAGAAAAACAATAATATGGCTATCATTTTATTATTATTACTTTTGGAGAGAATTGGATGAAATTTATAAGCACTGTTGCCCCTTCAGTTGGAATGAATCCTGCCACATTTAAGAAAGACAACTGCAATGGCTTTTCCTCCAAAGGTAACCTTTAGTATTTTAGCGCAGGTAAGAAAGGAATAAATTAATCTCCCCTACCATTTTGGGGCAACTGACCTGAAAATGGCAGATATGAGAGGAGGATCCTGGGTAAGAAACCTGCTAAATTGCAGAGAAACAGCTCCAGGGTTTGTTTGTGCTCTGCACCTTTAAAGTTGATTTTTGTGGTAGAAATAACTAAAAGGGATTTGATCTGAGTAGAAGTATCCCATCTAATTACAAGCCAGACCTATCAGTTGCAAAGCAGCTCTTCCTCCCTCCTCCCTATCCTGGTGTCTTTCTTTAGCTTAGAGACATAGGTTTGTTGTTGCAAAGCTCCTCCCTCACTCTAACCAGTGGGGGAGAGTACTGATAAAAACAATTTCCTCTGAGTGCAAACTAGACTTGTCAGTCACTAAGGAGCTTAGCCTCCCCCTGGTGCATTGCTGAGGTGCCATGAAGTTCTCTAGTGCTCTCTGCTTTGGCTTGACTCATGCAGCATTATACATATTCTACTTCATTTCAAGCAATGCCAAAATCCCCCCTCCTGCAAGGGACCTTACTTCATCTCAGGATTTGGTAGTTATCTGGATTGTTGATACGTGCACCAGTAACTTATATAGCAGAGTCATTCAGAATCATAGAATAATCTTAAATTAAGTAATTGCCATTTTAACAGGGTGAGACATCCCATATCTAGGTGGCAGGTATATATAAAGTATTATTTAAATTTTAAATTGTTTACAATCCCATGCAGTGCTTGACACATCATCACTCTGAGACTGGAATAACCAACATGCTGCCCTGCAGAAGTTGTGGTCTAAAACTCCCACCATCCTTGGCTTTTTGCCATGTTGGGGCTGATGGAGTTAAGAGTCCAAAACATCTAGTGGATACCACCTATCTCTGGAGCATTGTCAGAATAAAAATGATGGCCTTCTAATGCCAATCAGAAAGGCAGTTGTCCTACACTTAGAGGAGTGCCACCACTGGGTAAGGGGGTCAAATGTAGGAATGGGGCTCATTAAGAGCATCATGTCAAAATCCTCTGAAGCATGGAGCCAACCCACTATTAACTATATACTGCATTACTGATTGTGTGCATAAGACGTGAAAACAAAGAGAAATGAGAAGGAGTATAAATGAAGAAAGTAGAGGGATCTGGTCTGATGAGGAGTTAAGTGGGGCAAGCAAATATGACTGTACCAAAGCTGGGTTCAACTTGCATGGCATATTAGAAACCTGACAGACTAAACTATAGAAATTAGCCTCACATCATTCTTACTGTTCTACTTTTGACAAATCATATGAAGCAAGATTATGGGTACTTTCACACTTTAGGAGGAACTTACGTTGAAGAAACCCATGGATGACAGATGTTGCATTTTCACAGAGGCCTGTCAGCACTAGGGCAGAATGTGCTGAATAATGTGCCCAGGGGATTGTACATGAGTGCCAGACACTGCATTCTAATATCAGAAAGAAGCAACCACTTTTACCTTCACACGAATCTCCTAATGTGCTGTGATGGCACTCTTCCTTCAAATCACATTACAAGGAGAGAAAAATTGCATAGCTTACAATGAATGTTCAGGTCAAATGTTCTGTCCTGAGGAAACTTTCCCAAACTGGACAAGTAAAGTCCATGTAATGTTTAAGTTATGAAATGCTCATTTTCCCTGTGGTGAGGAGCTGGAGAAGGTAAGGAGACCAAGACTCATGCTAGGAATATGAGTTAAAAATTACCACAAGTTTATTGGTTACAGTTTACATAGTTTAGCGTATCATCGGACAATAATCTAGGCATTGGGCAGCCTGACTGCT
This sequence comes from Rhineura floridana, assembly GCF_030035675.1. Classification (NCBI taxonomy): domain Eukaryota; kingdom Metazoa; phylum Chordata; class Lepidosauria; order Squamata; family Rhineuridae; genus Rhineura; species Rhineura floridana. The sequence goes on along the minus strand of NC_084484.1, from coordinate 67,616,858 downwards.
GACTACAAAGCCAGCATGCTTGGAAATATTAATGTGCGGAAGATGAGCTTAGGACCACCTTAGCAATAGTTTGTGTTTTGTAGTAATAAAGGGCAAGCTCTACTTCAGAGTCGGCTTGAGATTGACCAAGTTTTCTTGGTGAAATTTGAAGAAAGCTCCTCCTGACCCATAATGATGCAGATGGGTAGTATATTATGAAACTGACGCCTGGGACTCCACATATGATACATATTGTGATGAATGCAGAGCTGTGGATTCTATAATATGGTGGCTCAGAGACCCCCCCCTTCAACAAGCTTATTTGCTCAAGCAGTATGGCATTGTTTTGCAAATTGCATGCCATTTTTAAAAGTTAGTGTAATTTCATGGAAAGTGTCAGGATGAAGGATTGGGACCCTAATGTTTCAGAAGATGAGGAAAGGGAGGGGGTCATTTGGCCAGAGCTGTGTGAAGAAGGCACAGAAGAGGGGGAGGAAATCTCCAAGATAGAGCTGTCTGGGACTGAAGGCCTTGAAGCTTCAACAGACACAGATTCTCCCTGTGAGCTTCCCACACCTCCTCCTCCTCTTCTCTCAGAAGAGTTAGAGAAGGAGGGAGGGCAAGGGGGAATTCAACCTCCTCCTGATCCAGGGAAAAGCCAGAAGAAACAGTCAGATGCTTTAAGCATTGCCCCCCCGCTTTCCCCCATACCTGAGTTAGATTCCTCAGAAGGGGAGGGGGCAGTAGCTCCCCCTTCTCCACGTACAAGGCGACAGCAAAAGAGGAGGCAAAAGAAGGGGGAGCAGAGGCGGGCGGTGGATGAAAGCACATTGAGGCGGAGTGAGAGAATTTGCGCTCGATTGACCCCTTCTTAAGGGACAGTGGGAATACTAGTCCCTTGCTCTGTCAACTCTCTTCCATGTTGCAGGTTATGTTTTGCTGTTCCAGTTCATGAGACAGCGTAGCCTTTGTTTGGATATTACTTTAATAAAAACTGAATTGCTTGCACCAAGTGGTCTGGTTCCTGAGTCCCAACCTGAACACAACAGAAAGAGAGTTTTAGCAACTACTAATATTTAACAGTTAAGAGCTTCTTCCCATGTGCCTACTGCTGGCTTTGGGTACCTGGTCTGCTAAATGCTGACCATGCATGTGTAGAATCTCATTTAATGATCCCAGTCGGAGAAGAATAATGGTGCTCAATTCATAATGCAGCTAAGCCTTACAAGCTGAGCAAATTTATATACTGAACCAAATAATTGCCAATCTCAGCACCTTCCATAATGAATAATTTTAGAGGACTTAAAACACAAATGTGTGCTATAACAAATACAAAAATGTCCAAGTCTTAGTTCAAAGCAATGATACTTAAAGGGTTGCAGTCTTACTGCTCAAGGGTAGGGCATTTGCTTGGCATACAAATGCCAAGACTCAATCCCCAGAATCAATCAAGACTCTAGACTCAATCCCCAGAATCTCTAGGTAGGGCTAGGAGAGATTCCTGGAATCTCCTGGACTCCTGAAACCCTGGAGAGCTACTGCCAAGTCAGCGTTGGCAATATTGAACTAAGTGAACAAATGGCCTAATGCAATAGAAGGCAGCTTCCTATGCTCCTAAAATTAAAATGTGAACATTTAAAAACAGTCAGGTATAACTCCTCATGACAGACTGCCACAAACAATAGACTTATTTTGATACCTTTGTGGTTGGTTGTGACAATTAAATGTTCATTTTATATATAATCAACCACATGGGTATCAAAATAATTTTGTTGCTGCCAATAAGAAAGAGGACCGTTTCCTTCCCCCCCCCCATTATCCTCCCATCCAATGGAGACATTTCCCCTCACCCATGCATCCTTTGAGGAGAGTTGAGGAGCATTTAGCGTGCAGTGTGCTTTACTGCCACAGGTAAGTGTTGTTGACACACATTTTCTGATTGTACCTATCAAAGACAGCAGGGGGTATCTGTTGAAATCTGAGAATATCTTCTTGAAAGAAGTCTATTGAGGTCTAAGAGAAATCACTTTCATACCTGTGGTATAAACATGGCCTGAATGGTCTGAACCAGCAGGTTTCTTGTTATGTTCTAATGTTAATCATTTTATACCAAGTATTGCCTTCAGGTTAGCATGGAGAGACAGATCACGCTGAGTATATTTCTTTCTCAGTATATTTTTAAATTATATGTTTGGAAGTGTCAGATCTTTTGAATTTCCTGGATTTTAATGCAAGCCAAGCTCAGCCAAACTCTTGCTCAGTTCCTAGCTTAAATGGAGACAAACTGAAAAACAAAACAACATCCTGACCTGAAGAGGCATTTTTCTTTAACCTCAGTCAGTAGAAACACGAAATAAGCACCAACAGTAAAGATTTATGTTGCTAAGACCCAGATGTTCATGCCAGTGCTTATACCTGAAGGGAAAGTTCAGCAAATTTTTCAGTAGTTGTTTTTGGTTTTGCTATAACATTATTCTCCAAATGTTGTCTGGCATCCCCAAATGTGGCACAAGTGCACAGCAAGGCAATTTTTTTCTGGCCACTTGGTAACCCAAAACAGAAAGCAGAAAGAAAAAGCAAAGCCACTTGGAAAAAGGAAATATGTGATGGCTCCAATGATGAAGTCATTTTAAAAAAAGAAGATAAGACTCATTGGCATTTGTGGGAAGGGAAGATCTACCAAATGAAGCCAGCTATGAAAGAATGAAGAGACATTAGAATTAAGAATGAGCTACCTTAGAATGATAGAACTGGGTGCCTCTGAGCACGTTTGAGCCCCGTCATTTGTTTTCTTTAACAGAACTGAACTGAGCTCATTCTTCTATTACAAAAAAGTTCATTCCTGTTTAGCTTCCCTTATTCCAGCAGCCTAAATTAGGTAGAAAAAGTCATTTTGTTGTTGCTATTGTCAACCTTTTGGAAGACAGAAACCCTTGCTATCGACTACAAATCACCCAAAGATCTACCATCTACCTCCTTTCCCCCTCTTTCTGTACTATAATGTCAGTTACTCAGGTCCAAAAGTTGACAAAGGCCTGTGATCAGGCAATCAAAAACTCTGGGGGCCTAGCTCAGTGACGAGTTGTCAGACTGAAGGAGTACAGCAGATTTTAAATCTGTGAGGCAAGGAGCCTCACAGGATTGGATCTTTAGTGTCATCTGGTTTCCCAGGACCAGAAGGATTCTGTAGCCTGTCATTCTGCCCACCATTCTGTTCTCCAGACTGTGACACTAGAGGTACAAAGAGCACAGGACTGGTATCTGTAGAGCTCCCAATTCAAAGCCAGAGGAAACATAGATTGAGAAGGAGAAATGAGAGACTTCCCATGTTCCTGCCCTAACAGAGCAGTGCATTTTATATTATTCTAGACACACTTTGGTAATCTTGATGAAAGTCTGTTAAATATCAATAGCAAAGAAAGAAAGAAAGAAAGAAAGAAAGAAAGAAAGAAAGAAAGAAAGAAAGAACTTTACTTGGCATATTGTAGATTTGAGTCTATGAATGCTGCTTTTAGAATACTTGATTCAAAGTTCACCCAGAAGAATTAATTGACAAGCAACTTGGTTCCATCTCTTCTTCCGGAGACCATCCCTGCTCACCCACCAAAGTGCACATACTGATGTTTCATTGTGAGAAAAAAATGGAATATACATTCAAATTACTTTTAATGCATTTAATTAACGTTAAAAATGTGACACAAATGCTATGCAAATGATATGGCAGAACACCTCTGTTCACAGCCTTTAGGCAATATCACTTCCTGTTGTCTCTACTTCTTTGAGATTAAACTGACTTCTGAACAAAGGAAGGCCATCCCACGTGCCCATCATTCCAAAATGATTTTTTAAGCAGCCTTTCAGTTACTGATTTCATAAAATAGGTTTTTTAAAGGCCCTCAAGCATTATTTAAAGTGCTGCTGCTACTGCAATTCTTGAAATTAATATTACATCAAAATAATTAGACCATCATTTTGTTCATAGCAATGTATAATTCACCCAAGACTAAACTGAGAATAGTTTCCCAAGATACAGAATAAGAGATGAATACTTTTAGAATAAAGTTGACTTTTTCTATGCATCAATGTGTAGTCTGAAAACATTTCTTTTGTTCTGTATTTTAATTTGTGTTGTATCCATTTAAGAGACTCAGAGTAGACACATTGAAATGAATGGACCTAAGTTAGTCATGTCCATCAATTTCAATGGGTCTACTCTACTAACTTTTTGTACAATCCTAATCTTCCTCAAAAGTATTCAATATTATCTCTTTTTATTAGTGATCTTGCTCAGACTCATAATTGCCTGATCTGGGATACAAACTTGTTTAGCTTGTGATGCTTGAATTCAATATGAATGAACATTTGGACAATTTTTCTTGCTAAAAATTGTAATTGATGACCCCTTCCAAATCAATTGGAGGAGAGTTTTCCCATTACAGCTTTTCCCCAGAATGTTAGCCGCCATGATTTTTCATACATATTGGGTAGTATGTTCCTATAAGGCAGGTGGGGAAGGGGGACAAACCAGTGGCCCTCCCAATGTTGCTGAACTACAACTCTCATCATCCCTGACCATTGGCCATGTTGGCTGGGGATGATGGGAACTGGATGTTAGCGTATTTGCACAGCCCATTACCAAGTACCAGGTAGTGTAGAATAAGTGCAAGACACACAGTGAAGAGCTTCAAGTAAGAAGGACTTTATTGGCATGCAGCACAACATAGGTCCTATACATTTTGTCCAAATCACTCACTCGCATATATCACCAGCAAACCGCTCAGCATCAATACCTTGCTTCCTTTTTTCTCCCCCACACAAGCTGCTATCTTTCACACTGCTTTATTGGCCTAGGTGCACAGAGATAATCTCCTGCAGCTGTGTCTCTAACGTTCACTGAGCTGTTCACTCAGCCTCCACGTTAACCCATTCCTATCCTGTTTTCCTAGAGCATCAAAATACTCACTTTATGTCAGGCTTAGGTGGGCAACACAGCCAGTTCCAGACAAGACTGTTAGGAGTTAAAGACACAGTGAAGCCGGTAATTGACAGCACTTGGCAGAAACGCCCAAGGTCAGGCTGCAGCTGTAACTGATAAGTGAAGCAGCAATAAAAAGGCTTCAATGAGCACACAGAGGTGTGGGGGTAATAGAAAAGCATTATAGAGTTGGTTGGTGAGCAAGAGATGGAGCATGGTGTGAAAACAGTAAAGTTTTGTTTTCTGAAAGACTTGGCTGATGGTCTCTTATTTCGGTCGGTGACTGGCACTGATAAGCAAGCTAAAACGCTACTGGACTGTACTGGTTATACTGGTAAATTGGTGCTGCACTCTACAAGGGTTATGGGCCCAGCTCCAAACCAGTAACAACCAGTGTGAAACCAGTAAAGAAAGCTTGTGCTACGCCGGACAACCAAAGGAAGCTGAGCCGGAGAGCTGGTGAGCTGTGGGAGAGCGGCAAAGCAGAGACAGAGGATTGTGTTGCCAGGAAACCAAAGTGATAAGGAAGTCTGCACGAATGGCTGGAGTAACTTTGGCTGGCATTCCTCTGGAACGTCTCTCGGAACGAAATTACTCATGCTGGCGGCTGCGGATGCAAGCCTATCTAAACAGAGAGGATTTATGGAAAGTAATTGACCAACAACCCCCCTCCGTTCCACCACCTGCAGAATGGCTACGTTGGGACGAAAGAGCGAAGTCATTAATTATCTTGGCTGTCGGAGACTCGCAACTATTGCATTCTAAGAGGTAAAGAGACTGCTAAAGAAATGTGGACTGCTTTAAGAGCATATTATGTTCAAGAAACAGCTAGCAGTAGAATAAGTCTTGCAAGAAAACTATACAGAATGCAGCTAACTGACGAAGTAACTATGTCAGAACACTTAATGAACATTACAAGCCTGTTTGTAGAATTACAAGAAAGGGGAGTGGAACACTCTGAAACGCAGCAGATCTATATCACTCTTTCAACACTTAATGACTCTTGGAATCCTGTTATCAGCGCACTTGAAGCGATGCCCGATTCTGGACTTTCGTTTCGATATGTTGCAAACAAACTAAAGCAAGAGTGGGAGAGAAGAAAAGAAACAAAACAAAGGCAAGAGGGATGGAACGAAAGGAGTGAAAGAAAAGAAAAGACTGAGATAAAGGCTTTTGGGACTAAAGCTTGTTACAACTGCGGCTCCTTGCATCATTTAAGGCGGGACTGTGACTTACTGAGAAGGAGGAGGGATGGAAGAAAACCCTCACACGTGCAGTTGGTGAGTGCAAAGACAAAGAATGAAAAAGACTTTGTTAACAGAGACAATAGTTTGTGGGTCCTGGACTCAGGTTCCACCCATTCACTGATAAAAGATAAAAGTCTATTTAAAACAATGGTGCCAGCTAATGAAGACGTGAGTTTAGCTGATGGCACTAAACAACAGGTGATGGGTAAGGGTACTGTACAGTTATGTGCTTTACAAACAATAATGACAAATGTTTTATTCGTGCCTAATTTAACTAACAACATTCTGTCAGTTTCAAAACTATTGCAAATGAATTATAGTGTGTTATTTAGTAACAAGAAATGTGAAATAATGAAAAGGGGAAAGGTGTGCCTAAAAGGATATTGTGAGGAAGGAATGTTCTATGTAAATGTAAACCCTGCAGTACAAGCCTCACTAGTAACGCATAAGAAAACACATGATAGATGTATCCATGAATGGCACCGAAGGCTGGGGCATGTAAATTATGAGACTGTGAAAAAGGCAGAGCAATTCAGTGCTGATGTACAACTAAAAGACTGCAAGCAATACATGCAGTGTGAAGTATGTCAGCAAACAAAGGCCACTGTAGCTCCAATTAACAAAGTAGCTGCAAGAAATACTGATAAGCCTTATCAGACTATACATGTTGATTTAGCGGGACCATTTCCCAAAACGCAAGGTGGTGCTAAATATTTTCTCGTGATTGTTGACGATTATACAAGATATTGTCATGTAAATTTATTAAAAACAAAAGATGAGGCTGCAGAGAAATTAAAACGTTTTCTAAACAGAGTGGAAGTGCAGCATGGCACACAGGTGCAACAGATTAGATCTGACCAGGGCGGGGAGTTCACAGGAAAGTCCCTGGAACAATATTTTGAAAAGAAAGGAATAAATCATGCTGTAACCGCCCCGTTTTCACCACATCAGAACGGGACAGCTGAAAGAAAAACAAAACATTGCAGGATGCAATGAGAGCAATGTTGAAGGATTCAACACTTGCTCAATCTTTCTGGGGAGAAAGTTTAATGTATGCTACATATATTCAGAATAGAGTATTGCACAGAACTATAGCCATGTCACCATATGAAATGTTATACAAAAGAAAGCCCAGATTGCTACACATACTGAGATTTGGTTCCCCATGCTGGGTGCATGTTCCCAAGGGAAAGAGAAAGGGAAAATTGGCTCCCAGAGCGAAGAAAGGATATGTGTTGGGGTATCAGAATGTAAATTACCGCGTGTGGGTTCCACAGGATGGTAGTGTAACACTCAGCAGGAGTGTTAGAACACAAGAAAAAGACTCAGAGAACCACAGAACATATGTAAATTTAGAAAGCAGTGACTCAAATGGTATAAATGCAACAGAGCCTGCTCAACAAATAAAACAGGAAAGGAAAGAATCATTACAGGAGATAGAGACAAGCAGCTCTGATTCCAGTAGCAGTGCATCAAGCACAGACATAGATACAGAACAGGAACAAGAAACAGAAACATTAAGGAGGTCAACAAGACAAAACAAAGGGAAACCTCCAGAACGTTTCCAAGTATCAGCCATACAGGGTGAGACAAACAAAGAGGAAAATAAACAGTGCAAAGTAATAACAGACAGTGATACTCTGTTCATAAATAGCATAAGAGAACGAATGGCAAAGTATGCTCAAGAAGGTGACAGTGACTGTACATATATGTGTTAAATGTGTAAAGAATGTAGAAAAGTGAAAAATGCCTGAAGACTGTACAAAGTAAAAAGCAAATGTATGTAACAAAGGAAATGTATAATTGTACTGTGAAAAAATGTAAAATTGTAACTTGAAACGTCTGTCTGAAAGGTGGGGGTTGTCAGGCTTAGGTGGGCAACACAGCCAGTTCCAGACAAGACTGTTAGGAGTTAAAGACACAGTGAAGCCAGTAATTGACAGCACTTGGCAGAAACGCCCAAGGTCAGGCTGCAGCTGTAACTGATAAGTGAAGCAGCAATAAAAAGGCTTCAATGAGCACAACAGAGGTGTGGGGGTAATAGGAAAGCATTATAGAGTTGGTTGGTGAGCAAGAGACGGAGCACGGTGTGAAAACAGTAAAGTTTTGTTTTCTGAAAGACTTGGCTGATGGTCTCTTATTTCAGTCGGCGACTGGCACTGATAAGCAAGCTAAAACGCTACTGGACTCTACTGGTTATACTGGTAAATTGGTGCTGCACTCTACACTTTACCGGTAACAATCCCCCACTTTTCGATTCGCAAGGAAATGCAGGTTTATTGTTACAGGTTTCTTGACTTACATACAAACAGTCAAATACGTTTCTGCTATATTGTTACATACATTCAGTCAACGCAGTCCTAGTGCATGCATGATGTGTTCATGTTTGCTTTCGGGCAAAGGTTTTGTGAGTATGTCAGCTAACATATTGTTCGTCTCACAATACTGTAGCGTAATTAGCCCTTGTTTAACACAGTCTCTAACATTATGAAACCTAGTGCTGATGTGTTTAGTTCGCTTGGTATGACTTTCTGATTGTGCCAATTGTATGCAAGCCTGATTATCCTCAAACATTACATACGGTTTGGCAGTAGGCTCGCACAAATCCTGAAACAGTAGCTCGTACCAAAGCAAATCAGTACACACACTCGAGAGGCTTATATATTCAGCCTCAGTGCTTGATATGGCAATCAATGTCTGTTTTCTACTGTGCCAATCTATGAGGGTTCCGTCATACATTATGGCTGTGCCTGAAATAGATTTTCGTGTTGTGCAGTCAGCTGCATGGTCTGCGTCTGCATAACACAGGAGTCCGCCTGCCCGTGTGTTTGATATCAACAAGTGTTTATCGGCTGTTCCTTTTAGGTATCGTAATACTCTTTTCACTTCTCCCCAGTCATGTAGTGTGGGGTGTTCTACGGCTCTACTTAATATATGCACGGCGGTACATATATCTGGTCGAGTAACCTTTGCTATGTATAATAGTTTACCTATTATACTTCTATATTGCTGGGGATTCTCATATTGAGTGTCCCTATGTTCGCTTTGAAATCCCACAGCCATTGGTGTTTTGACTGGATTACAGTCTGACATGCCATGGTCCTGTAATAACTGTATGATTTTATTTGTTTGTTGTATAGCGATACTTCCGTCTTCGTGTCTGCATATTTCCATACCCAAATAGTGTGCCACAGGACCTAGTTGTTTTATTTCTACGTGCTTTGCTAGTCGTGCAGAAAACTTCCATTCTTGTTCAATATCGTCACATATATATAAAATATCGACAAAAACGAGACAATATGTTATCTTGTCACCTTGTTTCTGCACATATAAACATGGGTCTGCTATACTACGTGTTAGACTCATGGATTCCAGTATAGTGTTCAATTTAGTATACCAACATCTGGCACTTTGCTTCAACCCATAGATGGATTTGAGCAGTTTACAGACACATTTTGAGCGATCATCAAACCCAAGGGGTTGTTCCATATAAATGTTTTCTTGTAAATCGCCATACAAAAAGGCTGTCTTTACATCGTAATGAAATACTTGTAGATTATTCATGGCAGCCACCTTTAATACTAAACGAATGGTTTCATGTCTTATGACTGGTGCAAATACCGTGTCATAGTCTTCTCCCATATGTTGGAGGAATCCCTTTGCCACTAGGCGGGCCCTGTATCGTTGTATAGTGCCCTCACAGTCTCGCTTAATCTTAAAAATCCATTTACACCCTATGGTTCGTTTGCCAGGTGGTAGTGTTACAAGTGTCCATGTGTCATTATTGCTCATTGAGTTCATTTCTTCCTTCATGGCCGCCAACCGCATTTCTGCTTCTATCTGTGGCAATTCTATTGCTTCCTTGTAGGTGGTGGGCTCCACCTGTTTACACATGGCAGCTTTCACTTGAAATCTGCTGGGTGGTTTACCTATATTACCTCTTTGTGATTGACGTGGTTGCTTAGACTCCATATGCGGAGTTAACTGCACTACCTTGCCTCCTCCACTCTGATCAGCTTGCAGGCCCTCTTCCTTCAACTCTGAGGCCATAATATCACCTTTGTTTATGGTTTCGGGTGCCTTTACAGTAACCCATTCCTTGGATATGGATATGCTTCTACAAATCAGCACTTGTTGTTTCCTGGGGAGCCATACCCGGTATGAGGACGGTATGCCAGCATATCCGAGAAAACAACCTTTTTCTGCTCTATTCGCTAGTTTGCTCTTTCTGCAGACTTTCGAAATGTGTGCCCAGCACTCAACTCCGAATGTGTTTATGTGAGAATGCTTAGGCTTTTTACCATACAACATTTCGTAGGGAGTTTTCTTGATTGGGCTGGAGTACAGTCGGTTTAACACATAATTTGCATACATAATTGCTTCACCCCAGAACCCGGATGATAGATTACAGCCATGCATCACTGCACGCATCATATCCTGAAGGCTCCGGTTACGGCGTTCCGCCGATCCGTTCTGGTGCGGAGAGCCAGGGGCTGTTAAGGAATGTTTGACGCCCCTTTCTTTAAGGTATCTCCGGAATGAGCCTGAAATGAATTCACCTCCCCTATCTGAATGAAGCTGTGCTACCTTAACTGTATGCTTTGCTTCTACCCATTTTACTAATTGCTTTAAGTTTCTTTCAGCTTCGTATTCTTCCATATTTCTTTTCTATTTGTTTATCCATAAAACCCAATAAAAAAATTCTGGTTTTAATTGAATATTTATCTTTAGAATTTTTTGCATCATCCTACCTATCTGTGCCCAAAATGATTTCGCCTGTTTACACAACCACCACATATGATAAAATGATCCTTCTTGGTGTTTACATTTCCAACAAACATTAGGAACATTGCTATACATTTTTGACAACTTTTCTGGAGTCATGTACCAACGATACATCATTTTATAAAAATTTTCTTTAAGATTGTAACATAGTGTAAATTTCAATCCTTTTTTCCACATATTTCCCCATTGATCCATTTGTATGTTATAACCAAAAAATTTTGCCCATTTTACCATACACTCTTTTACTTGTTCTTCTTCCATTTCCATTTTTAACAAAAGTTTATACATTTTTGCAATTATACATTCATCATTTGTACACAGACATATTTCAAAATCAGATTTACTTATTTCAAAACCATACATTTTCTTATCCATTTTATATCTTTACAACAATTGTAAATAGGCAAACCATTGAGAACTATATCCTTCCTTTATTAGTTGTTCTCTCTGTTTCATTATATATTCTCCATGCACATTTTCTAATAGTTCTTGATAAGTTAACCATTTCTCTTTTCCGGCCATTTCTCTTCTATAGAACGCTTCTTGACTTGAGACACATAATGGTATTTTGGAACAAAACCTTGGTTTATATCTATTCCATATTTTCAACAAAGGACGTCTTATAAAATGATTATTAAAGTCCGCATTAACTTTTACTTTGTCATACCATAGATATCCATGCCATCCCCACTTCAGGTTGTGGCCCTCCAAATCCAATAGTCTTTTGTTCCTCAGTAAAATCCATTCTTTTATCCAGACCAAACAACAAGCAGCACAATAAAGTCTCAGATTTGGTAGTCCCAATCCTCCTCTTTCTTTGGAATCTTGTAATAGTTTAAATTTAACTCTTGGTTTTTTTCCCTGCCATACAAATTTAGGAATATCTTTTTGCCATTGTTTAAAAGGTAAATCAGAGGATATTACAGGTATTGTTTGAAACAAAAACATCATTCTCGGTAATACATTCATTTTTATCACAGATATTCTACCCATTAATGACTACTGTAGTTTATCCCATCTTGACATATCTTTCTTAATCTCTGTCCATAATTTTTCATAATTATTATGAAACAACTTTGAATTTTTATTTGTCATAATAATACCTAGATATTTCAACTTTTTCTCTATTGTGAAATCTGTCTTGTCCATTAACTCTTTTTGTTCCCTTAGAGATAAATTTTTCACCAACATCTTTGTTTTTTGATTATTAATCTTAAATCCTGCTAACGGTCCAAATTCTTTTAATTTATCCATCAATACATTAATTCCTTCCAAAGGATTTTCTAATACAATCATCAAATCATCAGCAAATGCTCTCAATTTATATACTTCTTTTTTTATCTTTAATCCCGAAATCCTTTTATCTTGCCTTATATCTCTAAGCAGCACTTCTAAGACCAAGATAAATAAAAGGGGAGATAGCGGACATCCCTGTCTTGTACCCTTTTGTATTTCACATGAATCTGTTAAGCCCCCGTTGACAATTATCTGTGCCTTCTGAGATGTATAAATCGATCTAATCCATTTAATAAAATTATCTCCAAAATCCATTTGCTCCAGAACCTTAAACATAAATTTCCAATTCAAATTATCAAACGCTTTCTCAGCATCTAAAAAGATCAAAGCTGCTTGTTTATCATTTCGTTGTTCTAAATATTCCAACACATTCAAAACATTCCTGATGTTATCACATAGTTGTCTTTTAGGTAAAAAACCCGATTGATCTTCCTGGATAAATTGTTGCAATATTATTTTCATTCTTTCTGCCAAAATCATTGTAAATATTTTATAATCATTATTCAATAAAGATATCGGCCGATAATTTTTTGTTTTAGTTAGGTCCTGCTCCTCTAATGTTATATTAGCATTTTTCCAACTATCAGGAATCTTCCCCTCTTGCAAAATAGAATTCATTGTATACTGTAAAGGTAACAAGAGTTCCTCCTCTAAACATTTGTAGTACACTACTGATAACCCATCCGGTCCTGGCGCCTTTCCTAATTTAATTTTACTTTTAGCTTCAGATATCTCTCTTGACGTGATAGGGCCATTAATAGCTTGTCTCTGAAAATCTGTAATTTTAGGCAAATTCTGTTTAGATATGTACTCTTCTATTTTTTCAGAGGGAATTTCCTGACACTTGTATAAAGTTGAATAATACTGATGAAAAACCTTTTGAATTTTTGCGTTATCCGTCAACATCTCATCTCCTTCTTGTATCTTTAAAATAAGATTTTTTTGTCCTTCTTTTCTTAATTTATATGCTAACCATTTCCCTGGTTTATTTGCAAATTCAAAAGTCCTTTGTTTAGCAAAATTTATTTTCCTTTCAATTTCTCTCACTGTCAGCATTGATACTTGATTCTGTAACATTTTGATTTGATTTACAATAAAAACTTTAGTTGGATTCTTTTTCAATTCTTCCTCTTTTTGTTTTATTTCTTCCAAGATTAATTGCATTTTCTGTTGTTTCTTCTTTTTTAATTCAGAGTTGCATTTAATAAAATATCCCCTCATGAATGCTTTACTTGTATCCCAAACAATATTTTCATCTGTTCCTTTATGTAAATTATGTTCAAAAACCTCTTTTAATTTCTTCTTACATTCTTGTACTACTTTATCATTCTGTAATAAAGATTCATTTAGTCTCCATCTAAATCCAAGATTTTTCTTTTTAAAAGTTAATATCACAGGATTATGATCAGAGAAAGTTTTTGGTAATATGTCCATCTTGGAGATGTCTTTCACTAGATTTTTAGACATCCAAATCATGTCAATCCTCGAGAATGCTTTGTGTCTTTCTGAAAAATAAGTGAATTCCTTTGCGTTATCATTTATGTATCTCCAGGTATCCACCAATTCTAAATGTTCCATCAACTCAAAGCAAATCTTCGGTAATTTACCCTGTGTCTCTTTAATGTTTTTCTCAGAAAGTCTGCCACTTTGTGGTGAGATTACTCCATTCCAATCACCCATAACACACCAGTGATCATATGAGAAATCTAACAATTTTTCCATAAGTCCCGTGTAAAACCTTGTTTTATCTTCATTGGGGGCATAGATACCCACTATCAAAATTTTTATCCCCTGTAAGGTAATTTCAACCCCCACAAATCTGCCACTATCATCCGATAATATCAATTTAGGAGACAATTGTGGGTTAATATAGAGAACAACACCATTTATTTTTTTCAATCCAGCCGAAATAAATTCTTCACCCAAATTTTTACAAATCAAATATTTGGAATCTTTCTTCTTGATGTGAGTTTCTTGTAAACAAATTATATCCAATTTTAATTTTTTCAAATAGTGAAACACTTTCTCTTCTGCGGAGTATTGGCTCCATTTATATTCCAAGTTAGATATTTGTAATCCATCTTCAAGCGTGTGTTTTAGAAAAGTCTGTACCTGTTGCTCCCATTGATCCATCCTCTTCTTTTCCTTCCTCTGCCTGTTCCTGTTGACTTTGTTTAATTTTGTCTTCTTCCATGTCTTTTGAAGCTTTTCTCAAGAAATCCCTTGCTTTTTGAACTGTATTCAATCGATACTTCTGTTGTCTAAATGTAAATATCACTCCTTCAGGAACATCCCATCTAAATTGGATTTTGCATTGTTTAAGTTTTTCTGTAAAGAAAGCATATTCTTTTCTCTTGCTTAAAAGTCTAATAGGAATTTCCTTCATCACAAGTATTTCCTTGCCATCAATTTTAAGGGCATTGTTAAAATGTTGTTGTAAAACCATATCTCTGGTCCTCTTTTTTACAAAATGGACAAGCACATCTCTTGGAATTTTTTTCATTATTGCATATCTGGAATTAATTCTGTAAACTTTGTCTATTTCAAATTCCATCAAATCTTCATTCCAATCCAAAAATTTTACCAAGGCGTTAACAATTTTATCTCTGATATCTTCACCTGTTTCCTCAGGAATTGCACGAAATCTCAAACAATGTTCTTTATCTCTAAGTTCCATCACAGCCATATAGTCCAAGTTTTTTTCCAGTTCCACATTTAATATATCTGTTCTGTTCTCCAAGGTTTGCACCTTTCCTTTAGTATTTTTTACATCCTCAGTTACTTGTCCAATTGTATCTTTAATCTCGTCCACTTCTTTTCTCATATGGTCCTTTATATCTTTCAGTTCTTGTTGCATTTTGCCAAATTCAGCTTTCATCTCCTGTCTGTCCTGTATCATTTCTTGTTTCAGGTCATTAATCCCATCCATTATTTTCTGAAGCATATCTGGGGAGATAGCCCCTTCCTGTACATCAGTTGAACCTCTTCGCTCCAGAGCCTTAGCTGTTTTCCTGGTTGTCATTCTTAAAATAAGCCTTTAATTTCTAATATTAACCACTGTTCCCAAACATAAAGGCAGTCTATTTCTTTTTTTTCCAACAACAAAAGAGTTAATATTCCAAGCCTGTTGACTTCTGGCCAGCACAGTTCTTATCTCCCTCACGTCCAAGAATGCAAAACAAATTTGGTTCACAGCACCGAACAATTAGTAACATACACGAACAGCAGATTCGTCCAAAGAAAGTAGTCCAAGAAAAAATAGTCCCAGATATATATCAATCAAATAATCATCTAAATTAGAGTTTCTCATCGGATAAGTTGCCCCTCATCCGTTTTAATCTTTATAATTCCAAATTCAGGCCAGCTTTTTGCCATAAGAAAATTAAAATAAGTTGTTTAAATTTTCTTTCCTCCTCCTTAATTCCTTGTGTAAAAGAGAAAGTGTAACTCACCCAGGTATTTTAGTTGCTGATTCTTAAACAAATCTCTTTTGCTGTAGTAATTTATGCCAAATGATAAGATTAGACAGAAGGAGGCTCGCCCGTTATAGATCGTTTTTTTAAAAAAATAAACGTCTCGCTTTTTTCAGCCCAGCTTGCTGGATGTCCTGACTCCGTCCTCGGGCTTAACGGATTCATGTGAAATACAAAAGGGTACAAGGCTGTTAGACTTCCCAGAAGGATTGCTCCGCCTGTGGCTGCCTCTGAGAGAGCTCTGTCTCAGAGGAAGCTTTTTTCAGTTTAAAACCAGTCAAGAGGAAACTTTGACTGGTGTAATGTTCTCCCAGGCAAGGGTGAACCGAAGAGATTATCCACAGAAACTTCATTAGGCTGTCGGTGGCTGGAATTGATCAGGAATCTCCTGGGAAAGAAATAGTTTGTATGTGTTCATGCATGCTTATTCCCTCTGTTAAGCGCGTTTGAAATAGTTTTCTCGCGAGTAGAACCTTACTGCCTGCTGTGGTTTTAATATGAACACTCCGCAGCGCCTCCCAGACCTCTCTTGCAGTTTCCGCTTCTCTTACATACAGTAGCTGAGAGTCTTGTACTCCAAGTATAATAGTGGCTCTTGCCTTCTGGTCTTGGCATTGCCATTCCTCCGTGGGGTTATTTGGTGTGTCTGTCTCAATGACATGCCACAGGTCCTCACGGATTAGCAGCATCTGCATCTTTATCCGCCAACTTGTGTAATTCGTGTCGTTCAGAAGCTCCAACGGCATTCCTGAGGTGTAGGACATTGCCATACTGGCTTCTCCAGGAGCTATAGCTTGACCACGGTTTGTCCTGCTGGTTTGCCCTTCTTTCAAGCGTGTTCTGGCTTACCGGTACTGTGGGTTAGGCCATGCAGTCTGGGCCCATAACCCTTAATGTTAGTGTATTTGCACAGCCCGTTACCAAGTACCAGGTAGTGTAGAATAAGTGCCAGACACACAGTGAAGAGCTTCAAGTAAGAAGGACTTTATTGGCATGCAGCACAACATAGGTCCTATACGTTTTGTCCAAATCACTCACTCACATAGATCACCAGCAAACCGCTCAGCATCAATACCTTGCTTCCTTTTTTCTCCCCCACACAGGCTGCTATCTTTCACATTGCTTTATTGGCCTAGGTGCACAGAGATAATCTCCTGCAGCTGTGTCTCTAACATTCACTGAGCTGTTCACTCAGCCTCCACGTTAACCCATTCCTATCCTGTTTTCCTAGAGGATCAAAATACTCACTTTACCGGTAACACTGGAGTCCAACCATATAGGGGGCTACAGGTTTCCTACCCCTGCTTTAAGTATCTGTTCATTCATTACTTCAGCAATGTGGAAGCTGTTGCAGTATCTCCTTCCCACACTGGCCCAGTAATGTAGATAAGATGGGGGAAGCCACCAGCATACATGGTTTAAAGAGTTGTTTTCATGGTATCAAACTGGCCTCTGGAAGGTAAAAGCCAATCCTTTTGCCAAACTTGGTTCAGTAGTGATGCATGTGGTGGGGTGGGTGATGGGGTAGACCTCCTTCCTCTCCAACATTACTATTGCTTACCTGGATGTAGCTGGGGTGAGGGGTAGTGAGGTTGGGGCCATGAAGTTGCCTCACCAACATTTCATTCCAGCCTCATCCAGATAAGCAGCAGTGACATCTGTGTCAGGAGAGCAGCTTCACTCCATTGTGTATTCTGTTACTGGCTTGGTTGACTGATCAGCATTGCTGGGGCCCTTGGGCATCAGCTTGCCCTGGGCCCTGGCGTGTGTGCATGTGTGTGTGTGCACGCGCCCCCCACCTACCTGTCTGCTGTCTTTTACCATTACCCTTAATGAAGATGGCGGCCGCAGTTTCCCTAAGGGGATGACTCCTCCGCCACCATCTTTGTTGATGGCATGCATGCGTGCTACGCACGTACATCTCTGCCATCAACTAAGATGGCGGCAGGGGCTTCAGTACCGTAGGGAAACCGCGGCAACCATCTTCATTAAGGGCAATGGTAAAAGACAGCAGACAGGTAGGTGGGGGTGTGGGGGGGCACGGATTGTGGAAGGGGAATGGAAGGGCGGCTGAGGGCCCCCCTGTAGCTCCAGGGGCCATCGGGCCAGTGCCCCACCTGGCCACCCTTTAGAACCGGCCCTGAGCATTACTCCAAGGATAAGTGCTTTCTCTTGCTCAGCATTCTTGACTTCTGACTTTTAAACCTTCGGTTACCTTTAAGTTAGGGTGGCAACACATGTATTGATTAGTTACATTTGGCCATTTCCCATGGGTAATTGGTCTCTCTTCAAAACACAGATACATACTGGAGAAGTGTAACTAAAAATGCTGCATCCACCTATGTGGCATAGACAGATCATATCTCAGTGGCTGAGTACTTGATTTGCATGCACAAGGACCTGAGGGAACAGGGCTATGAAAGATTTCTGTCTGAGGATCTGGTAGCCACTGTCATTCACAGGAGATGATACTGGGCTTCATAGACTATCAGAGCAATCCAAACTATAGGAAGCCAGAAAAAAAATTACACTGGGGTAAATTATGCTGGGGTAATTTACCCCTATTCCAAACCCCTTTCAGGAGCAAAGCTACTCCTGGCTGAGTCTGGCAGAGGGAAAACAAACTTTTAAAATAAAGTGTGACTTACGCCACCATTTTTACAAGTGTAACTTTTGCTGGGTTACTAGGTCATGTTACTGAGGTGAATGGAATTTTGAATAGGGGTAAGTCTCCCTCTGCCTTGTCATACCCCTGCCACTTCCCTAGAATGCCTCTTTTGGGGGAGTTTGGATTGCTCCCTAAACAATTTTTCTTCCTGTGTTTCTCATCATCAGATGATTTGAAATGGTTTTCTTTAAAGAGGGGGATTTGGGGTTAGCCTAGTTTCTATATTCACCCATTAGTTATATACTAGAAGACTACATGAAAAGCTCCAAGCTCTTTGTTACAAGAGAGCCTGTTACAAGTCTTCAACCTTGAAAGAGATCCATAGAGATTAACCTCTTAAGGAGTGGTTATCTCATATAGCATCTTTAGCCTCAGGTTGATGTGATGAATAATTGAAGTATGCTGGGTAATTAGGTGAATTTTAACATTTTAATATAATCCACTTCAGCCTGCAGTCAAGCTTCTCAACAACCTAGGAAAACATTCAAGGATGCAAATTATCACAAAAATTATGACAACACTGGACAGAAATAGAGCACAGTTTGTTTTTATTATTCCTTATTATTCAACAACAACAACAGCTTTATTTGCTCTTAGCCATAGGCCATAGCAAGGCCTTTAGTACTACAACAAAATATACAATAGCGTGTTGACACATCTAAAATATAAAACACGGTTAAAAATTCAGTGGTGCTGGCTTTTACAATATTGGGCTCTGATACTTTTTGCAGCAAGTGCAAAGTTTGCTACTGCCAATATAGTTTTGCTATAATTATCCGAAAGCAGGTTGGCTATTAAGATATCAGGAGAGAGGCCAACTCTAGGAGCTATAAAGGGTGCTAAGAATTTATATCTGGGGTCATTATATAAGGGGCAGTTTACCATATAATGGACCAGATCTTCGATCTCCTTGTTTCCGCAGATGCAGAAACGATCAGATCTCGGGACCCCTTTATATCTGCCTTCCAAAAAGGCTGTGTTCATAGTCTGAAATCTGATTTTGGTATAGGCTCTACGTAACTTCGGATTGGTAAGAATAGCAAAATAAGGTGCAACAATGTGGTTTAGTTTGAAAAGAGTAAACCATTTTGAGAAGGAGGATGACTCGATAAGAAGCCTGTCTTGCACTTCGTGAAAGTCCCAGGGCATGGCCTGAATAAAATAGCACCCTTGTTGAAGTTAAGCACCGCTGTGTCTGGACAGTGCCTGGATGAAAGACTGACTGGAAATCCTGAGTTCTTTCATGCAAGAAAGGCAAAGAACAACTATCAGCACCTGGTAAAATTCAGAATCAGCTAATGTGACATTTGCAGATGATGAACAACGACTCCTACAGAACTTCTGCCAGTTAACGTAGACAATACTGGGCTAGATAGACAAATAGTCTGACCTGGTATATAGCTGCTTCTTAAAGTTTGCACTATTGAAGTTTTGTAATAAGTTCTAGTTAATGTTTTGTCCTCTGTGTCATCATTCAGATCATGTTACTCATATGCCCAGTTTTCTTAAGCTTGCTCTCTCCCTGTCTGCTCAATATTAAATAGCAAGAAGAGAGATATTTAAAGTTAGAGTGACCTTCTTATGGCATGACATGCTCTTTTTGAAAGGGCAGTTCAGATTCGTTGCCAGAATCATTAAAGCTGCAGAACTGTCTTGGCTTGACATCAGATACAGTGAACTGTCTGGAGAAAAAAACATTTCAGTGTCTGTTAAGGGAATGTTCTCAATGTGATGTTTTAAAATCTTTTCTTGAAAGCAGTTACATTTTCCCCAGAAGAGCTATCTCTTAAAATTTTTATCGCTGATTGTTTGTCACAGGCAAATTTTGGTTGTTCTTCCAAGCAATGCTATCACTACATTTCTGCTCTTTTTTAAAAAATGATAACCTATTTTTCTGTCAAGTATCACACTGAATGCTGCAGTCCTTTACCCAATGAATTCAGTGGGATTTCCTTCTGAGCAGATATGCATAAGATTGCACAGTCCTATGCACATTGACTTAGATGTCCCACTGTTTTTAATAGGCCTTACTCACAGGTAGGGATGTCAGTGAATTCTGACAAAAACGGAATTGGTAGCAGAAATTACCAATGTCGCTTATTCCTTCCATGTTTGGAACAGAAATCAATCCACTGAATACAATTGCTATTTGTTGTTATTTGTTGCTTTCAGACTGCAAATGATACATAACTGACTATACACCCCCCTTTACATTACATTTCCTTTGCATTGAAATGCATGAGGTGGAATAATGGAATGACAATGTAATTTACTTAATTTCACCACAGCGGACAGCAGGATGAATAACAGTTTTTAGTGGAAGACAAACTGTCATGGATTGGAAACAGTGTTGCATGTGACAAATACAAGGCACAATGGAAAAGGATGCCTACGTACATCCTGACTCACAGGTGCACGTAAGACTGCAACCTTACACAGCCCTCTTTAGGGGTTGGTTTTTTTTAGATTAAGTAAACATGCAAACCGGTGGAGGGATGAATATGCAATCTCTGTCCCTCCCTCCCTTGCTCAATGTCCACATGTTGGAGGGTGAACTTGTAAACTTGTAAAGTGAAGGACATGGTCCCCATGCATTTTAGAGCCCTGGAAAAATCAAGGTTCTAAAATATGTGGGGAGCCTCCACTAGTATAAGAGGCCCCCACTTCAGACAGTGACCCTACAATTTGTGGAGGGCAAAAATAGTGATGGAGCTAGCACGCTTATCCCTGCTGCCCCCCTTCCCATGTGTTCACTTAACATAGAATCAGAATGCCTAAAGAGAGTTATTCACTAATAGACAAAAAAACCTTGTGGTTTAAGAAGGCACCTAAAGCCAACAGTTATTTCTATCAAACTTTAAAAAGCAGGGGAACTGGGCAGCTATAGTGAATGCACCAGGGGAGCAGCAGACCTGAACTCCTCTCTGAGATATTGGACTGCCCTACACATTTGTCAAAATGCAAACACAATTTGGGTTGGTCTTTCACAGTCCAATCCACTTGCTGTGTTGCTTGGAAGAATTTGGTAACATGTGCCTCTGAGCATTTGGTGAGTGGTGGCAATACCTGCCATATCCAAAGATGGAGAATTACATTTTTGTATGTTTGTTGGTGTTCTTCTTACTTTGCTTCATTCCTGTGTTACTATTGTTTCTACAGAGAATCTAATCTAAAAAAAAATTTCTCTCATTATTCATCCTAGGAACCTGTGTCAAATTTATTTTTTATTACTTTCAAAGCCTTTTTATTGGTCAATGTCATATGATGGTGAAGACAGCCTTTTGTGTTTCAAATGGGAGGTTATGTTCTATTTCTAGTCTATTAACAGTTGAATCTGAAACTGCAGTTTGATGTAAAATCAGACTGATTACAATATGTTGCTACTTCAGGAATAACTCTAGCTGTTGGGAAAAACAAATGTAGCCTGCCCAAGATGTATGTTTTCAGCCTGCTATATTTAAACCACTTTATTTAAGGCAAGGTGGGCATGGCCATTAAAAACATAGAGCACACCTAGAATTTTGCTAGAATATATTTCACCTCCCACTGTTTTATCTTGTGCAAACTGAGACACTCTTGATGTCCACTGGGGACTATTCTGCAGAATAGTGTTGAGGCCCAGTTCCCCCAGGTGGATCAGGGAGAGGTGTTGGAGGAGGAGGAGGCTTTCGAGGACACTGAGGGAGGGGGAGATGCTGACAGCCCGGAAATCCCACAGACAGCCTGCCCATGGACGTAGCTCCCGCTCTGACTGCAAGCACTCCAACAGCCCTTGGCAAGCAAACTCTTGCCAAGGGAGGGGAGGGAGGGCAGAGGGAAGGAAGGGGATGTTAAATTGAAAATTTGCCAGGCCTGGCAAACAAGAGATCTTCTGTATCTTTAAAAGTTGTGCAGGAGCAAGGGAGAATTCCACCTTGTGGTTTTTCCCATTATAGAGTTGCAAGAACACCTGCACTTGGCAAAATACAGGATCAGTCTCAGGCCATGAACCTGGCAACCCTAGTCCTTGCCTAGCTCTAGCTTCTCTAACAGAACTCGTGCTTTTCTAGGCAATCCTAACTCCACTTACCTGTGAGTGAGCCCCATTGAATTGAGATTTACTTCTGAGTAGACATTTTTTAGAATTACAGTGCGAGCCCTCAGATTCTCTCCCCCTTCTCTCTTCACTAACTTTTTGATTACTGCTTCCTTCTGCCCTTCTCTCAAAATAGTAGTTTTCACTTGTCTGATCCCACAAGAGGATTTAACTCCATTTAAATTTGTAAAACAAACTCTTTTTTTAAAATTCAATTTAATTGAATTTAAACAGTTCACTCCTAGCTCTAGTTTGCTGACAAGTCTCTCTCACATTTTTAGGCACTCCATTTACCTGGGAGTAAGCCCCGCTGAACTCAGTGCGATTTACTTCTGACATTTTTCCTCCTTTCCTCCCTTCAAGCTCATTGCTAGCACACAGAAGCTCTGCTCCACTTACCTGCGAGTAAGCCCCACTGAACTCAGTAGGATTTACTTCTGAGTAGACATTTTTAAAATTCAAATATGAATTCTCCAAAGCTTTCCCTTTCCCCCATTTTGTCTCCTTCCTTCCCTCAAACTCAATAATTGCCAGCGCACAGAAGCACTGGACTCAATGGGACTTACCTCTGAGTAGACTTTTAAAAAATTGCAGTGAGTCCTTCAAAGCTCTTCCCCCCCATTTGTGCCTCTCCCCCCCATTTGTGCCTCTCCCCCCCATTTGTGCCTCTCCCCCCTGTTCTTTGCCTCTTTCCTTCCCTCAAGCACATTCATTGCTTCAGGCTGGTCTCCTTTCCCTCGTTCATGCCCTTGTCTCCATTTTAGCCTTATTCCTCTTTCCCGCACTCACTTCATAGCTCCAGCAATTGACATTTCCTTGAGCTCATTCCTGATTAGCAGTACTCCTGCTGCTGCTCCTAGAACAAAGCCTCAGGCTGTCCCCAGGGAGAAAAACTAATTGCTCCCGATCAGCTCCACATAGACAGCATGCAGGGAGAATCAACAAGTATACACCTAGTGCTTTTTCAAATCACCATGTGCAAACTTTTTCTCAAGAGCAGCTGTACCCAGGTACAGGGGGCTTCTACCTGGGTACAGAGTGACATGTGAATACCCCCAAAGAAAATCCTATTCATAGGGTAACCATAAGTTGGGATCAACTTGAAGGCAGTCCATTTCCATTTTCAAAGATGATTGCACAGAAGTAAATCCCACTGAGATCAAAAAGTATGCAACTGATCAAACCCACCTTCCCTTCTTCTTCTTCCTGTCTCCTCCAACTTGTCCCTCCCGTCCCCTCCCATCCCCCTCCCCATGGTCAGTTTTACCTATCTTAAGCATGATTGCACGGGAGTAAGTACCACTAAATTCAATAAGCATGCAAATTATCAAACCTGCCCTCCTCTGCCCCTTCCTTTGCCCCTCCCCCTCCACTCCCCTCCTTCCCCATCCCCCTCCTTCCACTCCCGTCTCCCCTCCCTTTTTCCTTCACTCTCCTCTCCCCACCCTCTGCTCCTCCCCCATGGTCAGTTTTACCTATCCTAACAATAATTACATAGGAGTAAATCCCATTGAACTCAATAAGCATGCAAATAATCAGAACTAGCTTTCCCCTCCTTCCCCCTCCTCTCCCTCCCCCCTCCTCTCCCCTCTTCCTTCTTCCTCCTTCCTTTCCTACTCCAGCCATCCCTTCCTCCCCCCCGGTCAGTTTTACCTATCCTAAGCATGATTGCACAGGAGTAAATCCCACTGAACTCAATAAACATGCAAATGATGAAACCTCCCCTCCTCCTCCCCTCCTGCCTGATGCCATCTGTCTCCTCCCTTCTCCATCCCCTGTGGTCAGTTTTATCTATCGTAAGCATGATTGCAGGGGAGTAAATCCCACTGAACTCAGTAAGCATGCAAATAATGAATCCATTCTCAGCAGACTTGCACAGGATCCCATTTCTTACCTCCTGGTTTAAAAAGCAGAGAAATTCACTAATAGGCAAAAAACCTTGTGGTTTAAGAATGTACCTATAGCCCACAAATATTTCTATCAAACTTTAAAAAGCAGGGAAATTGGGCATCTATAGTGAATGCACCAGGAGATCTGGAGACCTGGTCTCCTCTCTGAGATATTGGACTGCCCTACATATTGGTCAAAATACAAACACAATTTGGCTTGGTCTTTCACAGTCCAATCCGCTTCCTGTGTAGCTTGGAAGAATTTGGTAACATGTGCCTCTGAGCATATGGTGAGTGGTGGCAACACCTGCAATCAGCCCAAATAATAGAAACAAGGCATGTGCTGTGCTGATCTTGTTTTAGCAGCATTATTCAGACAGTTGACATAGTTGAGATAGTAACTTTAAATATGTCTGATTTCCTTTGCAATTTCAATGAAGTTTCTTATAGGAAATCATTTTCTTTTGCTTCTGTTGCTGTGAACATGTGAAGTGCAGCAACACTTTTCAAAATTTACACTAAAAAAACTCAAAAATAATTGTGGAATAATGGCACTGACTATTCTGCAGAATAGTCTCCAGTGGACATCAGGAGTGTCTCAGTTTGCACAAGATAAAACAGTGCAAGGTGAAATATTTTCTAGGTGTGCTCTATGTTTTTAATTGACTGTGCCCACCTTGCATTAAATAAAGTGGTGTAAACATAGCAGCCTGAAAACATGCATCTTGGGCAGGCTAAGTTTGTTTTTTCCAACTGCTAGAGTCATTCCTGAAGTAGCAACATATTGTAATCAGTCTGATTTTACATCAAACTGCAGTTTCAGATTCAACTGTTAATGCATCCAAAATAGAAATAGAACATAACCTCCAATTTGAAACACAAAAGGCTGTCTTCACCATCATATGACACTGACCAGTAAAAAGGCTTTGAAATTAATAAAAATAAATTTGATACAGGTTTCTAGGATGAATAATGAGAGAAATAACATTTTTTAGATTAGATTCTCTGTAGAAACAATAGTAACACAGGATGAAGCAAAGTAAGAACACCAACAAACATACAAAAATGTAATTCTCCATCTTTGGATATGGCAGGTATTGCCACCACTCACCATATGCTCAGAGGCACGTTACCAAATTCTTCCAAGCTACACAGCAAATGGATTGGACTGTGAAAGACCAAGCCAAATTGTGTTTGCATTTTGACAAATGTGTAGGGCAGTCCAATATCTCAGAGAGGAGATCAGGTCTCCTGCTCCCCTGGTGCATTCACTATAGCTGCCTAATTTCCTTGCTTTTTAAAGTTTGATAGAAATATCTGTGGGCTATAGGTACGTTCTTAAACCACAAGGTTTTTTTGCCTATTAGAGAATCAGAACATAGCATGAACAAATATTTATATATGCATGACTATCAATGATGTTTATTATTTACACAACCTGTAAATATATTTGTAGTGCAATCCTATGCATGTTTACTCAGAAGCAAGTCCCAATGTATTCAATGGGGCTTACTCAAACACGGAAGTGTGCACAGAACTGCAACCTCAAGGAATTTCACTCACCCAATACAAAATTTGGAATCATGCCACTTTAAGCTGTTTTGCAACTGTTTTATACTTGTTTTTATGGTTATTGGATTTTAAAGGGATTTATTTCTTTTTGTGAGCTGCCTTGGTTTCCAGTCATCAACCCTACCTTACAGGGTTGTTGGAATGGAGATGTCAAATACATACTGTATACCCCATATCAGAGCTTGGAAAAGTTACTTTTTTAAACCACAACTCCCATCAGCCCCAGCCAGCATGGCCACTGGATTGGGCTGATAGGAGTTGTAGTTCAAAAAAGTAACTTTTCCAAGCTCTGCCCCATATAATATGTACTGCCCTCAAGTCGATTCCAACTTATGGAGACCCTATGAATAGGGTTTTCATGAGGCTGAGAGGCAGTGACTGGCCCAAGGTCACCCAGTGAGCTTCATGGCTATGTGGGGATTCAAACCCTGGTTTGCCAGGTCATAGTCCAACACCTTAACCACTACACCACACTGGCTCTCATAGTTTATTCTCAAAACTAGTTGATCGTTGCAGAACCTTGTTTACAAAAATAAAACCAGTAATAGTTCTCTACCAAATAAAAGTAGTGACACCTAGGTAAGCCATCCCTAATTGTTTTAAAAAATAGGATTAGAGAGGGAGAGAAAATTTACAACACACACACAATCCTTTGCTATGCTCACTCAAAAGCCGTATTGATTTATAGCACAATCCTAACCATGTCTACTCAAAAGTAAGTCCTATTGAATTCAATGGTGTTTACTCCTGGTATGTGGGATTAGCATTTCAACTTTACTGCCAGAAAAGTCAGTACAGGATTAAAACTTTGAGTTGGGAAGGTTTTCAAAGTAGGCTATGACCTAGACAAATACATTGCCCAGTCCAGAAAAATTTAAAGTTGTTTGATTCCTCATAATTAGAAAAGCATAACACATTGTAATGGCATTTAGATCTCCTGCACACTAAAGAAAAAGAAACTTTAGCTTACTCAGTTTATGAGATGTTCAGACAAATGGGAAAAAAGCAACAGTTTTCTGAACTTGTAGTGGGTTCTAGCTATTGCCTGGAGGTCAACAAATCCCTTGTCAATCATAACCCTGACTTCACATATTGGCTACAAACCTGAAAGGGTGCAATCAGAGCAGCCAGATATGAGCTCATTTAACAGAAGTTGTAGGGGGGTGGCTGACATTTTTGAACCAGACTACCTAGACACTTTTTAAAAAATGACAGCTGAGAGTCCAGAAATTGAGGTGACTCACCCAGAGACCTAGAGAAGAGCCCCAAAATCCAGAGTCTCTGGGCAAAATCTGGAGAGCTGGCAACCCTAGTTTGCAGCCTCTCTAGCTGCCTAGGCTTCCTGATCTGAAAAAGACAAGTCATGATGTCGTTCCCTGGGCTTTGATTGAAGTTCAGGAAGCCAGGGAGAATGGCTGCTAAAACCTTTAGATCAGTGCAGTCACTGATTGTGTTTTTAAGGGAAATAGTTTTTCCTTTTTTTAAAAAAAAAACACCTTTCCACATTGATTTATTTATAAATAAAATACTTCATTTTTTAAAAAAAATAGAGATAACAACAAACAGCTGCCAGATGCATGGTGCACAGCTTCCTAACACCCTCATGGGGTTTTTAGGGATCACAGGCGGACTACCGAATGTAGACCACAAGACAGATGATTTGTAGAATAAAAGAAAAGACATCCACAAAACCCTTGGCTGCCTCAATAGTAAGGCAAATGCCACAAACCCCTTACACCACACCAATGAGAATTTCACCAACATTTCCTCTCCTCTTTGCTGACAGTTATTTTTCTCATTGATAGAGAATGGTAAAAATAAAAATAAAATAGGAGGAGGAAATTTGCACAGCTCTAGTTTTTAATACTGAGACTAGCAAAAGTTCTGTGTTTGCGCTGTGTTTTACATCATTGCAACCTGGGCTGTGTTTCAATAATCATATTTTTGGAGCAATAGCAGTAATTTCCTTCTTGCTGCTCCCATGGCATGGCCTCTGTCCAGCACTGGAAGTCTGATAATGTAATGGTGAAAGAAGAGAAACTCTCTTCTTGAGCATTTTGTTAATTTTAGCTTTTTGACTTCATTCCATAAGGGTACTAGGAGTTACTAGGAGTTAAGACACTGTCCCCTTTTCTCTACATTGATTGGGTTGGACAGAGCCTACATGCATACAAAGGGTTGGATCCAGAGAACAGTGAGCGGAACTCTGCTCAGACCATGTGACTTGCATGCCTCTACCCTCCCACTAGAACCCCCTGCCTTCCTCAAAAAAAGTTGCCCCTGAGAGTCAAGGGACCTTCTGGAACAGCTTGGGATAGAGCATGGAGGCCCACAGTGGGATGGGATAAATCAGTAGTATTGGAAAGAAATGCCTTTCCACTCATGCAAGATGCCTTTAGATCCAAGCTATTATTTCTCCCCTGCAGTTTTGCAAGCTATAGATCATGTGGGCAGTTTCTATGCAGATGACTTGATCAACACATGGAATTTGGGGGGGTGAAGTCAGTAGGTATGGTCCTCCTGCTTCCTCCATATGTTGATTGCACAGGAGTATGGTGATGGAGTTGTGAAATGAACCAAAGCAGATTGCAGGCAGCTTGGATTTGAGTTGTATATTTTATTTATTATACTATGACTTTTACTTCACTTTTTTGAAAAAAAAAAGTTACTTTCTAAAAAGACAAGAAAGACTGGAAATCTAAAATGTTTAATATATCAGATTTGTTCGTTTGAAAGCTTCATTTAAAAAAATACCTGCAGAAGAAGGAATCAGATGTACTGCATACATAATAGCATTGTTGGTGCTGCTTATTACCCATTTATGAGGCGGATGATTTCCTAGGACAATGTTTGAAATGTAGCTTAATCATCTTGGTTAGAGCACAGTATAATGTTTATACTGCTCTTGTCTTCCAGTTGTTTCCACAGTGTCCTCTTGTACACTTCGATAAGGTGTGAGAGTAAAAATGAATCCTGGATGGATAGAAAGAGGATGATAGAGATATTCAGGTACAGAATGCAAAGTGGTGGCAAACCATTAGGTGTTTCCAGTTAAACATCCATCTCTGATTATGCCTCTAGCTGTAAACCTTTTAGAATGCTGTGATGCTGGCAGCTATTTTGTAGTTAATGTGACAAAGAAAGAGGTATACTCCAAGGACAGAGACAAGGCAAACCACACATTTCCACAATCAGGTTGTGAGTTGCTGTCTCATCCTTTTCTTACTCCTGACAGAGGCCTTGTCTAAAACTGGTATTTCCCTCATGTAGATTACATGTAGTTTGAAACTGAGACTGGAACACACAACATGGGTGTTCTAATGATGCATATACATAGGAATGGTGACTCATTTTAAACTTGATGTCACCTACGTCTAACTCTACATGGGTAGGTTTTTTCAGCATATTGTACTTTTAAATCTTTCTAGTTTCTCACATGCAGGGCTGACACAGAGAATCAGTTTGGTGGATTAATTCAATCCGTGCTGCCATTTTGTTCTTGCATGTGTGAAAGTGCCTGTGTGGCAAACTGGCGGTATGCACCTGCCCAGCCCTTCTAATAATGCTCTAGAAGGCACATAGTTAGTTGTGTGCATTTTCTCATACAGCTCAGGGAGGCATGCCAAAATGTTTTCTATGTTCACATCCAATTTGCACAGAAAAAAATGGCTGAATATATTGGAAAATACGTTCCAGAAGGAATCAGATAAACCAGCTTTATATTTAAATTAAAAAAAAAACAGTCTCTGGACTTGGAGAAATGTTGACTACCCAACTCAGCTATTAGGGATGGACTCCAAGGCTGCAACTCTACATGCACAATGAGCATGGTGGAATCAATGGAACAGGATAAGATTGTACTTCAAGTCTGACTGAGGATGTCAACAGGAGTAGGCCCAAGGGAGAGGAGGTTCCCTCAGGGTCCTCCCCCCACAACTATAACTGTAACTGTGATTTTGTGAGATCACACTTTGTGTAGTGTATTGGCCCTCCAGGCTTGCCATACCAGGAACTGCTGAGTTAGCCCCAGGCTGTGGCAGTTTCAGTTACAGGCCTGCCTTACAAGCAGCACCATGCTGTGGGCCTTGTTGTCTGTATATAATTAGTTATAGTAAAGTTCTTGTTATTGTTAGATCCTCTGTGTGGCCTCTTCCTTCATGATACTTTTCACTGGCGATGAGGATGGGATACTGAGGCATACAGTGTTTTCTTCATGCATTAGAGGCTTAAAGGGAGAGAACATTTCTCCTTAGGCTGGATTAGGACATCAGCTTGGGCCTTGTGGAAACCACTGCAAAGCACTCCAGGTCAGTGTGTATCTTGTGGCCACCCAAGGGCATCTTGAAGAATTTAATCCTGCATATCCCAGCAAGTAGGAAAGTTATGCAGCCAGGCTGGAGTTTTACTTGGAAGCAAATGGCATTACAGAGTCAGAGAAGAAGCGTGCTGTGTTACTCAGTGTCTGTGGGCTGGGCATCTTTGACCTAGCCCAGGCCCTCGTAGCACCAGCAAATATGCTAATACATCTTATGAGGATATCCTGAATGGTTTACAAGGACATTTCTCTCCAAAATTCTCTCAACAGAGAATGTGTCACTGTATGTTGCTGAACTTAGACGCATGGCAAAACACTGCAATTTCCCAAATCTTGAGGAGATGCTGTGTGATTGCCTGGTCTGTGGGTTGCATGATGAGGGTCTACAAAAGTGTCTGTTTGCAAAAGGACAGCTCACGGTCAAGACTGCATTAGAGGAAGCTCTGGCTACAGAAGCAGCAGCAGCAAGC
This sequence comes from Rhineura floridana, assembly GCF_030035675.1. Lineage (NCBI taxonomy): Eukaryota > Metazoa > Chordata > Lepidosauria > Squamata > Rhineuridae > Rhineura > Rhineura floridana. The sequence goes on along the minus strand of NC_084484.1, from coordinate 67,586,114 downwards.
GCCCGAGAAGTGAGCTTGGCAAGAAACTCACCCTGTTCAGAAACCCAGCTGGCTAAAGATTCAAATCAACAACTTCTAGAGATCCACAGGCTGCATTGCAAATGCTCATCAACCAGAGTAGGTGCTGCAGGACCTCCGAGATCCAGACAAGTTTCTCCAGTGAAATATAAGAGCTACGGCAGATCCCATGAACCCGTTTCAAAGGTGCACAGTGTTGGTATTGTCAAAAAGTTGGGCATATTGAGTGAGTATGCCAAGCCAAAGTGGCAGCAGCCACCCCCAAAAGTGTGGTGCAAAGGAAAACACCATCAAGGACACAAAGCAGTACCACACACACTGTACAGAAGTTTTCCACATATGACAACACAGAGGAGGTGATTAACCACATCAAGCCAGGGTTGCAGTACTCCGCCAATGTGAGGAACATGAAGGTGACAGTCACCGTCCAGGGCACTACATGTACCATGGAAGTTGATTTGGGCTCAAGTTATACTATCATCTCATTGGAAACCTACCAGCAAATATTTCCTTGTGGGGGCCCACAAATTGTTCCTTTCCACTCCAAGCTTACTGATTACCAGGAAAATCAGGTTCCAATAAAGGGTGTGTGAAGTTGAGGTGCATTACCAAACTTTCCATGGAAATTTACAGTTGTTGGTTGCTCAAGGGCATTGCACCAGTCTCCTTGGCTTAGACTGGTTTGAGCCATTGGGCATTGCTCCCATGGGGGTCCACCAGATTGGTGAATCATTATAGGATAGCATCCTAAATTATTTCAAAGCTGTTTTTGACAAAGGTCTTGGGAAATATAAATGGCCTCCTATTTTGTTGTTCGTGGATCCTACCGTCATGTTCCATTTGCACTGCAAGCAAAGATTGATGCTGAACTTGAGCGCCTCATAGAGCAAAGCATCTTGGAGCCAGTGACACACCCTACATGGAAGACACCCACTGTCACTCCATTGAAGGCCAATGGTGACATCTGCATTTGTGGTGACTACAAGTGCACTCTCAATAAAGCCCTGCATCAGCATCCATATCCAATCCCAGTGGTGAGTCATCTTTTGGCATCACTTTCACAAGAAAAAGGTTTTGCGAAGTTTGACCTGGCCCAGGCCTATCAGCATCTGTCTGTGGATGATGCTACTGCCAATGCTCAGACTATCACCACTCATCGTAGAGCATTCAGAGTAAATGCCTCCAGTTTGGTGTTTCAGTGGCCCCTGGAATTTTTCAGAGCTTAATGGAGGACATTCTCAAAGGAGTACCAGGTGCCATACCATACTTTGAAGATGTTTTGGTTGTTGGCAACTCCATTGCTAAACTTGCCTCATGGGTGCGGGATGTACTGCACCGTTTTGCTATTGCTGGTCTCCAGGTCAAGCATGAGAAATGTGTAGTTGGTGTTTCCCAAATTGAATTCCTTGGCTACAGTATTGATGCCACTGGCATTCAGCCTACCGTGGAAAAATTTAAACTGATTCATGATTCTCCAGTGCCCCGTAATAAACAGGAACTCCAAGCCTTCTTGGGACTCTTGAATTTCGATCATGCCTTCTTGAAACATAAGGCTACAGTGGCAGAACCATTGCATTGCCTTCTTGACAAGCATGCTGCATGGCAGTGGACAGCCCGGCATGATAAGGCTTTCCATGATGTAAAACACCTGCTATTGTCTGACAGTGTCTTGGTGCACTATGATGAATGGAAGCCCTTGATTCTCACGTGTGATGCATCTCCATATGGTAATGGAGCTATCCTGAGCCACCAACTTGAGGGCTCTTGTGAAGTGCCTATCGCTTTCTACTCCAGAACAATGTCTTCAACAGAACAGAATTACGCCCAAATTGATAAGGAGGCCCTGGCTATTGTGGCTAGAGTAAAAAAAAATATTCCATGACTATGTCTATGGTTGACCATTCGCTATTGCTACTGACCACAAGTTGTCATTGGGATTGCTTGCCCCTAACCAGCAGACGCCTCAAATATTATCTCTACACTTGTTGCGGTGGGCAGTTTTCCTGAACGTCTAAAGCATAGTCCGTTGAGGTACAGCCAAATATGTCTTGAGAAAGAGGACAATGTTGGACTCTGATCATGAAACAATGTTTCAAATCATTCAGGGCCAGAGAGACATTTACAGACATACATACTATCATAACAGATCTCTGCAATAGCATTCTTGACATGGTAAATATAGATTTCCTGTTGTCGCAGTTGACACAAGTAAAAGCATTTATTTTAACTATAACTGCTGAAGAACAAGCAAGGATTCAGCAGTTGTGCTCAGGGGATCAGAATAGGCAGGAGTTCTTTAATCAGTACAACTCGAATAATCTTTGGAATAGTGTGATCCTATCTCCTATATAATTTTGGGCAAGATACCATGGTATGCTGGTTTAGGATGCCATTTCTTTGGACTGGGCTCTTAAGTAAGCAATCAGAGTCTGCTGAAACTAAATAAGCTTGGTAACTATGCTCAGGTTTCCAATAAGACAAATGATTTCCTTCAGTTCTTTCTCTTCTCAATACATTATTCATATTTATCATCAGTTCTCTTTGATCAGGTGTGCAGCACTGCTGCTTGTTTTATATGGGTGTCTCCAAATGGAAGATCTTCCAAACCCTTGTAATGATTCTTCCTTTCTGAGATTTGTTTGCCAAAGCAGATATCAGGCATCTCAGGTATATGGAACATCTATTCAAATGCATAATCCTATGACAGGGTGTGATATTTCTTGATTGCTGCCATCAAGCTATTCAATCAAAAAATGTCATCGTCTAGCACAGACTATTACATATGGAATAGAGGCAACAGGCAACAATCACTGCAGGGACATTTGCCTAGAAAACAGAAATCGGATGCATTGTGTATAACTTCAGGAAGGATCAAAGAAATGAAAATAATTCCAAAGGCTCCAAATTAGCCAATATATATATAAAACCATACAAAGCTTCTAAATTTCATACATGTTATAAGAACATATCATTCGAAATGTAGTGTTGGAGGAGAGCTTTGCGCATACCATGGACCGTGAAAAAGGCAAATAATTGGGTGTTAGAACAAATTAAACCAGAACTGTCACTGAAAGCGAAAATGATGGTTATCATAATTAGAAGACATGATTCACTAAAAAAGACAATAATGCTTGGAAAAACAGAAGGGAGTAGAAAAAGAGGAAGGCCAAACAAGAGATGGATTGATTCCATAAAGGACGCCACAGACCTGAACTTACAATGTTTGAACAGAGTGGTTCATGACAGATGCAACTGGAGGTCACTGATTCATAGGATCGCCGTAAGTCATAATCGACTTGAAGGCACATAACAGCAACAACAAATAAGAACATAAGAGGAGTCAAGTTTGACCAGACCAAAGGCCGATTACGCCCCATCTACACTACACATTTAAACCAGTATTATACCAAAGTCATGGCTTTCCTCAAAGAATCCTGGGAACTGTAGTTTGTTAAGGGTGCTGAGAGCAGACCCTTATTCCTCTCACAGAGCTACAATTTTCAGAGTGGTTTAAGAATCAATCCCTCTTAGGGCTCTCTGAGAATTGTAGCTCTGAAGGGAATAGAGGTCTCCCAACAACTCTCAGCAACCTTAACAAACTACAATTCCCAGCATTCTTTGGGGGAAGCCATGACTTTTTAAAGTGGTGTAATATTGTGTTAAATATATAGTGCAGATATGGCCTCAGTCTAGCATTCTGTTCTCACAGTGGCTGACCAGAAGCCTATGGGAAACCCACAAGCAGCATAAGATCATTCTCCCACTGTACTGGCTCCCGACCAGAGAAGCAGACTCAGGACCTGAAGACCAGGTTTTTCATGAAGGTTTATTCCAGACGTCAGTACAGAAGCATAGCATCAAACATTCCAGGCATGATTCAGGATACAGATCACTGGCAGGTACAATATAGGCATGGAAGCAGCAAAGAAGAGTTGTTGCAACAGGAGAGCGTGTGCACACTACTTGCACTGGCTAAGTCTAGGATATTCTAGCCTTTGTGGCAAGGTGGAGGCTCCTTCTAGGAGCAGAGGAGAATCTATTTAACTGTAACTGCCTTTTGGCTTTTCTGCGTGACCTCTAGGAAATTGTCAGCTCTCCTTTTGAGGGAGAATCCTCCTCATCACTCTGGCCTGATTCTTTACAGTCTGTTTGCTCAAGCACTAAGTATGGGCTGGGTGCCAGTGACAACTCTTCACTGACTGATACAGATGGTGGTGGCATTGGGGCCTTTCTCATCAATTCTACTAGCAGGCCCAGAGGCTTCTGGAAACCTTTCAGCTGTGATTTCTTCATTCTTTCAACAACATAGCAAATCCCCTCTCTATTCCCCCAATCCTGCCAAGCATTCTCCATGGGGCCCATGAAACCCACTTGAGTTCCCCAGCAACAGATAGTCAGAGGCATACAGCCTCTCATACTTAAGGTTGCCAATCTCAGGGCCTGAGAATGATTCTGTTTCTTTAAGAGAAGAGAGAATTCAGCCAAGTGCAGGTTTTCTTGAAACACTGTAATGGGGAAAACCACAAGGTGAAATTCTCCCTTCCCCCTGCATAACTTTTAAAGATACAGAAGACCTCTTGGAGGCTGGGCCTGGCAAACAAGAGGTCTTCTGTATCTTTAAAACTTGTGCAGGGGGGAGGGAGAATTCCAGCGTGTGGTTTTTCCCATTACAGTGTTGCAAAAAACCTGCACTTGGCTGAATTCTCTCTTCTCTTAAAGATACAGAATCATTCTCAGGCCCTGAGCCTGGCAACCCTACTCATACTGGAGGTAATGTAGCCATGGACATGGACATCCTCCATGAATCTGTCTGATCCCCTTTAAAGCTGTTCAAGTTGGTGACCATCACTACATCTTGTGGCATTAAATTTCATAGTTCAGCTATGTATGTGTAAAGAAGTACTAGAATGATTATGTTATAATTTTAGCCTTTTCTTCACACTATTGCTAAATGCATAAGGAAAGTAATATTTACAATTTATTTAATACATGTATTAGTAAACTAGTAAATTCTCAAAGTGACTTATAGAAAAATCTTTGCTTGTAGATGGACATCCTTGCCATTTTGTTATTGCTGTTGTTCTGCCTGATTAGTTCTATGTACTCCAACAGGTATACATTCCTGTACCAAGGAGAGGTTGCTGGGACTAAGCATGCCACACCTTCTTCATGAAGGCCTCGCCCCACAACATGCAACAACCTTTGTACCTCTGTGAGATGCAGCATGGGAGTAAGTTGCTACCCATAATCACTATGCAAGAACACAAGGATACGAGTGTGACACACCCAGCTGTTTAAAACAAACATACCAAGCATCATGGCTACAGTTCCAGAGACATGTGAGCCATAAATGCCAAGGCTTTCATTTTCAGAAAAGTAGTTTTCTCTTCCTATGCTACATTGCTACATTGCAAGTACTCTTGGATAAAAGAGATTATCTTGACCCATCCCAGTCTGGGTTCAGGCCTCGTTATGGGACAGAATTGGCCTTGGTCGCCCTGATGGATGACCTTTATCGGGAGAAGGACGGTGGAGTGCGACCCTGTTATTCTTACTTGATCTCTCAGTGGCTTTTGATACCATTGGCCATGGTATCCTTCTGGGCCGACTTGGTGAGATTGGTATTGGAGGCACTGTTTTGCAGTGGTTCCAATCCTATCTCTAAGGTCGCTCTCAGAGAATAGCATTGGGTGACTGTCTTTCAGCCCCCTGGCAGGTGTGCTGTGTTACCACAGGGTACCATCTTGTCCCCCATGCTGTTTAACATCTATATGAAGCCATTGGGAGCAGTCATCAGGAGCTTTGGGGCAAGGGGTCAGCAGTATGCTGATGATACCCAGCTCTATTTCTCCATAACATCTGAATGGGGAGAGGCCGTGCAAGCCCTGGACTGCTGTCTGGACACAGTGGTGGGCTGAATGAGGGCCAATAAACTAAGTCTGAATCCTGGCAAGACAAAGGTGCTGTGGGTTGGAGGCTCCCACATTCGGATAATTGGTCAGTTGCCTGCTTTGGATGGGATCATACTCCCTCTGAAAATGTAGGTCTGTAGCCTGGGGATGCTCCTGGATCCATCTTTGTTGCTAGAGGCCCCGGTGACCTCAGTGGCTAGGAGTGTCTTTTACCAGCTTTGGCTGGTGAGACAGCTGCGGCTGTTTCTGGACCAGGATAGCCTGACCACTGCTGTCCACACACCGGTAACCTCCAGGCTGAATTACTGTAATGCGCTCTATGTGGGGCTGCCCTTGAGTTTGGTCCGGAAACTGCAACTGGTGCAAAATGCGGGAGCGAGACTGCTCACTGGGGCAGGGTATTGCCAACATGTCACCCTGCTGCTGAAAGAATTGCACTGGCTGCCCATTTGCTACTGGGCCAAGTTCAAGGTTCTAGTTTTGGTGTACAAAGCCCTATACAGCTCGGGACCGGGATACCTGAAAGATCGTCTTGCCCCTTATATACCCAGTCGATCACTGCGCTCTGCAGGTGAGGGCCTCCTGCAGATACCATCTTATCAGGAGGTTCGTTCTGCACAATATAGGAAACGGACCTTTAGTGTGGCAGCACCTGCCCTGTGGAATTCCCTTCCTTTGAATATTGGACAGGCGCCATCTCTGCTATCTTTTTGGTGCCTTTTGAAGACTTTCCTCTTTCAACAAGCCTTATAGATTGAGACCTATCCCAGTCTGCGTCTGTGTTAGAATTTCTTAATATGTTTTTTAATAATGTTTTTAACCCTTTTTTAAAGTTGTGTTTTTAAAAATGTTTTTAACGCTGTTTTGTTTTAATGTATTTTAAGATCTGTTTTTATGATGTTTTAAAGTGTTTTTAGTGCCTTGTTTGCTGCCCTGGGCTCCTGCTGGGAGGAAGGGTGGGATACAAATTAAATAATAAATAAGTACAAAAATAAAATTGCCGCAGCCTTTGATAGTTAGATATTTTTGTCTTTCAGAAAAGAAAAATAGACCCTGCTTTTTTCGTGTGTGTGATCCTTTGCAGACACATATGGGAATCAGCCAGATGACAGGCCATAGATATTGTTTCTGACAAATGATATCTTTCTAAATGCATCTCCTCAAGATTATTGTGCTTCAACTGGTGGACTGCGGCCCATAACTAGGTCACAGCCTGGTAAGTCCTGCCAGTGTCAGTACCACCACTTTCTCTGATTTATTTATTATAAAGCTGCCGTGGGCTCCTGCTGGGAGGAAGGGAGGGATACAAATTAAATAAATAAATAATTAAATATTTGTTTCTCACTATCCAAGGATCCTATGGTTATTCCTTTGTTATCCCGAGTTATACAGGGATTTTCCATTTTATCCTTACAACTTCTCTGGATCAGATTAAAATCTGAACCAGAGAAAAATGCTCGGTTTGTCCATTCATGTAGCCTTTCTATTCAAACAACACTCTCCTGGCTGGAGCAATAACAGAAATGACACTGGCTGCAGGAAGAGGAATAAGGATCTCTCTTCTCTTTCTGCTGACATGATCCTTGCATGTCAGGAAAAAAGGACCTGATAACCCCTAAGAAATATATAGGATTGGACCACTGAGATACAAGTCAAAAGCCTAGGTAACATGTTAGGTTTTGATATACATTGTAGTAAAGAAGCCCAAACAGATTTAATAGTAGTACAGGGTTTTGGCCTAAGGTTATGAATGTTTATCTTCACACACAAGCAGGAATTGGTTATGGTAGCAGTAAAGAAGGTAAATGTACCAGAGCAAAGATTCAAGACCAGCATTGTTGAACCATCCCTTTTTTAAAGTAGAATTTTCCAGTGAAATGAACATAATATTCATCTTAAAAAGGGATGCTGTAGTGTGGCCCAGAGGAATGTTTAGCAGAAACCTACTTAGTAGTAACAAGTACCTATTTACGTGAACGTGTCTAAGGGGGGGAAATGCCGGCCTCCAAGAGGTCTTCTGTATCTTTAAAAGTTGTGCAGGGGTAAGAGAGAATTCCACCTTGTGGTTTTTCCCTTTACAGTGTTGCAAGAACACCTGCACTTGGCTGACTTCTCTTCTCCTAAAGATACAGGATCAGTCTCAGGCCGAGGCCCTGAATCTGGCAACCCTGCTCAGGACAACATTTTTTTCTTGTCTGAGATCACAAGAGGCTTGAACTCCATTTAAGTTTGTAAAACAAACTTAATTTTTTAGACTTAACAATCCTAGCCCTAGCTTCCCTGACTGAGTCTCTCATATTTTTAGGCACTCCTAACTCCACTTACCTGAGAGTAAGCCCCACTGAACTCAATGGGACTTACTTCTGAGTAGATTTTTTAAAAGAAATTGCAGTGTGAATCCTCTAAAGTTTCCCCCTGATTTTTTGCCTCCTTCATTCCCTCCTTTAAGTTCATTCATTGCCAGCACACAGAAGCTCTGCTTCAGGCTGGTCTCCTTTCTCTCTTTCTTGCCATTGCCACCATTTTAGCCTCATTCCTCTTTTCTGCTCCATGGCTCCAGCAGTTGACGTTTCCTTGAGCTCATTTCTGATTGGCAGCAGCAACTGCTGCTAGAACAAAGCCTCAGAGTCTCCCCGGAGAGCCTACGCGTGAACAAAGGACCTCTTTCTTCAGGGGCCCGGTACACGTAGTGATCTGAGAAATCACCATGTGTATACTCTTTCTCAAGAGCAGCTGAACCCAGGTACAGAGGACTTGCAACCGGCTGCAGAATAATGTGTGAATACCCCTTTAGAGTCATAGTTCTCAGAGTGGTTTAACAATAAATCCTTCTTCCTGGGGAATTCTGTGAATTGCACCTTGTAATGTTCCTCCCCCTGGCACCACCTGTCAGGCTCCCACCCGTGGCTCCCACCAGGGAGAAACATAGTTTTTATTTTTTCTTTAGCTCACCCTAGCACGGATCTCACAAGATCCCACTGCTAGGCAGCACCACCAGTCACTCTCTGTAAACAATACTGCTAGAGACTTTGCCTTAGTCTCCCTTATGGCTTATTGTTACTTTGTGTCTGGGTGCACTTGCAGGCCACAACCCCCCTGTATCTTTGTGCCAATAAAGCATACAGCCCTGGGTTGCCCTGGATACTTGATGATACACTATATCTTCACCACTGCCACCATTGATACTGTTTCCCAATGTTGGTAATTACCCTGCCCACCCTTCTGGTCTGTATCAACCCCAGCCAAGGATCAGGCTTTTGGTAAACCAATAAAAGTATTTATTTGATAACACCAGGAAATAACAAGATTACTTTAGGAATGTTCAACAAGCGTATGGTTTCATATAGTGTCACTCTTTATGTTTCCAGTCTTATATATTCTGCCTAAATACCAGCCAAATATAATCCAACCCACAACCAACTCCAATCCACACTCCACAACCAATCACCAACAACTCCCCCCCAAAACAGAACCCTGAACCAAATGTCATCCTCATTTATACCTTCAGCCACTCAAACGCTCAGCCAATCATCATGCAGCATTCTCCAGCATTCCAGCCCATGTACTCCCCCCTCTCACTCAGTCACTTACCATATATCACTTAATAAACCCGCACTTACCATATTTACAGATATTAAAATACAGGGACATCACACACCTCTATGAGGAGAATAGGGATCTCCTAACAACTCTCAGCACCCTTAATAAACTATACCTCCTAGGATTCTTTGGGAGAAGCCATTACTGTTTAAAATGGCACAATACTGCTTTAAATGTATAGTGCAGATGAGGCCTAGTTTGTATGTGTGGGTAAATGGCTGTAGGTGTATTCGTGTAGTGGAGGTGGAATTTGTGTGGGTATTGTGTATGTGTATTGAGTGAGTGGAATCCTGTTTTATGGATTCTGATCTTTTATTGTTTTAGATATTGTATTAATTAATTTTGTTTGATTTTTTAAAAACTGCTTTGTGATCTTTTTTGATGAAAAACAGGATAGATATAAATAAAGAGTTGGTAGTAGAAGGAAGGAATGAGCTAAGAGAGAAGGACTGGAAGAAGGAGGGTCTAAGCCCACTGCTTCCCCTCAACAATATTAAACAATATTAAGACTGGATCCATAGTTGTGCTCAAAATCCATGGATGGCAAAATCTGGGAGGCTATTTCTTCCTATATCATATTTTTCTCAGGCTGCCATCACACAGCTTGACGAGAGCCATCCATGGTGGCAGGTGGGTAGGTGCAGTGGGGGGCATGGGGGGCAGTTACCATGTGGGTAAGTGAGTAAGGAAGAGGTGGCAGAAGTGATAGAGACAGCGGGGGGTACACAAGCAAGGCAACAGAAGTGATGCTATGGGGCCTTGACGGAAAGCAGGCATGGCAGGTGAGCAACTGAAGTGCAATGCTGGCCGAGTCGCAGAGGAATAGTCAGGACAGGACAGACCAACTGTTTCCATGTGGCTCGCCTTGGCTGGCCACCTCCGTCCTCCTTGCAGGGAAAATATAAAGGAAAATCTATAGGGAGAGAAGAGGCTTGATGACCTGTGGCAGGGGAAGCTTGATTAGGTCTAAGGCAGCCTTTCCCAACTAGTGGGCCACCAGATGTTGTTGGACCACATCTCTCATCAGCCTCAGCCAGCATTGCCAATGGTCAGGAAGATGGGAATTGTGGTCCAACAACATCTGGTGGCCCACTAGTTGGGAAAGGCTGGTCTAAGGGGAGGGGGAGTTTGGCAAGACCTGGGGGGTTGGTGGGGGGGTTGGCATTCCTGGGGTTAGGTACTGTGGTTGCAATGTGAAGTGTGCAGGGATGGAAGAGCTTTAGAAGAAGCCCTATTCTTAGGGATACTTGCTTTAGAAGAAGCCTTATTGAACTCAGTGGGACTTACTTCTGAGTAGATGTGCATTAGGCTTACTATCTGTCTTGAGAGTTACTTGCTCTGGTTTGCACATCTGTTCCCTGTGAGACGATAATGCTCTGTAGGCTTTCAGAAGCATACTGCCTTGCTCTGAAATGGAGTTGGTCTGCTTCCTCCAGCTTCCATGGACTTAACTCCATCTGAAGCCAGGAATATCTTTACTGATGGAAAAAATACCAAATCCTAATCTGCAAGTCCCTTCCACTTCTACATTTCTCTCCAGTTTCTTAAATTAGGCAAAACCTGACCTGTTGTTGTTGAAGAGTAAAAGAGGACTATATGTATGAAATATTTGTGTGTTCACATCCAACCACTTCTCCGCTCAGTCATGCCAGGGAATGGCCTAATTCTGAGCAAGTATTTTGCAAGCAATACCAGTGGACTAAAGGCATTCACTGTACTACAGTGACTCATTGCAAGAGCTCGCTCAGAGTGCTCTAATTGGGTAGAACACTACAGCAACTGTCCTTTATACGTTATATCCTTTAGCTTTATCCTTGTATGTTGCTATTCAATAGGATTCAGCTATCTTGTTGGAGCATTGTGCAGGGTCTTGTGGTTCACTTTAATTAAAGCTAATCTCACAGAGCTGAGCCATTTTGGCAGCAAAGACGATAGCTCTTTCATACAAAGGATCCCTGGGAACACCGTGAGCAATCTCTACACCATAATGGGTGAAATAGAGCTAAAGTGCACTGATGCAATACAGACTTTCAAAGCTAATGCCAATTGACTGTGCTTTGGCATATAGCCTGCACAGCTTTCCAGAAATGGGTAAACTTTACAGTGTTTTGCTGTGCACAATGAACTAAAATGTCAGTTGTTCTGCCTGAATGTACGTGTGTGAAAGAGGAATGGATTTAGACCAAATAACTGACTAGAGCCTTTGAAACACAAGTGCCTCTTCATTAAGAACTCCCTCTTTCTCTACTACTACCACCACCATCACCCAATAACCTCTTAACATCATGCCTTCCAATTTATTTATATTGGCTATTTCATATATATATATATATATATATATATATATATATATATATATATATATAATTCTACCATTCATACAGACATATATGTTTTCCTATTTTCAAATAGTTCAGAGTCATGCAGGAAAGACTTACCTTCAGTTTACATAATGGATTAGTTAGTGATGAGATAACTATTGTGTAGAACAAAATTATAGGAAGGAGGTTTGAGGCTTGGACAGTCTGGCCATTAAGCTGGGTACTGATTTAGGACTGGAATTGCTTCAAGATGGGATTAGGAATTGGTTATCTGAATTGCTACTCAGATTTCCCATTTTAAATTGCTACTAAGATTTCCTATTTTAAAAAGGGTGTCATCGTTATGGAACTTGTCACAAGTGGAACAGAAAATACAGGGTTTGTGTCATTCCCAGGGAGAATATTTTTCCTCAGCCTATGTGATTTTTGGTTTCTCCCCACATCTGTCTATCTTGCATAGTATTGATTGACCTTCTGTCCTCCTGTGAGCCACAATAGGGATTTGTCACTGTCAGTCAAAAACAGCTATCAGGTGAGAGCTGGGAATCAGCAGCCAGATATTACACCAAGAGTCCGAGCTGAGGAAGTGAAGTTCAAGACTTACAGTGCAATCTTATACATGTCTACTCAGAAGTAAGTCCCATACAGTTCAATGAGACTTGCTCCCAGAAAATAGGCATAGGATTGCAGGCTTACAGGCATGAAACAGGTTGTAGGGGCAAATAATTCCACAAGACATCTAGGAGACTTTGTGTGGCATGCCCCATTCCCCCTGTCCCATAATCCTTGCCTCATACTCCTGATCTATGGGGTGTTTATTGCTTATGCAACCACTTGTATAGTACTGGAGTCTGAAAAAGCCTTGTTCAGGAATTTGCAGGCTTTCTCACAGGTTATGTAAACAAAAGCTGGGAAGAAGCCTTTACTCTGTCTATGCTGAAAACAAGAGCTGGAAAAGGCTGTTTAATTAGCCAAAACAGACAGTGAATGAGCTAATCACGTACATTGATGGGCTGAGCTGCATTCTCAGCTCTTGCTAGCACAAATTCAAGGACACTGACCCACAGGGAGTGGTAAACAAAAGTCAGAAGTGTGAGATCTAAAGACACTAACCCCTGGGAAATACACAAAATCTCACAGGTACAGGTGCCACCTAGGATTGCGAGGTCAGAAGCATCCCAAAACCTGAGATTTCAGGGACGGGCCCTAGCGATGTCATTAAGCACGATACATTAAGCATCAATCACAGTTGCTTGGAGCATACAATTAACAAAAATTATCTGACTGGAAATTAAGATAGAAATCTTAGCTTAAAGATAGAGCCTGGGTAGGGAACATTTAATCTAGCCTACTTGCTTTCGGCAAGAAGGGGTTAAGTGCCTTCAGGCCAGGCCAGTCACCATTGTAGGAAGAAAGGAGCCTAGAGTTCGCTGCGGAGACCTTGTCCAAGTGCCTGGAATCCGTGAGTGGATGGATGGGAAGGAACAAGCTGAAGTTGAACCCCGATAAGACTGAGGTGCTGCTCGTGGGAGACAAGAGAAGGTTGGGAGATGTTGACCTGAAATTCAATGGGGTGAGTTTACCCCTGAAGGATCAGGTCCGCAGCCTTGGGGTCGTACTTGATTCCAGGCTGTCCATGGAGGCTCAAATTTCAGCAGTGAGCCGGGCAGCCTGGTATCAACTACACCTCATACGAAGACTGCAACCCTACCTTCCTGTTCATCAGCTCCCACTAGTAGTACACGCCCTGGTCACCTCTCGATTGGATTACTGTAATGCGCTCTACGTGGGGTTACCCTTGAAAACGGTCCGGAAATTACAACTTATACAAAACGCGGTGGCTCGACTACTTACGAATAGTCACCGCCGGGATCACATCACACCAGTGTTGTTTGATCTACACTAGCTTCCAGTTGCTTTCCGGGTCCAATTCAAGGTGTTGATATTAACCTTTAAATCCCTATACAGTCTCGGCCCAGTTTATCTAAAGGAGCGCCTTCAACGCCACCAATTATGCCGCCCGACACGATCAGCCACACAGGGCCTTCTCTCAATCCCGCCGACAAAAACAGCTAGATTGGTGGGAACTAGAGAGAGGGCATTCTCAGTGGCGGCCCCCACTTTATGGAACTCCCTCCCACAAGATCTATGCCACACCTCTTCCCTAAATGTATTCCGTAAAGCCATAAAGACCTGGCTCTTTCAACAGGCCTTTGGGATTTCCGGGGAGGGTTAACCGTTATGACTGAAATGCCTCTAACCCTGTATTGATATTGTTCTTGCTGCTGTATTGTTTTTGCATTGCATTATTGTATTTATTGTATTCTGTTTTAATTGTTACATGTACGTCGCCTAGAGTGGCCAACGGCCAGATAGGTGACACATAAATTAAATTTTATTATTATTATTATTATTATTAGTGTTGTGGAGATGTTAGATGGGAGCATTTGGGAGTAAAGATAGATGCCCCTGAAGGCTGCAATTCTAAACACACGTACTAAGGGACTAAGCCCCCATAGAACTCAACAGGACTTACTTCTGAGTAGATATAGTTTGGATTGTGCTGTTGGTAAACCTTGACTAGGAATCCTCTGCAAAGACATCCATATCCAAGCAGGGTTGGCAACTCCCTGCCTGTAATGCCCTGCCCTTTTAACGTGGCTGCTCCAAACTTCTTTACAAATTTGACCCTTCACTTCAGAAAAAGGTTTGAGAAATGAGTATGAGTAAGAGGATTCTCTACCCTTTCTGTCTACTCTGTGGGCTGCTATAAATTCACTTTGACAGCCAACCCAATTCCAGTGAGTAATAATTGACAGAGAGAAACACACATGGTTTGATCTACCTTCACAGGCAGCAGTTTGGGAACAACAATTGGAGCCACACTTCCAAATATGTGAATTTATTTTTGGGCAAGAAACAAACTGCCATGCAACCAACCAGGTGCATCATCAATGGGTTTTAGGGGGTTGAGCTGAGCAGATTCAACCACTGCTGTTGCTTCTATGGATGTAAGATTAAAGGTAAATGAAATGCAAACAGAAAATGAAAAACAAAAGACAGTGATGCTTTCCTAAATGGAATACCATAGCAACCACAATAAGATTCCTATGAGTAAGGCAGACAACTCAGCATCCCACAACCAGTCAGGGTTCAAAACCGAAAACCAAAACTAAAAAAATCCTGGAAGCCAGTTAGTTAATGCAGAATGATGTGGCATGATTTCTGACATAAGTGAGATCCTATCAGCACATAATACCTCTGCTCTGAAATCTGCATTGGTTGCTGATTTGCTACCAGGCCAAGTTCAAGCTGTGCTTTCCATGTTATGGGTGCCACATAGTACTTGTTCTGCTCTTGTAAGAAATCAGTCCTGTAATGTGGCAGCACCTACGCTTTGGAACTCCTTGCCTATTGACATTAGGCAAATGCCTCTTTTCAGCACCTGCTAAAATCATTTTTTGTTTAGGCAAGCCTATCCAGGCATGTAGAAGCCTGGCTTTTGGTCACGATCCTTCTGCCTGCTGCGCTTCACCAAAAGCTTTGAGCTTTGGGGAGAGAGAAAACTCCCTGACTAAAGTTTGTGTCAGGTGCTGAGCAGGAAGAGAGGGCAGGGCGAGGCGGTACCAGGGAGGGAGGGATGCAGAGGTGGGGGCTGGTTGCTGAGTGAGTGAGCAAGTGTGTGTACACATGTGAACAAACAGGTGGGCAGAAAGGAGGGAGGGGAGGCAGCGGCCTGCCCAGACCCCTTCCCAGCAAGCAGAGAGGAAGGATGGCTCCTCTGGGAAAGGGCGGCTGGAAGAGTCTTCTCAGTAGCTGAGGGCTTATCCAAACGGAGTGGGATAATCCACGGTTTCCATATTCAGTTTGTCCTCACTTTGCCTTTTAGTTCACTCTTTCCCAAGTAAAAAAAATGCTTTTTTGCACCCGCCCACGCAGCGGTAAGACCCCCTACATTCTTTTCACTTTTTCTAAGCTCCGCCTCTAAACCTCCCCCTATCAACCAATTGGTCAGCAAAAAAATTACGTATGCTCCTCTCCTCCTTTGCAACGAAGCACAATATGGCTGTAAAGGAGTTCTCGCCTCGGAAGGAAAGGCTGCTGGTCGGTTTCACACCTGCCTTGTTTGTATTTGCGATATTATGCTTAAACGAATGTATGCTTTTCTGCCTTTATTGATATTTAAGGAGATACACATGCTGGCAATGCACGTATTTCTCCAAAAAAGCAAGAAACGTGTCACCCCCCCGCCTTCTCCCTTTCCTTCCCACAGAGAATGAAATTGACAAAACTTTCCAGAGCAGGCTTGAAACCGACCAGAAGCCCTTTTCTTGTTTGCATTTGCGATATTACACTTAAACGAATGTATGCTTTTCTGATTTGAAGCAAAAACCCCAGCAAGTAGAATGAAATTGAGAAAGCTTTCCAGAGGCAGGTGTGAAACCGACCAGCAGCCCCTTTCTCGCTTGCTGTGCATTGCAGATCTCACCCAGAGCGGCCACCCAGTTTGCAGGCTGGCAAAAAATAAAATGCATCTGCGCAGTAGTTGCAGACCCCCCCCCAACACCCCACCATTGTGATGATTGGTTCAATTTTCCCGGGCTTATTCTCACACATGCGCAAAAGTGCAGATACGTGATTGGCTGGAATGAGGAGAAGGGGCAAGGGGAAACACCCAAGAACTGCCCATCACCTGTAAAGTCCGTGGTATTGCATCCTAACTCCTGAAGGCACAGCGGATGATTCCCCATTTTAAACAGCAAATCACATTTTTGCTGGTATTGGAAGGAGTGGATTTAACCCACAAAAATGCGTAACAGCGAAAGACGTCATTTGGATGACCAAAAAATAATGAACACACATAGCAGGCATGTCACACATTTTACAGTTGTCTGGATGAGCCCTGACTCTCCTCCTGTCAGCTCTTCACTGAGACAGCAGTGTCAGTGGGGGTGCAGGCAGGGCTGGAGATTCCTTGGTAATTGCCAGGCCGTAAGTCCTCAGCTGGCAGCTTGGCTATAAATCTGCCAGGCTAGTAAGGAGGAAACAAGATAAGGGCAGAGGCCGTTCACAGCTTACGTGCCAAGCCAGAAATCCAGAAGAGACATCAGTGAAGGTCCGGGTCTAGTTTGCCGAGATATCAGTCCAAGTCAAGGTTCAGGGGATCAGAAGACACACAGTGGTCACACCTGACATTGTAGTCAGCAACAAGCTGAACCCAAGGTTTGACTTTTAAGGAGCAGGTTTGTCAGCAGGTGTGAGCCATCAGCGTTTTGGCCTTAAGTGGACAGGCCTGCCCCTCTTCTGCCTGACCTTCTGTTGTCTACATTCTGCAGGTGAGGGGGGAATATCCTGTTCACTGGCTGCGTCTGGCTGAAGGGCTTCAGCTGTGTCTGGGGTGTTCTGCAGCTGAGGTGGAGAAGGAGCTGGGTTCTCAGGAGTTTCTCCATTTCTCCTTCTGGGTCTGCTGGGTCTGGGTCTGCTGCTGTTACTCCCGAGTCATCCTCGTCTGATGAGTCCTCTGATTGGCTTCAATCAGCAGGAAAGAACAAGGAAGCATGTTAGACGAGTCTTCTCAGTGGCCAACACACTCACCTTCCATGCTGATTGGCTTATAGGATGCTGGAGATGTAGGGGCCCTGCTCCCAAAAAAGTAAAGGGTCTAAGATTCCCTGACACCCTGGACCACTATACTGCTAGATGCAAGTATAAAAGTCTGTATGTTACTGTTTTAAAGTGCAATCTTATGCATGCTTATTCGGAAATAAATCTCACTGCCCACTAGGACTTACTTGCAGGAATAGCAGTGCGGCCAGGTAATTTTAGACCCTGGGCTTTACTGGGGCAGCAGCCGGTGGTGGTGGTGGGCTTCAGATGACCATGTATATCACTTCAGTTTAAAGCACACAATTACCATTTTTCTTCTCCATTGCCATCCCATACTTAAACTTGCGTCTATATTCCTGACATGCTAGATCAAAAAACAATCAAGAAATACTCTGAGTATGTGCAGCCTTGCATTTTAAACTCACTCAAATTATGGTGCTATCACGACTAGAATAAAATGGGGATTGCTTCTCCTGCCCTAATGCTAACACACATTTAGTTGGGAAAAAGCACCATTTTGTTGCAGAAAAGTATTTTTAAAGTTAAAAGCAATAACTGTGCATTTTCCTGGATGGATGCCCCCTGACTAGAGAACATTTTAAAAATAGGAAGGATGCTAAGGCAACCAGTATCAGCCCTGGTGGCCCCCCACATGTCTAAGCTGGTCTAGGCAGTGGCACAGGGCTTGTTTGCAGTGACTGAGAAGTGGCGTAATTCAATATAGAGCTTATTGTCAGGCAAATGAGTCCAAGACTGCAGTCTTAAATATACTTCCTAGGGCTAGGGTCCCCAACATGGCACCGGTGGCCACCACAGAGCCCGTGAAACACCCGCTGTAGCTCTTCTTCCTCTCAGTGTTTAATTTTTTATTTTAAATTATTTTTTTGGAGGGTGATGGTTATTTGCAGGCAGGGGTGTTGTCTTATTTTAATCTATTTTGTTCTGTGATTCGTGTGGGTGTTTTGTCACTTGTTGTTGTGGGGAGAGGCGGTATCTGAGCATCAACAGTTGCCTCTTCTGCAAAAACGGGTATTTTGTGGTACCCACAGCGGTTTCTTAGATTTCCAAATGCCTCCACCCTGGGCTAAAAAGGATCAGGGGCCCTGCCCTAGTGAATCGATTTATTGCTTAGCCGTAGGCCATCACATATCAAACATCACATATAAAATTTGAACAATAAGACCAATACATTTAAAAGTGCAAATATGTAACAAAACAGTTACAATAAAATAACAGTTAAAAATCTAAAATCCACTAGCTAATCTATTATGAGAAGTAACCATAAAGTGACCTTATAGAAGCAGGAAAACTATCTTGGCACGAATCTTTTGTGCTGCCAGCACAAAGAGGGAGACCTTGTATGTTACAGAAAAATCCGTATCAGACATAAGGTAACCAATCCTATTGTCATCATGGTCCCACAACGAGCAAGCCAACAGGCTTTCCAAAAATTTGGCATGGGGTTGTGAATACAAGGGGCAGAATAACAGGTAGTGGGGCAAATCTTCGACCTCCAGGGCTCCACAAATACAAAAACACTGAGACCAGGGAGACTGAAAGTAGCGTCCATCTAACACAGCGTTTGGCATTGTTTGAAATCGGAGTGCCGTGAAGGCCTGCCGGAGTTTTAAAGATAAAGGCCCGGCCAAATAAGATGATCTGCGGTGGTCATTCTTGTATAACCTTGTATTTAGAGAATTTCGAATTGATGATAGCCAGCCTATCTAAATAGGCACTATGGTGGAAGATGGCATTCCGTAGGTTCCCTCTGGTGTTTAGGGAGGGAGGTTCCTGCGGAGAGATATGGTACAAGTGTAAGAGGGGGTTTATTCTTGCAACCCAATACTTGGCTCCTAGTGGATGTTCAAGACATGATTTAAGTATAGTCTTGTAAGGCCCTGCCCTAGTGAGTAGTAATATATAGTACCCTGCGAAACACACTTCTAAGTAAATATGTACAAGGCATCCTTGCTTGTGAAATAAAGACCTTGAAGGGTTTTTGGTGGGCCTTGTTAATGGGAGAAGATCCCAGAGCTCTATGGGAAACTCGCTGTCTTCCATTTATTGGGGTCCCAAAGAGAGAGACTCCCCTTCTGCTGAAAGGACTAAGATTTTAGGGGAGGGAAAAGCTAGAAGAAATGTGGGGACTTTCTTCAAGGAGAAAAGAGAAGCAGAAATGATGGCGAAGGAGAGGGAAGCCTGGAAGAGCGTGCGGCTTTGTGTTTACTTGGGAGTAAGGCCACTGCATTCAGTGGGGCACTCAGTCCCAGGGAAGAGTGCACAGAGTGGCACCCTCCGCCGGGCAGGAGGAAACGGCAATGGCAGCTATCGCTGTCTCTGCCTCTGAGGGGAAGGGAGCGGGCTCCGGCTTTCCCACCCTCCCAGAGCCCTGGACTCCCCTTGGAGCTGGTGCACTTGTCAAGGAATTTGCACAGCTCCTTGTGGCCGGCCTCCCTCAGTGCCATCAGATCGACCCGTCCCGAGTTCAGATGCACTACCATGACGCACCCTTCTCTTGCCTCCTTCTCTCCTTGATTCTGTCAGCCTCAAGCCCAGCCCAGAAGAGAGGGAGGAAAGCCAGTGATGTGAAGCCCAGGAGGAGCAGTAGGAGGCAGCCTCAAGCACCCTGCCTGCCTGAGTGAGCAAGCAAGCAAACAAGCAAGCAAGCGCGTGTATGCGTGCGAACAAACAGGTGGGCAGGAAGGAGGGAGAGGAGGCAGCAGCCTGCCCAGACCTCTTCCCAGCAAGCAGAGAGTATTAGGATGACTCCTCTGGGAAAGGGTGGCTGGAGCCTTTAGAATATGCATGAATCATACATGCGTGACTGGGCGGGAGCCTGGAAAGCCAGAGATCCAGGTATTTGGGGGTGATTTGACTGGAGACCGGAGAGGGCCCTCAGATGCCATAGTCTCCGGCTGAAAACTGGAGATCTGGCAACATTAGTGCCACCTGTGCCCCCTCCCAGAGGGTTTTTTTGGTATAAATAGAGGGCTCTAGATCTGGTCAGATAATCCTCAACACCAGCCTGCAGGGAAGGGTGGTGCAGTGTAAATCCAAACAGGGCCATAATGGGATCTCTTTGCTGTCTGCTGTTTGAGGCTTTCAGCAGGGAAAAGAACGTAAGATAGGAGCTGGTGCTCATCATTAGCTGCTTTAAGTGTAAGTGTCTGCCTGCAAAACAACTTCGCTTCAATAAAGCACTAATTTCTTTCCTCACCAGTGTTTCATGGTGTTTGGGATGAACTTTCTTCCCTCTGGGAAAAAATACCTTTGGCAAAACACAGTTTGTCAGAACAAACCAAGAGCCAATATCAGGAAAGATTATAGTTGCTCAAGAAAATTCCTAGTCTGAACAGGAAGTCTTGATAGCTGTACTGGAATATGCAGAAGAGAATTGCACACTGAGGAATTAGATGCTGGTGAACCACACTTGCTTCTTTCATGGCTAGAAATTCCTCTGGACCCAACAGAACTGGAACAGGTTAATTCTTATTTTCTTATTATTGTGTAGAATAGTTATGTGTGGAGATGACACCGCTGAGCAGAGCCTCGGGAATGTTGGTCATTTTTCTCTCACGAGATAAGCCTAGCATAACCCTATGGTGTCCACCTGGTGCTGGTACAAGGCTGGACAGCTGATGAAGTTACCAATCTTGTTTGCTCGCTATAAACCAAGTGTTATCTTGGCCTTGCAGATGTATAAACCTTGTCAAAGCTGCTGTTGCATAGTCAAAATAGTAGGTGTGATTAATTAGAACCTGCAAATCCCTCCAATATTGGAACCTCAGCATAGATCAGAAGATGCTATGCACCAGACCTCACAGGAGCTTGTCCCTCACTGCTCTGAGGAACCCCCAGTGATTGAAAGGACATCTCTTCAGCGAGGGGGAACTTAGCATAGACCAGAGAACTTGGGATGGTACTATGTGTCCACTGTTGTTCCCGAGAGTTCCCAAGCAGCAAGGATGTAAAATTTGTAATCATCCTTCTTTGTAAGCTTTTCTTAGTTATTAAATAACACCCCATTTGTTTATGTGGTTATTGCTTCTGAATGCACAAAGAACTATTTGCCCTTCGGCAATACAAATTTGGCTTTTTCTGTTCAGGCCAATGGCTAGTCAGGGTGGACAGAGCCACTCCAGTACCTGGGATCATTTCACTGCTCAGGGATATACTGTAACCTGTAGTGCTGGTGGTCACCACATGGGGCATCTGTAGAGAGGGCCATGGCTTCATGGGTCTAGCTAGAAGTTCCTGAGAAAAGTGCTGTTTGGGCTTCCTGGCATATGAAACTTTCCTTCTAAATAGAGAGGCCTTTGGCACTCCCTGCCTTCCAGGCTCCAGTTCTACCAATATCACCCTTCTGCCAACTTTGCATTAAAGATTGGCAGGAGACATACCGGAACATTTTATTTTTTTTAAGACTTACACCAAGACCACAAAAAGGCACATACAATGCCAGTATGATTTTAAAAAAACAAAAACAAAAAAACAAGTATATAGTGCAAAAGGATGTTGTTTGTTTTCTATTTTACAAGGCAGCAACACTAATCAAGATAAATGTAATATATGTTAAATCAGTGCTCTTAGATAAAGATGAAGATTGATGGAAATCTGCATGTAAGTGTCAGATGAATGAGAAGTTAATCCATATTTGCATAAGTTAATAGTAGCTTGGATTAATTACACATGTATATTTGTAAATAAATGCATGTTTGTCTCTGGGGAAAACATTTTTCTAATTTGCTTGAAGTAATATTCAGTAAAGATATGAATATTCTCTGTCGTTTCAAAAGTAGAATTGCCTTTTGAACCCAGTGCCAAACTAGAAAGATAAAAGGGATTGAGAAACTGTTGTCATCATCAGTGGGAGACTGCAAAGGACAAAGAGGGATTAGATACTAAACTTTTTTTCCCACTACTGTATAATAGCATAGAGATGATTAACTGTTCTTTCTCCTTTTTGAAAACCTCTTTGAAAATAAATGTGGAAGAGGTTTGTTTGATAAAATGAAACATTCCTGGATTAATTCATGCCTGTGCCTATGATGGAAGCCTGTTGCCACTGGTTTCCTGGCTACTTCTTCAATAAACTGAAAGAGGAAAGTGTAAGATTTCTTAGGAAGTGGACTGAGGAATGGACATAGAAGCCAGGCATCTGTCTTGGAACTTAATATCCATACTATAGATGTAGTGCTTTGCCTCTTCTCTGGTTAGAGGAAGATGATAGGACCTAGAAGCTGGAGAGTAACAGGGCACAGAAGCAGCATGTTTCCAGTCAGAATGTTATATGTATTATTTATATTTGGCACCTCTGTTCTAAAACAGCTGCATTGGTTGCCAATCCTTTTCTGGGTCCAATTCAAGGAGTTCATGCTAGCATTTAAAGCCCTAAATGACTTAAGCTCCAAATATCTTAGAAACCACCTCCTGCTCCCAGACCTCTCTCACACATATTAAGATCAGCAGAGGGGGCCCTCTTGATAGTTTTGCCGCCCTCAAAAGTTTGGGATGGTGGTGATCCAGGAGAGGGCATTTCTGTGGCAACCCTTAAGTTGTGGAATTCCCCACAGAGGTGTGTCTGGCACCTTCATGATACAGTTTTCAGTGAAAGTTTAGCCTTTACTAAGGACCGAGATGTTCGTGTAGCAGGCCTTGCCCTGTGGAACTCCCTGCCAGTAGATGTTCAGCAGCAATCATCCATGTTGTCTTTTAAATGTCACCTAAAAAATTTGTTATTTAGAAATGCCTTTGAAATGTGCTTCTTTGTTTAGGCAACCAGTATTTATGGATTTTCCCCCTGATTTTTAACTGATGTTTTATTGTTATGATTTTGTATGATGCACAGTCCGCCGTGTATTTTTATGAAAGTTCAGTTTATAAATATTTAAATAAATAAACCACTTTATTTTTGTATACATTGTAACCTCAATATACATTTTGTATGCATTTTGGTACTTATTTTGAGCTGAGAATTGTATTGAGTTTACCCCTGACAGCAGGCCAAGCAGGCAAGCAAGCAGCCGTAAAGCAAATGTAAGATTATCTTCCTCAATGGAGTAGATGATTTTAAAGTGTTTGAGCGGAACAGCTGGTTTTGAAGGGCTAGGCTGCAAGTCTTCTGCTTAGCTAGGGCAGAATCTGTTTGGCCAGGCCCCTGACCAACCACCCTCCATGTAGAGCTTTTTCAAATGTGGAAATTATTTGGTTGTTCTGATCTTACTTGGTAAATGACATTCCCATTTTTAAAAGTTTTGTTCAGTTAATCAACTTCTGACAAAGAAACAACACTGACTATGGGCTTTTATTTCATCATATGTTTAATATCACACAGGTGCAAAATTTACAAATCAATGAATAAAAATCCAGTTTGAATCATGGGCAGAGGAAGAATTTCAGACCAAAAGAGATCCCCCCAAAATACATCTGTGTATTACCAGACAGAGAATGCATATCCTGAGCACATTGGTTTTGAACTTAGATGACATCACTAACCAAGTTCACTGCTTCCCAAAACTGTATTCCCAAGTTATTTTCGAATGGAAAACCAATGACGTGTGCCAGTTAAAGTGCAGCAAATTTAGACTAGGAAGACTGGGATTAAAAATCTCTGCTCAACAACGAAGTGGACTGGATGACTTAGCTTAATATACTTGACATGTTGTTGTGTCTTTAAAAAGATCATTCTGCCCTCCATAGAATTTCCAGGAGACAGATACAACAGAATAGGATCAAATCTTTATATATATATAAAGTAATATAATGGATTTAAAGAGTAACACAGCCAAATGAAAAGAGCTGGATAAATAAAACAGTTTTCACTTACCATCAATAAGTCCTCCATATCACAGAGGCCTGACTGGCCTCAACCAGAAGTCGCGCATTTAGTGTTTCTGATCCCATGCTATGGAACACTCTTCCAGCAAAGATTTGGAAGGCATCCTTGCTTTTGATTTTCAGGCTTCTCTTGAAGACTTTTTATGCTGACAGGCCTATGCAGCTGTTTAAAATGGTATTTTTATTAGTAGCCAATCATTTTAATTTAATGATTGTTTTGTATTGCTTTTAAATGTTTTTATGTTGCTGTATACTGCCCTGATATTTTGCGAGAAGGTGGTATATAAATAATTTTATAAATAAAATAAAATTATAAATAAAATAAAATTATAAATAAAATAAAACCTAGCCCCCAGCCTAGTTCCTTGGAGAAAACTGGGATCTATTATATATTTTGGAAAGTTGTTTGTTTGCTATGCATTTGGACATTGTGATGATTGTGATCACTGTTATGTGTTGGTACATACTGTAAGTAAGGTAATGTATATATACTGAGTCTGTATTAGAGGTATTATGGTAAGATTCAGGGACAGTGGGAGGGGTATTGAGTGAACAGAAATTTGAAGTGTGTTGGTTACTGATTGGCTGAATGAATGGGGGTGCTGTGTTTTATTAGTGAGTACAAGCAGTTTTGACAATTGGAAAATCTTAGGCAGAGTAGGGTCAGGAGCTGTTTTGTTTCGGGAATAGACTGAGGGAAGGATTTAGGTTTGAATGTGAGAGGGGTGGTAGATCTGGGTAGGCTAGGGAGGTTTTCAGAGTGCAATTCTCTGCGGACAAGTTAATGAGAAACATATGAAGCGGCATAAGAACTATAGTGAAACCATAAGCTTTTGAACAAAACCACAAACTGAGTGAATTTGTTTATATATTTTATTAACTTCTGTTCTTTAAATAAATGCTGTTAATTTGTACACACTCCTCATTATTGGCTATGCTATAAAGAATGCACCAAATAGAGAAAGAATTAGACACAAGTATCTACGGTTGCAGCGAGAACCCAAGAGAGAGTAGCAGTAGCAGGTTACAGATGATCAGTTCAGAATTCACATAAAATACCACCAAATGCATTGGATGGTATCATATGTTTATCTTATATTTGATTGCAAACTACATAGAAAAATATAAAGCAAGTATCCCACAATATAGCAAAAAATAACTTGGGGGCCCAGCAGAGGCCAGTAGCAGAAATTTCATTTGAAGTTCACCAGCCAGTTCATAATTATGTTTTAATTCACAGTATCTGGCCTTAAATTTGAGCATCTATATACTGACAAACAAAGCTTAGTGAATAAATCTGGGGTTTTCTGTTACATACTCTGCTCTTAGTATACCTATTTCCTCCCCTTTGTAGAAACAGTATTTTAGTGGATAAGGGTAGGCTGCCAGATATCATTGATTTGCTTGTTATTGTTATATTATTGCCATAATGTTTAGGAGCCCTCTAGTCTGTGACTTGAAGCTTATTCAAATGGACATGACACAAAAATATAACACAATATTATCCCCCCTCTCAACCCCTGAGAATTGATACAGGCAGAAAATGCAACTTAAAGAGACAACACAGTTAGCAAGATAATCAATAATCTCAGGGCTGCTTAAAACATTATGTCCATCATGTGAACTGAGTAACACTGTCACAGAGACACCTGAAAATCAATGTGGTGATCAGTTTTAAAATGTTACGGTCCCTATGAGGAGCTATATGGAGCTATTTCCAGTGGCCTCCATGTGGAAGCTGTATCATTTGAACACAGTAGTGTAGTGGCAAATTCAGAAGTGAGGGTCCCTTCATGATTTTTTGCATTCTGCAATGTTAAATCGAAAATACCCCCATGCCATTCTGTTGCTTCCCATAAGTACATTCAAAACAAAACCTTACAAACTTATAATTCTAAATTTATAAATGCTTGTTTAACAACCCTTTAAGTTTTCATGGTGATACACAAAACAGTAAGCAAGAATAGAGAGTTCAAAGTGGAAAAAGAGAGAGAAACCAGACTGCTTTTGGACTTTTTTCTGTCAGTAGTCTCATAGTTTGTTGAAATTAATTCACTAATAGGCAAAAAAAACCCTTGCATTTTAAGAATGTACAGAACACCATCAGGAGTCATGTACATCCAGCAGGGTCAACCATGGCAGTAAACTCAAGGGAGAGGAACCAGACAAAGAATGATCCAAGAATGTCTTCAACAGCAAAACAGGTGGAGGATAACAATGTCTATGGGCTCATCCAAACGCAGCGGGATAATTCACGTTTTCCATATCTGGTTCGTCATCTGACAGTCCTCACTTTGCCTGTTTGTTCGCTCTTTCCCAATAAAAAAACCCCGCTTTTTTTGTGCCCACACATGCAGCAAGAGGACCTGTACTTCTCGCTTTTTCCGAGCTCCGCCCATAACACTCTCCCCATCAGCCAATTGGTCTGCAAAAATATGACGTATGCTCCTCTCCACCTTTGCAACAAAGCACAAGAAGGCGCATGTGCTTGAACTTACGAGCGTGAAAGTTTGAATTTCCAGTGGCTGTAATGGAGTTCCTTGCCACTCACCACTATGGAGCAGGGCCGGCGTGTGTGTGTGTGTGTCTCCAGGTGCCTATATGTCAATAATTATTGCATTTTAGTTGGCTTGTTTTGCGATATCTCACAAAACCGACTGTATGCTTTTCTACCTTTATGCAAAAGCGACCGCTCCTCTCCCTTTTCCTGAAACACATGCCAGAGTTTATTGTTTTTAAACACACACAGGGAGAGCAAGCTGGTCTTTGCAGGAGTGGTGGCGAGGGGAGCGGGGAGCGGGGAGGAGGGAGGCATGGCTCCAGTGCCCAGCACCAGCCAGCAAACCGCCACCACTGCCAGCAGCAAAGTGGCTAGGGCCCCAGTCTGAGTCCCCTCATCCATGCCGGTTTCCAGGCAGTTCCACTGCGGGGCTAGGATCCAAGCCGGGGGGCGGCTGAGAGGGGTACACGCAGCTCAATGGGGTGGGTGAGCGCCAGGAGGGGCACTATGTTGCGGGGAGGGGGCATCAGTGAGCCGAATCAGGGAGTTTCTCCTGCGGTGTGCTGGCGAGCAGGTTGCCCAGAGGAGAGGCAAGTTAGGAGTACTTTGGCAGAGAGCAGTGGTGGGGTGGGGGAGAGAGAGCCGGTTCCCCCTGGGCAGCCGGAGTCCCCCTGCGGCCTCACTCTGTCACTCTGCCGTCCTTAGCATGGAGGGCGCACTCGCCTCTCCCTTCCTTTTTCCCGGGCTTTCCCCGGACATTCGCGCACATGCGCAACAGTGGAAATATGTGATTGGCTGAGAACGAGGGAAGGGGTATGGGGAACCACCCAAGAACTGCCCATCAAACGCCCACAGCTGTAAAGTCCGCGGTATTGCATCCGAGCACCTGAAGGTACAGCAGATGATTCCCGATTTTTAAAAAGGAAATCGCAGTTTTTGCTGTAATGCCGAAGCGGATTTAACCACGTGAAAATGCACAAAAGCGCGCGAGGTCATCTGGACGACCGAAAAATAATGAACACACAAAGCGATCATGTCGCACATTATACAGTCATCTGGATGAGCCCTATGTTACAACAGCTGTGAAGGAGGATAAAGGCTGCAGCAGATAAAAGACTTCCAATCATTGTGGTAACCATGCCATTGGATCAAATCCTTTTTCTGTCAAGATTGTGTGTTGATCGTTGTGCGCCAGTCTCCCCACATAGAATAAATTCATGCACAGACATCAATTTTCCTGCTTTTAAAAGTCTGATAGAAATATCTGTTAGCTATAGGTATAGGCTATAGGTTTTTTGCCTATTAGTGAATTTCTCTGCTTTTTAATCCTGGAGGTAAGAAATGGGATCCTCTGCAAGTTTGCTGAGAATGGATTGATCATTTGCATGCTTATTGAGTTCAGTGGGATTTACTCCTCTGCAATCATACTTAGGATATGTGAAACTGACCACAGGGGATGGGGAGAGGAGGAGGGAGAGGAGGAAAGGCAGGAGGGGGTGGGAGCAGGCAGGAGGGGGAGGGTAGGAGGACAGCTTTGATCATTTACATGTTTATTGAGTTTAGTAGGATTTACTCCCATGCATTCATGCTTAGGATAGGTAAAACTGACCAGTGGGGGGTAGGCAGGGAGGGAGGGAGGGCTGGAGTGGGCAGTGGAGGAGGAAGAAGGAAGAGAGGAGAGAGGAATAAGGGAGGAGGAAAGGAGAGGAAAGAGGCAGGAGAAAGGCAGGTCTGATCATTTGTATCCTTATTGAGTTCAGTGGGATTTACTCCCATGCAATCATGGCTAAGATAGGTAAAACTGACCATGAGGGAGGGGAAAGTAGGAGGAAGGGGGGAGAGGGGAGCAGAAGGAGGGGGAGGGGGAAGGAGGAGATTGGAAGGAGAGGGGGAGGGGAGGGGCAAAAGGGAGGTGATGCGAGGAAGGAGGAGGGGAGGACAGGTTTGATCATTTGCATGCCTTTTGAGTTCAGTGGGATTTAATCCTGTGCAATCATGCTTAGGATAGGTGAAACTGGCCTGGGGGAGGGGCAGGAAGGGGAGGGAGGAAGGGGGATAGAAGAGGAGGAGATTTGATGGGTGGGCACTGGGCAGAGGGGTAGCCCCCTCCCTTTCCAAAGAAAAACTTTGTGAACAGTATCATTCTTTGTCAGGGTTTTTCCCACCTTTTTATTCTAAAACAGGCACATGTAGCCTCCCACTCAAATTTAAACCAAAGCTGTCCCTGGCCACATCCACAAAAACTTTATTTCACTTTAGACAGTCATGGCTTCTCCCAAAGAATCCTGGGAAATGTAGTTAGTGAAGGGTGCTCAGAGTTGCTAGGAGATGCCCTGTTCCTCTCACACAGGTTCAGTTAGAGTAGCTGACTGTTAGCTGACTGGCCACTGGAGCTCTGTCAGGGAAATAGGAGTCTCCTCTCAGCACTCTTCACAAACTACACTTCCTAGGATTCTTTGGGGGAAGCCATGACTATCTAAAGTAAAATAAATGTCTGGTGTGGGTGTGGCACCCTGATTAGGAAAGCCCAACAGCTGTGAGTCTGGCTTTTAGAACATTGACAGTTGGTTCTTACTGAACATGCCCAGCCTTATCATTGACTTCAATGCTAAATTTCTTAAATTAATTAAAAATCAGCCAGGCAGAAAATGAAGGTCAGAGTATGGGGCAAGGTCAGTAACAGAAGTACAGATACTCTGTGAACATGGCTGATTTTTAATTAATTTCAAGAAATTATGAGACCACTGAGAGAGAGAAAAGTCCCAAAGGGGTCTGGTTTCTCTCTCTCTCTTTTTACAATTTGAACTCTCAATTCTCTCTGACTGTTTTGTGTATCACCATGAAAATTTAGAGGGTTGTTAAGCAAGTGTTTCTGAGTTCAGGAGTATAAGTTTTGTATGGTTTTGTTTTGAAATGAGCTTATGGGAATCATAATGTGGGTATTTTCAATTTAACATTGCAGAATGTGAAAAATCCATGCTGACTATAGTATACAGCCACTCTCATGGCTGTATAATGAAAAATCAGCCATGTTCACAGAGTACCTGTAATCCCATTACTGACCTTGCCCCATACTCTGACCTTCAACTTCTGCAGATTAAACATTACAAAAATGTTTGGGTGATTTTTAATTAATTTAAGAAATTTAACATTGAAGTCTATTATAATGTGAGGCATGCTCAGTAAGAACCAATTGTCAGTGTTCTTTTTTTTTGTAATAATTTTTATTATTCAAATTTTCATAAAACAAATCAAACAACAAAAACAATACAAAAAAAAACTTGACTTCCGATTTGTCACAGATCAGCTATAAATATATAATATATATCAAACCTGTCCCCTAAAACATACGAAATTCACTTTTTTCCATAGTCTATCTTAATTAATCGTCAAATCCCATTATCATCATTTCATTTTTTTCTTTCAACAAAAAGTCCAAAAGAGGCTTCCATTCCTTAAGAAATGTATCTGTCATTTTTTCTCTGAGAAGGCATGTCAATTTGTCCATTTCTACTAAGTCCATTAATTTCAATAGCCATTCTTCCGTTGTTGGTATTGATTCCATTTTCCACTTTTGTGCATATAATAATCTTGCTGCCGTAATCATATATAATATTATTCTTCCATATTTCTTTTCCTTTTGTTTATCCATAATACCCAATAAAAAAAATTCTGGCTTTGACTGAATATTTATCTTTGAATTTTTTTGCATCATCCTACCTATCTGTGCCCAAAATAATTTTGCCTGTTTACACGACCACCACATATGATAAAAAGATCCTTCTTGTTGTTTACATTTCCAACATACATTAGAAACATTACTATACATTTTTGACAACTTTTCTGGAGTCATGTACCAACGATACATCATTTTATAAAAATTTTCTTTAAGATTATAGCATAATGTAAATTTCAAACCTTTTTTCCACATATTTTCCCATTGATCCATTTGTATATTATAACCAAAATTTTTTGCCCACTTGACCATACACTCTTTTACTTGTTCTTCTTCCATGTCCATTTTCAATAAAAATTTATACATTTTTGCAATTATACATTCATCATTTGTACACAAACCTATTTCAAAATCAGATTTATTTATTTCAAACCCATACATTTTCTTATCCATTTTGTATCTTTCTAACAATTGTAAATAGGCAAACCATTGAGAACTATATCCTTCCTTTATTAATTGTTCTCTCTCTTTCATTATATATTCTCCATGCACATTTTCTAATAGTTCTTGGTAAGTTAACCATTTCTCTTTTCCAGCCATTTCTCTTCTATAAAATGCTTCTTGACTTGAAACACATAATGGTATTTTCAAAAAAAACCCTTGTTTTATATTTATTCCATATTTTCAACAAAGGACATCTTATAAAATGATTATTAAAATCCACATTAACTTTTACTTTATCATACCATAGATATCCATGCCATCCCCACTTCAGGTTGTGACCCTCCAAATCCAATAATCTTTTGTTCCTCAATACAATCCATTCCTTTATCCAGACTAAGCAACAAGCAGCAAAATAAAGTCTCAAATTTGGTAATCCCAGTCCTCCTCTTTCTTTGGCGTCTTGTAATAATTTAAATTTAACTCTTGGTTTTTTCCCCTGCCAAACAAATTTAGAAATATCTTTTTGCCATTGTTTAAAAGGTAAATCAGAGGATATTCCAGGTATTGTTTGAAATAGAAACATCATTCTCGGCAATACATTCATACACCTGCAATCAGCCCAAATAATAGAAACAAGGCATGTGCTGTGCTGATCTTGTTTTAGCAGCATTATTCAGACAGTTGACATAGTTGAGATAGTAAGTTTAAATTCACTTCCCGGAAGGAGTGCTGGCTGGTGGTTGTCTCTGAGGGAGCTCTGTCTCAGAGGAAGCTTTTTTCAGTTAAAAGCCTGTCAAGAGGAATCTTTGACTGGCGTAAATGTTCTCCAAGATAAAAGGGGAACCGAAGAGATTATCCAAGAAACTTCGTTGAGCTGTAGATGGCTGGATTTGATCAGGAATCCCCTGAGATAAGAAGGCATATCTAGCAGCGGAAGACGGAGTCTGGACTTCCAACAAGCTGTGCTGAAAATAAGCGAGACATTTTTTTCTTCTTTCCAAAAACGTTTTTAACGAGCAAGCCTCCTTCTGTCTAAATCTTATCATTTGACTTAAATTACTACCGTAAAAGAGACTTGTTTACGAATCAGCAATCCAGAAACTTGGGTGAGTCACACTTTTTTCTTTTATATAAAGTTAAGGAAGAAGGGAGCATTTCAAGGAACTTGTTTTATTTTTTTATGACAAAAAGCTGGCTTAAATTTGGAATTACAAAGATTAAAACGGATAAGAGGCAACTTATTAGATAAGATGATTTGATTATTTGAAGGAAATATATCTGAGACAATTTTTTTATTCCTTTTTTTTGGATTTTTTTTTTGAACAAATCTGCTGTTTGTGTATGTTACTAACTGCTGGATGCTGAGAACTGGATTTGTTTTACATTCCTGAACGTGCTGGAGATAAGAACCGTGCTGGTTAGATCATATTAACAGGCCTGGAATATTAACTCTTTTGTTGTTGGGCAAAAAAAAAAGAAACAGTTTGCCTCTAAGTTTGGGAACATTGGCTAATAATATAAAAGGTTTTTTTTTTCAAGAATGACAACCAGGAAAGCAGCCAAAGTTTTAGAGCGAAGAGCTTCAACTGATACACAGGAAGGGATAGACATGTTCCAGAAAATTATGGAGGGGATTAATGATCTTAAACAAGAGATGAAACAAGAGATGAAACAGGACAGACAAGAATTTAAAAATGAATTTTGCAATATGAAAAAGGATTTCAAAGATTTAAAATATCATATCAAAACAGAAGTGAATGAGATTAAAAATACAATGGGGCAACTAACACAGGATGTAAAAAATGTTAAAGATAAGGTGCAAACCTTAGAGAATAGAACAGATATTTTAAACGTGGAATTGGAAAAAAATTTGGACTATATTGCTGTCATGGAACTTAGAGATAAAGAATATTGTTTGAGATTCCGTGCAATTCCTGAGGAAACAGGTGAAGATATCAGAGAGAAAATTGTTAATGCCTTGGTAAAATCCTTGGACTGGGATGAAGATCGGATGGAATTTGAAATAGATAAAGTTTATAGAATTAACTCCAGATACGCAACAATGAAAAAAATCCCAAGAGATGTGCTTGTTTATTTTTTAAAAAAGAGGACCAGAGATATGGTTTTGCAACATCATTTTAACAATGTCTTCAAAATTGACGGTAAAGAAATACTGGTGATGAAGGAAATTCCTATTAGACTTCTACGCAAGAGAAAAGAATACGCTTTCTTCACAGAAAAACTCAAACAATGTAAAATTCAATTTAGATGGGATGTTCCAGAGGGAGTGATTTTTACATTTAGACAACAGAAGTATCGATTGAATACTGTTCAAAAAGCAAGGGATTTCTTGAGAAAAGCTTCAAAAGACATGGAAGAAGATAAAATTAAATATATGGATATAACTCATGGGAAACAAAGTCAACAGAAACAGGTAGAGGAAGAAAAGGATGATGATGAATTAAAGGGAGCAACAGGTACAGACTTTTCTAAAATACATGCTTAAAAATGGATTACAAATATCTAACTTGGAATATAAATGGAGCTAATATGTCGCAGAAGAGAAAGAAAGTATTTCATTATTTGAAAAAATTAAAATTGGATATAATTTGTTTACAAGAAACTCATATTAAGAAGAAAGATTCTAAATATTTGATCTGTAAAAATTTGGGTGAAGAATTTATTTTGGCAGGATCCAAAAAAAAATGGTGTTGTTCTTTATATTAACTCACAATTGTCTCCTAAATTGATATTATTGGATGATAGTGGCAGATTTGTGGGAGTTGAAATTACCATACAGGGTACAAAAATTTTGATAGTGGGCATTTATGTCCCCAATGAAGATAAAACAAGGTTTTATACAGGACTTATGGAAAAATTATCAGAGTTTGCATATGATCATTGGTGTGTCATGGGTGATTGGAATGGGGTAATTTCACCAAAAATGGATAGACTTTCTGAGAAAAATATTAAAGAGACACAGGGCAAATTGCCGAAGATCTGCTTCGAATTGATGGAAAATTTAGAATTGGTGGATGCTTGGAGATATATAAATGACAATGCAAAGGAATTTACTTACTTTTCAGAAAGACATAAAACATTTTCGAGGATTGATATGATTTGGATGTCTAAAAATTTAGTGAAAGACACTTCCAAGATGGATGTATTACCAAAAACCTTTTCGGATCATAACCCTGTGATATTGACTTTTTTTAAAAAAAAATCTTGGATTTAGATGGAGACTAAATGAATCTTTATTACAGAATGATAAAATAGTGCAAGAATGTAAGAAGAAATTAAAAGAGTTTTTTGAACATAATTTATATAAAGGAACAGATGAAAATATTGTTTGGGATACAAGTAAAGCATTTATGAGGGGATATTTTATTAAATGTAACTCTGAACTAAAAAAGAAGAAACAACAGAAAATGCAATTAATTTTGGAAGAAATAAAACATAAAGAGGAAGAATTGAAAAAGAATCCAGCTAAAGTTTCATTATAAATCAAATTAAAATGTTACAGAAACAAGTGTCAATGTTGACAGTTAGAGAAATTGAAAGGAAATTAATTTTTGCTAAACAAAGGACTTTTGAATTTGCAAATAAACCGGGGAAATGGTTAGCATATAAATTACGAAAAGAACGACAAAAAAATCTCATTTTAAAGATACAAGAAGGAGAAGAGATGTTGACAGATAATGTAAAAATCCAAAAAGCTTTTCATCAATATTATTCAATGTTGTACAAATGTCAGGAAATTCCTTCTGAAAAAATAGAAGAGTATATATCTAAACAGAATTTGCCTAAAATTACAGATTTTCAGAGACAAGCTATTAATGGTCCTATTACGTTAAGAGAAATATCTGATGCAATAAGTAAAATTAAACTAGGAAAGGCACCAGGACCGGATGGATTATCGGCAGCGTATTACAAATGTTTGGAGGAGGAACTCTTGTTACCTTTACAATGTACAATGAATTTAATTTTGCAAGAGGGGAAGATACCGGATAGTTGGAAAAATGCTAATATAACATTAATACCGAAATAGGAGCAGGACTTAACTAAAACAAAAAATTATCAGCCAATATCTTTATTGAATAATGACCAATTGTCAGTGTTCTAAAAGCCAGACTCACAGTTGTTAGGCTTGGTTAATCAGGGGGTCTTTATTTCATATTAGATAGTCATGGCTTCCCCCAATGAATCCTGGGAAGTGTAGGTTGTGAAAGGTGCTGTGAGTTGTTAGGAGACTCCTATTCCCTTTACAGAGTTCCAGTGGCAAGAGTGGTTTAACAGCCAGTTGCTCTTCTGGGGATTGTAGCTCTGTGAGGAGAATAGGGCCTCTCCTAGCAACTCGCAACACCCTTCACTAACTACACTTCCCAGGATTCTTTGGGAGAAGCCATGACTGTCTAAAGTGAGATAAAGGTCTGGTGTAGTTGTGGCCAGGGACAGCTTTGCTTTAAATTTGGGTGGCAAACCACATGTGCCTGCTGTAGAATAAAAAGGTGGGGAAAACCTTGAAAAAGAATGATACTGTTCAGAATGTTTTCCTTTGGAAAGGAAAGGGGCTTTTCCTCTGCTCAGTGCCCACCTACCCTATCTCCTCCCCCTCCCCTTCTATCCCCTTTCCCCTTCCTCCCCCTCCGTGCCCCTCCTTCAAGTCACTTTCATCTATCGTAAGCATGATTGTACAGGAGTAAATCCCACGGAACTGAAAAAAGCATGCAAATGATCAAATCTGCCCTCTCCTCCTCATATCCCCTCCCTTGTGCCCTTCCCTCCCCCTTCCTTTGACCCTCCCTCACCTCCACATCCCCTTCCAATCCTCTCCCCATCCTTCCCCTCCCTGCTTCCCTATCCTGTCCCCTCCCCCTCCTCCTCCACGGTTGGTTTTACCTATTTTAAGCATGATTGCATGAGAGTAAATCCCATTTAAGCATTTAGATGATGAGACCTGCCTTTGCCCTCCCCCTCTCTCCTCCTCTTCCCCCTCTTCTTCCCCTTTACTACTTCTCCTTTCCTCTCCCTTCTTCCTCCCTTCTTCCTCCCCTCCCATCTTCCTCGTCTGCTGTCCACTCCAGCCCTCACTCCCTCCTTGTCCTCCCTCATCTATCATCTATCCTAAGCATGATTGCACAGGAGTAAATCCCACTGAATTCAATAAGCATGCAAATGATCAAACCTGCCCTCCTCCTTCCCTGCATCACTCTGCCCTTCCTCCCCTCCCCCATGGTCAGTTTCACCTATCCTCAGCATGATTGCAGGGGAGTAAATGCCATTGAACTCAATAAGCTTGCAAATGAGCAATCCAATCTCAGCAAACTTGCAGAGGATCCCATTTCTTACCTCCCAGATTAAAAAAGCAGAGAAATTCACTAATAGGAAAAAAAAAAACCCTTGCGGATTAAGAACGTACAATTTGGGTTGGTCTTTCACAGCCCAGTCACATGTTACGAAATTTTTGCAAGCTACACAGGAAGTGGATTGGACTGTGAAAGACCAACCCAGATTGTGTTTGCATTTTTACAAATTTGCAGGGCAGTACAATATCTCAGAGAGGAGATCAGGTCTCCTGCTCCTCTGGTGCATTCGCTATAGCTGCCCAATTTCCCTGCTTTTTAAAGTTTGATAGAAATATCTGTTAGGTATAAAAATGTAAATGTACTCCCTTCAAGTCGATACCGACTTATGGCGACCCTATGAATAGGGTTTTCATGAGGTTGAGAGGCAGTGACTGGCCCAAGGTCACCCAGTGAGCTTCATGGCTATGTGGGTATTCGCACCCTGGTCCAACACCTTAGCCATTACACCACACTGGCTCTCGTCCATTAGCTATAGGTACGTTCTTAAACTGCAAGGGTTTTTTTTGCCTATTAGTGAATTTTAGAATAATGTGGCCAGGTTGGAATACTGCTTTCTTGTTCTTTATTCTTGTTAATGCCTTCTCCCACTACAACAGACATCCCTATGTCTCTTTATCTGGCACTTGGGATTCTACCCAAGCCACACCCATTCCCTAGCCACACCCCTCATTGGCAGCTTTCCTTTGCACCCCCATTGAGTGTTGTTTGCCTGGCTAGAATGTATCTTTGAACTCTGATAATGCCTCCTGTTTGCCTCGATGGAGAATTGGGGGGGTGCACTGAAAGTGTGTGTAGAAATTAGCCTACTGTACAAAGGTTAAATTTACAGTCACTGCTCTGCCAATTTTTTTCCCTGGCTGTCGCTGACACTGGCATGTGCCCCCCCTTTCATTTGACCAGAAGGGAATGTACATGAAAATGGAAAAATTGGAAATGCACTGCCTTCAAGTCGATCCTGACTTATGGCTACCCTATGAACAGGGTTTTCATGGTAAGCGGTATTCAGAGGAGGTTTACCATTGCCTCCCTCTGAGGCTAGTTCTCCCTAGCTGGCAAGGGCCTGCTCAGCTTGCCACAGCTGCACAAGCCAGCCCCTTCCTTGTCCGCAACTGCCAGCTGGGGGGCAACTGGACTTCTTGGGACTATGCAGCTTGCCCATGGCTGCAGTGGTGGCAGGGCATGTAACCCCTGAGCCACTCACTGTGGGGGTGATCTTTAGCTGGCCCTTGACACCTAGGATACACGAGCGGGGATCTGAACTCACAGACTCTGGAAAATAATATGTATATTAAAGAAAATGATTTTCAAAACATGTATATCAGACAAATTTGGGTATATATTTATATGAGGAGAAATGTATACTAAAATGCTGACAAATTTTCATGAGACTTTTTTAAAAAAATACAGATTGATATAGAAATGTGGCAAAATGAATTTAAGATTTATCCATCCCTGCTAAAATCTACTTGTGCACTAAGCCTTTCAACATTAAGCTCAGGCAATTCTTGATATGACTTTATTAAACTGATTTAAGAGAAACTCTACAGAATTTTTTTTTTAAATTAAAACTGTGTACAAAATTCTGACCTATTTGTTCAAGATCCTAATGGAGAGAATTTCTTGTCTTAAGGAATAATGAAGGTGTTTGAGCTAGTAAGCTCAACACATTTCTATGTTGTTTCAATGCCATATCCAGTTTCTGCAGATGTTCATGAGAGAGTCTTAACAGGGAAAGTTAGACTAGAACTATGTTTATTGAGCTGTGGCATGTTGCAAAATGGTCTCAAATGGCAAACAATTGACAGGCAACATTAATCTGAATTTATTTAGAGCTAACTTGATAATTTTGTTACCCTTTGTATTGACAACAGATCAATAGAGTATCCTACTTAATTAAATATCACTGAGAATGGAAATACATACCTATCCCACACTCTGACCTGATTTATACCTGAAATGAAAACATTGTAGGACGAGCGGAAGACTCTTTTAGGGCTTCTCAGGTGGGAGATTCAGGATAAACGAAATGAAGTAGCTGCCTCATAACCTGGAATGATTATGTGAGACATATATTGAGGTAAAGCCACAAGAATCTGAAAGGGATTAAAAGAACTATATTACAATGTGCAGGCCACCTAACTTGGTGAAAGTGCTAGGAATAATTCCTTTACTAGGGCAACTCCATCCTTACTGTCGAGTGCTGTCCTGGGTGCTGAATGCAGGGAAGCTACTTGCAAACAGGATTTGGCACATGAGTGAAACCGGCAAGATGGCCTCCTTTTTGTGAATGCACAAGATTGAGGGTTTTTGCTTTCTCCCCTTTGGCCATTGGGTATTCAGAGTCCTTATATGTCAGCTTGCGTGTTCATCTAACCTCACAGTTTCCGAATAACAGTCATCTGAAGAGGCAGGCTAATGGTCAGAGTTCCCACCCACAAATCTGTGGATCTTAGGAGATAACAGGAAAATAAATGGGAAGCTGACAATGGAATATCCTTATAATGTTATATTTATTTTTTTTTGTCCTACACACTATCACTATTAAATGCACTGTTGTCAGCCTTGGTCAACATATCAGAATCATGAATCAGAAATATGTATCAGAAGCAGGTATATTGAAGTATACAATCAATATATCAAGTATAATACTTCTTACCATCAGATAGAATGCATGGATGGGATACAGGCTTCTTGCTTTGACCAGTGCTACAAGAGCACTGCTTACAGCCCTCCTTTTATAGAAGTGTTCAAGGCTATACCCTGTGACACAACTCAGACTGTCATCTGACAGGTAGCTGCACGAGGTCACAACTCAGACTGAAGTGTGTCAGTTTAGTGACCTTGCAGGTGTTTCAGAGAGGACAGTCCATTCCCATATCAGTTTCCCCATCCTTATCTTGTGTTACTTCCAACTTGTCAGATTGCCTGTAACATTGGCAACATCCCATTTCCTGCATCTTCCTATAAGGCAGCTCCTGAGGCTTCATATAAGGCTGTTCCTGCCAGACAGTTCATCTCAGATAGTGTTTTAACACCTGACTTCATACTAATGATTATACAAAATACATGATAGCATTGATACATAATACATAATAGTTTTTATCTTGCCAATGAAGGCTCTTGAGGGGTAAACAATACATACGAAATGGGAGGAGCCCATAACAGGGGCTTGGAGAGGCCTGACAGGAAGGAGAGAGGTTGGGTAGGAAAGGCATACACCTACCTTCTCCCGCAAAGAGGTGCCTCTTTTCCAAGTGTCTCTTCCAGCACACTTCTTCCTCTTTTTGCCCTGTGCCCTGCCTCCTGATAGCCCTGGATCATTCTGGGCTGCTGTATCCAGCCCATAGAGATCTGGGACTATCTCACTCCAACATGGCCGATTCAGCTTGAGGCTTAGCCGAATACAGTGTACAACCCTAACAAAAATGTGCACAAAGGTCCAAGCAGCTTACACAGAACAGCCACAAGCCTGACATAGTGTCATCCATTTTCATGGCTGCTATACTATGTGTACTAAATGCATCATAACTGCTGGGTATGGTGGGATATGCAAACTTAGTAGGGCCCAGATTAACAGAAGCCATGACTATTAAAGTGGTATGATACTGCTTTAAATGAATAGTGCAGATGGAGCCTATCATACTTGGCATAGACCAATTGACTAACTTAGGTCCATTGATTTCAATGAGTTTACTCTGACTGTGACTTAGTTAGATACAACCCTAGAGCTGCATTCCGTTACACACTTACGTGCTGGAAATAAGCCCCACTGAATTCAATGGGACTTATGAGTAGACATGTATTGGAATGCACTGTAAGCCCATAATTTTATGTACTTGGGAGCAAACCCCACTGAACACACTGGGACTTTTTTCTGAGTAAACATGCATAGAATTACACTGTACGTTTCTAACTAACAAGGAAAATTTGCTTTAAGGCACAAAGAATAAAAGGACAACATTGGCCAATCAGAGTACTCCTTCCCCCCCAACAATCTGAATATTGCATCTTCCAAAATGTGTTTTTGACTTTCACACTCTAGCGCTTTTGCTCTGCATCAGAGAAGGACATTCATTGGTGATTCAACACAGAAATGACCCTGATACGTAAGAGCAATCAAAATTAATGAGTCTTAAAATGCATTCTGATTGTAGTTTCATTCATTTCTATGACAATGCTGCTGTATAAGAAGAATCCTCATTCTGCTCAAAAACAACTGCCTTGTTTGTCTTCCCTAACACTCATCTGCACAGCCCATCAAATTCACAGGACTAGCTGAAATCTGAAAAAAGAAATTGACAACTCAGTATAACAGCATGCATGTGCACATGCACCCCATTCTAGTTAACCTTTGTTGACAGTCTTTATAAGTCATTTCTGTAGTTACTGTTTCAGGTTAAGGGCAATCAAATATATGTGTTGTTATTGCACACCTTCAAGTCGATTATGTTATGGCGACCCTATGAATCAGCGACCTCCAACAGCATCTGTCATGAACCACCCTGTTCAGATCTTGTAAGTCCAGGTCTGAGACTTCCCTTATGGAATCAATCCATCTCTTGTTTTTTCTACTCCTTCTTCCTCTTTTTCTACTCCCTTCTGTTTTTCCCTGTGTTATTGTCTATTCTAGCGAATCATGTCTTCTCATGATGTGTCCAAAGTATGATAACCTCACTTTCATCATTTTAGCTTCTAGTGATAGTTCTGGTTTAATTTGTTCTAACACCCAATTATTTGTCTTTTCCTCAGTCCATGGTATCTGCACAGCTCTCCTCCAACACCACATTTCAAATGAGTTGATTTTTCTCTTATCCACTTTTTCCACTGTCCAACTTTCACATCCATACATAGAGATCAGGAATACCATGGTCTGAATGATCCTGACTTTAGTGTTCAGTGATACATCTTTTCATTTGAGGACCTTTTCTAGTTCTCTCATAGCTGCCCTCTCCAGTCCTAGCCTTCTTCTGATTTCTTGACTACTGTCTCCACAATGACTGTGCCAAGGTATTGATAATCTTTGACAAGTTCAATGTCCTCATTGTCAACTTTAAAGTTACATAAATCTTCTGTTTTCATTTCTTTAGGGCTCATTCACATGGGAGCGGAACTCCATTTTAAAGATAAAGCTTTTCTCATTGCAATGGAGTTTAAAGGTTCACACTTCTTACCTTATATGAGCCCTCAATCTGCTATTTTGCATTTACACTGAAGGGAAAGGGTCAATTGTGCAGCTTCCTAATGACCACGCCCTCTCCAGGTCAAACTACCACTCCCTCTGGTTACCTGGGCAACTGAGCATGCTCAATTTGTTCCAGAGTAAGTTTCATTAAAAAAAAGGAAAAAATCCTCAAGTGCCATTGTTTGTATTTTCAGAATCCAGCAGAAATACAGATATTTGTTTGAACAGTGTTATGCTTTTTGCATAAGTTAGGGGGGAAAGGGAAAAAGCACCATTTGCAGCAGGCTTGCAGAATGGGAGCCAGCAGGAAATGACATGAACAAAGGGAGGAGGAGGGAATGGGCATGGACTCACAAGAGCATCGGAGCTAAGCATCTGCAAGCCCCTAAAGATATGAAGCAGAGACAGTTTTTCCTTCCCTTTTCAGATTAAAATTGGATTGATTTGCTGTGGATTAAAAGTAAAAGTAGCGGTTATGTTCGCCTTGCCTAAAACATCATGTAAACACTGCAAATTAAATGGGTCCGCAATTAGCACCAGATTCACACTAAAGCTCCATGTGAACCAGCCCTTAGTCTTCTTGACATGCAGCTGTAGTCCTCCTTTTATGCTTTCCTCTTTAACTTGCATCAGCATTTGTTTCAAATCATTACTAGTTTCTGTTAAGAACATAAGAACATAAGAAGAGCCTGCTGGATCAGGCCAGTGGCCCATCTAGTCCAGCATCCTGTTCTCACAGTGGCCAACCAGGTGCCTGGGGGAAGCCCGCAAGCAGGACCCGAGTGCAAGAACACTCTCCCCTCCTGAGGCTTCCGGCAACTGGTTTTCAGAAGCATGCTGCCTCTGACTAGGGTGGCAGAGCACAGCCATCATGGCTAGTAGCCATTGATAGCCCTGTCCTCCATGAATTTGTCTAATCTTCTTTTAAAGCCATCCAAGCTGGTGGCCATTACTGCATCTTGTGGGAGCAAATTCCATAGTTTAACTATGCGCTGAGTAAAGAAGTACTTCCTTTTGTCTGTCCTGAATCTTCCAACATTCAGCTTCTTTGAATGTCCACGAGTTCTAGTATTATGAGAGAGGGAGAAGAACTTTTCTCTATCCACTTTCTCAATGCCATGCACAATTTTATACACTTCTATCATGTCTCCTCTGACCCACCTTTTCTCTAAACTAAAAAGCCCCAAATGCTGCAACCTTTCCTCGTAAGGGAGTCGCTCCATCCCCTTGATCATTCTGGTTGCCCTCTTCTGAACCTTTTCCAACTCTATAATATCCTTTTTGAGATGAGGCGACCATCTCTGTACACAGTATTCCAAATGCGGCCACACCATAGATTTATACAACGGCATTATGATATCGGCTGTTTTATTTTCAATACCTTTCCTAATTATCGCTAGCATGGAATTTGCCTTTTTCACAGCTGCCGCACACTGGGTCGACATTTTCATCGTGCTGTCCACTACAACCCCGAGGTCTCTCTCCTGGTCGGTCACCGCCAGTTCAGACCCCATGAGCGTATATGTGAAATTCAGATTTTTTGCTCCAATATGCATAATTTTACACTTGTTTATATTGAATTGCATTTGCCATTTTTCTGCCCATTCACTCAGTTTGGAGAGGTCTTTTTGGAGCTCTTCGCAATCCCTTTTTGTTTTAACAACCCTGAACAATTTAGTGTCATCAGCAAACTTGGCCACTTCACTGCTCACTCCTAATTCTAGGTCATTAATGAACAAGTTGAAAAGTACAGGTCCCAATACCGATCCTTGAGGGACTCCACTTTCTACAGCCCTCCATTGGGAGAACTGTCCGTTTATTCCTACTCTCTGCTTTCTGCTTCTTAACCAATTTCTTATCCACAAGAGGACCTCTCCTCTTATTCCATGACTGCTAAGCTTCCTCAGAAGCCTTTGGTGAGGTACCTTGTCAAACGCTTTTTGAAAGTCTAAGTACACTATGTCCACTGGATCACCTCTATCTATATGCTTGTTGACACTCTCAAAGAATTCTAATAGGTTACTGAGACATGACTTTCCCTTGCAGAAGCCATGCTGGCTCTGCTTCAGCAAGGCTTGTTCTTCTATGTGCTTAGTTAATCTAGCTTTAATAATACGTTCTACCAGTTTTCCAGGGACAGAAGTTAAGCTAACTGGCCTGTAATTTCCGGATCCCCTCTGGATCCCTTTTTGAAGATTGGCGTTACATTTGCCACTTTCCAGTCCTCAGGCACGGAGGAGGACCCAAGGGACAAGTTACATATTTTAGTTAGCAGGTCAGCAATTTCACCTTTGAGTTCTTTGAGAACTCTCGGGTGGATGCCATCCGGGCCCGGTGATTTGTCAGTTTTTATATTGTCCATTAAGCTTAGAACTTCCTCTCTCGTTACCACTATTTGTCTCAGTTCCTCAGAATCCCTTCCTGCAAATGTTAGTTCAGGTTCAGGGATCTGCCCTATATCTTCCAGTGTGAAGACAGATGCAAAGAATTCATTTAGCTTCTCTGCATTCTCCTTATCGTTCTTTAGTACACCTTTGACTCCCTTATCATCCAAGGGTCCAATTGTCTCCCTAGATGGTCTCCTGCTTTGAATGTATTTATAGACTTTTTGTTGTTGGTTTTTATGTTCTTAGCAATGTGCTCCTCAAATTCTTTTTTAGCATCCCTTATTGTCTTCTTGCATTTCTTTTCCCAGAGTTTGTGTTCTTTTTTATTTTCTTCATTTGGACAAGACTTCCATTTTTTGAAGGAAGACTTTTTGCCTCTAAGAGCTTCCTTGACTTTGCTCGTTAACCATGCTGGCATCTTCTTGGCCCTGGCGGTACCTTTTCTGATCTGCGGTATGCACTCCAGTTGAGCTTCTAATATAGTGTTTTTAAACAGCTTCCAAGCATTTTCGAGTGATGTGACCCTCTAGACTTTGTTTTTCAGCTTTCTTTTTACCAATCCCCTCATTTTCGTGAAGTTTCCTCTTTTGAAGTCAAATGTGACCGTGTTGGATTTTCTTGGCAATTGGCCATTTACATGTATGTTTAATTTAATAGCACTGTGGTCACTGCTCCCAATCGGTTCAACAACACTTACATCTTGCACCAGGTCCCGGTCCCCACTGAGGATTAAGT
This sequence comes from Rhineura floridana, assembly GCF_030035675.1. Taxonomy (NCBI): domain Eukaryota; kingdom Metazoa; phylum Chordata; class Lepidosauria; order Squamata; family Rhineuridae; genus Rhineura; species Rhineura floridana. The sequence goes on along the minus strand of NC_084484.1, from coordinate 67,541,529 downwards.
CCAGGGTTGCCGTCCCTCTGGTCGGTTCCATGACCAACTGGTCTAGGGAATAGTCATTTAGAATATCTAGAAACTTTGCTTCTTTGTCATGACTGGAACACATATGCAGCCAGTCTATGTCCAGGTAGTTGAAGTCACCCATTACTACCACATTTCCTAGTTTGGATGCTTCCTCAATTTCATATCTCATCTCAATGTCTCCCTGAGCATTTTGATCAGGGGGACGATAGATCGTTCCCAGTATTAAGTCCGTCCTGGGGCACGGTATCACCACCCACAACGATTCTGTGGAGGAGTCTGCCTCTTTTGGGGTTTCGAGCTTGCTGGATTCAATGCCTTCTTTCACGTATAGAGCGTCTCCGGCACCAATACGTCCTTCCGATATAGTTTATATCCAGGGATAACCGTATCCCACTGGTTTTCTCCATTCCACCATGTCTCCGTTATGCTCACTATATCAATGCTCTCCTCTAAGACCAAGCACTCCAGTTCTCCCATCTTGGTTCGCAGGCTCCTTGCATTAGCGTACAGGCACTTGTAAGCAGTGTCTCTCTTCAAGTGTCTTTGGCACTTGTGGTTAGGCCTGTGGTAATTTTGCTCTTCTGAATTTATATCCTGTGCCCCTGCTCTTACAATGCCTACTTCTAGGCCTACTCCTTTTAAAATTTCATCATTTCTTTGGTTTTTATCCCAGGGGGGAGGTTTATTCCGAACCGGACCTTTCTCAGCTCCTGTCGGGTTTCCCCCCTCAGTCAGTTTAAAAGCTGTTCTGCCACCTTTTTAATTTTAAGTGCCAGCAGTCTGGTTCCATTCTGGTTCACGTGGAGCCCGTCCCTTTTGTACAGGCCCGGCTTGTCCCAAAATGTTCCCCAGTGCCTAACAAATCCAAACCCTTCCACCCGACACCATCGTCTCATCCACGCATTGAGACTGCGAAGCTGGGCCTGTCTGGCTGGTCCTGCGCATGGAACCGGTAGCATTTCAGAGAAAGCCACCTTGGAGGTCCTGGCTTTCAGCATCCTACCTAGCAACCTAAATTTGGCTTCCAGGACCTCACGGCTGCATTTCCCCATGTCATTGGTGCCAACGTGCACCACGACCACTGACTCCTTCCCAGCACTGTCTACCAAACTACCTAAACGACGGGCGATATCCGCAACCTTCGCACCAGGCAGGCAAAACACCTTGCGGTCTACACGCCCATCACACATCCCACTGTCTATGTTCCTAATGATCGAATCACCCACTACAAGGATCCCTCCACCCCCTGGAGATATATCCTCGGCACGAGAGGATAGCTGCTCATCCCCCAAGGAATGGGTCCCTTCTAAGGGATCGTTTCCCTCTTCCTCAGCTGGATGCTCTCCTTCCCCGAGACCATCATTGTCCATGATAGCAGGAGAGCTATCATCGTTGGAGTGGGACACAGCTATAACATCCCTGAAGGCCTCCTCCACACACCTCTCTGCCTCTCTCAGCTTTTCCAGGTCTGCCACCTTGGCCTCAAGGAAATGAAGTCGTTCCCGGAGAGCCAGGAGCTCATTGCACCGAGAGCACACCCACGACTTCTGTCCAACAGGCAGATAGTCGTACATGCTGCAGGCTGTGCAAAACACTGGAAAGCCCCCACACCCCTGCTGGCTTCTTACCTGCATAGTTTTGTTTAAGGTTTATTACGTCAGTGGGTTGGAGACTGCGGTTTAGTTGAGGTCAGGAAACAGACGGGCAGAGTGGGGGGCCCTGGCCTCCTCGCCCTGCTGCCGAACTCGCTCTGCTGCTTAACTCGCCTTGATGCTTTGTCAGCTGGGGCTCCCTCTAGCTCGTGGAGCAGGCTCCCTCACTAGGGTGCTCTGACTTTGTGTGTGGCTGGTTCCTCCCAGCTACTGCTGCCAGCCAATGATGTGCTACTTGAGGCTGATGGCTATCAGCTGGGGCTTAACTCTTTAGTATTCTCTCAGGCATGCATGTTAGCATTCATTCATTCATTCATTCATTGGCGATCACTCGTGGCCAAGTAAGATTGTCATCCAGGGTAAGGTCTTTAACAGTGGGTCCGTAAGTGACTGTGGAGGCCAATTCTGGATACACACAGCCTCCCACAGTGAGGACATACGTTTCCAAATGGAAGATGGTCACAATGAGAATTTGCTTGACGTGCCTTCTGCTTAGCTCATTTGCCCCTTTCGCCCTGTACTCGTGCTTCTTCAAAGTCCATAGCACCTTTGATAATGGCCGACCTCCAATTGGGATGCTCATGGGCCAAGGCTTCCCAGTTCTCGATGCTCATGTTATATTTTTTTAGATTAGCTTTGAGAACATCTTTAAACCTCTTTTGCTGTCCACCAATATTCCGTTTTCCATCCTTAAGTTGGGAGTAAAGTAGCTGCTTTGGAAGACGGCGATCAGGCATTCGAACAACATGGCCGGTCCAGTGAAGTTGATGTTGGAGGATCATTGTTTCAACACTGGTGGTCTTTGCTTCTTCCAATATGCTAACATTAGTCCGTCTGTCTTCCCAAGTAATTTGCAGAATTTTCCAGAGGCAGCATTGGTGGAATCTTTCAAGAAGTTCGGAGTGGTGTTTATAGATGGTCCATGTTTCACAGGCATACAGTAAGGTCGGTAGTACAATGGCTATGTAAATAAGCATTTTGGTCTCCCTGTGAATATCCTGATCCTCCAACACTCTATGCTTCATTCGGGAGAATGTGGCACTCACAGAGCTCAGATAATGCTGAATTTCAGCGTCAATGTCAGCTTTTACAGAGAGATGGCTGCCAAGATAGGAAAAGTGATCGACATTCTCCAGCATCGCACCATTAAGCTGGATTGATGGTGCTACAGAGGGATTGGTTCGCACTTGCTGATGAAGCCCTTTGGTTTTTTTTATGTTAAATGAGAGGCCAAGCTTTTCATATGCTTCTGCAAAGACATTTAGGATAGATTGAAGATCTTCCTCTGAATGTGCGGAGACTACATTATCATTGGCATATTGAAGTTCTATGACAGAGGTTGTAATTACCTTACTTTTTGCTTTCAGCCTACTGAGATTAAAAAGCTTTCCATCTGTTCGATATGTGATTTCCATGCCAGTGGGAAGTTTCCCATCAACAAGGTGTAGAATCATGGTGATGAAAGTAGCAAATAAGGTTGGAGCAATGACACATTCCTGTTTGACGCCTTATCCCAATTTGAATGGATCACTTTGACAGCCATTGTTATCCAAAATTGTCACCGTCATGTTGTCATGAAGGAGTAGCAAAATATCCACAAATTTATCAGGGCATCCAATTTTCAGAAGGATGGTCCAGAGAGGTGTTTGATTTACAGTATCAAAGGCCTTAGTCAGATCAATAAACACCATATACAGAGGTCGGTTTTGCTCCCGGCATTTTTCTTGAAGCTGTTGTGCAGTGAAGATCATGTCCACTGTCCCCTGGAAGGGCGGAAACCATTTTGGGATTCAGAGAGGATGTCTTCTGAGATAGGTAGGAGGTGATTTGCAAGGACCCTTGCAAGGATTTTACCTGCCGTAGCTAGAAGAGAGATGCCTCGGTAGTTCCCACAACCTGTTCTATCACCCTTCTTGAAAAGAGTGATAATTATGGCATCCCTAAAGTCTTCTGGGATCTGCTCCCTCATCCAGATTTTTTTGATGAGCTTATAAACTTATTGTGTAAATTCAGGCCCACCATCTTTAAAGAAGGAATCCCATCAGGTCCACTAGCTTTGTTATTCTTCATTTGATTAATTGCTTTACTGACTTCATTTAAATCAGGGGATACTGCAAGCTCATCTCTAATTTGTTGTTGCGGGATTTGCGAGAAGACCTCATCAGCCACAATAGAGTTATGATTAGGGAGGTTGTGGTAATGTTCTTTTCAAAGCAGTGCAATAGACTCTTTGTCCTTTAGAAGTTTGCTACCATCTATTGAACATAAGGGATTTGTACCATAATTTGTTGGTCCGTAGATGCCCTTTGTGGCATTTAAAAAGCCCCGTGCATCATGAGCATCTGCAAAATTCTGGATTTCTTGAGCTTTCTTTATCCACCAGGCATTCGTAAGTTCTCTAGTTCTTCTTTGGACCTCAGCCTTTGCACTGGCATAGATTTTTTTTCTTAGTAGCATGGTTAATGTCTTTTTTTTAGCAGTATGGTATTGTCTGCATATCTTAAATTATTGATATTTTTCCCTCCAATTTTCACACCTCCATCTTGGTGCAATCTCACTTTCCGTATGATACGTTCTGTGTTTAGATTAAACAAATAGGGTGATAAAATACACCCCTGTCTCATACCCTTTCCTATTGGGAACCAATCGGTTTCTCCATGTACTGTCCTTACAGTGGCCTCTTGTCCAGTGTATAGGTTGCACATCAGGACAATCAGATGCTGTGGCATCCCTATTTCTTTTAAAGCATTCCATAGTTTTTCATGATCTACACAATCAAAGGCTTTGCTATAATCTGTAAAGCACAAATTCCTTGGTCCGTTCCATTAAATATATGTGAAATAAAGTTAAGTTGGTGCTAGTTCATCAATGCATACTGGAATCTGATGATGATGATGAAGCATCTTTCTTTCTGGCCCCAAATTGATGTTCATTGACAACACTCATCATCTCCACCAGCATGGCCAATGGTCAAGAAGGTTCATGTAGTTTTGTGGTCAGGAAGGTTCATGAAGGTTTGTGAGAATCAATACCTTCATAGAGGAACTATTCACACCACTACTAGAATTTGCAATATCACAGCATCCCCAAAATGTCACTATAACATGAATCATGCATAGTTCTCATGTGGAGTTGTTGCATGAGATGCCAAAAACAGCACCTCCATATTAGCGCTGCTAAACTGTGATGTTAGTGGCTGATGCCATGTGGTCCCAAGATGCCTAAATGGGAAATGGGGTTATCTGGAACCATAAACATATTACATAATGAATAGAATTAGCCCAAAGAAATGATCGTGCTAATAATAGCCACTTTTGCCCATTACTTTTGCTAAAATTACCCATTGTTGCATTTAGCTCTTGGGTTTACTTAATTATATCTTTACTAATTTTCTAATTTTTGACATTAGACTCTTTTATTAGGTGTAATGTTTTAAATACAACAGCTTAAATTTCTAACTTAATGAAAGAAAATTAATAAGATCAGAAACAGTTATATTATTCCATATTTATAAAGGCAGAACTTCTTGCATTAATTTATATATGAGCCTTCATTATTACTTATGGGACCCATCAAACGGTAGATATCGTACATTAGACAGCTGAAATGAAAGTGCTCGTAAAAGTGTGATTCAGTCATTCCAGTGGCAGAAGGTAAGGTATCATTGGCGCTTGTGGTGCACCCCTACAGCCTTAACAAAAGAGTTGTAGAAAGCACAGTCCTGACAAATGCACTACCAGAAAGCAGCCGTATGTTATCTGCATTTCCCAGTGGTATATTATTGTTGCATAAGCACATATATTGCCCCATTCAAACATGTATATAAATGAATAGTATGTATTCACAAAGGAGCAAAACCACCCAGGAATGCACCTTTTAAAGTCAAATATATCTGGAGAAACATCTCCAGTTTAACTGACATATTTGTTATTGTTAAGTTATGGTTCACAGCCCTTGTTAAACATCCCTATCCAAAATATATTCACTCTTCCTAATATGTTGTGTGGGCTAACAAGATAGGAAAAATGATCATTCTGTCATGATTTTAAACAAGGCAGGCAGGCATATGAACACATCTTCTGTTTGATCCTGATGGACTAGACTGCTGTGTACTGTAGAGATTATTTTTCACCCAAAAGTAACTGATCATAAATTTATAACATCCTAAATGTTCTAGTTTAACAATGGATCTCCCACACTCTCATGGATTTGTACACTTTTCAACCATGCGGTAATTTGAAATTAATATTGAATGAATGCCCCTTTGCAGATAATTTTAAAATCCAAGTATAAATGTGAAAAAACAAAATTATAATTTTCCTTTTAATAAGAAGCTGACTATTATGATGTTTTATGTGCATAAAGTTGGAAATATTCTGTGGAGAGGGGAGGAAGAGGAGTTTGGAGGAGGGTAGATGAAAAGATGAGGAAACAGTTGAAAAGAGGTGATAGGTGCAGGTGGGGAAATGGTTTAAGCTCAAGGGCCACATGCTTCTGAACAACCTACCCTGGGCCAGGGTGAGCGAGGCCAGAGACCAGAGGCAAGAGGACAGAACATTGAAAGTAAAATTCACCTTTCTACTGCAGGCTAGTTTCTTCACAGTCACACTTCCCTCTCTATCCTCCATTCAGGCAAGCAAGAAGCACACATTCCAGGCACGCAAGGAGGTGCAAAGCAGGGATGGTGAGGGAATGTGGTTTAGGAAGGTGTGTGTTTCCTCCATGCAGTTGTAATTGTGTGGAGGAAAAAGGCAGCAGCATGTCTGCCGCCCCCATCTCCACTCTCACATGCCCACTGCTCTGCTCATCCACAGCTCCAGGTGGATGTGGGCCATTCATCCAAGCCATGGGGAACCACTAACAGTGACTCTCCCAAAGACCTCAGTGATTGGGGCAGGGATATATGGGATAAGGCAATCCCTGAGATATTCTGGACTCAAGTTGTTAAGGGCACTGTAAATCAATACAATAACCTTGAACCTGGCCCAGTTGTATATGGGCAGCCAATGCTAGCTTATGAAGACTTTAGTTATATGCTGGTGATAGTCTGTCTCCATCAACAGACAAGCTGCAGTGTTTTGCACCAGCTAGAGCCTCTGGACCAAGTGCAAGGGTAGACTCACTGTTAAAGTGCACTGCAATAATTGAGTCTTGAGGTTACATGAATCACCATGGCCAGACTATCCATGTCCAAGAATGGCTGTAGTTGGCATACAAGCCATAGCTGGTAAAAGATACACCTAGCCACTGAGGCTGCCTGAGACTCCAGCAACAAAGATGGATCTAGCAGCACCCCTAAACTCCAAACCTGTTGTTTCAGAAGAGTGCAATCTCACCCAGAATAGGCAACTGGCCAGTCTCGACACAGGAGCCAGCAATCCATCCCTCATCCACTCCACCACTGCATCCAGACAACAGTCCAGATCATGCACAGCCCCACCTGACTAGGATATTATGGAGAAGTAGAACTGCATGTCATCAGCATACTGATGACACTTTGCCTCTCCCCAACTTCTAATGACTGCAGCCAGTAGCTTCACATAGAAGTTAAACAGCATTGGGAACAAGATTGTACCCTGAGGTACACCATAGGGCAAAGACAATGGGGCCGAGTCTCCCAATGCTACTATCTGGACAGGACCCTGTAGGTAGAAGCAGAAACACTATAGAACAGTGCCCCAAATATTTATTTTATTTTATTTATTATTTGATTTATATCCAGCCCTTCCTCCCAGCAGGAGCCCAGGGCAGCAAACAGAAATGCTAAAAACACTTTAAAACATCATAAAAAGAACTTAAAATACATTAAAACAAAGCAATTTTTTAAAAAAGCTTTAAAAACATCTTTTTTTAAAAAGGGTTAAAAACATATTATTAAAGAAAACATATTAAAAGCAATTCTAACACAGACACAGACTGGGATAGGTCTCAACTTAAAAGGCTTTTTGAAAGAGGAAAGTCTTCAAAAGGCGCTGAAAAGATAGCAGAGATGGCGCCTGCCTAATATTTAAGGGGAGGGAATTCCACAGGGTAGGTGCCACCACACTAAAGGTCTCTTTCCTATATTGTGCAGAATGAACCTCCTGATCGACTGGGTATATAAGGGGTAAGACAGTCTTTCAGGTATCCTGGTCCCGAGCTGTATAGGGCTTTGTACACCAAAACTAGAACCTTGAACTTGGTCGGGTAGCAAATGGGCAGCCAGTGCAATTCTTTCAGCAGCAGGGTGACATGTTGGTGATACCCTGAGCAGTCTCGCTACAGCATTTTGCACCAGCTGCAGCTTCCAGACCAACCTCAAGGGCAGTCCCACATAGAGCGCATTACAGTAATCCAGCCTGGAGGTTACCAGTGCGTGGACTACAGTGGTCAGTTGTTGTGCATGGACAACAGTGGTCAGTGGTCAATACCCAAATATATATCCCAAAGAAGCGGTCCATGAGGATACATGGTTAAAGGTATAAAAAACCATTGAGAAACTGAGAAGCAGAAGCAAAGTCACACTCCCTATCTCCTGCTTTCAATGCAGGTCATCCATCAGGGTGACCAAGGCTGATTCAATTCCAAAACCATGTCTGAACCCAGACTGAAATGGTTCCAGATAACTCATAACCTCCAGGAAATCTTGCAACTGCTCAGCTCCCTCTCTTTCCACCACCTTATCCAAGAAAGGAGTATTTCCAGCTGGGCAGTAGTTGCTATAAGCCCTAGGATCCAGGGTGGGCTTCTTTGTGTAGAGGTATCCTTGTGTATCTGTGGTGCCTGACACAGTATGACATATCATGTAAACACATCATACATTCAATCACTCTGCATCTGATCACTTTTATGTATGGTTCATAGAACGTTTTGTTGATTTTGTTAGATACTCAAGCTTTTTGACAAGATTAAAAATATCAAGAAGGCATGTTAAAAATATTTTGAGCATAATGAGAAATGCTAGAGATTTCCATATAAATTTCAGTTACAAGAGAAATGATTTTTATCTCACAGATTGAAAAGTACTAATAGAGTTTAGAATTCATTCAGTCAAAACCAAATATACCAGAAACACCGGAGAGTTGAAAATTGCATCGAAACACATCTCTCTGATTATATAAACAGACAAAATAATACGTCAGAATCTTATTTGCATTATAAGTGCTCAAGAATGAGAGAAAGAGGTCAAACAGGAGTAACTAATAATCATGCTGTTTCCCATTTCCTTATTCAAACCAGAGAATAAGAATAAGATCAACTCATCAACAGGATGAGTTGTATTCCCCCTTACTAAAACATTATAATTCTAACATGTTTATTTAAATATTTCTTTGGAATGTGTTTCATTTTTATTTGATATGTGAAATGAACAGTTATGATTTGTTCAGAGTATACTACTCCAGTACAAATACTATCCATGCATCTTTCTGAGAAAATATATTATATGGGAGAATCCTGAAAAATATATTAGTAGTTTGGGATCCTGTTGAGCTTTGACTTGATGCCAAAAAACCCTCTCTGGCAGATAGCTTGATATCAGTACACACAGTAGAGGCCGCCAGGGTTGCTCAGGTGAGGGTGCATGGCTTTCCTGGTTTCCCAACACCGTGCATCGCTGCTGGTTACCAAGAAATAGAGAGGGACAAGGCATCAGGGAGCTTGGCATGGTGCTGGCACAGAGTCTGAAGTGTCGGATTTGCTCTGCAGCTGTGGCCACACCATGACGAACTCCATGTTGCCTTGCCCCTTCCCCTCTCCCTGTTGGTAACCAGAAGTGACATGTGGCATTGGGAAGCCAGGAGAGGAGCACAGCCCCACCTCTGCAGCCCCACCAGCTGCTACTGACTATTCTGTCCAGTTAGTCTTTCTCACCATACCCTCATCTCTCCCCAAAGGTCATGATTCAGTCTTTGATGAGAATATAAAGAGCTATTTTGTCCTTACTCAAATCATGTCTGCTGAAGATGGAAACTGTTTATGTGATTATTTTTATTTTCAACATGAGTTTGCCATGAAGCATCAGGGTAGGCAGTGGTGGGTTTTTGTTTAAGAAAAACAACCCCCTTGGATGTTTGACACTAGCTTCCCCTTTCTTTATTCATGGCCTTGTCTTGACTCTTCTTCTTCTTCTTCTTCTTCTTAATAATAATAATAATAATAATAATAATAATTTATTTATACCCCACCTTTTGGCCCTAAGCCATCAAGATGACTTACAAAGAAAAATAAACAAGTATAAAAATACATCAATGAAAGCAATACAATTTACAAAAATTACACTAAATAACAAATAACATTATTAAGAAAAAAAATGTCTAGGAAAGAAACTCAGAATTGAAGACCTTGTCTTAAAAAGACATCCATCCTTTTTTCCTGCAGTGTTTTGCATCTCAGTGTCACAGTTCCCTGAAGCCTGTTCCAACTGAGGGCAGTGGCGGCTCCATGGTCTTTTCGACTCTTGAAAAATATGGGCATAAGAAGCAGGAGATTTAAAGGGATATGTAGTCTACTTTGTTCTGTGATAGGGATGGGTGAATCCTTCAGTTTTGGTTTCTCTCCATTTATCATTTTCCCCATCTTAATTTCATTTCCCCACATATCCACATTAGTTTGCATTAAAAAAAGTCCTCCTGAAAATTAATCAGCAAATTTAGGAACATAGGAAGCTGCCTTATACTGAGTCAAACCAATAGTACATCTAGCTCAGTACTGTCTACACTGACTAGCAGTGGCTCTCCAGGGTTTTGTAGGGGGTTCTCCCAGCCCGATCAGTACATGCCGGAGATTGAACCTGGGACCTTCTATGTGCAAGCCAGATGCTGTGCCACTGAGCTATGTCCCTTCCACTGATTTTCTCCTAATATACACATTTTTGCAAATAATACAATACATTTTGATGTTATTTTTACTAAAATAGTCTTATAGGATTGGTAGGTTGGTTTGGATGATATCTTTGGGTCTCCTTACATCCAATGATTTGAATCTGTAGAGATGCAGTTTGTATTAGAGAGACCTGCTGAACTTGTCAAACCAGTTCCTTTCGTAAGTGAATAGTTCTGGTCAAGCCAATCTCTTTGTTCAGTCGATGGGCCTATTTTATATGTCTGAAGACTTGGTCAACAGCAATGGGTTGCCATAGGAATGAGGGTAGCCTCCCCCCCCATTACCTGGCTGAGGCAGATTCTGGGTTAGTCTCATGTGGAGCTGGGAGCTGGAAAGACATAAAATGTCTTGACTGTTCTGTGTGCTGAACCCCAAGCCATGGCTTTGGGGAGTCCCCCAGAAACCCAATGGGGAAGCAAGATTTGTTGAGATGTTAATGCTGTGAGCCCTTCCATCTTACGCTCAGGTTGGATATATGTGTAAATAAAACCATATATCCTAAAGATCCCACAGTCTCCACTGACCTTCATTTCCAAGCAAACTGAACCCCTGGAAGTCTCTCACCACTCAGAGATTGGGATGCATGAAACAATACACATTTGTATGCACACTTTACCCTGGTATATGCATATTTATACATATTACTTGGCTGGAGAGTGCACTGCCTTGCAAAATTCAATTCACTAATAGGCAAAAAAACCCAGACTTTTCAGTTTAAGAATGTACCTATAGCCCACAGATATTTCTTTCAAACTTTAAAAAGCAGGGAAATTGGGCAGCTATAGTGAATGAACCAGGGAGCAGGAGACCTGACCTCCTCTCAGAGATATTGGACTACCCTACAAATTTGTCAAAATGCAAACACAATTTGGGTTGGTGTTTCACAGTCCAATCCACTTGCTGTGTAGCTTGGAAGAATTTGGTAACATGTGCCTCTGAGCATATGATGAGTGGTTCCCCCAGCCCTATACTGTATATATCCTGAGGTTTGATTTTTGTTATGAACATGTAGATTAAATGGGGGAGTGAGGCAATTTACAGGTCCTGTTGCAGAGATTGGGGAGTTATGGTTGAGACTCCTAAAAAAAGACATATGAAGATAAATGGTATCTGGTCTATCCTGGAAGAAGATGTTTTGCTTCAAAAATAGCACCTTGTGGCAATTTTATGCACCCACTTAGAAAACCTTTGTTGGTCTGTCCACAAACCAGATCTGTCTCTATACAAACAATGAAGACAACAGGGCTGCATTCAGACAGCAGTATTCCTTTTCCCCAACATTTCCTTACCTGTTAATTTTTGCATTGTATGTGTTCTTTGACACGACATAAAAAACACCTGGAAATCTAGCAGAATTAAGTGGGAAGTTTAGAGCTACATTTCCATGTTAATGGCTTCCAGGGGAAAAAAATCTGTTTCTGTTAACTTGGAAAATTGCAGGAGTTTGGCATTTTATTTTGCCCGTGGTTTTCTTGGGGTCATGCCACTGCCACTCACATAACAAAACATTGGGGCAGTATTCTGGCATACAGCAGCACGCATGCACATAAAGGGGGAAGCCATGTCTGATTATGTCTGTTGTTGTTGTGTCACAACATGCCCACTGGTGTGAATGACATTTAGTGTGAAATGGCTCTATATTGATGAAAATGCCACAGTTCCATAATGCAACAGGTACTGCAGTGTGAAAGGAACATTAGAAATTGGGACAGAAGAGCTAGCATTATCATTAGGGAAAAAAATAACTCAATAAACCCCACATCTGAATGTACCCTAGGTGTTCATCAGTGGCCTTGATGGGGAATTTTGTAGTTCGTTGGACTGGGGGTCCTTGAGTAAAATCAAAGAACACAGGTTTGCAGCAAAAAGGTAGGCTTTTATTGGATGACAAGCATATGCTTGGTCAGTCTCCCTCTTAGTGAGTGGAGAATTGGTTTTTATACATTTCAGGACAAAGACTTTAGTATCCACCAATCAGGAGTTAACACATCAGTATGACACAGTATGACATAGGCATTATAGTATTGCACAGGTATTTGTATAGGCACTGTACTTTCTGCATCATGTTCTCGTGAATTTGGCAATGTTCAGTACTTCACATAAAAGCACATTTTCACAGTGAGCTAAGCATTCCAGCTAATGCAATCTTTCCTACATCTTGGAGAGCACAAGAATGTTCAGAGATATTCAGCGTCTATTCAATGTTATCATAATTGTTTAGAGTACAAGTTGTTCCAAACAAACCAGCACAGTCAGGGAAGACAGCTCCAAGAAGAAAAAGGGTTCTGGCTGGCTACTAAACTTATTAAATGTTAAACTAAACTATTAAAATGTTATAAACCTTTATAGCTTTATAAAAGAATATATTTTGCTTATTGTTTGTATATAAAGAATTTCCCCAACAGCCTAAAGGAATACACAAGGTAGACAGAGAGGACAAAAATGCACTAGCTCTGCCCACAACAACATTCCTGCCTCACACCCTGGGTTCTAAAATGCACAGGGAGCCCCGGCAATGCAAAGGCACCTGCTTCTGCAATGACAATGCAGAGGGGAGGACTAGCAGATTAATATCTGCTCTCCTTCCTTGCATGCTCATGTAAGTCATATATAGATGCCTGAATGGGACTTAAGCATTTTGTGCTGCTGTAGAAGTGCAGGACACTCAAGTTCAACCCAAGCTATGCATTTCTTCATGTTGACAATGGAAAAAATGTCCGTACATAGCAGAGCACTCTTAATAATAAACCAGCAAGGAAATGACAAAGCACACATACTACCTTCCTTGGCTGACACTCTTGTCACAGGCGCAATCTGTCAAAAGGGATGAAGAAAGGGAAGGGGAAATGGCACATCTGACTACTTGTTCATGACTAAGAGGCAAAGGTTGACATATTGGGTCACTGCCACAACTTTATAGCCTCAATAGCGTAAAATCATAACATCTTTCCCCCTCCTCCACTACTGCAGCTTCTTTTGTTTTTCCCTGTGGCATACCAGTGCTGCTCACCCCCTTAGGAAAGCTACTGTCTTGACAGTTTCAGGGCAAAGGGACAGGGATACAATCTACAATTATTGGCTATGCTTTTTTTTTTTTAAGATTTTTATTTTACTTATCTTAAAATAGATCTCAAACTTCCCCAAAGTTTGATAGCACCCCCCACCAAGTTAATCTGATCTCTGTAAATACAAGGGTGTCTATGGCCTTTGTTGTATAAAGCAGCTTTTGCCATCCTGGTGCTCTCCAGTTGTTTTGGATTACAGCTCCCATCAGCCCCAGTCAGTATAGGATCTGGATTGGGTTGGAAGGGGTCCAAATCTGCCTGGACCAGATCGGATCCAATCCAGATTTACAAAATGGAGCCACAAATCAGATTGGGGGGTTCTGTGCACAGCCCTAATATCCACCAACATTTCAAAAACAAGCACCAACTACGGTTTTAATTCACTAATAGGCAAAAAACCTTGCAGTTTACGAACATACCTATAGCCCACAGATATTTCTATCAAACTTTATAAAGCAGGGAAATTGGGCAGCTATAGTGAATGCACCAGGGGAGCAGGAGACCTGACCTCCTCTCTGAGATATTGGACTGCCCTACAAATTTGTCAAAATGCAGACACAATCTTTCACAGTCCAATCCACTTGCTGTGTAGCTTGGAAGAATTTGGTAACATGTGCCTCTGAGCATATGGTGAGTGGTGGCAACACCTGCAATCAGCCCAAATAATAGAAAGAAGACATGTGCTGTGCTGATCTTGGTTTAGCAGGGATGAAGCAACATTATTAAGACAGTTGATATAGTTCATATGGTCACTGTAAATATGCCAGATTTACTTTGCAATTTTAGTGAAGTTTCCTGTAGGAAACCATTTTCTTTTGTTTCTATTTCTGTGAATATGTGAAGTACAGCAACACTTTGCAACATTTACACTAAAAAAACTCCAAACATAATTGTGGAATAATGGCACTGACTTCTGCAGAATAGTCTCCAGTAGACCTCATTAGTGTCTCAGTTTGCACAAGATATAACAGTGTGAGGTGAAATATATTCTAGCAAAATTCTAGGTGTGCTCTATGTTTTTAATTGACCATGCCCACCTTGCCTTAAATGAAGTGGTTTAAACATAGCAGGCTGAAAACATGCATCCTCTTTTTTTCCAACAGCTAAGAGTCATTGCTGAAGTAGCAACAATCCACTTGCTGTGGAAGAATTTAGTAACATGTGCCTTTGAGCATATGGTGAGTGGTGGCAACACCTGCCATCTCCAAAGATGGAGAATTATATTTTTTAATATTTGTTGCCCCCACTTTGTTTTGAAATGAGCTTATGGGAAGCATCAGAATGGCGTTGGGGGTATTTTCAATTTAACATTCTATCCTCTCCCCGATGCTATTCAACATCTATGTAAAGCCGCTGGGAGCAATCATCAGGAGATTTGGGCTGCAGTGTCATCAATATGCAGATGACACGCAGCTCTATCTCTCATTTAAATCTTCACCGAGGTTGGCTGTAGAAACCATGTCCAAGTGCCTGGACTCAGTGAATGACTGGATGGGAAGGAACAAGCTGAAGCTGAATCCTGACAAAACCGAGGTACTGTTTGTGGGAGACAATGGAAGGCTGGGGGATGTGGACCTGCTGTTCAATGGGGTACGATTGCCCCTAAAGGACCAGGTCCGCAGCCTGGGGGTCATTCTTGACTCCCAGCTGTCCATGGAGGCTCAATCTCGGCTGTGAGCAGGGCAGCGCTGTATCAATTGCATCTGATATGGAGGCTGTGCCCCTACCTTCCCAACCATTTGCTCCCACCGGTGGTACATGCCCTGGTCACCTCTCGCCTAGACTACTGTAATGCACTCTACGTGGGGTTACTCTTGAAAACGGTCCGGAAATTGCAACTGGTACAGAATGCGGCGGCTTGTATGATCAAAGGTAGCCGCCGACAAGATCATATTACTCCAGTTTTGAAGGAGTTACATTGGTTACCGGTTGTTTACCGGGCCCAATTCAAGGTGTTGGTTTTGACCTTTAAAACCCTATACGGTTTGGGCCCAGTTTATCTGAAGGAGCACCTCCAGCACCGTCAGGGATGCCGCTCGACAAGATCAGCCTCTCAAGACCTTTTCTCGATCCCACCGGTTAAATCAGCTAGGCTGGTGAGGACCAGAGAGAGGGCTTTCTCAATATTGGCCCCCACCCTATGGAACTCCCTCCCAAATGATCTCCGACATGCCCCCTCTATGATGAGCTTCCACCGGACTTTAAAGACCTGGCTCTTCAGGCAGGCTTTTGGGATGGGTTGAAACTTTTACTGTATGTTTTAATATTTTAATGCTTATGGTATACTTAACATCTAATGTATTATTCTGTTTTGTACGTCGCCCAGAGTGGCTGGGTAACCAGCCAGATGGGCGACTAATAAATCCAAGAATAAAATAAAATAAAATAAATAAACATTGCAGAATATGAAAAATCCATGCTGGCTATAGTATACAGCCGCTCTCATCTCTGTATAAAAAGCCATTTGAAATGACAGTTCAAGCCAGCACAGTAACAACCTAAAAGCAAAAAGACAGCAATGTAATCAGTAAAATAATCGTAATTACAAGCCATTCAAAACAGATACATCTTCAAAACCCTTTTGAAAGCCAAAATTGATGGGGCCAATTTGTACATCATATGAGAAGGAGCTCCACAGATCAGAGGCCAGCACTGTAAAGGCCATGTCCCTAGTGCTCTGCAGTAGTCTATTGTTAGGGGTTTTAACATATAACCAATCAGTGAAATCCTGATAAATCTGGACCCGAATAATACAATAGTTCTGAAGGGGGGAGAGCATTCTCTTCATTTTTAGATGAGGCATGCACATGTTGTGGAAGGTGTCTCTTAAGGGAGACATTTCCTTTAGTCTGTAGGAGAGACATTCCCTTTCTTCTAAGGTGGCAGCTATGTCACCCATTTTTTAAACATAAGTACGTGTATTCAGTTCTGCTCCTGAATAATCATAGGTACCTTTTTAATCACTCAAAAGGTTTTAACTGATTAGTTAATCAAGCAACAGTGTGATCCTATACACATCTATTCAGAACCAAGCCCTCTTGAAGTATTTATTTCTAGGTAGATGTGTATAGGATCAAAGCGTAAATGCTGTAGCTCTGATGTTAACTGCAAGTGTCCAATCTAAGTTTGTGTGTCTATCCTTAGGCAAACTTTACGAACTTCAAAGCAAATCTTTGCCAGGATTATATGGCAGGGATTGGTTCTTTTTGTCTGCTGGTTGTTTTTATTGTATATTTGGTGAGGGGTGTTTTTTTGTTACATCTGATATTTTGAACTTGGCTGTAAGCCACCCTGTCAATCTATCCTGAATGGAATGATGGGATACAATAATTCAAACAATTAACATGAATAAGAACTATTGGCACAAACCAGCAAAAACTCAGAAAATGTGAACTTAATAAACATGAGGATTTGAGAAAGGCTTTAAAATATTGTTGTGACCATCTATGTACTGGTTTATGTTCAAATACGTTTGCTAAACCATGTGCAATACATTAATGTAGCCAATTCACATTCCTAATGTGGAAATTGAATGAGGTATCATCTGTGCGGTGACTCTCTGCTGAAGTTTAATAAGCCAGTCTTTAGCTTTTGTGTGGCTGAAAAATGTGCTTTTTCGGGGATTGAATATGCCTGGAAACTGACAAACATGTACTCATAAGGTAAGAAATGGCTCAGTGAACTGAGTGAGACTTAAGATTTTCCCAGTGTGGAATGTCTTCAGCAGAGAGAAGACAGTTCTCTCATAATGCCCTTTCTTTCAAATTGCTATTCTGATTCAACTCAACTAATGCTTAAAATAAGAAAGCCTCTTGTAAAATTCTCTAGTTGATGTGGTCTTGGATATTTCAGAATCATTGTGATTGTGGTAGTACATAGTTTGGATCTATGTATCCAAAAAAAGAAATTTGTATGGGTAGCTTCTGTATGTCATTATTACCCAATTTTCTGGGCATACCTAACTGGTCACTACCTTAACCTGTCTAGAACTTTGTTTAAGCCAGAGGTGGGCAGGCTGTGGCATTCCAGAAGTTGCTGGACCCCAACTCCCATCAGCGCCAGTTAGCATAGCCAATGGTTAGGTATAATGACAGTTGTAATCCAACAGCATCTGGTGTGTCTGTGTGTTAAGCCCTAGAATCTGTTCACAGTGTTGGAACACAGTCCTCAAAGGAACATTCCTGGAACATGTAATTAAAACTACAGATGGGGAGAATATTCAAAACAGAGGGCTTCAGTCTCTGCCTGAACCCCATTTCAATTGGGCCCCAGCCTATTTAAATCTGGATCAGACTTGAAATAGGACTTTTTTTTTTACTGTTCCAAATAGTGTTCCCCTAGCAGTCTCACCCCTTCACAAGCCAAAAAAAAAACTTAGTTTTGCAAAGAAGGGGGTAACTAGTGAAGGAAGGAAGCCTGGCTGTCTATCACATAGGCAGGCCAGATGGATGACAATGACAATGAATTTTAATTCATTAACTACCCTTCACCCTAAGGTCTCGGGGCAGGTTGCAACAGTTTAAATTACATCATTTCAGCTTGTCACTGAAGATGTCCAGCTTGTTGTTCAAGACGCTGAACCTAAAATTAGTGGATTTTGGTATGTATAGTAGTGGAGTGCAGAAATGAACAGTCTGGAAAGACTGGTGGTTGAAAGAATAAAGAAAAGTAAGGTTTATTACTCCTGGGAAATGAAGCCATTCTGATCTCAGACATACATGTGGTCATTATAGAGTTATCACTCATACATCAAAACTAGTTAAGAAGGAGAAAGGAAGAAAAAGCCTGAGAAGAACAATCTACATGTCAATAAGTTGTTACTAAAGAAGGAATTGGTGAGGGAAGAATAGGTTGCCTTTCTGTCTGTCACTCCCAACAGAAAAGAGCCTTCTGAGCATGCTCAAAAGGGTTATTTTCTACAGATGTAGAAATAGGAAATAGTTTCCTCTGTCCATGGAAGAAGGGGAACAAGTCTGAGGAATTTAAATCAGAAAGAAGTCACCATTGTATAAACTCAGCCATTCAGAAAGGCAAGGCAGTTAAGAAGCCACCCTCAACACTTTTAGGTCCCCTCCAGAACAGATTTTCAAGGACTGCAGGGGGTTGCTGAAGAGTGCTGACTCAAACCGCAGGTTCTTTCTAGATTGAAATTCTGATTCTGGGACACTATACTAAGAGTAGATGATTTATCGTAATTTTTTTTTAAAAAAATGTAAATGTACTGCCTTCAAGTTGATTCTGACTTATGGCGACCCTATGAATAGGGTTTTCATACGGTTGAGAGGCAGTGACTGGCCCAAGGTCACCCAGTGTGCTTCATGGTTGTGTGGGGATTCGAACCCTGGTCTCCCAGGTTGTAGTCCAACACCTTAACCACTACAGCACACTGGTTCTCAATTTTTAAAAAACGAATATATAATTGTTCCACCCATTCAGAAACAATTGTGAATACAGCAGCTGTAAGGTAATAGAAGCCACATGTCACATGATTTCATCTTTTTTTCTTGTTGCCTGCATTAGTAAAATTTTTAGGGCTCATCACTTTTTTTTTTTACTTTTACACCTAAGTGTATAAATATATATATATATAATGTGACTGTAACAAATACATGTGTCATACAGTTACTCACCAGAGAGCTGGCACTGGCTGTAGCTAAGTGGAAAAAGCGGATGTCAGGAATCAGATACTTGTTCCCTATAACAGCCCCCTAGGGAGGCCTCAGAGACTCAGAACAGTTCCTTACCCCAGGTTCTACCCAAGAGATTCTCATCACAGGATCTCTTTTATGATAAGCAGCCCTTATAACTTCTCTCTGCTTTTCTTTGCTTGCCATTTAAGTGTATAACCTTAGACTACCTTCCCCAGCTATCTCTTTCTCTTTCACAGCTGTTCTTCTGACAGCTGTCTCTATAACTACAAGTTTTTCCTCTCTGTTTTCCTTGTCTCAATAAGTATCTTGCTTCAGTGGCTTTGCTGGGGCAGATGTTCTCCTCCTCTTTGCTCCTTATCTCTTCTTTGTTCCTGAGCACCATAAAACTTTTCTCCTCATCTTCTTCCTCCCCCCCCATACTGCTCCTATCTAGGGATAAATGGGGGAGAAAATTCAATTCAAGTCACATTTAAAGCTGTATCTATCAAATGTGCACATTCTGAAACAATGTGGTTCAGGGTCACAAGAACTAGGCTCTTTATTTCCTTATGTAATGTCCTAGCAAAAATGTCTTATGTGTTTACATATTCATTAGGCATGTTTAAAATTCACTCAATTGTCTTTGACTTGCTAGCATTACTTTCTATATCCATATTAGTGAGTGATTGGGAGTGGCATGCTGTGAAGAAGTTGAAGGCAATGCTCTCTGAAACCTGATAAAATCTGCAGTGTAGAAGTATATTTAGAAATGTAAGGTCCCTTCACGACTCCTCACAGCCATGCCCTCTTCTAAGATTATACAATAAAATGAGCTTCCAGTCTCTTACTTTGTTTGGAGTTCTGTTGAGAAATGAATGCAGTCTTGACATTCAGCAAGAATACAACTATAATTTCCATAAGACTGTTCCTCAGTGGCTAACACATTCCGCTTTCATGCTGATTGGTCTGTAGGATGGTGGAGACATAGGGACCCTGCTGGGACCCTGCTCTCAAAAAAGTAAGGGGTCTATGACCCCCCACAACCCTGGACTACACCCCTGGATAAAATACACCAGGGGGGCATGGGACTGTGTGATAGCAGTAGGGATGGAAGGGTCTGTCAATTTTGGATCTCTCAGTCTTCCAGTTTTTCAGTCTTAAATACAGTTCTCCACATTTCTGCAACTTGCATTTTTTTAAAAAAAAGAAAACAACTTATGAAAATTAATTAGCATTTATGTGAATTTCTGCTAATAAACACATTTTTGTGTAGTTTTCACTAATGCACACCTTTTTGCAAGCAACTTTTCCAAGTATAATGCATTTTATGTTATTTTCACTCATATATTCATTTTTATCCTCCTCTTCGGATGCACACCTTAACATGGTGAGGGGGTTTGAGAGTGTTGAAGAAGCTGAGAGCAATGCCGTCAGGAGTCTAGACCAAGAGGCTAGACTCCCAGCAGGGGCACCCAAGGTGGAATGGTCAAAGCTGAAACACCAGACTAAGATGCATCCAAACTCAGAGGAAGGCAATGGTAAACCACCTCTGAATACCTCTTACCACAAAAACCCTATGAACAGAGTATCCAAAATGCAACACAAGATAGTGTGGGAAGATGAGAACCCCAGGTCAGAAGGCAGTCACCG
Organism: Rhineura floridana; assembly: GCF_030035675.1. Taxonomy (NCBI): domain Eukaryota; kingdom Metazoa; phylum Chordata; class Lepidosauria; order Squamata; family Rhineuridae; genus Rhineura; species Rhineura floridana. The sequence goes on along the minus strand of NC_084484.1, from coordinate 67,520,649 downwards.
AGCTACTGGGGAAGAACAAAGGACAAGTACAAGTAGCGCTATGACTAATGATGCAGCTGGGTCAAAGCCGAAAAGAAACCAAGAGGCTGATGCGCACAGATGCAAAAGGAGAGTCCGGAGTTGTACGACGCACACAATAGGAACATGGAATGTGAGAAGCATGAACCAGGGAAGTTAGAAATTGTCAAGCAAGAAATGGAACGCATCAACATTACAATACTTGGTGTGAGCGAACTAAAATGGACGGGAATGGGACATTTCCAATCAGGCAACTACAAAATATTTTATGCAGGAAATGAGAAATTAAGAAGAAATGGGGTTGCTTTAATAGTGAGAAGTGATGTAGCAAGAACAATTAGGAGCTACAACGCAAGGTCTGAGTGAGTGATATCAATGAGATTAAATGGGAAACCTATCAACATAACGGCAAACGCAAAAGAAGAGGAATTGGAGAGATTTTACGCAGAAGTACAGGAAGAAATTGATCACACACCAAAACAAGATCATGGGGGACTGGAATGCAAAAGTAGGGAACAGAGGAATTAGGAATTGTGGGGAAATGGGGCCTAGGAGACAGAAACGAAGAAGGAGAAAGACTTATTGAATTCTGTGAAGCCAATAATTTGTTTCTTGCAAACACATTTTTTGAACAACTGAAAAGACGACTGTACACGTGGACATCACCAAATGGTCAATATAGGAATCAAATTGATTATATAATTGGTAGCAGAAGATGGAGAAGTTCCATACTTTCTGCAAAAACAAGACCAGTAGCAGACTGCGGTACAGATCATGAACTGGTCGTATCGAAAATCAGAATAAAGCTAAAGAAGACCAATAAAGCAATCATAATGCCAAAATACAATTTAAATAACATCCCAGATGAATATAAAGATCAAATAAGGAACAGGTTTGAGGCTTTAAACTTAGTTGACAGAGAAGCAGAAGAACTATGGAATGAAGTCAGAGACGTTATCAGGGAAGAATGCAAAAAGACAATACCTCTAGTTAAAAAGAGAGAAAGACCTCAATGGATGACTGAAGAAACTCTTGAAATGGTTAAAGAGAGAAGGAAAGCAAAAGCAAAAGCAGATAGAGACACAGTCAGAACGCTAAATGCAACAATACAGCGACTAGTACATAGGGACAAAGAGAACTATTACAATAGTTACTGTACAGAAATTGAAGAGGACAACAAAAAGGGTAGAACAAGAGCTCTATTCTAAAAGTTTAGAGAAATGAAAGGGAAATTTAAACGAAGAGTAGGGATGTTGAATAATCAACAGGAGAGCACACTGACTGACCGAGATGAAATAAAAGGAAGGTGGAAGCAATACAATGAAGAACTCTAGAAAAGAGATGCCAGGATGACAGATTCATTCACGGAGGAACCATATGATGAAGAACCAGAAATTTTAGAATTCGAGGTGAAAGCTGCTCTTAAAATACTTGGAAGAAACAAATCACCAGGAATAGATGGCATACCAATAGAGTTGCTACAAGCTACCGAGACTGAATCTGTCCAAATTTTGACTAAAATCTGTCAAGAAATATGGAAAACTAAACAATGGCCCACAGACTGGAAGTGTTCCATATACATCCCAATGCCAAAGAAAGGGGATCCCAGGAAATGCAGTAATTATCGAACTATTGCTTTAATATCCCATGCAAGTAAAGTAATGCTCAAGATTCTACAACAAAGGGTCTTGCCATATATAGAGCGAGAAATGCCAGACATCCAAGCTGGATCTAGAAAGGGAAGAGGTACCAGAGATCATATCGCAAACACACGCTGGATAATGGAACGGACCAAGGAATTTCAGAAGAAAATCACCCTGTGCTTTATAGATTACAACAAAGTCTTTGACTGTGTAGATCGTGAAAAACTATGGAATGCTTTAAAAGAAATAGGGGTGCCACCACATCTGATTGTCCTGATGCGCAACCTATACTCTGGACAAGAGGTTACTGTAAGGACAGAATATGGAGAAACCGATTGGTTCCCCATCGGAAAGGGTGTGAGACAGGGGTGTATTTTATCACCCTATTTATTTAATCTGTATGCAGAACGTATCATACGGAAAGCAGGACTGGACCAAGATGAAGGAGGTGTGAAAACTGGAGGGAAAAATATCAATAATTTAAGATATGCAGACGACACCATACTACTAGCAGAAACCAGTAATGATTTGAAACGAATGCTGATGAAATTTCAAGAGGAAAGCACAAAAGCAGGACTATAGCTGAATGTCAAAAAGACTAAAGTAATGACAACGGAAGATTTATGCAACTTTACAGTTGACAATGAGGACACTGAAGTTGTCAAGGATTGTCAATACTTTGACACAGTCATTAACCAAAATGGAGACAACAGTCAAGAAATCAGAAGAAGGCTAGGACTGGGGAGGGCAGTTGTGAGAGAACTAGAAAAGGTCCTCAAATGTAAAGATGCATCACTGAACACTCAAGTCAGGATCATTCAGACCATGGTATTTCCGATCTCTATGTATGGATGTGAAAGTTGGACAGTAAAAAAGCAGATAAGAGAAAAATCAACTCATTTGAAATGTGGTGTTGGAGGAGAGCTTTGCGGATACCATGGACTGCGAAAAAGACAAATAATTGGGTGTTAGAACAAATTAAACCAGAACTATCACTAGAAGCCAAAATGATGAAACTGAGGTTATCATACTTTGGACACATCATGAGAAGACATAATTCACTAGAAAAGACAATAATGCTGGGGAAAAACAGAAGGGAGTAGAAAAAGAGGAAGGCCAAACAAGAGATGGATTGATTCCGTAAAGGAAGCCACAGACCTGAATTTACAAGCTCTGAACAGGGTGGTTCATGACAGATGCTCTTGGAGGTCACTGATTCATAGGGTCGCCATAAGTCGTAGTTGACTTGGAGACACATAGCAACAACAAATTCATTTTTATGCACACTTTCCCCTGATATATGAATTTTTGTAAACATTGTTAGGAGAACTGCATCGCAAAATTTGTATAAAGTGAAGTATGGCAGAATTTTGGTTCTCATACTGTTTCAGAAAGTGTGAATTTTGATAGATTTGGCCTTAAATGTGAATGGAATCAAATTTCTCCTTCATCCCTAATTACCACTGTTATAAGAGTTTATTTTTAAAAAATTACAGCAATACCTGTTCCATAGTTAGGACCTTCTGCACATATATGATCCCGCTGATTCATCATTAATCCTAATTTAAAATATTTTCGCTATCTTCTTAATATTTTACCACCATACAACTGGATCTAAGAATTTTATACACTTTAGAAAAAGACCCTGTTATGATGGTGTAGGAGAAATCAAATGCAAGCTCTCTCAGTGAGCACCATTACATTTTCTGTAAACAGGTTCTCAAAAGGGGTGTGTGTGGGGGGGAGGGGAAGGATAACATTTTCTTTGGACCACTTTCTGATACTTACAATATTCCCCTTTAAAATATTAATTGTGGGATGTGTTTTAACCCAGCCAGTACAGATGCTTGTTCCATTATGGGGTTTCTTTTAATATACTTCTTTGCTTTGCCAAGTACTTATGCCACTTGTTGGGATCACTTTCATATTGTGTACCACAATTGTAATAAACTACCATATTGACTGTAGCAGTGGAGTTGTGCCTCTGGCCTCCAAAAAAATGGTTGTAGCAGGCTATTAGTGTCTGTTTGGGGAGTCTTTCATGGGCTGCACAGTGACTGCAGCTGCAATGCAGCACAGCCAGACCACTTATTAATGCACAGTCAAAAGAGCAGAAGATAAAAGCAAAGATAAAAGTTACAACAAGCAGAGGCAGCTCATATCACATGAGAAGGCAGAATGAATAAGGAGAGTGCCAAACTTACCTGTTAACTTGTGGGAAGCTTTGAAGCTTCAAAAAAGAAACAAAAGATTTTGAAAAAACGGTCTACATTATCACTTTCTTTCTTCTTTCCAACTATGAACAGCTCAGAAAGAAAGGCCTGATTTTGTTCAGAAAAAAATATGATAAAGTAGGACTTCCCGGAAGGAGTGCTGGCTGGTGGTTGTCTCTGAGGGAGCTCTGTCTCAGAGGAAGCTTTTTTCAGTTAAAAGTCAGTCAAGAGGAATCTTTGACTGGCGTAAATGTTCTCTAAGATAAAAGGGGAACCGAAGGTTATCCACGAAACTTCGTTGAGCTGTAGATGGCTGGATTTGATCAGGAATCCCCTGAGATAAGAAGGCATATCTAGCAGCGGAAGACGGAGTCTGGATTTCCAACAAGCTGTGCTGAAAATAAGCGAGACTTTTTTTTTCTCTTTTAAAAAACGTTTTTAACGAGCTAGCCTCCTTCTGTCTAAATCTTATCATTTGACTTAAATTACTACCGTAAAAGAGACTTGTTTACGAATCAGCAACTCAGAAACTTGGGTGAGTCACACTTTTTTTCTCTTTATATAAAGTTAAGGAAGAAGGGAGCAATTCAAAGAACTTGTTTTATTTTTTTATGACAAAAAGCTGGCTTAAATTTGGAATTACAAAGATTAAAACGGATAAGAGGCAACTTATTAGATAAGATGATTTGATTATTTGAAGGAAATATATCTGAGACTATTCTTTTATTCCTTTTTATTTTGGATTATTTTTTTTTGAATGAATCTGCTGTTCGCGTATGTTACTAACTGCTGGATGCTGGGAACTGGATTTGTTTTACATTCCTGAACATGCTGGATATAAGAACCGTGCTGGTTAGATCATATTAACAGACCTGGAATACTAACTCTTTTGTTCCTGGTGGAAAAAAAGAAACAGTTTGCCTCTAAGTTTGGGAACATTGGCTAATAATATAAAAGGTTTTTTTTTTCAAGAATGACAACCAGGAAAGCAGCCAAAGTTTTAGAGTGAAGAGCTTCAACTGATACACAGGAAGGGATAGACATGTTCCAGAAAATTATGGAGGGGATTAATGATTTTAAACAAGAGATGAAACAAGAGATGAAACAGGACAGACAACAATTTAAAGATGAATTTCACAATATGAAAAAGGATTTCAAAGATTTACAAGATCATATCAAAACAGAAGTGGGTGAGATTAAAAATAACATTGGGCAACTAACACAGGATGTAAAAAATGTTAAAGATAAGGTGCAAACCTTAGAGAATAGAATAGATATTACAAATGTGGAATTGGAAAAAAATTTGGACTATATTGCTGCCATGGAACTTAGAGATAAAGAACATTGCTTGAGATTCCGTGCAATTCCTGAGGAAACAGGTGAAGATATCAGAGAGAAAATTGTTAATGCCTTGGTAAAATCCTTGGACTGGGATGAAGATCAGATGGAATTTGAAATAGATAAAGTTTATAGAATTAACTCCAGATACGCAACAATGAAAAAAATCCCAAGAGATGTGCTTGTTTATTTTTTAAAAAAGAGGACCAGAGATATGGTTTTGCAACATCATTTTAACAATGTCTTCAAAATTGACGGTAAAGAAATACTGGTGATGAAGGAAATTCCTATTAGACTTCTATGTAAGAGAAAAGAATACACTTTCTTCACAGAAAAACTCAAACAATGTAAAATTCAATTTAGATGGGATGTTCCAGAGGGAGTGATTTTTACATTTAGACAACAGAAGTATCGATTAAATACTGTTCAAAAAGCAAGGGATTTCTTGAGAAAAGCTTCAAAAGACATGGAAGAAGATAAACTCAAAGACATGGACATAATTCCTGGGAAACAAAGCCAACAGAAACAGGTAGAGGAAGAAAAGGATGATGATGAATTAAAGGGAGCAACAGGTACAGACTTTTCTAAAATACATGCTTAAAAATGGATTACAAATATCTAACTTGGAATATAAATGGAGCTAATTCGTCGCAGAAGAGAAAGAAAGTATTTCATTATTTGAAAAAATTAAAATTGGATATAATTTGTTTACAAGAAACTCATATTAGGAAGAAAGATTCTAAATATTTAATCTGGAAAAATTTGGGTGAAGAATTTATTTCAGCAGGATCCAAAAAAAATGGTGTTGTTCTTTATATTAACTCACAATTGTCTCCTAAATTGATATTATTGGATGATAGTGGCAGATTTGTGGGAGTTGAAATCACCATACAGGGTACAAAAATTTTGATAGTGGGCATTTATGCCCCCAATGAAGATAAAACAAGGTTTTATACAGGACTTATGGAAAAATTATCAGAGTTTGCATATGATCATTGGTGTGTCATGGGTGATTGGAATGGGGTAATTTCACCAAAAATGGATAGACTTTCTGAGAAAAATATTAAAGAGACACAGGGCAAATTGCCGAAGATCTGCTTCGAATTGATGGAAAATTTAGAATTGGTGGATGCTTGGAGATATATAAATGACAATGCAAAGGAATTTACTTACTTTTCAGAAAGACATAAAACATTTTCGAGGATTGATATGATTTGGATGTCTAAAAATTTAGTGAAAGACATTTCCAAGATGGATGTATTACCAAAAAAATTTTCGGATCACAATCCAGTGATATTTACTTTTAAAAAAAAAATCTTGGATTTAGATGGAGACTAAATGAATCTTTATTACAGAATGATAAAATAGTGCAGGAATGTAAGAAGAAATTAAAAGAGTTTTTTGAACACAACTTACATAAAGGAACAAATGAAAATATTGTTTGGGATACAAGTAAAGCATTTATGAGGGGATATTTTATTAAATGTAATTCTGAATTAAAAAAGAAGAAACAACAGAAAATGCAATTAATCTTGGAAGAAATAAAACAAAAAGAGGAAGAATTGAAAAAGAATCCAACTAAAGCTTTTACTGTAAATCAAATTAAAATGTTACAGAAACAAGTATCAATGTTGACAGTTAGAGAAATTGAAAGGAAATTAAACTTTGCCAAACAAAGGACTTTTGAATTTGCAAATAAACCGGGGAAATTGCTAGCATATAAATTAAGAAAAGAACGACAAAAAAATCTTATTTTAAAGATACAAGAAGGAGAAGAGATGTTGACAGATAACGCAAAAATTCAAAAGGTTTTTCAACAGTATTATTCAACTTTGTACAAGTGTCAGGAAATTCCCTCTGAAAAAATAGAAGAGTATATATCTAAACAGAATTTGCCTAAAATTACAGATTTTCAGAGACAAGCTATTAATGGTCCTATTACGTCAAGAGAAATATCTGAGGCTATAAGTAAAATTAAATTAGGAAAGGCGCCAGCACCGGATGGACTATCAGCAATGTATTACAAATGTTTGGAGGAGGAACTCTTACTACCTTTACAGTATACAATGAATTCTATTTTGCAAGAGGGGAAGATGCCGGATAGTTGGAAAAATGCCAATATAACATTAATACCTAAAGAGGAGCAGGATCTAACCAAAACAAAAAATTATCGGCCAATATCTTTATTGAATAATGACTACAAAATTATTACAATGATTTTGGCTGAAAGAATGAAAATAATATTGCAACAATTTATTCAGGAAGATCAAGCGGGGTTTTTACCTAAAAGACAATTATGTGATAACGTCAGGAATGTTTTGAATGTGTTGGAATATCTAGAACAACGACAAGCAGCTTTGATTTTTTTGGATACTGAGAAAGCATTTGATAATTTGAATTGGAAATTTTTGTTTAAGGTTCTAGAGCAAATGGACTTTGGAGATAATTTTATAAAATGGATTAGATCGATTTATACATCACAGAAGGCACAGATAATTGTCAATGGGGATTTAACAGACTCATGTGAAATACAAATGGGTACAAGACAGGGATGTCCACTGTCCCCTCTTTTATTTATTTTGGTTCTAGAAGTGCTGCTTAGAGACATAAGGCAAGACAAAAGAATTTCGGGAATAAAGATAAAAAAGAGGAATATAAACTGAGAGCATTTGCTGACGACTTGATAATTGTATTAGAAAATCCCTTGGAAGGAATCAAAGTATTGATGGATAAGTTAAAAGAATTTGGACCATTAGCAGGATTTAAGATTAACAACCAAAAGACAAAGATGTTGGTGAAAAAATTATCTTTAAGGGATCAAAAAGAGTTAATGGAGAAGACAGATTTTAAAATAGAAGAAAAGGTGAAATATTTAGGTATTATTATGACTAATAAAAATTCAAAGTTGTTTCATAATAATTATGAAAAATTATGGACAGAGATTAAGAAAGATTTGTTAAAATGGGATAAATTACAGTTGTCATGGGTAGAATATCTGTAATAAAAATGAATGTATTGCCGAGAATGATGTTTCTATTTCAAACAATACCTGTAATATCCTCTGATTTACCTTTTAAACAATGGCAAAAAGATAAAATCGAACACTTACGGAGCTCGATCCCGTGCGCCGTGGACACAGTGGATGAACCAGAGTTGGCCAGTTGCATGCCGGTAAATTGGGATCGGTTTCGGCTTCTCCCTTCTGCGGAAGTGGACAAGGTGCTTTCATCTGTGAAGCCAACCACTTGTCTTACTGATCCTTGCCCTTCGTGGCTCCTTGTGAGCTGCAGAGAGAAATTGGGCGAGGGGATCAAAGCGGTGGTAAACGCATCCTTGAAAGAGGGTGTGATGCCATCAGCCTTCAAGGAGGCAATTGTAAAGCCCATCTTAAAGGAGCCCTCCTTGGATCCCCAAGTATTCGATAACTTCCGCCCAATTTCGAATCTGCCATTTCTGGGCAAGGTCATTGAGCGAGTGGTGGCCAACCAGTTGTCAGCACACTTGGATGAAACGGATTATTTGGATCCATACCAATTGGGTTTCAGGACTGGTCACGGAACTGAAACAGCCTTGGTCGCTCTGGTAGATGATTTGAGGAGGGCATTAGATAGGGGAGAATCCACCTTTCTTGTCCTCCTCGATCTCTCAGCGGCTTTTGATACTGTCGACCACAGTATCCTTCTGCTTCGCCTGGAGGGATTGGGAATTGGACGCACTGTATTACAGTGGTTCCATTCCTTTCTCTCCGATAGGTACCAACAGGTAGCGTTGGGGGAGGAGGTATCAGACCCTTGGCCTCTCAATTGTGGTGTGCCACAGGGTTCTATCCTCTCTCCCATGCTATTTAACATCTATATGAAGCCGCTGGGGGCAATCATCAGGAGATTTGGGCTGCAGTGTCATCAATATGCGGATGACACTCAGCTCTATCTCTCGTTTAAATCTTCACCAGAGTTGGCTGTGGAGACCTTGTCCAAGTGCCTGGAATCTGTGAGTGGATGGATGGGAAGGAACAAGCTGAAGTTGAACCCTGATAAGACCAAGGTACTACTTCTGGGGGACAAGAGAAGGTTGGGCGACATTGACCTGAAGTTCAACGGGGTGAGTTTACCCCTAAAGGACCAGGTCTGCAGCCTTGGGGTTGTGCTTGATTCCAGGCTGTCCATGGAGGCTCAGATTTCGGCAGTGAGCCGGGCAGCCTGGTACCAACTACACCTCATACGAAGGCTGCAACCCTACCTTCCTGTTCATCAGCTCCCACTAGTGGTACACGCCCTGGTCACCTCTCGTTTGGACTACTGTAATGCACTCTACATGGGGTTACCCTTGAAAACGGTCCGGAAATTACAACTGATACAAAATGCGGCGGCTCGACTACTTACGAATAGTCGCCGCCGAGATCACATCACACCAGTGTTGTTCGACCTACACTGGCTACCAGTTGTTTTCTGAGCCCAATTCAAGGTGTTGGTATTGACCTTTAAATCCCTACACGGTTCCGACCCAGTTTATCTTACGGAGCGCCTTCAATGCCACCAATTATGCCGCCCGACAAGATCGGCCACACAGGGCCTTCTCTCAATCCCGCCAACAAAAACAGCCAGATTGGCGGGTACAAGAGAGAGGGCGTTCTCAGTGGCGGCCCCCACTCTTTGGAACTCCCTCCCACAAAATCTCCGGCACGCCTCTTCCCTAAATGTGTTTCGGAAAGCCTTAAAGACTTGGCTCTTTCAGCAGGCCTTCGGGGTATCCGGGGAGGGTTAATTGTTATAACTGAAATGCCTCCTGCCCAGTTTTAATATTGTTGCTGCAGATGTGTTGTTTTTTATGTTGTATTACTGTATTTTATCAATTGTATTTTAACAATTTTGTAAGTCGCCTAGAGTGGCCATTGGCCAGATAGGCGACGAAGAAATTAAATTTATTATTATTATTATTATTATTATTATTATTATTATTATTATTATTATTATTATTTCTAAATTTGTTTGGCAGGGGAAGAAACCAAAAGTTAAATTTAAATTATTACAAGATGCCAAAGAAAGAGGAGGACTGGGATTACCTAATTTGAGACTTTATTTTGCTGCTTGTTGCTTAGTCTGGATAAAGGAATGGATTGTATTGAGGAACAAAAGATTATTGGATTTGGAGGGTCACAACCTGAAGTGGGGATGGCATGGATATCTATGGTATGATAAAGTAAAAGTTAATGTGGATTTTAATAATCATTTTATAAGACGTCCTTTGTTGAAAATATGGAATAAATACAAAACAAGGTTTTTTTTCGAAAATACCACTATATGTTTCAAGTCAAGAAGCATTTTATAGAAGAGAAATGGCTGGAAAAGAGAAATGGTTAACTTATCAAGAACTATTAGAAAATGTGCATGGAGAATATATAATGAAAGAGAGAGAACAATTAATAAAGGAAGGATATAGTTCTCAATGGTTTGCCTATTTACAATTGTTAGAAAGATACAAAATGGATAAGAAAATGTATGGGTTTGAAATAAATAAATCTGATTTTGAAATAGGTTTGTGTACAAATGATGAATGTATAATTGCAAAAATGTATAAATTTTTATTGAAAATGGACATGGAAGAAGAACAAGTAAAAGAGTGTATGGTCAAGTGGGCAAAATTTTTTGGTTATAATATACAATTGGATCAATGGGAAAATATGTGGAAAAAAGGTTTGAAATTTACATTGTTATAATCTTAAAGAAAATTTTTATAAAATGATGTATCGTTGGTACATGACTCCAGAAAAGTTGTCAAAAATGTATAGTAATGTTTCTAATGTATGTTGGAAATGTAAACAACAAGAAGGATCTTTTTATCATATGTGGTGGTCGTGCAAACAGGCAAAATTATTTTGGGCACAGATAGGTAGGATGATGCAAAAAATCTTAAAGATAAATATTCAGTCAAAGCCAGAATTTTTTTTATTGGGTTTTATGGACAAACAAAAGGAAAAGAAATATGGAAGAATAATATTATATATGATTACGGCAGCAAGATTATTATATGCACAAAAGTGGAAAATGGAATCAATACCAACAATGGAAGAATGGCTATTGAAATTAATGGACTTAGTTGAGATGGACAAATTGGCATGCCTTCTCAGAGAAAAAACGACAGATATATTTCTTAAGGAATGGAAGCCTCTTTTGGACTTTTTGTTGAAAGAAAAAAATGAAATGATGATAATGGGATTTGATGATTAATTAAGATAGACTATGGAAAAAAGTGAATTTTGTATGTTCTAGGGGACAGGTTCGATATATATTATATACTTATAGCTGATCTGTAACAAATCGGAAGTCAAGTTCTTTTTTTATTTTTGTTGTATTGTTTTTGTTGTTTTATTTTGTTGTGTTTGTTTTATGAAAATTTGAATAATAAAAATTATTATATAAAAAAAGAAAAAAATATGATAAAATAGAAGAGCAAATGAGTTTGCCGTGGTTAGATTACATGATCAAAGAGAAAAGAAATTATTTTTTCTCATTGAGAAACCTATTTAAAGCTGCATGCTTCTTTTGTTGTGTATACACTTCTATTTCTTTCTCATAGTTATTGTAGGGATGTTTGACAAAACTATCCAGATTTATTATAATAATAATAATAATAATAATAATAATAATAATAATAATAATAATAATAATAATAATAATGCTAAGTTTGCTTTTCCCAGAAAGAGGGAAATGAATGTTGTTGTTTTTGAGTCAGCAATTATTTTTGAATCACGTTTAATCTGGCTTTCAAAGACGACTTGCATTGTTCTTTTAAAAGCAAAAGAGCTCTTAAAAAGCTATTTAATGCTGAAATTTCCCTTGCTATATATAGTAATGAACATGTGTAAGGAAGCAAAATGTCCCAAAGTAAGGAATTTGCTTGTACATAAATGTGGGCAAAAATTGTCCATCATTTCGCAGGTGTCTTACATGTTTCTGGAGGGAGGATGGCTTGAATATAGCAATCCCCCCTGAGCAGGGCACTGTGCTCTTTGTGCAAGCAACCAATTATGTGCTACACTTGTGGGATGCCTTTCACTCAGTAAGAGAGAACCTGCAATTGTCAGAGCTGGGAGGTTTTGTGCTCATTGCGACAGTACCTCAGGTGTACATCTTTGCTTTTTCACAGATGGTAATCATCAGTTAGATGGGAGAGAGTCAACTGATGCTCTCTTGGGAACAGTATTGTAACGAGGGCAAAACTTGCTTCCCACTCTAGACACTGAGGGGAGAGAGACTCATAGGATGGTTGTGTCCAGCTACGCTGTCCAGTCCCGAGAGCCATCATAAGGGAGCTGCTTCCAGAAGAATTTAAAGGGGACTTTCTGGCCTCTTGGACTGAGTCATAAAACATGGGGGGGGGTGTCCTTGGTACTACTGTTATCTCCTTTGGGGCTAGTTTTGGATATGAAGTATTTATTTTATTTTATTTATTTATTAGATTTATATACCGCCCGACTAGCGATAGCTCTCTGGGTGGTGAACATAAAATAGCATAAAAAATACAATAAATATCAAAATAATACTAAATAATGCAATCAAAAATCCAATACAATAACATTTTTAAAAGTAAATCAGTTTAACTTAAAATGCTTCAGAGAATAGGAAGGTTTTGACCTGGTGCCGAAAAGAAAGCAGAGTCGGCGCCAGGCATACTTCCTCGGGGAGACTGTTCCATAGTGGGGGGGCCACCACTGAGAAGGCCCTAGATCTTGTCACCACCCTCCGGGCCTCCGTGTGAGTTGGAACCCGGAGGAGGGCCTTCGTAGCAGAACGTAGTGTACGGGCCGGTTCATATCAGAAGAGGCGTTCCGCAAGGTATCGTGGTCCTGCACCGTATAAGGCTTTATAGGTCAATACCAACACTTTGAATCTGGCCCGGAAACATATTGGCAACCAGTGCAAGCGGGCCAGAACAGGTGTTATATGCTCGGACCGCTTGGTCCTTGTCAGCAATCTGGCCGCCACATTTTGCACTATTATACAATATATAATTGTATATTTTTTTACTTGACCTGCTGGTGAGCTTTATGGTCTCTTACATTATGATGTATATTACACGAACTGTTGATTGTTAATTTTTTTTAGTATTATGTTATAGTGATATCATTACAATTTTTGTTATGCATTGTTATGGTAACACTGTAGTTAGACTGACAGATGCTATCCCTCCTACTTTTCACATCAAGTCCTGATTTATGTTAAGACTCTGAGTTGTATCCAGTGAAGTAATTCTGTTAGAGCAAGGACTTCTGCCTGTGCAACAGGGCTTCCTCTCCTCTCCATATGTCCCCCCCCAAATCTATTCAGGAGGGTTGGAGGGAAACTCATAACAAATCTAGGGAGGCACATAGGGAGAGAAGAGGGACAGGAAGTCCCATTGCACATGCAGAAGTCCTTGCACTAATCCTGCATTTTTAAGTTTGTGAATGAATTTATTTTATCCTGCTCTCTACAGAATTGGGTGGAAAGAGTTTGATAAATTGAATGTCATTGCACAAATGGGAATTCACTATGCCATAATCTCGCTGTTTCTGATGATCCCAGCAATCCAGTTTACCTTTTTCATGAGTACATACAAAGCCCTCCTTTTATTAGCTCGTCACTTCTGTATGTCTCTATCCATCTTTTTTTCGATTACTTTTTTTATTACACATTTTCTCCACCTGTATACAAGAAATGCTCTGACTTGTATCGCCTAAATTGTTCCTTCTAATATCTCATTTAGATTGTGTTGTAGGCTCTTGACAGAATTTATAATCTGTATTCTTCAGCATACATTGGATGCCTGACCTTTTCCAGGGGTTTGTTCCAGGGAGTTGTTTGTTTTTTCTTCTTCTTTTACTTCATGGCTAGTTCCTTAAATGTTTCATTTATTTGGCTCTGAAAGCTCATAATGTGGAAAACTTCTTTTAGGCATGATAGAATGTTGATTCCCAGAAGGTTCATTCCATTTTGAAAGTTCAGTCATTGTATATTATTTGAGGTGTGTGTGTCTTTCCCCTCACATAAGTTAAAGTTTTCTGTAAACATGTTATTTATTCTTTCATTCTGCTGTTTCATTCCATAGGTTTTAGTTGAAGCAGACATTTTTGCTGGAAAGTAAACAACCAAAACAAATAACTAGTAAAGGGCAAGTGTTTAAATGTCCAGAGTCGATTTCATATGAAGGCTAACTTACCTTCTTGATCTGTGCTGACACACACCTAGAAACTGATCAGTCAGTCAATTTGCAGCCTCTTAAGGAGGCCAATAATTTGCAAACCCATTTGCCCTAGCCCCACATGGGAGATCCACATGCAGAAATAGGCTTTTATGTGAATGTGGATGTACATTTTCCTCTGGAAGTATATCAACATTATTATTGTTTTCAGTACCTGCTAAAAACATTTTTTATTTAGGGAAGTCTATCCAGACATGTAATTTCAACATGTAATCTTGTTAACCATATTTACTTTTAAAAATACTGATATAGATAGATAGATAGATAGATAGATAGATAGATAGATAGATAGATAGATAGATAGATAGATAGATAGATAGATAGATAGATAGATTTTATGTCCATTTGTTTGATTTTATGTGTATTTTTGATGAATATTTTATAAGGTTTTATGTAAACTACTTAGAGGTTTTTGTTGATTAAGCAGAATATAGATCTTGTTAAATAAATAAATTTGCAGTGTACTTCTGGGTTCCATTTGAATTGGTCAGCTGCATTTTTTTTAGATGACAGGGGTGTACATTCATATCCTGCACTCATGTTGTTAGATGCCATTAAATGCACACAGCTAGAGTTGGATTGGGGCCATTTTTCGAGGTCTTCACTTCAATGAAGAATGTGAAAGTTATAGAAAAACTGCTAACTATTAAAGCAGACAAGATTTTGATTTAATTATCAACATTATTTATACAGCCATGAGAGTGTCTATATACTATAGCCAGCATGGAATTTTCACATTCCACCATGTTAAATTGAAAATACCCCACATGTCATTTTGCTGCTCCCCATAAGCTCATTTTTTTAAAAAACAAATCGTACAAAACTTATAGTCCTGAACTCAGAAATGCTTGCTTAACAACCCTCTTAAGTTTTCATGGCGATACACAAAACACTCAGAGAGAATCAAGAGTTCAAAGGTAAAACAAATGAAAAAAAATCCAAACCCCTGTTGGACTTTTCTCTGTCAGTGGTTTCATAATTTGTTGAAATTAATTAAAAATCAGCCATGTTCACAGGGTACCTGTAATCCTGTTACTAACCTTGCCCCATACTCTGACCATCTTCTGCAGTTTAAAATTTAAAAATGTGCCTGGCTGATTTTTAATTAATTTAAGAAACTTAACATTGCAGTCTATGATAGCATAGGCATGCTCAGTAAGAACCAAGTGTCAGTGCTCTAAAAGCCAGACTAACAGCTATTTGGCTTGGCTAATTATTCCACTTTAAACAGTCATGGCTTCCTCCAAAGAATCCTGGGAAGTGTAGTTTGTGAAGGTTCCTGAGAGTTAGGAGACTCCTGCTCCCCTGACAGATGTCCAGTGGACAGAGTGGTTTAACAGTCAGACCCTCTTCTGGGGATTGGAGCTCTGTGAGGGAGATAGGGTGACCCCTAACAACTCTCAGCACTCTTCACAAACTATACTTCCCAGGATTCTTTGGGGGAAGCCATGACTATTTAAACTGGTGTGGATGTGGACAGGGACAGGGTTTAAATTTGGGTGGGAGACTACATGTGTCGGCTGTAGAATAAAAAGGTGGTGGGAAACCCAAAAATAATGTTCAGTAAGAACATTGTTAGCAATATTTTCCTTTTGGAAAGGAAAGGGGCTTTCCCTCTGCTCAGTGCCCATCCACCAAATCTTCTCCCTTCCCCCTTCTCTTCCCCCCTCTCCCCTTTCCCTTCCTCCTTCCCTCCCCTTCCTCCCTTTCCTTCCCCCTCCTTCCCCTTCCCCTTCCCCCAGATCAGCTTCAACTATCATAAGCATGATTGCACAGGAGTAAATCCCATTGAACTCAATAAACATGGAGTACCTACCTACATTCCTCCTTCCTCCTATCCCTTCCCTCCTGTCCCTCCCCTCCTCCTTCCTTCCCTCTCCCACCCCTTCACCCCTCCCCTTCTAAGACCCCCTCCTTCACCTCCACCTCCCCTCCCCTCTCCCCTCCTCCCTTCCTGTTACCAAATTCTTCCAAGCTACACAGGAAGTGGATTGGACTGTGAAAGACCAACCCAAATTGTGTTCACATTTTTACACATTGGTAGGGCAGTACAATATCTCAGAGAGGAGGTCAGGTCTCCTGCTGCCTGGCGCATTCACTATATCTGCCCAATTTCCCTGCTTTTTAAAATTTGATAGAAGCATCTGTTGGCTATAGGTACGTTCTTAAACTGCATGGTGTTTTTTTTTGCCTATTAGTGAATACAATTCTACAGTCTGATCTCTAGCCTTATAATGGTTTGTCTATGATCTGCCCCATAAAGAACAGCTTTTGTTGCATACAAGGAAAAAAATGTACAGGGAAACAAAGGTCTTTCTTGAGGACAGGGGAAGTTGTTATATTTTAATCTCATCTTCGCACAGGAATTTTTAAAACAGTAATAGAAAAGGCTCATCTTAATTACAGATGCAAGGCACCATTCGTGTAAAACTGTTATTGAAATCAGTTAGGTAAACCTATCTAGACAGCTACGCTCTAAGGGGCAGTCACTGTGAACTGACTCACAGTGGAGAACCGCAGGAGAACCACCAGGGTCCAAAAATACCCCCTTGTTTCAAATGTGCAGGGCATGTTTTTAGAAAAGCTCAAACTTGCAGCTATGTTTTGCTTGGCCAGAAGACTGGTGAACAGTACAAGTAAAGATATTCTTGAACCACTTGTGGCACATAGGTGAAAAGGTCTCATTTGGTTGTCAGCATCAAAAACACCTTGGCAGATAAATGAAAAGTTTTGCAAGTGCAAGACGTTGTAGACATCAAAAATGCAGTTCACAGATGTTTGCCCATTACTTGCGCCATATAGTAGTGTTGAAAGTTCATGCTTTTATTGTAAATCATTTTCAGAAATAATATACCTTCAAGAGGAAGAATATTCTCTTTTTCATGTGTTTAAAGCCAGGGGATGCTCATGAAATGGTCCATTGAAATGAAATTTGGATACCACCAGCATCCACCACAGGACACTGCTGCATGGGGAAGCTGGGATTGGCATTCTCAATGGAGGGTGTCATGAAGCAACAGAGAAGCAATGAGGAGAGCGTTAAGTGAGCACACTTGCAAGCATACAGCTGATGTGTGTCTAATAGCAGTCAGGGTGCTTCACTGGCATTACTAGAGATGGATGAGAAATTCAGTTCAGTTCACATTTAAAGGTGAACCTTACTTGAATTGCACTTTCTGCAACAAAACATGAACAAAAGCACAGGCATTCTTCCAATTACTCACTTCTCCAAATTTTTCAATGCAGTTCTACACACAACTGAGGTGTACAAAAATACATATATTAGAGTAAAGTGTGCATTAAAATACATATCAGAGTGAAAATAACATGCAAAAATATGTGTTACATTAGGGGAAATGGCATTGCAAAAATGTGTATATAAGGCAAAACGGCACACAAACATGTGTATCATAGGAGAAATTGCACTGAAACGCTGGTGAATTTTCATGAAAACTTTTTTTAAAAAAATCACAAACTGATACAGAAATGTGGAGAACTGACCTTAAATCTGAAAAAATGAGAAACTGAGAGAAACCAAAACTTAATATTCAACCATCCCTATTCATAGCTCAGATTCAGGGCTGGCACCAGACTGCATCACACCCTTGATTGCGGTGGCAGTGGTGTGGTGGCACTACCGCCACCACTGCCAGGGGCTTAAACAGGCCCGGCTGCATCAGCACACTGACACAGGGATGCAGAAATTGGCATGGCAACCCAGCACCACCAGCAACAGGGATATTGCCTGGAAAAGCGGCACTTGCTCTGCCATCCACATCCGTATTAGGTCATGGGGCACAAGCTCCATGACCTGATGCTACTGGGGATCATGGAGAAGGAGCTACACTCACCTAGACCCATCAGCAGAGCCACCTGTCAGCTGCAGGGGCCCTCAGCCAGCATAAACCTGGCCATCCGCTGACACCGGGCCTGCTGACACTCATGTCACTCAGTATGGGTGTGCAGAGGATTCAGATGAATAAAAGCATATGAAGAGCCCTGCTGATCAGGCCAAGGGCCCATCTAGTCCAGCATCCTGTTCTCACAGTGGCCAACTGGATGCCTGTGGGAAGGCCACAAGCAGGAGATGTGAGCAAGAGCACTCTGCCCTCCTCTGGTTTTCAGCAACTGGTATTCAGAAACACACTGCCTCTGACTGCGGAGGGAGAGCACAGGCATCATGGCTAGTAGTCACTGATAGGCTTCCAACATTTAGCTTCATTGGATGTCTACGAATTCTAGTGGTTCCATTCCTTTCTTTCCGACAGGCATCAACAGGTAGCATTGGGGGAGGAGGTTTCAGACCCTTGGCCTCTCAATTGTGGTGTGCCACAGGGCTCTATCCTCTCTCCCATGCTATTTAATATCTATATGAAGCCGCTGGGGACAATCATCAGGAGATTTGGGCTGCAGTGTCACCAATATGTGGATGACACTCAGCTCTATCTCTCGTTTAAATCTTCACCAGAGTCTGCTGTGGAGACCATGTCCAAGTGCCTGGAATCCGTGAGTGGATGGATGGGAAGGAACAGGCTGAAGTTGAATCCTGATAAGACTGAGGTGCTACTCGTGGGAGACAAGGGAAGGCTGGGAGATGTTGACCTGGTGTTCGACGGGGTGAAATTGCCCCTGAATGACCAGGTCCGCAGCCTTGGGGTTGTTCTTGATTCCAAGCTGTCCATGGAGGCTCAGATTTCGGCAGTGAGCCGGGCAGCTTGGTATCAATTACACCTCATTCGTAGACTGCAGCCCTACCTTCCTGCTCATCAGCTCCCACTGGTGGTACATGCCCTGGTCACCTCTCGGTTGGATTACTGTAATGCGCTGTACGTGGGGTTACCCTTGAAAACGGTCCAGAAATTACAACTTATACAAAATGCTGCGGCTCGACTACTTACAAACTGTCACTGCCGGGAACACATCACCCCAATGTTGTTCGACCTACACTGGCTCCCAGTTATTTTCCGGGCCCAATTCAAGGTGTTGGTATTAACCTTTAAATCCCTATACGGTCTCGGCCCAGTTTATCTGATGGAGCGCCTCCAGCGCCACCAACCATGCCGCCCAACAAGATCAGCCACACAGGACCTTCTCTCAATCCCGCCAACTAAAACAGCTAGGTTGGCGGGGACAAGAGAGAGGGCATTTTCAGTGGCGGCCCCCACTCTCTGGAACTCCCTCCCGTATGACCTTCGACATGCCCCTTCCCTGAATGTATTCCGCCAAGCTTTGAAGACCTGGCTCTTCAGACAGGCCTTTGGGACTTACGGGGAGGGTTAAATTTTTACGACGAATAGCCTACTACTCTGTACTGGAACTGTTTTATTGTTTTATTGTTATATTGTATTTTATGATGTATTTTATTATGATGTAATGTATTGTTGTTAAATTGTACGTTGCCTAGAGTGGCCATTGGCCAGATAGGCGACCCACAAATTAAATTATTATTATTATTATTATTAGTGTTATGAGAGAGGGAGAAAAACTTTTCTCGTTCCACATTCTCCATGCCATGTATAATTTTATACACTTCTGTCACCTTGTTGTGCCCCCTCACCTCACTAACCCATTTTATTTGTTGGCAGAGGAGGACATGGTTTACTGCTTATTCACCACCATTAACTACAGCAACACTGTGATAGGGATGCAAAAGTTAGTTAACACACAGGGATCTGCCCTATATCTTCCACTGTGAAGACAGGTACAAAGAATTCATTCCGCTTCTCTGCAATCTCCTTATCCTCCTTTAGCACACCTTCGATTCTCTCGTCATCCAAGGGTCCAACCACTTCTCTAAATGGTTTCCTGATTTGAATGTATTTAAATATATTTTTATTGTTGATCTTTATGTGTTTAGTACCTCTCCAAACTGAGTGACTGGGCAGTAAAACGCCAGATGATATTCAATGCAAACAAGTGTAAAGTTATACATATTGGAGCAAAACAATTCACATATATGCTCATGGGGTCTCAACTGGCAGTGACTGACCAGGAATGGGTGGTAAAATGCCAAATGAAATTCAGTGTAAACAAGTGTAAAGTTATGCATATTGGAGCAAAAAATCTTAACTTCACATATATGCCCATGGGGTCTCAACTGGCAGTGACTGACCAGGAACCTTTGGGTCATAGTGGATAACACGATGAAGATGTCAACCCAGTATGCAGCAGCAGTGAAAAAGGCAAATTCCATGCTAGAGATCATTAGGAAAGGTATTGACAATAAAACTGCTGATATTATAATAACCTTGTGTAAATCTATGGTGTGGCCACATTTGGAATACTGTGTACAATTCTGATCACCTCATCTCAAAAAGGATACATTAGAGTTGGAAAAAGTTCAGAAAAGGGCAACCGACCCCCCTGTGCAGAAGGGTTGCAGCATTTGGGGATTTCTAGAGAAAAGGTGAGCAAGTGGTGATATGATAGAAGTGTATAAAATTATGCCTGGCAAGGAGAAAGTGGATAGAGATTTTTTTCTTTCTCCCTCTCTCATTACACTAGAACTTGTGGACATTCAATGAAGCTGAATGTTGGAAGATTCAGGACAGACAAAAAAACGTCCTTCACACAGCACATAGTTAAATTATGGAATTCACTCCAACAAGAGGCAATGACGGCCACCAACTTGGATGGATTTAAAAGAAGATTAGACAAATTCATGAAGCATAAGGCTATCAGTTGCTACTAGCCATGACTGCTGTGCTCTGCCACCATTGCCAGAGGCAGTACGGTTCTGAAAACCAGTTGCTGGAAACTGCAAGAGGAGAGACTGCTCTTGCACTTGGATCCTGCTTGCAAACTTCCCATGGGCATCTGGCTGGGCACTGTGAGAACAGTATACTGGACTAGATGGGCCAGAGGCCTGATCCAGCAGGCTCTTCTTATGTTCTTAGCAATGTGCTCCTCGGATTCTTTTTAGCATCCCCTATTGTCTTCTTGCATTTCTTTTGCCAAAATTTGTGTTCCTTTTTGTCCACCTCATTTGGACAAGACTTCCATTTTTTTGAGGGAGTTTTCTTGCCTCTAATAGTGTCTTTGACTCTTGTAGTTAACCACACTGACATCCTCTTGTCCCTGGTGGTACTTCTCCTGATCTGTGGTATACACTCCATTTGAGCTTCTAAAATTGTGTTTTTAAACAACCCCCAAGCTTTTTGGAGTGTTTGACCCTCTTGACTACCTTTTAACTTTTGTTTACTAATCCCCTCATTTTGGTGAAGTTTCCTCTTTTGAAGTCAAATGTGACTGTGTTGGATTTTCCTGGCAATTGGTCACTTACATATATGTTTAATTCAATAGCACTATGATCACTGCTCTGAACTCATTTGACCAGATTTACATCTTACACTAGGTTTCTCTCCCAAACCAACGAGATTGGTCAGACCTGGTAAAATCATTCTCTCTGATTAGAAGCTAGAACTGTCAATCACATGAGCTTTCCTTCCCCCTCACGCCATCTGGCATTTTCCTTATATGGCAAGCTCGGGGACAATTTTTTCCCCATTTTTGTAGAGACTGTGCAGTGCTTTTTCAATGTCTGAATCTCCTAAACAGCCTGAAATGGTCAGAAGTCCTTACTTTGTAGAGATCCTGCTTTGACTCACACAAGCCCCAAATTTATCTGAAGTTCCTGCTTTGGTATGGGATTCAAGCTAGAGGGAGTTCATTTTGTCAGTTATATAGATATTCTATACAGTAATAAACTACAAAAAGAGTTATGCAGGTAGGAAGCCAGCAAGAGTGCAGGGGCTTTCCAGTGTTTTTCATTGTCTGTCACATGTACAACTATCTGCCTGTGTTAAACAAAGGTCATGGGTATGTCCTCTGTGCAATGAGCTCCTGGCTCTCCAGGAATAAGTTTGTTCCCTTGAGGCCAAGGTGGCTAACCTGGAAAAGCTGGAAAGGTTGGTACATGAGGCCTTCAGGACATTATGGCTGCATCCCACTTCCAGGATGATAGCTCTTCTGCTGTCATGGAGAATAGTGATCTAGGGGAAGGAGAGCATCACTCTGAGGAAGAGGTGGGTTATTATTATTATTATTATTAATCTCCCGCCCTTTCTCCCAGTAGGAGCCCAGGGCAGCAAACAAAGGCACTAAAAACACTTTAAAACATCATAGAAACAGCCTTTAAAATATATTAAAACACAACAGCCATTAAAAACATATTAAAACACATCTTTTAAAGTATTTTTTAAAAGCTTTAAAAACATTTTTTTAAATGAAGGTTTAAAAAATATATTACAAAGCAATTCCAGCACAGATGCAGACTGGGATAAGGTCTCTACTTAAAACGCTTGTTGAAAGAGGAAGGTCTTCAGCAGGCACCAAAACTATAACAGAGATGGCGCCTGCTAATATTTAAAGGGAGGGAATTCCAAAGGGTTGGTGCCACTACACTAAAGGTCCACTTCCTATGTTGTGTGGAATGGAACTCCTGATAAGATGGTATCTGTAGGAAGCCCTCACCTGCAGAGCCAAGTATATAAGGGTATATAAGGGATAAGATGGTCTTTCAGGTATCCTTGTCCCAAGCTGTATAGGGCTTTGTACACCAAAACTAGAACCTTGAACTTAGGCCCGCAACTAATAGGTAGCCAGTACAATTCTTTCAGTAGCAGGATGACATGTTGGCAATACCCTACTGCAGTGAGCAGTCTGGCTGCTGCATTTTACACCAGATGCAGCTTCTGGACCAACCTCAAAGGTAGCCCCACATAGAGCGCATTACAGTAATCCAACCTGAAGGTCACCAGTGCATAGACATGGTCAGGCTATCGCTGTCCAGAAACAGTCACAGCTGTGTTACCAGCCAAAGCTGGTAAAAACCACTCCTAGCCACTGAGGTCACCTGGGCCTCTAGCAACAAAGATGGATCCAGGAGCATCCCCAGACTATGCTCTTTCAGAGGGAGTACGACCCCATCCAAAGCAGGAAACTGATCAATTATCTGAACTCAGGAACCACCAGCCCACAGTGTCTCTGTCTTGCTAGGACTGAGAGTCAGTTTATTAGCCCTCAACCAGCCTACTACAGAGTCCAGGCACCAGTCCAGATCTTGCACTGCCTCTCCTGATTCAGATGTTACAGAGAAATAGAGCTGGGTATCATCAGCATACTGCTGCCTCCTTGCCCCAAATTTCCCGATGACAGCTCCCAACAGCTTCATATAGATGTTAAACAGCATGGGGGACAAGATGGTGCCCTGTGGCACCCCACAGCACAACTGCCAAGGGACCAAAATACAATCACCCAATGCTATTCTCTGAAAATGACCCTGGAAATAGGATCGGCACCACTGCAAAACAGTGCCTCCAATACCCATCTCACCAAGTCAGCCCAGAAGGATACCATGGTCAATGGTATCAAAAACCACCAAGAGATCAAGTAAAAATAACAGGATCACACTCTCCTGTCCTTCTCCAGATAAAGGTCATCCACCATAACAACCAAGGCCAATTCAGTCCCATAACCAGGGCTGAACCCAGACTGGAATGGGTCCAGATAATCTGTTTCATTCAAGACTACTTGCAATTGCTGCACCACAACCTTCTCAGTCACCTTCCCTAAAAAGGGGGCATTTCTGACCTGGCAGTAG
This sequence comes from Rhineura floridana, assembly GCF_030035675.1. Lineage (NCBI taxonomy): Eukaryota > Metazoa > Chordata > Lepidosauria > Squamata > Rhineuridae > Rhineura > Rhineura floridana. Next base: position 67,496,596 of record NC_084484.1, on the reverse strand, counting down.
TTGTCGCAAACCAATGGGTCCAGGGTGGGCTTTTTCAGGAGTGGTCAAATCACCACCTCTTTCAGGGTGGCTGGAACCATTCCCTCCTACAATGATGCCTTGACCACACCCTGGATCCTCTCCGTCAAACCTCCTCGGTAAGCTTTAATAAGCTAAGAAGGGCAAGTGTCCGCATCGTAGCAAGCACCTTGTCCATGTCATCAGGCCGCATCAACTGAAACTGTTCCCAAGAAGTTACAGCAGACATTGCACTGGACAATTCATTGCGATTACAGTAGATTTGGATGGGGCATCAAGATTGCTACAGAGGTGAGCAACTTTACCCTCAAAGTGCCTTGCAAACAATTCACAGTGGGCCTCCGAAGGGTCTAAAACTCCATTTCTTGGAGTTGATGTCAATAGACCCCTGACAATATGGAAAAGCTCCCCTGAATGGCTGCTTGTATTGCCAGTCACCGGAAGATTATTTCAATGTAACGAGGAGATTAGAAATAACACATGAATGGCCTCTGTCCCCTAATTATTGTCCCTAAGCCCCTGAGTTATGGGGGTGCATATTGCTTTTGTACTCTCTTACTGCTTCGAATTGAAGTCTGGGAAGCTCAAAATGCAGGCTGCCTAACACATTCATAGAATTTGGGAAGTTTCCCTATTCCTCTGTGGTCAAAACAACACAGGGTCTGGGAAGTTTTTGCTCAGTAACCAAAACAATGCAGTTTGTCCCATGCTTTTGCTCTGTCAAGTGGGATTGTTTATATTTTCCCAAGCTTGAAGAGGTGATGAGCTAATTGGCTTACGAATGTTCTCATTGGCTAATGTAAACAAGTAGCCTGAATATCAAAACAAGCAAGCAACCTTGAGAATGCAGCTGCATTCTCAAGCCCAAGATGTCACGAGGACAGGATCAGGAGAGATCACCTGAGCTACCTGAATGATGGGAAGATAGTGATCTAATAGGTGTAAGGATAGATACAGGACCCCTAGATCAGGGAAATTAAGCCTTCTGGGGGCTAACAAAGCCTCAAGATACCAGCAAGATACCATCAGTAAGATGACCAAGCTTCAGCTTCAAGCAAAGTTCCCAGCAAGAATCCACACTGCAGTTGTTTAAAGGCTTCCAACTGCAGGACAAATGTAAGAGCAACTAATGACAAGTGTGGGAGGCAGAGACCCATTTGCCATTAGCTTCAGTTTAGTTTTTTATTACTTGCATAGGATAGCTGTTTGTAACTCCTGCTTTAATAAACCCTTCATTTCCCTGCAGCCAGCTGTGTTCATGATCTCTTTGAAATTCTGAACTCAATAGTCTAATGCTTGAGGAGGGGCTAAGCATTTGGTGTTACACTACTTGAGGATGCAATGGTGGCCTTAGAAGGAATCCATTCCTGGAGGGGGGCAGCAGCTATTCTCTTCTGCTGACAACACTCTGGGGAGTGAAGGGATCTTGGTAGTAGGTGATTCGATAATTAGAAACATAGATAGTTGTGCATGTCATGGGCATATAGATCACAGAGTTAATTGTCTCCCTGAAGTGAAGGCTGCAGGTGTTATCCATCATTGAGATAGCCTGGTAGATAGTGCTAGGGAGGAGTCAGTGGTCATGATGCACATTGGCACCAATAAAATAGCAAAATGTAGTCATGAGGTCCTGGAAGCAGAATTTAGCTTGCTAGGAAGGATGCTGAAAACTTGGACCACCAAGGTAGCTTTCTCTGAAATGCTATCATTTCCACATGCAGGACCACCTAGACAGGTGGAGCTCTGAAGTCTCAATGCATGGATGAGACAATGGTGTTGGGAGGAGGATTTTGGATTTGTTAGGAACTGGGGAATATTTTAGAACAAGCCGGGCCTGTACAAAAGGGACCAGCTCTACTTGAACTGGGATGGAACCAGACTGCAGGCATTTAAAGTCAAAAAGGTGATTGTCAGGGGAAAGCTGACAGGAGCTGAGGAAGGACCTGTTTGAAACAAATCTCCTCCCTGATGATGAATAAACTGATAGAAATGTACTGACAAATAGGGCCAGGGGATTTTGTATTTAAAATTATATGTGTGCACACATGCACATATATCACGTACAATTTCAGAATGATAGGTACAGAGGCTAAGGAGTTAAGATGAATGGGGGGGACAACTTCAGCCTTGTGTTCTGCTGAATTGGCACCACAAGTCACATAAACTAATTGTAAAGTTGATTTGATGAAGTGGAGATTGGCATGCAGGACAGGCAAAAAGATGAGCAGCAAGTATTTTCCAAGCAGTCACAGCTAGCAAAGATCACAGAACAGACAAGAACAAGGTGATACATTACTTCAACATTGTATTTATTTATTTACTAAATTTATATTCCACCCTTCCTCCTAAAGAGAGTCTAACTCTTCATCAATAAAGTTGTGCTCCAATTTAACTCCAGTATACCCATTTTCCTTCCTGGCTGAGAGGAGGCACAATGTAAATGCATTTTTTAAAAAAGAAAATGTTATTTTCATTGTTTCAATATATGCTGATGAAAGCTGGCATTGAAATGTCAAAAATAATTTAGCTCAAAACTACTAAATTGACAAGCAAGCATGCAACAATTGGTTAGCCCCCTCTCCAGTCTACATTTTTTTGCTAACTGGTCAAAATGTGCAATTAGAACAATTATGGTTTGTTTTAATCAACTCTTTGTTTTATTTCTAAGGAGCTTCATTTGTTATTTATGGGGTACAACAGGCTTGCATGCTGTAATAACAATGTGTAATTAATAATACATTTTAACACTCTTTTCTCCAAAGAGGAATTGATCTAAAATCCTAACTAAATAGAGCACAGCATTTGAATTTGGCTTACATATATGAAAAAAAACTTTGGGAGAAAGGGGTAGTCAAGGGCACAGTGATTGTCATATTTTAAAGACTTTTAGGTAAATAAAATAAAATTAATAGTGCTTCTCCCCCCAGAAAAATCCAGTTCAAATGAATTTATTTTAGCACTGGTAAAATTTGCATATTTTAATCTTGGGCCCTTCACAAGTTGCAGAAATTTACATGGCAAGCAGTCTTGCGCAGGGATTAAAGTGACTCATCCCTCCCCTTTATGTGGACCAGGGGCAGTTAATCTGTGACCCTCCAGATATTTTTTGGACTCTTAACTCCCATCATCCCTGATCATGGCCATGCTAGTTAGAGCTGTTGGGAGTTGAAGGTGGGCAGGTTTGCCACCTTTGTGTCAATAATGTACACAGGTTCGTTTTTGGCTGTATGCTTGGTGGGCATGCACGGGAAGCTTTAGCTAATAAGCTAATAATGATGGTGCTTCAGCAAAAGCAAAAGACTCAGCAAGTGGTACAATTGTAACACAGGCCATTCTCTATGAGGATTTCATAGTAAACATTGTATAATATATTACTTCTCTCTCTTTTGTTTCTGTCTTGGGCTGCTTTCACCCTGCATTTTATTCCATTATTCTGGCAATTTCTTACCTGGTAATTTGCGCATTATAGTTGATCTTTCACAAGACATACAAGCTAGTTCTGGAATTCTAGTGGATTATAGTGGAAGTTTAGCGGTAATTTTCATGATAAATAATACCAGAAATAATCTGTTTGCAAGCTTGGGAACCCAGAAAATCACGGGAGGTTTTTGCTAGCTGTAGCCATTCACATGACAGGCATCCTAGCATGCAGTGCATTCCCACACTTTAGGCTTATGAGGGGTTTTTTCCTGATGAAAATTGTACTGGTATTCTGGAGTTGGAGCAGGTAGTAGCAGTATTTCCCACACACACCTCTTCCTCTATACAACTAATACACACATATATATGTCAAATGCTAAAGGGAGAGAGGCTATATGGTGATGGGACAAGATCTTAGACCTCTCACAAAGTGGGGAACACTGTATGTATATGTATAATGGGTGAGGGCCAAAAACAAGACATTGATTGCAACTGTGTGAAAGACATTTGTGTGAAATGCTGGTATATCGGCTGAAAAAGCTATCAAAAGCTATTCCTTTCACTGCAGTGTGAAAGGAATTTTAGAAATCAGGACAGAAGCACTACCATTTTAATCTGATAAACTAATGAATAAGCCCCATGTCTGAAAGCAGCCTAGGCTTCATATCTCATCTAGATTTATTTATTTATTAATTAATGTATATACCACCATTCCTCCCAATTAGAAGCCCAGGGTGACAAACAAAAACATGAAAAACACTCGAAAATAACATAAAACAAGACTTGAAAATATATTAAAACAAAACATTTAAAAAACATGTTAAAACAAAGCATCTTTAAAAACATGGTTTAAAAAAAACTTTAAAAATCTTTAAAAGCAATTCCAACACAGACACAGACTAGGATAAGGTCTCTACTTAAAAGGCTTGTTGAAAGAGGAAGGTCTTCAGTAGGTACTGAAAAGATAGCAGAGATAGTGCCTGTCTAATATTTAACAGGAGGGAATTCCAAAGGGTAGGTGCCATAAAACTAAAGGTCTGCTTCCTATGTTGTGCAGAATGGACCTCTTGATAAGATGGTAACTGCAAAAAGCCCTCACCTGCAGAACGTAGTGATCGACTGGGTATATAAGGGGTAAGACAATTTTTCAGATATCCTAGTCCCAAGCTGTATAGGGCATTGTACAACAAAACCAGAACCTTAAACTTAGCCTGGTAGCTAATGGGCAGCCAGTGCAATTCTTTCAACAGTGGGGTGACATGTTGGTGATACCCTGCCCCAGCTACATTTTGCACCAGCTGCAGTTTCTGGACCAACCTCAAGGACAGCCCCACATATAGCTCATTACAGTAATCCAACCTGAAGGTTATCAGTGCATGGACAACAGTGGTCAGGCTATCCCTGTCCAGAAACGGCAGCAGCTGTCTTACCAGCTGAAGCTGGTAAAAGTAATTCCCAGCCACTGAAGTCACCTGGACCTGTAGTGACCAAGATGGATCCAGGAGCACCCCAGAGTATGAACCTGCTCCTTCAGAGGGAGTATGACCCCATCCAAAGCAAGCAACTGAACAATTATCCAAACACAAGAACCACCAACCCACAGCATCTCTGTCTTGCTAGGATTCAAGTTTATTGGCCCTCATCCAGCCCACCACCAAGTCCAGGCACCTGTCCAAGGCTTGCCCGGCCTCTCCCAATTCAGATAGTACAGAGAAATAGAGCTGGGTATCATCAGTGTACTGCTGACACCTCGCACCAAATCTCCTGTTGACCATTCCCAAGGGCTTTATATAGATGTTAAACAACATTGGGAACAAGATGGTACCCTGCGGCACCCCACAGCACAACTGCCAGGGGGCTGAAAGACAATCGCCCAATGCTATTCTCTGAAAATGACCCTGGAGATACTATTGGAACCAGTGTATCTCCAACACCCATCTCACCAAGTAGGCCCAGAATTATACCATGGTCAATGGTATCAAAAGCCACCTAGAGAGCAAGTAAGAATAACAGAGTCACAGTCCCCCATCCTTCTCCTGATAAAGGGCATCCTTCAGGGTGACCAAAGCCTATTCAGTGCCATAACCAGGCCTGAACCCAGAATGGAATGGGTCAAGATAATCTTTCAATTGCTGCGCCACAACCCTCTCATTCCCTGAATTAGGATATTTGTGACTGGGCAGTAGTTGTCACAAACCAATGGGTCCAGAGTGGGTTTTTTCAGGAGTGGTTGTATCACTGCCTCTTTCTGGGTGGCTGGAACCACTCCACAATGATGCATTGACCACACTCTGAATCCACTTGGTCAAATCCCCTTGGAAAGCTTTAATAAATGAAGAAGGGCAATGGTCGAGAGGACATGTTGCTGACCGCATTGTTGCAAGAACCTTGTTCACGTCATCAGGCCGCATCAACTGAAACCAATCCCGAGAAGTTACAGCAGATGTTGCACTGGACACGTCACTGGGGGTTACAGTAGGTGTGGGTGGGGCATCAAGATTGCTACAGAGGTGAGCAACTTTACCCTCAAAATGACTTGCAAACAGTTCATAGCGGGCCTCCAAAGGGTCTAAAACTCTATTTCCTGGAACTGATGTCAACAGACCCGTGACAATAAGGAAAAGCTCCACTGGACAGTTATTTGAGTATCCAATGGTGATAGTGACGTGGGCCTTCTTTGCTGCCCCCACCGCCACACAACAGGCACAATTATGATGGTTTACTCATGTCCGATCAGCTTCACAAGCGCATCTTTCACCACTTGTACTGTAGCCATCATCCAGCCTGTTTCATGCCCTTAGTTCACTGGTGGAAACTTGCCACTACAAAGGGGAGATGAGAGATAGATACATTATTGTATGAATGCTACATTTTCATAAACAGGTACCACAAAATCAGCCTTTTTTCTTTCTTTTTAAAGTGAGAAACAATGGGATCCCAGGTTCTTCTCTCTTTTTTATGGTTCTGTCCATCTGCACTATTTTTCCCCATCTAATAATTCATTTTCTCCATTTAATAATCTTCCCTTGTCAATAACAGATTGACATTGGAATAACATTAATCTTTACATATCATCAGAGATATGTTAGGGCAGTAGCTTTCAAAAATTTCTGTTTTCAGGAACTTTCCCCATAATGCCAAGGATCCCCTGCATATCTCTTTGGAAGAGACTCTACGCATTACCAATGATGCTGGGCTGTGTTTTAGGTTGCACACTCAGTTTACATCATGTGCTGACCAGTCTCGCCTCTGTGAATTGAGTGGGTATTTGAGAACAAGCTCATCACACCCCATGGCTGTTCATTATAGAGAAAAGCTGACTTTCAGAAAAGCTTGCCCACCAGTCCTGAGCTTTTCACTGAAGATGAAGTTGATGGAATTGGCTGCATGTCTCACTTCAGAATGGAAATACTGCTAATAGAAAACAGTTCTGGGAGAGACAGGGCCAAATGCAGTTGATCCTAAGTTACTGGAGCAATTAAGTGGGTCTTCCCACTGCCTTTGCCACAGCCAAGTTCCACTTAGTTCCATATTTTATACAGAGTGCTAGGTGTGCACAGTTTTTAAACCATTTTTCAGCTCATTTATTTCATTTGCATCTTCCCACAACATACACATTAATAAAATATGCCCACTCCTGGTTGCAGCATTGGTGCTAATTAACTGCGTCTAAGCCCTGTATCTTCTTTTCAGCAGCCCTTCAGCAACTTATATGTGAGTCCTGGATGAACACCCCCAAAACCCATTTAACTCTGGAATTCATCAAAAGGTCGAGTGTTACCACCACCCCAAAAAATAATTTAGATTTAGTCCAAGGAAACTGGCTGCCTATCTGTTTTTCTGTGAATTGAAAGAGAGATCTATGGGGTATGCCTATTTAATTTTAACAAGCCATTATTTCTGAGTCTCAAAGTGAGTTTTCCAGATCTGTCTTCCATATCAAACACTGACAGTGCCCTTAGAGAAGCCACTGTGACAAAAAAAATTTTTGCAGATAAGGTTTCTGCTACATCTAATTCTGATGTAACACATATTGATATATAACTTAAAGCATATAGTAAGGTGTCCTTAAAAGCATTTAGCTGTATTCTTTAACAAATTACTTGTGACACATAAGAAGTTAATATATTCCTGCAGTTTAATTTTGGAAAAGAAAAAAAGAAGTGAGAAATAATTAAAAAAAGATTGTCTCAGAAGGTTGATTCTGACAAAGTCATACTCAGAGTTCACTCATTGAAATCAATGGGCTTAAATGACTATGAGAGAAATCCAAATGACGGGGAACTGGCAGAAAGGGGGCTGGTGGAGGAAGAGCCAGTGGAAAGCCTAGTGGGACCCTCCTCCCCCTCGGGAGCCACAAGCCTGACTGAATGCTGGCACCATTGGGAGTCACATGCACAAGCTGGCTAGGAAGTACCAGCTCCCCCGAGCAGGCCTCCTGGGGGAGTAAACATGGAAATGTTTGTACTACACCAGCCTTTTGGCTGGTGGAGTTTCTGGGCAGATTGGGAGCCCAGATCGGGCTCCGAAAGTGAGGAGGATCTCCCCGATGGCTGTGCTCCCACACACACCCAGAATGTTCCTTTTTTAAGGCTTCCACCAGCTTCCAGCGGTCCATCCATCAGGCTGGCCGTCCCCACCGGGAAGCCGTGGCATCCAACTCTCCCTAGCCTGGCAGAAAGGTGAGTTGGAATGCGCCCTAACTTAAGTCCATTGAATTCCTTGGGTCTACTAATTTCATCAGACCTGTGGGATGGATTAGATAAAGCAGACTTAGGGTAGGTCCACACCATATATTTAAAGCACATTTAACACATGTGGGAAGTATAGTTTGTTAAGGGTGTTGGGAATTTGTAGCTCTGTGAGGGGAGAACCTAGGATTCTTTGGGGAAAGTCCTGTGCTTTAAATATGTGTTGGATATGCTTGAAATGTGTGTTGGATATGGTTGTGGATTTGTCCATAGTATTCTCCATTGCCAATAACTTTAGCACATAAATCAAATGTGTGACACTGACATATGAATGTGTCCCAACCGAAACAGTACTGTCAAACTTGTGGTAATCTCTAAAACTCAGAAATGTGATTCATAGAAAATCTGTCAAAAATGCTGTACCAAAGTACTTTGGGTCTATAATTTATATCTGCATAAGCGAAAAGTACATCTAATAACAGTATTTCCAAGTTATGATTCTAATAAAGTTTATACCCAGCCATTTCCCCAACAAATCAAATTTGCCATTCATAACTACATCCATTTGCCAGTGTGGATGGCCACACACACACACCCCTCTGCAAGAAGGTCATGACATATCATCATTCCAAGGAGGCTTCTGTTAATGGAACATGGCCAGGCGGCTGAAAAGATGACAAGGCTTTTTGGAGGGAGGGCAGGGAAAAGAAAAACATTTGGCCACCTCATATTTAAAGGTAACAAATAGAATTTCTTAACCCCGTCTCAAGAAAAGGATTAATCCAATCTTCAGAGAGTGTTATGCCCCATCTCTACTCCTTATCCTCAAACTTTGAGATGAATACTTCGGACCCAAGTAGGGATGGGGGGATATTGATTGAGTTCACATTGAAAGGGAAACTTATTTATTATTTATTAAATTTATATCCCACCCTTCCTCCCAGCCGGAGCCTAATTTGCACAATACACAAACTCAACCACAACCGTCCTTCACATGTCACACTTATCTGAATTTGGCAATGCAGTTCTCAAGCCAAATAATGTATTAAAATGTGAAAATAACATAAAAATGCATTATATTCAAGAAAGCTGCTTTTCAAAAACGTGCATTAGACTAACTTGTATACTAACATTTGTATTTTGGAGAAATTCACACTAACATGCTGATAGTAAATAAGTTACTTATTGATGTATTTTCTTGAGGACTTTTTTTTAAAAAAATCACAAAATGATGTGGCAACATGGAGAACCGAAGACTGGAAAAATGAGAAATTGGGAGAAACTGAAATTGACAGAGTCACTCATCCCTTGTCCCAAGACTTTTTATTATTATTATTACTTTACATTTATATACCACCCCATAGCCGAAGCTCTCTGGGCAGTTTACAATAATTAAAAACAATAAAAACAAATAAATACGTGTTAAAACACAAAAAACAATTTAAAAACACAATTTTTAATTTTTTTAAAAAACAATTAAAAAATTTTTTCAACTAACTTATCCAGTCAACACAAGGATTACTGCTAGTGGAATGAGCCTCCCCCTTTTCCCCCCGTATGTGCCCTGCACCCTGCCCAATACTTCTTCAGAAGGTTGGGGGAACCCCTAGAACAGATTTAGGGGGTGCAGGGGGGAGGAGAGGGGGAAATCCCTTTGTGCTTGAAGTAATCCTTGTGCTGAAGGAACCCTGACTGGATACAACCCAATGTGTGAAGCAACCAAAATACATGAGAGCAGATGAGAAGCCTGAAGGTGGAGCACAAACGTTGTGGGAGTCCATGTGTAAAACCAAGACAATTACCTCTGTAAGAAACCAACAGTGGAAAATATCATGCCAGGATAAAATAAGGCCAGGTGTTGTAGAGTTGTAAAGATGCTGGAATCAGGACTGGGGTGAAAATGGGAACTTATTAACAACAGAGGAAAGTTTCCTGGTTCAAGTGTGCAATGGGAGTAAAGCACACTAAGCAATAATAATATTTTTGAAAGTACAAACATTTGTTCTACAAATACAAGAAGCTTACTTGAGCAGAGCTATTATCAGACTTGGCTATTCAGGGCTAGCGGAGTGTTAACTGATGGCAGACCATCACATAACATCATTTCTAAAGTCACTCTGTCCTAGGAATGTACAGATGCTATGCTTCTTTTCATAGGGAAGGACCATCGCCCATTGCTAGAGGATGTATTTTGCTTGTGGATGGCTGAAAGTTCAATTCCAGGGATCTCCAACTTGAGAGGATCATATGCGGCAGACCTGGGAAAGACCCCACTTCCCCATGTGGGATCCTGAAGGGTTGTCCCCTGTCAGAGTCGTCAATTGCTGGGCTAGATAGACAAATTGTGTGCTTCAGTATAAGTTAATTTCATATGTTTATATAAGAAAACAGGAATCCTTTGTCTAGGCAGGGCATTAGGTCATACTCTTTGGTAGCTATTCACATGTTTCCTAAGTCACTGTATTTGCATCTGTAATGCACGTGGTTTAAGTCATTGACCTCAACATACCAAGTGAAAATTCAACCGCTTAAGTTGCCTGGGGACCACACTGCTTATTGTTTACTGTGGCATATCTGTTAGGTAACAAGCTGAATGCTTTATAAGTCCCTACCACGTAAATATTTTTGTCATGGATTTTAATTGCTAATATTCATGCAACCATGACATAAATTACAGGTTGGTCTTCTGCGATTTAACCTCAGTATGGGATCTGCCACAAACAAAAGAAATGCTTCGCTGTTGGGTTTCTTTCTGCATCATTTACTCCCTGCAGTTTAGAGCAGATTAATGTGCTTAGAGACTGATTGCCATAATTACTTTGCCCTGCTGCTTCAGTATATTATGCAAACAAATGCTCAAGATGGGTCAAAAGAAAGAAGGGACCTGCCTGCTGCTGTTTAGATTGTCCATACAAAGCCTTATACTGGGATGAGAAATCTTGGGACCCCGCCAGAATGAATTTATACCATTTCAATGTGTTTGCTTTAATATTTCAGAATTAACGGAGCTAGAGGAGAGGAAGGAAGCTGAGTGCAGCAATCTACTAGAGAGGGATAGCTGTAGTGGTGGTTCCCTAGGAATGAGTGCTAATACTTCCAGAGCTTGGAAAAGTTACTTTTTTGAACTACAACTCCCATCAGCCCCAGCCAGCATGGCCACTGGATTGGGCTGATGGGAGTTGTAGTTCAAAAAAGTAACTTTTCCAAGCTCTGAATACTTCCCTTCACCCTTCCTCAAAGTGAATCCTCCTCCCATTGAAATCAGCCATGATTTATTTATTGTTTGTTTGTTTTTTACAAATTCATAAAATTCTTCAGAGCCTGAGGGCATCAGAGGGGTGTACAAAATACAAATTAAAATTAAATTCAAAAGCACAAATTTTAAAAACAATTAAAACAGTTTTTACAAATTCTAAAAAACTAAAAACTAAAAACTCTATAACAGAATAAAACAGTTCCTACAGACATACAGTTAGTATTTCATAAACAGCTGGGCCATACCTCAGGAAATAGGGTTGCTAGGCCAGAAGAATCCCAAACCCTGAGATTTCAGGGGAGGGCCCTTGTGATGTCATGGAGCAGGCCCTAGTGATGTCATTAAGCATGATACATTAAGCATCAACCACAGTTACTGGGAGCATACCACTCAAACAAAAAAACCTCTAATTGGAAATTAAGATAGAAATCTTAGCTAAATGGGGGTGTTCTCAGGTCCAGCTGAAGTGACGGGATCATTCCTTCTCACCTGCTTAGGGAGCCTGCGTAGGGAACATTTAATCTAGCCTACTTGCTTCTGGCAAGAAGAGTTGAAATGCCCTCAGGCCAGTCCAGTCCCCAGAAGGCCATTGTAGGAAGAAGGGAGCCTAGTGTTGTGGAGATGTTAGATGGGAGTACTCAGGAGTAAAGGTGGATGCCTTGAAGGCTGCAATTCTAAGCATATTTACTAAGGGCATAAGCACCATAGAACTCAACAGGACTTACTTCTGAATAGATATGGTTAGGATTTTGCTGTAGACAAGCCTTGACTAGGGATCCTCTGCAAAGATATTGCTATCAAAGCAGGATTGGCCTGGAATGCCTTGCCTGCCTTTTAACATGCCTGCTCCAAACTTCTTTACACACTTGACAAATGAGTAAAGAGTTAAGAAGATTCTCTACCCTTTCCTGCCTACCCTGTGGCCTGCTATAAACTCACTTTGACAGCCAACCCAATTCCAGCGAGAGAAAAAACACATGGTTTGGTCTACCTTCACAAGCAGTAGCTTGGGAACAACAGCAATTGAAGCCACATTTCCCAGTATGTAAATTCTCTTTTACCACTACAGTAGGGCCCCGCTTACCGGCGCTTCGCATTCCGGCATTCCGCTAATGCGGCGGTGGGAAATTCTACTTTTTAAAGCCGATTTTGTGACATTTTCGCGTCATTTTCACGCGACAACCCCATTATAGTCTATGGGTTCCGCTTTACGGTGATTTCCGCTTTACGGCGGGGGCCTGGTCCCTAACCCGCCGTATAAGCGGGGCCCTACTGTATTGAGCAAGAAACAAACCATCATGCAAACAAGACGCATCATCTGTGGATTTAAGGGGGTTGGGCTAAGCACGTGGAACCACTGTTGTTGCTTCTATGGATCCAAGAGAGTGAGGTCAGAGGTAAATGAAATACAAATAGAAAAAGAAAAGACGTTGATGATTTCCTAAATGCAATACCATACAAACCACAACAAGATTCCTATGAGTAAGGCAGAAAACTGAGCATCCCATAACCAGTGAGGGTTCCTAATCAAAACTGAAAAAATCCTGGCAGCCAGTCAGTCAAGGTCACAGAAAACTCCATGTAGCAAAACCTGACCCAGGGGCTGCAGTTAGTATAGAATGCTGTGGCACCGTTGCTGACATGAGTAAGACCCTATCAGCACATAATATCTGTGTTCTGAAATCTGCACTGGTTGCGGATTTGCTGCCAGGCCAAGTTCAACATATGCTTTCCATGTTATGGGAGCTACATAGTATTTGTTCTACTTTTGTAAGAAATTGATCCTTTAGTGTGGCAGTACCTACGCTCTGGAACTTGCTGCCTATTGACATCAGGTAGACCCTTCATTGTACTCTTTTTGGTATCTGCTAAAAACATGTTTTCTTTAGGCAAGCCTATCCAGGCAGGTTGAAGCTATTTTTAATCTGTTTTTAACTCATTGTTTTAAATACCTTTCTTTAACTGGTTTTGCCAATAATTTCATCATTTTAATTCCTTCTGCAAACTGCTTTGAGGTTTTTACAATAAAGCAGTATATAAAAGTTATAAATAAAATTCATAAATAAATGTCAGAGTCACTGTGGCCTTTCCTCTTTCCTCTTTTAGGAACAAAGAAACCAGCCTTATACCGACTCAGGCCATTTGGTACCATCTAGCTCAGTACTGATGACATGGAATAGCATTGGCTCTCCAGGATTCAAGGCAATAGTCTTTTCCAGAGATTGAATTGTGTACCTTTGTATGAAAAACATGTGCCTACCACTGAGCTACAGCCGTTCCCCTGATTAAAAAATTACCTTTAAAATTGTTCTTTTCAAATCACTAATGAATGCACAGCATATGTAGGGCATGTCTGTCTACACCATTCATTTAAAGCACATTCAACACACATTTGAAGCATATAAATCACACCACAGAATCATGGGAACTGTAGTTTATTAAGGGTGGTGGGAACTATAACTGTAAGGGGGAAACTACACTTCCCAGGATTCTTTGGGGAACTCATGTGGCTTAAATGAGAGTTGGATGTGCTTTAAATGTATTGCATGGATCTACTTCATAAACTTTGCCTGCATGTAAATCATGTTAATTCATTTTTTAACATGGAAATGAGCTACAATGTTTACTGAGTGACCAAGGGCTACTCTCCATCTCTCAGCCTAATCTGTGCCTCAGAGTGAAAACAACAAAGGGGGAACATGACCACCCCAAGGAAGAAGGGCACACTTAAAATGTAGAAGAAATAATAGTGTCCAACCATTGTGTGAAATCAGATACTTATCGGGACCTAGTATGAAGAAATATTTATATAAGCATGACTGCCAAAGATGTTTATAATTTACACAACCTGTAAGATATTTATAGTGCAATCCTATGCATGTTTACTAAGAAGCAAGTCCCAATCTATTCAATGGGGCTTACTCAAACAGAGTAGCGTGCATAGGACTGCAACCTCAAGTGATAAGGAACTTCATTACCCAACCTAAAATTCAGAATCTTGCTGCTTTAAGCTGTTTTCCAACTGTTTTATACTTGTTCTATGGTTATAGGATTTTAAATGGATTTATTTCTTGCTGTGAGCTGCCTTGGTTTTCACAGGGTTATTAGAAAGATTCCATATACTGTATACAAACACACTAGAGATGTAAAAATACATACACCCCATACAATATTTTACTGTCAAAACTAGTTGGTCATTGCAGAACAGTTTTTTTTAAAAAAAAATAAAAAATAAAATCAGTAATAGTTTCTGACAAAATAAAAGCAGTGACACCTAGGTAAGCCCTGCCAAATTACTTTAAAAAATAGAATTGGAGGGGGACAGATTTACAACAAAAACACAATCCTTTGCTATATTCTGCCAGCCTGGGCTCCTGCTGGGAGTAAGGGCGGGATATAAATCAAATAATAAATAAATAAATAAATTCACTCCAAAGTTCCATTGATTTACAGCATAATCCTAACTGTGTCTACTCAAAAGTAAGTCCTATTGAATTAAACGGGGTTTACTCCCAGTATGAGGGATTCGCATTACAGCTTTACTCCCAGAAAAGTGAGTATAGGATTAAAGCTTCATATTGGAAAAGTTGAAAATGGTATGGATTAGACAAATAAACTGGCATCTTCAACATCCCGGGGAAATTTAAACTCGTTTGACTTGTCATAATTGGAGAAGTATAACACATTGTAATCATAAGCTGCATATACACTTCTTTTACATTTCTGTTCAAAAATTATTTGGAAGATAAAATATATAATTATGCTATTTTTGCAAGTGATTTTAAAAACCCTGTATGAACACTTTTAACATAATAACTGAAATTGTTTACAGTAAACAAATGCCTACCAAGATCCTGCTATGATTTTTTTGTTTTACATATTGTGCACACATAGAGAAAGGGATTTTTCCTACAGCTAAAAGCTATATACTTACTCAGTTTATGATATATTCGGACAAGCAAGAAAAGACAACAGTTTTCTGGCCTTGCAATGGGTTCTAGCTATTCCCTGGAGGTCAACAAATCCCTTGTCAATCACAAACCTGACTTCACGTATTGGCTATGAACCTGAAAGGGCAGGGTTACAGCAGCCAGCTGCCAGCTCATTTAACAGATGTTGTGAAGGGGGGGCTGATGTTTTGGTGTATGTTTCTTGAATAAGACCACCTAGAAACTTTATTTTTTTTTTTAAAAAAAATGAAAGCTGAGAGTCTGGAGATTGGAGTGACTCACTCAGAGACCCAGAGAGGTCCCCAAAAATCTAGAGTCTCTGGGTGAAAACCAGAGAACAGGAAAAGCCTTCTAAAACAAACATTTTCAGTAAGTGCCTAAACATCATGATTTAGACCTGCCTTTTCCAACCTGGTGCCAGTAGTGGCTAGTAGGGCAGTATGGGTAGGGCTCCATTGCTCTCCTGGCTTCCCAACATGGTGGGTTGTTGCTGCCAACTGAGAGGGACAAGCCTTGGGGAGCTTGGCACAGTTCGGCATGTGGCAGTGGAGCTAATCTGAGGATCCTGCCAGCACATGCCACACTGTCCCAGCTCCCAATGCCTCACCCCTTTCCCTCTCAGTCAGTGGCAGAGATCTACTGTGTTGGGAAGTGAGCAAAGCAATGGAGTCCCAGCTGTGCCACCCACCAGCTATGTGTACAGCCAAAAATATTTTTTGGGAGGGAGGCTTAAACATAATATCTTATGCTCTTCTAAAAAGACACAGTGTATAATTATAAAAAGCATGTGCATAATGTAATGAAATATTCATTTACTATTTAATGAGAATTGAAATATTTGGATTTTTCTACCCCTCAGTGAGCATTGCTGTCCCATCCCAGTAATGCTGTTTGGCTTCTCTTGAAGAAATTGCTTTTTTATACATGCAGTGTCTATCTTGATCTGGACTGCTGTTTTCTCTTCCCTTTCATTTCAGTTGAAATGATTCTAGTTAGACTAATGTTTTGTCTCCTGGGCCACTTTTTTGTCAAGCTGTGCACTTAGGTGATTCACACTTTCATGAGCTGTTCTTCACTGTGTTTACAATCTAACACTGGAAAACAATAAGAACATAAGAAGAGTCCTGCTGGATCAGGCCAATGGCCCATTTAATCCAGCATCTTGTTCTCACAGCGGCCAGCCAGATGCCCATGGGAAGCCTGCAAGCAGGACCTGAGCATAAGAACACTCCCCTCCTGCAGTTTCCAGCTACTGGTATTCAGAAGCATGCTGCCTCCAACTCTGGAATTATGGAGCATTTTGATACTTTATTCCCCCAACACAGAGATTAACCACCCTGTCAAAACTCTCCATTATTTTGTAATACACTGAAATTAATAGGGTCACTAATGTCTACCTCCCATGTAAGGCTGGATTGCTGAGATACGACTTTTGTATGCTTTACCCACAAGGAATGCTGTCACTACCATATTGTAATACCTCAGTACATTCAAATTTAGGTTATTATAAAGGGGAAAGATAAACCTGTCAGCTCTCTTTCTGGTGATTGAGCATTAGATAGAATAAGTCAGCATGTCTGAGATCCTCCAAGTAAAGTTCCATCACTAAATTCCAGGTTTCTAATTTTAGATGTTTAATAAGTGATTCAAGCAAGAGTAAAGCACGTGAAAGAAATATTAGGTTGCATTGAAATGTTGTTGTTATATGCCTTCAAGTCGATTATGACTTATGGTGACCCTATGAATCAGTGACCTCCAAAAGCATCTGTCATGAACCACCCTGTTCAGCTCTTGTAAGTTCAGTAACTTCCATATGAGTGAGGTGTCCTTATTCATGCCAATGATACGTATTCTGTCCTGGGAAGGATCAAGCAGAGTTTCCCCAGGCAATGAGGATGAAGACAGCTAAAATCATCTCCTTTGATGGTGTTGTCCCAGATTGACAGACAGTGGGTGGGGGATAGAACAATTATCAAATCAAAACTAGTAAGAGTGGGTGGGTGGGTGGGTGACAGGGTTTTTGCCTCTTAGAGAGAGATAGGTGCTTAGTACTTGTCTTCACAAGGAATGATAAGCAAATGGTACTCATCAGGAATGCCCCTGTTAACCAAAGGTTAGTTGGTGGGAAGTATGTTTCTGTGCCTCCCCCCCCTCCGGATTTCTGAGGATACAGACTCCTCTCTGGGAGAAAGAGATCTCTACTTTTTCGTGCATAGGGGTGTATTGCCAAATGCCTAGCCTGGACAGGCACCAAGCAAATAAGTTCAAAATTTCAGAAGGCAATGAACACACTGGTGATGAAGAAGTTAAATGATTTATTGAAGTAAAGATACTTACATTGAGCTGTCATACAGCTGCTGGCATTTGCAGGCAGTAAAACACTAAAACAAAACTAATGGCTAATAGGTCCCTTTCTCACCCTGCCTGTGCCCTTATCTTACATTTGCCTCGCTGGCTGGAAGCCTCACAAATCAGCCACAGCGAGGATTATTGCTTGAGACTCTGCTTCCTGTTTCTGCTTGAAGCTTGGTGTTTCCTGATGTTATCTTGGGGCTTTCAAGACCCTTTGAGGCTTAATCTCCCTGATCTAGGGGTCCTCTATTTATACCCAAAAACCCTTTGGGAGGGGGCACCTTATACCTATGAGATCATTATCTTCTCAGCACCCAGGTTCTTGGGTTCTCACACAGGTGAGTTTTGTTTGACCCTGTATTTGCTACAACTTTGACTGGGAATGCAGCTGTCACACTTAGCCTTTGCCCACAGCCTCCCTCCATGGGCATATCTGCTTTATTTTGACTAACAAGAGGCATTCTCTGATTCTTGTTTACAATTAAGCTCACTGTCCCTTCTCAGCTTGGGAAAGCCATAAACAAGCCCACCTGGGCAAGCAGGGGTGTGAGACAAGCTCATTTGGATTGTTTTGGTTAATTGAACAACTTTTCCCAAGCCCTGTTTTTGAACATAGACAGAATGAAAAACTTCTTTCTCAGCTTATTATAAACAATGTCAGAAAACCTGTGCTTTGAGCTCTCCAGACTCCAATACTATGCAATGACCGTGTGCAAAAACCAACAAGCACCCCATAAATCAGGGGTATGAGACATGAATTATGGGACAAGGGCCATGAGGCATGCCATACTAAGCCTCCTCGTATATCTGGATGCTTCTGGAAATATTTGGCACTACAAGGGGAAGGGATAGTGGGGAAAAAGATCATGGATCCTCAGAAAAGGCTCTATAGTGGGGAAAATGTCACCCTCCTAGCAAGAACCCTGTTGTTATCCATGGATTGTTGATGTGGGGTGTACTTCTGTCCTCCTCCCAGATTTTGGAGATACAAAGGAGATTTCTCAATTGACAAACATAGAGGAAGGCATATATCCATGTGAAAAACAAACACAGATTTAATCCCTTCCTAATTCACCGTGATTGAAGTGGCCTAGGAAAATGATTAAAAGCTAGACCTCTCCATCAAACCAAAAGATTCACACACATACCCCTCTCGCCACCCCCTCTCCCTTTGAGCTTTGAGTGTTTTACCAGTCAGCTTGTTTATGTTTCTTGGAGGTGTCTGTAATTTTTGGACAGCCTAAGCCACAGAGCCTCTCATCAGAAGCTTAGGAAGTCCTTGATCTGTCTTGAGAATAGTGATGTAAAAAGGCATCAATTTCCATTCCAACCTGTGTTCACTGCATACAGTGCTGTTTTTGTTCTGTTTCCATTTCCATTGGAATTCTCTGACATTCCTACTTGAGATGCCTTCTTAACAGTGTAATCTGATTCAAAATCATAGGAACTTTCCATGAATCACGCCAAGTCGCCCCATAATGTTCACCGCCCAGAGAGCTGTTGCTAGTCGGGCGGTATATAAGCTTAATAAAATAAAAATAAATAAATAAAATAAATAATTTGAGGGAAGTGCCAGCTGATACATCTCCCTTCATGGGGCATTATATACACCTCACACCTGCTTCCCTTCACAATAGGAAATGGGCCATTTTTTTTTCATGTGTAGTATAAGGCCGAGCTCAGTTGTGTCAGGGGACATCTTAGCTGACTATCCATGCCAGTGTCCCTGAACATCTCAACGTAATGGTTTAATCAGATGTACCACACACGCTATGGCATTGTTCCACCCTATGCTCCTTTTTGGAGGAGGGGAGGGAAATAGGGAAATTAAAAATCATAATCATAGTCATAATAGTGAACTGTTCAATTCTGGCTATCAATGGTTGAACATTTTTTAAAACTTTCTTCCCCTTGCAATATATTGGTTTCAAAAACAATGCATGTTGCCTGTGAATTACAAGGCTCCATGCCAGTTCATTATTCCTATCTTTCAATCATAAAAAGGGTGGCTACTATTAATATGCTCTTCACACATACTGAATGCCAAAAATAATCCTTGTGTTAAATCAATCTCCTGTTTTATTCATAGATTCTGGTTTCATGTTATTTCTATGGCTCAGGAAGAAAAAGAAGAAATATAAGCATTGCTGGTATTAAGAAATTAACAAGTATTGCTGGTATTAAGGGAATAATCCAATACATAGTTTGTTATTTGTTTTAACAGAACTAGGATAACTCAAATTGTGTAATCCTACCCAATGAAATGGGAAAAACTATATTCACTGTAAATTAATGAGTTTTAAAATCAGAAACCAACATCCTTAAATCCATATTAAGTTGTTCACGCTGCACACTCTAAACTCTGTATTTTATTGTGGTCAGGAACTGTAAATGTGGAATGTTCACTGATGCTGATAAAATATATCTACAGGAAGCTGTCTGTGTTCCTGAGAACTATATGGGACTTTAGGACTGCAATGTCTAATTGTACATATGGGTGTGCTGTATGTTAGTGATATCCAGGATCCAAGTACACAGTTGAAAGAAGCATTGTTTATGTTTACTTAAAAGAAAGTCTCACTTTCTTCAAAGGGACTTATTTCTAAGCAAGCGGGCTGCAGTGGATGGACCAGAAACAAGTACACCAGAGGGACTTACTGTCCTCCTAATGTTGTTGGACTACAATTCCCATCATCCAGGCATTTCATTACAATGTTCAACCTTTTGTTACATTTCAAATAGCCGTATTAATGTACTCCCCTTCTCCTGAAGAGAAGAGCCAGTGTGGTGTAGTGCTTAAAGTGTTGGACTACGACCTGGGAGACCAGGGTTTGAATCCCCACACATCCATGAAGCTCACCTTGGGCCAGTTACTGCCTCTCAGCCTCAGAGGAAGGCAATGGTAAACCACCTCTGAATACCGCTTACCATGAAAACCCTATTTATAGGGTGGCCATAAGTCAGAATCTTGAAGGCAGTCCATTCTTTTTTCTCCTGAAGTAGGTTAAAAAAGGTTTGCTCAGAATGGAAATAGCAAGGGCATCCTTAAAATTCCTACTTAACTTGAAGAACAAGTCACTGGCTATTCCTGTCCTTCAATATGAAAGGGAGAGCTAGATTGGCTGACTCTCAGAGATACACTCTGCAGGCTATGAGGCAGGGCTGATCTGTTAAGGAGCTGCAACACCCAGTTCTCATGGATTGGTGCTTTCCTCTCTAGGAAGCATAACCCCTTTGGTCTTCCTTCCTATGTGAGGAGGCCAGGGGAACTGGCCCCCTGGCTGACAAGCAGGTGAGGAGAGAGCATTATTCATACAGTATATAAGAGTAATTACAAATTACAAGACAGGCATATGCTATAATTTCCTCCTCAAGTATCTTGGATGGACAAAGCCTCAAGGCCATGGGAATGCTGGCATATCTCCTCAACAAACTTACTTCCAAGCAAGTAAACCTAAGATTGCATCTTATAGCAGGGCAATTCTACACATGTTGACTCAGAAGAAAGTCTCAGTGAGTTCAGTGGAACTTGCTCCCAGGCATGTGCGCTTTGGACTGCAGCATTCAAATGGCAAATATCTTTTGAAACTAAAGGGAGTTTCAGAAATAATTGCAGAACAACATGCAGGTCTGATACCCAAGAGGGAGGGGAAAAAACTCATTACTATCACTGAACTCTTGTGTGAGCCTAAGTAGCTCTTTTAGATCCTAGTCAACCAGTGTATAGATGGAGTGCATTCACACACACACACACACGTGTGTGTGTGTATCACATACCACCATGGTATATATATTATGGTACATATATTATGGTATATATATTACACAGATATTTCTCATGTATGCATTTTATACATTGTATACATTCACAGACTAGCTTTTGCATGTTTGTGAGAAACAGACATGGTGTAAATTAAACCTAGAAAGTTTGTTTTCATTAGATAGAAAAACTTAATAACAGGGAGCATTGGTGCAGAAAAGTGGAGAGAGGGCTTTGCTGAAAATAGCTTTGATGCATGGAGCAAGGTCTCTGTTTCAATCTCTGCCCCCTCCCATACAAACACACCATTTTGAAATCACTGAACGGAATGGGTTATTCATATTCCTATGAAATGTCTTCTGACATACACACAATGGCACATTTCCTAACCTTTAGCCAGTCTTTGATTGGGTGATCCCAGTCAATGTATCAAGGGAATGGCTCATCGGCAACAAAATTAAATTCTGTCATACTCGGTTGTTTGGTTCCACAAGTGATAAACTAATCAAAAACTTTATGCATTTTTAACAGAAATCAAGAAACAGTGAAATTCAAAGAATCAAATTTGAAATATGAAAAGAATAGTGATGCCTTGCCAGTAATTTTCCTATGCATCTGTTGAGTTCCTCACATAGCAGCCATTTTCCTGACAGTATTCATGCCATTTTAAAAGAGAGAGAGAGAGAGATCGCTGCAAGTTGAAGAAAATAGGAATGTTTGTGGAATAACTGTAAAGTTGGAGATGGGAAAATGTTGTGAAGGGAAATGAAATAAAATTGGCTAATGGTGGGATTCATCTTCCCCCCTCAAGAATGGGAATAATGGTATTGTCATGACATAGTATCTTTCCCATGGGTATTGTGTCCCAAATTACACAGGGAATGCCACAGGGCTACTGAGAATACCCACCACTTGAAGCAATTACCAAGCTGCTGTTATTGCTAAAAATGGGGAGGGGGGTGGCTACCTCATCTTTAAAGATAAGCTTACATCCACTCAAAAGTTCTTAGTTTCCCCTATAGAGATTAACTCAATATTCAGGGGGGAATTCCCCTCCCCAACAAATGCCAAAAGTAGTCTAAGCTGAAACTGGTTTTTTTACAACTTTGAATGTAGTCCTCCAAATGTAGCCATGGCACAGACAGCTAAAATACCTGGTGATCATCTACCAGGTTTACACAAACTTTATGGGCCAGGTGTGGCTCTGATGTAAGGAAATACTTACACCCAACTGGTGCTTGAAGTGGGATAAGAATCAGCCATAGATGTGGCTGCAGATCACAAAACTGGCATGACCTGCATCTTCAGGTTTGGTGCTGACATGTGGGAACATAGGACAGATTTAAATCTAGGTGCCTGGATGGGAATTCAGTTCCATGTATTACTTCAACCATCATCCATGCCAAGCACAGGCAGACCCTACCCATTTAGTGGGTGCTCCAAAGGATGCTTCCAATAGGTCACAAAAACCAAGAACCACAAAAAGGAGGGAATAGTGAACAGAATGGAAAAGAGACCCAACACTATTAAGTCAGAAGTATTAAGTTGCCTGATGAGAGACTATCCTGATAGGAAACACACACAATACCCGTGCTCTGCTTTTAATGTGGGTCTTAGGATCCCTTAAGAAGGTGTACAGCACCTGCACTCAAATATGAGCAAACAAAAACTCCCACAGGGGAGCTTGTAATGCTTCAGGAATAATAGGGAGCCTCAGGAAGTTCCAGCTCTTTGAGTGGAAAATATATTCTGCCATCTCGGAGCTTGTCTAAGCAATCCTTGCAAACGTCCCTTTTACAGCTTATGCAAATCTATGTCCTGATTGCTGTCCCCAAGACATCTTATTTTCTTGACCTCTTCAGCATATGGTGATGCAAAAACCTCCCACAAACCTCAGTGTTATATGCATAACAAGAGAACTATGAGGGGTGGCCCTGTTTCAAAACAAAGGCACAAGGGTGCCTGATTCATATTTCAAAACAGGCAATTGCCAAGCTCAGGGAGTTCACTGAAATGATGTATTTGTCAATGAGTATGACAGATTTAAAATCTGAAGCATTGCATTTTTGATGGATTTTTTTTAAAAGTGCATTGCACCATTTTATTTATTTATTTAACATATTTCTATTCCACAATTCTATCCTACAATGAGGCACTCAGGGTGGCTCACAATGCCATCATAGTAAATAAAAACACAACAAACCTCTAAAATAAATTTAAAAACATAAAATACAGTTAACCATTCAAGGGGAATGATATTAAAAGGGGACTAAAGAGGTAAAACTAAAAAGGGAAAAAAATAAAACCAGTTTCATGCTCTATCTTCAGTCGCTCCCAAAGGCTCTCCGGAACAAGATAGTTTTCAGAAGTCTCCAAAACACCATCAGGAAGGGAGCAGAGAGGGCTTCTTGGGGTAGGATATTCCAAAGCCTGGGGGCCATGGTTGAAAAGGCTCTCTCCTGCATGTCTACCAGTCTTTCCCCCTCACTGGATCGTCACCTTGTAGTGGTGAGTGGGCTTGCATGCTCCAATGAACCCTGTGAGCGATGCCGTCGGGAGTCATGCACTCCCAGCAGTTTCACCCATGGTGGTAAGGTCAAGGGACAGGAACCAGACAAAGAACGATCCAAGAAAGTCCTCAACAGCAGAACAGGCGGAGGATAACAATGTGTACGTTACAACGGCTGTGAAGGCAAATGAAAGCTGCAGCACATAAAACACTTCTAGTAGTCGTGGTATCCATGCCATTGGATCAAAGCCTTTTTCTGTCAAGATCTCCCCACATTAAACAAATTCACTCACAGGTGTCTTCCAACCAAAACAAAACAAAAGTCCCATGGTGATCGGCAAATGGCGATGGAGGCAGGACTGTGAAATCCGGAAGCCCCTATCATGGACCGGTACATGGGTGGTGGATACAGTCATCCTGGCTCAAGGACTGAGGCAGTTCAGTAGTTTGGCAGCTATATCCAGGACTGAGCAGTCCAATTCAGGATCCACTCTGCTCACCCCGTATTGGGAGGGGGCTAGAAAAGGTGCCCTAAACATAGTCTGCCTCATCTCTCTCCCTGACTAGATAACCACCTCCAGTGGGGTCACCACTTAGCGGTGAACTTTGGAACATGGAATATATGGACATTGCTGGACAATATAGATAGTGAATGTCCTGAACGCAGGACTGCCATCATCGTGAGGGAGTTGAGAACTTTTAATATTGACATAGCAGCACTCTGAGAAACTAGAAGAGCAGAAGGACAACTGAAGGAAGAAAATGGAGGTTACGCCTTCTTCTGGAAAGGACTGCCTGAACAAGAATGATGAATACATGGAGTAAGCTTTGCAATTAAAAATGATCTTGTGAAGCTCTTGTCAGAAGTTCCTATTGGCATTAATAAATGACTCTCAACTCTCCGGTTAAAACTCACCAAAAACCAGCAGGCAACTATTGTAAGTGCTTATGTACCAACATTAGATGCTGATGAAGACATCAAGGCAAATTTTTATAACCAGATGGACACTATCTTATCAGAGATACCTAAGGAGGATAACATTATCCTCTTGGGTGATTTCAATGCAAGAGTTGGGTGTGAATTCAATTTATGGCCAGAAACCATTGGGAAAGAAGGAGTTGGCAATAGAAACCTGAATGGCATTCTACTTCTGACTAAATGTGCAGAGCATAATCTTGTTATCACAAACACACTCTTTCATCAGAAAAATAAATTTAAAACATCATGGAAGCACCGTCAGTCAAAACACTGGCATCTCCTGGATTACATAATTGTCCGTGCCAGAGACCGTCATGATGAACTCCTCACTAGGGCCATGATGAGTGCTGATCACTACTGGACAAATCACAGGTTAATTCAATCCACTATGGCCATTAATATTGTTCCTCAACGTAGGCTCCAAGGAAGAAATCCAAGGCATAAAATAAACATTCATGCCCTTCAAGGTCCTATTAAGTGAGCCTGCTTTCAAACAACTCTCAAGAAACATCTCACTCCCTGAAAATGTTGAGGAACACTGGCTTAAACTGAAGACATCCATTATTGCAGCATGTGAACAAACTATTGGATATCAAACTAAGAAACATCAGGATTGGTTTGACGAGAATGATAGTGAGATTGAACATATCATTGACAAGAAAAGGAAAGCCTTCCAGATATGGCAGAAAGACATTAACTGTGCTGCTAAGAACAAATCTATGCCAGTGCAAAGGCTGAGGTCCAAAGAAGAACTAGAGACCTTAAGAACACCTGGTGGATAAAGAAAGCTCAAGAAATACAGCACTTTGCAGATGTTCATGATGCATGGGGCTTTTTCAATGCCAAAAAGGCCATCTACGGACCAACAAATTATGGTACAAATCCCTTACGTTCAATGGATGGTACCAAACTTCTTAAGGATAAACAGTCTATTGTAGTGCACTGGAAAGAGCATTACCATGACCCCCTTAATTGTAACTCTGTTATGGCTGGTGAGATCTTCTTTCAAATTCCACAACAACAAACTAGAGACTAGCTTGTAGTATCCCCTAAATTT
Source organism: Rhineura floridana (assembly GCF_030035675.1). Classification (NCBI taxonomy): domain Eukaryota; kingdom Metazoa; phylum Chordata; class Lepidosauria; order Squamata; family Rhineuridae; genus Rhineura; species Rhineura floridana. The sequence goes on along the minus strand of NC_084484.1, from coordinate 67,470,604 downwards.
GGATAAAGTCAGTAAAGCCATCAATTAAATGAAGAAAAACAAAGCTAGTGGACATGATGGGATTCCTGCTGAAGTCTTTAAGGACGTTGGGCCTGAACTTACACAACAACTTCATAAGTTCATTGAAAAAATCTGGATGAGGGAGGAGGTCCCAGAAGACTTTAGGGACGCCATAATTATCACCCTTTTTAAGAAGGGTGATAGAACAGATTGTAGGAACTATTGAAATATCTCTCTTCTTGCTACTGCAGGTAAAATCCTTGCAAGGATCCTCACAAATCACTTCTTACCGATCTCCGAGGATGTCCTCTCCGAATCTCAAAATGGTTTCCGCCCTTCCAGGGGGACAGTGGACATGAACTTCACTGCACAACAGCTTCAAGAAAAATGCCGGGAGCAGAATCGACCTGAAAACTGGATTCCCTGATAAATTTGTGAATATTTTGTGACTCCTTCATGACAGCGACAGTTTTGGATAACAATGGCTTTCAGAGTGATCCATTCAGAGTCGGATCAGGCATAAAACAGGGATGCGTCATTGCTGCTACCTTATTTGATATCTTCATTGTTATGATTCTACACCTTATTGAGGAGAAACTTCCTAGTGGTGTGGAAATCATATATCAAACAGATGGAAAGCTTTTTAATCTCAGTAGACTGAAAGGAAAAAGGAAGCTAATGTCAACTCTAATATAAACTCTGTTGTAGTACTTCAATATGCCGATGATAATGTGGTCTCCACACATTCAGAGAAAGATCTTCAAACTATCCTAAATGTCTTTGCACAAGCATATGGAAAGCTTGGGCTCTCACTTAATATTTAAAAAAACCAAAGTGCTTCATTAACAGGTGCAAACTAGTCCCTCTATAGCACTATCAATCCAGATTAATGGTGTGACGCTGGAGAACATTGATCATTTCCCCTATCTTGGCAGCCATCTCTCTGTAAAAGCTGACATCGATGCTGAAATTCAACATCGTCTGAGCTCTGTGAGTACCTCATTCTCCCAAATGAAGCGTAGAGTGTTCGAGGATTGGGATATTCACAGGGAGACCAAAATGCTTATTTACAAATCCATTGTACTACTGACCTTACTGTATGCCTGTGAAACATGGACTATTTATAAACACCACTCCGAACGTCTTGAAAGATTCCACCAATGCTGTCTCCGGAAAATTCTGCAAATTACTTGGGAAGATAGGCGGACTAATGTTAGTGTTTTGGAAGAAGCAAAGACTACCAGTGTTGAAACAATGATCCTTCAACATCGACTTCGCTGGACCAGCCATGTTGTTCAAATGCGTGATCACCGTCTTCCAAAGCAGCTACTTTACTCCCAACAAGGATGGAAAACAGAATATCGGTGGACAGCAAAAGAGGTTTAAAGATGTTCTAAAAGTGAATCTAAAAAATGTAACATGAGTATCGAGAACTGGGAAGTCTTGGCCTATGGACATCCCAAATGGAGATCTGCTGTTATCAAAGGTGCTGTGGACTTCGAAGAAACACGAATACAGGGCAAATGGGACAAACGAGCTAAGCGGAAAGCATGTCAAGCAAATCTTCATCGTGACCATGTTCCATCTGGAAACCTATGTCCTCACCGTGGGAGGCTGTGTGGATCCAGAATTGGCCTCCACAGTCACTTACAGACCCACTGTTAAAGAACTTATCTTGGAAGACAATCTTACTCGGACACAAGTGATCGCCAATGAATGATGATGACCAGCCTTTCATTCCAGGCATGCAAAGGAGACCAGAGCCAGATGATATTCAATCACTAAGATAGCTAATAGTTCTGGTGTCAAAGCGAGATAACTGATCTTCTGCCAAATCTATATCTAGTGCACAGAAATGACACTCTCATTTGGGCTTTGTAGTGGTGGTTGGGATTTGACATATATGAAAAATTGAGGGGGGGGAGGCAGATACCCCACCTCTTCCTGCTGCCAGGATGTCCTCATTCTCACTATAGGAAATAACCCGTGTTGACTCTGAGGGAGAGGGGTGACTAAGGCAAGCTGCTTCTGATTGCCTTGGCATCCCTCTTGCAGCTGACCCAGGCCCAGGATGCCTGTAAACACAGGCAGGAAGGAAGGGGAACACCGAGGAGAAAAGTGTACCGCGGTCGCATAAAAGGCAGCAACAGGCATGACTGTTGGCTGGGCCTTGAGAGAGGACTGAGGACCTTAGGATGGATAAATTATTGTTATTATTATTATTATTATTATTATTATTATTATTATTAATGTATGTATGTATGTATGTATGTATGTATGTATGTATGTATGTATGTATTTATTTATTTATTTATTTATTTTGTATCCCGCCCTTCCTTCCAGCAGGAGCCCAGGTTGGCAAACAAAACGCTAAAAACACTTTAAAACATCATAAAAACAGATCTTAAAATACATTAAAACAAAACATTTAAAAAAAATACTTTTAAAAAAGGGTTAAAAACATTATTAAAATCCATGTTAAGTAATTCTAACACAGACGCAGACTGGGATACATCTCAACCTAAAAGTCTTGTTGAAAGAGGAAAGTCTTCAAAAGGCACCAAAAACATAGCAGATAGCCTGCCCAATATTCAAAGGAAGGGAATTCCACAGGGCAGGTGCTGCCATACTAAAAGTCCATTTTCTATGTTGTGCAGAACGAACCTCCTGATAAGATGGTATCTGCAGGAGGCCCTCACCTGCAGAGCGCAGTGATCGACTGGGTATATAAGGGGTATGATGGTCTTTCAGGTATCCTGGAATGGATATGGTAAATGGAATGCAAGTATAAAGGAATGTGGGAGATAAGGCTAAAGAAAAGAGAGAATGTCAAGGAAGCAAAGGCAATCAAGTTACACAAAGGGAAGGAGGGCTGAGCAGACAACTGTGTGTATCTTTGGATTAACTTGAATGCTCTTTAAAGACCCAGAAAGAGAAATCTTGTGATGCGAAGGACCCTGACCTCTCTCAAAAGCTAAGGATCCACCAGGCACAGTCTGAAATATGAGCACGCTCTGTGCTTCTGACGGTTCTCATTATAAGGAAAAACTTTACACTGACCCTATCAGCCATGATGACTGATGCAGAATAAATGTCAGCTCCGCATAATCCGGACTAAAGGGATCAGAAATATTGGAACAATGTATCCAAAGTGAAAAGTTTTTTAAAAAATTCTCAAGTCCTTTTTTAAAAAAAGGAAGTCTTTGGGAGGGAAATATGTGTTTAAAGAGGTACAGTTGGCAGAGTAAGCATTCATCCAGGGCACATATTCTGAAACATGATGGCAACAGCAGCTACCTTTGACTCTTCAAAATACAGTATGTCCAATTGTCCAAGAATTCTCTTGAAAAGTGGGCAGTACAAAATGTATACTGATGAAATGAAGCCAACATCAGGTTACTGCTGGTACTCTTTCTTTTTCTCTCTGCCCCTCCTCCTCTCCAGTCAGCATAACAAATGGGCAAAACCTTTACAGAAGGCAACAATCTAGCTTGCAAATATAAATGTAAATGCCTGTGTGCCAGATGGTCATTTCTGCAAAGATACATGTACCCACTGCTGATTCAAACAATAGAACAAAACACATGTAAAAGACATCAGTATTTCTTCAGAGGCATTATGAAAGATCTGAGCATAGATCGCAAGGCTGGAATTTAATTGGCTCCTCTGAACAACATCCGTGTTCATATTCCAGAAATCTGGCAGGCTTAGCCTGGCAAGTTTCCCCTTGCCATCTGTAGCATTTGCTGCCCTGCTGTAAGAAAAACACAATTCACCTACTGAGGACATTTTTCTCCCATTGGTGCCTTCTGCTTACTTCGGGGGGAGATATAATGTATTGCCAGCTACTGGACTCCCCTGGGGTTTCAATTCTTCAGTTTCTCCTAGTGCTGTGCTGGAAACTCTTTTCAAATTTCTCAAAAGATTTCTTTCCTTGTAAAAGAGGCTTCCATTTTTCTTTCTCATGGCTCTGGCTTTCAAATTTCTTCAGAATTTTGGTGGGTTCAGGGTTAAGGATTTACCATGTTTGTATCTCTGTTTATATACCACATCCAACTAAGATCCCCAGGTACTATTTTTCAAAACAGAGACTTAATCCAGACAAGACAGAAATGCTCCTGGTAAGGACAAATGCCCTCTGGAATAGGAACGCAGGGGTTTTGGATAGGATAGTACTCCCCTCAAAGAACTAGGTTTGCAGCTTGGGATGCTTCTGGACCCAGCTTTGCACCTGGGTGGCTACAGGACAGCTGTAGCCAGGAATAATTGGCCAGTTTAGGCTGATTTGGGGACTGTGCCTGTTCCTGACAAGTTCAAACCTGTGCACCATGCCTTAGTTATATAAAGACTGGATTACTGCAGTGTGCTGTACATTGCAACACCTTTGAAGATTCATTGGAAACTACAGTTGGTCCAGAATGCAGCAGCAAGGTGCTAGTGTTTGCTCCCTTCTGTGTTGATATTACCCCTGTCCTTAAAGGGCTGCACTGCTTACCAGTAGGTTTCTGGGCACAATTCAAAGTGTTTGTGATTGCCTCCAGGATACGTCCTCCCACACCAGCCTGTCCATCCTCCAAGCTCTAACAGAAAGGCCTTTCTCTGTGTCCTGAATGTGCCCCACCTTCCCATTATATTGTTTCACCCTATGGGGGTGGGGGGAAGTGTAGGCAAGCTTTTTGAGATAGGTACATTTTTTAATGCAGTGCTTTTGTTTTAGCTGCTGCCTCTCTTCTTTATTAAAATTATATTGTCATATTAGAACATTATTGTATTGCATAGTTCATTGTAAATTGTTTGATTCCCTGAGTGGTGTGTAAGCACTAGAAGGTTGGGATATAAATGCGGTGGCAGATGGCCGGTGGGGGGGACAGCAATGCTCATCTGACTTCCAATCACCCATGTTGCTGCTGCATACATACTGGGATGGAGAGGGTACAAGGTAGCAGTAAGGTTGGTGTGGTGCAAGTGCACCGGGAGGGAGAGCATCAGATGAAAATTGATGGAAGAAGAAATCCAGAATGGGATATTTTTCTGGGGCTGAGATTCACCGAATCATAGAGCTTTTCTTATCCAAAATAATTTTGTCTTAAATAGGGATGGAAAGATCTGTCAATTTCGGCTCTCTCAGTTTCTCATTTTTCCACTCTTAAGGTGCCATGTGGAAATGTGTGTGAGATGTTCCATAGGCAAAAGAGTTGTTTTCAGTTATGCTTTATGAAGTACCGTCATGAGTCTGAAGGTGCAGATAAACTCCTGGGCGTAGTTTAGATTGCCTGGGTGGGATGAATATCCAGTAATGGGAGGTTCTGGAATTCCCTTCCTTGGGAGATTCCTCTCTCCCTCTTTTGATGGTAAGTAAATAGTAATACCAAAATAGTAAGCATCCCTTGGGTGCTTTTTATGACCATTGAGGATGTTATTTGTGTGCCTGAGCACTACAGCTTTTGCTGATGTTATTGCTGATTATTAAATTGTATTGTAATATATTGTGCACTGCTTTGGGGGCCCACAGGTCAATGATAATAATAGTAATAGTAATATATAGGGATGGTGGAGAAATATGACTCAGTTCTCATTTAAAGCTTAATCTATCAAATTCACATTTTCCTAATCAATATGAGAACTGAAACTCAGTCATCCTTCAAAATTCATGCTTATCTAACTTTTGTGATGCAGTTCTCTAACCAAACCATGTTTACAAAATGCTTATATTAGGGGGAAGTATGCATGGAACTGGATATTTCAGTGAAACTAGTGTACACATCTGCATTATATTTGGAGAAATTGCTTACAAAAATGTGTACATTAGTCAAAGCTCCATACAAAATATGTTTATTAGGAGACATTGACACTAAAATGCTGAAAAAATTCATGGGGATTTTTAAAAAAAGGAATTCATAAATTTCTGCAGAAATGTGAAGAAATAAATTTAAGATTGGAAAAATGATAAACCGAGAGATTAAAAATTGACAGATCCTTCCATCCCAATTATTACACAACATGTTAATGTGGACACTTTACACAGATATCGCTACACAAATGCAGAGATGCCTAACTAACATGATTCTTACACAAAAAGGGTGTGTTTTGGGGAAACCCACCATTTAATCACATCATTTGTTCACATGGAAAGGGCATACTTGCTTGGGCAAACCTCTGAATCTGGTATAGACAAACACCTTCTCCATCTCTCTCGTGAAACCTATGGCAGCAGTGTGTACCCTATACATCTGGTAGCAAAAGTCTGCAAGTCTTTGCATTCTGTAAAATGATAAAATATTCAAGGGATTTACATTGCACAGTTCTGTGGGTTATGTGTATTTAATTCTCCTTTATGTAGTTCACATTTGAGAGGAATGTAGCTGTCTTTGACATTCATTTTTTTCAATAATCCTGTCAACTGATAGGTCTTTAATTTAAAAGACTGTCCATGACAGATGTTTGAGAATTACCTAGCTATGCTGAACTGGCAGAGAGAGGATTCACAGCAGGATAAGAAAAATGAACACAAGAGCTGAAGTTTGAACCAGCCGTGTGGCTAAATCAACCTGGAAGAACTTATTTGTCTGAAGAATGTTTGGGCATATATTACACAAACTTTGGAAAGAGATGCTTCAGCATTGTCTACCAGATCCACTAGTCTTTCATAATTATCTTTTCTATGATTTTTCCTCAGCCAACTACACTCCCATAAATGTGTATGTATTTATTATTCTATACTACTTTTTACCTCCAAAAAGAGTCCCCAAGGCAGATTACAACAACAATTAAAGAGGGCATTCAAACCACAGTCAAACAGATAATAAAAAACTAAAAGCCTGTCAAAACAAAAATGACATAAGGCACACCTGCATCTTACATTTAAAGCAGCATTACACCACTTTAGCAATCATAGTTTTCCCGAAAGAATACTGTGAAGTGAAGTTTGTGAAGGGTGCTGAGAGTTGTTAAAAGACATCTATTCCCCTCACAGAGCTGAGTGGTTCAACAACTCTTCCCAGGATTCTTTGGGGGAAGCATGATTGTAAAAGAAGTATATTCATTAATAGGCAAAAAACCCCTTGCGGTTTAAAAACGTACCTATAGCCAACAGATATTTCTATCAAACTTTAAAAGCAGGGAAATTGGGCAGCTATAGTGAATGCACCAGGAGAGCAGGAGACCTGACCTCCTCTCTGAGATATTGTACTGCTCTACACATTTGTAAACATGCAAACACAAATTGTCTTTCACAGTCCAATCCACTTCCTGTGTAGCTTGGAAGTATTTGGTAACATGTGCCTCTGAGCTTATGGTGAGTCGTGGCAACTCCTGCAATCGACTATATCTCCAAAGATGGAGAATTAATTTTTTGTATGTTTGTTGGTGTTCTTACTTTGCTTCTTTCCTGTGTTACTACTGTTTCTCATTTTACTACTGTTTCTACAGAGAATCTAACCTAGAAAATTATATTTCTCTCATTATATGCTGATGAAGACATCATTCTCTCATTATTCATCTTAGAAATTTGTGTCAAATTTATTTATTAATTTCAAAGCCTTTTTATTGGTCAATGTCATATGATGGTGAAGACACCCTTTTGTGTTTCAGACTGGAGATTGTGCTCTATTTCTATTTTGGGCACATTAACAGTTGGACATAACAACAACTCCTCTCAGGACCCTTCAAAAACTACACTTCCCAGAATTCTTTGGGGGAAGCCATGACGGTCTAAAGTGAAATAAAGTTCTGGTGTGGGTGTTGCCACCTGATTAGTTAAACCTAACTGGCTTTTAGAACACTGACAGTTATTTCTTACTGAAAATGCCCAGGCTTATCATTGACTCCAATGCTAAATTTCTTAAATTAATTAACAATCAGCCAGGTTTATTTTTAACTTTTAAATTGCAGAAGATGAAGGTCAGGGTATAGGGCAAGGTCAGTAATAAGATTACAGGTACTCTGTGAACATGGCTGAGTTTTAATTAATTTCATCTAATTATGAGACCCCTGACAGAAAAAAGTCTAACAGGGATATGGATTTTTCTCTCTTGTTTTACACCTTGAACTCTTGATTCTCTTTGAGTGTTTTGTGTATTGCCATGAAAACTTAGAGGGTTGTTAAGCAAGTATTTCTGAGTTTAGGACTATAGGTTTTGTAAGATTTTGTTTTGAATGAGCTTATGGGAATCAACAGAATTGCATAGGGGTATTTTCAATTTAACATTGCAGAATGTGAAAAATCCAGCTGGCTATGCTATACAAGCCACAAGCATGGCTGTATAAATACTGTTTTCAATATAAGATGCAGATGTGCCCTTAATTGTCCACCTAAAGAACAACTGAGAAGGGGTTAGTCTGACCTGGGAGGGAGTTCTACAACCTGGGTGCTGCCCTTGAAAATACCTTGTCCTGCATCAGCAACAGTTGTGCCTGCCTTGGTGGTGGAAGTCAATCAAGAGCAAGGCCTCCAGAGATGTCCAAATCTGATGGGCATGTTCATGTGGGAGGAAGTGGTCCTTCAAATATCCAGATCCCATACCATTTAGGATTGCAGTCTTAAGCATTACAGTCACTTTAAGGACATACTTCTGGTCCTTAAAAGTTTGCTCTGGGTGCCCATATGCTACTGTGTAAGGCTGAAGATTTTTTTAATTAATTTACAAAGTCCTTAACAACTTGGGTCCTGGGTAACTTAGGGACTGCCTGATCCCTTATAATCCAGCTTGATCACTGAGATAGTTGAGGGAGTTACTGTTACTGGTTCCCCATGGCTCGGATGCATGGCTCATATCCACCAGCAGCCATGCATTCAGCAGTATGCACCAGATCAGATCTAGATTTCCCATGAGTGGAAGACAGAAGGTATGGTTGCTGCTCCAAAGGGTTGGCGCTTGCATCATCCAGGGGGAACAGTTAATTCCTCCAAGGATCAGTGCCAAACAGAGAAACAAGAGCAAGAGCCCTGTTTCCCCATCCCAATTTAGTCAACAGGTAAAAAATACCCTACTTGGCCAAGAAGTGATTAGCTCTCTTTGTGCTATAACCTACCAGACAAGCGGGTGGGAACTCAGAAAAATGTCAAAGAGGGGCAACAAAAAGTAGGCTTGGCTTTTATGTTCATTCTTGGCCCAGCTCCCAATGACAATACACTTGATGCCCCACCTCCCACCCGAACTGGATGCAGTGACTCTCCCCAGCCCCCCCCCCCCATATGTCCACTTTGGGATTAGGGGAAAGGGAGCAGAAGATACAAACATCCAATTCAGAAACTCCTGCCCTTGTGGAAATTGCATATCTGCCTTTGTGCATTAGCAGCACAAACATGAGATGTCATGCTTCAGCAAGGTGGAAATGCCCCTGAATATTGTAGGAAAGGTTTCCTCTGTCACTAGTCCATGTGCATCTGATGGCGCTATATAAATAAATGTTAATAATAATCCATTATTGTGTAATTAGCTAACCATGTCAGTGAAAATGTGAAGTATACACATTATACAGTATCACACCACAAACAATGTTCATGCTTGTGTGTATGCTTCTGAAAGGTCAAGCGGTGTTTAAGGTAGTAATCCTTTTCTTTTGTTGACTGTCCCTGTTCCTGTTTTATAACATTGGCTCTTGACAGGTAAAGATTATATCCTTTGAAGTAAGCAATTTGAAAAAAGGCTTTTGGAAAACAATACTTTCTGCGTACCAAGTCACTACAATGACTGTTTCTTCCATGGACAAGCATTTGCTTTTATATTGCTGGGCCAGTTCCTCTTATTGCTACTTTTTATTATTCTTTGGGAAAATAAGGAATCCTCTAAAGTATCTTTAAAGTTACGGCTCTGTCCCAAAGAATGAAACTTGGCAGTGAGACGTGAGAAGAGTACAGCACTGGAGTTCAAAGCAAGAGTAAGAGACAGACAGATTGCATTGATTGAAGTGAACCCTACCTTGGCTAGTAGAGAAACTGAATTTCAGGGTCAGCTGTCGGTGCAAAGAGCTGAGGCCTATCAAACAGGACAAAGGTCCAAGGCAGGCTGCACATAACAAGAGGAACCATCAATAGGTGTTACCATATTCTCCATCCTCTGAATGTTCTCCCTCCACTATCGGAGGCAGTATGCCTCTGAAATACCAGTTGTTGGGAATCACTAGTGGGTAGAGTGCTGTTGCACTGAGGTCCTGGCTGTGGGTTGGACTAGATGGGCCCTTGCCCTGATCCAGCAGGGCTCTTCTTAGCTTCTTACTGAGGCAGAGGAGAAGAAACATGTCTTGGCAACATAGGAATCAAGAGCAATGGTAATGAAACAAGTGAGTGATGTATTCCAGATTCTTTTTTTTAATTTGTATTATTTAGTTTGGAATATTTCCTGTATGTAATTTTTAGTAACAATATAATGCCTTATGTTGTCTTCTGCTCAATAATATCAAAGTAACAAGTGGGGCATCAAGAGAAGCTGGTGTGAAAGAGTCTGGGCATAGCTAATTTCTATATCCATTCCCAAGACCGAAAGGTGTGCTAGTATTGTTATATATCACTCCATATATTTACATATGCTGAACCAATGAGGGGGGAAATTTTAATCTCAGAGACACTGAGTCTTAGGTTCTGCCTTAAGGCAGGTTGTCAACACTGAGAATTCAGAGGCTACAATCTTGCACAGTCTTCATTTTGAGCCTCGTCTGCGTCCAATTCTGAAATATTTACAGTGTGATCCTACACGTTGATGAAGAAGAAAGTCCATCTGTGTTGAGTGAGACTTACTCACAGTAAATATGCATAGGATTGCAGCTGCAGCATTTTTTGCAGTATTGAACTGCTGCAGGATAGAAACACGTTCACGTACCTTTTATATGAATTCTAGTATGTTATGATGTGAAGTCATGTCAATATTTTTTTATTTAAGAACATAAGAAGAGCCTGCTGGATCAGGCCAGTGGCCCATCTAGCCCAGCATCCTGTTCTCACAGTGGCCAACCAGGTGCCTGGGGGAAGCCCGCAAGCAGGACCCGAGTGCAAGAACACTCTCCCCTCCTGAGGCTTCCGGCAACTGGTTTTCAGAAGCATGCTGCCTCTGACTAGGGTGGCAGAGCACAGCCATCATGGCTAGTAGCCATTGATAGCCCTGTCCTCCATGAATTTGTCTAATCTTCTTTTAAAGCCATCCAAGCTGGTGGCCATTACTGCATCTTGTGGGAGCAAGTTCCATAGTTTAACTATGCGCTGAGTAAAGAAGCACTTCCTTTTGTCTGTCCTGAATCTTCCAACATTCAGCTTCTTTGAATGTCCACGAGTTCTAGTATTATGAGAGAGGGAGAAGAACTTTTCTCTATCCACTTTCTCAATGCCATGCATAATTTTATACACTTCTATCATGTCTCCTCTGACCCACCTTTTCTCTAAACTAAAAAGCCCCAAATGCTGCAACCTTTCCTCGTAAGGGAGTCGCTCCATCCCCTTGATCATTCTGGTTGCCCTCTTCTGAACCTTTTCCAACTCTATAATATCCTTTTTGAGATGAGGCGACCAGAACTGTACACAGTATTCCAAATGCGGCCGCACCATAGATTTATACAACGGCATTATGATATCGGCTGTTTTATTTTCAATACCTTTCCTAATTATCGCTAGCATGGAATTTGCCTTTTTCACAGCTGCCGCACACTGGGTCGACATTTTCATCGTGCTGTCCACTACAACCCCGAGGTCTCTCTCCTGGTCGGTCACCGCCAGTTCAGACCCCATGAGCGTATATGTGAAATTCAGATTTTTTGCTCCAATATGCATAATTTTACACTTGTTTATATTGAATTGCATTTGCCATTTTTCTGCCCATTCACTCAGTTTGGAGAGGTCTTTTTGGAGCTCTTCGCAATCCCTTTTTGTTTTAACAACCCTGAACAATTTAGTGTCATCAGCAAACTTGGCCACTTCACTGCTCACTCCTAATTCTAGGTCATTAATGAACAAGTTGAAAAGTACAGGTCCCAATACCGATCCTTGAGGGACTCCACTTTCTACAGCGCTCCATTGGGAGAACTGTCCGTTTATTCCTACTCTCTGCTTTCTGCTTCTTAACCAATTTCTTATCCACAAGAGAACCTCTCCTCTTATTCCATGACTGCTAAGCTTCCTCAGAAGCCTTTGGTGAGGTACCTTGTCAAACGCTTTTTGAAAGTCTAAGTACACTATGTCCACTGGATCACCTCTATCTATATGCTTGTTGACACTCTCAAAGAATTCTAATAGGTTAGTGAGACAGGACTTTCCCTTGCAGAAGCCATGCTGGCTCTGCTTCAGCAAGGCTTGTTCTTCTATGTGCTTAGTTAATCTAGCTTTAATGATACTTTCTACCAGTTTTCCAGGGACAGAAGTTAAGCTAACTGGCCTGTAATTTCCGGGATCCCCTCTGGATCCCTTTTTGAAGATTGGCGTTACATTTGCCACTTTCCAGTCCTCAGGCACGGAGGAGGACCCAAGGGACAAGTTACATATTTTAGTTAGCAGATCAGCAATTTCACATTTGAGTTCTTTGAGAACTCTCGGGTGGATGCCATCCGGGCCCGGTGATTTGTCAGTTTTTATATTGTCCATTAAGCTTAGAACTTCCTCTCTCGTTACCACTATTTGTCTCAGTTCCTCAGAATCCCTTCCTGCAAATGTTAGTTCAGGTTCAGGGATCTGCCCTATATCTTCCACTGTGAAGACAGATGCAAAGAATTCATTTAGCTTCTCTGCAATCTCCTTATCGTTCTTTAGTACACCTTTGACTCCCTTATCATCCAAGGGTCCAATTGTCTCCCTAGATGGTCTCCTGCTTTGAATGTATTTATAGAATTTTTTGTTGTTGGTTTTTATGTTCTTAGCAATGTGCTCCTCAAATTCTTTTTTAGCATCCCTTATTGTCTTCTTGCATTTCTTTTGCCAGAGTTTGTGTTCTTTTTTATTTTCTTCATTCGGACAAGACTTCCATTTTTTGAAGGAAGACTTTTTGCCTCTAAGAGCTTCCTTGACTTTGCTCGTTAACCATGCTGGCATCTTCTTGGCCCTGGCGGTACCTTTTCTGATCTGCGGTATGCACTCCAGTTGAGCTTCTAATATAGTGTTTTTACAGAACTTCCAAGCATTTTCGAGTGATGTGACCCTCTGGACTTTGTTTTTCAGCTTTCTTTTTACCAATCCCCTCATTTTTGTGAAGTTTCCTCTTTTGAAGTCAAATGTGACCGTGTTGGATTTTCTTGGCAATTGGCCATTTACATGTATGTTTAATTTAATAGCACTGTGGTCACTGCTCCCAAACGGTTCAACAACACTTACATCTTGCACCAGGTCCCGGTCCCCACTGAGGATTAAGTCCAGGGTTGCCGTCCCTCTGGTCGGTTCCATGACCAACTGGTCTAGGGAATAGTCATTTAGAATATCTAGAAACTTTGCTTCTTTGTCATGACTGGAACACATATGCAGCCAGTCTATGTCCAGGTAGTTCAAGTCACCCATTACTACCACATTTCCTAGTTTGGATGCTTCCTCAATTTCATATCTCATCTCAAGGTCTCCCTGAGCATTTTGATCAGGGGGACGATAGATCGTTCCCAGTATTAAGTCCGTCCTGGGGCACGGTATCACCACCCACAACGATTCTGTGGAGGAGTCTGCCTCTTTTGGGGTTTCGAGCTTGCTGGATTCAATGCCTTCTTTCACGTATAGAGCGACTCCGCCACCAATACGTCCTTCCCTGTCCTTCCGATATAGTTTATATCCAGGGATAACCGTATCCCACTGGTTTTCTCCATTCCACCAGGTCTCCGTTATGCTCACTATATCAATGCTCTCCTCTAAGACCAAGCACTCCAGTTCTCCCATCTTGGTTCGCAGGCTCCTATTTTTTTATATTTTTATATATTTTTATGATTGGCTCAGGTTAGAGGAAGATTTCAGCTGAACGTCAGGAAAAAAGTCCTAACTATTAGAGCAGTATGACAATGGAACCAACTATCTAGGGAGGTGGTGGGCTCTCCAACACCAGAGGCATTCAAGAGGCAGCTTGACAGCCATCTGTTGGGAATGCTTTGATTTGGATTCCTGCATTGAGCAGGGGGTTGGACTTGATGGCCTTATAGGCCCCTTCCAACTCTACTATTCTATGATTCTATGATCAGAATTTATATCCACCCTTCCTGCTGAAGGAGCCCAGGGTGGAAAATGCATCAACAAAACATGTTAATTAAAAAACATTTTAGATACAATTACAAGCATTTCAATAAAACAGTTACAGTTAAAACATTCTAAAAACCGTTACAGATTTTTTAAAAAAATCTTTTATCCAATGCTCTCTAGGTTGCCAAGAACAGTCTCCTTCAGCCATCAACTGCTGGGTAAACAGGAATGTTTTCAAATTCCTCATAAAGATCAATAATGATAGAGACAGACACACCTCACCAGGGAGGACATTTTACAAATGGGGAGCCACCACTGCAGATTATGTAGATTGTTACCCAATTAGATTTTTGTTTCTTATATTACACTTAGTTGTTCTAAGAAAGAGTATGAGCCATCAGATTGTTTCTGCCTATTAGACGGCAGACAGCGGAGTCCAGTGAAGTAGTCAGCTCAAACTGAAACTCCCGACTTCAAAGATTCTGAACCATTTCCCCAATCTATGCCAGGTACAATTTTACTGTTTTTCATGGTGCTTCTCTTCCATTCACCATGGATCTTAAGAAGGCCACCAGAGCATAATAAAATGGTTTTTGCTTTCAGTAGAAGTTTGAAGCAAACAACAAAAATCTTCACTGCAGTTATGACACCTTAATTTAATGCAAAGCTTCCAAAAAATCAAAATACAATTTCCACAAATGTACACACAAACTAATCAAAGAGCTTGATATTATCCATAGTGTTGTGTTATGTCCTAGAGAATGCTGCCCTTTGCCCAAATATATAAAATCTGTTGTGAAAAATACATATATGCAATGGATGGGAAAATACTTCTGATGGTAAATGACTCAGGTTTGGAAAGAAATGCCTTGATATAGATTAAAATGCATCAGTTTTGACAATAAAACTATTGGATTCCATGAAATATGTATTTGAAAGAAAACCCCTTAATATAAAAATAGAAATGTATTGGTTGGAACTTGGAAATGAGATGACTATTGATTTCAGGTGCAAATGTAGATTCAGCAAAATGACACTGGTTTCAGTGAATTTATTTACAATGTATTTATTTCCCTGAAATCCCTGAAGAGTGAAATAGGCACAAATCCAGTAGCCCCCAAGTTTTCAGTATAAAAATAACAGTTAAGCATATTTCAGTAAACATCTCCATTAGCTGGAGTTTGGGGGTAGCGTTGATTTGCTACTAGTTTAAATTTTGAGATGTCTATTGTAGCAATATAATGAACCACCCATTTATTAAACTTCCATATTTGCCTTTAGATTATTTATTCATGCAGCACAATCAATGTGCATGGTTTCCTCACTGTCTTTGTGTTTATCATAATTCCAAATAGGGATAGACACCTGTCAAGTGGCATTGCCACTGCCTCTGTTATTTCCTGAAGTCCTAGAACTGGGGGACCTGTGGCCTACAACTCCCATTGTCCATGGTGGCTGGGGCTGATGAGAGTTGGAGTCCAATAACAGCTGGAGGGCCACAAGTTCCTCAGCCCTTTCCTAGATTGTCACCCATAGAAGGTAGGAATCCCCATAAGAGCCCATTTGAGAAAAAGGGAACTTGTTCTTATCTTAATGGAAGAAGGGAAGAGACAGGCATGCATCATCATTATCATCATCATCCCTTATTTATTTATTACCTTTATTAATTGCTTACTACTTAAAATGTCTTGAATCAACTTTCAAGACATCAAAAGAAGTAAAACAACATTATTTACTAAAAGTGCTCGATTTTGTGGATTTGCTCAAGCCTTTGCTCTTTAAAATGTTGACGAATACAGAAATGTTAATACTTCTAGCTTAGAAGCCAGACAGTAATGGCAACATTTCCAGCTTGGGAGATCTGTTGTGGCAAGATATATTTTCTGAATCTACTTTAAAAGCAAAAAGCAGAAAGAAAGGAAATCAAATATATGTGCATAGGAAATGTATAAAAAATCAGAGACTGAACACAGACAGATATTGCCTGGCTCTGATCCAAAGGTCCATATGTGCTCTGATTTTATTTCTCTTTATTTAGTGTGTGTGTTTGTGAGAGAGAGGCAGAGAGAGAGAGCAGAGTTCAGAGAATGGAATTGGGAACTTGATGCATACAAAACATGCTCTCCCACTGAGCTATGATGTGCAACCTCCATTCAAACATAGATACCATCTCTCTCTCTCATTGAGTCCCCCCCATTAACTGTGAAAAAAGGGAAGAAGCAATGAGATGAAAGCCAAGACTTATGAAAGGAAAGGGATTTAGACAGTATAAAATACATTCGTAGGAAAAGAGAAGATTTCTAGCCATAATACACATCCAGAAATACTGCAATTCAGTCTCTGTCATCTTCCCACAGGACTCCAGATTAATTTCCCCTCTCCTAGTAAGCCACTTCTATACATCTAAACACATGACCCTCCTCCCTACAGTCTGAAGTGATACATCCTAGAGAAAGGATGGTACCATGTAATATTTCTCTCCACCACTAACGTCCCTTTCCTTTCACAGATCTTGGCTTCCATATCCCTGTTTTTCTGTCCTCATTGTTACTATAAATAAATAAGGATAAATTCCAATCATGGTTCTCTATGGTTCAGTGGAGGCCACACCACAGTTCAATGACCAAGTGTATGTGCTTCCAGTAGTGGTCAGTGTAGCAGGGTGGGTTGGGGCTGCGCTCCTTACCTGGCTTCCCAATGCCGGGGTCACTGCCAGTTTTCAAGAGTGGGAGGCAGATGGGGAGGTTGGTGTGGTGAGGTTGCAGCAGCAGAACCACGTACATGTGGGTTCCAAGGAGATCTCCCATCCGGGCACTGACGAAACCCTGATCTACTTCGTTTTAGCAAAGTAGTGGTCTCATGCAACTTTATGGTACCACTACACAAACATATTCAAAAGGCAAGCGCAGGGGAAACCAGACATTGTTTTTAAAAAAGGATGTTTTGATATGCCTGCTTCTTACTTTTTGTGGGGTTTATCTGGGCTTTCTTTGTGGCATCACTTCACTCTGGCTTGTTTTGCTTTTGGTGCATGGCACTATAAGCTAGGATCAAGCTCTTTCATTTTAAATACACAGACAGAACCTTTGGAAATCTTCTGGACATTCTTTTAAATTTCCTCAAAATTCCAGTATCTCCACTGAAATTCATACAGTGGTTTGACTTAAGGATGACCCTCCCATTTTATTGTGAATTTTTGAACTTTTTGGAATAGCACTGGATCAGATGTTTGTCTCAGCTGAAGGCAGCTTCTATACCCACAACTGCATACATTGAATTAAAACCTGGCATGAGAGGCTTATAACAGACGCCTCACCTTCCCAGTAATTTAGGAAGGGTTATCTCTGGTTTATATTTAAATGAGTCAGAATCTGAAATTCTTACGTAAGCTTGGACAATGAAAGATTTGTTATGCTGTGCCATCTGTCTCCCAATCCAATCAACTATTTTTTCTGCCAGATCACATTATCTATCATGCAGAATACATTTCTACAATCATTGCTCCATTATTCATATTCCACTTTCTGACATTGGAAAAGATTATTCTAGTCAATATCAAGCCATAAATTTAACTTTGGTGAAAGAACATGAAACAATCAAACATGCCATTCTGCTACATACGCTTGACACAATTCAGTTTCACTGTTATGGTACTGTGTACATTTTTATATATATGAGATTCTTAGGGGGGGTTGAATTCAGCTGCTTGTACTAACTTGCGGGTTCCATCTGTTCAGCTGGAAGGTATTATTCAGCCACAAGAAAGTACAAACCTGAATTTACACTTCAGTTGCTACTTCAGCTTTATTTATTTGCTTGAGTGAGCAAAGCTGTCAGAAGGCAGAAAATGTGGGTGACCCCCCCAAAAAAATCACACTGTAGTTAGTTACTGATTTAAAACAAAAATCTCCACAAATAATTTTGAAAGTTGTCAAGCAAGACAAATTGTCCATATTTTGAGGACATAGAAACTAATAAGTTTCAAAATTAATCTGAAGCAAAATCGAACTGACAGGTTTAAGTTAGTTTCAGTACTGCTGTGGGCCACCCCAATCTCCAAGCAGTGAGAGATCTCCAAGGGTTCCTGTGCTTACCCAGGGATTTGATTTCCTTAAAAAGAAGGTCAGTGGAAACCGTGGTGTCTTTATGAAATATGGTTTATTTATTTACACACATTCCAACCTCAGCATAAGATGGAGGGATCAAAGCATCAGCAGTCCAATAGATTTTGCTTTTCCATCAGGCTTACAGGAGGAATACTAAAGTCATGGTGCAGGGAGCCAGCCTCTCTGCTTGTCTCTAGTTCCCAGCCTTTCCTCAGACTCATCTCAAAACACAAGCCTCTCTTATGCTCCAGGGATGGGGAACCTGTGACCCCCCCCAATGTTGTTGGATTCCAACTCCCACCAGCCTCAGCAGGGCCGGCTCCAGGAATGTGGGGGCCCTTGGGCATTAGCCTGCCCCGGGCCCCTCTGCTTCCCTTCCGCGATCCCGTGGATCGCAAGACGAGCTTCCGAACCGCCCGCCATCCCCTGCCATCCCCACTGCTTCACCTACTTTTCTCTGCTGTTCACGCAGGGTTGCCATCAATAAAGATGGTGGCTGAGGTTTCCGTAAGGGACTGAAGCCTTTGCTGCCATCTTGGTTGATGGCATGCAGAGCACGCATTGCTGCCATCAACCAAGATGGCGGCAGAGGCTTCAGTCCCTTACGGAAACCTCGGCCACCATCTTTATTGATGGCAACCCTACGCAAACAGCAGAGAAAGGTAGGTGAAGCGCGGGGGATGGTGGGCGGTTCGGAAGCTCGTCTTGCGACCCACAGGATCGCGGAAGGGGAGCGGAGGGCCCCTCAGGGCCCCCCAGGGGCTCCTAGAGCTGCTGGGCCCTCAGGCCAGTGCCCAACCTGGCCAACCTTTGGAACCAGCCCTGAGCCTCAGCCAGCATGGCCAATGGTCACGGACATGTATAGCTGTAGTCTAATATCTGGGAGGACCTTTGGTACCCCATCTGTGCTATAAAACCATACAGCAGGTAAGGAGATGAGTGAAGTAGAACTGGACTGCACAACTTGTGAACCACCAAGCTACACACGTTTACCAGCCTTGTATGTTGGCCTGCCACATGCATCATAAAGTTCCTGTATTTGCTGCCTGGGTCTGCAAAGAATGGGAACTGTTAACCACTTGGGAGGACATAACATGGCTGAAAGACTGATTGGTGGGTTACAAGTTGTGTAGGGTTTAGACAGGGTATGCCCACCTCTCTTTCCTGCTAGCAAAGCAAAGTATTATAGCAGTTTCAGCAGCAGGAACCTGTGCTTTTTGCCTGAGTAACAAATCTAACAGATGATTTTTGTTTTTCTGGAGATGTGGGATCAGCCAATGTGTTTCTCATACACAAGAGGCCTCCCTGCAACCTGAAATCTGCATAGTGCTGAAAAGAGCTTCATTTGAATATTTTCTCCCTCCTCCCACACTGCATCTTAACTCATAGAGAACTCAAAGCTTGTATGCTATTTTGTGATATGTTGGTTGACCTAATAATAGTATTGTCCTAATATGGTTTTGTTATTATATGCCTTCAGGTCGATTACGACTTATGGGGACCCTATGAATCAGCGATCTCCAATAGCATCTGTTATAAACCACCCTGTTCAGATCTTGTAAGTTCAGGTCTGTGGCATTTTTCATATGGACACACCTTTACTATTTTGCGTGAAACAATATTGAATAGCTGGGCATACACTCTCTAGCCATGCAATAATTTATTCTTGATACTGCTTTGTGTAAGTCATTTGTTCTATAAGCAACATTGACAGCTACTGGTTAGTGCCCATCACATTCCTGACAGTCAATGTGACACTTTCATTCCTCACCAGGCACTAGTGCTGTGTTATTCTGAAAATGCTTTGGGATTTTCCTTTCTCACTTTTATTTCTCCTCTTTGGGAAACTGAGTATTCACCACTGTGACTCCAAAAGGAGGGCTGATGATAACCTTTACAGTGATGTTGTGATATGAAGAGCAGCAACTTGACACTCTTCTGCGACATTGCCTTAGCATGTTATGAACCTTTTCGTTACTACTACTACTACTTTTATTATTACTACTGGCAATAATAGTAGTAGTAGTAGTAATGAGTAACAATAGTAGTATTAATATTTCTATACTGCTAATACTATATTAATAGTATAATTATTATTAATAATAATTCTATATGGCTAACTTTCTTCCTAACTGGGAACCCATTAAAATACAGTCAGCTCAAAATATTTCATTAAAATCAATAACTAACATATAAAAGAACCTGACAGACACTGCAATACCATATTACAACTGTTGGGTTCCTAAGGCATTTATCCCCCAAAGGCCCAGATATGCTAATGTTTCATGTAGAATCTAGATGGCATGGTCCTCTCCAAAACTGCACATATCCTAATCTGGCTAACAGGCAACTCCCAACTCCTATCCCCTTCAAAAAGGGTATCCAATTGTGAGGTCAAAACATCACGTAGCTAGCAAGATTGAGGCTAGTGCTATTTTAAGGCAAATACCTTTTTAAGCCCCTTTTGGTCCCCACTACTCACATTTCAAGTTGAAAAGAACTCAACTTCCAAGACTAGGAAAGACTTCTACTGACACCCTGGAGAGCAACCGCCAGCTAGATTAAACAATATAGAGCTAGAAGTGTCAATGGCTTGACCCAGTATAAAGTGGCTATGTAAGTATGTATGTATGAATGTTCAAAGAATACCATGGGGGAGTGGTTGGAGGAGGACGTTGCAGTGGAGAAGAAGTGGAAAGGAAAGGGGTCGAGCAATGACTCCCTCAGTCAGGTCAGTCCCAAGTCCTACCTACTGCCTTGAAGTGGCTTTTGCCAAACCAAAGTGCCCATTAGGGGTTTGTTACACTCATTTAAGTTCTGTCCTCAGTGACTGAGCCACAATTTAGGGGACGGAAAACCTACTCCCATGAAAAATAATAGAGAATGTCAAGAATTATGCTGAGCTCCATCTCTACCATCTCCTTCCCCTGTTTATTTCAGCCCCTAACTTGGGCAAGATGGGCTACTGCTTACTGGTAAAATGCATGCTATGTACACCTTAATTTTTTTCAGCATGTGGAATGTATTATTGTTACTATTAATAGTAGTAGCAGCAGTATTAGGAGTAGTGACCCAATAGAACCCTAAGAAAAAAAAAGTATGAGCAGATTTGTGGGCACATCATACAGAAATTAAGCCTGTAATTTTATACAGTTACCTGGGAGTAAGCCCCATTGTATTCAGTGATACTTACTTGTAGGCATGTATAGGCTTCAAATGTAATGTATCATATTTTGTATTCTGTAATATAACTTTTGTGCATGCAATATAATAGCAGTTATAAGGCCTGATATTTCTTCCACTTACTTGTACACTGATGCTGCATAGTTCAGAGGTGCAACTCTTCCTAGAACAGCAATTTCAAAATGTGTCCTTTACCTGGTTGTTCATTCTCCTTACAATTGTACCTTTCAGGAACAGAAGCTATCATAGTGGATAGTCCAACAATAATTGGCTAAACGTCAGATACTGAAATCATGCTATTAAGCTGAACATCTATCTCCTTCTTTCCACAGTTGTTGTTCTTGGTTTTATTAGACTCCAACCCACACTTTGGAAATCATTTCACTGAACTTGTCTCTTCTTTTTTTCCCCATTTAACAAATATATCTTCCATCCATCAATGTTTGCCTAGGAAACTGCTGAAATTCAGAGCTATTATGCTGGAAGGAAAGATTACTTTGCTTTCCCCCTCTCTTTTTTTTACAAGAGTATCTTGATCTGATTATCAAGATGTAATTTATTGGAAAACTACACAATAGCCAAGAGGTAAACTAGGGATCTCATAAGCGATGAACTCATTATCAGTTCTGGGAAACCAACACAGAGTTCCAATTCCAATTAAAATTTATGAACATATATAGATTTAATTATTGATCTGGAAAAAGCACTTTAGTTATGTATATTCTGAAGCTTCTTATGGTTTGTAGACTATTTCAAGAAAGGATTATAGAATAAACCTTTATTTTCTTATTTCATGGAAATGCATTTTGAAATAAAGTGGGCTTTTTTCAAAAGTACAGGAAACAAGAACAAACATAATAGTGCAGCAAGATCACTAGAGAAATAAACACGTTGTTTACAATCCTTAGAATGCAATCCTATAGCCATTTTCCTGCAGGTATGTGCCACTCAGATCAATGGTGCTTACTTCTGAGTAGACATGCATAGAGTTGTCTTTTAGTATACCATGGATATGCCTGTGGAACAACTAGAATAAATGACCCTATGGGGAGGCTCACTAATTATATGCACTAGGGGTGTGCATCAGATTTGGATAGATCTGAAATCAAATCAGGGTCCTTAGAGTGATTCTGGGCTTGCCTTAAGCAATGCTGTATGAGTTGAAGCAGGGACCTCTGAAGTGCTTCATGGTGCCTCGGAAATATGGGGGAAGGGGAGGCAGATTTGCAAAACTGAAACTTAGGTCTCTCGCTTACGGAAAACACCAGGATCAGGAAGGGGAAGAAGGAGATCCCTGACAGATCTAGCATGTAATCAGAAGGAATGCTTTCACCAGCTGTCTCCAATCTCAGTGTTTTGGGGGAGGTAGCAGCTTTGCAATAGCAAAGCTAATGTTTCTAAAGTTAAGGAAGATGCCAGAATGGAAAGGCGGAAAAGTGAAGAGCAAGTTCCAGTGCTAGAGTTGCCAGGTCAGAAGCATCTCAAACTCACAGATTTCGAGGCAGGTCCTAGTGATGTCACGGGGGCAGGCCCTAGTGTTGTCATAGGGTTGGGCCCAAGTGATGTTACAGGGGCAGGCCTGAGTGGTCAGAGAGGTGAGCCCTGGTGATGTCACAGGTACGGGCCCTAGTGATGTCATTAAGTATGATACATTAAGTACCAACTACAGTTACTTGGCACATACAATTCAAACAAAAACATTTCTCTGATTTGAAATTAAGATAGAAATCATAGCTAAAAGATAGAGCCTGGGTAGGGAACATTTAATCTAGCCTACTTGCTTCTGGAAAGAAGAGTTTAAGTGCCCTCAGGCCAGGCCAGCCACCAGAAGGCCATTGTAGAAAGAAAGGAGCCTAGTGTTATGGAGATGTTAGATGGCAGCACTCAGGAGTAAAGATGGATGTCCCTGAAGGCTGCAATTCTGAACACACTTACTAAGGGACTAAGCCCCATAGAACTCAATACTACTTACTTCTGAGCAGATATAGTTTGGATTGTGCCACTGATAAAGCTTGACTAAGGATTCTCTGCAAAGATACCCATATCCAAGCATGGTTAGCAACCCCTGCCTGGAATGCCTCATCCCTAGCATGGCTGCTCCAAATTTCTTAACAGATTTGACCACTTCAGAAAGAGGTCTGAGAATTTGGTAAGAGTAAGAAGATTCTCTACCCTTTTCTGTCTACTGTGGGCTGCTATATACTCACTTTGACAGCCAACCCAATTCCAGTGAATAATAATTGACAGAGAGAAAACATACATGGTTTGGTCTACCTTCACATGCAGCAGCTTGGGAACAAGAGCAACTGAAGCCATGCTTCCTAGTATGTGAATTCTCTTTCACCACTATTGGGCAAGAAACAAACTGTCATGCAACCAACAAGGTGCATCATCAGTGGGTTTAAGGGGGTTGAGCCGAGCGCATGGAACTACTGTTGTTGCTTCTATGGATGTAAGGAAGTGAGGTTAAAGGTAAATGAAATGTAAATAGAAAATGAAAAAGAAATGACAGTGATGATTTCCTAAATGCAATACCATACCAACCACAACAAGATTCCTATGAGTAAGGCAGAAAACTGAGCATCCCACAACTTCAGGATACCTAACCAAAAAACAAAACTAAAAAAATCCTGGCAGCCAGTCAGCCAAGGTCACAGAAATCCCCATGCAACACAACCTGACCTGGGAGCTGCAGTTAGTGCAGAATGTTGTGGCATGATTGCTGACATGAGTGAGATCCGATCAGCACATAATACCTCTGCTCTGAAATCGGCACTGGTTGCCGATTTGCTACCAGGTCAAGTTCAAGGTGTGATTTCCATGTTAAGGCTGCCAAATAGTACTTATTCTGCTCTTGTAAGTTATCGGTCCTTTAGTGTGGCAGTTACACTTTGGAACTCCCTGCCTATTGACATTAGTCATACACCTTCATTGTACTCTTTTCAGCATATGCTAAAAACATTTTTATTTAGGCAAGCCTACCCAGGCATGAAGAAGCTATTGTGTTTTCTGTTTTTAACTCATTTGTTGGTTTTATTATTTTGAATGTTTTTAAATACCTGTCTTTAACTGTTTTTGCCAATAATTTTGTTTTAATTACTTCTGTAAACTGCTTTGAGATTTTTTTTACAATAAAGCAGTATATAAATGCTGTAAATAAAATACTTAAATAAACTTTAGAGTCAGTGTGGCCCCTGGGTCTCTTTCCATTTTTAGGTGAAAAGGAATCTGCCTTATACCGACTCAGGCCATTTGGTACTATCTAGCTCAGTACTGATGACATGGACTAGCATTGACTCTCCAGGATTCCAGGCAATAGTCTTTTCCAAAATTGAATTTTGGATTTGCATGCAAAGCATATGCTGTTTTGCAACTGTTTATACTTGTTTTTATGGTTTTTATGTTTATTGGATTTTAAAGGGATTTATTTCTTATTGTGAGCTGCCTTGGTTTCTACTTGGCAACCCTAACTCACAGGGTTGTTGGGAAGACTCCATGTTTGCCACCCTGGGAGGAAGGGCGGGACATAAATCAAATAATAAATAAATATATAAATGCACACACATGGAGATTTAAACACATACATCCCATATAATAGTTTATTGTCAAAACCAGTTGGTCATTGCAGAACATTTTAAAAAAATCAGTATTAGTTTACTACAGAATACAAGCAGTGATACCTAAACAAGCCCTGCCTGGTTGCTTTAAAATATAGGATTGGAGGGGGACAGAAAGATTTACAACACAAACACAATCCTTTGCTATGTTCACTCAAAAGTCCCATTAATTTACTGCACAATCCTAACCATGTCTACTCAAAAGAACTCCTATTGAATTCAATGGGGTTTACTCCCAGTATATGGGATTATCTTTGCAGCTTTACTCTCAGAAAAGCGAGTATAGGATTAAAGCTTCATATTGGGAAGGTTTTCAAAACACTGCCATCTTCAACAGCCCAGGAAAATTTAAACTTGTTTGACTCCTGCACACAAGACAGAAAAAGACTGAAAGCTATATACTTACTCAGTTTATGAGATTTTCAGATAAGCAGGGGAAAATGTTGTTTTCTGGTCTTGCAATGGGGTCTAGCTACTGCCTTGTGTGAATCACAACTCTGATTTCACTTATTGACTACAAATCTGAAAGGGAGGGGTTACAGCAGCCAGCTACAAGCTCATTTAACAGAAGTTGTAGGGGCAGGGGCTGACGTTTTGGTTTATATCTCTTTAACCACAACACCTAGAAACTTTTTTTAAAAGAAAAGAAAAGAAAGCTGAGAGTCCAGAGATTAAGGTGACTCACCCGGAGAGGACCCCAAAAATCTGGAGTCTCCATATGAAAACCATAGACCTGCCAACCCTAAATATGACTAACAGCTAAAGTATATAATCAGAGGGAATTATTTTATCTGGAAAATGAATCCCTTGTAGTTGTTCCCACCTCCAAATGAACTTTAAAAGTGCCTAGCACAAAAGTGGACACATAGATCTTAGGATATGGGCAGGCTCATGTGGTTTCAGCAAGTCCTTAACGTAACCAGTCCCAAACCATTTAGGGCTTTTAACAGTCATCACCAGCACTTTGAAGTGAGCCCAGCAATGCACTGGTACCAGTGCAATGGATGGTGGATTGTATACAGGTAGGACAGCATGCTCAGCACTGGGTGGGAGTGGGTGACAGGGAGGGAAGGAAAAAAAATGGAGAGTCCCTTGAGGCATGTCTACAAAGGGAAGGGACATCATCAGACCTATCCACCAACATCACAAGGCTTACAGTTGGGGATAGATGCCTCACTTGTTGCCTGTTCAAACTTGCCCAGTTAATGTTGCAAGGCTCATGGGGTGCTAATTCAGATGGAAACCTCACGGTATTTTAAATGCCCATTAGGAAGGGCTAGGTGTTGTTGTTATTATGTGCCTCCAAGTCGACTACGACTTATGGCGACCCTATGAATCAGTGACCTCCAAGAGCATCTGTCATGAACCACCCTGTTCAGATCCTGTAAGTTCAGGTCTGTGGCTTCCTTTTTGAAATCAATCCATCTCTTGTTTGGCCTTCCTCTTTTTCTACTTCCTTCTGTTTTTCCAAGCATTATTATCTTTTCTAATGAATCATGTCTTCTCATTATGTGTCCAAAGTATGATAACCTGTTTTATCATTTTAGCTTCTAATGATAGTTATGAAGCCCCACTTACTTGCGCAGCATGGATAAGCGGGGCATAGTTGCGAGGAGGGAGTGATGCTGCCGCGGCCATCTTCGTTAAGGGCAATGTCGTGTGTCACAGCGTTATGTGTGCGTGACGTGCAGCAGGGAGGGGAGGGGCCATGGGCCTATTTAAGGCCAGGCCGCCCCTCCTACCTCCTCTTTCAATGAGCGACGAGAGGACAATGAGGGACGTAGCAGAGAAAGCTGCAGGACAGTCGGCGTTGGTTGGGCCTATTAGGCCTAATTGGTTACCCCCAGAGGGGGTTTTGGGAGCCCCAACAGCTGTGGGTGGTAGCGTTGCAGCGTGGCTGCGACTGGGGCAGGCCTCATAAAGGGGCCTGACCAGTGGGCCTCGTAGTGGGGCCTAGCAGCGGCACGTCCGATACCCCCCCCACCTAGCAGTTGTGGAGGGGTTGATTGAGGCTTTTTATTGAGCAGCGCGACGTTAGTGCTGCTGCTGGTTAAAAGAAAGATACAGGAAGTTTAAAAATAAATGAGACTATACTGGATATACAAACAAAATTAAATATAGTCATGCTAATACACTGGTTAAAGACAGACTCATGCAGATAAAGGGAAATTAAAAATAAATCAGAATAAAAGGGACGAACAAAAGAAATTGTGTCTAATCCTTCTAGTTTAAGTTCCCTCTGAGCACTCTCCCCCCAACAGGTTCAGCTTAGCCCCCCCGATGATATACACAGGTTGGTTCTTTATTATATTATTACAGGGTGGATGCATGATGTGATGGCAGAGCCCTTTTGTGAGGCTTATGATTTCTTGCTAGGCCCAGACATAGGGGGAGGATTGCCCACCCCCGCAGGTTATCCAGCTTAGCCCCCCCTGATAATATACACAGGTTGGTTCTTTATTATATTATTATAGGGTGGATGCATGATGTGATGGCAGAGCCCTTTCATGAGGCTTATGACTTCTTGCTAGGCCCAGGCATAGGTACAACTTCTTGCTAGGCCCGGGCATGTATGAGGTTTGAAGTACTTAATTATATGATTATTTTACTACATACTAGTATATTGGTGGGGCCTAGTGAGCCTTTTTAGCCTTTGGGCCTTTCATAGTTATATGATAATAAGGGCGGAGATAACAGTTTGCTAGAAAATGTCTAACTCGCTGTATCTTAAGTGAGCGATCCTTTTGCATTCCAAGTGTTAATTTCAGGCTATTTGTTCACTCTGAGACAGAAGAGGCATTTACCTGAATTTAGTTAGGAATGGAAAGTTTAGCAGATGGTAATCATATTGATTGGGGAATAGGAATAAAGAGGAAAGCCCGATTTGCCTAGAGATACCTCATATTACAGGATCTTAGACTCTTATTGACATAGGGCTGCCTTTTAAGGTCCAGGCAGACTCTTCCCCCCTTTACTGAGGATTGTGGCACCAACAACGAAACATCATTACCTGAAATTACATTTTAGTTAGGACTTCTGATATCATTACCTGGAATTACATATAGTGTGCAACTGTTGCATTGGCTCATCTATTTAGATGTGTGTTGGAAAACCTGCTATAGTGCAGCCACATATTGGTGACAGCAACACATCCTCAGCATCTGCTGCTCTTGGATTTATGATATCATTTACTAGAAAGGGATATAGGATGTTAATTTTGCATTTTGGACATCTATTATGATAGGTGTTTGGAAGCCTACAAGGGGGAGGCCGCTGCAGTCGGCCAAATATGGGTGGCAGCGCCATATCTCCAGTATCTGTGCTTTGGGGAACTGGGTTAGCTGCACTAAAATGGTGGCTGGGAAAGTGTGCTTACTCATAAATTATTTCCTTTCTTTATGTGAAACAGGGAAATATGAGGCCAGTGGCCCTCACAGCAGTGAGGAGAAGCACCCAGCAGTAGCTGCTCAAGGAAAGCGTTCCTCCCCTGTTAAGCTCGAGGTACTGGGACCTTGCTTGCAGACTGCCCAGTTCCTGGGGAGGTTTGTTTTATTATGGGGTTTTCTTTCAGTTTGTGGATCCCATATTGTAGTCTCAGGGCTTGCCTTAAGGGACTGCACTCTTAAATTTGTCTTGGGCATAGACACAATGGCAGTAATGGCTTCCTACCAGTTAGATAATGCACTGCCTATGGGAAAGTATGACATCTAATCTGTTTTTTCGTCTACTGTGGGGATACAAGGGGATTTATAGCTGCTGGGTTTTTGCCTTTTCAGTCAATTCTATGAGGTAGAGCATTACATATAGGCTGCTCTATTCTCGCATGAAGCTCTTCAGCTCCTTCCTTGAAGGGGCTGTTGGGATGAGAGGGTAAAAAAAATAAAAAAAAATAAATTTGGATGCATGTTAACACCTGATGTCACAGATTATGGAATGGCTATGTAACTGGTTCATCTTAATGGCTGTGTCAATGGACCATCCTGCCCGGTGTTAACCTTCCTGGGCATAACACCTAATTCACCACCAATCATACTCATGTGGTCAGTCAGTAAGGGTTTCATGCCAGTTAGGCCAAGAAAGTGTTTCTTGTCTGCCCTCCAGGTATTAGAGGTCTTTTCTGGTGGTTTATGAGGTCGTAGCAGGGCTTCCACAGCCTTACTACAGGTTCAGGTTTGTGGCTGTATAATAATTTAATGCTTGTTGTGATCAAATATTGATCAAGAAATTAGAGCCAAACTGCAGGTTACATGTTATATTCTTGCCCAAATCATTTGGTCTAGTTTTCCCACACTCCTGGGGAAGAACTAACTAACTTGCTGTAGAATTACGTGACGTAGCTCAGGGCTAGAGCCTCTGAACTGCAGGCTGAAGGTCCATAGCATCTCTAGGTAGGCCTGGGAGGTAGAACTGGAAGTCCGTGGATGCATCGGGGTTTTTGTGCTGGCTGCAGGCTTGGACTTATAGGCAGTGAGGCTTGGGAACTCTCCCGTCCATTTTAGGTAGGGTTATGGCCCTTGTCTGTTCCTTTATTCTCTAGTGCCCAGATTTTAATGTTTTATTTTGGGGCATAGTAAGGTAGACTCAGGTGGAGCGGTTCAGCTGTGCTTTGCAACTGCACATTGGGAGATTGGGGAGCAGAGTCAAAGATGGCCATAAGCCGGTCTGTCGCCCCAGCAGGCTCAACAGCTATCAGAATGCAGGAGGGTTTTTTCCCAGGACTTCTGGGCCTTCAAGGGCTATGCACCAGAGTGGCCTATTCAGTGAGTCACCTGCTGGGTTTGCCTAGTGAATGGCTGGAGATTGGGCCTCTCAGTCCAAGCACTTCGAGGTAAAGGCTGATGATTTTCCCACTTATTCAAGGGACTTCAGAGTCCGCCGTATGTTAGCTGGGTGGGCTAGAGAACACCCTGCCACCCTCGATCCCCGTTGCCCTTTCTCACGGGACATTTTATTGAGTATGGTGGGCCAGTGAAAAACAGTATGCTCCTCAAGCTATGAAGGCAGACTATTCCAGGCGGCAGCCCTTATGCTGGTTTTCGGAGCTTTTAGGATAGGTGAGGTGGTGGCCGGATCCAAGGGAGATTTGTCTCGACAGGCCCTCCAGCAATCAGATGTCTCCATGGAAGGGAGTTGTACCTGTATAACATTGATGGACCGGCAATGTTGCTGGACAGGGATGGATCAGCTGCGCACCCTATCCTGGGCTTACAGTTAGGCCTCAGTCAATGGGCTGCAGTGTGGTGGCTTGGCTGGCGAGGAATACTTTGGGATGGGCTCCTACCCACTTTGTCCCAGCTTGGTTCAGTGCAGACATCTCCGCATGTGGTGGTCATTCCCAACTCAGTATTTGAGGCAAGGCCCTCAGGCGGCAGGCATGTGCAGACATGCAGTTTGGGACGCAACAATGGCCTCGGTTACCTAAGGGCATGGTCCTCAGTTTGGCAGGCATGTGCGGACATGCA
Source organism: Rhineura floridana (assembly GCF_030035675.1). Classification (NCBI taxonomy): domain Eukaryota; kingdom Metazoa; phylum Chordata; class Lepidosauria; order Squamata; family Rhineuridae; genus Rhineura; species Rhineura floridana. Next base: position 67,440,108 of record NC_084484.1, on the reverse strand, counting down.
GTTGGCGAGGCAACGGAAGGGCATGGCCCTCAGTTTGGCAGGCATGTGCGGACATGCAGTTCAGGAGGCAACAATGGCCTTGGTTACTTAAGGGCATGGCCCTCAGTTTGGCGGGCATGTGCGGACATGCAGTTCAGGAGGCAACGGAACGGAATGACCCTCAGTTTGGCAGGCATGTGCGGACATGCAGTTCAGGAGGCAACGATGGCCTCGGTTACTTAAGGACATGGCCCTCAGTTTGGCAGGCATGTGCAGACATGCAGTTCAGGAGGCAACGATGGCCTCGGTTACTTAAGGGCATGGCCCTCAGTTTGGCAGGCATGTGCGGACATGCAGTTCAGGAGGCAACGGAACGGCATGACCCTCAGTTTGGGAGGCATGTGCTGACATGCAGTTCAGGAGGCAATGATGGCCTCGGTTACTTAAGGGCATGGCCCTCAGTTTGGCAGGCATGTGCGGACATGCAGTTGGCGAGGCAACAGAAGGGCATGGCCCTCAGTTTGGCAGGCATGTGCGGACATGCTGTTCAGGAGGCAACGGAAGGACATGGCCCTCAGTTTGGCAGGCATGTGTGGACATGCAGTTCAGGAGGCAACAATGGCCTCGGTTACTTAAGGGCATGGCCCTCAGTTGCAACGAAAGGGCATGGCCCTCAGTTTGGCAGGCATGCATAGCATGCAGTTAATAAGGCAATGTCAGCCTTGGGTACGTCTGCTTTGGTCAGACATACTCCCGCGAAGGGTTTGGCGTGGTGTCTGGAGCCCAATAGGGATGGACCAAGCGCGAAAGAAGGTCAACCGGCAAATTCGGTTGGCTATTCTGGGGCAGGGGGGTTGGCTATTTCACACCCTGCATTCAGCATTGGATGGGTGAACTGTACAGGACCGATGGCGTTCACCTGTCTGACGCAGGTAACGTCTTTTTGGCAGACCTGCAGAGGTGTCTGCGAGAGGTGCTTCTCGGCAGTGGGTAAAAGGGGACTAAATAGAGATTTGTCCCCTTTTTGTGGAGGGAAGGTGCGGAAAGGGAAATAGGTAAGGATAGCTCGGTGGCCCCCTTAGGCACCTTTGGAGGTGATTGGCGGTTCCAGAGGCCTGTCTGTCAGAGCTTTGCGGCTTGAGGGCAGGATATGGGCTGCTTTTGGGGCCAACTTAACTCATCCACCCGAGGGTTGTGCGGCCCCGGGGGTGGTGACCTGAGAAGGCCCCCCTACTCACCTACTGGGTGTGGCTGGCGGAAGGGGTAAGCAGATGGGGCTTGCCCTTGTCCCAAGCATGGGCTGGTCGCCCATGAGCTGTATGGCAAGATGCTTGCTTATAGATAGTTCCGCACCTAGGTTTCCCTCTGCAGGTCACTTTAAAAGGTGTTTTTGTATAGTTTAATAAAGTGGCCCTTGTTCAACCCAAGCTGATGTGTCCTTGTCTTATTTCACCCCTTCACTCGCAAATGAAGCCCCACTTACCTGCGCAGCATGGATAAGCGGGGCATAGTTGTGAGGAGGGAGCGATGCTGCCGCGGCCATCTTCGTTAAGGGCAACGTCGTGTGTCGCAGCGTTATGTGTGCGTGATGTGCGGCAGGGAGGGGAGGGGCCATGGGCCTATTTAAGGCCAGGCCGCCCCTCCTACCTCCTCTTTCAACGAGCGACGCCCACCCTGCCCTCCCTCTCTTATAGTGTGTTCAATGGTCGCTTAGGGACCGAGTAGGAATTTTTACCCTGCCCACCCTTGTTTGGCGGGCAGGTTTTTTGCCTACTCCACACTGTGAGAGTGGGATGGAATCGGGTTAGGGGGCATTGTGATTAATAGGTGAATTTGGCTAATTTGGCTATTTTGTTATGGTCGAAGTTTAATGGCCCTAGGAGGGCAGTTTATAATTGGGGCATTGGTGTGGGAAGGTGCGGAAAGGGAAATAGGTAAGGACAGCTCAGTGGCCCCCTTAGGCACCTTTGGAGGTGATTGGCGGTTCCAGAGGCCTGTCTGTCAGAGCTTTGCGGCTTGAGGGCAGGATATGGGCTGCATTTGGGGCCAACTTAACTCATCCACCCGAGGGTTGTGCGGCCCCAGGGGGTAGTGACCTGAGAAGGCCCCCCTACTCACCTACTGGGTGTGGCTGGCGGAAGGGGTAAGCAGATGGGGCTTGCCCTTGTCCCAGGCAGGGGCTGGTCGCCCGTGAGCTGTATGGCAAGATGCTTGCTTATAGATAGTTCCGCACCTAGGTTTCCCTCTGCAGGTCACTTTAAAAGGTGTTTTTGTATAGTTTAATAAAGTGGCCCTTGTTCAACCCAAGCTGATGTGTCCTTGTCTTATTTCGCCCCTTCACTCACAAATGGTTTAATTTGTTCTAACACCCAATTATTTGTCTTTCTTGCAGTCCATGGTATCCGCAAAGCTCTTCTCCAACAACACATTTCAAATGAGTTGATTTTTCTCTTACTAGCTTTTTTCACTGTCCAACTTTCACATCCATGCATAGATATCAGGAATACCATGGTCTGAATGATCCTGACTTTAGTGTTCAGTGATACATCTTTGCATTTGAGGACCTTTTCTAGTTCTCTCATAGCTGCCCTCCGCAGTCCTAGCCTTCTTCTGATTTCTTGACTATTGTCTCTATTTTGGTTAATGATTGTGCCAAGGTATTGATAATCCTTGACAACGTCAATGTCCTCATTGTCAACTGTAAAGTTGCATAAATCTTCTGTTATCATTACTTTAGTCTTTTTGACATTCAGCTGTAGTCCTGCTTTTGTGCTTTCCTCTTTAACTTTCCTCAGCATTCGTTTCAAATCATTACTGGTTTCTGCTAGTAGTATGGTATTGTCTGCATATCTTAATTTATTGATATTTCTCCCTCCAGTTTTCACACCTCCTTCATCTTGGTCCAATCCTGCTTTCCGTATGATATGTTCTGCGTACAGATTAAATAAATAGGGTGATAAAATACACCCCTGTCTCACACCCTTTCCAATGGGGAACCAATCGGTTTCTCCATATTCTGTCCTTACAGTAACTTCTTGTCCAGAGTATAGGTTGCGCATCAGGACAATCAGATGCTGTGGCACCCCCAGTTCTTTTAAAGCATTCCATAGTTTTTCATGATCTACACAGTCAAAGGCTTTGCTGAAATCTATAAAACACAGGGTGATTTTCTTCTGAAATTCCTTGCTCCATTCCATTATCCAATGCATGTTTGTGATATGATCTCTGGTACCTCTTCCCTTTCTAAATCCATCTTGGACGTCTGGCATTTCTCGCTCCATATATGACAAGAGCCTTTGTTGTAGAATCTTGAGCATTACTTTACTTGCATGGGATATTAAGGCAATAGTTCAATAATTACTGCATTCTCTGGGATCCCCTTTCTTTGGAATTGGGATGTATACGCAACGCTTCCAGTCTGTGGGCCATTGTTTAGTTTTCCATATTTCTTGACAGATTTTTGTCAAAATGTGGACAGATTCAGTCTCAGTAGCTTGTAGCAACTCTATTGGTATGCCATGTATTCCTGGTGATTTGTTTCTTCCAAGTATTTTAAGAGCAGCTTTCACCTCGCATTCTAAAATTTCTGGTTCTTCATCATATGGTTCCTCCGTGAATGAATCTGTCATCCTGACATCTCTCTTATAGAGTTCTTCAGTGTATTGCTTCCACCTTCCTTTTATTTAATCTCAGACAGTCAGTGTGTTCCCCTGTTGATTATTCAACATCCCTACTCTTGGTTTAAATTTCCCTTTCATTTCTCTAATCTTGTGGAACAGGGCTCTAGTTCTACCCTTTTTGTTGTCCTCTTCTATTTCTATACAGCAACTATTGTCAGAGCTTGGAAGATTACTTATAAAAAGTAATAAATTACAGTTACAGTTACATGGCCCAAAAAAGTAGTAATTACCGTTACAATTACAATTGCTCTGAAAGTAACTGATTACTTTACTTTTCCTCCAAAGTAATAAGTACAATTACATTTCAGTTACTTAAAAAAAAGCCTACAAGGTGCTGGCCTTGGCTGCTGCACATCTAAGTAGCCTAAAACAACATTAAAAATAAATGAACTCATACAGAGGTAGTAGAATAATTATTTTTATTCATAAGATAGCAATGGTGGTCTCTCCGCTGGTAAGGGTGGTGGGGAGGGAGGCTGAGGCCACTACTCAGAACTTTGCACCTCAAACCAAGTGCAACCCCCTCCTCCACTCAGCCAGCAAACATAATCTCTCTCACTTAACCACCTCCCAGACCCTGCCCTGCCACCAACTAAGGGACACTCACTCAAGCAAACATTTTCCCCTGAGATGAAAAACAGTTAAAATACTGCAAATGCAGCACAGTAGCCAGAGAGGATGGTGGAGACCACTTTATGTGCCAAGTGCAAACACAGTATTCATACACACACACACACATACACACACACACACGAGTTGTCATCTTTCACCTCCACAGTTCTTTATCTCCATTCTGCTGCCGCCTCCTCCTCCTCCTTTATCTGTGTTCTTGACCTCCGGATCCTTTTCCCCTCCACTCCATTCTTCACCACCACTATCCATTTTTTTAAATAATTGTTTTCTCCACTCCACCCCGTCTCACTCTCTGCCTCCTCCCTCATCACCTCCTACCCATCCACAGAGCATGAGGAAAGAGCGACACTGCACAGAAGCCCAGTTTGAGGCACATGATTTTCATCCACAAATCAGAGGAGCAGAAGACTTCCCCTGCTCCCCCTCCAAGTAATGCCCAAAAGTAATTCTGGAAACATTACAATTACTCTACAAAAGTAGTAAAATTGCTCCTAGTTCTATTACAATCAAAATGTAAAGGAATTACCCACTCGTTACTCAAAAAAGTAATGAATTACAAGTAATTTGTTACTTGTAACTAGTTACTTCCAAGCTCTGACTATTGTTATAGTCTCTAGGTGTAGGAGACAACTATTCTGGGGCCCTGAGCCAAAAAGATCTGGAGGTGTGAGAAGAAAAATCCATTAGGAATTCACACCGGGGTGGTAGTTTGTTGTTATTAGCTTCTTTGCTCATTAGATACTTAACATCAACTCAAAAGGGCTGTTGCCCATTTTAGCCCAATTCAGTGTTTTCTCTTGTTATGTTGCTGGAGCCTTGGTGCAAATAATGTACAATGGGATGTTATAAAAATCAAAGGCCACATTTTCCAGAAGGAATTTAAGTGACAGTTAATAGGAAAATTATCATGATGAATATTTTCATGTCACTCTACTGAGGAATGTACCAATTTGACTAAGAATCATAATGTACTGAGTGGCAGCAGCCTGATTTCACTGGGATTTTTTTTTCAAAATGTTTTTTTATACTGTCATTAAGGATTGTGGCCTAATTTGATTCCTGGTCATGTTCTCTCTTCATGTTTTTGCAGATGATGTGTTTTTTTCAAGAATGGAAATTCTCAGTTATATTTCAAGGGTTGTGAACTTTCTGGGTGCTCAATTCAATTGCACGAGAGCCATGTGCATTCTTCAGAGCTGCGTGTGTACTGGGGCATGTAGAATTTTCTGCCTTAGTCATCTGTATAAATTTAGGCAACTAGGTGAAACAGCTGAAGCTCTCACACGAGTATGAATGAGCAATGCTATACTTGGAGAAGGAGGCAGATATTTTTTTTAAAAAAGTTGGCAACTGTCCCAGGTCTGGAATCTTTCTTTCACAAATGGATTACCCCTGAATTTGGAGGTTGAGTATTTCTATTCATGAAGGGTAAGATAAAACCTGTACAAGGAATGTAAAAAAAAAAGCTATAAAGGATGAATAGGACTGAACAGAGAAATGTGTATCCAAACACAAATCTATTTGATTTAGATCTTCAGCTTTGCTAGCAGCACCAACGTGACATGCATCTATTTATTTATACATACGTACTTATTATTGCATTTACATCCCATCTTTCCTCCAAGGATCTCAAGATGGAGTACCTGGCTCTTTCCCTTTCCATATTATTATCACAACAACCCTGTAAGGTAGGTTCATCCAATTTCAAGAAAAAAAATAACACTAAGAGTTTTTTGAGGTGTTTTTCTACCCCAATGGGATTTCCAGTGTATGGTGGGCTGATAACTTGACCCCAGATAAAATTTGTGTCTGTGGTGTCAGATGAAGTGTGCTTGCTTGGCAATACCCAGAGCCAGAAAACACTTATTCAGAGGAGGTAGAATTGTTCTGTGCACTAAATATTTGTGCCTCCCCCTGCATATGGAGTAAACAATACAATTTATGTCCCTTTAATAAATTATGACTTTTTTCAATTACAAACAACAAAACTATCTTTTAAAGTAAAAATATTACGAAAAGATTGTAAACTGTCTAGAAAAAACGTTATGACAACTGAGAACTAATCTTAATGGTTTTGTAGTATGTTTTTTAACCCTATTAACCCCATTTTATGATATGTATTTAACCCCATTTTGTGATATGTTTTTTAACCCCATTATGCCAACATTGTTGAAGGAGGCTGTGATAAGACCTTTGTTAAAAAAGCCTCATTAGACCCTGCAGATCTTAACAATTTCCATCCAGTCTCTAATCTCCCCTTTCTGGGCAAGATGATTGAAAGGGTAGTGGCTGCTCAGCTCCAAGTTTTCCTGGATGAATCAGATTATCTAGACCCTTTTCAATCAGGCTTCAGGCCTGGTCATGGGACAGAGACTGCCTTGGTCACCTGCTTGATAACCTACACCGTGCACCAGACAGGGGGAGTGCATCTCTGTTGGTGCTGCTGGACCTCTCAGCAGCCTTCCATACGATCAACCATGGTATGCTTCTGGACCGTCTAGCTGGAATGGGATTGGGAGGCACTGTTTTATGGTGGCTCCAGTCCTACCTGACGGACAGGACCCAGAAAGTGGTGCTGGGAGACTACTGCTCGACCCCCTGGCCTTTCACGTGTGAGGTACCACAAGGTTCCATTTTGTCTCCCATGCTCTTTAACATTTATATGAAACCACTGGGAGAGGTCGTCAGGAGATTTGGAGTACAATGTCATCAATATGCTGATGACAACTCTATCTCTCCCTACCACCTGATTGCAGGGAGGGAGTGATCATCCTAAACTGGTGCCTGGAGGTTGTGAAGGGCTGGATGTGGGCTAACAAATGGAAACTTAATCCAGACAAGATGGAAGTACTGTTGGTCAAGGGAAAAACTGCACCAGGGATGGGGTTGCAATCTGTTCTGGATGGGGTTGCACTCCCCTTGAAGGAACAGGTCCACAGTTTGGAAGTCCTCCTGGATCCTGCCCTGCTGCTTGAATATCAGTTGGCTGCAATAGCCAGGAGTGCTTTTGGCCAACTCAAACTGATCTACCAGCTACATCCGTACCTGGAGGCAGTTGACTTGGCCACAGTGACACATGCATTGGTGACATCAAGGCTTGATTACTGTAATGCACTCTATGTGGGGCTGCCTTTGAAAACAGTTTGGAAATTACATTTGGTTCAAAATGCAGCAGCCAGAATGTTAACTGGAGCACGGCGCAGGGAGCATATCACCCCTGTGCTTTATCGACTCCACTGGCTCCCAATTTGCTTCTGGGCACAATTCAAAGTGCTGTTTTTGACCTTTATAGCCCTAAATGGCGTTGGGCCAATGTACCTGAGGGACCGCTTACGCCCATTTGTACCTGCCCGGGATTTAAGATCATCTGCCTCTGGTCTCCTCTGCAGGCCTGGTGTGAAAGACGTTAGACTGACAGGCACGCAGGAGAGAGCTTTTTCAGCTGTGGCTCCCAAGCTTTGGAACACCCTACCCCAAGAGTCTGCTCTGCTCCCTCCCTGATGGCTTTCTGGAGACTTCTGAAAACGATCTTGTTCCAGAGAGCCTTTGGGAGGGACTGAAGGTAGAGCCTGACACTGATTTTACGATTTTATGCCCTCCACATTAAATTTTACCCTTGTAGTCACCTTTAGTGCCACTCCCTATATATATATGTATATATGTGTGTGTGTGTGTATATATATATGTATATTGTATTTTATGTATTTTAATTGTATTTTATGTATTTTAATTTATTTTAATGTTTTTGTGATTTTATTGTTTACAATTTTATTATGCACGTGTTTGATTTTATTTTTGTAAGCCGCCTTGAGTGCCCTATTATAGGTTAGAAGGGTGGGATAGAAATATTTTAAATAAATAAATAAAATAAATTAAGAAACCTGCAAGAGAACTGTCTTTGGTTAGGGACATGTCCCCAAACCATATTATATGGTTTGTGCCAACCTACTGACACTCCTCACACTTAATTTCTACCATGCTGTGGACCCCACAACACAACTTCCCACAGCTGTTGCACCGTCTGCTGGTTTTCTTATCCTGTGCCCCTTGCAAAGGTGGCAGCATCAAATTGTTCCAGAAGAGTAAGATTCTGAAGCAAGCGTTCAACCAACTCAGTGCTGGTGAAGACGTCACCCCCAACTACATTCCTTCCACTGTTGTACCATGGTTTTACCAGCTTGGTAACAACCTTGTAACCAAGCTGGGTTTCCCGTGTCCCTCCAGACTATTTGCCATGGTAGATGTCACCCTTCAAAGGGAATGCCTGGACATTTTAAAGCACAGCCACCCAACCCATGAGGGATGCTTGTTACCAGCTATGGATGGCTGCAAATTAGTTATTTCCCTTCCCTTCCCATCCCACCTTTTTCTAGAAAAATGGGGTGGTGGAGGAATAACCTGGACAAAGAAAGGGGTTTCTTTCCTTTGAATGCCATAAAGAAGGGGGGCTTTATAACACTCTCCTGGCATTTCTATCCCCCACTGTTTGAAAATGAAAATTTGCTTGTTAAAGCCATGGGGTGTTTTTTTTCTTCCAAGAGCCAAAGGTGTGTCCCTCTGGAAAAACAGGACCTTGGAAATGTGATTGCAAGTTTATTTACTGTGTTGTCATATGACTGCAGGCTTGTTTGCTAAGGGGAGAAATTTGACTCCAGTACTCTTTAGTGACCATTTTTCTATTAAAAAATCATAACTTAACATTGACTGGGGTAGAAATACACTCCAATGGCAAAATTCAATGCATTTCTGGGACATTTTATACCCTGGGTGGATTTTTGTTTCCAGAAGGAAAATGGTAGGTGGTAACTGGCTGGAATTTGGGCATGTGGTATGGGTGACAATTTGTGACAATGTCCTAGAAAGACTACTCTGTAGGTCTACTTATGCATAAACTGCACAATGAAAACTGTTTCTGGAGTAGGTTTTTACCCCACAACATTAGATGAAAAAGGAACACAGGAACTTGCCTTGTACTGAATCAGACCATTGGTCCATCTAGCTCAATACCTTCTGCAATGAGTGGCAGCAAGTGACCAGGATTTTATGCAGGAGGCTCTCCTGATGCTGCTGGGAGATGTCGGGGATTGAACTTGGGAACTTCTGCATACAACGCAGATGTTCTGCTACAGAACTATGGCCCTTCCCCTGAAGGTCATCCAGTGAGTATCAAGGCCAAGTGGCAATTTGAGGCCTTGTCTTCCAGATCCAAGTCCAGCTTTCTAACCACTATACAACACTGCCTCTGAACTACTGTCAATTATATTTTTTTCCATTTCCTTGCATTTATTTATTTATTTATTTAAAGTGGGTCTTTCCCTAGGCTCAAGGAAGCTACAATGTAACTGGGGGGGGAAATACAAATGTATCATAAATCCCAGTTTAAAATCTATATAATTGTATCCAGAGGGGTAGCCGTGTTAGTCTTTTGTCACACACACAAAATCAAAGTCTTGTGGCACCTTAAAGACTAACACATTTATTATGGCATAATCTTTTTTGGATGGAAAACTTTTCATCCATGGATTCAGCCAAGGTCCAAGCCAAATTGGGCCCATTTGCAAATTTTTGGGCCTTGGCTGAGTTGATTTCCATAGCCATAAAGCATTGTGGGTTGGAGTCAATGATCCAGAGTGACCTGGGGCTGTCAGGGGGCAGGGCATCAGGCAGGAAGCAGCCTCTGCCATTGCTTTCTTTCCTGCCTGATGAGCAGAGGCAGCAGTTCTCTGGGAGTGTGAGTGCTATTGTGTGAAAACAGCATCACCCAGGACCCAGCGTGAAGGCTAAAATGACCTTGCTCTTAGTTGGTCTGGGGGAAGGAGCAGGGACGGCTCCAAAGGGCAGCCAGGTCAGGCCCTGGCTGAGGGCCTCTGTGGCCCAGAGGGGCTCCTGAAGCATCCCTCATTAAGGTGGGAGAGTAGTGCTCCCCTTCCACAATCCATGGCAGGGTCCCTGCTGCAGATTGCAGGGACAGAGTTTCCAGGCCGCCTGCCCATTCACTCACTCCACCTACCTTCTGTGTTCTGCTGCGCGCGCTGTGCCCACAGAGCTGCCATCAGCCAAGATGACAGCAGAGGCTTCTTTAAGGGGCTGATACCCCTACCGCCATCTTGGTTGATGACAGGCATATGCATGCACTTAGTGTGCCATGCATGCATACCATCAACCAAGATGGCAGCAGGGCTGTCAGCCCCTTAGAGAAGCCTCTGCCGCCACCTTGGTTGATGGCAGCCCTGCACGTGCAGCATGTACAGCAGCAGAACACAGGAAAGAGGTAGGTGAAACAGGCAGGAGCTGCACATGTGGGGCAAACTGGTGCCCAAAGACTCAGTCATGCCTGGCGCCAGCCCTGGGAAGGAGACACAATGTCTCCTCCCCCTTGCTCCCTCCCTGACATAAGTTTAATTAAGGAGGTTTTTTTAAAAAACTCAATTCAACATGAGCCATGCCCCCGCCCTTATTCAGGAATGGCTCCAAGCTGAGGGGGTGGTATCTGAGTCAACCCAGAGTGGATTGGCCCGACCCCCCCCCGCAGATTGGAGCCACAAAGTAAAGGGGGGGTCTGCGCACAGCCCTACTTGATGATGCTTACCTGGATGGGTCAGGATGACAGCAAGGTTGGGGCCACATGGTTGCACCAGCAGGAGTGCTACTAAAAGTCTGGCACGCCCACTGATGCAACCCCATTGTCATGACCTCACCACTACCCTGCCCAAGTCCCACCCAACCCAGCAACATCCATGTTAGGAGGGTGTTGCTGCACTGTCTGTGAATTCACAAAGTTGGTGTAACCCCAACCATGATATGATAATATCACTTCCTCCCATTATTTGTTAATCATCAGCATGCCCCCCCCGCTTTACTTGTGAGGAGCTCCTTAATTAACCACAGTGGAGGCAATTGGAAATCTTCTGAATTTCATCATTTGAGGGAAGGGAAGAGATATAACCCCCCAAAAATAAACAAATATCTGCCATATGAAAATATCTATTTTTAACCATTGTCAAAAATGAGCTTGCAAATTAGACCTCAGAAGCACCAAACAAGTCCCTTTTGTCTTAAAAAAAATATTGAGTTGGGGGGAAGATGTATTTGAGGATTTTTTCCTTTTTCCTTTAAACAATGCACTGATTTGATAGATTCAAAGTGTTCTTATTCCAAGAACAGCCTTCTGATGCCTTTCACCATGAAGCAGGTGATTAATCTGAAGGCAGGAGAACATACGGCTTTTGTGTTGTGGCTTTCATCTAAAAGTCACTCATCCCTTTCTTAGCTGATATTTATGGGAAGGATAAAGGATACCTTCCTAGCTGCTTATTCTAGCCATTCCCCAAGGGAAGGCATGGCAAAGCAAGGCACGCAGGATAAGATTATGTGCTCTTTGATTGCTCTCTCCCAATATTTGATTTCTGAAAGGGTATAATTACAGGGTTTAAAAATACTTTAAAATCATCAGGACACTTTCTTGTGTATGTGTTTGTGTGTATTTTGTTTTTGTTTTTAAATGATTCATAGCTATGGCTCCCATCAGCAAGGCTTCTAAATGATATAAACATCTCTAATAACACAGCGGCTGCAAAATAGCCTCTGTTATTAGTCAAAAGCGTGATTGAAATGAAATGTAAGATTTATAATGACAAATGAAAAGTAAGATTTATAATGGCATTTTCTTTTGTTGGGACGTTGCTCACGCTGAGAAATGATACCCTGCTTTTAAAACAGCAGCATGTTCCCAGCCCCTCCACTCCTGTAATGGACTTACCCATCTGTGAATAATTGTTCATGGGAGGGAGAGACTGTGTAATAAATCAGCAACCCTCATGAGTCAGTCTTAGCAGTTAGGAGTATTAAGCCCTATGTGCTATAATGAGCACAATAGAGTGCAAAAGTAGAAGGGGAAAAATTCAGCTAGCCACTAACAATTTTCTCAGCAGAGCCAGCAGAAACATTGAAGAGAAAGAAGGCCCCCCAATGGTAGAGTTTAATGTATTATCAGACCTGCAATGCTTCATTCAATGTGTCACTGAGCTACCGTTAGGGTTGCATCATCTGTCGCCACTGATAACAAGGGGTCAGCGAGAGCACATGTTAATAAATATTGCCTAGGCTGGGTACATTTTGAAAATGCATTCATTGCAGGCTAATTGCTTGTAAGGTGTTTCAAATTACAATCTTTGAACAAAGAGGATCAATTTCGATTTAAAACAAAACATTACGGAGGTGAAGCCAGCGCCAAGGACTGACATTCGCATTGTGAATCAAACACTCAAACACTGTGAATTTGTTTAACTCAAGATGACTGTTTAACTTTCAGCTTTTCTTTAATGCCAGCTTATTAACACATGAGTTGTGTTTGCAATAAGGAAGGCATGCTGAATGTGTGAGAAAAAATATTCATGAGCTATGTTTTACAAACAGTTGGCTATATTTTTTTGGTTTTTCACTTCCAATATATTGCAAAGGGATGGGGGAAGAAATTTGATTCAGTTCATATTTAAAGGTGAACCTACCAAATTTGCACTTACCAAAACAGCCATCTTTCAAAATTTGCATTTCTTCAAATTTTGTAAGGCAGTTGTCTAGCCAAGCAATGTATACAAAAATGCATGCTCTGGGGTAAAGTGTGCATTCAGATACACATATTACTGAAAATAACATGAAAACAAGCATTATAGTGCTCTGCAAAAATGTGCATATTAGGCAAAATTGCATACAAAAATGTATATTAGGAAAAACTGACACTAAAATGCTGATGATTTGTCATGAGTATTCTTTTTTAAATAATAATAATAATAATAATAATTGCAAACTAATGAGAAATATGGAGAACTGAACTTAAGACTGGGGAAAAAATTGACAGTCCTGATGAGTGCTATACTGCTTTTATCCCTGCACAGGGACATCCCCACCACCATCAAAAATGACTCATTGTGATATTTTCTATGGATAGCACATATTTTAATTTAAAATTCATCCTAATGAAATGTCAGACTTATCACTGCAATCAGTTCAGAGCCCTTGCCGTTCAGTCCTTATAATTCTTTGCAAATCCAAATGAAAGAGAAAGTCATTTCTGTTCCTGCTGCTACACAATTAATGAAGGTCAGTCATATCTGATTTTTTTAAACACACACACACAAAGCTGCCCAGTTGATAGTTGATTCTTGAAGTATGGAAACACCCATAGTGTAATGGAACCCTCTGGAAGGTCCACTGTAATTTCAAGGAGATAGTGTGATGTCTGCAATTATTCTCTTAAGTGCCTATCTCTCCCTTGGTGTGTCCTGCATGCCTAAACTTTCTCATGGCTCCCATGGAAATGTTTATGGAGCACAGGACAGCCAGGTGCAATGAATAAGTTAGTCACAGATGGTCAGCCACATCTGTGAGAATGTAGCCAAGGTACAGGTCTGGCTCACAGACAATTGGTAAGGTAAGCATGAGTTGGCAAAATGTATTGGAACCCACAGAAGACAAAGTGTTAAAAGTCTCAAGGAAACCCATTACATCAAACCATCCCTTGTGCAAGGATTGTGATATGTGCCATAGCTGCCCAACACTTGGAGCATATCCAGTACTGCAGGGGGGGGCAGTAAGGGATGTAAGACTACTATACCTGCCTGTTCCTTTCTGTTTTTTCTGTACTGTTAATATCTTGCCTCTCCCTCTAAATAAAATCTGGGGAATGGAATCAACCTGGTGTGCTTCATTGCCTCATATGAATCCTAAAGAACCTCTGACCCTGGCAGAACACATAGCAATGGGGGACCATCATAGCTTTTCTCTGCATGCAACTTGTTCCAAAGCAGCCAGAAGGACAAGTTATTTTTTGTGAATGGGTATAATATGTAGAATAATCTGAGAGATGGAGGGATATGCATGTGGTAGATCCCCAAATTTGATTTTTTTAAAAATTCACTTCTACTACTTCCTCCACTCCTATCTGCTTCATTATCCTGGAATGATTCTACTGTAGACTAGTAGAACTTGAGAAAACACTTAACCAGTGGCATAGATGAATTCTCCCGTATGTACTCAAATGCCATACAATAAAGTTGTGATCAAATGTAAGACTTCTTAGTGCTCTAAGTATTTTAGAAGTATATATAGATGCTTTCTTTGATGTGGTTATGCATGTGCAATATAGCCTTTGTGCATGAGCAGAATTCAAAAACTTCCCAATGAGGGTAGGCTAAAGAGGGTTATGATGAAGGCCTATACAATCCTGAATGGTGTAGACATCCTAGACATGAGTTGAAGGCTGTGGGGATGGTGACACAGGAGGCAGGGCTTAGCATGCTCATCCCTTCTTGCCCTGCTCTAGTGTAGGATTTACATGTGAACAGAATGCCTGAATAGGGCTCAAGGTATTCTGAGAAGCATGGCAGGCAATGTGATGTTCCCACCAACTGCACTTAATAGTGAGGCCCTCAAGTAAGGTTGCCAAGTCTCTGGTTTTCGCATGGAGACTCCAGATTTTTGGGGTCATCTCTGGGTCTCTGGGTAGTCACCTTAATTGTTGGACTCTCAGGTTTCATTTTTTTAAAATTTAAGTTTCTAGGTGGTCAAGTTCAAGAGGTATACACCAAAACATCAGCTGCCTTCCACAACTTCGGTTAAATAAGCTCATAGCTGGCTTCTCTAACCCCACCCTTTCAGGATTGTAGCCAATAAGTGAAGTCTGGGTTGTGATTGACAAGCGAATTGTTAACCTCCAAGCATAGCTAGAACCGATTGCAAGTCCAGAATACTGTTGTCTTTTCCTGATTTATAGCTTTCTCTCTGTGTGAAGGTCAGGAAATATACAACAAAAAATCACAG
The DNA here is from genome assembly GCF_030035675.1 of Rhineura floridana. NCBI lineage: Eukaryota > Metazoa > Chordata > Lepidosauria > Squamata > Rhineuridae > Rhineura > Rhineura floridana. The sequence continues at coordinate 67,424,998 of NC_084484.1, read as the reverse complement.
CAGGATCGTGGCAGGCAATCGTTTACTGTAAATAATTTCAGTTATAATAAAAGCGTACATGCAGGGTTTTTTAAAATTACTTGCAAAAAATAGCATATTATATGTTTAACCTTTCAAATAAGTTTTGAACAGAAATTAAGAAGTGTACATGGAACTTGTTCAACTTTTCTTGGGCTGTTGAAGAGGGAAGTTTATTTGTCTAATTCATAGCCTGTTTTGAAAACCTTCCCAATACGAAGCTTTAATTTTGTATTCACTTCTCTGGCAGTAAAGCTGCAATGCTAATCCCACATACTGGGAGTAAACCCCATTGGAACCAATAGACTTACTTTTGAATAGACATGGTTAGGACTGTACGGTGTGGCCGCATTTGGAATACTGTGTACAGTTCTGGTCGCCTCATCTCAAAAAGGATATTATAGAGTTGGAAAAGGTTCAGAAGAGGCAACCGGAATGATCAAGGGGATGGAGCGACTCCCTTACGAGGAAAGGTTGCAGCTTTTGGGGCTTTTTAGTTTAGAGAAAAGGCGGGTCAGAGGAGACATGATAGAAGTGTATAAAATTATGCATGGCATTGAGAAAGTGGATAGAGAAAAGTTCTTCTCCCTCTCTCATAATACTAGAACTCATGGACATTCAAAGAAGCTGAATGTTGGAAGATTCAGGACAGACAAAAGGAAGTACTTCTTTACTCAGCACATAGTTAAACTATGGAATTTGCTCCCACAAGATGCAGTAATGGCCACCAGCTTGGATGGCTTTAAAAGAAGATTAGACAAATTCATGGAGGACAGGGCTATCAATGGCTACTAGCCAGGATGGCTGTGCTGTGCCACCCTAGTCAGAGGCAGCATGCTTCTGAAAACCAGTTGCCGGAAACCTGAGGAGGGGAGAGTGTTCTTGCACTCGGGTCCTGCTTGCGGGCTTCCCCCAGGCACCTGTTTGGGCACTGTGAGAACAGGATTGTGGACTAGATGGGCCACTGGCCTGATCCAGCAGGCTCTTCTTATGTTCTTATGTTCTTACGGTAAATCAGTGGTGTAGGAGAATTCTTTCTCCATTGGGATCTTTTGCTGGGGGTCCCTGAATAAAATTGAAGATGCAGGCTTGAAGCAAAAAGGTAGGCCTTTATTCTTTACAAGCATATGTACATGCACATGCAGGGTCAGCCTCCAGAAACATCCAGGAGAGACTGCACTGAAGCACTGCGTGCAAGCTCTTTTATAGAGTACAATTACAGCATGTGACAATGATTTCACCAATCTCATGAGTCCTTGCCCACATAACATCATCCCAAACCAATCAGAAAGCATTAGCTAACTCCAGTGGTGATTCCAAAATTCTGTCCATATAAAGGTTACATTGTCCTACTGTCTCTTCAAGACTAATGAATTTTGGTACTAGTTGGAACAATTACTACTGTGAATGTTTTCAAGCATACCCAGTGCATTCCATATGCCATTGTTTCATTGTTTCTGATCAGTCAGCCTGACCCAGGTACATCTGAGCAATTTGGACAAGTTCCCTTGAGTTAAGTTTTGGGAACTTAACTCAGGGTGTTTGTGAATGTATGAGCACCCCCAGTTCTATTCCTTTGCCATAGGGGTTCTTGTGTCCTTATTCTTTCTCAGAAATCCCATTTCCTTACTTATAAAATACATAGCTCATGAAAGAGGATTTTATTTAAACCCCTGAGCTACAATGTGAAACCACACAGACTAAGGGAAAAAAGCTGGATGACTCTGGCTAACTGGTATCTTTTTTTAGCCTCAGAAATATGGAGGCAGGCAAGCAGGCCACCCCAGATGTACCCTTTTCTTTTTGAAAACACACTTACAACGTTGTAAATTTAATACACTGATTTGTTTTAAAATCATTACTATTTCTCTTCATTAAAACATTTTGATTATGCTGTAAAACTTTTCCCCTTTAGATGGCATTATTGCTATACATAGGAATCAAACTTTAGCAATTTAATCGATCATAACTTTCTCTCGCTCCTTGATTCTGAACAATAAGTAATTAATCATGTCTAGTAAGGTACCAGCCGATTTGGTAAGAAAACAGGAGATCTCTGTGATCTCTTGCCAGTGGCAACAGATTTTTACCTACAAGTCTGAATTAAATGTTTAAGATTCAGGGCTCCCTGTAAGCATGAATCTCAGGACCCCAATAGGCCTGAAGTTCAATATTTAACTCCTTATAATTATAAAAGAAATGTGCCTTCTTAATATCTATGATTATATATGTGTGGATATATAGAACTCCCCATTAGTGCAACTTTTGAGTGAACATAGCAAAGGATTGTGTTTACATTGTAAATCCTTCTCCCTCCTCTCCCTCCTCTAATCCTATATTTTAAACGAATTAGGAGGGCTTACCTAGGTGTCACTGCTTTTCTTTTGTAGGAAATTAATACTGATTTTATTTTTTTTAAAAAAATGTTCTGCAATGACCAACTGGTTTTGTCAATAAACTATTATATGGGATGTGTGTATTTTTACATCTCCAATGTGTGTGCATATATAGAGTCTTTCCAAAAACCCTGTGAGGTAGGGTTGCTGATTGGAAACCAAGGCAGCTCACAATAAGAAATAAAGCCATTTAAAATCCAATAGCCATAAAACAAGTATAAACAGTTGCAAAATAGCTTAAAGTGGCATGATTCTGAATTTTGGGATGGGTGAGTGAAGTTCCTTATCACTTGAAGTTGCAGTTCAGGGCAAGCTTCCCAGTTTGAGTAAGTCCCACTGAATACATTGGGACTTGCTTCTGAGTAAACAAACATAGTATTGCACTATAAATATATTTACCATTTGTGTAAATAATAAACACCTCTGACATTCATGCTTATATAAATATTTCTTCATACTTTGAAAAAAAATCTGATTTCACACTATGGTTGTACATTATTATTTCCTCTACATTTTAAGTGTGCTCTTCTTCTTCATGTTGTTTTCATCCTGAGGGACACATTACGCTGAGAGATGGTGAGTAGCCCATGGTCACCCAGTAAACTTTACAGCTTATTTCCATTTTAAAAATAAATTAAAATGATTTACATGCAGGCAAAGTTTATTAAGTAGATCCACACAATACATTTAAGGCACATCCAACTCGCATTTAAAGCTCATGACTTCCCCCAAAGAATCCTGGGAAGTGTAATTTCCCCCTCACAGTTATAGTTCTCACCACCATTAACAAACTACAGTTCCCATGGTGCGATCAAATGTGTGTTGAATGTGCTTTAAATGAATGGTGTGGATCTGCCCTAGGTATGATCTTGCATTCATTCGTGAATTGAAAAGTGTAGTTTTAAAACATACTTTTTAAAAAAGGGGAATGGTTGTAGCTCAGTGGTAGGGCATAGACTTTGCATGCAAAGGTCCAAAATTCAATTTCTGGAAAAGACTACTGCCTGGAATCCTGGAGAGCCAATGCTAGTCCATGTCATCAGTACTGAGCTAGATGGTACCAAATGGCCTGACTTGGAATAAGGCAGATTCCTTTGTTCCTAAAAGTGGAAAGAGACCCAAGAGCCACAGTGACTCTAACATTTATGTATTTTATTTACATTTATATACCACTTTATTGTAAAAAATCGCAAAGGGGTTTACAGAAGTAATTAAAACAATAAAATTATTGGCAAAAACAGTTAAAGACAGGTATTTAAAACATTCAAAATAATAAAATGAACTAGTTAAATATGAGTAAGAAACATAATAGTTTCTACATGCCTGGGTAGGCTTGGCTAAAAAAAAAAATGTTTTTAGCATGTGCTGAAAAGAGTACAATTTCTGTTCTTCCTCTACAGTACAAGCTCAGTTTTCCAAAACAGTGTCTGCCTAATGTCAATAGGCAGGGCATTCCAAAGTGTACATGCTGCTACACTAAAGGACTGATTTCTTACAAGAGCAGAACAAGTACTATGTGGCAACCTTAACATGGAAAGCACACCAGCTTGGCCTGGTAGCCAATCTGCAACCAGTGCAGATTTCAGAGCAGAGGTATTATGTGCTGATAGCAATGTCGGCAATTGTGCCACTCATGTCAGCAACGGTGCCACAGCATTGTGCACTAACTGCAGCCCCTGGGTCAGATTGTGCTGCATGGGCATTTCTGTGACCCAAGATTGTTTTAGGTTTGGTTTTTGGTTAGGAATCCTGACTAGTTGTGGGATGCTAAGTTTTCTGCCTTACTCATAGGAATCCTGTTGTGATTGGTATGGAATTGCATTTAAGAAATCATCACTGTCTTTTGGTTTTCTTTTTCTATTTGCATTTCATTTACCTTTATCCTCACTCCCTTTCATTCCTAGAAGCAACAACAGTGGTTCCATGCACTCAATTCAACCACCTTAAACCCAATAGTGGTAAAAGAGAATTCACATACTGGGAAGCATGGTTGCACTTGTTGTTGTTCCCAAGCTGCTGCCTACGAAGGTAGACCAAACCATGTGTGTTTTCTCTCTGTCAATTATTATTCACTGGAATTGGGTTGGCTGTCAAAGTGAGTTTATAGCAGCCCACAGGGTAGACAGAAAAGTGTAGAGAATCTTCTTTCTGTTACTCATTTTTTAGACCTCTTTCTGAAGTGAAGAGTCAAATCTATGAAGAAGATTGGAGCAGCCATGTTAAAAGGTAAGGGCAGGGCATTCCAGGCATGGGTTGTCAACCCTGCTTAGATATGGATATCTTTGCAGAGAATCCCTAGTCAAGCTTTACCAATGGCACAATCCAAACTATATCTACTCAGAAATAAGCACTATTGAGTTCTATGGGGCTTAGTCCCTTAGTGTGTTTAGAATTGCAGCCTTCGGGGCATCCATATCTACTCCTGAGTAACATTTCCATAGCACTAGGCTCCTTCTGGTGAATGGCCAGTCAGCAGAAGGCCACCAACAATGGCCTTCTGGTGATTGGCCTGATCTGAAACAACTTAAACCCTTCTTGCCCGAAGCAGGTGGGCTAGATTAAATGTTCCCTACCCAGGCTTCATCTTTTAGCTAAGTTTTTTAATCTTAATTTCTAATCAGATAAATGTTTTTGTTTGATTTGTATGCTGCAAGCAACTGTGGCTGATACTTAATGTATCATGCTTAATGACATCACTAGGGTCTGCCCCTGTGGCATCACTTGGCCCCGCCCCTGCAACATCACTCAGGCCTATCCCTGTGAATCACAAGGCCCCACCCCATGACATCACTAGGTCCCACCCCTGTGACATCACTAGGGCCCACCCCTGAAATCTCAGGTTGTGGGATGCTTCTGATCTGGCAACCCTACCCTCAAGCAGAGTGAGTGGCAACCCCTTTCAGAAAAATTCATCTGCATAGGAATATGGGAGCAACATGATGTGGAATTGCTCCTGAGGCATTCCAGGAAGTGCAGCCAGTAGGAGTGTGCATTGGCTCTGAGTACATCCCAAATTACAAGGTGAATAAAGGGGATTCTGGTGAGGTTTTCATATGCCCAAATTGGATTGCACCTTTAACAAGGCAATTTGGGTTGTATTGGGGACTGAAGTCCTCAGTTGCTCTATGGAGTTGAGAGCCCCCAAATGCTGCATTTTGCCATTTAAAATAATCTTCCATTTTGATGGACAGACCTAGGTTTTAATCACAGGGAATTATGTTCCCAAGGCACTACGATCACATTGACTTGGGGGAAGGATGTTGAAGTTCTGCCTGGGAAAGCATGGCATTTCGAAGTGCAGTGGACTATTGCTGCCCTTCTCAGGCATGTCCTGTTTCCTAACAAACAATTTGAAAGCAATGATTTCAGTTGTTTTCTGTCTGCTCTTCTTTTCCATTTCCTTTTCTCTCTTTCCCCCTGCCCCCAGTTGGAGTTAATTTGATTGTACTTATTAGTTTGCAAAATTTAGGATAGCTCAATATAGGGTTATTCCACTTTCCCTCTTTCTCAGTTCAGCTGCAGGAGTCCTTATGTGCTTTATTTATTTATTTTTATTCCAAGTCTTTTCCATTTTTCAACAAACTTCTACTTAATTATTTGTTTTTCATTCCATTTGTTTGCTCTTCTTTTTTCCTTATCTGCACACTTCTCTTAGAGGTCCCCCTCCTCTGCTGTTGTGTGTCTGTGTGTGTTTGTTGCCTTTTATTCCCATTTTGTCTGCTGGTTTTAGTTTGCCTGTTCAAAATTTCATCATCAGTTTTTGGGTGCTGGTGATTTCATTACATTGAAATCTGCAAGTCCAGTATTATTTATTTATTTATTAAACTTATTGGTCGCCAATTTGGCTGGTTGTCCAGCCACTCCGGGCGATGCACAACATAAAAACATCTAGTTCACATTAGAGCCTTAAAATTCCAACACTAACACTAACATGTTTAATGTTTTTCCCCACTATCTTCTCTAGGTCTGGTATTCCCCCCATCCTTAAGCCTGCTTGTCCCTTGAGTAAGCTCCCAGCAGAGTGGTTAATTGCCAGCCTGTTTATTATATACAAATCCAGGGTACCTCCTTCAGGTCACCACTTTTTAGACTGATCACCCACAAAATACTAAGGAAGGTTAAATGATTTCTATTTTACCCACCCTAAATTGATAAAGTCTGGTCTTGCAGAAGAAACACTGCACCCATCATTCTGAAATTTGGCAGGCTTCAATCTTTCAGAAGGGACAAGCATGCCTGCAAATGGCATTAGAAACTTTAGAAAACAAACCTTTAATGGTTCCCTGAATAAAAATCCCTAGATAGAACTGCCTGAAATTTGGCAAGCCTAATCCCCTCTGGAGAGAGCCAGTGTGGCATAGTGGTTAGAGTGTTGGACTACAACCTGGGAGACCAGGGTTCAAATCTGCACACAGCCATGAAACTCACTGGGTGACCTTGGGCCAGTCACTGCCTCTCAGCCTCAGAGAAAGGCAATGGTAAACCACCTCTGAATACTACTTACCATGAAAACCCTATTCATAGGGTCACCATAAGTCAGAATCGACGTGAAGGGAGTACAATCCCCTCTGGTGGAGCTCCTTTGCCTGCAAATTTTAACCACCTTTTGTGAAAAGGAAGAAAAAGTTATAACCATTTTTAAACTCCCCATTATAGTCAGTGAGGGCAAACAGAGCTTTGGGTTTAACAGATCTGATTTGAGCCTGAATAACAACTCAAATTGGAAAGACACAGAGTGGATCTGAAACAGACCAGGTTGCTTTCTTAATGCTAAAAATGCAAGGCAAAACCTGTGGGGGTGCACAATCTTAGTAGAAAATGGAAAGTTGTGAAGAAAACCTTGTGGTACTGTGGGTAGTGCAAGATTTTTTGAAAGTTTAAATGAAATTAAGAAAAGAAATAGAAAAACCTTGGACACTTCATGTGATTAAATATGGTAATGGCAAAGTCCTCGGGTTTTTTTGGGAAAAAATCCCTCATGATTTTTCATGTGTTATTGTTCTGTTTTTTTGCCCCCACCCACCCATGAACAAAACTATTTTGGGGGAAATTATTGGCACAACTCTACTTGAAATTGATATGAGCAAGGCTGCCCCCCTTGCCAGTGAATGCACAGGGAAGGATTCTTGATTTCTCCCTTCCTCCATATCTACACAGAGTTCTTGTATGTTAAATGTTAGTTCAGCTAAGCTCACAGGTTATCAACAACAGTTGTCTAGTGCAGGTGGAAGATAGAGGAGACCTCACTCAAGAATTCTTGAGTCTTGGGAGATACCAGAAATTTTCTATTTGGGAGTCAGACTTCAGACAGCAGACCGGTCTTTATAATATATGCTGGCTATTCATATCTTGCACACTACAACTAATAAAATGCATTCTTGATGGCCTTAGCCATCATTACAGAAACATGTGCTAAGCTATATATGCAAATGTCTCACTCACTGGATCATCACCTTGTAGAGGTGAGTGGGCTTGAGTGTTCCAATGAACCCTGTGAGTGATGCCATTGGGAGTCATGTACTCCCAGCAGGGTCACCCATGGTGGTAAGGTCAAGGGAGAGGAACCAGATAAAGATCCAAGAATGTCCTCAATGGCAGAACAGGTGGAGGATAACAATGTGTATGTTACAACGGCTGTGAAGGTGGATGAAAGCTGCAGCAGATAAAAGACTTCAAACCGTCGTGGTATTCATGCCATTAGATCAAAGCTTTTTTCTATCAAGATTGTGTGTTGATCGTTGTGCGCCAATTTCCCCACATAAAATAAATTCACGCATGGGTGTATTCCAAAACAAAAAAAGTCCCGTGGCGAATGGCGACGGGGGAAGGACTGTGAAATCCGTAAGCCCCTAGTCATGGACTGGCACATGGGCGGTGGTTACAGATTCAGTCATCCTGGCTCAAGGACTGAGGCAGTTGAGTAGTTCAGCAGCTGTATCCACGACTGAGCAGTCCTATTCAGGATCCACTCTGCTCACTTCGTATTGGGAGAGAGCTAGAAAAGGTGCCCTAAACGTAAGTTGGCCTAATCTCTCCCGGACTGGATTACCATGTCCAGTGGGGTCACCTCTTAGCGGTTGCAAAAGACAATTGAATTTTGGAACATGGAACATACGGACATTGCTGGACGACACAGATAGTGAATGTCCTGAACGCAGGACTGCCATCATCGTGAGGGAGTTGAGACGTTTTAATATTGACATAGCAGCACTCCAATAAACTCGAAGAGCAGGAGAAGGACAACTGAAGGAAGAAAAAGGTTATACCTTCTTCTGGAAAGGACTGCCTGAACAAGAACGATGAATACATGGAGTAGGCTTTGCTATTAAAAATGATCTTGTGAAGCTCTTGTCAGAAGTTCCTATTGCCATTAATGAACAGCTCTCAACTCTCCGGTTAAAACTCGCCAAAAACCAGCAGGAAACTATTATAAGAGTTTATGCACCAACATTAGATGCTGATGAAGACATCAAGGAAATATTTTATACCCAGCTGGACACCATCTTATCAGAGATACCTAAGGAGAATAAAATTATCCTCCAGGGCAATTTCAATGCAAGAGTTAGGCATGATTTTGATGTATGGCCAGAAACCATTGTGAAAGAAGGAGTTGGCAATAGAAACCTGAATGTCATTCTACTTCTGACTAAATGTGCAGAGCATAATCTTGTTATCACAAACACACTCTTTCATCAGAAAAATAAATTTAAAACATAATGGAAGCACCCTCGGTCAAAACACTGGCATCTCCTGGATTACTTAATTGTCCGTGTCAGAGATCGTCATGATGTACTCCTCACTAGGGCCATGACGAGTGCTGATTACTACTGGACAGAACACCAATTAATTCAATCCACTATGGCCATTAATATTGTTCCTCAACGTAGGCTCCAAGGAAGAAATCCAAGGCATAAAATGAACACACGTGGCCTTTAAGATCCTATTAAGTGATCTTGTTTTCAAACAACTCTCAAGAAACATCTACCTATGGAAATCCCTGAAAACGCAAGGAACACTGGATTAAACTGAAGACTTCCATTATTGCAGCTTGTGAAGAAACTATTGGAAACCAAACTTAGAAACATCAAGACTGGTTTGATGAGAATGACATTGAGATTGAACATATCATTTACAAGAAAAGGAAGGCCTTACAGATATGGCAGAATGACATTGACTGTACTGTTAAGAAGAAAATTGATGCCAGAGGTCCAAAGAAGAACTAGAGAATTTAAGAACACCTGCTGGACAAAGAAAGCTCAAGAAATCCAGAATTTTGCAGATGCTCATTATATACAGGGCTTTTTAAATGCCACAAAGGGCATCTACGGACCAACAAATTATGGTGCAAATCCCTTACATCCTATAAATGGTACCAAACTTCTAAAGGATAAAGAATCTATTGCACTGCGTTGGAAACAGCATTACCATGACCTCCTTAATCGTACCTCTTATGTGGCTTGTGAGACCTTCTCGCAAATCCCACAACAACAAATTAGAGATGAGCTTGCAGTATCCCCTAATTTGGATGAAGTCAGTAAAGCCATCAATCAAATGAAAAATAACAAAGCTAGTGGACCTGATGGGACTCCTGCTGAAGTCTTTAAAGAAGGTGGGCCTGAACTTACACAACAACTCCATAAGCTCATTGAAAAGATCTGGATGAGGGAGGAAATCCCAGAAGACTTTAGGGATGCCATACTTATCACTCTTTTTTAAGAAGGGTGATAGAACATATTGTGGGAACTATTGAGGTATCTCTCTTCTTGCTACTGCAGGTAAATCCTTGCAAGGATCCTTGCACATCACCTCCTACCTATCTCAGAAGACATCCTCCCTGAATCCCAAAATGGTTTCCGCCCTTACAGGGGAACAGTGGACATGATCTTCACTGCACAACAGCTTCAAGAAAAATGCCGGGAGCAAAACCGACCTCTGTATATGGCATTTATTGATCTGACTAAGGCCTTTGATACTGTAAATCTAACTGCTCTCTGGACCATCCTTCTGAAAATTGGATGCCCTGATAAATTTGTGAGTATTTTGCAATGCCTCCATGACAACATGATGGCAACAATTTTGGATAACAATGGTTCTCAAAGCGATCCATTCAAAGTGGGATCAGGCATAAAACAGGGATGTGTCATTGCTCTGACCTTATTTGCCATTTTGTACACCTTGTGGAGGGGAAACTTCCCACTGGTGTGGAAACCACATATTGAACAGATGGAAAGCTTTTTAATCTCAGTAGGCTGAAAGCAAAAAGTAAGGTAATTACAACCTCTGTCATAGAACTTCAATGTGCTGATGATAATGTAGTCTCTGCACATTCAGAGGAAGATCTTCAAACTGGCTTCTTCAGGACTGGAGGCTCAATTTACATGTTGTTGCCTAGCTGCTCTATCAGAATCATACTGCTTTCATCATACTTCATAACAGGTATCATATCTTTTCAAACATGGCTTGTTGTTGTTGTCTTTGCAGAAGCATATGGAAAGCTTGGGCACTCACATAATATTAAAAAAAAAACCCTAAGTGCTTCATCAGCAGGTGTGAATTACTCCCTTTGTAGCACCATCAATCCAGCTTAACAGTGAGACACTGGAGAATGTTGATCACTTTTCTACCTTGGCAGCCATCTCTCTGTAAAAGCTGACATCGATGCTGAAATTCAACATTGTCTGAGCTCTGTGACTGCCGCATTCTCCCAAATGAAGCACAGGGTGTTTGAGGATCGGCATATTTTCAAGGAGACCCAAATACTTATTTACAAAACCATTGTACTACCAACCTTACTGTACGCTTGTGAAACATGGATCATTTATAAACGCCACTCCCAACTTCTTGAAAGTTTCCACCAATGCTGCCTCCGGAAAATTCTGCAAATTACTTGGGAAGATAGGCGGACTAATGTTAGCGTATTGTAAAGACCACCAGCCTTGAAACAATGATCCTCCAACATCAACTTCATTGGACCGGCCATTTAGTTCGAATACTTGATCACTGTCTTCCAAAGCAGCTATTCTACTCCCAACTTAGGATCGAAAATGGAATATTGGTGGCCAGCAAAAGAGGTTTAAAGATGTTCCTAAAAATAACCTAAAAAAAGTAACATGAGCATCGAGAACTGGGAAGTCTTGCCCCGTGAGTGTCTCAAATGGAAGTCAGCTATTATCAAAGGTGCTATGTACTTTGAAGAAGCACAAATACAGAGCAAAAGGGACAAACGAGCCAAGCAGAAGACCCATCAAACAAATCCTCATCGCAACTGTCTTCCATCTGGAATTCTATGTCCTCACTGTGAGAGGCTGTGTGGATCTAGGATTGGCCTCCACAGTCACTTATGGACCCACTGCTAAAGTCTTTATTTTGGAAGACAATCTTACTCGGTCACGTGTAATCACCAATGAAAATGAATATGCAAATGTAAATTATTTCAGCACATTTTATATGTATATCAAGCCAATATCTGGGATAGCCCATTACACCTCCACTGGCTGAAATCATTGACATATAAAATTGAAATATATATAATCATTTATTTTAGTCAATTACAATAACATCATCACCTCTCATGGCTGAACATAATACACTGGCTATGAAAATCTGGTGTTTTTCACTTCTTGCATCTGTTTTGGGGTTGCTGATTCATCTTCTTCAGGAAAGGTGCTTTGGGAGGAATCTTCTTGTTATAATTACTTACTTGTATCTTAACATTGAATCATATGCACATGCTAATACCTTCAGTTTAACAAAGGAAACCTGATCTGCAGCCATCTGGAGTCTTTCTGCATTCAGCAAACAGCAAAGTCAAATCTTGGAGGAGAGTCGATGCTGCTCCTGGAATATCACACACCTTCAATGGATTCTCTCTGCTGGCTTCTTCAGGACTGGAGGCTCAATTTACATGTTGTTGCCTAGCTGCTCTATCAGAATCATACTGCTTTCATCATACTTCATAATAGCTATCATATCTTTTCAAACATGTCTTGTTGTGGGCCACTTGTCCTTGAACACTTTGGTAGTTCTCTTCAAGGAACTAAAGGGGACTCTATTTTTCTTAGATTAGACTTCTATAGCCTGTTTTATAGAGTTGGCTTCTCTATATGCAGGGTATACAGGATTTGGCATTACTTTTTCCTGTTAAACTTGATATGCACTTATAAACACATACATTAACATACACATAGTTTAACTGCAAATTACTTTTATGCTGCTAAACACTCTCTTTAGGCTTTAGAAGTCGCTTTAGGAACCCAGCAGCAGCCAGCAGAGTAAGAATTCATGTTAACCCCATAGTTTTTCCACTACATCCTCAAGCACTTTAAGGATAATGGCAAGCTGAATCCCTTGACTCCCCCGGAAGGATCAGGAATTGCAAACTCAATGAGATAATTGAGAAAACTTGGTGGCAACCACTAGGCACCAGGCATGTTACAATCTTATACACCCAAAGGTAGCGGATGTTATCATGTGAGAGAACTTTTATAACCAATTAAAATATATTAACATTTGGTGTTTACATGCCATTGATGGTGCTGCAGAATTCTTTATGGCTCTTATATATCTTTTTAGGCTTTCAACTTTGGCCTGGCAGGGTACTGGTGCTTCTGATATGTTTCTTATATACCCTGGAAAATATATCACTCTTAATCATGGCTTTATTGTTATAGCAATGCCAACTACTGGTTGACTGTCCTCAGATGCTTGTTGTTTGTTGTAGGGCATTCTTGTGCTTTTCATTCACTTATTATTCATTAGGGAAGGACGATTTGGAACATGGTAATGGGACTTGATATCATGTGAGGCCAGTCCTTGGACTTCCTTCAGGCAAACATTTCATCTTTGAGGTCTTCTGACTTCTTCACCCTCTCAGGGTGCACTTTTGTCTCTTCAGTGGTCTTGATTGGCGGGCTGTGTTCTGCTGCAGGTGGTGGCATGGTGACTTGGAAATGTTATTTTCTTCTCCTTTTGGGGATAGTGGCACCCACTGCTTATCCTCTTGCTTTCCACATGGCTCTTCGCTCATGAAATATGGGGTAATATGGTGGTATTTTCAATAAGGCTTTCATCTGATGACACTCTCACACATGTTTTCCTTGTTCTTCACTGGAGCTCTCCAGAGCTGTTGCTTCCTCTTGCTTAAGCATGGGTTCAGAATCCCTGTGCATTCTCTTCTCCTTCTTCAGCCACTTTCTCTACCACACTTGTTCTCGTACAGTCATCAGGTATGTCTTCACCACTAGCATCATAGGTTTTCCTCTCAACATTTGCTATATCACCTCAGCAATAGGTATTGTATTCTCAGGACCTCAGGCAGTGCATTTTTATCAGTTTGTAGTCCAGTGTTGCACTAATAAAAACAAAGTGAAAGAAAGAAAGAAAGAAAGAAAGAAAGTAAGAAAGGAAGGAAGGAAGGAAGGAAGGAAGGAAGGAAGGAAGGAAGGAAGGAAGGAAGGAAGGAAGACTGAGATATGTGAGGATGCTTGAGCCACTCTGACAAAATATTGTGAATATTTCCTGACCATTTCTGGCTTTCATCCATACCTCATTAATAACCCATCTTTTAGATACATATCTCCATGACTAATCTCAGTTCTCTATAGTACACTAGAGACTCTATTACTTTCCTGGCTGTGCTTTAAAATCACCTAAGTGTAATTTCTTTGTTCACATTCATAATTTAACATTTATTAAAGCAAAGCAGAGTGAATTTAAAGGTGCTAATGATTAATGATATTAATATATGAAGTACAAGGGGGGAACTCTATCTACTTTAAACAATTACACTCAAACAACTCAAAAGTGGGGAAGAAGATCAGAAGCTAAAATAACCATGGGGATTTACCCATTAGAAGAGAAACATGGGGTTATCATGAGAAAAGGTTTGTGAGGAACTGAGCAGATGCTTTGTGCACACCTCTGTGGCATACTGCTTTTGGCCCAGCCAGATGTAAACATGTCTGGGACAGGAGTAGATTGCAACAACAGCAGTATGGGTCGTGTGCTTTCAAACATCCCCTTGCTCAATAAAGGTTGGCCACTGGGAGCAGAAGAATGCAGCAGGAGCACCAAACAGAGAGATGACAAAGGAGAAAGTTTTTGAAGACCACACAACTCAAAGGAGATAGGGGAGAGAAGGATTTCTCAAAAGAAAAACCTCTCAAAAAAGGACAGGGAGAGAGAAAGATGGTGGAGTGTGTGTGTGTGTGTGTGTGTGTGTATGTGTGTGTGAGTGAAACAGAGAGCTGCAAAGGGGAAAGGAACAAGTTGGGAAGAAACTCTGAGGCTGCAGACCACAGCTGTGAGCCATGGAAACAAGGCTACCAACAGGCCTGCGTACTTAAGTGGTACCCTGGGATGAGAAAGGTCCTTTACTCACTGGGGAGTTAAGGATCCACCAGGCAGAACCTGAAGTAAGGGAGCACTGTGAGGCTTTGAGGGGTCCCGAAAGGCAGTGGAAATTAAGACAAATAGTGACAAGCTGTTTCATACATTATGACATTTCTACATGAAGGTCCTCAAAACTCACCTTTTATAGGAAGCCTTTGAATCCCCCTTACCCTTTAATGTAAGCAAGAACAAAGTGTGTGCAATTGAAATAACTGCATTTGCTTTGCCCCCACACCCAAGAAGACTCGTGACACAAGTTGGAATAATGTTATATTTATTAAATATAACATTCTACATCAAATGCAGATAAGCCAATTCATCAGATTAAATTGCTTCGGGCAGGTGAGGCCACCTATATATGTGGGAATAATCTCACGCCTTCTAAAGGCAAATAACTCTCTTCAGACCTTAACTCCATAGTCAAGGACGTGGGGGAAAACCTCTCTCCTTGCTGCTGAAGTCAGCTGTGGTTCCAACCTCCGCACCATGGCCCCGCCGTACAGGCGTTCGTACCATGGCCCCGCCGTACAGGCGTTCACCATGATGCGCAAGCAGGTCCCACAAGGACACTCCTCAGTTCACCACCAGGCATTAAGCTTTGATGGTTCCCTGGGGAGTGCCCCTTACCTGTATACCTTAACCGCCTCAAAATAACCCAATATACCTCACCTGCCCGAATTCCATGCCACAAGAGGGGATCAGCTCAAGCTTGGTCCCCTCAACCCAAGGAAGAAAACAAACTCCCCAAACCCAACCTCAAATCCTCTAAAAACAAATCACATCCCCACTCTGACAGGTGGACGCCATCGTCCCTAAACAATTGAGGGGAATAAAACCTTATCCTGGCATGGGTTATGCATGCCCCCCCAAGGGATAAAACCAAATCCCTAACCTTCCTATTCACCCATTTGCGCGACCTATTTATCTTATTTGGGTGAAGAGCCCCCCTCCATACCCGTCTCACGAGCATAGCTGACCACACCAAAATTAGAGTAGGATAAGAACACCTAAGCCACGTGAGATCACGAGTGACCTTGAGCAGCAAGTCCATACCGGGGCGCTGCACAAGGTCATTCTCTCCCAAGTGAATTAACAAAATGTGAGGCGGGGCTGCTGACGCCATGGTACGGCACACCAATGGCAACAACGCATCCCATAACATGCCCCTCCGTGCCTCCCAGCTAACTATCGCTGATGCAGAAAGCTGCAGCTGCGTTCCGGAAAACGACGAAGAGGCCCTCCGATGTGCCCAAAACAAGATGGAAAGGCCACACAGAACGATCCGCACAGGAACTGGAAGACTTAAAATACCTAAAGAATAACAAAATTAAATACAATATTAATACCGAACATAAGACTGAAAAGCAGAGGAATGCCACCTGCCAATCCCTTGGATGTCGCTAACGCTCATGCCCACGAGGGCAGCGGCCGTGGCCGCTCCAATCTGAAATGAATGCAGCCCATAGACTCCAGCATCGTGACCAGTGGCCAACAAGGCCTGCCGAACAACGGCCCAAAATTGAAACTGAGTCAGGGCAGAACCATCCGCATGTATAAATAGATAACGCAGGCCCGCTGGCCTTAGAAGCAGGAATTGATGCATTGCAGACACAGGGCATAATTCCAAAACTTGGCAGCTGCGTAAAGACACAAGACTGCCACGGCCCTCCTGATCAGTCTTAGAGACTCGCAAGGAAAACCTAACCATATCAGCACCAAACGTGCAATCGCCTGAGCATAAGGCTCTGTAAGACACATCGCGCTTAGAGAGGACTAACACTTCACTAGGGCGAAAGCACCATAGAACATCATCAGAGTTACTGCGGCGAAAAGGTGCGCTTCATACTGGGATGAGCATAAAGAACGAAACAATGCCAGGATCTGGAGGAGGACATCGGGCGTGATTGGCCTCCTCTGGTCAGCAGGCCTGGGAGCGGAACGCGACCAACCCTCAAGGACCTTTCTGACCCTAAAATCTACAGAATGATCCGGCAGTCCTCGTGCCTTAGAGATAAAGGCCAGCGCAGAGAGGTGCCCAGCGATAGTGGAAACAGAAGAGCCGTGCCCTCTCAAAAGCAACATATACTGTAACAATTGATCCGCGGGAATAGGCCACGCCATAGGTAAAGCAGCACTGATTCTGAAAGCTTGGAACTTCGCAAAAGAACGCTGATACGCTTTCTGAGTACTGGGAGCAAGAACAGATGCAATAGCGGCCCCAACTTCTAAGCGCCAAAAGCTCCACAGGAAAGGAGGTAACGCTGGCTCGTATAGCCTGAATACTATCTGGACACATGCCCACGAGGGCGATGGTCGCTGCCGGTCCACTTTGAAAAGAAATACGTTAGTGCGAATCCATCCAGATGTATGAACAGGTAACGCCGGCTTGTATGACCAGAAAGCTGCCAGAAAGCAGGTCTATGAGGGCAGCGGCAACAGCTGCTCCTGTATGGAAGAAATATAACCCTTCCCCTCGGGTATCACACCCACGGGCCCTCATGGCCCTGGGAATGTACCAAAATTAGAATTGAGTCAATGCATAGCCATTGATGCATATAAAAAGATAGCGCTGGCCCGCTGGCCTGACAGAAAGAAAGCTCCTTTAGAGCAAAACCAGACACCAGGTGGGCCATGGGTAGCACCTCAGCTACTACCTCCCTGGTCCATAGTGAGTATATGCACTGAAAACATCACAGAAATGTAAGCGCAGGGCTCCACATGACGTGACTTGCCTTGAAGGCTAAGATATTACCAGGGCAAAAGGCTCCCTACAAACCATTAAGGCCACTTCCAGGAATAACTTTCCCTCGTAAAGAGGGAAACACAAAATGCTGATGGAAGGCAGGAGCATCATGAGTACATCAGGGGTAAATGGCCACATAAAACTGGGCGGCCTTAGGGTGGAGCGCCACAATCACCTTTGAATTTCATGAAGTGGGTTTCAGAATGCGCTTGGCATGGAAATTAAAGGCCAGGCAGAAAGGTAGGCGGATATATTACTTATGATAACACCCTGCCCCTTTTAGGAGAACATGAACTATGAAGGTGTAAAACTGATATCGGCCATGCTCGAAGTGGGGGATACCAAGATGGCACAGCCACATCTGTCTGCAAACCCGGAACATGCCGAGCCATGAGCAAAATATAAGAATGTACATTGCAGAGCAAACACATGCACAAGGCACATGGCACAAGTAGAGCTAGGGGTCTGGGAATTTACCAAAGAACCAATACCCAGGCTGGACTGAAAATGTACCATTTAATTCTGAAGGGCAGAAGGCCACACATGTACCACAAGCACTACTGGAAAATTAGCCCAAGAAAATAAAATCCAGGGGAAACCCCATGCCCCTCATGGAAGCCAGCCATTTCTCAGCACACCAAAGGACCTGAAATTAACACCAAAATTCCAGCCACCAACTGCATCAAAGCTTACCTGCAGTGCATCCTCCAGGACAAGTCTGCTTCTCCCAAACAAAGAATGGCTGCTGAGGTCCTTCAAAAAGTAAGCTACAGGGGATATCCACACACCTCCTATCTGAGACACCACTGAAATAGAAAACGTGCGCACACCACTTCCGTGTTCTCACAAAGTCACTGAATTAATGCTTTGTCAGAAGGAAATGACCTAAAAGGTAAGTACAAGTGACCAAGCAACTCCTACATATCAAAATATTCCTGCCATACTCCTGCTGAATAAATAAGTTTTTATCAGCTAATCCGCTACTAGAGATCCTTAAAGAAAATTACAATTAAACTTAATCCTACAAAAAAGCCATACATCTGATTCAGAGAATTTATAATCTTTTCAATTTAATCATTAGCATAAACCTCTTAGCTCATAATGACAGCCACAATGATGAATTTTAACTGGCTAAGAGCATTTCCTTTAAACTTACATGGCATACATTGCCTTTCACTGAATCTCACTATATTGACATATTTTAAAGAGTGTTCTTGCACTCGGGTCCTGCTTGCGGGGTTCCCCCAGGCACCTGGTTGGCCACTGTGAGAACAAGATGCCAGACCAGATGGGCCACCGGCCTGATCCAGCAGGCTCTTCTCGTGTTCCTATGGCTCTTCTTAAATCCTCATAGGAATTCTAGGAGGCAGGATTTTTATTTACCCAGATTAAAACATCTATTATGCCCTCCAAAGGTGATATTGCATAGGCATCTCATTTTTATTGTTATTTTATTTTAATTTATTTATTATTTTGTATGATACATAGAGCAGAATTAAGAGGCTAAATAATCTAAAACAGCATTATAAGGCAAACCTTGAACTCACCAAGGAACAACAATGAAGTGATTGCAAAACAACCAAATATAACTGTATTGAGTTCAAGCTAATCCAAATGAAACACAAACCATATAAATGGCACTTAATTAATTAATTGATCAATCAAATCAATCAACCAATAAATTATTTATTTATATATTCATATATTTATTTATATTGGCAAAATATGCCCAGGGGAGAAATCAATTAATTGTACCCCACAATGAAATACCCCAAACCCCTAATGAATGAAGCTGCACATAAAAATTAACTTGAACTCAGCCTGGGAGAAAAAAGGAAGGGGGGGTAATAGAGAAATATGAGCATAGGGCTGCAGGCGCGCTGCAAAACAAAGAAACAAACAAGGTACCCAAGGACCAGCACCACAAACCCCCTATATTGTACTGCTGTGGCGACTAAATGCAATATGCACGCCAAGTCTGCATGACGTAATCAAATTATTTACATATACAATTAAAGTGCACACAAGGCACAAGGCTACAGATGCCGCTCTAGAGCAGGCTGAGGGCACCCCTCTAAAGCCAATTGCATAACCTACCCATCTGCAGGAAGGTAATCCAATTAAGTACTTAGAAAGTAAAGCGCAGGCAAGGCAAGAGGCTACCGCTTTTGCTCTATAGCAGGCCGGAGAGGCCGCTCAAACATGCATAGCTCTACCTACACTCCCTTCAGGCAATAGCCTCAAAAGCATCGAAAGCAGGGGCGAAGGCAGGGAACAAACCAAACGCCTGCGTGCAAGTAAATACAGGCGTGCTATGCACCCGCTAAACAGCTGACGCGCGGGAATGAAAAGGAAAGAAAACCACCACCTCAACTCTCAACAATTCTCCTAAGCTGGCAGGCAAAAGGAGAAACAAATCAAGCGGCATATTTAAAACGCCTGCATGTTATACTATGAAACTATCCACCCGCTGAACAGCTGATGCACGGGGATAAAAAGGGGGAGGAAACCGCCCCCCCACTCTCTATAACTCACAGAAAAACAAGCAAACGGCATGTTTAAAACGCCCGCCTGCTATTATACCGCGAAACAATCCCCCTCTGCACAGCAGATGCGTGGGGATGGGGGAGAAAGATGAACCCTCCTCCCCCCACACACACTCCCTAACACTCCGAAGGTGGTGAACGGGAGCGGAATACGAGGCGAGGAAGGCGGGAAACCGCCACATTACCACAGCCTACTTAAACAATAATAAAGCAAGCCGAATAACAAGAGCCTAAGAAATAACGAGGGGGGATTAAAGCAAGACAACGGGATTAAACTGATACCAATCAAACTAAGGGGACAAAAACAATGAAGGACACCACCCACCGACCCTTAAGGAAAAAGGAGGAATGAAATAACAACAAACGCTTTAACTCTGGGAGAACTCGTCAACGAGCAGCAGCCGGAGAGCCGGCAGGAAGCCGCGGGGTGCGTGGGCGGGCGCCCGGAGCCCAGCTGATCAGCGGGGAAACGAGCCTATTTAATTGAATGAATGAAGCAGGGGACGGGAGCAGGCAGTAGCAACGGAGAAACCAGCAAGCAGGCAATAAAAATGGTCACAAACAAACGCTGACAAAGCCCTTGAAGCGCAAACCACGCAAGGTATGCTGCGAGGCAAAAAAGGCAAACGCTAAGGGAAGGAGCGGCTTTAAATACTCCGCTCAATCCCAAACCTGATTGGCCTCTTTGATCTCACGTGGCACACTTTAGAAGCTTCGAGATCGTTCCCGAGCCTTCTCCTACATTTCGGGTGGAGGCAAAAACGCTCCTTAACAGGAACGACATTCCCTGCTGGTAGCCGTGCCTTCATTCACTTCCTTTGTTATTTCCCAGTGTCTGTTTTAGATGGTAAGCCCCTTGTCATAGCTATTCTTTGTGCTATATAAATAATGATGATGTACAATCAGGATGCATAACACTGTTCAGGTATGAGAGAGGAGATCCCTGCCCATAGCAGTTTATTTATTTATTTATTAGATTTATATCCTGCCCTTCCTCCCAGTAGGAGCCCAGGGCGGCAAACAAAAGCACTAAAAACACTTTAAAACATCATAAAAACAGACTTTAAAATATATTAAAACAAAATATCTTTAAAAACATTTTTTAAAAAAGCTTTAAAAACATACTTTAAAAAGGGAAAGGTTTAAAAAACATATTAAAAAGCAATTCCAACACAGACACAGATCCCTGCCCAGAGCAGTTTACAATCTAAAGTTTGACACAGAGGAAACAGAGGAAAGGGAGGGAAGTAGAAGAAGGGGTTAAACAGAGGGAAGAATGTGCATATATTTTAGTTACTTAAGGTTTAGTTACAGTAGAACAGATGTAATTTCGATGGACAATGAAGATTGTGCAGTCCTATTCAAACAGAGAATAAGGTTGTAATGCTATACTCACTTACTTGTAGCCCTGGGCTCCATCTGGGAGGAAGGGCGGGATATAAATTTAATAATAAATAAATAAATAATAGTAAGCACAATGGAACTTACTTCTGTGTAGACATGTATAGCATTGCACTATAAAGTTATGCACTTGACTGTTAGATCGTGGTTGCAGCGCGTGTAAGTTAGGAAGCCACCATTAGTCAAAAATTACGACTAATGTGTAGAAGTCACGTAAATTCCAACATGGGAGATAAATTCCTGAACCATATGCTCAGCTTAAAAAATATATGATGCTAAATGGTGGGCTTGAGATAGGCTTTACTGACCTTCTGAAGTATAAAATCATTCTCTTAAGCCTTTTCATACGGGCATCATTATGTTAGGTCATCATCATCTTCATCTTAGCAAGAGCTTGTTCTGTCAAACATTCAGGGTCATACCCATAGTAAACCCACTGAAATGACTAGAGAAGGCTAACTTAGATCTATTAATTCCAGTGGGTGTACTCTGAGTAGCAGTTCGTCAGCTGCAACCCTCAGCATTTCAACCATGTAATATGACATTGGGTGGATGGAATATGGGTCCTGCATGGATTCCTCCTTTTTTTTCTCTCCTTTGCCTGTCCTTTCTTTTCTTTGTTTCTGATAAGTCAACCAAGCTGTTGAAGGTCCCTGTGCAATGGAGGAACCTGACCATACTTTTGTGAGCCTCCAAAAGGTTGAAATGTGTGATGTCTCCATTGTTCCCTTTCATTTTCTTGCCATTTTCTTTTTTGGTAAAACCTAAATTATAGGTGAAAAGAATGTGCTGTGTGACCCTAATCAATGCAATGCATTGACATCTGTGTGATCTAGTTTGTTCCGACATCACACTGATGCAGTTGAATGATCTTTGCCCTTACTCTACTGGGCACTTACAATTATCCTATATATTACTTGCCATGGATATGACTTTTTATCTTGAATTACAGTTGCTCCATAAATCTGGTGTAAAAAAGGTCAAGGGACACATTTTGACACGTTATTTTCCCTACATTATCCTTTACAGCTGACTCAGGATGTGTAGATGTTCTTACTCTATCTATATGCTGATAATGAACTACATTTTAAAACACTGGCCACATTCCAGATTTCCCCACCACCACTGATGCTGTATTCTAGAATCTTAAAAGGAATTTAACAGAAAAACAAAACCCATGCTACAATTAATGATAACAGTAATTTTTCAGCGTATATGTCAAATTTAATTTAATTATCTTTTCAGAATTCTTTCTAAATATATTGTAATGCACCAATATAAAGTCCCAAGGCACAGCAGATTTAAGACAGATTTAATGGTACATGCTGGGTACATCATCTCTATGCTGGGTGCCACACATCTCCTCTTATAAATCCATGTACATTAAATTAAGATTTAGAAAACCACTGAGAAAAATATATAAAATATATTCAATTGTACCTAAATCTCTGAGTAAGCAGCTTAAAAGCCAGACACTCTGTATGCTAAAATAAGTAATGAAGCAACTAAGAAGGAACCCAATACTTCTGGGCTAAAAGTCTAACCAGAATACTAGCCTATATTTATCAGATCACAGATCATTTAAGTAGCTGACTATACAACCTTGATTACCCTGGAATTGACTACACGTTACTGTAGATTCTTAGAATGTTACTGACCAACTTAAATTGTCTGAATAAACATTTGAAGAAAATAACTTTAATAAACTAATGTTTTGTAGTGATTTTATATCTAAATTTGGATTTTTTAATTTGCATTATATTTTGCACTGTATTGCTATTGTTCAAATAAATCTTAAAGGGGGACAAAAAAAGGGGGAGGGGGGAGTCTGATCTTCGCCAGTGACTGCAACACATAGTTCTCAGGATTTCTATGGGCATCCCTGGGTTGGAGAAAATTAATGCCAAATAGAGTACATGGTGGCAGAGGCTTTCCACCATCATCTACAAAAGGACCCATGGTATCTGAATAATGTGAACTGGCAGCCAAAGTATAGACTGTTTCCTCTAGTATCATAGAGTTGGAATGTACCTCAAAGGTCATCTAGTCTAAATTGCTTCCTAATATTTTTTGTCTGTAATTTGAGCCTATTGGCTCAGGTCTTACCCTCTGGAGCATGAGACAGCAAATTTGCTCCATAATCTATGTGACAGTCCTCCAGATATTTGAAGATGGCTATCATATTGCTTCTTAATAATCTCTTCTCCAGGCTAAACATGTTCTATGAAGCCCCTAAGTATGCCAGACATTGGATGACTTTGGAGCTTTGTCTGAAAGGGCTCCAATTCAGCAAGCTAAGCTTTGCCTATCATTTCATCACAATGCCAGAAAAAATATTGCCTGGCTAAAGTTCTGCCTGTCGTGCAGCACTTAAAAGCAGAGAGGAAATGCCAAAAGAAGTGTTGGCAACCCATTTCAGCCTCACCTATTGCGTGTAATAAGACTATTAGATTCTTATGAAGGTACCTGCTAAGGACTGCATAAGCTAAGGATCATAACATTATTTCCAAGTAATATCAACTGAGGTGTTTTAATGGAATTATGGAATAACTATTATTGTAAGAATACTGAAATTAATGAAATAAAAATATTGTACTTTAGAAATGAGTATATGCTGTCTACATATCAGCTGCAAAAATATTGTTCTGTATATGAACAAGAAGGAACAGGTTATATTTTACAAGTTAACCTTTTTTTACTTGAATTATAAACATGAAATGTCTCATATTTCCTAATTACTATTCCCTACTTTAAACATTGCTGTACTTCAAAATTATACATTATTCTATTTAATTTTCTAGAACTGACCCAAAATAATCCACATTTGGGAAAAATGCCAATTAGTACTTATAATCATTTGTATACTACATATATAATGAACAGGTTCTTGCTTGAATATTTATCAGAAGCCATTAATAAAGAAGGCTTAGGAGATATTTCCTTCTTGCTTGAGCTTGTTCTTAGAATTCTTTAACAGCAAACAACTACTGTAGCAGTGACAGTAATAGCACTACTGTAGTATTCTTGAAGTACCATGGACATTTATGTCAAGGCACATAGATGTGTAGTGGGATGGAATTAGGACTGAATATCTGACTTTCAGAGCCATCTGCAAACTGGAAATGCATTGTTAAAAGGAAAATATGAAAATTAGTGATAGTGCTGAATGTCAGACTGAGCTTGAGAGGATTTGAATGGGTGGGCTAATAGGTCTATTATCCAAACCCCTTCTGAATCAAGCCCCAAACAATCTGTGGATAACTATTTACAATATAAGCAATGGGTGGAATCCTCATCATCAGTTTATTACAGGCAACCAAATACAGGTTTTAGTGAGATAAAATACTAATATACAGAGGCGGTATCTAAAAACTTTAACAGTGGTATCTAAAACTGTAACTAAAATTATAAAATTATAACATTATAGCAACATTTAAAAGTAAAACTCAGATCTAATGTAGTCACTCTGTAAGTAGAAAGAGTTCTGTTTATGAAACAATTACATTGGATCCTACCTATTGATAACACAAGATTTCAGCCAATATTCCATTCCACAGTACAGTAGGGCCCCACTCATACAGTGGGTTACGTTCCAGACCCCCGCTGTAAAGTGAAAACCGCTGTAAAGCAGATCCCATTGACTTACATTGACCAAAATGGCGCCCAGCGGCAAAAAAATGCCATAAAAGCAGAACAAGTGCTGTAAAGCGGGGCCTTTCTACAATTCACAACCGCTGTATTAGCAGAACGCTGTACAGTGAAGCACTGTAAAGCGGGGCCCTACTGTATAGATCAAAACTTCTCAAGAAAGCGATCAAAGCATTTCTTTTTAACCCTATCTCTTGCTATATATCATGGGTTGTATCCAATGGTGTCTGTTTGAGAGAGGAATGGATTTCTAGCTGCACAACAGAACTTCTCCTTCCTCTCCTCCCCCTTTGTGCACCCCAAATCAGTTCTGCAATATTGGATAAAACCCCAGATTATTTCTCCAGTACGTCTCCTTCCAAAATGGTTTTATTTAAAAGGATATCTTGTTTCAAGCAGATGGCCCTTTAGCATAAAGAAAATCAGTGTTTGGGGAGATCTCCAGGACAGGAGCCTGGGTCCAAAGATCTGAGGCACTCTCTGAAATGGGGATGGGGAACCTGTGGCCTTCCATATGTCATTGGGCTCCAGTTGCCATCAGCCCCAGCCAACATGGTCAATGGTCAGGGATGATGGGAGCTGTAGTCCACAACATCCAGAGGGCCATTGGTTTCTCATTCCTCCCCCTGAAAAATCAGGAAATGGAAGAATAGTTGGCCTCTTTATAGGAGGAAAAAATGAACGTGAGGCAAACAGAATGAACCTTGCTTCATCTTAAAACAATATCTTAAAGCATATATTGAAAATATGGAACATTATTGAAAAACTCTTGAGCTGAAATCAATAATGCAATGCATTTCAGAGCCAGGCTCGATGAGCTGCAGAACATGCAATTAGCAATTGTTTGAATGGCTTTTCAAAAGTAAATAGAAAGTTCTGGGGGCAGGGGTTGATCTTGGCTTGCAACATTTGAAGCTTTAATCCTTTTGCTCCCTGCTCTAAACTGTTCTAGATCAGGCCTTCCATGCCTGCTATATGCATTGGAAGGAATGCTGCCATTTGTACCACACAAGGTTTTTGTCTAATAACAGACATGTGTCCCAATCTATGTTAGGATGGAAGCAGGAAGGAAGAGATTAAACATGCCCATTCCTTTGTTCCAGGGTCACAATCCAGATCACCCTGCACCTGTTGTTCACTTTTTAAAAATTGCATGATTGCTAATAGTGTGAATGGCTTTTCATCTTATTCAGCACTCGGTTCCCCTCCTGTCCAGTTCTGCAATAGGTTTTTGAAAGAACTCTCTCTAAAATCATTTCTTGAAGGAAAAGCTTTCAAAATTGCCCACAAAGTCTAGTAAAAAAAGTACCCTCCCAAACTTCAAAAATTGCAAATGTATGCAAGATGTCCAGAAATAAAGACCTGTCTTGCATCTGGGTCAAGGACTCGGAAGTGGAAAGAGTGTGCCAGGATAAGATCCTGAGGTGTGTTGCTTCTGCTTCAGTGCGTGGCACAAAGTTAAGGCATCGAGTCATAATCAGCTGAATTTCACATACCCTAAATTAGCTGTTATTCTTCAGGCCTTACATTACATGAGGTCTATGAATAGCTACAGAAGAAATAGACTTCTGTGGAGGTGAAGAGAGGGGAGAAGGTTCCGGCGGTGCAGGGGGTAGGAATGGGCAATCTGCCAATTTCCATTTTTCTCCATTTCTTATTTTCCCAATCTTAAGTTTGCTTTGCCCCACTGTTCTCCCCCTCAAAAATTGTATCCATTTTCATGCATATTTCTCCTAATATATGTATTTTTGCACATAATGTTAGCTTTTTTCGCAAGCAATTTCCCCCTAACAGAATGCATTTTTGTCCATTATCCTCACTAACACACCCATTCTTGTAGGCATTCTTAACGACTGCTGTTAATGAACTCCCCTCTGGGTCTCGTACATTGTCTGAGATAAACAAAACATCTACATTCAATTCCAAAACAATAGAACTAGAAATAGAAAGATGATGACGATGATAATGAAATGTGCTAGAAGTCTTGCCCTTTATCTCCCAAAGAATATGCATTAAAAGAAAGGGAATAAGAATGTAGAAAACTGGTCAGAAGCCCTTTTTGTCTGCCCTTCTCCTCTTTCCTTCTGCTGAGAAGTCAGTGTCGGAGATGCACTCTCTACTAAGGAGCATTGTGTAATATACATACTGGGATTTTCAAAACTATGATGAGAGTAATTATAGCATTTAACCTGGAGTCTGAACTATTATAGTCTATCTCACCATAATTTCAAATCAAAGCTATTATTATATTAAGCAGCAGGGACGCTTTAATAAATTCATGCAATCAACACGCACCATGTAAGAAAAGACAGGTCATGAACATCAATTGAAGTGAGGCACAAAATAGAAAGAAGCTATAGCCTTGGTGGTGCGTTTAAAAAATAACACAAATCTCAGTAAAGAATAGAGAGACAAAAGCTAAATGGTAGTGAATTCAAAATGTGCAGCATTCAGTGACACAAATTATTGTGGCATTAAATCAGCAAGCAGTACTTCTTATGAGCGACATATTTTAGCTCTTTGGCAAAAAAAAGCCTAAACAAAAACAATGCAAAGATTGCTTTGCCGACTATTCCCACCTTCTAAATATTTATGATGCAGTAATTTGACACACAGGAATTAATAAAGAATATCAGCTGAGATTGCAAAATAAATCAGCAAATGGGAAAACATAGATAGCTGTGGAAGACAAAGTTCAATGTGGAAATAAATCTGAAAGGAGCCTCCAAAGCTACCATCATAAAAACTACTACATTAACTTCAATGTATTTTTTCTCTCTAGGAGATCTGCTGAAGAGGAATTGCTGAAATGCTATCCTATTGTACTTAAAAAAATTACTATATCTCATGCTGATGGAAGCAGAAATATTCTATGCATCTTAAGTTATCTCTGAGGATCACAAATCCAGGCATGACTGGATTTTCATCAGTCCATTCCTTTAGTGCTCTGTGCTTCATTCAACCCTGAGTTTCACTCCTCCTGAATTCTAAAAGTAATTCTCAAACTGCAGCATGCACATTACACCACAGCTTTCCGTTCATTTCCACCCACTCTCTGCAGAAGCACATTGATAGAACACTGTAAAAAGATGAGATTGTATATAGCAGTGACTTCTGTGCA
Source organism: Rhineura floridana (assembly GCF_030035675.1). Classification (NCBI taxonomy): domain Eukaryota; kingdom Metazoa; phylum Chordata; class Lepidosauria; order Squamata; family Rhineuridae; genus Rhineura; species Rhineura floridana. The sequence continues at coordinate 67,396,735 of NC_084484.1, read as the reverse complement.
GTGTTTTACTTATGTGTCCAATGTGCATATAAACTTCGTTTGTAAAAAAAACACAAGAACAAAAAAGATGGGGCATTATTGCAATCCTTTTTACAATCAAATCAAGGTTTGCTTTTTGTCATGCTCTATCAGTGTACACACGGACCAGACAGTTGTTCCCAAATATGCTGAGTTTTCCATCTAACTGTTCTGAATTTAGTACATTGTCCCCCTCTGTTACACATCAATCATAGGGTTGTGTTTTCTCCATGCTGACAATTAGCATTATTTTTATGGCTGGCTAAGCTTGGCACCAATACTCACATTCACAGTCAGTTGTGAAAGCTGCTCTTAGAGGCAAGGGTCAGGGTGGGATGTCAAAAGTGAAGACTCTCTAGAGCCTAGTCCATAGCTCCCAAGAAGCTGGGCGTCTTTCATATCAGGTTACAGAAAAGAGTCATCTCTCTGTGTGGAAGCAATGAGGAAGGCTCCCTCCCTCCCTGTGGGTTCCCGCACCCATCTCTCACTGGATGTGAAAAGTTACCGAGGTTTTCTTCAGATGTGATTCTCCTGGGGAAGCTATCCCCTTTTTGTGACTGGTCCTGTCAGAAGTTTGGTGCTTGTGGTGTGTTAATCCTTATCCTGGCTGCTGCCTGGGCTTCTGGAGGGTGCAACTGTGGTGAAAGGAAGGTTTGAGAGGCCATCTTTGTTGTTGCCTCCCATACTCCTGCCTCCTCCACTCCGTCCATACCCACTTGTGCAGCCCAAGCATCCTTTAAGTGGCCTAATTCCTTCTGTTGAGCATCTACGCTCTGCTATCCACTTCTTCAACCAATACTATGGAATTCACTTTCACATGAAGTGGTGGTGGCCACCAACTTAGATGAGTTTAAAATAGGATTAGATAAATTCATGGAGGATAAGGCTATCATGGTAGCAGATTGCATGGTGGGACGGTGGTGCTCTCTTGACAGCTGAGTTGCTGCACTTACCAGAAAGGAAATGAGGAGGGGTAAAGTGGTGGGGAAGCCAGTGCAATGCAAACACACTGACAGGAGCACTGGATTGGCTCCACCAGTGCATTTGCTCCACAATGACCTCCTTACTGTCTCACCCACCCCTCTCTCCTTCCTGGGAAGCAGTAGGTCAGCTGTTGGGAGGTCAGAAAAGTGCCATTGCCCCACTATACTGTCTACTGCTGGGCTATCAATTAATACTAGTCATGATAGCTGTGTATTATTTCCACAATCAGAGGCAACATAGCTTTGGATGCTAGTTACAAGGGAACAACAAGATAGTGCTGTCACACTCATGTCCTGCCTGTGGGATTCCCACTGCCATCTGACTGGCCACTGTGAGAAAAAGTATGCTGAACTCAACCGGCCTTTGGTCTGATCCAACAGGGCTCTTCGTTTGAACTTCTTATGTTCTCCCATGCCACCTCTGTTTTCAGTGGGAAAATAGATCTTTTCTTTATTGTCTGTGAGAGTCCATGCCTGAATCTCACACTTGATCCTTATGAAGCAGAGTATTTATTTCATTTCATTTTATTAGATTTATATCCTGCCCTTCCTCCCAGTAGGAGCCCAGGGTGGCATGGAATTCACTGTGTTTCCCTAGCGAGCTTCCATCCCACCTTGCTTATCATGCCGTGTTCACTACAAAAATGTCAATTTTATCTCTAGTTCAGGAGAAATGACTGCCAACACAGTTTCCTGTGCTAGTGACCTTCTTAACGAAAACTACACATTTTAGATTCTCTTTTTTAGAGCTTCAGGTGCTTAGAGGATATAATTTTTGCAACAAAATTGAGGGAGTCAAAATGCGTTCCCCAAGAATTAATTAAACTTTGGAGGAGCAAATTTCTATTTGGTGTGTGCTGTTGCCCACGATACCTGAGATCTTTCTCTCCTTTTTCTTCCTCCCTTTCTTTAACACCCCCTCCAAAAAGCCCTTGATGCCAGCTATGTCCCTGAACAGAGTACAGAAACCATGCCACATCATGAACATGCACTCTCTCCCCAAATTTGCTGATTATGGTTGACATTCTCTCTCTCTCTCTCTTTGGGGTGGGGAGGAGACAAATGATCCTGGAGAAATGTTGGTGAGGATATTTGGCCCAGCACTACAATATAATCATAGAAAGAAGTTGTCCTGTCCTCATTGCCACTGTCAAGCTTGTTTAGCCACCATTTCACCCAACAAGTCTACATACAGATGGATGCTGTACTTGCAATTATTAACTATGAAATTTCCAGTGAGTGTAGGGAGGTATTAATAACATAGTGATGGTGAAACTAGCTATCAAGAAATAAGAGCTGTAGGTGTCTCTGAAGCCCCTGTTTTCTGTTCAACTGCCTCAACATGTGGTTCTACAGAGTACTATTCATGTGATAAAAATTACCACTCAATCTTGGTAGAAGAGATTAGATACTTTCTGTTGAGAGGTTGTTATCAGAAAAGCTATATTTAAGTAACCTAATACAAACCCAATAATATTATCTAGTACTTTAAATTGAACTAAGCATATTCTAATTTCTTTTCCCTAGAGCTTCATTCTTCAAATTAAATGTAAGAGTTCCTATTTGCATTTTCAAACTGGGACATATTCCTGCATTATTACATTATGTGCATAAGTAAATCATAAAGTGGGGATTTCATAATGATACTAGGTAGATGTTTCTATATGGGGGAATCAATTAGAAAAGAGAAACATGCTGTGCATTGTAACTTTGCATGGAAATTGCTATTTAACCGATCTCTTCAAGTATAAACTGATGTGGAGCTAACAAACTAGCTTGGGAGGGATATGGGAGGATATGAGCCTGCATGTCAAAGGGGTGGGATTGGCCCATGGTGCTAACAACTCCTGCCTTGCAGTCCTCCACACACCTTCACAAGCATAAGTAAATGTGTAGTGAGTGTAGCCTGTCTCTTGAAGAGACACCCCTGGTTGGTAACAGAACCTCTCCTCCTTGGGGGAAGTTCCCTCAGTAGCTCAGAGGAAGCTAGTTGGGACATTAGTCTTACCAATGTAGTAAGTCCTAGCTGCTATTTAGAGTTATTGATCAGTTGTTCACAAATAAATACAGCTGCTTGTTTTCTTGACTCCTGCTCCTTTCTGGTATTAGGGCAGATGTGTTGCAAGGGTTTCTTTCTAAACCCATGGGATACTATAACATGTACCCATAAGAAGGGGATATGGCTTGCTTGAGATATAAGAGATTTGCTTGCAAGCCTCATTCTTCATTGGACAGGACTGTCATTTCTTGCAGGGGAAAAAGGGATTCGTGGTTTCCTATGACTCCTAAGTAGGGATGGAAAGATCTGTCAATATGTTCTTACAGTTTATTTTCCAAACTCACATTCGGTTCTCCACAATTGTACATCAATCTGCAATTTTTTTTGTTTAAAAACTCCTCATGAAAATTCTTAAGCCTTTTAGTACAGATTTCTCCTAACAAACACAGTTTTGTATGCAGTTTTGACTAATGTGCAAATTCTGGAAGCAATTTCTCCTAATATAATACGGTTTGTATGTTACTTTCACTAAGATGTTCATTCCAAAATGTTAAATTGAAAATACCACCATGCCATTCTGCTGCTTCCCATAAGCTCATTTCAAAACAAAATCTTACAAAACTTATAGTCCTGAACTCAGAAGTGTTTGCTTAACAACTCTCCATGTTTTCATGGTGATACACAAAACTCTCAGAGGGAATCGAGAGTTCAAAGTGTAAAACAAGAGAAAAAATGTCCAGACCCTAATCATTTGAAATGTGGTGTTGGAGGAGAGCTTTGCAGATACCATGGACCACAAAAAAGACAAATAATTGGGTGTTAGAACAAATTAAACCAGAGCGATCATTAGAAGCTAAAATGATGAAAATGAGGTTATCATACGTTGGACACATAATGAGAAGACATGATTCATTAGAAAAGACAATAAAGCTGGGAAAAACAGAAGGGAGTAGAAAAAGAAGACCAAACAAGAGATGGATTGATTCCATAAAGGAAGCCACAGACCTGAATTTACAAGATTTGAACAGGGTGGTTTATAACAGATGCTACTGGAGCTTGCTGATTATGGCTTGCCATAAGTCATAATTGACTTGAAGGCACATAACAACAACAAACTCTCATAATTTGTTCAAATTAATTAAAAATTAGCCATGTTCACTGAGTACTTGTAATCCTATTAGTGACCTTGCTCCATATTCTAATCTTCCTCCCCTCCCCCTTCCTCTCTCCCCTTTCCTCCCCTTCTCACCATCTTCCCCTTCCCTGCCCCTCCCCCAGGTCAGTTTCACCTATCCTAAGCATGATTGTACAGGAGTAAATCCTACTGAATTCAAAAAGCATTCAAATGATCAAATCTGCTCTCCCTCCTCCTCCTATCCCCTCCCTCTTGCCCCTTCCCTCACCCTTCCTTCGCCCCTCCCACTGCTCCCCTCCTCCTTCCCTTTCCTCTCCCCTTCTCCTCCTCCCCCATGGTCAGTTTTACCTATCTTAAACATGATTGCATGGGAGTGAATCCCCTGAACTCAATAAGCATGCAAATAATAAGATTTGCCTTTCCCCTCCCCCTCTCCTTCCCCCTTTTTCCTTCCTCTCCCCTTCTCCCCTCCCCTCTCATCTCCCTTCCTCCTCCCTTCTTCCTCCCCCTTCCTTCTTCCTCCTCCCCTACCCACTCCAGCCTTCCCTCCCTCCCTCCCCCATGGTCAGTTTCACCATTCCTAAACATAATTGCAGAGGAGTAAATCCCACTGAACTCAATAAGCATGCAAATGATCAATCATTTCTCAGCAAACTTGCATAGGATCCCATTTCTGACCTCCTGGATTAAAAAGCAGAGAAACAAGACATGTGCTGTGCTGATTTTGTTTTAGCAGGGAGGAAGCAACAATGTTAAAACAGTTGATATAGTTCAGATAGTCACTGTAAATATGTTTGATTTACTTTGCAATTTTAGTGAAGTTTCCTATAGGAAATCATTTTCTTTTGTTTCTATTTCTGTGAACATGTGAAGTACAGCAACACTTTGCGTAATCTACACTAAAAAATCCAACACAGAGAAGGGGAGGGGCGAAGGGGAGGGGAAGGGAAAAGGGGGAAGGAGAGGGGGAGGGGAAAGGCAAAAATTCAAAAACGTGCATCTAAATCTAAATCATAAATAATCTTGGTCAGGCCAAGTTTTTTTTCCCTACAGCTAGATTCATTGCTTAAGTAGCAACATACTGTAATCACCCTGATTTTATATCAAACTGCAGTTTCAGATTCAACTGTTAATGCACTCAAAATAGAAACAGAACATAACCTCCAGTTTGAAACACAAAGGCTGTCTTCACCATCGTATGACTTTGACCAATAAGAAGGCTTTGAAATTAATAAAAAACAAATTTGACACTGATTTGTAGGGTGAATAATGAGAGAAATATAATTTTCTAGATTAGATTCTCTGTAGAAACAGTAGTAACAATGGAAAGAAGCAAAGTCAAAAGAACACCAACAAATATACAAAAAATGTAATTCTCCTTTGCAGATGGCAGGTGTTGCCACCACTCCCCATATGCTCAGAGGCACGTTACCAAATTCTTCCAAGCTACAGAGGAAGTGGATTGGACTGTGAAAGGCCAACCCAAATTGTGTTTGCATTTTTACATATTTGTAGGGCAGTACAATATCTCAGAGAGAAGGTCAGTTCTCCTGCTTCCCTGGTGCATTCACTATAGCCGCCCAATTTCCCTGCTTTTTAAAGTTTCTTAGAAATAACTGTTGGCTATAGGTATGTTCTGAAACCGCAAGGGTTTTTTTTTGTCTATTAGTGAATTTCTTCAAGAAAGAGAAGTTTTTCTTTGAGTATTAACTAGGAAATCTTGGAAAAAGCAAACAAATTGCAAGCCATGCCAAGAGGAATTCTCCATCCCTAATTTGAACTAACCAGGCAGTTATTTGGCAGCAGGCTTCTAGTATATATGTTGGTATTTACAAGCATTCCTCTAGACTAGGTGACCGGGTTGACTTGCACAATTTATTCTATGGGTAGAATTTTTTTTAATAGACCTTTGCTGAAATGCAAAAAAAGTAGAAAGCTTTTACTTTAATGATCTTCTTATCTAAGTGAGGTCTGTGTGTGTGCGTGTGCGCTCGCGTGCGTGTGTGAAAATCCCTATGATTAAATGTGATTGTTTTTAAAGAGCTAATCAATTTTAAAAATGTGCCCCATTGGAAGGAAAGTGCTTACAATAGACACAATTTTATTTTGGAAGTGAGTCCCACTGAGTTTAATAGAGCTTGCTTCCTAGTTATGCTCAAGATTGCAGCTTTGTAAGTTTGCATAATGCAGTTTATGGACATATTTTAGTTTAGCACAGGATCTGAGTTCTTTTGGTGTGCACTTTGAGGTATTTTCAGAGCAGCATGGTCCCTACCCTTTACAGTTATAGCAGAAAATTACACACTACTCTTCTCTATTAAAAATGTTTCCAGGGAGCTACTGAAGAAAACAACATTCTTCATTCTTCTTAGTTTAGCTATTTCACTTCTCTTGCCAAAGAAGATGAGAATGGAGCATGACGTGCAGGAGACATGCTTTGTGTGTTCTGTATTATCTGCGACTTCATCTCTGCTGCTGAAATACATTTGAAGGAATTGCTACCTGATGATCCCTTGTTTAGACTTCTGAGGTGGAGATTTACCAAAATACTATGCACATAGTAATCCTTTGCATGTTCACTTGGAAGTAAATCTCACTATGTTCAATGGAGCTTACTCTCTAGCAAGTGTGTTTAGGCCTGCAGTCCATTATTATTATTAGGTTGTATCCAAAGAAGTTCTGCATCTAGGTTCCATTGGCACAAGAATTTCTGCTTGCACAACAGAATGTTTTCCCCCATCCTATAAATCTGTTCTAGAGGTTCTCCCAACCTTCTGGAGCAGATATGGGAAGGGCATGGGATACATGCAAAAGGAGGAGAAGGGGGAAAGTTCTGTTGCCCCTTGCACTGATGAGAATATCACCCATTATTATTTATGTTACTTAATTTATTTTTCTTAATAATTGATTTCCATAAGCCATCCTAAAATGATTTACAATATAATAAAAACATGAAAAACAGTTACATGCATAAAAACAGCTTAAACAGTTGCATATAAAAAGCATTTTTAATACATTTGTGTGTGTGTCTCTGCATTAAGGGGAATGTAAGATGAGTGGTTAATGTGCATAATAACCAGCCATTGTGCACTTTCACCAGGCCTCATGAAGGATATTCACATAATCCTTCCATGAATAGGGAATTTCGCACATTTCCTGGTCAATAGACACAATCTCCAACAGATTATGTACATTTTCTGACCATTTTGCATATTACCCAACAGGCCTTGAGAACGTACATATCATAGCCAAATTTTGTACACTCTCCAGCCAATATGCATAGTCCCCAACAGGCCTTGGGGAATGTGCATATATCAACAATTTTGTACATCCTCTGATCATTATGCATAATCTCAAACAGGCCTTTGGGGAATGTACATTACAGCCAAGATATGCACATGTCTTCTCCTTGGTGCTGTGCCTCATAACTTTATTGATCATTAGTGAACATAGTGGTAGTATATATGTTGACAGCCGTTGATGTAGTTCAAATTCATAATTTACATATTTCAGTTTTCCTTAAATTGTCTCCAGTTTTCATAAAATTTCATTTCCTTCTGACCTCACACTTTCCCCCCTACACCAATGTGTCTATAAACCTGCCAATGCAGGATAATATTCCATGCATAGGAACATAAGAGCCCTGCTAGATCAGACCAAAGGTCCATCTATTTTCACAGTGGCCAATCAGATGCCCATGGGAAACCCACAAACAACATGAACGCAATAACATTCTTCCCATTTGTGATTCCCATCAGCTGGTATTTAGAGTTAATATAGTTATCATTATTAGTAGGAATTGATGAATTCTCCACCGGTTTGTATAATTTCCTTTTAAAGCTGTCCAAGATGGTAGCCGTCACTACATTATGTTAGTCCATTGTTCAGCTATGTAGTATGCATCTTTGTCAGTTGAGGCTTGGTGACCAGGAGTGCCTTTTACCAGCTATGGCTAGTGTGCCAACTACAGCCATTCTTGGACAGGGATAGCTTGGCTGCAGTGATTTATGCATTGGTAACCTCAAGGCTTTATTACTGCAATGCATTCTGTGTGGGGCTCCTCTTGCACTTGGTCCAGAAGCTCCAGCTGATACAAAATGTTACAGCCTAAACTATTCATGGGGACGGACTACTGCCAGCACATAAATAAAATAAGAAGCACCTAGCCTTAATCTTCCAACATTCAGATTCACTGGATGGCCCTGGGTTCTAATATTAGGAGACAGGGAGACAAACTTCACTCCATCCATTTTCTCCACACCATTCATAGTCTTCTACACCTCTATCCTGTCACCTCTTACATTTTTTTTTCTACACTAAACCCCCCAAATATTCCAACTTTTCTTCCCTGGGGAATTGCTCCAGCCCCTTCATAAGTTTGGTTGCCCTTTTCCAGCTCTACAGTATCCTTTCCAAGGTGCACTGACCAGAACTGTGGAGTATTCCAACTGTGATCACACAACAGGTTTGTTTAAAGGCAGTAGGATATTGGCCGTTGTATTTCCAGCCCCTTTCCTAATGATTCCTAACATGGAATTTGCCTTTTTCACAGCTGCCTCACACTGGACCATTGCTTCATTGAACTATGCACTATGACCCTAAGGTCTCCTTCCTGATCAGTCACAGTCAGTTCAGACCCCACAGGTTCCCCACCCATCATATGTTGAATTGTATTTGCTGTGGGCCACTTTGGGAAGCATGACTGGAATAGTCTAGTTATAAGACTTTCCTCTTCTCCTAGGCATTTTAGCATATGTTTTTAAACTGCTTTTAAAAGATATGTTTTTAAATTTGTATATGTTTTTAATGTTTTTAATTGTTGTAAACCGCCCAGAGAGCTTTGGCTATGGGGCGGTATACAAATGCAACAAATTAGTAAATAAATAAGTAGTTCCCATTTCTTCTGTGACTCCATACTGATTATATATGGGATAAGTGGTGTGCACCTCCCATTTACATGGATCAAATTGAAATCACCTAACTGTCCTTGGACATGGGCATGCCTAGATTGTACATAGGATGATTCACATGTCCCAGCCCATCTACAGATACAAGTGGAGTGATCTGTCTGCACCTTCTGCAACTGTGATTTTTTTCCAGGCTTCCTTAGTGGTGGACGTCATTGTTGTATACCTACATCCTGTATTTGTGCATGAACATTTTCCATGCAATTATGTGGAATTCATATATTGCATTTGCCATGCAAACGCAACTCCTGCTAGAGCACAGCACCTTATTTTGGAAAATCCCTGCTCAGAGAAGTATGTATGGCAACCTCATGACAGTATTTTAAGATCATGCACACACACACATGCATGCACACACACATATGTAGGCATGTAGGTATTTATTAAAGTTATATCCTGATCTTCTTCCCAAAGGTTTAAAATGATAACTTAGAACTGCCTGGTTATCCAAGAACCTTCCTTCCATTCTTATTTGATTTCTGTTAGCATTTACCTCTTTTCTGCAGATGCAACCGAAGCAGTGTACAGATACCCAAAAGCAACCATATTAAAAAGTAGGTCTAAAAGGATAAATAAATTTATTTTATTTATTTATTTTATTTAATTGCACTTTTAAACCGCCCTATAGCAACAAGCTCTCAGGGCGGTGTATAACAAGATAAAACCACATTTAAAATACGAACAAGTGTGGATTACAGTATACAATTATAAAAACATATTTAAAAACAAAGTTAGAATACAAATTAAAATAAAAATTACAATTACAGTTTAAGTTTAAAATTAAAATTAAGCTTAAAATGCCTGGGCAAAGAGGTAGGTTTTTACCTGGTGCCGAAAGGATAACAAAGAAGGCGCCAGGCGTATCTCATCTGGGAGGGCATTCCATAATTCGGGGGCCACCACTGAAAAGGCCCTAGATCTAGTTGCTGTTCTCCGGGCCTCCCTATGAGTTGGGACCCGGAGAAGGGCCTTAGACGTCGAGCGCAGTGAACGGGTAGGTACATAGCGAGAGAGGCGTTCCATCAGATATTGCGGTCCAATGCCATTAAGGGCTTTATAGGTAAGAACCAACACTTTGAATCTGGCCCAGAAACATATTGGTAGCCAGTGCAGTTGGGCCAGAATAGGTGTTATATGGTCAAATTTCTTCGTCCAAGTAAGAACTCTGGCCGCAGCATTCTGCACTAGCTGAAGTTTCCGAATTGTCTTCAAAGGTAACCCTACGTAGAGTGCATTACAGTAATCCAATCTAGAGGTTACCAGAGCGTGAATAACTGAGGCGAGGTTCTCCCTGTCCAGATAGGGTCGTAGTTGGGCTACCAGCCGAAGCTGGTAGAACGCATTCCGTGCCACAAAGGCTACCTGGGCCTCAAGTGACAGGAGCGGATCTAATAAGACCCCCAAACTACGGACCTGCTCCTTTAGGGGGAGTGTAACCCCATCCAGGGCAGGTCTGACATCAACCATCTGGGCAGAGAGCCCCCCCACCAACAGCATCTCAGTCTTGTCAGGATTGAATTTCAGTTTATTAGCTCTCATCCAGTCCATTATCGTGGCCAGGCAGCGGTTCAGTACATTGACAGCCTCACCTGAAGAAGATGAGAAGGAGAAATAGAGCTGCGTATCATCAGCATATTGCTGAAAACGCACTCCAAAACTCCTGATGACCTCACCCAGCGGCTTCATATAGATATTAAAGAGCATGGGGGACAGAACTGAACCCTGCGGGACCCCATATTGGAGTACCCAGGGACTCGAGTAATGCTCCCCAAGCATCACCTTCTGGAGACGATTCCCAAGATAGGAGCGCAGCCACTGCCAAGCAGTGCCTCCAACTCCTAAATCCGTGAGTCGCCCCAGAAGGATACCATGGTCGATGGTATCAAAAGCCGCCGAGAGATCAAGGAGAACCAACAGAGTTACACTCCCTCTGTCTTTCTCCCGACAGAGGTCATCATACAGGGCGACCAAGGCCGTTTCTGTACCAAACCCCGGCCGAAAGCCCGATTGAAATGTTTCCAGATAATCAGTTTCATCCAAGAGACCCTGGAGTTGGTGAGCGACCACGCACTCTAGAACCTTGCCCAGAAATGGAACATTTGCTACCGGTCTATAGTTGTTGAAATTATCGGGGTCCAAGGAGGGCTTTTTTAGAAGTGGTCTCACCACCGCCTGTTTCAGGCAGAGTGGGACCACTCCCTCTCGTAAAGAGGCATTAATCACCTCCTTGGCCCAACCGGCTGTTCCATTCCTGCTAGCTTTTATTAGCCACGAGGGGCAAGGATCCAGAGCAGAAGTGGTCGCCCGCACCTGTCCAAGCACCTTGTCCACATCCTCGAGCTGTACCAACTGAAACTCATCCAATAAAACCGGACAGGACTGTGTTCTGGACACCTCATTAGGTTCAACTGCTACAATATTGGAGTCAAGGTCCAAACAAACATCTGGCAGCACTAAAACAGCACAAGCTCTTAAAACAACACAAGAATTATAGATGCCTGTCTGAATGAGGTTTTTTTTCAAAAAAAAAAAATAAGAGACTGGACTTGAACCAGAAACCAGAACTTTAGTGCCATCATTGAGAAGGCCCTTAGTGGCCTTTTGAAAATGGGCTTTCTGTCATGTCAGGCTGTTATTTTCACTGATGGTATTGTTTTGTTTTTCATATTTTGCTATCTAGTTCTGAGTATCTGGAAGACAGGCAACTCAGGAATGTTCAAAATAAAATAATAGATACGAGCAAATAAATCAAATGAAAGCAGTTTTGATCATGTGAATTAACCTCCAATAGTTAAGAGTGGTGATTAATATGAATCAGGGTTACATCTACTCTCCCCACCCTACAGCCTTTACGGTTCCATTCAAGTTCACTGTTGAATTTGCATTTTGGAGCATCTTCATTCATGATGCAGAACGATGAAAAGGGTGACAAAGTTGTTTAACAAAACTATACTTTCATTTAGAAATGAGAACTTCTTTGCAAATTGCAACCTTAGCACAACTCTTATTGTCATATTGAAGCACAACCAAACCCTTACTTGATATAACTCTTGATAGCCATCTTTATAGTGGCAACTAGCTGTGTGTATGTAGTTAAAAATACTGATAACTGTGTTAATTAAAATTTTAATTGCCTTTGTATAAATTGCCAAGGGCAGAAGAAGAAAAAAATCATATATGGAACTCTTATAGTTATTTTCCCCTTGTTTCCTTTTACTTTTTTTTTCTTTTTCAAACTTGTTTCGCTCAAGTGAAAGAGCACAAGAGCATCCCCTGCAGGAACTTTTCCAGCCATGATTCCTTTTGCTTTTTCTCAGTGGTTCATTCTTCTGTTAATTTGTATTCACTCTACATGGTGCACAGTAATTGCGTCTAGAGAATTAGAAAGGGATGGCTATTGCGGTGGTAATAGAATTACTATCGGTGTTCGAAGCTGATAAAAGGATTCTGAATTTCAGTCAAAAGATTTAAAAACACATGCTGAAATGTATATCAGGTTCTATCCCCACCCCACCCCCATGCAGCTAGCTACTAGTTATAGGTGTGGAAGACTGGGGTTTAGCACCTTTGGAGTTAAGGGCAATATTGTCCCTAAACTTTCTGGTGCCTGATGCCCCTTTTGCCATGCTACGGCCAACACTTTAGGGGTGAACATATGTAACATTAAATACATGTAAAATCTATGTGCATAAATAGTTCAGCTGTAAACTTATTTATTCCTATTTTATTTATTTATAAAAACTATTTATGTACCGCTAATTCATTAAAAAAAAATCAAAGTGGTTTGCAACAGTCATATACAAACTCACACAGTAATACTGTATAGAGTCTGTCTACCTGTATACACAATAGCTGGACTTAGGTAATCAACAAGTCTACACTCTTCCACACAGAAACTTATACACAAGCAGAGATAGCTTGTGAGTGTTCAGTGTAATGTGTGAATGAGCCTTTCTAAAAGTCTTGCTGAACTGTTCTGATGCCAGTTCCTGACTTAAACTACCTCCATGGTGCCACATAAAGCATGTTGCTTCACTTCACCACATGGCAGGGCTGGCCCTGCCAAAGAGAAACTTTACACAGCAAAATTGGTGTCTTCAGAGCATGGGTTGAATGCCTCCGAATTAAAAGTGGTTGGATATTTGACCAAGAAGGCTTCAAGAAGTCTGAGTAAGGATGACTGAATAAACTTCATTTCAAGTAAATTGAGCAAGATGTGTAGTTGTCCCATCATTGCAATTAGCAACAAATTAACAAGCCCTGAGGAGTGGGCTACACTGGAAGCAGAGGTCTTGATGAAGGGCCATGAGTTCTGTGGCACCAAAAACACAACACCTCATAAGATTTTGTTGGATACAAGATTTGAGTTATCTTTTGGTGAGTGTAACCAGCCAGTTGCAGTGCCCCCGAATCCTCTGTGAAGGTCAAAGACTCATTTTTTTCTTTGTTCTCCAATTCTGGTGCCCTGATGCTGTATGAGTCGATTTTTCGTAGTGGTTTCCTCCCAATAGTTAATTCCAATTAAAACAGGCTTAAGATATTGTATACATGCTTTTATTGTAATATTCATGTGAATTTTTAGATATATTTTATAATTGTTATATTCTTTGTTTTGTATATGATTCACTTTGGTTTCATGTTATGTATATTGTTAAGAGATTTATTGCTCAATTATGTTACTTAAAATGTGGATTATTGTTTTTCTTATTATTAGCAACTGTATTGAATGTAAAACTTATATTGATTTTTGTTCAAATGTAAACCACTTTGAGATTTTTTGAAGTATAAAGTGGTATACAAGTCAAATAAATAATAAATAAACAATATTGTATCTACTATATATTTTGGAAAGTTGTTTGACCATTCACTGTGCATTTGGACACCTCTTACGATATCATAATCAAATTTTGCTTGATGGTTCCTGAGATCAAGGAGCAGGTTTTCATCTATGTTTGGATTATTATTATTATTATTATTATTATTATTATTATATCCCACCCTTCCTCCCAGTAGAAGCCCAGGGTGGCAAAAAAAACCCCACTAAAAACACTGTAAAACATAAAAGCAGACATTAAAAAATATTAAAACACCTTTTTTAAAAAAAAGCTTTAAAAACATCTTTAAAAAACAATTCCAACACAGAAGCAGCCTGGGATAAGGTCTCTACTTAAAAGGCTTGTTGAAAGAGGAAGGTCTTCAGTAGGCGCCAAAAAGATAATAGAGATGGCTCCTGTCTAATGTTTAAGGGGAGGAAAATTCAGAGTGTTGGTGCCACAACACTAAAGGTCCGCTTCCTATGTTGTGTGGAATGGACCTCCTGATAAGATGGTACCTGCAGGAGGCCTTCACCTGCAGAGTGTAGTGATCAACGGTATATAAGGGGTAAGATGATCTGTAAGGTATCCTGGTCACAAGCTGTATAGGCCTTTGTACACCAAAACCAGAACCTTGAAGTTAGTCTGGTAGCTAATGGGCAGCTAGTGCAGTTCTTTCAGCAGTGGGGTGACATGTTGGCGATACCCTGCCCCATTGAGCAGCCGCACCACCACATTTTGCACCAGCTTCCAGACCAACCTCAAGGGCAGCCTCTCATAGAGCGCATTACATTAATCCAACCTGCAGGTTACCAGTGCATGGACAACAGTGGTCAAGCTATCCCAGTCCACAAATGGCCACAGCTGTCTTACCAGCTGAAGCTGGTAAAGGGCACTTCTAGCCATTGAGATCACCTAGGCCTCTAGCAACAAAGATAGGTCCAGGAGTACCCCCAGACTATGAACCTGCTCTTTCAGAGGGAGTACGACCTCATCCAAAGCAGGCAACTGACCTATTATCCGAACTCGGGAACCACCAACCCACAGTGCCTCCATCTTGCTAGGATTCAGAGTCAGTTTACTGGCCCACATCCAGCCCATCCAGTCCACACACCTGTCCAGGGCTTGCACAGCCATTTCCAATTCAGATATTACAGAGAAATAGAGCTGGGTATCATCAGTGTACTGCTGACACCTTGCCCCAAATCTCCTGATGACCAGTCCCAAGGGCTTCATATAGATGTTAAACAGCATCGGGGACAAGATGGTACCCTGCGGCATCCCACAGCACAACTGCCAGGGGGCTGAAAGACTGTCACCCAATGCTATTCTCTGGAAACAACCCTGGACATAGGATAGGAACTACTGTAAAGCAGTGCCTCTGATACCAATCTCGCCAAGTTGGTTCAGAAGGATACCATGATCAATGGTATCAAAGCTGCTGAGAGATCAACTAAGAATAACAGGGTTGCACTCCTCCTGTCCTTCTTCTGATAAAGGTTATCCATCAGGGCGACCAATGCCGATTCATTCCAATACCCAGGCCTGAACCAGATTGAAATGGGTCAAGATAATCTGTTTCATCCAAGAGTACTTGCAATTGCTGCGCCACAACCCTCTCAATCACCTTCCCTATAAAGGGGATATTTGCAACCAAGCGGTAGTTATCACAAACCAGAGGGTCCAGGGTGGGCTTTTTTAGGAGCGTTCAGGTCACTACTTCTTTCAGGGGGCTGGAACCACTCCCTCCTACAATGATGCATCAACCATACCCTGGATCCACTTGGTCAACCCCCCTTGCCAAGCTTTAAGAAGGACAAGGAATGAGAGGACAGGTTGCTGGCCACATCATCACAAGCACCTTCTCCACATCATCAGGCTGCGTCAGCTGAAACCGATCCCAAGAAGTTGCAGCAGACGTTGCACTGGACACCTCACTGGGGACTATACTAGATGTGGACAGAGCATCAAGATTGCTAAGGTGCCTCCAATACCCATCTCACCAGGTCGGCCCAGAAGGATGCCATGGTCAATGGTAGCAAAAGCTGCTGAGAGATCAAGTAAGAATAACAGGGTTGCACTCAGCCTGTCCTTCTCCCGAGGCGAGCAACTTTACCCTTAAAGTGCCTTGCAAACAATTCACAATGGGCCTCCGAAGGGTCTAAAACTCCATTTCCTGGAGCTGATGTCAACAGACCCCTAACAATATGGAAAAGCTCCACTAGACGGCTACCTGAGGATGCAATGGTGGCAGAGAAGTGGGTCTTCGCCATCCTCACTGCCAAACAGTAGGCACGGTTATGAAATTTTACTCGTGCCCGATCAGTGTCAAAGCATGTCTTTTGTCACTTGCACTCAGCTGTTGTCTAGCCTGTTTCATTGCCCTTAGATCACTGGTATACCAAAGTGCAAACTGGTCTCCACAATACCAGAGAGGGCACTCAGGGGCAACTGTGCCAGGAGCCAAACATGCCTCATCATTCCACAGCATGACAATGGTTTAAACAGGTCCATCTGCTCTATCTATTGGGAACTCCCCCAAGGCATTCAGGAACCCAGTGGATTCCATTAGTCTTCATGGTGGCAGACCATCTTAATCTGTCCACCATCCTCGTAGGGGAGGATCAGAACTGTACATCTAAACTTCACCAGGAATTGGTCTGACCATGACAATGGGGTGACATCCACCCCCACCATCTCCAGACCATCCCTTCCTCCAATTGGAGGAAAAACCAAGTTGAGGGTGTGCCCTGCGCTATGCATCGGGCCGGTAACAACTTCAGACAGCCCCATGGTCATCATGGAGGCCATGAAGTCTTGAGCCGGAGCACTAGAGGCAGGCTCAGCATGGACATTGAAATCACCGAGGACTATCATTCTCGGCTCCTCCAACACCACAGCGGAGACAATTGGATACAATTGCATGCCATTTTGAATCAAGATGGTGGAGTGAATCTTTCAAAACTTCACTTATTTAACTACTGATCTAAATACTGCACTGATCATTTTGGTTTATTAGAACGCCTGGGCAATGCTAGGTAGGAGGCTGCTAGTGGGAAATAATAAAAGGAACACATTTTAATAAGCATGAATAAAGATGTCACGTTAAATAACATTTTGAAATTCTACAAATCATAGCTTGTATTCCTTGAAGGTGCTGTTAGATTATTCAAAATGATAAAATGTTCAGCTCCAAAGGGCTAGAGCAGTAGTTCTCATTCAGTAAGAAGGTCCCTGTAGCAGGTCTCTTCAGCTTATCTTATTAACTCCATAGTATTCCTAAAAATGCATGCAACTTTTTATTGCTGTTGTTTGCTTGCTAAACCTGTGACTAGGTTAATACCCATTTTGTCACTGCAAAAGACAGATATCTAGGCAAACTGCAAGAAGACTGAATCTGTAAGTATTGGCAGGTTGTAGTCCCTTGTGGAATGGGGACTGTTCTCAACAAGGTAAGTGGGTGATTCTATCCAGCTGGAAGCAGTGGTGAAGCAGCTCAGAAAACACTTGAAAAGCCTGTGCTAGCTGCCTGGTGAGAAGATAATGAAGGAGCTGTGGGGAGGGTGCTGAGCTGATCAGCCAGCTTCTATGCTGTACATTAAAGAAACACTGTGAGTGATATCCATTTGTAGTGACTAGAGCTGTGGAGTCCACTGGAAGTTCTTTATTAGTGTTATTGCAAAGGCAAAAAAAACCCCAAACCCAGATGTCCATGCGCAGGTTCACCTGCAGGAAACATAAGCTTTATTTTTATTCTTTATCTTTTTAGATAAAATAATACTTATGTAATATACTGTAAATGTAAAAGTGATACAGCACTTTCCCATATATAGTACTTTCCAAGTGTTGAATTGCTTCACAAAAAATGATCTCAATAAGCCAGGCTACATTCTTGTAAGCCAGGACAGTGTTGTCCCTTTGCAGATTGGAGGGGGTAGTGTGGGCTGAAGCTGATGATGGTTTTCCCAAGGTCATCCATTTAGTTTTTGCAGAATGAGATCCAAACAAGGCATTTCCTGGCTCACAGCTCATTGTATTAACCACTAAGTTCTTACCTACATGATGAAGCTTGTAGAGCAGTGGTTCCCAAAATGTGGTCCATGGACTACCAGAGGTCCATGAGCTTCGTTCAGGTGGTCCACATCAAATATTCATATTATTTTTAATTGCTTCTTTTATTTCTTATATTGCATGTTGTTATATTACAATTTGAATTCTATTGCAAATTATAATACAATATATGAAATAAAAGAAGCAATAAAAATGCATTTCAAAATCACACATCTAGATCAGCCTTTCCCAACTAGTGGGCCACCAGATGTTGTTGGACCACAATTTCCATCCTGACCATTGCCAATGCTGGCTGAGGCTGATGGGAGTTGGGGTCCAACAACATCTGGTGGCCCACTAGTTGGGAAAGGCTGATCTAGATCATTACAATTGCTGCAACGGGCAGAAAAAATAATGAGTGGTTTGATAAGATCATCAGCAATTTTCAAGTAGTCTGCGGGGTAAAAAGTTTGGAAACAACTGTTGCAGAGAAGCCTTAAAGATATTACAAAGTAGGTTCTTTCTCTTATTCCAAGGAAGACAGACACAGCTGATTTTTTTAGTTAACATCATCATCAGTTACTGGTGATAGCAAGAAGCAATGAATAAAGGGGAAAGAGAAAGTAACTTCACAACTTAGGAAGGCCGCTGGACTTCCTGGTCCTAAATGTATTAAACCTTTCGTGGCTTTCTCTCTCTACACTGTGAGTCTTAATTAGAGATAGGGGAGAAATTTAAGGCTCAATTTATCAAATTTGTACTTTCAAAAACCATATGAGAATCAAAACACAGCCGTCCTTTGAAATTTCTAGTTATCTAAATTTTGCAATGCAGTTCTCCAACCAAATAATGTTTAGAAAAATGTGTAACATACAAAAATGCATTATATTATGAGAAATTGCTTGCAAAAATGTGAACATTTGTCAAATCTCCATTCAAAATGTGTTTATTAGGAAAAATTAACACTAAACTGCTTGAGAATTTTCATGAGTATTTTATTCATTTATTTATTGGCAAATTCTTGTAGAAAAGTGGTCAACTGAAGTTAAGGTTGGAAAAAGGAAAAACTGAGAAACTGAAATGGGCAGATCCTTCCATCCCTAGCTTTAATTAAACACTGTTGCTTATTCCAACAAAAGATAACTTTTTTAAATGGTCAAGTATGAGCTTAGTCTGTTCAGCAACCTAGTCTATGTTGGGTTCTGCTACTAGATGACTTTGCTGCCTGTCATGCTCTGCTTCTGAACCCTCTGCTGTATGGTTGAGTGTAGTTTATAGGATACTGAGCTGTATGGTTCAATTGTCTGATCTCAGAAATGTTTCTGTTCTTACCATCTAGCCACAGCGGATGGAAAGATACAAAAGTGAAAAGTAATTTGATTATTTCTACAATTCTGTTTAACCTGTGCTTAGCTCATGGGCACTCTCTTGGATATCCACATTAAGCAGCTGGGAGACTGCAGGCAAAAGAGAAATTACCTAGCTCTCACCAGCATCAACAGCTGAAGGCTATGTGCAAAAGGGGGGGGGGAGTTTTTTTTTTTAAGAAGTCTCTTGAGTTCTTTGCAGCCAGGCAAATAAAACTGATTAGTCTGTTGAAACAAGTTGAGAGGAATTGCAAAAACAAAAAAGGTTAGTCTTAAATATACAGTAAGATCAGAACTGTTGAGGTTTCTAATGGACAGCATTGACAGTCTTGGAAGAAATACTCTTAAATAGCCATGGAAACCAGGTCATTCATACCAAGGCCCCACATTCATCCACATACACACATACACATAGTCACAAAGGAAGTGACTTCCCAGGGTAATATCTCACATGGCTATGGTGTATGTATGAATACTGAAATCATATGGGATTAGGGTTGCCAGGTTCAAGGCCTGAGACTGATCCTGTATCTTTAGGAGAAGAGAAAGTCAACCAAGTGCAGGTGTTCTTGGAACACTATAATGGGAAAAACCACAAGGTGGAATTCTCCCTTTCCCCTGCACAACTTTTAAAGATACAAAAGACCTCTTGGAGGCCGGGCCTGGCAAACAAGAGGTCTTCTGTATCTTTAAAACTTGTGCAGGGGAAAGGGAGAATTCCACCTTGTGGTTTTTCCCATTATAGTGTTGCAAGAACACCTGCACTTGGCTGACTTTCTCTTCTCCTAAAGATACAGGATCAGGATCAGGCCATGAACCTGGCAACCCTAATTGTAAAGGTACCCCTGCATCAGCAGTGGGGAAGCTCTGGCCCACAGACCTAATTATGCCCAGCAGAGGTCTTAATGTGGCACAAGGCCATTTCCTCAAGCTACATATATCTGTCCTCTTATTGTTGTGTATAGCATCAGGTGTGGAGCAGGTAAAGGTATGGCTGCAAAGGACAATCTGGGAGCCTTAAAATGTGCTCCTGATTGTCTCTTGGCAACTGGTGTTTCTTTTTGGCTCTTTTAAAATTTGACACCAAATATAAGCCTTGCCTGGAATGGTTCCACATGGGAATGTCCGAATGGAGCCAGTCCTCTCCCAAAGCAGGGTTTGCAAGTGCTGTTATTGGATTTCAAATTGGGTGGGCAAAGGATGCAGGGAACCAGCTGATCAGTAGTGCCTACAAATCCTTGTGCCTTTGCCCACACAGGCTGTGCAGACAAACAAAAATGCTTCCCCTGATGTCACTGTGATGTCAGATTTGACAGGTGGACAGCCTCGCCTACTTGTCCAAATGGCCCACGGAGGTTGGGGGAGATCAGGACCCAGCCTGCTATCCAGGTCCAGTTCCTCACCCCTGCCTTATAGAATAAGCTTTATATTCAACCGTGTTTTAAACCAGTATGCAATATTTTAATAATCTGGTTTAGTACAAATCATATTATGCGGGGATACCTTTTCCAGGAAACTGAGCCATGGGTGAATGATAGGAGAAAAGCATAATGTGTTTACTATCAAACAATGATTGTGTAAACTCACTCTTAATCATGCTCATTTTTTATTTTATAGTATAGGCTAGACTTTGTGGCATTGGCAACTATAAATCTGGTACTTTGTAACCCACATAAAAGTCTTTTAAAATACCAATGTATATAAGTTTAGTGCTTTATAATGTATTGGCTGAGATCCCAAAAAGTTAAATGTGGGAATCTAAGAAAGTGAAAGGAAAAAAACCACACAATGCCAGCTTTGTTTATTGGGTTTCTCCTAGATATTCCTTGCCTGTAAACGGCAAACTAACCATTCAGCTCTAAAAGCAGGCTTGACCCTTTAAAACTGAAAACAACCAAAAACAAGAGAAAGCTGAAAACAACCAAACACCTCTCCCTCAAAAATAAAGTTTGCCCTCCCTCCACATCAAATTCTGCCTTCTTGGGAAAAAAACCCTGCTGAACTGGGAACATCCAGTAGAATAACCTCAAAGATTATTTATTTATTTATTAAATTTCTATACCGCCCCATAGCCAAAGCTCTCTGGGCGGTGCACAACAGTCAACATCAAAATACAATAGGTCACATATAAACAGATTTAAAACTTTTTTAAAAACTTTAAAAATATAAAAATTCCCAGAAGAATCGAGACAGTTTTCAACACATACTAAAATGCTAAAATGCCTGGGAAAAGAGGAAAGTTTTAACCTGGCGCCGAAAAGATAGTAATGTTGGTGCCAGGCGTACCTCATCTGGGAGATTGTTCCATAATTCCATAATTGGGGACTGATAGAGAATACATAGTTATTTCAAACTAGCTTCATGCTTAGGGCCCATCCATACCTAACTGCAAAATCTGCATTTTCCATATTTGGTTGGTGGCCTCGAGATCCAAACATATCCTGTTTGTGGTTGGATTATTGTGAAAACCCGATTATCAAACATCCATACATGTAGCCTTTTTTTTTATTTTGGTCTAAATTGCTTTAGCATTCACCACTCCCCTAAGTACAACCCTTTTCAGTTATTGGTCCATAACGGTCATTTCCTTTTCGTGTGCTTTTTTGGAAGAGTGCAGAAACTTTTTTTTTAATTTAATTCTCACACGTGTGCAGGTTTGTGGATATGCTATTGGGTGGGAAGGAGACAAGGGGCTTGGTATATGACGTAGGAACGCCCATGGACCACCTATTGCTGGAAAGTCTGAATGCCTAGACGTAGGAAAGCATATTGGGTTAGGAAAGCATATTGGGTTTTTGATGGTATTTCTAATGTGGATTTGTGAACTCAAAAATCCATACCAGCTTGTAATGTCATATGGTGAATTAATGAGGACACAAAGCTATAACATTGAAGGTTATACAGTTGAGTAGACAGGCCCTTAGTTTGGCTACAGAGAGAGAGAGAGAGAGAGAGAGAGAGAGAGAGAGAGATGGGGTAAAACTAAGCCTGTAGAGAGACAGTTACCCACCATCCTACACTTACTCACCTACACGATTATGAGTCACAGTGAATAAACACCATCAAAAATGTATAAATGGTCTGCTAGGTGTAGGGATAGGGGGAGGGCACTTCATATTTAAAGGCGAACCTTCCCAATTTACCAAAGCAACATACAAACGAAAGCACAGCCATCTTTCAAAATGCGCACTTCACAGAATTTTGCAAAGCTGTTCTACAGCCAAGTAATGTGTACAAAAATGCATATAGGCTATAGTGTGCATAAAAATGCATTTATAAGTGAACATAACAGATAAAATGCATTATCTTATGGAAAACTGCTTTTCAAACTGTGTACAAAAATAATATATTAGGGGAAACGTGCATTAAAAATGGATGAATTTTCATGAGAACTTAAAAAAAACATGGATGTGGAAATGTGGAGAACTGAACATAAGATTGGAAAAATGAGAAGGCAAGAGAAACCAAAATTGACAGATTCATCTCTCCCTAGCGAGGTGTGTGACCATGACCTTTCTTTCACAGTGTCAGGCAAGGAGTAAAAGCAGCCTCTGGTGGTGACTTGAGCTACATTCAGCTTGGCAGATCACAAGTTATTCATGCCTCATTGATTGATTGATTGATTGATTGATTGCATATGTATACCACCCCATAGCCAAAGCTCTCTGGGCGGTTTACAACAATTAAAACATTAAAAACAAATAGACAAATTTAAAAACACATTTTAAAAAACAATTAAAAAACACATGCTAAAATGCCTGGGAGAAGAGGAAAGTCTTGACCTGGCGCCGAAAAGATAACAGTGTTGGTGCCAGGTGCACCTCATCAGAAAGATAATTCCATAATTTGGGGGCCACCACTGAGAAGGCTCTTTCCCTTGTTGCCAGACTCCCAGCTTCCCTCTGAGTAGGCACCGGAAGGAGAGCCTTGGATGTTGAATGTAGCGTATGGGTGGGTTTGTGTCAGGAGAGGCATTCTATCAGGTATTGTGGTCCTAAGCCATGTAAGGCTTTATAGGTTAGAACCAGCACCTTGAATCGAGCTCAGAAACATACAGGCAGCCAATGCAAGCGGGCCAGAATCAGTTTTATATGTTCAAACCATCTGGTCCTTGTTACCAATCTGGCTGCTGCATTTTGCAGAAGCTGCAGTTTCTGAACCATCTTCAAAGGCAGCCCCACGTAGAGCGCATTGCAGTAATCTAACTTGGAGGTTACCAGAGCATGGACAACTGAAGCCAGGTTACCCTGTCCAGATAGGGGCGTAGCTGGGCCACCAACCAAAGGTGGTAGAAGGCATTCCATGCCACTGAGGCTACCTGAGCCTCAAGTGACAGAGATGGTTCTAGGAGAACCCCCAAGCTACGAATCTGCTCCTTCAGGGGGAGTGCAACCCCATCCAGGACATGTTGGACATCCACCATCTGGTGAGAAGAACCACCCACTAGCAGCATCTCAGTCTTGTCTGGATTGAACCTCAGTTTATTAGCCCTCATCCAGTCCATTGTCGCAGCCAGGCACCGGTTCAGCACATTGACAGCCTCACCTGAAGAAGATGAAAAGGAGAAATAGAGCTGCGTGTCATCAGCATACTGATGGCAACGCACTCCAAAGCTCCAGATGACCGCATCCAGCTGTTTCATGTAGATGTTGAACAGCATGGGGGACAGAACTGACCCCTGCAGAACCCCATACTGTAGAGTCCAGGGTGCCAAACAATGTTCCCCAAGCACCACCTTCTGGAGCCGACCCGCCAAATAGGAGCAGAACCATCGCCATGAAGTCCCTCATACTCCCATCGTTCTCATCCAAGAGTGTCTGGAGCTGGCATGCCACCACTCATTCCAGGACCTTGTCCAGGAATAGAACATTGCTACTGGCCTATAGTTATTAAGATTTTCTGGGTCCAGGGAGGGTCTCTTCAGGAGTGGTCTCACCACTGCCTCTTTCAGGCAGCCAGGAACCACCCTCTATCACAGAGAGGCATTAATCAGTTCCCTGGCCCAGCCGGCTGTTCCATCTCTGCTAGCTTTTATTAGCACAGAAGTGGTTGCACAAACCTGTCCAAGCACCTTGTCAACGTCCTCAAGCTGTACCAACTGAAACTCATCCAAGAAATTGGGACAAGGCTGTTCTCTGGATACCCCACTTGATTCACCTGCTATAACACTGGAGTCTAAGTCCTGGCGGATGCTAAAGATTTTATCCTGAAAGTGCATCAAAGAGATGCTTATTTTGACTTATCACCTTAGACATTCTTTAGGATGTGAAGACCTGTACACAACTGGCTATGCAGAATCCTTTATTACTTGGGCTATAGCATTCTTTTACTTTTTTCAGACAGCTGGAGTGCTTAAGAGACCTCCTGATACAGCTATTCCCAAATATTCAAAATAACGATAGTCTGTCAAATCATAGCATGACTAGGATTACTGAGATATATAGTCTTTAACTGTGTCTTGGCTAATCTAGCCTTTTAAATATGCTGATGTACTGAAACTCTGGTGTGTGTGGGGGAGCATAGTAACCATAAGATTCACCTTGTATCTGTAGAATTTGAAAGCAGGGTGATCTGTTTTGGATCCACTCTGTGTTGTTCCAACATGACTTCTTATTTGGATCCAAGTCTTATCTAAAAATGGCTATAACTCTTTCCCCTTTTTAACAAGTTTTTAACAAGGTGAAATTTGCAGGCAAAGGAGTCCCTCCAAGGTGGATTAACCCTACCAAATTGCAGGCAGCTCCATCTGGGTTTTTTTGTCTCTCTCTGTGTGGAGAACGTTTAAAGTTTTTTTAACGTCTCTAGTTTTGGATTGGATGCAAGTTGTAGTCCATGGTTGTCCCTTCAGAGGGGATGAAGTTTCAAAAGAAATCTCTGCAGAGATTCACCTGCAAGGGAAGACTTTACTAGAAATCATGTTCCCTACCCTAGGTTGTGTTTTTTTTGGGGGGGAGAGAGAATCCATTTGAAAACTGGTGACATGAGGGAGGTGCATCTAGGTAAGAAATTTGCCAGAATAACAGGTCCAAGGGCTATCATGTTAGGAGATTTTACCATCATTATATAAAGAACTAAAAAGGTCATTTTTTTCTCACCATGCCCCCTCCCTTCCTGGAACTTCCCTCCATAAAAAAAAGAGAGAGAGAGCACTATGATTTTTGTTTGTTATAGGAAAAAGAAAGATTGGGAAAGAAGCTGGTCACCCCAATGGTCTAACTTCATGGCTAGCGCCCTGCTCACACAGCCAAAACTCGAAAGAGAAGGATGATCCTCATGTTAAGATCAACATCCCTCTCCCAAATCACAGTGATTGAAGTGCACTGGACAAATAATTCACTGTGATTAAAAGATAGAGCCATTCATCAAAATGAAATAACTCCCCCACCTTGTGGCCCCTGCTGCACCCCTTCCCTTCTTGAGCTCTGGGCATTTTCCCAGCCAGCTTGGTTTTGTTTTTTCAGAAAAGAAAAGGGAAGGAGATTTTGTGTGTTTTGAAAAAAAGGGAGGAAACAGAGCTACTTGGAAGGTTGGACACTCTGTCCTCAACCTCAATACACCTCGCTAATGGTTTGATCTGACTCAGTAATGGGAATCACCCCAAATTGCCTCATTATGCAAGTTACACACCAATGTATGGCTAGATAATACTGAGTTTCTAGACACCTGCGAACTGTACGTTCTGGTTACTGCACATGATTCACAAGTTGCCTCCAATATTCTCATATGCCTTTCAATTTTTGTTAATTTCAAATGCACCAGCTGTTCCACAGAAACAGCATGATGCTCCGAATGATCAGTATACCTGAGACAGCTTTGTATTTGTAAATATTCAGACAGAGCAATTGCTTTGTTACTTGTACAGTGTTGGGTATTCAGCCTTATTTTCCATTTTTTTAATGAGTTTTATGGGTTTCATGGACACATTACTTTTAAAACTACGTAAGAAACGAAATAGAGGTAATAAGTAAAATTGGAAATAATTAAATGAAAAAGATCCATATATTAAGTTGGACTTTGGAGAGCAATACCAAGGCTTCCAGAAGCAGAGCTTGGAAAAGTTACTTTTTTGAACTACAACTTCCATCAGCCCCAGCCAGCATGGCCACTGGATTGGGCTGATGGGAGTTGTAGTTCAAAAAAGTAACTTTTCCAAACTCTGTTCAGGAGTTCATAAGACATAGCCCCATTGGGAGAAGAGTTTTTCAAGTCTATTTTTAAATAATGAGGCAAATACAGTGAGAACAATTTCTTAAACATCTATGAGATGTTAATGTTTTCAGCTGAGAGTGGAAAAGTTGTGACTCATCAGTTAAAATGCTGACACCTGTAAAGTGCTCGATGAGAGCTGCTTTAGTGAAGTTGGCTGTAGCAGGTTTCTTTACAGACACTGGAAAGTTTTAGGGACAATTTTCTCATGAAAGTAATATCAGAATGAACTAACTTTGAATTTAATTGCAAGACAGTATACTTAATTTATTTCATTTTAACAAGAAAAGACCCAGAATATTTTTATTCGAAATAGTCACAACTATCAGTCTGAACTGGGCTGTGCAGTGAATATTAACAAATTACTTTTAGTGGACACATTTTTCAGTAGAAACCAATAAGAGATCAGGTGTTCAGATATTTTGGAGTTTGCATTTTGACAAATTTGTAGGGCAGTACAATATCTCAGAGAGGAGATCAGGTCTCCTGCTCCCCTGGTTAGATATGTTCTTAAACCACAAGGGTTTTTTGCATATTAGTGAATTTCTCTGCTTTTTAATCCAGGAGGTAAGAAATGGGATCCTGTGCAAGTTTGCTGAGAATGGGTTGATCATTTGCATGCTTATTGACTTCAGTGGGATTTACTCCCCTGCAATCATGCTTACGATAGGTGAAAAGGACCACAGGGGGATGGGGAGGTGAGGAGGAGGAAGGGCAGGGGTAGGGGAGGAAGGGCAGAGCAGGAATGAGGGGGGAGGAGGAGGGCAGGTTTGATCATTTGCATGTTTATTCAGGTCAGTGGGATTTACTCCCATGCAATCATGCTTAGGATAGGTAAAACTGGCCATGGGGGGAGAAGGAGAAGAGGGAGGGAGGGCTGGAGTGGGAGGGGAGGAGGAAGAAGGAAGAGGGGAGGAAGAAGGGAGGAAGAAAGGAGAGAGGAAGGAGGGAAAAGACAGATCTGATCATTTGCATGCTTATTGACTTCAGTGGGATTTACTCCCCTGCAATCATGGTTAGGATAGGTAAAACTGTCCATGGGGGGAGGGGGAGAGGAAGGGACAGGGAAGGAGGAAGGGAGGGGAGAGGGGAGCAAAAGAAAATTGGGAGGGTGAGGGGTGAAGGAAGGGGGTGGGAAAGGGCAAAAGGGAGGTGATGGGAGGAAGGAGGAGGGTAGCACATGCTTGATCATTTCCATGCTTATTGAGTTCAATCAGATTTATTCCTGTGCAATCATGCTTAAGATAGGTAAAACTGGCCATCGGGAGGGGGAGGGGAAGGAGGGGATTGGAAGGGGATGGGAATGGGGAGAGGAGCAAAGGAAGGGGAGGGGAAGGAGCAAGAGGGAAGGGATAGGAGGGAAGAGGGGAAGGCAGGTTTGATCATTTGCTTGCTTTTTGAGTTCAATGGGATCTACTCCAGTGCAATCATTCTTAGGATAGGTGAAACTGACCATGGGGGAGGGGCAGGGAGAGGAGGAGGGAATAAGGGGGAGGGGAGGGGAAGTGATTGGGTGGGTGGACACTGGGCAGGGGAAAAGCACCTTTCCTTTCCAAAAGGAAAACATTACGAACAGTATCATTTTTCAGGGTTTCCCCCACCTTTTTATTCTACAGCAGGCAGCCTCCCACCCAAATTTAAACCAAAGCTCTCACTGGCCACATCCACACAAGACCTTTATTTCACTTTAGACAGTCATGGCTTCTCCTCAAGAATCCCAGGAAGTATAGTTAGTGAAGGGTGCTGAGAGTTGCTAGAAGACTGCTTGTTCCCCTCACAGAGCTTCAGTCAGAGCGGCTGACTGCTAAATCACTCTGGTCACTGGAGCTCTGTTAGGGGAACAGGTGTCTCCTCTCACCACCCTTCACAAACTACACTTCCCAGGATTCTTTGGGGGAAGCCATGACTGTCTAAAGTGAAATCAAGGTCTGGCATGGGTGTGGCCCTCTGATTAGGCAAGCCAAGCAGCTGTGAGTCTGGCTTTAAAACACTGACAGTTGGTTCTTACTGAGAGTGCCTGCACTGTCATAGACTGCAATGTTAAATTCTTAAATTAACTAAAAATTGGCCAGGCATTTTTTTAATTTTTAAACTGCAGAAAATGAAGGTCAGAGTATGGGGCAAGGTCAGTAATAGGATTACAGGTACTCTGTGAACATGACTGATTTTCAATTAATTTCAACAAATTACGAGAACTCTGACAGAAAAAAAGCCCAAGAGGGGTCTGGTATTTCTCTCTCTCTTTATAAATTTTGAACTCTCGATTCTTTCTGACTGTTTTGTGTATCACCATGAAATCTGAGAGGGTTGTTAAGCAAGTATTTCTGAGTTCAGGACTATATGTTTTATAAGGGTTTGTTTTAAAATGAGCTTATGGGAAGCATCAGAATGGCATGGGGGGTATTTTCAATTTAACATTGCGGAATGTGAAAAATCCATGCTTGCTATAGTATACAGCCACTCTCGTGACTGTATAAGATACAGCATATCATGATCATTTTCTTTACAGCAGTGTTATTAGGTAGGGTTATACCATTATAGTGGAGCTCAAAGTGACCTCATGCTGGGCCTCACAGGAACTTGAAAGTCTTTAAGGGAACATCCATTTGACTCCAGATATCAATCATGTGTCCCAGTGCAGTAACAACATCTTCTGAGCCTGCAGTACAACTTGCCAGCACAGGCTTTTCTGCCAATGGTGATGAGGTACTTAGAAAAGCTGCCTGAAACTGCATGACCTTGTAATCCATTTGTTGAAGCATTTAGTGTTTCCTCTTTCAAGCAGGTAGAGCAAACATAAATGTTGTGCAAACACAATTAATCTGTATGCAGAGGATTTTATTGAATGATAAAGAGAATAAACAAGCAACTCTACTATGGGTTTGTTTGCTCAGGCATGCTGTTTTCAGCATTTGATGTTGTACAGTATGTAAAAAGGTGAGCTTAAATAAAAACAGAGGATGAACTATTAAAATCAAAATATGAATATGAAAAGCTGACACATTAATTAACAAGAGATATGGCACTAGACAAGGAGGAAACTTGAAAAGGATGTTTGCCTTTAGCTGTCTTCCTCTTCTGACTTTTCCACCCATGCCCCTATCTTTCTGTAGCAGCAGCCATTCCAGCTAGCTGCAGCAGAGATGGGAACCCGGGCCCACTGGCTTAGATCTGCTCAACATCAAGCTCCATTTGGCTTCTCTCCTCCTTCAGGTCTCATCTATCAGCCATTCTACCTGTCTGCAGGAGAGAGAGAGGATTCATCTACACAATGGTTTACTGTGTGTTTCATGCTACTTACATCTCCTTTAAATTTTCATGTGTCATTTGATGTAACCGGCAACAGAAACTATTACAAAGTGTTTTCCCCTGTAAATCTGTACTAACCCAATCCACTGATAAGTGGTGAGGGCCTACTGCAGATACCATCTTATCAGGAGGTTCGTTGTGCACAATATAGGAAACAGACCTTTAGTGTGGCAGCACCTGCCCTGTGGAATTCCCTCCCTTTGAATATTAGGCAGGTGCCATCTCTGCTATCTTTTCAGCGCCTTTTGAAGACTTTTCTTTTTCATCAAGCGTTTTAAGCTGAGAGCTATCCCAGTCTGTGTCTGTGTCAGAATTGCTTAATATGTTTTTAATAATGTTTTAACACTTTTTAAAAGTTTTTTTAATGTTTTTAATGCTGTTTTGTCTTAATGTATTTTAAGATTTGTTTTTATGATGTTTTAAAGTGTTTTTAGTGCCTTGTTTGCTGCCCTGGGCTCCTACTGGGAGGAAGGGCGGGATACAAATTAAATAAATAAATAATAAATAAATTATATGAAAAAGGGAGAAAAATATATGTGGGCTTTTCCTTCCCTCCTCCATGTAGGCACTTTGCTCTGATGCTTTTAGGTGGTTGTGTCAATTGTTCCACTCTCCACACCCACAATCTCCTCTCTTTTTTGATATTGTTTCCTGTAAGCTAAGAAGCAACTCCTGGTTGCTCTCTTCCATCCTGCTGGCCTTTTTTATGTTGCTGCAAATGGTGCTTTATTTTCTTTCCCCCCTAACTTGTGTGCAAAAGCATTACACTGCTCAAACAAAGGTTTGTATTTCAGCTGTATCCTACCAATCATAGGCACAGAAAACACAGATATTCATACTTCCGGGTTTTTTTAAAAGAACCTACTGCAGCATGCTTGGTCACCTACCAACCAGAGGGAATGGAAAGGTATATTTAGAGGGCGGGGCCACAAGAAAACAGTGAGACTAATCATTCCCAGAGGAACACCTACTTGTGTGAATGGGAAAAAGCAATTGGCAGCTAATATTGAGTAGGAATGGTGCAAAACTATTATGAAGTGTATTTCCTACGAAGAAATGCTCTCATGTAGATGAGCCCAGAGAGAGAGAGATGGGACTTCAGGGCCCTTTCTGTCATCTCAGCTGAGAGACCAATTCTGTTCCATTACTCTTCTCCCTGAACCCATAGCAGCCAGCAGGGAAGGGCGAGCCATGCACTTGACCTCTGGCAGCAGACGGTTCTGCTGGTACATCTCCACAATGCCACCCTTCCTGTCACTGTGCCCCTCCCCCTCTGCCTCCAGCCAGTGGCAGCAAATCTGCTGTCAGGAGATGAGGTGTGTGGTGCCGCCCTTCCCTGCTAGCTGCTACTGCCCTGAACTGTTCCCATTCAAGCCACTCATTCTTCATTGTAGCATGAATACAAGATGGGACCCGAGTTTCCTTGTTATTCTCTTTGTACCCTGTCCTTTCTTTTTCTTTTTTGTGTCATGTCTTTTAGATGGTAGGTCTGTGGGCAGGAACTGTCTTCTTGTATTTCATTGTATGTAAATTGCTCTGGGAGTTTTTTCTGGCTAAAGAGTAGGATAAACGTGCATAAAATAAATGAATGAATCTGTATCACTGATTGTTTTTATGCTTTGACTATTGTTTTTTACATTTTGGTTTTAATGTTGTTCTTTTAGGTATGGTTAGCCATCTTTAGCTCTATAAGAGGAAGGATGTAATATAAGAAATAATAAAAGAATGATCAATAAATAACCTCAGTTATTGATGATGATGATGATGATGATGATAATAATAATAAACTTTATTTCTACCCCGCCCTTTTTCCAATAGGACTCAGAGCAGCTTACAACTAAAAACAACACCATTAAAACATACAGAAATATACAATTAAAATTGAATTAAACTATGAGAAAAATTAAAAACCATAAAACATACGTTAAAAACAGCAGACAATTTAAAATAATAAAATCATATACTGTAGACACCAATCCTATGACATTTAATCTTGGTCGTTCTCTATCCCAAATGCCCATTGAAATAAAACAGTCTTTACTTGTCGCTGGAAAGACGGCAAGGAGGGAGCTAATCGCACCTCACTCGGAAGGGAGTTCCATAGCCTAGGGGCGGCCACCGAAAAGGCCCTATCTCGTGTCCATGTCATATGTACTTGCAAAGGTGTGGGGAGCACAAGAAGGGCCTCACCTGAAGATCTCAAATCCCGGTCAGGTTCATGTAGGGAGATACGACCTGTCAAATAGCCTGGACCTGAGCCGTATAGGGCTTTGTAGGTCAAAACCAGCACTTTGAATTGTGACCAGAAACAAATTGGCAGCCAGTGGAGCTGTTGTAACAGGGGAGTTGTATGGTCCCTGTAACCAGCCCTAGTTAGCACTCTGGCTGCAGCTCTTTGTACCAATTTAAGTTTCCGAACAGTCTTCAAAGGCAGCTCCACGTAGAGCGTGTTACAGTAGTCTAAGCGGGATGTAACCAAGGCATGCATCACCCTAGTCAGATCAGGCAGCTCCAGGAACAGGCGCAGCTGGCGCACCAGTTTTAATTGGGCAAAGGCGCTCCTGGATACAGCAGTAATCTGGGCCTCCAAATTCA
This sequence comes from Rhineura floridana, assembly GCF_030035675.1. Classification (NCBI taxonomy): domain Eukaryota; kingdom Metazoa; phylum Chordata; class Lepidosauria; order Squamata; family Rhineuridae; genus Rhineura; species Rhineura floridana. The sequence goes on along the minus strand of NC_084484.1, from coordinate 67,364,292 downwards.
AAGCTGAGTCCAGGAGTACACCCAAACTGCAAACCTGAGACTTCAGGGGGAGTGCAACCCCATCCAGCACCGGTTGAATCCCTATTCCCTGATCTGCCCTCCAACTGACCAGGAGTACCTCTGTTTTATCAGGATTTAATCTCAACTTGTTTGCCCTCATCCAGTCCATCACTGATGCCAGACACTGATTTAGGACCTGTACGGCTTCCTTGGCTTCAGGTGGAAAAGAGAAATAGAGTTGAGTGTCATCAGCATACTTATGGCACCAAACCTCAAAACCCCGGACAACCTCTCCCAGCGGTTTCATGTAGATGTTAAATAACATGGAGGACAAAACTGAACCCTGAGGGACCCCATAGGTCAATGGCCAGGGGGTCGAGCAGGAGTCCCCCAGTACCACCTTCTGGGTTCGGTCCTCCAGGAAGGACTGGAGCCACTGTAACACAGTGCCCCCAAGCCCCATCTCAGCAAGGCTGCCCAGAAGGATACCATGATCGATGGTATCGAAAGCCACTGAGACGTCCAGTAGAACCAATAGAGATACACTCCCCCTGTCCAGTTTTCTGCGTAGGTCATCCACCAAGGCGACCAAAGCCGTCTCTGTCCCATAGCCAGGCCTGAAACCAGATTGAAATGGATCCAGATAATCCGTATCATCCAGGAATCTCTGGAGTTGGGCGACCACCACACACTCTATTATCTTGCTTAAAAATGGAATATTGGAGACTGGCCGGTAGTTGCCTAGTAAAGAGGGATCCAGGGAGGGCTTTTTCAGCAGTGGTCTTATAACTGCCTCCTTTAAACAAGATGGAATTCTGCCTTGTTGTAGAGAGTCATTAACTACTCCCCTGACCCAATTGACCAGTCCCCCTCTGGTACTTCTAATGAGCCAGGAAGGGCAAGGGTCCAGTACACAAGTGGTGGCATGCGCCGCTCCAAGGATCTTGTCCACATCCTCGGGCAGGACAAGTTGAAAAGAATCCATTTTAATTGGACAAACAGGCACCAAAGTTACATCCTCAGAGACTGTATCAATTTTAGCATCCAAGTCAGAGCGAATCTGAGCGACTTTGTCTGCAAAGTGCCGTGCAAATTCTTGACAGCGGTCTGCTGAGTGGTCAGATTACCCTCACGGGGGCTGGAACTTAAAAGCCCCCTAACCACTTGAAACAGTTCCGCTGGACGGCTCCCAGCAGACGCAATGGAGGCTGAGAAGAAAGATTTCTTCTTAGCCTGTACTGCCTCAGAGTAGGCCTTCAAATAGGCTCTAGCCCGAGATCGATCAGCTTCACTCCGAGTCTTCCGCCAACGTCGCTCTAGTCCCCGTCTGACACATTTCAGCACCACCAGCTCCTTGGAAAACCATGGGGCCGGTTTGGCTCCACTCCGAAAGAGGGGATGCTAGGGAGCAATCGTGTCCACCGCCCTGGCCATTTCTCTATTCCAGAGGTCAACCAGGGTTTCGACAGGATCGCCTGCCAAGGTGACAGGAAAATCTCCAAGAGCCGTCAGGAAACCATCCGGATCCATCAGCCTCCTGGGATGGACCATTCTAATCGGTCCCCCACCCCTGCAGAGGTTCTGAGTCCCAGTGAGTCTAAACCCAACCAGGTAGTGATCTGCCCATGACAACAGAACCACCACGAGTTCTTCCACACCAAGATCACCGTCATCCCGACCAACACAGAAAACAAGGTCGAGGGTGTGACCAGCAACATGAGTGGGGCCAGATACTACTTGGGACAGACCCATGGTTGTCATGGAGGCCATGAAGTCCTGAGCCACTCCCGACAGAGCAGTCTCAGCGTGGATGTTGAAGTCACCCAGTACCACAAGCCGATACCATTTCTTCTTTTACCTCCTTGCCAATTTATATTAAATTATGTGAGTGCTGAATATATTTGGCTTAGAAAGAAGCATTCTTATTGAAATACACACAGAGACACACTAGGAATGGAAAGATCTGTCTGTTTCGGTTCTCTCAATTTCTCATTTTTCCAGTGTGAAATTCAGTTCTCTACATTTCTACAGCAATCTGCAATTTTTTAAAATATCCTCATGAAAATTCTCCATCATTTTAATGTAAATTTCTCCAAATAAACACATTTTTGTAGGCAGTTTTGATAAAGGTACATATTTTTGCAAGCCATTTCTCATCATTTCATGCCTTTTTGCATGTTATTTTCACTCATGCATTCATTTTTCTGCACACTTTCCCCTTAAAAATACATTTTTGTAAATCTTGTTTAGTTGGCGAACTGCATCCCAAAATTCTTATAAATGCAAATTTTGAAGGATGGCTGTGTTTTGGTTCTCATATTGTTTTGGAAATTGCTAATTTGATAAATTCTGCTTGAAATGCATATTGAATCGAAATTCTCACCCATCCCTAAGACACACAAACACTTGTTGAACTACATCATTTCTTTGGAGAGGCGAGTTTTGTGTTTTCTTGGAGCAGAACTTGAATTTCTCTTCACACAGCAATTACATTTAATGTTTGTACACAATATTAAGAGCCCACGCCATTCATAATGCAACAGGATGGCAAGGAACAACAAAGAATCTGAGTGTAAGCTATTTAAGTAAGCTTTAACATTCTATAGTATAATCCAGTAGCTGAGTTATGTTTCTTAGTGGGATAGGATTGCTTTTAAATTCCTTATAGCAAGGATGTGGAACCTATGGCCCTCCAGATGGAGCTGAACTACAACTCCCATAGTCCCTGCCCATTGGTCATTGGCCATGCTGGCTGGGCCAGATGGGGGTTGTAGCTCAGCAACCTCTGGAGGGCCAGACGTTTCCCATCTATACCGAATGATGATGATGCACAAGCTTATACCTGAAGAAGGTACAGTGATACCCTTGTGTTGGTGCAGAACGGACCTCCTGATGAGATGGTATCTGCAGGAGGCTCTCATCTGCAGAGCACAGTGATTAACTGGGCATATAAAGGGCATCCAGATGTCTTCACAAGCTCAAAGTGCATCAAGAAGAAAGGAGTAAGGGAGCGATGGAGGGAGACTGACAGGCTATGCTCACTCAAACAACATGCCACAGGCCACCTGAGTGGACCACCTGAATGGAGCTTGTGGAATAGTGGCTCACGGACTAGTTTGCCAACCCCGCTCTAGGATCATGGGAGCTGGAATCCAGCAACATTTAGAGGGCCACAGGTTCCTCCTCCATATTGTATGTGTTTGTGACCAAACCTTAAAAATGTCCAGGACTGTAATTTACAATTGTGTTTTCTGTTCATATTTTCTTGCCATTGTTCTATAACATATTGTTTTAATAGTTTGCTAGATTTTTCTCCTTGTGCTTCCCCCCCCCCTCTTATTAGATTTGGGGTGGGTTAGGTTTTATTATTGTTGTTGAGATTTTTAATGTTTTAATGTATTTGTATGTTTTTATTTTGTACGTCGCCCAGAGTGGCTGGACAGCCAGCCAGATGGGCGACTAATAAATTTAATAAATAAATAAAATAAATACTGTCATCAGTCTTATATAGAGGAACTGATGGCACAGGGGAGAAAATCAGCTGACAAAGGGAGTATGGTGGGGGAAAGTGGAGATGAGGAGGAATTCAATGCCCATTTAGAACTTATTCCACAATTAGTTTTAGTTTAGTTTAATGTGTGAAGGGCAAACTTTGTAGGTGCAAATTCCTTTATTAGCATTCTGAATTTTTCCTTTCTTTCTGGAATAGAACCCAGCATAGCAAAAAAATACAGAATAATAAGTATATGGAACTAGAAATGCATCTTGGATCCTAAGATATGGTAATTAAGTAAGCTTGTGGAAGTAAAGTTCTCCATCTCTTCCTTCCTCTCCAGCCATCTGCATTTCCTGAAAACCCCTCCTGAGCAATGATGTGCAGTTTAGGTGCAGTGTGAGGCCTGATGGTGGCGCTGGTGGGGGAATTACTCCAAATTGGACTCAGATCCTACAATAATCAAGATTAATTAACAAGTTCACAGAAGCAGCAGCTGTTGGTGGAGTGATGCAGAGAGGGTGCTGTTGCATGCCTGGCTTCCCACCAATGAGAGTCGCTACCACTTATCAAGGGGGGGAAAGGCAAAGCACAGGGGTTCCTGCCGCCAAGCTGTTGGGAAGCCAGATGTGAAACTCTGTCCTGCCTGTGCCTCCCTGCTGAACGCTGCTGCAGAGAAGTTTCCTATCCCATTCCACACTGCTGAGGAGGGACATGCTTTCAGGAGAGGGAGAGGGAGGCTTCATGGTGGCAGAGCTTCTCTGTCAGCACAGCCTGGCAGGGCTCAATGGAAAGGACACTTGTGCCACATCCTTACCTCTGATAACAGCATAGATAGGGGATTAGGACTGCTCTTTAAGAATGTTTCAGATCAGGCACACATATCAGGGAGCCCCAATCTTTGTGGGTCTGATGTCACACTAGAAAATCTAAGAAACTGTCATGGGCACCACAAAATGCCCATTTCACAGAAGAAAAACTGATGATGCTCAGAAACTCCCCCTGCAAACAAAAGAAACACAGACCAAAAAAGCAGGTACCCACCAAAACATGTCAATCCCCCAATCAAACAATCTAGAACAGCAATAAAAAGAGGGAAAAAACTCTCAATTTTAAAAATTGCTGGGTGCAAAGAGGGGTTTCTGTGGTAATAAAGTTGTGTTCTATAGTTTACCCATCTGCAGGGTCTTCTGCCTTCAGCTAAGGGGGTGTTGAGGCAAAACAATGTAAAAATATATTTTCATTGTATAAATGGGAACATTGCAAGACCACTATGCTTCTTTTTCTGTTATACTATTTACACCATCTATTTATTTGTGATAAGGAAATTACTGCCAATATGCAATGGCTGCTTTTTAACAATGTTGACTTAAACATTTTAGTGATAATGTATCAAAGGAAACTTATAAAAAGTAAGTCAAATGTTCTAATTACATGAAGGATTTGATGATTTTTTAAGCGATCCAAAATAGTCTTGGCCATTTCTAAATCATCTGCGCATTTCTATAAAGAAAGACAGGAGTCATCTCACTGGTGCCAAAACTAAATTACCTTGATTTGTAATACTGCCAGAGGAAGTTTGGAAAGAACCCTAAATATTATTACACCCAACTGGATGGCTATCTGATAACTCTACACATAGGAGCATTGATGTAGATAATTCTTTTGGCTAGGATCACATTGCCAAGACATAAACAGATTTAGCAAATTATGAATATGCTTGGATATGTTTCAAACCATATTTCAGTTTCCACTATTATTATTATTATTATTATCATTATCATTATCATTATCATTACCATTATCATTATTTATCATTATCATTATCATTATCATTATCATTATTATTATTATTATTATCATTATTATTATTATTATCATTATTATTATTATTATTATCATCATCATTATCATCATTATCATTATCTCCTCCCCATCCTCCCAAAGGGAGCCCAGGGTGGTTAACAACATGATAAAACACTAAAAACTTCTTTAGAAACATTTTTTATATTATATTTTTATAAAGAACAAAACTTCTTTAAAAAATGTTAAAAAATCTTTAAAAACAATTGCAATTCGGATGCAGAGTGGGATAAAGGCTATTGGAAGTGGACAATCTTCTATAGGCTCTAAAAAGACAATAGAGGCAGCTGCTGTCTTAATATTTAAGGAGTAGGTGCCGCAGCACTAAAGGCCTACTTTGTATGTCGGGTGGAATGTACCTCCTGATGAGATAGCATCTACAGTAGGTCTGCAGCTACAGAGTGCAGTGATTAATTGGGTATATAAAGGATGAGACATTGTGAGTGAAGGGGCGAAATAAGACAAGGACACATCAGCTTGGGTTGAACAAGGGCCACTTTATTAAATTATACAAAACCCCTTTTAAAGTGACCTGCAGAGGGAAACCTAGGTGTGGAACTACCTATAAGCAAGCATCTTGCCATACAGCTCACAGGCGAACAGCCCCTGCTGGGGACAAGGGCAAGCCCCATCTCCTTACCCCTTCCGCCAGCCACACCCAGTAGGTGAGTAGGGGGGCCTTCTCAGGTCACCACCCCCCGGGGCCGCACAACCCTCGGGTGGATGAGTTAAATTGGCCCCAAAAGCAGCCCATATCCTGCCCTCAAGCGGCAAAGCTCTGACAGACAGACCTCTGGAACCGCCAATCACCTCCAAAGGTCCCTCGAGGGGCCACCAAGCTGTCCTTATCTATTTCCCTTTCTGCACCTTCCCACACCAGTGCCCTGATTATAAACTGCCCTCCTAGGGCAATTAAACTTTGACCATAGCAAATTAGCCAAATTCACCTATTAATCACAATGCCCCCTAACCCGATTCCATCCCACTCTCCCAGTGTGGAGTAGGCAAAAAACCTGCCCGCCAAACAAGGGTGGGCAGGATAAAAATTCCTACTCGGCCCTGAAGAGACCATTGAACACACCATAAAGAGAGGGAGGGTGGGGTAGGCGTCAATCGTCAGAAGAGGAGGTAGGAGGGGTGGCCTGGCCTTAAATAGGCCCATGGCCCCACCCCTCCCTGCTGCACGTTGCGCGTGCATAACATTGCGATGTGCAACGTTGCCCTTACACAAGATGGCGGCGGCAGCATCGCTCCCTCCTCGCAACTATGCCCTGCTTATCCACACTGCGCAGGTAAGCGAGGCTTCATTTCTGTCAGGTATCCTGGTCCAAAGCTGTATAGAGCTTTATACACCAAAACCAGCACCTTGAACTTGGCCTGGTAGCTAATTGGCAGCCAATTTAATTATTTCAGCAGCAGGGTAACAGGTTGGCAATATTCTGCCCCAGTCAGCAGTCATGCCACTGCATTGTGCACCAGCTACAGCTTCAAGATCCTCCGTGGCGCAGAGTGGTAAGCTGCAGTAATGCAGCCAAAGCTCTGCTCACGGCCGGAGTTCGAGTCCAACAAAAGGAGGAAGTCGAATCTCCAGTAAAAGGGGTCGAGGTCCACTCAGCCTTCCATCCATCCGTGGTCGGTAAAATGAGTACCCGACATATGCTGGGGGGTAAAGAAAGGCTGGGAAGGAACTGGCAATCCCACCCCATATAAACAGTCTGCCTAGTAAACGTTGCAAGACTTCACCCTAAGAGTCGGAAACGACTCGCACTATAAGTGCGGGGACACCTTTACCTTTACAGCTTGCAGACCAACCTCAAGGGCAGCCCCACATAAAGCACATTATAGTAATCCAGTCTGGAGGTCACCAGTGCATAGACTTCAGGTGTCAGGCTATTACAGTCCAGAAACAGCTGCAGGTATCTCACCAGCCGAAGTTAGTAAGAGGCACTCCTAGCTGCTGAGGTCACCTGGGCCTCTAGCGACAAAGTTGGAGCCAGGAGCACCCCCAGCCTACAAACCTGCTCTTTCAGAGGGAGTACAATTGACTAATCATCCAGACTTGGGAACCACTTACCCACAGCGCTTCTGTCTTGGTAGGATTCAGACTCATTTTATTGGCCCTCATTCAGCCAACCACTGAGTCCAAGCAGCAGTCCAGAGCTTGCATGGCCTCTCCAGATTTAGATGTTAATGGGAAATACAGCTGGGTATCATCAGCATACTGCTGACAACTTGCCTCAAATCTCTTAATGACCACTCCCAATGGCTTCATATGGATATTAAACAGCATTGGGGACAAGTACCCTGCGGAAACATCAGTGGGCCAAAAGATATTCATCCAATGATATTCTCTGAAACTGACCCTGGAGATAGAAATGGAACCACTGTAAAACAATGCCTGCCATACCCATTTCACCAAGTCAGCTCAGAAGGATACCATGGCCAATGGTATCAAAAGCTGCTGAAATTCAAGTAAAAATAGTAGGGTGAAACTCCCCTTGTCTTTCTCCTGATAAAAGGTCATCCATCAGGATGACCAAGACTGATTCAGTCCCATGACTAGGTCTGAACCAATATTGAAATGGGTCAAGATAATGTTTCATTCAGGAACTTTCTGAGCCTTTTCCATTTAAATGAATATGGCCATTCATAATTTACTGTAAATCTTTAGCTTCTTCTCTGCTAACTATACATTCTTATATGGGAGTAAGTCCTGTTGAACTCACTAGGACTTACCCCTGATTAGACAAGTATAGGATTGTGCTGTAAAATATTCTTTTTCTTCCATCTTGGTCCTTATTCATCTCCTTTCTAGCTAGGGTTACCAGATCTCTGGTTTTCTCAAGGAGACTCTGGATTTTGGGGGTTCTCTTTGGGTGTCTGGGTGAGTCACTCCAATCAACTGTGGTTGATGCTTAATGACATCACTAGAGACTACCCCATGACATCACTAGGGCCTACCCCAGTGACATTACTAGGCCCCACCCTGTGGCATCACTAGGTCCCACTCCAGTGACATCACTTGGGCCGCCCCTGAAATCTCAGGGTTTGGGATGCTTCTGGCAACCCTATTTGTAGCATGCATATCATGTAACTTCCTCAGCAATTTTAAACTATAAGAAACTTGGGTCTCCCATTTGTGAATGGGTCCTCTACAAATGATCTGTGGATCTACATTAAAAATACTAATGTTAAATGACTGTGTTAAACATGAACAAATGATAATTGTCATCAATTTTGCCTAACAATACATTTAAGTGGAAGGATACTGTTCAGGAAAAAACACTGGTATGAATATTGAAGTAAGCTAAAACATTTCCTTTAAACATCTCTTTACTAATAGTACAGTCTTATGCTCAGTTTCCTGAGATTAAGGTGCCCAGCACACAGTGGAATGTGCTTCTGTGTAAACAATCCATGTGATTGTGCTGTAAAAGGATGAGTGGCATTTCTCAGCAAGATTTCACACATTTGTAACTTGCCACCCAGTTAAGGTGAAATTGGAGTGTGTATGTTTCAGGGTTGCCAGGTCAGAAGCATCAAAAACCCTGAGATTTCAGGGGTGGTCCCTGGTGATGTCACAGGGGTGGGACCCTAGTGAGGTCATTAACGATGATATGTTAAGCATCAACCACAGTTGCTTGGAGCATACCACTCAAACAAACAAAAATTATCTTATTGGAAATTTAGATAATCTTAGCTAAATGAGTGTGTTCCCAGTCCAGTTGAAGTGATGGGATCATTCCTTCTCACCTGCTTCAGGAGCCCGGGTAGGGAAAACTGAATGTAGCCTATTTGATCCTCGCAAGAAGGGTTTAAGTGCCCTCAGGCCAGGCCAGTCATTAGAAGGCCATTGTTGGAAAAAAGCCTAGTGTTGTGGAGATATTAAATTGGCACGCTCAGGAGTAAAGATGGATGTCCCTGAAGGCTGCAATTCTAAACACACTTACGAAGGGACTAAGCCCCATAGAACTCAATAGGACTTCCTTGTGAGGAGATATACTTAGAATTATGCTGTTGGTAAGGCTTGACTAGGGATCCACTGAAAAGATATTAATATCAAAGTAGGGTTGGCAACCCCCTGCCTCAAGTACCCTACCTGCCTTTTAAAGTGGATGCTCCAAACGTCTTTACAGACTTGACCCTTCACTGCAAAGAGCAGTTTGAGAAATGAGTAAGAGTTAAGAAAATCTCTACCCTTTGCTGCCTAACTGTGGGCTGCTATAAACTCACTTTGACAGCCAACTCAATTCCAGTGAGAAATAACTGTCTACCTTCACAGGAAGTAGCTTGGGAACAACAGCAATTGAAGCCACACTTCCCAGTACATGAATTCTCTTTTACCATTATTGGGCAAGAAATAAATCATCATGCAAACAACAAGGTGCATCATGAGTTGGTTTAAGGGAACTGAGCTGAGCATATGGAACCACTGTTATTGCTTTTATGGATGTAAGGAAGTGAGGTCAGAGGTAAATGAAATGCAAACAGAAAAAGAAAAACAAAAGACAGTGACGATTTCCTAAATGCAATACCATACCAACCACAACACGATTCCTATGAGTAAGGCAGAAAATTCAGCATCCCACAACCAGTCAGGTTCCTAACCAAAAACCAAAACTAAAAAAAAAAAACTGGCAGCCAGTCAGACAAAGTCACAGAAATCCCCATGCAGCACAACCTGACCCAGGGGCTGCAGTTAGTGCAGAATGCTGCAGCATGATTGCTGACATAAGTGAGATCCTGTTAGCACATAACCTCTGCTCTGAAATCTGCACTGGTGGGTTATGGATTAAAATTACATATTGGGAAGGTTTTCAAAACAGGCTACAAATTAGCCTCTTGAACAGCCCAGTAAAATTTAAACTTGTTTGACTCCTTATAATTAGAAAGGTATAGCATATTATGATGGCATCATAAGCTGCAGCATGTACACTTTTTCAAAGTTCTTTTCAAACATTATTTGAAAGATAAAATGTATAATATGCTATTTTTTCAAGTAATTAAAAAACTGCATGTACATTGTTATTATAATCATGATAACTGAAACTGTTTACTGTGTATGTCTACCAAGCTCCTGCTATGATCTTCAGTTCTAGATTTTCTGCTATATTATTGTAGAAAGGCAATATTGTTGTTGCTGAAAGTTATACACTCACTCAACTTTTGATGTGCAAACAAACAGGAAAAGGAAACTTTAGGATTTGCAATGGGTTCCAGCTATTGCCTGGAGACCAGCAAACCTCTTATCAATCACAATGCTGACTTCACTTACTGGCTAAAAACCTGAAAGGGCAGGGATTAGAGCAGCTGACTTCTAACAGAGGAGTGACATTTTGCAGTATATCTCTTGAACTTCTAACAGAGGTTGCGGGGGAGTGACATTGTGCAGTATATCTCTTGAACCAGACCACTTAGAAACTTATTTTTTTAAAAAAGATTGAAAATGAAAGCTAAGAGTCTGTAGATTGGGGTGACTCACCTGGAGAGGACCCCCCCTCAAACTGGAGTCTCTGGGCAAAAACTAGAGACCTGACAACCCTAGGTGTTTCTCCCTCTCTATCAAAATAACTGTAAAAATATTGAGGAAAAATGACAATAATGTAAGATTAGCAAGATTTCTCAGGACTAAGGATGCTATATTATGACATGTGTATGTTGTATCTGAAAATTAGCTAAGATAATAAAGCTAATGTAATGAGGCCTCAGTGCAGGGTTTGAATTTTAGAGGGCCCTATCCCCTATCCTTTTGTGGCAGTAGGTCATAATGAATCTCCAGCAACTCTATGATTTCATTGCTTGAAGCTGAGAATTTAATATCCTCCTCTCTTACCCATCTACCCAAGCCTGAGAAATATTGCAAGTTGGACATGGTACTGAGAAATCCAGGTTCAGTTGCCTAGCCCTGTTTGACTGTGGTGCTCACAGGTGGGTGGTTACTTTCCCCCTTTTTGACTTTGCATTGACTAGAGTTTCTTTGATTGTTAGCATCTGATTAACACCATGGAAAACCCATAATTGATTTCATTAATTGTCAGGTTGTTAATTTTCTGGCAAAATCAGCAGCTGAAGAAATTCACTGTCAAGAAAGTGTTCATGAGAGGAATGTAGTTTGAATTGCTGAGTATCACAAAGTGTATGTCTAATTGGCGCTGTGATGTCACATTCAGTTTCTCATAGCTGGAAAACAGACAGAAAAATCCTTCCTGCTTACAAGCAACTCTGTGAAATAGAGTTGTTGACTCCCTTGCATGAAAGCGGCTCATGTGTCTATGATATTTGCATGAGAAAATGCAGCTTTTCTCATCATAAAACAACCTGTTGAATTTCTCATTGTCATGAAGCTGATCAAAACCAAGAGCTTCTATCATGAAAGTAGCTAGCAATTAGAACCTGGCGTAAGTTTAACATTTAAACTAATAAACTAATAATATTTACTTCAGAGTGGGAAAGTGAGGCCCTCCAAATATTGCTGGAGTCCATTTCCTATCAGCCACAGCCAATATCCCTGGTAAGGGATGATGGAAGTTGCAGGTCAACAATATCTTGAACAGCCACAGGTTCCCTACCAATGGTTTGCTTGTCCCACTGGAAAGTGTATATAGTAGGTACAGTAGGGCCCTGCTTTACAGCGCTTCACTTTACAGCGATTCGCTAATACAGCAGTCTCAATGAGACTCAATTAGACTGAAGCCCCACTCATACGGTGCTTGTTCCGCTTTTACGGCAGTTTTCAGGCATTGTGCGCCATTCTATTCAATGTGTTCCACTTTACAGTAGTTTTCGCTTTACAGCAGGGGTCCGGAACGTAACCCGCCGTATGAGTGGAGCCCTACTGTATAGCCAATATGATGCCCTCCAAATGTTGTTGGACTATAACTTCCATTATCCATGAGCATTGGCCAAGCTGACTGGGGTCAAATGGGAGTTGAATTCTGAAATAAACTGGTATATAGAATTGCAGATTAAATTGTTCATTGCACAATTCACATATTTTAATAAATGCATAAACCTGCTTTGTGGTTTAGCTATACGTCACCCCTGTCCTTCCTGTTCTGTTTTGAATATAATCCCTTCCAGCAGATTGCTCTTTAAAGGAACTAGAATGAGATTTGCCTCTTGATATCATGACTATTGGCATTATATTCATAGGCAGATTGATGCTATACTACAATATTTGGCATGGATGTGAAAGATTGTGCTTTAAAATGCATGCTGGCATTTATCCATCAATGGCCAATCAATGTGTGGAAGCAGGCTTTCATGCAAGAACCAGCTACATTTTACAAATGACATGGGGTTGGAAAAATCTGCATTCTGCAGATCAGCTTCTATGAGCAGAAGAGACCCTGATCCAGAGATCTGTAGGAAAGTAACCCACTGCATTATCCCGTGTATACTCATGAAGCCTTTTTGCTTCCTCCTAAGGTAGGAAGACACTGCATAAAAAACCTTCTTCCCTCTCCTGTTGATCATGCTTGGCTGGGGGAACACTGTGGAACTCATAGGCACATCAATTTGAGTTAATTCCAGTGATTTATCTTAAGCATATTTATCTGTTAAGTGCATCCCATTTAAATTATTTTAATACAGCTCCTGTAGATTTCCAACACTGCTGCTGTGTGTATAGCACATCACTTAGAAGCTTTCAGAAGTCCACAAATCTAATTGTGATATATAACCAAGGGATAAAAAGGACTGTCCTGACTTTTCCTCAGTTTTTCATATAGTGTGTCATAACTCTCCAGCTGTATCCTGATAGCACCATATCAAAATTCCAAAAGCTTTATCTTCACAGCTTTTGAATAGACTCTGTATTATTAATCATAAAGATATTTACTGTGTACTTAGGCTATACATAAATTTTCATGTATTCTATAGTTTATTTATGTTGCATAATAGAGATTTCTTTCTTTTTCACTTTATTTGCCAAATGATGACACATCAAATTTGTCACCAACTTGCACCATGAATTTATCTGTGAATCACAATCTTGCCTGGAAATCTAGCAATGGATTGCTGAACCCTGTGCAACTGGCTAGTGACATGGAACTGCAGTCAGAAAAGCATACGCCAGCTTTCCCCAACAAGGTGCCCTTCAGACAGTGGAGAATGGCTGCTCTGATGTCAGTGGGACAATGAATCTGTTTCGGGTTGTAGTCCAACATTTCAAGGAGTTGTTCATGGTGCTGAACCTGTTTTGGGAATAGGTTTTGAGCACCTTGGCCAGCTCCTTGAAAGTTTAGACTAAAACCCAGAGCAGATTCACTGTTCCACTGACATCAGAGCCACCATCTCCACTGCCTCCAGAAGTTGTTGGACTACAACTCCCATCAGCCCAGCTAGCATGGCCAGTGGTCAGGAAATATGGGAGTTGTAGTCCAACAATATCTGGAGGGCATCATGTTGGATGTCCCTGAAGTAAAGGTCTGAAATAATGTTGTACTAACAGCAGCAATCCAGTTTACCACAACAAACTTTTGTATTATTGGATGTTTCAGCACTAGTCAATAGAAACTTCCTCTGATGTCAATTAATTGCCATAAAGAATGCATTGTGATGTTTATATGTTTTCAGATGTTCTTAATGTTTTTGGAGTTTTAAATTGTTTTAAACATGTTTTTATTTTATTTTTAATAGTATTAATTTACCACTGGTGTTTGTCACCTTGAGCTCCTTTGGGAGGAAGGCTGGCATAGAAATGTAATAAATTCTCCTATGTATTGTGGACAGTTTTTTGTCTGTTTGCTATGCATTTGGACATAAGATATTGTAACCAAATTTTGCATGATGGTTCCTGAGATCAAGGAGCATTTATGTTTGGAAAACAATTGGGCACCACTTTTAGTCAAAATGGAGTACTGCATCTTTCTGCACTTGTTTTTAACCACATTTTGCATGATGATTCCTGAGGTCAAGGAGCAGGTTTTTGTCTATGTTTGAATATCGTTGCACTGCTTTAAATCAAGATGGCAGACTGAGCCTTTAAACATTGATTTTTTGGTTTCCTAGAGTTCCTGTGCAACACCAGATAAGAGGCTGTTAGTATGGCTAACGTACTTCAGACCAGGCTATGGTCTATAGGCACATGAGGCCAGCACCCTGCTGAAGCTAAGCAGGGTCAGATCTGGTCAGTGCCTGGATGGAAGACCACCTGGGAACCATATGTTTTTATGATGTTTTAAAGTTTTTTAGTGCTTTGTTTGCTGCCCTGGGCTCCTGCTGGGAGGAAGGGCGGGATACAAATTAAATAAATAAATAATAAATAAATGTAAGCCACCTTGGGTTTCTATTATGAAAAAGGCAGGGTAGAAATGAAATAAATAAATAAATAATACCACCAGCATACTGTAGTTGATATTTAGACCTATTTTTCGGTGTTATTGCAGTAAATGTCTACGAACCCAACAATAGCTCGAATTCTGTATTCACAGAGGCCACTCTGTTCTCTAGGTGGGAGTCTGATGTTTATTTTGCCATACAACGTGAGCTCCCGAACGATAAGATTATCTGATAATAACGTTCCTGCATTTTTGCAAGGGGCGAGTTTGCCGCCACCCTACTTCTGGGAAGACTCGGGAAGGTTCAAGAAAAATTTGTAATTGGTCAGGTGGTGCACCTTGACCAATTGGGAAAGGGTTTGAGCAGCTATATATAGCCTGCTCCTCCCTAAGAACGCGCCTTTTTTGCCTTGCGGCACTCTGTGAAGAGGCTTGTCACCTCGATCTTTCAGCTCATTGTGTTACCCTTGCTCCTGAGTTGTCGCTGGTGATCGTATCAACTTTCTGGTTTTCTGGTTTCTTTTTTTTTTTTTGTCCTTAGTCCTTAACTGTTTGGGTGAGCCGTATTGGGTGGGAGGGGGTTTCCTTTAACGCCAACCCCACCCCTTTCAACCCTCCCCCCTCCTTCATCGGCAATCCCCACACATTAGCTGGGGATCAGGGGCAGGTGGTGTTCTCCCTGCCTCCAATGTTATAATATATACAGCGGCATACTCTTACCACGGGTCAGCTGCGAAGCGAGGGGAAGGGCTGTCATTTTGGATAACTTAAACTACTTTGCAGGCCAGTGCCACGCTTGATTGCGGCAGCCTGTGTTACATTTGTTTCTCAGCTGGGCAGCGCGTGCGAGGCTTTTCCTCTCCGTCAGCTGCCACTATAGTCGCGGCACGTGGCCTGCCCTCCTGGCACTGCGTTGATTTGCGCCCCAGTGTGCGTTGTTTTCGGTGCCTCTGGGACCCTGTCGAACACCCAGATTGCCACCGAGTCAATTTAAATTTCCCTCCTTTTCCTGCGGATCAGCTGTGAGGCGGCGTGGGAGGCTTTTCATGCTGGTCTACTGCTGCTAAGGGCCTCAGCATCTGGTCTGCCTTCGATACCATTTTTTAAATTTCCCGCCTCTCTGTAGTATTGTCCTGCGTTCCTGACTCAGCCGGGAGCAGGCGAGTTTGGGTGAGTCTGGGATTGAATTGCTCCTGTTGTTTTACTTAATTATTAAGTTAACCATCTACTCATTTGATTGATATATATATAAATAAAATAAAATAAATAAAAATAACATAAAATTAAAAAATATATATTTAATTTCATTAGTTAAGCTATATAAATAATTAATTACAATTTAGTGATATTGTTTCTGTATATAAATAAATTTAATTTATATATATATATATATAACTACTACAAATATTTGAATTGATTCAACCTTTAAATTACCCCCCCCCCATTTTAAGTTCCTTGTGCATTAATTGATTTGGCCACTTGGGTGGTGTCTGTGATTTCTTTCTTCGCCTCATAAGGTTGTTGTTGACTCAGTTCTGGGTAATTTTGTAAAGGCGTTTTGTCTGCATTGCATATTGCTGATAATTGTTGTTGTTCTTGTTGTTGTTGTTAATATTGTTAAGGTTTGCTGGAATTCATCATGCCACCGAAGAAGACAAACAAAAGAGAGGGGTTCGAGTGGTGAAGCAGGCGACTAAGCATCCCCCATCGCGGCAGGAGTGCCTGTCCTCAGATGAAGAAGAGGATATGGGGATGATTCGTGCTTTGGTTGCAAGGGTGGAGGCCCTTGAGGGAGAGCGCAGGCGTCCTTCAGAGCCAGGGGCGGGGCCTAGCACCGCACCTCCAGGTAAGAAGTCGGCCCGCTTGGCGGCTAAGGCAACTAAATCAGGCATTCTTTCTGATTTGGTTGCCAGAATCGGTGTTCTTGAAGCAGCAGCGCCCGGAGATGATTCCACCGTTCCGGCTGTACCAGTCTGCACATCGGTGGCACCTTTGGCATCCGCTTCTTCCCAATTTCCAGTCTCCTCTGGAGCTGGTCTTCCCCAAGAACAATTGCATCCGCTACAACCTGGCATTCAAGCTCCTTCTACGGTTCCTTCCGGGGTAGCCACAACAGCAGTGGTTGCATCTCCAGCTGCCTATGTGGGTGAGTGGTGTGTACCATCACATTCTTCTGCTACACAGGTCCAGCAGACACAACAGTTTTCTGCAGCTCCTCAGACGCTAGATGGAGTACAGCAATCATTAGTTTATATGGGAGGTGTTTTAGTTCCACAGCAGCCTGCACTTCCTTGGCCCACTGCGGCAGTAACGTCCTGGCAGCTGTCCGTGGCTTCAGCTAGTACATCTGCCCTTCCGCTGCCTCTTCCTTCTGGTGTATATCCACAGGGGGATACTTCCCTACCATTGGGTGATCACTTACTATCTTCCACTAAGGAAAAGATTTGGAGTGGTGAATATATCGATATATTCACACTCCTTTTTCAGGAATCTGAAATAAAGCCCAAAGAGGGTTCGGATCCAAATGAGCATGAGGTAGCAATAAGAAAGAAAGTTGATCGCATATGGCCTAATTGGCTTAATGCGTTTACTGTGTATATGGGTGTGATGACTCAGGTTTATCCATCCAGGGCCATGTCCCTGATTAAATATCAGGACATCATTCATAGGGCCTTTAGGGAATTCTCTGGGACCGCTTGGTTGCAGTACAATGAGAATTTTAGGCAAAGGGTGGCCTTGGACCCCACGCTTCGCTGGGATGTTGAACATCCTGGTCTTTGGCTGCGTTCTATGACTTCAGCCAGACCCTCATTGGGAGACAGAGCCGATAGTGGGCATCTTTTGGTGCATGCGCAGACTTCAGCCTCCAGTTCCAGCCAGGGCTGGCAGCGGGTTCAACCCCCTCAGGTCTGTTGGACCTTCAACAGTACTGGAAGCTGTTACAGGCGCCCGTGTCGGTTTAGGCATGCATGTGGACTGTGCGGTGGCAATCACCCCAGTTCCACTTGCCAGAGAGCCCATCCGGCTCGCCGGGGATCAGGGGAACAACAACAACCTAAACGTGGATCTGGCAACCACGGCAGTACGTCGCAAGGCCAGTAGTCCTATTAGGTTGCTTCCCCTAGCGAGATTATTGAATAGCTATCCCAATAGATCTGCGGCTAGATGCCTTTGGTATGGTTTTTCAGAGGGTTTTCGTATTCCTTTCGAAGGCCCGAGGGTGCCCACTTCCCCTGCCAACCAGCCTTCTGTTTTGGCTCTGGCTCCTGTAGTTCTCAAAAGAATAAATAAAGAAATAGCTGCTGATAGGATTTCTGGCCCTTTTACTTACCCTCCCTTGTCGAATTTGAGGATTTATCCTATCGGCATAGTTCCCAAGAAACAGCCAGGTGAATATCGCCTTATTCATAATTTGTCTTTCCCAAAAGGTGCCTCTGTTAATGATGGTATTTCATCATTATATACATCAGTTCGATATACTTCCTTTGATGAGGCTGTTAAGGTAGTCAGGAAGGCTGGAAAGGACGCTTTGATGGTGAAGTGTGACATAAAGTCTGCATTTCAATTGCTTCCAGTGCACCCTGGCGATGTTGATTTATTAGGTTTTCGTTTTCAAGGCCAATATTATGTAGATAGGGCAATGCCTATGGGATGCTCCGTGTCCTGTGCTGCATTTGAGACTTTTAGCACATTCCTCGAGTGTGCCTTAAGGACAAGGGCTGGTTCTTCCTTGTCTGCTCATTATTTGGACGATTTTTTGTTCATTGGCCCTGCAGGCACTTCTCATTGTCTGCATTTGATGCGAACTTTTGAGGAGTTAACTATGGAATTGGGTGTCCCTTTAGCTCCCAAAAAGTCTGAGGGCCCTTCTACTTCCCTTTCATATTTGGGGATTCTTTCGGATAAGCAGTCCCAGTCTTCCAGTCTGCCTCAGGATAAGTTGCTCACATTGAGGCAGAGATTGCGCTCAGTTTTGACTTTGGAAAAGGTCACACTTGCTCAGTTGCAAGAGCTTCTGGGTCATTTAGTTTTTGCTTCTAAAGTCATTTCGCCAGGTAGGGCATTCCTTCGTCGTCTCTGTGACGCTATGAAGGGAGTTCATTTCGTTTTCATCTTATTAGGGTCACGTTGGGAATGAGAGAGGATTTCAAAATATGGCTTACTTTCTTGGATAATTACAATGGCCTCTCCTTCTGGCGTGAGGACATTACTGGAAGCTGAGCTGCAAGTACATTCCGATGCTGCAGGTGGCATTGGTTTTGGTGTAATTTTTAGATCTCAGTGGTGCGCTGAGAGATGGCCTTCGGAGTGGCTAGCTTCTGGGCTTACTTCAAACATGACCTTTTTGGAATTTTTCCCAATTGTGGTGGCAGTCTATATTTGGCCTTTGGCATTCCAAAATCGCACTGTGTGTTTCTGGTGTGATAATTTGTCCACAGTGTGTGTGGTCAATACCCAGACTTCAAAATTGCCTCAGGTGATGCGCCTGGTGCGGGCCTTTGTATTGCAATGCTTGCGTTTTAATATATTATTTGTAGCTCGCCACATTCCGGGATTACAGAATTGTGTTGCTGATGCTCTCTCCCGCTTACAGATGGCACGTTTCTGGGAACTGGCACCAGGAGCAGCTCAGGATTCGGTCCCGGTCCCTTTCTTCCAGTGGAGCCTTGGGAATTAGAAGTTGGGGCCACCATAGCCTCTACCCTTGCTCCCAACACTCAGAGAGAGTATCAGTGTGCTCTTGGAACATTCCAGGCTTTTCGTGCCAGTAGTGCTTTGCCTTCTGTATGGCCTATTCCTGTATCACATTTGCTGCAGTTTATGTTATATTTAAAGGGGCAAAATAATTCTGTTTCTACTATCGCCGGACACCTCTCTGCGCTGGCCTTCATTTCTAAGGCAAGAGGATTGCAGGATCATTCTGTAGATTTTAGGGTCAGAAAGGTCCTTCAGGGTTGGTCGCGTTCCGCCCACAGGCCCGCTGACCGAAAGAGGCCAATCACGCCCGATGTTCTCCTTCAGATCCTGCCATTATTTAGGTTACTGTTCGCCGCAGTAACACTGACGATGTTCTATGGTGCCTTTTGCCCTAGTGAAGTATTGGCTTCCTCGAAGCGTGATGTGTCCTACCGAGCCTTCTGCTTTGGCGATTGCACATTAGGTGCTGACATAGTTAATCTTTCCCTTCGAGTCTCTAAGAATGATCAAAAGGGCCGTGGCAGTATTATTTCATTGAATGTTTGCCAGGTTCCTGAATTGTGCCCAGTTGCTGCAGTGCGTCTATTTTTGTCTATCAGGCCAGCGGGCCAGCGTTACCTCTTTATACATGCGGATGGTTCTGCCCTGACTCAATTTCAATTTTGGGCCGTTGTTCAGCGGGCCTTGTTGGCCAGTGGTCGCCATGCTGGAGTCTATGGGCTGCATTCCTTTCGGATTGGGGCGGCTACGGCTGCTGCCCTCGTGGGCATGAGCGTTGAGGATATTCAGGCGATAGGAAGGTGGCGTTCTTCCGCTTTTAAGTCTTATATCAGGTATTGATTCTAATGTAGTTCTTTCTTTCCTTAGGTGTGCTGAGCCTTCCAGTGCCTGCGAGGGTTGTCCTGTGTGGCCACTCGATTTTATTTTGGGCCCATCGGAAGGCCTTCTCTACTCTTGCCGGGACACAGCTGCAGCTTTCTGCTAGAGCAATGGTTGGCTGGGAGGCTCAGAGGGGCATGCTTTGGGATGCGCTCATGCCTTTGGTGTGTCGTATTATGTCATCAACTAACCGGCCCCATGTGCTGGTGGTTCATTTGGGTGAAAATGACTTGGTGCAGCGGCCAGGTATGGATCTGCTGCTCAAGATCACGTGGGATTTCAATGCACTCATCCAGTCATACCCGGACCTTGTTATAGTGTGGTCTGATATGCTGGTGAGGCATGTTTGGAGGGGTGCACAGCACCCTAACAGAATCGATAGATCCAGAAAGTGGGTGAATAGGAAGGTTAGGAATTTGGTTTTGTCATTAGGTGGGGCTTACATCCCGCATGACAGGATCCGTTTTCATTCTCCGCATTTGTTTCGGGATGATGGTGTCCATCTCTCGGAGAGTGGGTGTGATTTACTATTGGAGGATTATAGGTTGGGTTTGGGGCCTCTGTTTTCTTTGGGTTGTGGGGACCAAGCTTCAGCTGATCCCCTCTTGTGGTGTCAAATTCGGGCAGGTGAGGTAATTGGTGTTAAAATTGAGGTGGATGAGGCATTTTGGTAAAGGGCACCCCCTGGTGAAACATCAAGGCGTAATGTCTGGTGTGGATCTGGGGAGTGTCCACGTGGGACCGGCTTGCGCATCATGGTGAATGCCTGTACGGCGGGGCCAGGATCTGGAGGTTGGAACCACATACCTGACTCCAATTGCAAGGAGGGAGAAGTTTTCCCACATCCTTGACTGGGGAGTTGCAGTACGATGTGACTGACTTGCCTCCTGGTTTGAAGGGTCTATACCCTCACAGATAGGTTGAGCCTCACCTGCCCAAAGTATTTGATATTCATTAATTGGCTGATTTGAATTTGATTGATTATGTGTTATATTTTAATAAATATAACATTTCACCATATATGTGTCACGAGTCTTCTTTGGTGTGGTGGCAATGCTGGTTGGCACCATCTAGCAGTAAGGACTTCAAAGCTATGGTGTACAAACAGACTTAGGACCAAACTAGATAAGACATTTGTCACATAGTTTGCTCTTGCATATTTGATTTTACTTTAACAAATAGTAAGCATGGAGTAGGAGCCAGATTAGGCCTCTGGCATGGGGGGGCTTTAACACATTGTCCCTGCCACGGTTCTGATCAGAATCCTCCCCCCCCCCAGTGTACTGTTTCCACAATGGAAGGAATAGTCCTATTTTATGTATGTTTGGATGGATGGATGTATTGCATTTCTACACCACCCTTCCTCCAAATGAACCTAGCATCATAATTAATAATAAAATACAGGCATTTCCATAACACTAATTTAAAACATTTTAAACTACATTTTAAACTATACATATTCAGATGAAATGGTGAGACAAAGCTGTGTGTCATCTGCATACTGATTACACCATGCTCCAAATTCCTGGATGACAGGTGGGTTCATATACTTGTTAAATAGCATGGGAGACAAGGTGGAACACTAGGCCACCACAGCACAAATGCCATGGGCCCATGCAGAAGCCCCTCCCAATGCTTCTCTCTGGCAGCAGACCTTCAGGTAGTAGCAAAACCACTGGAACTCGGTGCCCTAAGTCCCAGTACATACTGTCTCTCCAGAAGGATACTGTGTTCAGTGTAGGGATGGAAAGATCTGCCAATTTCAGTTCCCTCAGTTTCTCATTTTTCCAATCTTAAATCAATTCTACACATTTTTGCAGCAATTTGCCATTTTTTAAAACAAATCCTCATGAAAATTCCGTAGCATTTTAGTGTGAATTTCTCCTTATAAACACAGTTATGAAGGTAGTTTTGACTAATGTACACATTTTTGCAAGCCATTTCTAGTTATATAATGCATTTTTCTATGTTATTTTCACTCATATATTCATTTTATGCATACTTCCCCCTAACATATGCATTTTTGTAAACATTAGTTGGCGAACTGCAAAATTTGAATAAATTCAAATTTCAAAGAATGGCTGTGTCTCAGTTCTCATATTGTTTTGAAAAATGTGAATTAGATTTTGCTTGAAATGCAAACTGAATATAATTTCTCACCCATCCCTAGATCAGTGGCATCCAAAGTCACCAAAAGGTCTAGGACAAAGCAGGTCAGGTATCATTCCCTCCCATCTCTCTCACAATAAAGGTAATCAGTCAGGGAGGCCAAGGTTGTGTCAATACCAACACCAGGCCGGAAACCACATTGGAATAGGCCCATTGGCACTTAAGGGAGATTTCCTCCCATTGCAAAGGGAGGGATTCCAACTGGAACTGTGGCAGGAGTGCACGCACATGTACACACACATTATGGCTCTGATCCATCTCAGCCCACCTGCCCTGGCTACTCATTAAAGACAAATCAATTGTGCAAGGGCAATTTACATGACAAATGCCTTGTGTCATTTGGCAAAGTTGGAGGATTATATATAACAGGGATGGGGAACCAGTGGCCTTCAACTCCCATCAGCTCTAGCCAACATGGCCAATGGTCAAGGATGATGGGACTTTTAATTCAACAGCATCTGGATGTCCCAGGTTCCCCATCCCTGACATGACATTCAAAGAGAATTCTAAGATCAAAGTCTGAACAGTCTCAGTCTTTTATGATATGATAACTTTTTTATCTCATTCCAAGTGAAAGTGTAAATGGATCTCTTATAAAACATGGATTATTTATTAGAACCATCAAGATGAGTAAAACTGGATTGGGAGCAAAAGTTATAGCCATCCTTACCTAAACTTGGCCATTATTTTTTATGGTATACAACAAGTTGCAAAGTTTTCACAAATGCATTTGAATGTGATGGGTTCACAGTTGGCTCAGTCTAGCAGAGCAACTCGTGTGTGTGTGTGTGTGTGGAATTATAAGAAAAAATGAGAGCCACAAGCCATTGGAGTGATTTACCTTGGATATCCTTCAGAAGCAGCCTTACTGGAAGGAAGTATTTAATCAGAAGTTATTAGATTAAGCTTTGGAAGCAGCTACTGAATTACATGGGACTCTGATCATAATCATTTGTTAAGAAGACATGTCAAGGGAATCAGTTCCCTTGAAGAAATGTGAGACTTAAGGAAGCCATTTGGTATAAAGTGAAGGAGGTAGATTATGGCAACAACAAAGAAGGATGTATATATATTTTTTAAAAATGCAATTTTTCTGCTTTAGCAAAATAGAATGTTATTACCTTCAGCTATTACTTACCCATTTACATCCTGTGCTTTCTTTGATGAAATTTCCTCAACAAGAGGGCAAGGCAAGTAGATATCTCTATTAGCTATAAACTCATAATACTGTTCATATTATTAAAGGGTAATGCATTGGCAAAAAATGAGGCTATTTTTCTATCTTGGGTCATTATCTTGGATGAACATGAGTCATCCCCGTTAAATGTACATAAGTAGCACCACACAACTGGCTATGCATTTGCAACTTTGGCTTCTCTGCTGAGATTTGGATATAGGGTACTGTTTAGATTGATTCATATTAGTGCATGTCTTGAAGTTTCCATAGTCACCTTTCTCTTTCCTAACCAGCATTCCCTTGATTTATTCTTATGCCTTGAAAATAGTAGGTGCAGTCCAACCACAAAAGCACATTTAACCACATACTGGTTTCTATGGAAAAGGTGAACATTCAGTTGTTGAAGTTATTGGGGCTGGAAAGTGCTTAACTTTTGAGGGATTCTATCTGGTTTGTTACGGCAGACTACCAGAAGTTGGGTTTGTTCCCTTGATGTTCTTATCAGCTTTAAGAACCGCCAACTGGGCCAAGGAGGTAATCAATGCCTCTTTGCGAGAGGGAGTGGTCCCTGACTGCCTAAAAGCGGCGGTAGTGAGACCACTCCTGAAGAAACCCTCCTTGGACCCAGATAACTTGAACAACTATAGACCTGTGGCGAATGTTCCGTTCCTGGGCAAGGTTCTGGAGCGGGTGGTGGCCGGCCAGCTCCAGGGGCTCTTGGATGACACTGATTATCTCGATCCGTTTCAATCCGGTTTTAGGCCTGGGTTTGGTACCGAAACAGCCTTGGTCGCCCTGTATGATGACCTTTGTCGGGAGAGGGACAGGGGGAGTGTGACCCTGTTGATTCTCCTTGATCTCTCAGCTGCTTTTGATATCGTCGACCATGGTATCCTTCTGGGAAGACTCACGGAGTTGGGAGTTGGGGGTACTGCTTGGCAGTGGCTCCGCTCCTACTTGGTGGGTCGCCACCAGAAGGTAGTGCTTGGGGAACATTGCTCGATACCCTGGACTCTCCATTGTGGAGTCCCGCAGGGATCGGTTCTGTCCCCCATGCTTTTCAACATCTACATGAACCCGCTGGGTGCAGTCATCAGGAGTTTTGGAGTGCGTTGTCACCAGTACGCTGATGACACGCAACTCTATTTCTCCTTTTCATTTTCTTCAGGTGAGGCTGTTAACATACTAAACCGTTGCCTGGCCGCGATAATGGATTGGATGGGAGCTAACAGACTGAAGCTTAATCCAGACAAGACCGAGACGCTGTTAGTGAGTGCCTTCTCTGCCCAGATGGTGGATGTTCACCCTGTTCTGGATGGGGTTACACTCCCCTTGAAAGAACAGGTTCATAGCTTGGGAGTTCTTATCGACTCTTCCTTGTCTCTTGAGGCTCAGGTAGCCTCAGTGGCAAGGAATGCTTTCTACCATCTCCGATTGGTAGCCCAGCTATGTCCCTATCTGGACAGTGACGACCTCGCCTCAGTCGTTCATGCTCTGGTAACTTCTAGATTGGACTACTGCAATGCGCTCTATGTTGGGCTGCCCTTGAAGACAGTTCGGAAACTACAGTTAGTCCAGAATGCAGCGGCCAGATTGTTGACGCGGACAAGAAGGTCCGCTCATATTACACCCATTCTGGCTCGTCTGCACTGGCTTCCTATTTGTTTCCGGGCTAAATTCAAAGTGCTGGTTTTGACCTATAAAGCCTTACACGGCATGGGACCGCAATACCTGGTGGAGCGCCTCTCCCAATATGAAACTACCCGTACACTGCGCTCAACATCTAAGGCCCTCCTCCGAGTACCATCCCATCGAGAAGCTCGGAGGGTGGTGACTAGAAATAGGGCCTTTTCGGTTGTGGCTCCCGAACTATGGAATGGTCTCTCCGATGAGGTGCGCCTGGCGCCGACGCTGCTATCTTTTCGGCACCAGGTGAAAACCTTTTTATATTCCCAGGCATTTTAATGCGTTTTATTATATGTATTGTTGTATTTTGCTGCTGTTTGATTATTTTTGTTTATCTTTGTTGGCTTGATTTTATTGTATTATTGTATTTATATATTCTTGATTGTTTTATTTTATGTACACCACCCAGACAGCCCTTGGGCTTAGGGCGGTATATAAATTAAATAAAATAAATAAATAAATAAATAAATTTAACCTTGATAGTTTCTTGTAGAATATAAATTGACAAATACTCCTATTAGCATATGTGGGAGCATCAGTCCCTTGTCAAACAGCTTTGGAGAGGGGCATTTTTTGTTGGGACAATGGTGATGGAAGAAAGGGGTAACCCTCCCCTCACATTTCATGCTCCTCATCCTTATCAGGGTGTCCAGCAGCTGCCGTTTATAGTTAAAAAAAATGAGAGAAGCATGCAACGTTAAACAAAGTACACCAGGTGGGGAACCGGTGGCCTTCCAGAATTTGTTGCCATACTGGCTGGGGCTAATGGGAATTGAAATCCATCAACTTCACTTCCTGGTGAAGTTTAGACTTATGGCTCCGATCCTTCTCTGCAAGGGTGGTGGACAGATTAAGATAGTTCGCCCCCGGAGCCTAATGGAATCCACAGGATTCCTGAATGCCCTGGGGGAGTTCCCAGTAGATAGAGCAGATGACCCTGTTGAAGCCCTTGTCACACTGTGGAATAGTGAGACGAGTCGGGCTCTTGACACGGTTGCACCCGAGCGACCTCTCCAGCATTGTGGAGCCCAGCTTGCACCTTGGTACACCAGTGAGCTAAGGGCAATGAAACAGGATGGACGACAGCTAGAGCGCAAGTGGTGAAAGACATGTTGTGAGGCTGGTTGGGCATGAGTGAAACATCATAACCGTGCCAACTGTGTGGTGGTGAGGGCAGCAAAGAAGGCCCACTTCTCTGCCTCCATTGCATCCTCAAGTAGCCATCCAGTGGAGCTTTTCCGTATTGTCAGGGGTCTGTTGACATCAACTCCAGGAAATGGAGTTTTAGACCCTTCGGAGGCCCATTGTGAATTGTTTGCAAGGCACTTTAACGGTAAAGTTGCTCGCCTCAGGAGAAGGACAACGGGAATGCAACCCTGTTATTCTTACTTGATCTCTCAGCAGCTTTTGCTACCATTGACCATGGCATCCTTCTGGGCCGACCTGGTGAGATGGAGGCACTGTTTTACAGTGGTTCCAATCCTATCTCTAAGGTCTCTCTGAGAGAATAGCATTGGGTGACTGTCTTTCAGCCCCCTGGCAGTTGTGCTGTGGGGTGCCGCAGGGTACCATCTTGTCCCCCATGCTGTTTAACATCTATATGAAGCCCTTGGGGGCAGTCATCAGGAGCTTTGGGATGAGGTGTCAGCAGTATGCTGACGATACCCAGCTCTATTTCTCCATAACCTCTGAATCGGGAGAGGCCGTGCCAGCGCTTGACTGCTGCCCGTACTCAGTGGTGGGCTGGATGAAGGCCAATAAATTGAGTCTGAATCCTAGCAAGAAGGAGGCACTGTGGGTTGGTGGTTCCCAAGTTTGGATAATTGGTCAGTTGCCTGCTTTGTATTGGGTCATACTCCCTCTGAAAGAGCAGTTCCGCAGTCTGGGGGTGCTCCTGGATCCATCTTTGTCGCTAGGGGCCCAGGTGACCTCCGTGGCTAGGAGTGCCTTTTACTAGCTTCGGCTGGTAAGACAGCTGCGGCTGTTTCTGGACCGGGATAGCCTGACTACTGTTGTCCACGCATGGTAACCTCCAGGCTGGATTACTGTAATGCGCTCTATATGGGGCTGCCCTTGAGGTTGGTCCGGAAGCTGCAGTTGGTGCAAAATGCGGCGGCAAGACTGCTCACTGGGGCAGGGTATCAGCAACATGTCACCCACCTGCTGAAAGAATTGCACTGGCTGCCCATTTGCTACCGGTTCAAGTTCAAGGTTCTAGTTTTGGTGTACAAAGCCCTATACAGCTCGGGACCAGGAGACCTGAAAGACCATCTTACCCCTTATATACCCAGTCGATCACTGCGCTCTGCAGGTGAGGGCCTCCTGCAGATACCATCTATTCAGGAGGTCCATTCTGTACAACATAGGAAACAGACCTTTAGCTTAGCAGCACCTACTCTGTGGAATTCCCTCCCCTTAAATATTAGGCAGGTGCCACCTCTGTTACCTTTTCAGTGCCTTTTGAAGACTTTCCTCTTTCAATAAGCCTTTTAAGTTGAGACCTATCCCAGTCTGAGTCTGTGTTAGAATTGCTTTTCATATTTTTTTTATTTTAAACAATATGTTTTTAACCTTTTTTAAAAGATATTTTAAAGCTTTAAAAAAATGTTTTAAAGTTGTTTTGTTTAAATGTTTTTAAGGTCTGTTTTTATGATGTTTTGATGTGTTTTTAGTGCTTTTGTTTGCTGCCCTTGGCTCCTGCTTGGAGGAAGGGCAGGATATAAATCAAATAATAAATAAATAAACATCTAGAGGGCCCCAGTTTCCCCACACCTATCATATACATTTCTTGGGGCTCCATTTGTTGGATCTGTTTTTTACCCATATTCTAAACGCACCTACATGCAAGTTGATATATCTAAACATTCTAAATGCATCTACATACAAGTTGATATATCTTTTCTTATTGCAGAATTTGGTTAGAGTGGCAAAGTTTTGACTTTTTCTTTTAGTGTACACATCCCAAATTATTTCCCCAAAGTGCATAAAGTGCATATAAATCTTAATTTTACCTCCATCCATGCTGTTTTTGCATTATGTAATAGATGAACCACAGATGGATTATTTCAACTGGGAAAAAGCATTAACTGATATTTTGATCATGACATTCGCAATACAGAGAATTGTCTTGTAACTACTCCAGATTTTGGTTATCTACCATTCTTCTTATCCTTCTATCATATGCTTAAAAAAATGCAGCACTGAAGTTATTCTTACATAACTTAAAATAGTGCTTTGAGTTAATAGATGTCATTTTCACACTGCAGCTGCTCTAAAAGTACAATCCTATATATGTCTACTCAGAAGATGAGTTCAGTAAATCTGCATAGGATTGTAGCCTTTGTGTCTATTTAGTTGCCTTCTTTTTCTTTCTTCTCTAGTGACTTTTTTTCACCATAGAATATGAGTTAAGTATCATTTTCTCTGAGTTATGTTGCCAGCATGCAAATTGCATTTTAACAATAGGGCAAGAAAATAGGAAAGTCTTGCCAGAATTCACATACCCTCTCTGCAGCATCATGATAAATTCCTTCAGCTATCTTTTGACCTTGATAATAGCATCCCATATGCACTGCAGGATGCCCTGTAGTATTAAAAGGCTGCAGGGAGGAAAGACTGAAATAAGAAAAGAAGAAGCTTCAGAAATAAAAGTGAGATTTTTCCCCCTATTGTCTCTTATGTATTACTGTCTGTTACTTTCACACAAAGAAACCAGAATGTTAATTTGCTATAATTAAGCACACAATGGGGTTAGAAGGGATATAAAGAACAGAATGGTATATTTTTTTATAAAAGAGAATATTGGCTTTCAAGGTGAAAGCTTAATGGAATCTTAAACATGTAATTCTTTGTTTTCATCAGGTCTTGTGGTTTGAGTAGTCTTAGAGGGCTCTAAGGGTCATCCGCTTCACTCTGAAACATACATGATACTGACATATACTTCGAAATTAATTCTGTTATTATGTATGTGCCTGCCTACAGTGCCTTAGGTAAGCAAATTTCTCAAATGTTGCTCATAAAAGGGAAAAGAGAAATCAACTATCTTGGTATTGAAATTTAAGAGGTCTGACTGCATAACCCTATATGCGTCTAGACAAAAGTAAGTTCCACTGAGTTCAGTGGAGCCTAGTCCCAGGTAAGTGGGTACTCCATGGTTTGTTTTTTTAAATAAATACATCTTTATCAATCTTTCAATTTTCCTCAAAATGTCTGTAGTGTATTGGCCCTCCAGGCTTGCCATACCAGGCTGTGGCAGTTTCAATTCTAGGCCTGCCTTACAAGCAGCACCATGATGTGGGCCTTGTTCTCTGTATATAATTAGTTATAGTAAAGTTCTTGTTATTGTTAGATCCTCTGTATGGCCTCTTCCTTCATGATATTGAAAAGTATCATTGAAGACTACATATGTTTCACCATGGAGGCTGGGCCTGGCATCCAAGAGGTCTTCTGTATCTATAAAACTTGTGCAAGGGGAAGGGAGAATTTCACCTTGTGGTTTTTCTCATTACGGTGTTGCAAGAACACCTGCACTTGACTGACTTTCTCTTCTCCTAAAGATACAGGATCAGTCTCAGGCCAGGAATCTGGCAACTCTAGTTGGCAAGTAGAGTTTTTTTTAAAAAATTGCTGTAAAATATCAGGACTGTGGAATGTTGCAGTTAAAGCAATGAGGGGTGCCTTTGTACATAATCCCATCCACCCTGTGAAGTTTGTGAATATGACATGAGGTATTTGCACCTAACTTTTTGTCCTGGATCCTGACTCCCCCTTTATCTTTGCAACAACCCTGTGAAGTGGGTTAAGCTGAGAGTTGGTTCAATCAGGCTGCACATGCTTAGTGTGTGTGTGTACTGTTTATTACTTTTTTGTTATTGTTGTTATTTCACTGTAAAATATCAGGACTGTTAAATATTGCAGTTAAAGCAATTGAAAGGGGCTGTCTTTGTGCATTCCCCCCACTGCATGGTTTGTGAACATGTCATAATATATTTGCACCTCACTTTTCTCCCTGGGTTCTCCCTCCCCCTTTTATCTTTGCAACAACCCTGTGAGTTAGATTAGGCTGAGAGGTAGTTCAGCCAAGCTGCACATCTTTTTTGGTTTCTCCTATACAATAAAATACAAGAAATAAAACAATAAAAACACATACTGCCACCATTAAAAGCAAAAAATATTTTCCAGATTAGCCTTCTCAATTCCAGCCTCCCATTAACATGGAGACCACTTGAATGAAGCTTCCAGACCACTGGTGGTTCATGGACTACAGTTTGGGAACCCATATCTTAAATCAAGACTGTGGATTCAAAGTAACTGCTCATGTTGGTAATATATATACTGTACATAAGCTGCAGTTCTTGTCAACAGATTGTTGGGAGGTATGGGAATGTTGGAGGCCCAATCTACATACAGTATACTGGGCCCAGAAAATCTTGTTGGCACCCCTGCCTCTATTGATTGTATGTCTCTGTACTATGTATGAGTTTGGTTGTATGTCTCTCTGCTATGTACCTGAACTGAGCAACAAAGCTTCTCTGTTACTTTTTCCTGAAATTATACATTGTTTTTGTTGTTGTTCAGTTTGCTCAGTAAACTGTTATCAGGACTTTTTTCTTTGGACTCCATCTGAGTTATTTAAGTGACTTTGCTAACAACTTTCACCCTTTTTACTCCAATTTTTAAACAGGCGTACCATATATTTATTTCCACTATATATTTATTTCAGAGAGCCAGTGTGGTGTAGTGGGTAAGGTGTTGGACTACGACCTGGGAGACCAGAGTTTGAATCCCCACACAGCCATGAAGCTCTCTGGGAGACCTTGGGCCAGTCACTGCCTCTCAGCCTCTGAGGAAGGCAATAGTAAACCACCTCTGAATACCGCTTACCAGGAAAACCCTATTTATAGGGTCGCCATAGGGTGGAATCAACTTGAAGGCAGTCCATTTCCATTTATTTCTATTTATGGATCACTTCCTACAAAATATCTCAGTGCAATTTAAAAATTAAAAGCTCGATAATAAAAACAATTGCAAGACTTTTTTTGATGAAAACTACTGACATGGGTACATGGAGGTTAAGTTGTAAGCAAGCACAATTTGTGACATTGTACAACATTATTGCTGTTAAGGTATCATCCTTAGCTCCCAATTTCCCGGCTAATTCGTATTGTAAACTGGCAGGTTCTTTAATCACTAAATTAAATTATCCTGTCAATAGAATAGTTCAACAATAGAATAGGAATAGAGAATAAAGAATTGCAAATGTTTACACATGACAAATACATATGTTACCAACAATGGTAGCTGTTATGAGAATCACTGTGCTGTGGCTGGTCTCACACTATTCATAAAAAGAAAACTTAAGAACAGTCCTGTTGAATCAGGCCAAAGGCCCATCTAGTTCAGCATCCTAGACCTGTTCTCACATTGGCCAACCAGATACCCATGGGAAGCCTGCAAGCAGAACATGAGTGAAGGTAACATTTGACAGAAGTGGGTCACAAAGCAAGGGCTGGAGATGGGGTTATTTTCAAGCCAAAATCATCAGGCTAAATGAAAAAAATGTTCACCTGTTTTTTACCCAACATTGATTTATTACACACACTTGGGTCTAATTCTGGTCTATAAGATAGATGTCTTTTAAATCCCAACCAATCTCTCAAGAAATGTGATTGATATGAAAAATAATATTCTTCTACATTTGAAACAGGAAGTGGTTTCTGGGTATCGCTACAGAATATCTGAAGATCAATCAATGGCTGTCTGTTACATGGATATTCTAATAACTTCTTCAGTGAGAAATGTTTTATGATTCCTAGCTAATTTATTTTTATAACAACCATATCAGGTTGGTAAGGCTATGAGGGATATTCCTATGGACAGTCCTTTGTGCCTGTGAGAGAAACTGAAATTGAGTCTCCTACATTCCTAGTGCACTGTCTTCTACACACTGTGGTCCTATTATCTCTGTTATATTGAATAACAGAGCGTGCACTGGATTGGAAAAATCCCGAGGCAAAGCAGGGTGCCTTGGAAGGATTTTTTTGCATGTTAGAGGCCAACAAACAGGATCTGTATGAGGTGGCAAAAGTTGAAATAGGGATCCCTGAAGTGCTTTGCAAGCAAACTAGGCACCAAAAATGTTTGAAAGTGAGTGTAGTGGGCTGTATCCAACAAAATCATCTCATTCATTCACACAAGGGCATATGCCCGCACAATGAAACTGCTCCTCCCTCTTGTTTCCCTGTGCACCCCCACCAAATCTTGTCCAGAAGTTTGGGGGAAAACCCAGAATGGATTTGAGGTGTATGCAGGATGGGAGGGAGGGGAAGTTCCACAGCAGAAGCAAATGTCCTTGCACAAACAGGATGACTTCATTGGACATACACCAAATGCCTTTCAGCTTACAATAATGCCATAACACCAGAGTTGGATGATAAGGAAGTGAAAAGGAAACATCAGGATGGTGAGAGGGAGGAGGGGAGCTCCATTGTGAATGAAAGGTTCAGATTTTGCAGGACTATATTGGGTTGGTCATACCCCTATCCCTGTAATTTCATACTAGTGATTATTCATTGCATAAAATGTGTTTCCTTTACACAATG
The DNA here is from genome assembly GCF_030035675.1 of Rhineura floridana. Taxonomy (NCBI): domain Eukaryota; kingdom Metazoa; phylum Chordata; class Lepidosauria; order Squamata; family Rhineuridae; genus Rhineura; species Rhineura floridana. Next base: position 67,331,445 of record NC_084484.1, on the reverse strand, counting down.
CATTTTGCATAGTCTAAAGTTTTGAAGGATGCCATCAAATAACAGCAGCACATTAAGAAAAACTAGTTAAAAATCCTAACCTAACATTTTTGCATACACCATTCACTATTTTAACATATGCTTACACTCTTAAAACACAGTTACTTGGGATTAAACTCCATTCAATCCTGTGGTATTTATTTCTAAGGAACCATAGATAGGATTGTGCTGTTAAAGTATGTGCCATGGAGTCCTATACATGTCTACTCAGAAATGCATTCAGTGTGGCTTACTCTTAGATAACTGCACAGCATAGCCACCTAAATGCTACGGCTGCAAACAGATCATACAGTCATATAATTTAGGTTTAAGCAGGACACTTCTGCAGAACAAAAATATAATTTGACTTGCATTTACACCAAAGAAGATGGAGACATCTGATAAATTGTCTTAAAATGCATCACCTAGGCTTGATGCCAGAGGAGACAATTATAAAAAAGAAAATGGTGTCTGAAACACTTCCTCACTCAGAATACTTTACGTGTAATCTTTTCAGGCTATCTGACTATCAGTTTGCCCTCCCAGTACTTTTTATACATTCTATGCAAAGATTTGGCACTAAAATCTCTAAGACACCTAAAAAACAAAACAATCACTATTAAAACATAATATTGGATCTTTAAAACTTGGGAACTATTTTTAAGTTGAAATGATGTTGTGTACTGTCTATAAACCAAAACTAGATAGATTTATATAACTTGAATATTCTTCTTGAATCCAGACTGAATAAACATGCTTTTCATAAAGTTTTTAGGAGGTTAAATAAATACATATAAAAGTCTCTCTAATAATTACTGTGAACCAAAATCCTCTGTGTGTGTGTGTGTGTGTGTGTATGTGTGTGTGTGAATTCATTTCAAACTTCACTCTTGAGAAATGGATCCTGATAATATGGTGATTGTTAGGGGGAGCACAAAATCTGAAGAAAATGTTCATCCTTTCAGAGTGATAGAAACTAGCATTTCCCTAATTCTTGAGTTAGCTTCAAGACATCATCACATCATCTAATATGACTGCCCTCACTTGAATGTAGCTTTGTGATTGACTATGCAGCAATGTGTTACCATTATGTTGTATGCACAGTTCTTGACTGGATGAGATCATCTCAGGAAAGTTATTATTATTACGGTGCTGAGAGGAATCTGGGAAAGAAGCAGCTGTAAACAATTGACAAATAATGTGCAAAAAAAGATAAACAGAGGAAGAGGGGGTTGTGAAACTTTTCACCCCCAACTCCCCTGCCTTAAAATGTGTGGGTGGTGTATAGGGGGAATTCTGTGTGTAATATACACCCACAGTTTATTGCCATTTAGTAATTTCAGTACAGCCCTATGAAATGATGAAGAAACTGAAGGAAGCTATCCAAGATTAACTATGAAAATACATTTACACTTTTCCTGAATTTTTCAAAGAATGCATAATTGAAGTGGTACAGACATATGGCATTTGAGAACGTTGATATGACATATTTGTTCAAAAAGGTAAATTATTGTCACCTGATGATTTTCCCTTATTTAGTTATTTATTTAGGTCACATATCGCACTCTTCAAGAAGTTCTCTGGGCGACTTACATGATCAAAAATGCAGAAAACTAAAAACAAACAAACTATAACACGTATAAAGAATAAAAATAATCCTACATTAGAAAAGCATAGAATCACTTGGTACAGACAAAAATGAATTTAGAAGCTTAGACAGTTAAAAGGCTTGTCATCAAAATGAAATGAAGGTAGCCATCTGGTGAATGCTTACATTTCACACACAGAAGCTTACTGGACTGAATAATGAATGTTATTATACAGCCACGAGAGTGGCTGTATACTATAGTCAGCATGGATTTTTCTCATTCCACAATATTAAATTGAAAATACCCCCTATGCCATTCTGATCCTTCCTATAAGCTAATTTTTAAAAAAACACCTTACAAAATTTATAGTCATGAACTCAGAAACACTTGCTTAACAATCCTCTAAATTTTCATGGTGATACACAACAGTCAGAGAGAATTGAGACTACAAAGTGTAAAAAGAGAGAGAGAGAGAAATACCACACCTTTTGAACTTTTTTCTGTCAGAGTTCTCATAATTTGTTGAAATTAATTAAAAATCAGCCATGTTCACAGAGTACCTATAATCCTATTAATGACCTTGACCCATACTCTGACCTTCATCTTCTGCAATTTAAAAGTTAAAAAAAATGCCTGGCTTATTTTAATTAATTTAAGAAATTTTGGCTTGAACTCAAATATAATGTCAGCCATGCTCAGTAAGAACCAACTGTCAGTGTTCTAAAAGCCGGACTCACAGCTGCTGGGCTTGCCTAATCAGGGGGCCATACCCACATCAGACTTTGATTTGGCATGAGACAGTCATGGCTTCCCTCAAAGAATCCTGGGAAATGTAGTTTGTGAAAGGTGCTGAGATGAGGCTCCTATTCCCCCAACAGAGCTTCAGTGGCCAGAGTGGTTTAACAGTCAGGCACTCTGCTTCAAGCTCTGTGAGGGGAACAGGGCCTCTCCTAGCAACTTTCAGCACCCTTCACTAACTACACTTCCCAGGATTCTTTGGGAGAAGCCATGACTGCTTAAAGTGAAATAACAGTCTGGTGTGGATGTGGCCAGGGACAGCTTTGGTTTAAATTTGGGTGGGAGACTACATGTGCCTACTGTAGAATAAAAAGTTGGGGAAAACCCTGAAAAAGAATTATACTGTTCACAATGTTTTCCTTTTAGAAAGGAAAGGGGCTTCCCCTCTGCCCAGTGCCCATCCACCCAATCTCCTCCCCTTCCTCTTCCCTTGCTGCCCTCCTCCTCCCCCCACCCCGGGTCAGTTTCATCTATCCTAAGCATAATTGCACAGGAGTAAATCCCACTGAACTCAAAAAGCATGCAAATGATCAAACCTGCCCTCCCCTCCTCCTCCCTTTTGCCCCTTCCCTCCCCCTTCCTTCATCCCTCCCTTCCTCTCCCCCATCCACTTCCAATCCCCCCTTCCCCTTCTCCTCCTCCCCCTGCCCTCCACCATTCCATCCCCTCCTCATTCTTCCAAGCTACACAGCAAGTGGATTGGACTGTGAAAGACCAACCCAAATGGTGTTTGCATTTTGACAAATTTGTAGGGCAGTCCAATATCTCTGAGAGGAGGTCAGGCCTCCTGCTCTCCTGGTGCATTCACTATAGCTGCCCAATTTCCTTGCTTTTTAAAGTTTGATAGAAATATCTTTTGGCTATAGGTACATTCTTAAACCTCAAGGGTTTTTTTGCCTATTAGTGAATATTCTTACTCACAACAAGGCAGTATGGTTCCCCACCCCTGAGAGCAGAGGATAGCTTAAGGGGCAGAGGGTAGGCCACATAGCACAAACAGCACTGTCCTCCTACACTTCACTTTGGTTCAAATAGCCCAAGAGCAATTGCCTGAAGCAGCTGCCTCACTCTGCCTAATGATAGGGCTGGGCCTCCTTTTGCAGATGTCCAAGTCCATAAAAGGTCTTGTAGACAACTACTATGAGAGACTATCAGATGTAACCTGAGGGCCTCATGACCATAGGTTGAGACCTAGTTTGCTGATAGCCCCAGAACATCTTCAGGTGAAATGAAGAACAGAGTGAGCAATGCTGACCCCCCTGACTGAAACCACTGGGTGGGTCAGCTAAGCCAGAGTTTGACCTTCTGCCATTAGTCTGTCAACTGGCTTGTCATGCTGTAATTAGGGTTCCATCTTCTTGCTAATTCCAGGTTCTCCACACACTCCAGCCCTAGATTCATATACTTTAATACACAACCCAGTGTTGGTTTGACAACAGCTGACAATTCTTCCCTATCTACTTAGAAGCATCTATTCTGTTGGTAACATTATTTTCCAGATTATGTGAGCATCATACTCAAATTGAACTGTTTTATCTCTGTGATAAAGACTATAATAATATGTGAAGGATACAGAAAGGTTTGCCAGTGTCAACTGGGCATTAGCAGCCATTTCATTGTCTTTTATCTTATTTTCTACAGTTTATATAAAATCCAATTTGTATGATTCACTATTTAAAGGAAATAATGTCTAAGTCTAATCCCTCGCATTCAGTATTGGCATTACAAATAAAGAATTGATTGTGTGACATATGAAGTCTTTTTAATGTGCAGCAACATAGAAGACAGCATTCACTGTAACCTCTGGAGGATAATGTGTAAACATAAAGCAAATTTATATAAATGTTTCCGAGATAAGACATTTCATAATAGATTTAATTACAATCTTCCAATCTCTATTTTCTGTAGGCAATTAGAACCATTCCCCAATGATGTTAATGACTACCTGTCGTCTGTCTACAGTTTAGTGACAAGGCAATCAAATCAAATCCTATGAGCCTCTGTGCTTGCAAATGAGTTTGCAAGACAGGGTGCAAGATTTTCAGTGGCAGAGCAGCAAAAATTTTTAAAACATAATTTATTTTATAAAAGTATTTCTATTGCAATCCATAGGGTCGAGAGCAAATTAAAATGATAAAACAATAAAGCAATAAAATCATCATAATTTAAACAAAATAGCTCAAGGGCAGCATTCATTAATCCCTGACATTTAAACACCAGAGGTTTCCAGAGTGGTCTAACAGTCAGCCCCCAGAGAACTCAGTGAATTGAAGCTCTGTGAAGCAAATGGGAGGTCTGCTAACAACTCTCAGCACCTTTCACAAACTACACTTCCCAGGATTCTTTGGGGGGGAGCCATGCCTGTTTAAAGTGGAATAATAGTGGAATAAATGTGTGGTGTGAATGTGGCCACTGCAACAACAGAGCAGAAGTGTGCAATACAAGAAGCAAGAGTGGGGAATAACTGATTCACCTTCCTTTCAGCCCTATGGAGTACCTCTGCTAATGGAACTCTACTCAGCTATTTGTCTGCTTTAACACTGCACTTTATTCCATTTTTCTCATGATTTCTTACCTGGTAATTTGGGCATTATATTTGATCTTTCACATTTATTTATTTATTTATTTATTTATATCCCGCCCTTCCTCCCAGCAAGAGCCCATGGCGGCAAACAGAAGCGCTAAAAACATTTTAAAACATCATAAAAACAGATGTTAAAATACATTAAAACAAAACAACATTAAAAACATTTTAAAATCTTTAAAAACATCTTTTAAAAGGGTTAAAAACATTATTTTAAAAAAACATATTAACAATCAATTCTAACACATACAGTGTGGCTCCAGTAGAATGTAGGGCAAATTTCCATGATAAATGATACCAGAAATAATCTGTTAGCAAGGCTGGGAACCCAGAAGATTGCTGGAGTTTTTTGCTAGCTGCAGCTGCTCACATGACAGGCATCCCAGCATGCTGTGTGTTCCCACTCTTTAGTTGCACGGGGGGGGGGGGTTGCCTGATGAAAATTGTACCAGTATTCCAGCATCGGCGCAGACAGCAGCAGCATTTCCTATACACACACCTGTGTTGGTGCAACTAAAATAACTTAAAAAGTCAGATCCTAAAGGGAGAGGGCTTGCATGGTGACAGGACAAGATCTTAGACCTCCTATATAGTGGGGAAGAGTGCGCATGTGTGTAATGGGGGAGGGACAAAAACAAGCCGTGTGAAAGACAGTTGCATGAAATGCTGAAAAAACTACTATTCAAAATTTTTCAAATCAATTCAATTTATTGTACTAGCCAAAGGCCATGCCAAATACATTAAAAACGTAAAAACATACAGAGGTATGTAGAAGTATAAAGACAACAAATTGCTGTTGCAACCAATAATATAAAACAATATCAGAGTTACCATCAGCTTAGTTTAAGACTCTGAATCTCCCAAACAATTTATAGCAATTTTATCTAGTTCTTTCTTTCTAATATTTTTTTTGCAGCAAGAGCAAAAAGAGCCACTTTGTATATCACGTAACCATTAGTATCGCTCAGGAGGAATTGTACTGATTGTGTAAGGGCATTCCCACTTCCCTAACTGCTGTTCCTTAACGCAACAGGTACTGCAGTGTGAAAGGGATTTTAGAAATCGGGACAGAAGCGCTACCTTTTTAATCGATTAAACTAACGCAATCAGCCCCATGTGTGAAAGCAGCCATAATGAAGCAGTAAGCCATTCTAAATTGCATTGAAGCTGATAGAGCAAGACAGGCATGCTTCCGGGGGAAGGAGGAGGGTTACATTGTCTCGCAGGGTAATCTGGTTGGACAGTTCCTTATCCTCTTTATTATTTTAGTAACAGAATTTGCACACCGCTTAATTGTAAATAAAACATCTAAGCAGTTTACAAAGAATATCAAATACACAGCATCACTGTCAATAAAAATCCAATTTAAAAGCAAATTAAAAAAGTGGTTTCAGCACTTTACAGATAAACTGGACGTGCTGGGGTGGACAACAGGTGAGTCTGCAGCATTAGCACCCATTGGTAAACTGGTACGCACAGCACAAACCATGTAAGGCTGCAATCCAAACTCCCTTTGTGCCAGGCTGCAGGGGGAGGGGATTGGGCAAAGATGTCCTTCTGCCTAGCACTGTGGAATGTTTCCAGCATCACTCTGCCAGTGCAGAGCTTCCTGTTACAACCACCAGTAACCCACAGAATGTCCCCAAATAAGGTGTGCGCAGGTGGAGAGGGACTGGATCCTATGCCAGACAGCTCCAGGCTGGCACAGCAGTTTGCCTGTTGCCTGCCTTCTGCCCCAGCCGGTGTGAGCAATGGGACTATGGATATGGCAGTGGCTCTACCTCTCGATCACACTCTGTGCTGCCTGGCCAGGGTTTGGATTGTTCTACCTGTCTTCCAATGGCCCTTTCTACACAGACCCTTTGTGTATATGGGACAAATGTGTATGGGATGCTGATCAGCAGCTCTTTCGACTAGGCATGTGAACAAAGTACCACAGTAACTCTTGGTAAGCCCAGAATATCTATGTGTTGTAACTCTGCATGCCTCTACAATTGGCAGTGGGAAGATGTGGCAGTTCTGTTTCAGAATCTCAGAATGTGTTATGTTTCACCATTTCCAAAGCTAAGGAGACAAGACATTTTTCTAATAAGGAAGCTGGATATCCAGTTTGGTGTATCTTTATCAGCAGCCCCTTAGTCTAAGCCAAAGCAAGCCAAATGCGTAATGCTACGTGCTAAAGAAACGAGTAGCTAGAAATAAATCTGTATTTTACAGCCATGGTTCTGAAGCTGAAACTGACAGCTATTATGCAGATTTACATATTATCCCAACTAGAATAAAACCAATAGATCACTGAGCTTTTGACTGTTCAGATAATTGCAACATGAATGGCTGGCACAAGTTGTATGGGGGGAGCATCGTACTTCCCCTTGGTAGAAAGAATGGCATTGAGAAGTGGGTTTGATTTCCATGTTAAGATGTGCATTTACAACATGCAAATCACTGCATGCTGGAAACAAGTTTTAAGATGAGCATAGGCAAAGGAGCTCCATGTGCCTCTGGGGACCTTATGCCTAAAGTGAACATCCTGATGTGTTTTTGTGATTGAAAATATATCAGTTTTACAAATAAAGGTTTGCAATATTGGTAAAGCAATGAATCAAATACACAGTTCAATACAAGGAAACTTGCAATTTCCAAATTTGACAAATCATAATGATAGACATAAATAGATAATATAAAAACCCTCCATCTATCAGCTCCTTTTCGCAATGGAATTGCCATGGTCCCCAACCAGGAACCTTCAGATAGAGAGTTCTCCTACAACAGAAACTCTGAGGAGAAGATGGATCTACTTCACCATCCTGACCATGTGGATCTGCTGGCATCGGGGCCTGTATCATGTCTCCTGAATCCCAAGGAGACACTTTGTCAGCATATTCCAAATGGCTGGATCATAGACTCCTCAGAAAATTGAGGAAAGTCCTGAAAAGAAATCCCTGTAGCTGAAGTTCCAGTGCCTGTTGTTGTTATGTGCCTTCAGGTCGATTATGACTTATGGTGACACTGTGAATCAGTGACCTCCAAGAGCATCTGTCATGAATCACCCTTGTAAGTTCAGGTCTGTGGCTTCCTTTATGGAATCAATCCATCTCTTGTTTGGCCTTCCTCTTTTTCAACTCCCTTCTGTTTTTCCCAGCATTATGGTCTTTTCTAGTGTTAGGTCCAAATCCAAGCGCCCCCTCTCTTTAAAGGGGCAAACTAACGCACCCCTCAGCCCTGGATATGAGTGCAAGCTTGGCAATTTAATTTACCTGTTTCAGTGGCTCAGCCAGATACCAAACATAAAGCAGACACACAATACTGCTTGATCAAGAGGGGTCTCTAAACTGCACAGACAGCAGTCTGACAGAGAAGAGAGCACCGTTTATTAATTGAAGCACCATTATATAAGTTTCATAAGCAAAACAAAGTATAATATCACTAAAAGCATAACAAAGGGAATACAGTATTACAGAGATAAAGCAAGTGCATCTTCTTATCCTTGTTACATTTCTCATAATTCTTAAAAAGTGAGACATTGATAAAGAATTTATACACTTGTCAATCTAAGAATACTTAATTTGAGATAAGAACTAAGAAAGGCGATGAAGAGAGGTAGATTGACACCAGTAAAAGATAAAGATAGGGCTAGTATGCCTGTAAGAATTATCCACTCAGCAGTATGACGTAAATCTATGGATACAATTCTAGCAAAGTATTTTGGGAACACTTCTTATATTGTGATGAGTTTGCTACAATGCACAGGATGTGTAAAACTTAAACAAGGCAAGAGAACTAACAACAATCCAGAAGGGATACACTTTATCTCTTTTCCAAGATGCTACAGCCTGAGAGACGCCTCAGGGTGTTATCTCTCATCAGAGAGAAGAAACTAAACCTAGAGTGTTATGTTCCCCACCCTCTCTTAGTTCCATCATTCATTGTGGCATTAGCTCTGACTACAATTTAGTATCTCTGAACAACTCTTGGGGCCTAGAAATAAAATATTTCCTAACACTAGTGAATCAGGTCTTCTTATTATGTGTCCAAAGTATGATAATCTCAGTTTCATCATTTTAGCTTCTAGTGATAGTTCTGGTTTAATTTGTTCTAACACCCAATTATTGGTCTTTTTGGCAGTCCATGGTATCCACAAAGCTCCAACCCCACATTTCAAAGGAGTTGATTTTTCTCTTATCCACCTTTTTCACTGTCCAACTTTCTCATCCATACATAGAAATCGGGAATCGGGTCTGAATGATCCTGATGTTGGTGTTCAGTGATACATCTCTGCATTTGAGGACCTTTTCTAGTTCTCTCATAGCTGCCCTCCCCAGTCCTAGCCTTCTTCTCATTTCTTGACTATTGTCTCCATTTTGGTTAATGACTGTGCTGAGGATAATCCTTGACAAGCTCAATGTCCTCATTGTCAACTTTAAAGTTACATAAATCTTCTGTTGTCATTACTTAAGTCTTTTTGACGTTCAGCTGTAGTCCTGCTTTTGCGCTTTCCTCTGTAACTTTCATCAGCATTCTTTTCAAATCATTATTGGTTTCTTCTAATAGTATGGTATCATCTGCATATCTTAAATTATTGATATTTCTCCCTCCAATTTTCACACCTCCTTCATCTTTGTCCAATCCCACTTTCTGTATGATATGTTCTGCGTACAGATTAAACAAATAGGGTGATAAAATACACCCCTGTCTCATAACCTTTCCGATGGGGAACCAATCACTTTCTCCATATTCTGTTCTTAAAGTAGCCTCTTGTCCAGAGTATAGGTTGTAGGACTAAAAAAATTAAGGTTGATATAGTTATGAGAATACTCAGTATAAATTTAATAAAACACATAAAAATATGCAATAGAAGGGAATATAAAAGGTGTAACATACAAAAGTCAAACAATGACAGACATGATACTATGATTATTTTTTTATGTGTTTTATTAAATTTATACTGAGTATTCTCATAACTTTATCAACCTTAATTTTTTTAGTCCTACCTCCAGTATCTGTTAAGGTTCCATTAGACTTGTCTTGATCCCAGAGTATAGGTTGCGCATCAGAACAATCAAATGCTGTGGCACCCCCATTTCTTTTAAAGCATTCCATAGTTTTTCATGATCTACACAGTCAAAGGGTGATTTTCTTCTGAAATTCCTTGGTCCGTTCCATTATCCAACGTATGTTTGCGATATCATCTCTGGTGCCTCTTCCCTTTCTAAATCCAGCTTGGACGTCTGGCATTTCTTGCTCCATATATGGTAAGAGCCATTGTTGTAGAATCTTGAGCATTACTTTACTTGCACGGGATATTAAGGCAATAGTTCGATAATTTCTGCATTCTCTGGGATCCCCTTTCTTTGGAATTGGGATGTATATGGAACGCTTCCAGTCTGTGGGCCATTAGTTTTCCATATTTCTTGACAGATTTTTGTCATTTGGACAGATTCAGTCTCAGTAGCTTGTAGCTACTCTATTGTTATGCCATCTGTTTCTGGTGATTTGTTTCTTCCAAGTATTTTAAGAGCAGCTTTTACCTCACATTCTAAAATTTCTGGTTCTTCATCATATGGTTCCTCCGGGAATGAATCTGTCATCCTTGCATCTCTTTTATAGAGTTCTTCAGTGTATTACTTCCATCTTCCTTTTATTTCATCTCAGTCAGTCAGTATGTTGCCCTGTTGATTATTCAACATCCCTACTCTTGGTTTAAATTTCCCTTTCATTTCTCTAATCTTTTGGAACAGGGCTCTTGTTCTCCCCTTTTTGCTGTCCTCTTCTATTTCTATACAGTAACTATTGTAATCGTTTTCTTTGTCTCTACGTACTAGTTGCTGTATTGTTGCATTCAGGGTTCTGACCATGTTTCTATCTCCTTTTGCTTTTGCTTTCCTTCTCTCTTTAACCATTTTAAGAGTTTCTTCAGTCATCCATTGAGGTCTTTCTCTCTTTTTAACTAGAGGTATTGTCTTTTTATTCTTATCTGATAATGTCTCTGACTTTACTCCATAGTTCTTCTGGCTCTTTGTCAACTAAATTTTAAAGGCTCAAATTTGTTCCTTATTTGAACTTTATATTCTTCTGGGATGTTATTTAAATTATATTTTGGCATTATGATTGCTTTGGTGTTCTTCCTTAGCTTTGCTCTGATTTTCGATACGATCATGATCTCTACCGCAGTCTGCTCCTGGTCTTGTATTTGCAGAAAGTATGGAACTTCTCCATCTTGTTTCCAATTATATAATCAATTTGATTCCTGTATTGACCATCTGGTGATGTCCATGTGTACAGTCATCTTTTCAGTTGCTCAAAAAATGTGTTCACAAGAAACAAATTATTGGCTTAACAGAATTCAATAAGTCTTTCTTCTGGCTCATTTCTGTCTCCTAAGCCTCATTTCCCCACAATTCCTAGTTCTTCTCTGTTCCCTACTTTTGCATTCCAGTCCCCAATGATAATAATCATATCTTGTTTTGGTGTGTGATCAATTTCCTCCTGTATTTCTGCATAAAATCTCTCCAATTCTTCTTCTGTGTTTGACGTTGGAGCGTAGACTTGGATGATGGTTATGTTAATAGGTTTCCCGTTTAATCTCATTGATATCACTTGCTCAGACCTTGTGTTGTAGCTCCTAATTGCTTTTGCTACATCACTTTTCACTATTAAAGCAACCCCCTTTCTTCTTGATTTCTCATTTCCTGCATAAAATATTTTTTAGTTGCCTGATTGAAAATGTCCCATTCCCGTCCATTTTAACTCACTCACACCAAGTACTGTAATGTTGATACATTCCATTTCTTGCTTGACAATTTCTAACTTTCCCTGATTCATGCTTCTCACATTCCATGTTCCTATTGTGTGCATTGTACAACTCTGGACTCTCCTTTCGCATCTGTGTGCATCAGCCTCTGGGCTTCCTTTCGGCTTTGACCCAGCTATGTCATTAGTCACAGCACTGCGCTATTTGTACTTGTGCTTTGTTCTTCCCCAGTAGTTCGGTGAGTGCCTTCTGATCTGGGGGGTCTCATCTTTCAGCACTATCTCGTGTTGCATTTTGGATAATCTGTTCATAGGGTTTTCATGGTAAGAGGTGTTTAGAGGTGGTTTACTATTGCCTTCCTCTGAGTTTGGATGCATCTTAGTCTGGTGTTTCAGTTTTGACCGTCCCGCCTTGGATGTCCCTGCTAGGAGTCTAGCCTCTTGGTCTAGACTCCTGACGGCATTGCTCTCAGCTTCTTCAACACTCTCAGACCCCCTCACGACGGTAAGATGTGCATCCTAAAGGGTGTGCCTAGATCCAGTGCCTAGATGAAGCCAATGACTGTGGGAAAAGGCACTGGCCCTTTAACTGACCACTTGAACACTTGGGGGCAGGGTCATCTTGGCTACCTAGTTTAGACTATAAAGATCTGTCCGTTGTTCCAAGTTACTACTGAGATAATTTGTTTTTTTCTCCTTCAGCTGCAAGACTACTGTTATCCTGGAGTAGCACCTTGTCCACTTGTCAAAGGTCCTGACCATCGAGCCTTCCCTTCAACTCTGATGCATATACTCTGATACATACTTTGTAGAACGTAAACATATGCTTAACTTCCATACAGAGAGAGTCCACTGAACAGTTCTTTAGCACATCTACATGTATTACAAGGATCAGTGATTTGTTGAGCTCAAGAATCGAGTACTCTATATCACCGTTGCTATATGTGAATCCTTATTTAGCACCTTTGTAATCTTCTTGTGATCAGTAAAATGATCTATAATTACAGAGAAAACCTTTCAATGCATCATTAGATAAATGTCTTTTTAATAAAGAGAATCCCAATATACTGGTAAAAATGCTATGATTGAATACCTTTAATCTCTCAGCTTCATTAGGCAGTGACAGGTTGTCACTGCCTTTCCTTATTCTGCTTGAGTTGCCAACCATTTCCTGTGGCTATTAACGATGACACATCATTTATTACTTTACGAGAATACAAATACTTTTCCATCTCTATCTAATACATTTTTTCCCCGGGCCTATAGGATGTAAATTTAGAAAGCTGTTTGCTCTCCAGGAAACATATCTTTATTTAGGCTGCTTTGCTTTTAGCTGAAATATGTTATTCAGCTTTAGAATTAATTATGGATTAGTTTAGCATTGCCTTCTGTCGTTTTTCTGACAAAAAGAAATACCATCTTCATCCAAGTCTTTAAGAGATTTTTTTAAGAGTCAGGTTGCATTTCAGATAAGGATGAACTAAAGTTCCATCCTTTTGTTCAACACTAAGTGAGATACGTTTGACTTTCTAACATAAGGCAAAATATGAAGGTCAGAATAAACAAGGTTGCCTTGGAGGCAGATTATTGAAGGGAGAAAGATTTATAGTGACTCATTTCTATTCAAAGCAAGAAACTATCCCCCACTATGACCACAATACTATTCATAATCACTATGGGGACTGTGTTTGTGATGAGTGTAGGATCTGACATGCAAAGAAGACAATTTCAATTTGCTGATATTATGTATTTTTTCTATCAAAGAGGATAATGCTAGGTTTTGGATATGAGAAATCCAAACCATCTCCTTCATTTCGTATCATGGAAATTGCCAGCTCACAAAAGCAAATTGTTGGTGATAAGACTGAAAGATAATGCTGACTGACTGGGAATAGGTTTTCACAAGTCAGTTTGTAACCTAGATCTCTTTCTCTTGCCCCTTGAATCACTGGGCTGTAAGGTGGGAAGGGAACTGAATGTCCTCTGAAGCACCCTTCTCTACTGCAACAGGAGCCTCCCACCATTTCTAACAGAGTAGTCAACACAATAACTGTTGGCTATCTAGACAATGTGATAGCCAATCTGAATGCAGGCGGCAGCAGTGTGCACCAGAACACTAGTGCCTGTAGAAGGGATAGGTATGATAAAACACACGTGTAAATGAAGAGATATAATCCCCCCCACAGTGAAATCAGGCAGCTGAGTGCCCATCATTGTTATATAAATGATATATTTGTAAATTAAAATAAAAATGTTTTTTAAAAAGAAAAGATTGCCAGTGTGGTGTAGTGGTTAGACTGTTGGATCAGGACCTAAGGAACCAGAGTTCAAATCCCTGTTCGGTCCTGAAGCTCACTGGGTGACCTTGGGTCAGTCACTATCTCTCTGCCTAACTTACCTCACAGGGTTGTTGCGAAGACAAAATGGAGAAGGGGAGGATCAGGTGAAACACCCTGAGCTCTGTAGAGGAAAGCAGGGATATAAATATAACAAAAAAAAAATAAAATGGTCTGACAAGACCTTGGAGGCTCTAGGACTTGATGGCAGTAGAGCCTACTGGAGATAGGAGGGGAGGAGTTTAAAGAACCATAAGTCAGGTAGACTGTACAAGTGTATTATACTATGGGTGAGAGTAGTTAAGACACAGAATGACATTGAAAGGGAGGAGAAGCCACACCCTTCTGTCACCAACACTCCCACGGGCCATGCTCACTGATGCCTGCATGTTCATGTCAATATAAAAAGTGCATATAGATCTCATTTCATGGGGTTCAGTTCCCACTCTAGTGGATGAACCCTGCTTGCATTTATCTGTAAGACATGTAGCCCCCCTTTCACATGGATACCAAATGCATGGCTGCCCAACAGCCAGCACTACCATTGGGCAGAGTGAGCAAATTGCTTCAGATAGCAGATGCTATAGGGAAACAACAGCAATATCTCCCTGTCCACCCACCAAGCCAATCCTCCTGACCCCCTGGCCATTCCCCTCTATCAGAAATCAGAGCTATATGTGATACAGGCCACATATCCCTAAACTAGGCCCCATTTGCACTATACATTTAAAACAGTATCATACCACTTTAAACAACCATGGCTTACTTAGAAGAATCCTGAGAATTGTAGTTCATTAACTGTGCCAGAGTGGTTTAATAACCAATCCCTCTTCCAAGGGAACTCTAGAGCTGTAGCTCTGTGATGGGAATAGGGGTCTCCTAATAACTCTCATAGGGTTGCCAGGCTCAGGGCCTGAGACTGATCCTGTATCTTTAGGAGAAGAGAGAGTCAGCCAAGTGCAGGTGTTCTTGCAACCCTGTAATGAGAAAAACCACAAGGGGGAATTCTCCATTCTCCCTGCATAACTTTTAAAGATACAGAAGACCTCGTGGTTGCCTGGCCCAGCCTCCAAGAGGTCTTCTGTATCTTTAAAAGTTGTGCAGGGGGAAGGGAGAATTCTACCTTCTGGTTTTTCTCATTACAGTGTTGCAAGAACACCTGCACTTGGCTGACTTTCTCTTCTCCTAAAGATACAGGATCAGTCTCAGGCCCTGAATCTAGCAACCCTACTCATCACCCTTAACATACTACAGTTTCCAGGACTTTTACGGAAGCAATGATTATTTAAAGTGGGATAACAGTGCTTTACATGTATAGTGCAGATGGGGCCCTAGTCTGCTGCCCTCAGGTGCACTGGAGGATGTTACTCCACTGCCACAGTTAAAGTAAGATTCAGTTGTTAGTCTGCTTCTGTACATGGGACATCTTACTCAAGCAAAATGTCTTGGGATGGTCCTGCTGCCCATAGCTCAGAGGGTCATGAAGATGTGGGTGTGATCCTGCCTCCTGCTCTATAGGTGGCCTAATAAGCTGGTTTAATGTCACCCTGCCCTCTGCGACATTTCCTCTAGCTTCCTGCAGTCTTATTATCAGGTTGTGTGTACCCCCCTTTAGGGAAAGGTGTGTAGCACAGTGGTAGAACATCTGCTTTGCATGCAGATGGTCCCAGTTTCAATCCCTGGCATCTACAGATAAGATTGGGAGAGAAGACTGGCTAAAACCCTAGAAAGCTATTGCCAGTTCAGTGTACTGAGCTACATGAACCAAAGGGTCTGACTCACTACAAGGCAGCTTCCTATGTTTGCAGCCATATAGAAGTATATGTGCAACTTTTGTAATGGGCCAGAACAAATATTGGCTTAAAACGTGTATAAAATATTGCTGAAATAGCTTACATTTTCTTATTACTTCCATTAGTTTAGCTTATAATTTATTGATACATACGTTGCAAAAGAGCCAAAGAATTCGTTTTAAAAATGGGCTTCTTGCCCTCCCTTCTGAAGAAAGCAATGTTTTACTATAAGGCAGAGTACAAAGTGATAAGTGTAGGAAATCAGCCAACAAGGCTGTATCAACAAGGAAGCCCCTTATATGGTGAAGTTAAGCAAACTAGTTGTTGATATAAATCACACTAGGCAAGGAGGTGGCATGAAGAGGCACAATGAAAAAGTGGCAAAGGATAAGGCCATGGGAACATGCCCTGTCTTTGATACAAAAGTGCATAAAAGGCCAGGTTTTATAACACACATTACCCTCCATGCTGGCTGGAATGAGGGTCAAAGAGGATGCAGGAGAACCATCCATCTATTCCATCAATGACATCTAAGGTTGCCAGGTTTTTGCCCAGAGACTCCAGGTCCTCTCCAGGTCCCCAGGTACGTCACCTTGATCTCCAGACTCTCAGCTTTCATTAAAAACACAGTTTCTAGGTGGTCTGGTTCTTGAGGGCTCGTAGCTGACTGCTCTAACCCCGCCCTTTCAGATTTGTAGACAATAAGTGTTGACCTCCAGGCAATAGCAATACCACATTGCAAGGCCTGAAAACTGTTGTTTCATAAATTGAGTAAGTATATAGTTTTCAGTCTTTTTCTCTCTTGTGTGCAGAAGTCAAACAAGTTTAAATTATACTGGGCTGTTGAAAAGGGCAGGGTACTGAAAATCTTCCCAATATGAAACTTTAATCCAATACTCTCTTTTCTGGGAGTAAAGCTGCAATGCTAATCCTACATACCCGAAGTAAACATCATTGAATTCAATAGGTTGCCCACCCTGCTTGGATATAGATATCTTTGAGAGGATCCCAAGTCAAGCCTTACCAACAGCACAATCCAAACCATATCTACTCAGAAGTAAGTCCTATTGAGTTATATGAGGTTTAGAATTGCAGCCTTCAGGGGCATCCATATTTACTCTTTGAGTGCTCCCATCTAACATCTCCACAACACTAGGCTCCTTTCTTCCTACAGTGGCCTTCTGGTGACTGGCCTGGCCTGAGGGCACTGAAACCCTTCTTGCCAGAAGCAAGTAGGCTAGATTAAATGTTCCCTACCCAGGCTCTATCTTTTAGCTAAGATTTCTTAATTTCCAATCAGAGAAATGTTTTTGTTTGAATTGTATGCTCCAAGCAACTGTGGTTGATGCTCAATATATCATGCTTAATGACATCACTTGGGCCTAACCCTATGACATCACTAGGGCCCACCCCTGAAATCTCAGGGTTTGGGATGCTTCTGACCTGGCAACTCTATATGATAGGTGATGTATCATGCCATGTATTTCCATGTACTTTTTAACTTTGGCCCTGTAATACGACTTAGAGTTTATCTCAGTCTTTCATATATGGTAACCTATTTTACTAATATGTGCCTTCAAATTTTATACTTTGATGTTAGATGGATATTCAGCAATTTATTTTTTGCTGATATGTATTCCTATTTTTCTGTTTCTGCAGTGTCAGCTAAGGCCACCTATAATGCATTTTATTGTAGTGTGCAAAATTTGAACAAATAGCATATAATAAAGATTATTCAGCTGTCTGAAGTCTGACTCCCAAATAGAGAATTCCTGGTACCTCCCAAGACTCAAGAATTCTTGAGTGGGTCTCTCCTGTCCTCCACCTGCACTGACAACTGCTGTTGATAACCTGTGAGCTTAGGTGAACTAACGTTTGACGTATAAAAATTCTAAGTAGACACAACGGAAGGGAGAAAGCAAGAACCCATAACCCTGTGCATACACGAGAAGGGGGCCGGCCTTGCCAGTATCACCCTCAAGTTCAAATGTTCTGTCTGCTACATTTTCAAGAACTTCTGCAATTGTGATGGTCCATTTTTACACCACAATAGTAAAATGAAGAAATCCTTGAAATTGCCTATAGGGCAAAAATGTACCATTCCCAAGCTTGACAGAGGCTTCTGGGTTATGCCTACTTGCTTGATATAATATGGGCATGTGCAGATTGCTGGAAGGCATCATGTAGACACAGGATGGAAGGTTTGAAGTGGCTCATAGTAGAATAAAAAATACTACATTTGTTCCCATCCTTACCCAAACAGAATGAGAGGGTTACAGCTGCTACATTCATACATTTTCTTTCTGAAGATGCATGTTAAAAATCAAGCTCACAATTTGGATTGTAACACAAAAACAAGGGTGAGGGACTTTGAGCCTGGGGCTGAATGTAGCCCTCAAGATCTCTCTGTCTGGCCCTTGGAATGCTCCTAGGCCATCCCCATTCCCCATGCCACACCCCTCACTGGTCCTGCTCGGCACACTCCTTGTGTGGTTTTACCTAGCTGAAATGCGTCTTTGGACTGTGATAATGCCCCTTGCCTTGCTAGGTTGGACGTATGTACACACAGAAACCTCTAACTTTGCACGGCAAGAATACACCCTATTGTACAAACTCACATCAACTGCTCT
Organism: Rhineura floridana; assembly: GCF_030035675.1. NCBI lineage: Eukaryota > Metazoa > Chordata > Lepidosauria > Squamata > Rhineuridae > Rhineura > Rhineura floridana. Next base: position 67,312,947 of record NC_084484.1, on the reverse strand, counting down.
GGCCAACTTTTTCTTCTGGCTTAGTCCTCCCCTGGCATGTGGCCCCTGAAAGTTCCCCACAAGGATATGTGGCCCTTGGGCTGAAAAAGATTCCCCACCCCTGCACTAAAATGTAAATTCTCCATTCCATAAGAAGAAGAGCACGCAGGATTAGGCCAATGACCCATCTAGTCCAGCATCCTGTTTTTACAATGGCCAACCAGATGCCTACTGGAAGCCCACAAGCAGGACTTAAGCACAACAGCACTCTCCCCTTTTGCAGTTTCCAGCAACTGGTATTCAAAGGCATAGTGCCTCTGACAATAGCAGTAGAACATAGCCATCATGGCTATTAGCTGTTGATAGCTTTATCCTTCATTTGTCTAATCTTCTTTTAAAGACAGAGACCACTGTGCTATGGCAAAAGATGGGCTCTGCCTTTCTAGTTTCTTCTGGATAAGTACCTGCCATGGGACTTCTTCCAGTGATAAAACACTGGCAGGTATGCGCTGGAAACATTAAAAGGAATACCGCCACTGTTACTCTTCTCTGAGACAAAGTTCATGTCTTGTGCATACATTTAGGTCTTGCTAAAACATTTAACACAGCTCTCCCCGTGCTGTGGAATTCATTCACCTTCTTTCACATATAAATTGCACAAGGTATTCTTAGACAAATCCTGCAATGACCTTAACGGGAATGTCACGGTGCCCTGCGTACCAGAACCAGGAGGTTTTTAACAACACTTAGAACCAGGAATGTATTTCACTATATTAATTAATGAACCTCAGAAACACAGTCTCTGTGTCATCCTTATTGAGCTAATTATATGCTCTTACTGTCAGCACCTGATGTAATCACTGCTCCCTGGGTTGCTGAAAATAGCAACTCCGTTTTCCCATGCAGCAGCAGATAGTCAGTTATGCTAACCATCTCCTTAATTGTCATGTAAGACAGGAAGTTATTGCTACAGAGGTAAAGGGGAATTAATTAGAATTTGATTAGTAGTATTACGAATCAGTAAGAGTCTTAGATTTTTTAGATTAGAGGAGCCAGGATGAACTCCAAGCATCTTCAATGGGGCCAGGGCAATTGAAGAGCTTGGTGGACTATAGCTGGGCTTGCTTTCCTCAGTGTGTATTACTTTGCAATTTTATTGGCTTCTTTTTGGGGGAACTCAGTAACAGGTTGTTGGTTGGGGGCAGTGGATGCTGGGACCTGGAAGCCTGCTGTAAAACCCTGCCAAATGTAATGTGCCACCTTGTGGTCAGGGTAAATGCAAGAAAGGGATGAAAGGCCTAAGGACGAACAGGAGTGGTGGCCAGTGCTAAGGACCTGAAACCTGGACTGAGACACACTTTACTTGGTTGGGGGAGGACTGCAGAGTTTATTATGGTTATTACCTGCTCAGGACTGATGAAAAATCTGAAAGGAGCTCTGGCCAGACTTGTGGCTGGGACATGTAGCCAGGGCCGGTGCCAGGCATGCCTGAGCCCTTGGGCACCAGCCTGCCCCAGGCCTGCGGTGCCATAGCCCAACCCCTTGATATTAGCCCCATTAGTGTGGGGCTAATAGACCTGCCCACTCATCCCACCTACCTTTATCATTCCTGTAAATGCCATGTACACTATGCGTGCATGCCTACCATCAACCATGATGGCAGCAGGGGCATCAGCACCTTATAGAAGCCTCCACAACCACCTTGGTTAATGACAGGTGTACATACTGCATTCACAGGGATAAGAGAGGTGAGTGGGTGTGCGTATGGGCTTATTGAAGCCCGCACTGACTGTATGGGGGGAAGGTGCTTGGAAGCTTCCTCTCCGTGATCTGGGGCAGGGTCGGGAGGCAATGCTGACATGGATCACAGAACCAGAGTGCTACCCTACCACCCTAAGGAGGGCCCCCTCTGGGCCACAGGGACCCTCAGCCAGGGCCAAACCTGGCTGCTCCCTGGAGCCGGCCCTGCATGTAACCCTGGAGTGTGGGCCAGAACAGGATTCACAATAATGGACATACCTGCACCTGTATCTTTTACACCTGCCCTGATTGAACTCCCAACAAATCTTCCTGCTCTCAGGAGAGGAGATTGGGTGGGTGAGCACTGGGCAGAGGGAAAGCCCCTTTCCTTTCCAAAAGGAAAATGTTAACAGTATCAATTTTTTTCCCACGGTTTCCCCCACTTTTTCATTCAAAGTTGTCCCTGGCCACATCCATACCATACATTTATTCCATTGTAAAAAGTTATGGCTTCCCCCAAAGAATCCTGGAAAATGTAGTCTGTGAAGGGTGCTGAGAGTAGTTAGCAGATGCCCTATTCCTCTCACAGAGCTCCAGTCACCAGAATTCTCTGGCAAAAAGGGATGACTGTTAAACCACTCTGGCCACTGGAGCTCTGCCAGGAGAATAGGAATTTCCTAACAACTCTCAGCACCCTTCACAAACTATACTTCCCAGGATTCTTTGGGGGAAATGATGACGGTTTAAAGTAGAATAAATGTCTGGTGTGGGTGTTAAGAAAATTAACACTGGAGTCTATGTTAATTTTTTAGAATTAATTAAATATCAGCCATGCACTTTTTTTTACTTTTAAACTGCAGGAGATGAAAGTCCGGGTATGAGGCAAGGTCAGTAATAGAATTACAGGTCTCCAGGATTCCAGGCAATAGTCTTTTCCAGAAATTGGATTTTGGACCTTTGCATGTAGGTGTGCCCTACCACTGAGCTGCAGCCCTTCCCCTTGTTTTAAAAAGTATCTTTTTAAATTGTTCTTTTCAATTCACTAATGAATGCACAACATACCTAGGGCAGATCCATACCATGCATTTAAAGCACATTCAACATACATTTGAAGCACATGAATCCCACCACAGAATCATGGGAACTATAGTTTGTTAAGGGTGGTGGGAACTATAACTGTGAGGGGGAAACTACACTTCCCAGGATTCTTTAGGGGAAGTCATGTGCTTTAAATGCGAGTTGGATATGCTTTAAATGTATTATGTAGATCTGCATTACTTCATAAACTTTGCATGCATATAAATCATTTTAATTAAATTTTAAAATGGAAATCAGCTACAATGTTTACTGTCTGACCATGGACTACTCACCATCTCTTAGTCTAATCTGTCCCTCAGGGTGGAAACAACAGAGGTGGAACATGACTACCCCAAGGAAGGACACACTTAAAATGTAGAGGAAATAATAATGTACAACCATAGCGTGAAATCAGATACATATTGAGACATAGTATGAATAAATATTTATATAAACATGAATGTCAGAAGTGTTTATTATTTACACAATATGTAAACATATTTATAGTGCAATCCTATGCATGTTTACTCAGAAGGAAGTCCCAATGTATTTCAATTGGCCTTAGTTAAGTAGGGAAGAGTGCACAGGACTTGCAACCACAAATGATAAAGTCATTCACCCAACCCAAAATTCAGAATCGTTCCAGTTTAAGTTGTTTTGAAATTGTTTTATATTTGTTTTATGGTTATTGGATTGTAAATGGATTTATTTCTTGTTGTGAGCTGCCTTGGTTTCCAACTCTACCTCACAGAGTTGTTGGAAAGATTCCATATACACATATACTGGAGATGTAAAAATACATACACCCTATATAAAAGTCTATTGTCAAAACCAGCTGGTCATCACAGAACATATTTTTTTAAAAAAATCAGTACCAAATAAAAGTGCATACCAAATAAAAGTAGTGACACCCAAGTAAGCCATGCCTAATTGCCTTTAAAAAAAAAGATTGGAGGGGGAAAGATTTACAACACAATCCTTTGCTATGTTCATTCAAATGTCCCATTGATTTCCAGCACAATCCTAACTATGTCTACTCAAAAGTAAGCCCTACTGAATTCAATGGGGTTTACTCCCACGTATGTGGGATTAGCATTGCAGCTTTACTCCCAGAAAAGTGAGTATAGAATTAAAGCTTCATACTGGGAAGCTTTTCAAAACAGGCTATGAATTAGACAAACTGGCCTCTTCAACAGTCCAGGGAAATTTAAACTTGCTTGACTCCGTAGAATCAGAAAAATATAACACATTGCAATGGCATCATAAGCTGCAGCATGTACACTTTTTAAAATTTCTGTTCAAAAATTATTTGAAAGATAAAATGTATAATATGCTATTTTTGCAGTAATTAAAAAACCTACATGTACACTTTTATTATAGTCATAACTGAAATTGTTTACTGTGCATACCTACGAAGATCCTGCTGTGATCTTCAGTTCTAGATGTTCCGCTATTGTATTGTAGAATGCCAATCTTGCTGCTGCTGCAAGTTACACACTCACTCAATTTCTGATGTGCAGAGAAGCAGGGAAAGCAAGCTGTTTTTAGAATTTGCAATGGGTTCTAGCTACAGCAAATCCCTTGCCAATCAGAACCCTGACTTCACTTATTGGCTAAAAACCTGAAAGGGTGGGGATTAGTGCAGCCGACTTCTAACAGAAGTTGCAAGGGGTGGCTGACATTTTGGTGTGTATCTCTTGAACCAGACCACCTAGAAACTTTTTTTAAAATGAAAGCTAAGATTCCATAGATTGGGGTGACTCACCTGGAGACCCAGAGAGGACCCTCAAAAACCAGAGTCTTTGGGCAAACACCGGAGACTGGCAACCCTAATGGCGGAATGTGAAAAATCTATGCTGGTGATATTATAGAGCCACACTTGTGGCTGTATATATCTAATGATAATAAAGCCAGTAGTAGTAATGATAATAATACTACCAATAATGATCATTATTGTAGATAATAATCATGATGATACTAATTATTATTATTATTATTATTATTATTATTATTATTATTATTATTATTATTTACCTGCCCTTCACCCAGAGGTAAGTTACAAAAATATTGATAATAATATCAATCATTATATTGATACTTCATGGCAGCACAACCAATCTCCTGTTTGGAAGCTGCTCTATATGGTTTCAACCAGGACATCAGTGACAACTTGAACAATATAGATAATAGTAGTAATAAGATGGGCAGCAACTTGATTCAGAATAATAATCAGCAACTTGGGCCAATTAGAATTGTGGGCCTAGCCTACCCCTGTGAAGCCCCATACCGCCTATTCTGGTGGTAGCTCCCAGTGGTGGGAAAATTACACTCACATGGGAGGGGGAACCATGGAAATGTGGGCAAACACACCTCCCCTGCCCAAGTTTGGCACAGTTCCTTGGTCCCTTAAGCCTCTAAATATAATACAATGGGCAAAGTATCTGCCCGGTCCAGGCCCAAATGGAGCCGCATGGCAGCTTGATGGGGCTAGTCAGGAGTGTGTGGTTGAGTGGTGTGTTATTCTCCCCATCCCATCCCTCACCCAGAAGTCATCCACTGCCCACTGGAGAGAGCTGCAGCCACCACAGACTTTCCACCAGGGGGTCGGGGAAGGCTGATCACACATGGCATTGGCCATGTCTGCTGCCAGAGTTCTCCCCACTCCCTGGGCTAGTGGGGGTAGGGGAGCAACAGGCTGGGAGGCTGCTAATTGGCAGGGCAGTTAATTCCAACTGTTATTCCCCCTCAAAGATGGACCTGAGGACCAGACTGATGTCAATCAAGGTGAGAGGGGGGTCAACTGGTAGATCATCCAACCTGCTGCCCCCCAGATCTCTGAGTCACAGGGGAGTACCAGAGAGTCCCCACCAGGTACTGACCTCTATATTCCTGTGTGTGGCTCTCCAATAGTCACTCCAAAGAGGACCTTCTCCAAAGCCAGACAGTAAAGCAAGAGGGCAGCGCCTGGCAAGCTTAGGCCTTTTATAGGCCTGGGCCTGTCTCCGCTTCTCTGGAACTCTTGTGGGATCATCCAGGATGACAGGCGATTCCGTGAGAGCTGGCATGGGCAGGAGGATAAATTCTCCCCTTCTGTCACTGTCTGGGATCACATTCTGCCTCACAAACGGGCCCCGCACCAAGGGCGGAAGGCTCTGTTTACATGAACATTTGTAAACTGAGGGAGGCAGCAGAAGTTTTTAATTTTTTAAAAAAAAAAAGTTTTAAAATTTGTATATTTGTATATTTGTTTTTAATTGTTGTAAACAGCCCAGACAGCTTCAGCTATGGGGCGGTATACAAATGTAAATAATAATAATAATAATAATAATAATAATAATAATAATAATAATAATAATAATAATAATAATGTGTTCCTGACCTTGTCATGTGGGGATTTTGAACCCTGGTCTCCCATGTCCTAGTCCAAAACTCTACTATACCACCTGTGTGTAATATATGTGAATGTACTGTCCCTCCTTAATCTTTCTGTCTCTCAAACACAATCCTGGCTGCATTGGAATTTCTCTTCACTGTAATAGGCTGCAAGCCCAGAGCCAATGAAAAACTTTAAGTCAATAGCAAGTCTCTCAGGAAGCTGGTAACTTTTTTTAACCTGTTCCCTGCAAGCCATGTCTAATTATTCCACGCTTAAAACAAAACATGTTAGGATAACATCATTTACATTATATTGTAATTACAATTGATTGCACAACCTTGGGGACTCAAGTTGCACTCTAGTCCAAGCTGAACTTGGAGAAAGGAACTCTTGTTTGCTCAAGCCTACAGTACTTATATTCCTGAGTTGCCTGCAAACTGATTTCATGACCATGCCAAGGTAGGCAGGAATAATCATGGCTTGGAGCCCATGGCACAGCAGGATTGACAGATGGCAAGCGGTTATGATCTCCCATCACCCTGCAATGGGTAATTTGGGCAGAATGGTGCCAGTGTGAGGAACTCCACCACCACATCATTAATCCTGAAATCACTTCCTAGGGAGTAAATCCTGTTGAACCAAATAGAACTTGCTTCTTGATTAACATGTTTAGGATTAATCTGTATAGTCTGAATTTCTGATATGATTGGCAGCTGTATCTGGAGGTGCAGTGCTTCCTGAGAGCACCTATAATGAACTATAGATTTTACAGATTTAATATGCCTAGCTCTGAATTATATTACTCTGCAACTTTAATTAGGCTGGAATCCTGAGTACAAGAAGTGGAAGGAACCTTGTGGACTTTTTAGTTCTCTTCCCCATTGCAGCTCCCTTAACCTTCACCACCCCTCCCCAAACCACCCCGAGATATGGGAAGGAGTGGAGAAAGGGAGGAATCTGGTGTGAATTCATACAACTTGTATGCATAGGAAAATCCTACCCTATTTGTGTTACTTTTTGGCACAGGCAACGTTTCTTAACCATCACAAATCTGCAGACTCCCATCTGTCATTTGGATGCATTCTCCAAAACTTAGTCACATATTTTTGAAAAAATGCACCAATATAAGTGTTGCTTTTATTTTACATAGTATGCATTTAACCTACAAGAACATGTGAATGCCTGACAATTCTGTCTGCATCATCTACTTACCTTTCCTGGCTAACGGTTAGGCCCAGTAGTGGACTGAGACTGAGTTGAGCCAGGAGCTGAGAACCAGGACTTGTGGAACAAAACCAGTCATCAGTCAGGAAGACTAAAAAAGGTGCCATGCAGTTCAGGCAGCTCACCACATGGGACAGTTATCCACAAATCCCAGCTGCTCCTTACAATAGCATACTCACCATTTGTGAGCATTCTTGCGTACAAATAGCCAGGAAAGTGTCATTTTTCTCAATATTTTATACCACTAGTTTTTATATGAAGTTGTGTACCAATTAAACACTGATGTTTGGACACACTGGTCCAAGATCTGTTAAAATAAGAAACGCACCTTAATAACTACACAATCAAGATTGGAACAGATTGATTTATATAACAGATGCTATTGGAGGTCACTGATTCATAGGGTTGCCATTTGAAATCAGCTTGAAGGCACATAACAACAACAAACCATACAATTGTGCAATGGGTAAACAAATGGGTGAATCATTCATTTAAGCTGGAGGTTGCCAACCTGTCACCACCATGGAGCCCACAAAGGCTTTTACTGGTGCCCCTGCCGGTAGCACAGAATCCAAGCTTTCTTTTTTTAAAAAAGTAAGTCTCTAGCCCTCCTAGAAGGAAAGTTGTGGAGCAAAATGTGCAGGTACCCTTCTAAGTCATTTATGTGAAATGAACCAGCCTGGCTGCTCTGTCTATCAGTTTTATTAGCCAATGAGTGAAGTCAGAGTTGTGATTGATAAGTAGTTGTTTGGACATCAGGCCATATGAACACCTGGGGGCCTAAAGAGTTGCTATTTTGCCCTCCCTTTTAATGCCCATATAAGCATGACTATGAAATATGTTTATTATTTACACAACCTGTAAAGATATTTATAGTGTAATCCTATGGTTGTTTACTCAGAAGCAAGTCCCAATGTATTCAATGGGGCTTACTCAACCAGGGAAACCTGCAGCCTCAAGTGATAAGGTGCTTGTTCTTTTAACAAGCCTCTTAAGTTGAGACCTTATTCCAGTCTGTGTCTGTGTTGGAATTGCTTTTTAATATGTTTTTAAACCTTTTCTTTTTAAAGAATTTTTTTTAAAAGCTTTAAAAATGTTTTTAAAGATGTTTTGTTTTAATATATTTTAAAGTCTGTTTTTATGATTTGTAAAGTGTTTTTAGTGTATGTGTTTGCTGCCCTGGGCTCCTAAGAAGGGTGGGATATAAATCAAATAATAAATAAATAAATAAATAAAAATAAACTTCATTCAACCGACCCAAAATTCAGAATCATGCCACTTTAAGCTGTTTTGCAACTGTTTATATTTGTTTTATGGTTATTGGTTTTTAAAGGGATTTATTTCTTATTTTGAGCTGCCTTGGTTTCCGATCACCAACCCTACCTCATGGGGTTCTTGTAAAGACTCCACACAAACACACACATACACTTGCAGGTGTAAAAATACACCCCATATAATAGTTTATTGTCAAACCAGTTGGTCACTGCAGAACATTTTTTTTAAAATCAGTATTAGTTTCCTACATAATAAAAAATGTGATACCTAGATAAACCCTGCCTAATTGCTTTAAAATAGGATTGGAGGGGGAGAGAAATATTTACAACATAAAACACAATTCTTTGCTATCTTTACTGAAGTCCCATTAATTTACAGCACAATCCTAACCATGTCTACTCAAAAGTAAGTCCTTATGAATTCAATGGGGTTTACTCCAGGTACATGGGATTAGCATTGCTTTACTCCCAGAAAAGCAAGTATTGGATTAAATACTTTCATATTGTGAAGGTTTTCAAAGCACTGCCCTCTTCAACAGCCCGGGGTCTGACTCTTGCACACAAGAGGGAAAAATACTTTAAGCCATATTTTTACTTACTCAAACAAACTGAAAATCTCAAAACCACCATTTTCTGACGTTGCAATTAAGTCTAGGCACTGCCTGGGTCAACAAATCACAGCCCTGGCTTCACTCTTGGCTACAATCTTGAAAGGGCGGGGTTAGGGCTAGGAGCTGGTATAACAAATATGTTAAAGAGATTTAACAGTCGGGGCAGCTGATGTTTTGGTGTACTTGGGAACCAGACCACCTAGAAACTTAATCTTTTTTTTAAAAAAATTGAAGCTGAGAGTCCGGAGATTAAGGTGAGTTACCCGGAGACCCAGGGGTGACCCCCCCAAAACTGGAGAATCTGGCCCAAAACTGGACACCTGGTTACCCTAACTATGCAGAAACTTAAATATACAGGCCAAAGAAAGTTGCAGAGCACACTGGCTGCCCTCCATTAACATGCATGTGGAGAAATGCTGTATGTATGTCTGTGTTTGAAAAAAATATATTCTGTGACCTCTATGATTGTCGTGAGGCCGTGTATTATGCTGCTACAAGCCTGCTTAGCAGTGGCTGCTAGGTGACAGGTTCTGAGAGGAGAGAGACATGATCACATTGTTAAGTTATGTTATGTTAATGTTTATTTATACCCTGCCTTTCAGCCAAAAGGCCCTCAAGGCAGCTTACAGGAAAAGTAAAACACAAATATAAAAATACATCCACAAGGCAATATAACAATAAAGTAATACATCAATAAAGCAATACATTGTACAAAAATGAAATTAAATAGCAAATAACATTAATTAAGAAGAAACATCCAGGAAAGGCATTCCATCTCACCTGAAGTTACAGCTATTTCAAGTAGCGGTACACCAGTCTGAAATGGTGACGGCCTGCGTCTCAGGGCAGGAGTAGTGCAGCTTAACGCTGGGGGTCTCCATCTGCATGCCCTGGCCCAGGATGCCGCTGGTGCTGCCTCCACTAATAAAGTGAAAACAGGGTGGCGTCAACTGGCAGGCCGACCAACTGGTCTGGCCTGCAGGCCTTCCGACACTGCAGAGGTAGCTCCCAGGTCTCGTAGTCTTGCAGCTCTTCCAGGGCGGTGGGTGCCACCATAAATGTCGAGCCCCAGCTCTCTCTGGAAGGGCAGGGAGGGGGAAGGCATGAGTTGCAGATGCCTCAACTGCCAGAAGGTGCGGAAGATCCAACTGTTGTTGTGTCTGTTCCAGACATTCGGGAAAGGTGTGTGTTAGATGCTCCGCCAATTCCCACGGGTGACCCAGCCCCCCTTGGGGACAGCACTCAGCCTTCAACCATCCCAATGGATCAGTTAGGGGAGGATTCCGAAAGAGCAGTAACTCCTCCTTCACCAAGCCGTGAATTAGCAGTAACCCCCCTTCGTCCCGCAGTAACTTAGAGACGCCTGACGCTTCTCAGCCCTCTACTTCCTGGACTGTTGATAAGGACCCTGTTTCGTCTGATGAGCCCATGGAGGCTCACCCCCCCTCACCTCGCTCTCAGCAGCAGGAAAAGCATACCGGGCAGAGGGCGGATGTGCAAAGGAGTGAGAGATTGTGCTCAAAAACTTTCCCTATATAAGTCTGCTGAGTATTGAGGGGGGTGTTGAGTCAACTTTCTTCTTACGTCGCAGAGCATGGCAAGAGTATAGTTAGGGATTTCTAGTGAGTTAATGTAGGGTTTTCTATGAAGCGCACTGCTTTTGATGTATCCATTACTCTAATAAAACAAGATTTACATGCGCCAGAGTCTCGGTCTCCTGGTATCGACTCTGGACAGGACAGTAAGTTCCTCTCGGGCTGGCCAAACGTCTTCCCGGTGGCATCTGCAGATGGAGCAAAGGGACCAGGTAGATGTAAACCTTGGTCAGCCAGTTGTCATTGGCTCGTTGTCGTTGGCGGGCAGCATGGGATCAAAGAAACCACATGGATGATGGTGTAAATGGGACCAAATCTGTTCATGTTTCCCTGCATTCTCTTCACATGATTTTGAACGTGGTGTGTAGCTTTCTCCCCAGGGACAGCCTCTCCCAGACAGTCAGGTATTAAGATTTCACAACACCGATCATGCTGCTTGCTGCTCTTAGAGTTGGGGGGGGGCTTCTCTCTTGAGAATGTATTAGATGGGACCTGGATTAGGTAAATTCATTCTGATTGGTCTGGGTGACAGGCAGCCCCGATTGGCTGAAAGTTTTCGGCAGAGTGAGAGAGGCAGTTGATGAGAATTATTTGGGTGTTGATTGGAGTCAAGGTGGGAGTTGGTTCATGAAGGAAATGTGAGGAATAAGACCAGACAACAGCTGAGGAGAAAACTGAGGCCTGTACATCAATACACAGTTATTAATATTTGCCTGGTGAAGATCAGGGAAGGGAGCTGGTGACTGAATTGATCTGAGAGGCTGCTTGTACCAGAGAAAGGTTCTGCAAGGTTTTCTTTTTTAATTTGGTTAAACTGTCCAAACAGCCAAGAGAATAACCAGAGGAGTTTTGGGGTACCGAAGCAGGTTGTCCTCAGTAGCTGGACTGGGTTGTGAGAGGAATTGGCTGGGGTGGAGGTTTAGAGAAATTGGTCTGAGGTAAAAGCCACTTTGAGCCTGGTGTAAGTGCCTCTTGAATCTTTATTGCCTTTAAAGACCCATGAATAAAGTGTCTGTATTCCCTCATGTAAAGTGTCCCTTTATTAAACCAACAATCTCAGTTTAAGGTTTATCTTGCCTCTAGTGTTGGGGTTCATCTTGCACCTAAAACCTACTCTACATACTGCTAGAAGGTTTGGAAAGTATTCTGAATGACTTGGTGGCAGCAGAAGATTGGTGAAGCAGGCACTTAAATACATAAATCTGTGTTCATACCAAGAAAGGCAGAGGGACCTGAGATCTCTGACAATGCATCATCAAAGCAGTTCCCATTCTCTGTTCAGCAGGCCAGAGACTTCTATATGTGCATACATCCTAATCTCTACTCATACTTAAGGCAGTGAAGCCTAATGGCACACAAACAGATTGATTTCCTAGGGCTCCAAAGTGGGAAAGTACCATTCAAGAAGCATTCATTCATTCATTGGCAATCACTTGTGGCCAAGTAAGATTGTCTTCCAAGATAAGGTCTTTAACGGTGGGTCCGTAAATGACTGCGGCCAGTTCTAGATCCACACAGCCTCCCTGTGGACATAGGTTTCCAAATGGAAAACAGTCGCAATGAGGATTTGCTTGATGTGTCTTCCGCTTAGCTTGTTTGTCTCTTTCGCCCTGTACTCGTGCTTCTTCAAAGTCCATAGCACCTTTGATAATGGCCGACCTCCAATTGGGACACTCATGGGCCAAGGCTTCCCAGTTCTCGATGCTCATGTTACATTTTTTTAGATTAGCTTTGAGAACATCTTTAAACCTCTTTTGCTGTCCACTGATATTCCGTTTTCCATCCTTAAGGTGGGAGTAAAGTAACTGCTTTGGAAGATGGTGATCAGGCATTCGAACAACATGGCCAGTCCAGTGAAGTTGATGTTGAAGGATCATTGTTTCAACACTGGTAGTCTTTGCTTCTTCCAAAATGCTAACATTAGTCCATCTGTCTTCCCAAGTAATTTGCAGAATTTTCTGGAGGCAGCTTTGGTGGAATCTTTCAAGAAGTTGGGAGTGGTGTTTATACATGGTCCATGTTTCGCAGGCATACAGTAAGGTCAGTACGTTGTAAATAAGCATTTTGGTCTCCCTGCAGATATCCTGATCCTCGAACACCCTACACTTTATTTGGGAGAATGCAGCACTCGCAGAGCTCAGATGATGTTGAATTTCAGCATTGATGTCAGCTTTTACAGAGAGATGGCTGCCAAGATAGGGGAAGTGATCGACGTTCTCCAGCATCACACTATTAAGCTGGATTGATGGTGCTACAGAGGGACTAGTTCACACCTGTTGATGAAGCACTTTGTTTTTTTAATATTAAGTGAGAGCCCAAGCTTTCCATATGCTTCTGCAAAGACATTTAGGATAGTTTGAAGATCTTTCTCTGAATGTGTGGAGACGATGTTATCATTGGCATATTGAACTTCTATGACAGAGATTGGCATTACCTTACTTTTTGCTTTCAGCCTACTGAGATTAAAAAGCTTTCCATCTCATGAATTCCACACATCTTTCCACTCACAATGAAAACAAAAAACAAAAATTCCAGTAACACTGTCAGTACTGTTTCCATATTTGGTTTAGGTGGAGAAACCCTCCCATGCATAACCAATACTTTAATAATAGGGAATACAGCTAGAACTGGGGTTCGATCTTGTGGCCTTCCTGGATTCCTCTCCTTCCCTAGGCTTTCATCCAGTGGAGGCTAAGCCATTAGGGCAGATGGGGCACTGCCACACCAATCTTAGTCTTGATTCCTCCAAGCCCACCTAACCAGTCCAGAGGGTGGCCGTGGCTGCCTGCTTCCTAGTTTTGTCTTTGTAGAACTCAGCAGGGAGGAGGATGCAGAAAGAAGTAGAATTAGTTGACACTGCCTGTCAATGGCTGCAGCTCTACCCGGTGTTGGCCTCCTCACCTTCCGCCCTTCCAGTCTCAATGGGCCTCAACCAAAACACTGCTTTCATCCTTTCCTTCATCTCCATTAGTTTTGTATTTGGTTTTGCAAGGTCTCACTAGAATAACTATTAGCTTTCCAGTGCTTGTGTTTTCCCTTCATAGCTTTGTCCCAGGAAAGCTCTTTATCTAGGGCTCAATTGAAACCTTTCTCAGCTTGTCCTCAATCCCCCATCACAGCCTTTTCCCCTGTGTGTTTGCTGATAAGATACACATTTTGTTATCTAACAATCAGAGTGTCTAAATCTGTGGATATTCTTCAGGAACAATCCAAATAGCTCTAATACTCTGGTGAAAGGGACAACCTCCAGATTCACAGCAGACCCCTGAAAAAGAGTCCCCTTCCAGACCTTTGCCTTGGGATAGATCATATTTGTGCTCTGGTTTCATTCTGCTCCTTTCTCACTTTCCTGATAAGGTGATATCTGCAGGCGGCGCTCATCTGCAGAGCGCAGTGATTGACAGGGTATATAAGGGGTAAGATGACCTTTCAGATATTAGGCTTTCGGGGTTTTGAAGCAAATTATCCATACTGCTTCAGGAGAAGGGTTATTTATGTGATTCAACGCTCTGTATGTCCATCTGACAGCTATTGCTCTCCCACCACCTTATTTGGTTCAAGTTCCCTTTTCCAGACCGCCTCAATCGCTCACGCACAGATCCACCTTTTTCAGTCCTCCCCACTTCCTACTCCCTCCATAGATTCAACCGAATAATTGATGGTCTAATCCAAATACCATCTATGTACCTAGTCTTTCTTTCTTTCTTGTAATAAAACCAAACTCAACCCTGCATATTTAATTACTCAAAAATTCTGACTGGTTGTCTCATGGCTATTTTCCCATCTTATAAAACCCATGGTGCACCATGAGTCTTGGTTAAAGACCTTGGATGAATTCAGCATATAAGTATAGACAAGGACATCTGGTAACAGGAATTAGATGAAGTGAAACACTGGATAGAAAGCTGATTCTCTTGTGATACACTGCTGGGGGTAGAGCTGTAATTGGTGCTGTGCCAGATTTTGAGGATGAACATATTCACTGCAATCATGCAGCACTGCAGCAGCTGCATAGTGGCATGAGTTTATAAAATCTATGCCTCCATAGAAGCATAGAAGCATAGAATCATAGAATCATAGGGTTGGAAGGGACCTATAACACCCTCGAGTCCAACCCCCTGCTCAATGAATCCAAAGTAAAGCATACCCAGCAGGTGGCTGTCCAGCTGCCTCTTGAAGGCCTCCAGTGTTGGAGAGCCCACCACCTCTCTAGGTAATTGGTTCTATTGTCGTACCACTCTAACAGTTAAGAAGTTTTTCCAGATGTTCAGTTGAAATCTGGCTTCCTCCAGCTTGAGCCCATTATTCCGTGTCCTGCACTCTAGGATGATCGAGAAGAGATCCTGGTCCTCCTCTGTGCAACAACCTTTCAAGTACTTGAAGAGTGGTATCATATCTCCCCTCAGTCTTCTCTTCTCCAGGCTAAACATGTCCCGTTCTTTCAGTCTCTCCTCATAGGGCTTTGTTTCCAGTCCCCTGATCATCCTCGTTGCCCTCCTCTGAACCCGTTCCAGTTTGTCTGCATCCTTCTTAAAGTGTGGTATCCAGAACTGGATGCAGTACTCAAGACGAGGCCTAACCAGTGCCAAATAGAGGGGAACTAATAGTTCAAATGATTTGGAAACTATATGTCTGTTAATGCAGCCTCAAATAGCATTTGCCTTTTTTGCAGCCACATCACACTTTTGGCTCCAGGTTGCAAACCAACTGTCCCATTTATTCCCAGAACCCATTGTTTCGGTAACACAAGCTGCATGAACCAGCTTGTACATATGATATCCATGTGGGAGAAGGGGAGAAATTGGGTTTGGTTTGCATTTGAATATGAACCTACCTAATTCTCACTTCCTATGTAGGCCAAAATGCAGCAATCCTTCAAAACTGCAACTTTGGTTGCAGTTCTCCAATCAAAAAAAGTGTACAAAAATCCACATATTATGGGGAAATGTGCATGAAAATTCATATATTAATGAAAATAACATGCACACACACACACAACATTATTTATTTATTTAATTAATTAATTTTATCATACCCTTCCTCCCAAAGGGATCCCAGGGCAGCAAACAGAATATAAAACATTAAAAACATCTTTTTTAAAAATCTGAAAAACAAAACATCTTTTAAAAAATCTTGAAAAATAATTCCAATACAGATGCAGTCTGGGATACGGTGTCTACATAAAAAAGCTTGTTGAAAAAGTAAGGTTCTTGGTAGGTGCAGAAAAAACAATAGAGACAGTGCCTGTCTAATATTTAGGGGAGAAAATTCTAAAAGGTGGGTGTCACAATAAAGGTCTACTTCCTATGTTGTACAGAACAGACTTCCTGATAAGATGGTATCTGCAGGAGGCCCTCACCTGCAGAGCACAGTGATTGGGTATATAAGGGGTAAGATGACCTTTCAAGTATTATATTAGGAACAATTACTTGCAAAAATGCATATTAAACAAAGTTGCAATGTTAGGTGAAGTGCACACCAAAATGTAGACAAATGTTTGTAAAGACCTTTCTTTTTTAATGCAAACTGATGTGGAAATGTGGTGAATTAAATTTAAGATTGGAAAAATGAGAAACCAAAATAGACAGATTTATCCATCCCTATACTCATCTAGGAAAAAAAGCATCACATGCTTTTCAACCTTGATGTTATCGCTTCAGTGACTGGTATGAGGGGTTCGATTTTTTCTTTATTGCAACAAGCAAGTCTTTATTTCTTTCTACCTTTTGTCTGCAACATTTTGTGCCAGGCAAGGGCTCTACTTGACTTACTTGGAAGTTATAAAGATGCTGTCCAGCTGAGAACACATACCGGGTGGTTTAATGAGGATGGAACTCAGCAAGGGCACTTGAAAATCCCAGAAATGTTCTGTAGTGACAATATTTTACTTCAGACAGTCACATTCCAAGTGCATAATGAACTTTTGAGGCATTAGAATGCCAATGTCCTATAACGTGCTAATAGAAACAAGAGTATGATGTTTTAGATTTAAAAATAGCACAGCAAACAGGGCCAGTGTTCCAAAGCATTTGCAGAGCAACAGGACTTTGAACTCATCAAATTCCTCCCTCTGCATTTTCCTCCCTTAGGGTGTCACTCTTAACCTTAACCTTGTTTTCCACTACACATAGAAGAAACTGTCAAGAGCTGAGAAGAGCTTTGTTTAAATTCTCTCAGAACAGCTCTGGTTTCTTTTGTCTCTCTCTCTTCCTCCCTCAGAGAACAATAGCTGATTTCTGCCCATGTGAACCTGGACTTACTCCATGAGGAAAAATATTTCACTATCAGATCGAATTGCTTAGTCATGCACTGTCAGGAATTAGAGTTCTTCAATTTTCTAAATTCAAATACTATTTAACCGAATGGATGGGGTCCAGTGGATACAGCCCAATGAGTTATATCCAATATAGGTTACAGGTTCAATACTTGTGTGATGTATCATGTTCTACTTTATGCAAAGTTCTTCCTTATCTATTGTCAAAAGGATTGAATTTTCAGATCCAGATATCACTTCTCACTACAACCAAATTCAGCAATGCTGTGTAGTGATGTGCAGTGTATGTAGTATGACACATACCATATATTGTTGCACAAAGCAATACAGCAGCATGTGTGAATTCATGAGACCATGTGTGAAGTGTCCCTATTCTCAAGGTACATGGATCCAAGGATGGATGAATCTTGTCAATTTCAGTTTCCCATTTACTCAAACCTAGGTCTAGTTCACTTCACTTCTGCATTAGTTTGCAAACTTTTATTTTTTATTTTTTTAAAAAAGTCTACTTTAATATTTATATTCATTTATGTGCGCATATCTCCTAATACATGTTTTTGCAACTTCCCCTAATATCATGTATTTTGTACATTATTTTCACTAATATACACATTTTTATATTTGAAAAGTTAATATATGCTTTTCATATATACTTTTAGGGGGGTTGGAGAACTACACGAAATTTGGACAAGTGCTAATTTCAAATTTCAATTTGTGTACTGGTTTGGGCAGTGCAAATTAAATAAGTTCATATTCAAATGCAAACTGAACTAATTCTCCATCCCTAATGAAATCTAAGGTAACACAATGGGGAAGACAATAGATGCAGGGGAGAGTGAGACAAAGGTGGCAAGGGACGAATATCAGCAAGCATGTTATTCTACCCAGCAGTGGTGGGGAACCTGTGACCCTCATCAGTTGCAACCATAAAGATCACAGAGGATATGGATGGTTAATCTGTGGCATACCAGGAGTGCAACAGGAGAACCAAAAGACCCAATGATGGCATAGGGCAGGTCTGCAATCCTGCCTGCCTATTGAATGGTATTGCTTTATTTGCTTCCTGACTCAGAGGTCTAGTTAGATGCTACACCAAGGTATGGTGGGCAGTCATATGCATTAAAGTGTCTACAAGACTAGTACTTTTATATCACAGATAGGAAAACTGTAGCCCTCCCAGTAGGAAACCTGTGGCCCTCCCATCATCTACAGTCAGCATGGTCAATGGTCACAGGAGTTGTAGTCCAGCAACAACTGGGGGGTCACAGGTTTCCCACTCCTGTCTTATATACTTAGGGCTTGATTTGTGGCATTTTTGCCAAAAAGATTGGCATCTCTGGCATTCATGGGTCTCCACTGTGCAATTACGACCACGTGATAATAATGCCATCATGGAGATTTCCAGTCATTATTAGATACTTCTAATACCAATGATGAATATCTCATAGCAGCTAAAACAAAGGCATCATAAAAGCAAAATGTGATGCACAGATTCTCTGTTTATCTTTTTTGGAGCTAACCTGATTCAGATTCAACATTCTCCATAATTCAGTGTACCTTTTTATTTTTAAAGAAATGCAACTCAGTTGACAGCAGCTGTCAAGGGCCAAAGGAGTTGCTTCTTGAACTTTATTAACTTTAACAGCTTTATCTGGTGGCATGTTACAAAGATGGCAACAGAAGAGGCTATAAGAGAATATTCATTTGGGGAAAGAAGAGCTGAGAAGTATACATTGCTTGACTTCAAAGCTTCCATCAAGAAGGAAAAACTTGGCTTTAATTCAAATATGTGATTAAGAAAGGAAGGTGCAGGAAGAAGGTTACCTAGGACTTTACAACAAAATGCATTAGAGTCTTTCATTGAAGCTAAAAAACTGTTAAAGAAGTAAATAGTTTCATGCAAAATTGATAATGAACTACCTTAACCCAAGACTGTAATCCTATGCACTTTTACCTCTAAGTAAGATCCATGGAACAAAGTTGGACTTAGTTCTGAGTAAAACATACATAGGATCCTGCTGCATATCATTTACCTAACCTTACAGTTCTATTGTATTGTTATAATTGTATCCTAAAGTCTACAGTCAAAGGATTGGCTAGAGTTTAAATCAATGTGCAGAATTCAGTTCTCTGCTTTTGGGGTGAGGATCCTTATTGCCCTTTGAGATTGCCAAGTCACAATGCTGTAATGACCGTAGAATACACACCAGAACATATTCTGTGACAGACCTTAGAGGAGATTGACCACTTTGTGCCCAGCTAGATTGAAGCAAGCAAAAGTGCAACCGTATTGGCCCAACAAGGCCTAAAGGAACTCAGCTAGAAGAAGATCTTTCTCACAGACACTTCACAGCTAAATACAATTTGACTCTTGTCTGGAAGTTCCAGTGCTGAACACTGGAGCATTGCCTAATTAACATCCCAAAACTGTAGTTAATAGAGGCTGAGTGAAGGAAGGGGAGGAAGAAGCCGCTGCACTAAGAGTTTTTTTGTTTTGTGCTAAAAATCAGTGCTCTGTCTATCTGCTGCCTGCCAGCCAGATACTGGGTTTTTAACAGGAAATGCATTATATTTGCATGAACTATTGACTTCTGATCTATGGATCTTTCGATCCATTCTGTTTTATTAATACACAAGAAAATATGTACAATAAAACTCTAGAATAAGGAGAATCGGCCCTGTTCTTAATTGTCCAGGTAAGGCTCTTTATCTATAGAGCCAGATTATCAGGGAAGATGGCTTTAACCAGGGTTAGGAATTTGGAAACTGCTAATACTTCTCACATTCTAGGTGAGCCTTTCCCAACCAGTGTGCCTCCAGATGTTGTTGGACCACAATTCCTATCTTTCCTGACCATTGGCAATACTGGCTGAGGCTGATGGGTGTTGTGGTCCAACAACATCTGGAGGCACACTGGTTGGGAAAGGCTGTTCTAGGCAGTAGTGGACAGTAGGGATGGGTGAGAAATTCAATTCAGTTCATATTTCAAGCCAAACCTATCACATCCACACTTTACAAAACAATATGAGAAATGAAACACAGCCATCCTTTGAAATTTTGCATTTATTTGAATTTTGCAAAGCAGTTTGCCAACCAAACAATGTTTACAAAAAATGTGTATTTGGGGGGAAAGTTTGAGGAGAAAACACCCCATGAATATATGAGTGAAAACAATATGCAAAAATGCATTATGGGACAAGAAATTGCTAGCAAAAATATGTGCATTAGTTGAAACTGCCTACAAAAATGTGTTTATTAGGAGAAATTTGTATTTGCGCTACAATACTGGAGAATTTTCATGAGGATTTTTTTAAAAAAAATTACAAATTGCTGCAGAAAAGTGGAGAATTGATTAAGTGAAAAAAATCCTGTCAGGCCCCGTCAACCAGCACCTCTGTTATGAATAGCTTAGTGACACACTAAACCTGAGGGCAGGCAGGTAGGAAAGCCAGAGTCTAGAAGAAAGAGGCTGGCCGTCATATGGCCAGGGC
This sequence comes from Rhineura floridana, assembly GCF_030035675.1. Taxonomy (NCBI): domain Eukaryota; kingdom Metazoa; phylum Chordata; class Lepidosauria; order Squamata; family Rhineuridae; genus Rhineura; species Rhineura floridana. Next base: position 67,292,306 of record NC_084484.1, on the reverse strand, counting down.
CTTTTATAGGCTGGCCTGCCCTTGCCTCTTTTGGAACTCTCATGGGATTGCAAGAAGTGCCCTGCAGTCTGTGACCTCATAAGGAGCTACACTTGAGTGTCATGTAGTAGCCAGGGCCCATTGGCTGGAAACGGTCTGAGGTACAAGGAAATCCTTTTGGCGGCCTCATCTGTCTTCGACCTATAAATGGCTACAGAAAGCCTGGATCTGGCAATGACCACATCTCCCCATTGAAGAGATGCGGCCAAAGCAATGCTTTTACTTGCCATTGTGACATCACTCACTCTCAGAGCCTCATAAAATGCTAAGGAGAATGGTGTCCTGAGTAGCACAGCCTTGTAATTGGCCCAGCAAACTATGTGCTGCAGCATGACAAGATGTCAACGATAATAGGGCAGCGGCCATCGTTTCTGGGTGGGTTCTGTCGCTTCCAACCCTGTATAACCCTATGTGTTCTGAAGGAGTTGCAGGGGTCTGGGAATCCTTGAGCTTTGGAAAAGAAGGTGATTGCTGCTAGATGTGATGCCATGGCCTTGGGGGCTTGATACTGGTCCCTCAAATTGGATCAATAACTAAGGCCTCAGAAGCCAGCCATGGTTTTGGGGACTCGTGGGCTTTTGCAAGGTCAACAAATGCCTCCTCTGCTGCCAAGTAAGAACAGGAGGTGGAAGGTGCAATAGAATTTAATACTCCCTGAGTGATATTACTATCCCATTCTCCCACCTTGACGCCAGCCACGAGTGTCAGTGCCAGAAATCTGCCTTTCTGAAAGCAAGATAAGGCATCTGTGATGTTGCTTTCATCTCCTGAAATGGAGATGTTAGTATCCAGACACAACAGGACAAATTCATGAACTAGTGGAATGGCCCACTCAGAATGCAATGACTGCTTATTAAGGACTGACTATGACCTGATTATCACACCAGAAATATACCCTCTGAAGTGCTCTTTCCAAAGGTACACAGCCAATACTATAGGGAAGAGTTCTAGAAATGTGAGGTCCCAGGTAACCCTGGCAGACATCCATTGCTCCGGCCAAGGCTTGGCACACCATTGGCCTTTGAAGTAAACACCAAATTCAAGGCTCCCCGAGGCATCTTTGTTTCCAGCATCTACACTGTATTGCCAAAATGAGACCCCATTAAAATACCCAAGGAAGCGGATCCATACTGGCTTCATTGATGCAGATGGAAACCGTAGCCATGATGCGGGCAAACCTTGCACTAAATGCCCAGCCAGGCCTGATAACCCTTCAGATGGAATTTAAGTGCCTGAGCAGGACTTGCATCTCTCAGAGTTTGCACTTAGGTCTACCTAGCATCTGCTGAAAGAGGTTTTGCAGGTTAGCCAACTTATCAGGGAGAAGGCTGGAGGAAGCTGAAGTGGGATCAAGCTGGATACCCAAGTAGGTTAGATTGTTCATCAGCCCCTCAGTTTTATATGGACCTAAGGGAACCCCAAAATGGTTAGCCAGCCACTGGAATGTTTCCAGCAACTCCTGGCACTCATTGCCGCCTAGAGACATGTAGACTCATGCTGCAACATCCATTTTGAGAAGGTGGTAAATGTTTCAAAGGCTGCACAGGCCATGGAGCATCCCATGGGCATGGCCTTGTCTACATACTAATTGTCCCCAAATTTAAAACCAAGGCATTTTTAATTCTGGGGGGGACTGGGAGGAGCTGGAAGGCTGACAGAATCTCACACTTTGTCATGAGTGCTCTGCTCCCACATTCTCCCACAATCTCAACCATCCAGTCAAAGGGAGCATAATGTTCTGAGCATAATTCCAGTGGGATTGAATCACTAACTGAGGAGCCCCTTGGAAATGGCAGATTATGTATGAGTCAGAATTTAACTGACACCTTCTTGGGCACTACACCAGTGGGGGCATTTGGAAATCTGGCAGCATGCGTACATAAAAATGGCCTGCTATTCTACCTAATGCACACTTCTTTGAGCTTTTATTGGCTGCTATTTCTGGGAATTGTGCTATGGGTTTTTAGTTAGGAGCACTTGAGGCTCTGCGACAACTGTTTTGGGGAATGTGGAAGCCTTCTGTGAAACCCTTCCAAATGTACTGCACTGCTTCCCATGCCAGGTAAATGCCAGGGAAAGCATGCAGGGCCCAGGGGCAAATAGGAGTATGGACCAAGGCAAGGCACCCAACCCCTGGCCTGAGGGCTCCTATCACTTGAAGGAAGAAGCTGTGAATATGGGGTTGCCTTTCTCATTCCTGGTGGATAGACAAAAACACTGAAAGTAGATATGCCCAGATTTCAAAGCGGGAGCATGCAACCCTGGAGTGTGGGCCCAAATAGAATTCACAGTCATGGGCATACATGCACCTGGTTAGGTCACACCTGCCCTGATTGACCTCCCAACAAATCTTTCCAGTTCAATCCTGTTGAGGAGGTCTAGCATTCCTCCTGCCCTCGCCTGACTCTAGTCTGTTTCCTCTAACCCCTTCTATCCAGAGTTTGTTACAGCTTAGATCCCATCTCATGCTCTTGTTACTGGCCACTCTGTGGCAAAATTCCTTGTCATATACAATGGTGACCTTGTCCCCTGCCCAGCTGTGTGCCCTGTATATGGAGCTCATGCCACCACACAGGGCTCCCTGGGAAATGGGAAGCTTTGGCTTCACCAACGCAAGGTTTAGCTGCCTTGCAGAGGGGGAGGGGAACTGTTCCAGATGACCACCCACCCATAACCCCCTGCCAGCTGCCCAATGCCAAAAAAGAGTGGTGGTGAAAATAAGCCCTCCTGTGAGGAGCCATGGGGGGCAAGTCCTGACCCCATGATGATGCAATGGGGTGGCAGATGGGATGAAACCATAGAGTAGCTCCTGGAGAACCGGGCCTCATACCTACCTCTAGCCACAACAATCATGAGGCTCTCCGGCAACTGCTCAGTGATGTCCACCCAGGTAGCTGGCATCTGAAGAAAGAGGCCAGCAGTAACATGCCCCCGTGGAGACCTCACGGGATCTCCTGGCACTGCAGGCAGTCCTTCAAGAGCTGGAGCATGGGCGGGAGAATTAATCCTCTCATTGCACTCTGGGGCTGCGCATCACCCATAAAGGTGCCCTACACAGGGTGTGAGGCTAAATTTGTTTAACAATAGCAAAAAACAAAACAAAACTGTTTTTTACCTAAATTAGACTGCTGAAACAAAGAATGCTATCTAGGAGTGGACTTGTATGTAAAAGGACGCTGAGCTCAGCTCATTTCTAGTACTGAAAACAAATTTCTATGCTCAAAATGTGCTCCAGGGAAATCTGTTCATTAACTCTAACAATATGTCTTTGCTACCTGGCTCTTGTTTGTAGATCTTGGGGTCCTGACAAAACAACAACAACAAATCTAGGTCCAAGAAGTTTGAAGTACACCCCTGGCCTAGCCACTCCTTCCACCATCCCTGTAGCAATCCAGAAGCAGCCACTGATTGATAATATCTTATGCCAATTCTTTGTACTGAAATTCTTTGTACTAAAATTTATGAAATGTGTCCATCACCATTATTTTACTCAACTGGCTAATGACATAAAGGTTTTACCAAAACTAAAATAAATGCAATGCAAAAAACAAAGTTTTCAAAAATAACTCCATAGGTGTTTTTAGGGAAGAAAGGTGCTATGAAAATAACTTTGGTTGCTTTGCTCTTGTTTGAAGGTATTATTAATGTTCATGATATTTATGTGTTGACATCTGAACATATGGCAGGTGTTTGAAGTTTATTAAGACAGCTGCACAGCACACTTTTTTACTACTTCCAGCTAGAGGCCTAAAGATCACAAATCATTTATTTTTAATATCATTTTAATTTTTTACAAAGATGTCACCTGAATCTTTGAAACAGAAGAAGGGGCCCCGTAATTCACTTTTTGGAAATGGCAAAGTTCTAATATTGTCAGGGTTGTGGCATCTTGTAAAATATTCAAAGCCCCAAGTTCCTTCTCTTTCACCCCCTTTTCCAGATGTGATAGATGCATCCTGAAACGAATAGCAATGTGGGAATGGAAAGCCAAAACTAACATGATGGCCATCTGCTATTTGCCAATGCAACAATACAAATGAGGCTTCTGAAGACTCAATGGAGAAAAGGAAATGTTAGTAGTGGTTTAAAGGCCCTAACATACCAGTTTAATGGGAAAAAAGAAGCTAATATGTCTGAGAATACCCATAGTAAATTATCCCTAGAAATTGCCTACTCTTATTAAGGTATATATCTTTTTGCATCTTTTGGAGTCATTTTTCAGTAACAGCTTACTTCACTATACTAAGGATTCTGGCAAAAGAATTTAATTTCTACAAATAAAATAATGCAAAGAATAACAAATTTTCTTTACATTTTGATCAAAAACTACTGTGAGCTTCTCCACGTCCCACCCTATTAAGGGTTTTTTTTACAGATTATGCTAAGGATTCCACTGAAAGGTGACAAGGAGAACACTTCTTTAAGTCTATAAAGTCTAGTTTCTGAATGCGGCTATTCTGATAGGAAACAAAAAGGAGAGAGTGATCGGTAAACAGAATGTATGATCCAATCAATGTCGCTCTTTCGTGCGATACGTGGAATTTCAAAAACCCATTTGTGTTTCTGTTGTGAAAATGGGGTTGGATAATACTCTGGAAGATGTATTTGTGTAAAGACATCAGCACACACAGAACACCCACATATTTATTTAATGAACAGTCCAGTCCTATGCATATTTATCCAGAATTAAGTCCCTCTTTGTTCAGTGGAACAAGCTTGCAGGTAAGTATGCATAGGATGGCAGCCTAAGAAGCGGATTACCCTTGCCAAATGTTAGGATCTGATATGGACTACAAATCTATGTGCTGTTATTTCCACAAATGAGAACAAGACACGGAGCTGGGTTGTGGACTCCTTTGTATGATCATGGTCAGCAAGTGTTGCAGATAATAATTATTGGGGTTGCTCAGATAGTGCAGAACGTTAGCGATGCAGAAACAAGTTTGGATTTAGGACTGGTCCTATTATTTGGCAGAGTAGGGAGCAATTGCAAGGGGATGGAAGACAGAGCTGTGTGTCATGCAGCTTGCTCCATTCTTCCCCCTGCCTTCCCCAGCCCCAAGCTCCTCCTTCCCTTTGGTATGGTGGAAGTGTTGGATATGTGTGTACGTGCGTATGTGCCACACGTGAGTAGAAGAGCAAAACTGTAGTTATGGGGTTAATCCAGCCAGGGAGAGCACCAAGGACGTTGGCAGGCAGCTGTGCCCAGCGAGGCCAGGTCTTATCTACAAAAGGCTGGAGAGAAACCGAAAGAAGCTCTGTGGGGGAAGAAGTTCTTGGTAGGTGTTGTGATCGTGAAGGGAAAAGTCTTGTATGCTGTTTTTGCTACTTTAATGTCCACAGTAAAGGACTCTTAAACAAGTTCTCTGTCTGTGCTTCGATTTCTTGAACGTCTTGCTGTATACCTGTGAAGAGCCGGCCACGCAATTCCACACACACCAACAGGGTTATGGGCCCAGATCCGGCACACTTTACAGCGCAGTGAAGATTGTTCTGAACCAAGTCAGAGCTCCTTGGAGAGGTGAGCGGAAATGGCAGTGAATATGTCTGCAGGCATGCCAATGGAACGTCTCACGGAGACTAACTACGCCAGCTGGAAGCTACGAATGAGAGCGTTTCTGATTAAAGAAGACTTGTTTGAAGTTATCGACACCACCCCACTGGCAGTTCCTCAGGCGGCCTGGACGCGTAAGGATGAGAAGGCACAGGCGTTTATTACTTTGGCACTCTCTGACTCTCAATTGCTCTATGTAAGAGACGAACCCACAGCGAAACGAATGTGGGATGTGTTACAAACTGTCCATGTACAACAAACAGTGGGGAGCAAACTTTGCTTGGCGAGGAAACTGTACCAGATGCATCTAACTGAAGATAGTACCATGACCAAGCATCTAACAGAGTTCAGACGTTTGTTTGCAGAATTGGAGGACAGAGGGATTGAGCATAGCAATCTTCAAAAGGTGTACATAGTTTTGGCTTCACTTGACGAAACCTGGAATAATCTCGTGATGTCGATGGAGGCTATGCCAGATGGAGGCCTGAATTTGGACTTTGTGGAGGAAAAACTGAACCAAGAATGGCAAAGGAGACAGGAGAAGAAAAGAACCGAGCAGAAGGAAGCTGTCAAAAGCAAGCAATCTAACTTCAAAGAGCAGCAGGGGCTGAAATCCTGTTATTTTTGTGGAGCACGGGGTCATATACAAAGGAACTGTGCAGCCAGGTGGAAAAGCAGAGACTGTGGCTGGAAGCAGTCAAGTGTGAACTTTGTAAGCGCAGAAAAGCCTCAAACCATCAGTACGCAATGGGTGTGTGACAGCGGTGCATCCCATTGTCTGTTGAAGGACCGAAGCCTGTTTCACACGTCGAGAGCAGTAAAAGATTCTGTTTTGTTGGCTGACGGATCCAGGAGGGACGTTCTGGCACGAAGCACGGTGAAGTTGAGTAAGACTGGGATTCTGATGGATGTTTTATATGTACCCCAGTTAGCTAGCAATATTCTATCTGTGAAGAAGTTGGTTGATATTGGTTATACTGTAATATTTGACAAAGAGAAATGTATTGTGCAAAAAGGGGGTGAGGTCTGCATGCAAGGGTGCCTAACAGATTCACAGTTCATAATACAGAGCAATCATGCAGGGTGTGCTACGCTAAGTGCAGAGAGACAGACACATAATAGCTGTGTGGATGATTGGCATAGAAGGTTAGGACATGCCAACTATGAGACGATTAAGAAAACCCCTACACATAGCAAAAACATGAAACTGACAGAGTGTGGGCAACTGATGGATTGTGATGCCTGTTGTAAAGCGAAGGCTATGGTTGCGCCCATCAATAAAGAGGCGGAATGCTCCACAACCGCTCCCTACCAACTAATACATGTTGATCTGTCAGGGCCGATACAGAGTTCACGAGGGGATGCTAAATACTTTATGGTCGTGGTTGATGATTTTACGAGGTTCTGTCATGTTTATCTACTGAAAAGAAAGGATGAGGCAGAACAGAAGCTACGTCTGTTTATCAGGAAGATTCAAACACAGCATGGCATTACAGTGAACCATATACGCTCAGATCGGGGGGGGGAATTCACAGGCAAAGCATTGCATGAATTCCTGGAAAGCAAGGAAATAGAACAAAACTTCACAGCTCAATTTTCTCCGTTTTCTAATGGGGTTGCAGAGAGAAAAAATAGAGCCCTTCAGGAATCGATGAGAGCCATGTTGGGAGATTCCAGCCTAGCCGGCTCATTTTGGGGAGAGTGCATCTTGTATGCAACATACATACACAACAGGGTGTTACACAGTGCCATTGGGATGTCACCCTATGAGAAACTCACGGGAAGAAAGCCAAGTGTGCAACACATTGAGCGGTTCGGGGCTAGGTGCTGGGTACATATTCCAAAGGGGAAAAGGCATGGAAAACTGGCGCCCAGAGCACAGGAAGCATTTGTGCTGGGTTTCCAACACACTTTTTACAGGGTTTGGGTTCCTAAGACACAGCAAGTTGTGTTGAGTAGGAGCATAAAGATCTCAGTCAAGCCGTGGGACCAAAACCAGTCTGTTATTCTAAATGGGTCAGACAATGCACCAACGCAAGGGGTGAAAACAGAAGAGACTCCAATACTATTGAAAGATGCTCTAAATGAATTAATATGGGGCAAACGTAAAACAAGAAAAAGAAAAGCTGATGACCTGACTGCACCTGAACAAGCCATGCCAGGTACAAGTACAGATAATGGTGGCACAGGGGGAGTCGAAGCTCCAGTACCCTTAAGGCGCTCCAAAAGGGCTAACATTGGGAAGCCGCCAGACAGATTCACAGTCAGCGGCCCGGGTGCATACAATGAACGTGAAGTGGATGCAGAAACATTATATGCAACATGTGTACAACCTAAATTCAGTGAATAAATAAAGCTCTAAGGGATCAATATTGCAAGTTGAACGTACTGTAAAAATGCAATGTAATGATAAGTTGTAGAAATGCATTATAAGACCAGAATGTTGTAATTATATACATGTGAGACACAGGTGGGGCCTGTTGGATATGTGTGTATGTGCGTATGTGCCTCACATGAGTAGAAGAGCAAAACTGTAGTTATGGGGTTAATCCAGCCAGGGAGAGCACCAAGAACGTTGGCAGGCAGCTGTGCCCAGCGAGGCCAGGTCTTATCTACAAAAGGCTGGAGAGAAACCGAAAGAAGCTCTGTGGGGGAAGAAGTTCTTGGTAGGTGTTGTGATCGTGAAGGGAAAAGTCTTGTATGCTGTTTTTGCTACCTTAATGTCCACAGTAAAGGACTCTTAAACAAGTTCTCTGTCTGTGCTTGGATTTCTTGAACGTCTCGCTGTATACCTGTGAAGAGCCGGCCACGCAATTCCACACAAACCAACAGGAAGGTGCTGTTCTGTACTCATTACTGAAGTAAGATCCATCTGTCTTTCTAGCTGGCTTCTGTAGATGAAGGACTAGGAGGTGCCATCAACAACATGTCTTCATCTGGCCCTGCTTAGATGATGTATAAGGCCTAAATCACAACTAACTTTCATTGGATTATTGCACTTGTATTTAAATTCTTAAGTGTCAAAATCAAATGTGTAGGAAGGAACCCAAATGACCCGATACTTGGAATTTTGCCAGCCTTATAGGAAGCTGTCCTATCCTGAGTCAGACCATTGGTACAACTAGCTCACTATTGCTTACACCAATCGGCAGCAGATCTCCAGGATTTCAGATAGGAGTCTCTCCCAGTCCTACCTGGAGGTGCCAGGGATTGAACCTGGGACTTTCTGCATGCAAGGCAGGTGCTCAGCTACTGAGCTATGGCCCTTATCCTGTTTACTCTCAAATAAGTGAGGAGGATGGCACTGAACCTATGTATACAGGAAACAATGCAGCTGTTTCAGGTTGATGTAGTTTTTATAAAAGAATCCTGGGCTCCCTGCTGGATGGATGGTCTAAAGGAAAAACAATATGTAAAAATCCCATGAACTAATGGGAACTGCCGCATATTCTGTTCAGCTGTTAATTATGTGAAACAGAATAAGGTATGAATGGATGTACATAGAAATAGACACACAGAAGATTCTCTGTTTAGTTTTTTTTCAAAAAAAAACACTAATGGCACATACTACAAGCAAATCACACTTGTGCTTATTAATTTGAGGAAAACAGAGGACTTAAAATAAATATTTTAAGCAGCTGTTTTTTCCCACTTTTAAAGGTCTACAAAAACAACAGATACCTTGGTTCTAATAACTAATGTCAGCACACACAATAGCTTGAAAACCAAAGTCATAAAAAAACCATGGAAGTGTTTTGTAATTATTAATTCAGCTTAGCTTTCACATACCCTCTTCTGAGCACTCAAAGGACTTCATATGTTATTTCAGTAACCTTTTCGAAAAGCTTGATGTAATATGGAAAACCAATAATTTTACCCCAATTATTTATTTATTTGATTTCATTTATGAATCACCTCACATGAAATATCTTGAAGTGATTAACAATAAAAACATAAATACAAACATGTGTGTCTGTGTGATGAGCTAGAATTCCGCCCAATATGGAATTGGTACTGATTTTTTTCATTAATTTGCTTATTCTCTATAGTTGGGGATCAGATTTTTATGTAGATATTTTTTCCAGCTATTTTTGAAAATATCAATATTTTTTGCAACAGGAAAAAATGGATCAGTAAAAGCAGTGACTAGCAGACAAAGAATGAACTCACATTGATAGTGGCCTGTTGGGTCAACAGAATGCTTTTGAACCAGCACCTGCGTATGGATCCCATCCTATATATAAGGAAGGCATTCAAAAGGCAATAAAGATAGCGCTTATAACCATAGTTGCCACCACACTAAAGGCCCAACTCCTACATTATATAGGCCTCCTGATAATATCTACAGAAAGCCCTCTACTGCAGAGCACTGTAATTATTTGGGTATAACAAGTAACGACAAGCTCCTGTATTACACATAGGTTCATGCCAGAGATGGCTTGACTAAGGGCTCTTAGTGAATTCATAGCTGAAGTGACATTTGAATCAGTGATTTTCTTGCTCACAGCCTATTCTCATAGCCAACATGCTATATGGGTCTTACAGCAGGGCTGGGGAACTTGTGGCCCTCCAGATGTAGTTGAATCTCTACTCTGTGAGCCTCAGCCATTATGGCAAAGGACACAGTCACTAAGATTTCTGGCACAAGACCCACTGGAATTATGAATGCTATGCAAAAACACAGTGTCCAATGTGACACGGGCAGGAGAAACCTTCCAAAGGATTGTGCCCAAAGCAATATCTGCATAAATAAGGTGTTATTTTTGCTATTCACAAATGGCATAGCTGGTCATATAAATCCCCAGAGTCAACATTCACGCAGTTTTAGGGACGCTTTGAATTATCTGTACTGGTTAAAAAAAAAAATTGAAAAATAACTTTCAAGTATATTTATGGCACCTTCCACTCTGCCAGAAAGTTTCATTTTGGCACATGTTATCTCTAATACTTGCTGACACCTGCACACACACACACTGCAGCAGGTCTGATGAATCTGTTTACACAGCTCAGCAGCGCTCCTTTAATAACCAATTCGAGGGAGCTGACTTTTGGAGGCTAGAAATATACTGAGTGTTTTTGCAAAAAGCTACTTCATATTGGAGATGAAAAGCAACTACCTTTTTCCCCGCTCCCCCCCCCTGCTTGGAAGAACCTCTTTTTAGGGCATGCAAATGACTCACTGCATAGCAATGTTCTCATTTTAGAAAATCGACAGCAATCAGCATGTACCATCAGTGCTGCCTTTCCACCTGATTCCTTTGTCAGAGTAGGGATATCTTTAGTTAAGAAAGCGGATACTGAGTCCCTGTGCCCTGCACTTAAATTGTTAGGTAAAGTTGAGTCAAGTTAAGTATGCAGAGGAATACTGAATCCTCTCAGGATGAAATCATTCCTCATAGCCTTTCTCAGTAATATGGGAAGTATGAAGCCATTCCACAAAAGAGGCTTTTTCCATTTAGGAAGAGTGGTTATTACTAAAGTCTCAATTTGCTGAATTTCAACAAGAGGCCTTTTTTCCCCCTAGAAATAATATTCACTTTGCTTTCACTGCTATGTTGGGCTTTCTTCAATTTCACAGAATGTTAAACAAAAACATTGACAGAGATGGGAGAAGGAGACCTAAGATGGCAGCCAAGGAGAGAGCGCTTAGGCTACATTCTCACTTTTTCTGTATACCAAGCATGACAGAGGAATCTACTTCCATGTTAAATTCCATGTTGATTCTTCATTGTAGGTGCTGTTCACACAGGGCAGTATTCAATTAACCTCTTGCACTAGCGGAACATCCCTAAATCTGCTCCAGAGGGTTGGGGAAAACCCAGAACAGATTTGGCTGTGTGGGGTGAGAGCAGGGGGAGGAGAGGGGGGAAATCCCCTTGCACTAGTTGAAATCACTCCATTAGCACAAGAGGTTAGTTGAATACCACCACACATTCCAATTCCCATCACTTCCATTCAAAACCCAAAGGGTATTTTCTCCTCCACCTAGAGCTTCTCCAAGCTCTGATAGTTTTCCATCCAAATACTGCAGTGCAGAGAATAGAGGCTGGTGTCAATTTTGGGTTCTCTTGGTTTCTCATTTTTCCAATCTTAAGTTTAGTTCCCCACATTTCCACATCAGTTTGTGAATTTTTAAATAAAAAAGTCCACATGAACATTTATCAGCATTTTAGTGCTACTTCTCCTAACGTGCACGTTTTTATAGGCAATCTTCCCTAATGTGCACGTTTATGTAAAGCAAGTTTCCCTAATATAATGCATTTTGTATGTTATTTTCACTAACGTATGCATTGTTTATGCACACTTTTCTCTAGGATATGCATTTTTGTGCATAGTACTTGGCCAGAGAACTGCATTCCAAAATTTGAAGAAGTGCAAATTCCAAAGGGTGGCTGCGTTCGGTAGACATATTGTTGCAGAAAGTGCAAATTAGGATGATTCATCTTTAAATGCCAGCAGACTATCAGAAGACAATCACCTCTTATCAACTCCATCTAATAATGGAATAGTTGGCCAAGAAACATAACACTGGTTTAAAATGAAGACTAGTTCTTAGTGATACTTCAGTAGTACTACTCCAGCAGAAGCATTTAAAAGCACATTTGGGCCACATCCACACTAGACATTTATTCCACTTTAAACAGTCATGGCTTCCCCCAAAGAATCCTGGTAAATGTAGTTTGTCAAGGGTGCTGAGTACTATTAGGAGACTCCTATTCCCCTGACAGAGCTCCAATGACCAGAGTAGTTTAACAGTCAGCTCCTCTTTCCAGAGAATTCTGGGAACTCTGTAGCCCAGTGCTTCAAATTCTATCGGCTCTAGGAATGGATCCAAGAGGATCACTAAACAAATCAGGATAACTGGAATACAATTTGGATCACTGCAAATTCTATAGTCTGTGATTAAACCATGGGTGTCCTAAAGGAAAAGATCCCCATAATTTCCAGTGACGATACCCATGCTGTTGCTTATGCACAAATGTCTGAGGTGTGAACAGTTATGTACATTCATTAAGTATTTGAAATTTTGCACATCAAATGATATGATTTGATGTATAGACACATACATCAACAGATTAGTAATTTCCCTCAACTAAACTGTTTATGTATATGCTTAGCTCCTGGAAACAGTTAAAATTTTGCTATCAAACATTGCAGTGATATTCATGTCTGTGCATTTTTTGGATACATGATGACAAATGCATATTTATGGCATTAATGTAATATTAGATTAGGAAAAAGCAGGCACTGAGGCTTTTCTGTGTGCTCAGTATTGGGTTTGTTTGTTTGTTTTTTGCTGGGATGCTGATGATTGGTATGATACTTTATAGGGAAGGGTGTAGAACAATGAATCAAGTCCAGAAGTAGCTACTCAAAAATGGCCAGCCAGATGTCTCTGGAAAGCCTGCAAGCAGGACTTGAGTCCAACAACACAATCCCCACTTGTATTTCCCAGCAACTGGTATTCACAGGCATACTGGTTCCAACAATGGAGGTGGTACATAGCCATTATGGTTAGTAGGCACTGATCGCCTTATCCTTCATGAATTTGTCTAATCCCTTTTAAATGACAGCCAAATTAGTGGGTATCACTACATCTTGTGGGAGTAAATTCCAGAGTTTGACTATATACTGTCTAAAGAGGCACCTCCTTTTGTCTGTCCTGAATCTTCCAAAATTCAACTTCATGGGATGTCCATGAGTTCTAGTTTTATGAGAGGGAGAAAAACATCTCTTTATCCACTTTCTCCACACTATGCATAATTTTATTCAGCTCCATTTTACTTATTTATGTAGAGGAGGGGAAATATTAATTGCTTTATATTCAAAAGCAGAATCACCTGGTGCACTTGCTGCTAGATTGTACCACTTCAGACTAGGGGGGACATCATATATCTAAATTTGCTTTTAAAAATAAAACCCTGCCTAAATAGAAAAGAAAAATAACATACACTAGTATGCATGTATTTGCACACACATGCCCCCCACACACACAAAGGAGGATTTTTAAATGGCATGACCCAGAAAAGAGAAAAACACACACACACCAGATGATTCTCTTGATCATCTAGCCTTGCTGTGAGATTTACTGTTAAGTCTTCTATTTCACTGACACACATTTCATTATATAGATAATCCAGTCTGAAATACACATGGGTACTTTCATAGAGAAAAACAGGTCAGGGAACTGAACTGTAAATACAGAATCCATACCAAATTAAAGAGTCTGTTTTATATGGATTAGAGAAAGAATTCATATGTATAGAAGATATGCATCCCACTTAAAATATCCGACTTTTTTTCCTCCAAGAAGCATGTGTTAACATGTGTTGCATGTTAAGATCTCACGTTCAATCCCTGGCACTTTCAGGGCTCATCTACACAGTGGTTTGGTGTGTATCTGTGCTACTTGCATCCCCTTTTAATTTGCATGGTTCACATGATATTGGCAAATGGAAGCTATCACGCAGTTTCCCCCCTGTAAATCCGTACTAACCAAATCTGCTGATCATACAAAAAGTTTAGAACAATACAGCTCCACTCCACATGTCTTTGAAGACTGTTTGCTTCAATGGTTTTTAGTGGGCGGGTGAATCGTCACTTTCAGCTATTCTCCTTTCTCCCCCCACTAACTCTCCCATGAATTCCATTTTGTTTCAGATGGTTTATCTAACAACTTCTGACTGCTCTGTCCTCCCCACTTCATAGTTTGCTGCAGCCCTCCCTTCTTTCCCCCCTTTCTTCCCGAGCAAACTTCCTTCGCTCCTTTTGTTTCCTAAAAAATCTAAAGCAGACTTTTTAAAAAAAGTAACCTGAAAAATATTTATATCAATATTTATATCTTCAGAAAATATTTATATTGATATTTTTGAAAAAAAATATCAAGATTATGTTGATTTGTTTTTCCAGCGGGGAAAAATTAACTCAGAAAAAGCAAGGGGCAGTGGAGAAAGGGGGGGCAGACTTCATTTCAACTGCCAAACTTTAGGAAGTGGGGGGGGCAGGAGGGAATGGAAATACTGTTCAGGTCAAAAATATTCAGAGCTTGGAAGTAGAAATAACAAGTTACTTGTAATTCATTACTATTTTAAGCAACGAGTGGGTAATTCCATTACATTTGGCAAGTAATAGAACGACTAGTAATTTCCCTACTTTTCAGCTGCGACTTTAACATTTCCACGTTAGGTTGGATGTTACTTGGGGGTGGGAGCAAGAGGAAGTCTTCAGCTCCTGGCTGTGACTGGTGGACACAAGACATGTGCCTCACACTGGACTTCTGTGCAGACTCTCTCTTCCCTCATGCTCTGTGTTAGGAGGCACAAAGGAAGAGGTGAATAGATGGGATCATGGAGTGCGAGCACCTGAGAGATATAAAATGGACGCTAGAGGAAAAAGCCAGGGCAAGGACAACGGAGGAGAAGGCAGCAGCAGAATGGCAAAGAGCTGTGGAGGTGAGTGATGATGATTGATATGTGTGTGTGTGTGCTCCCCCGTGCATCCTGCCACCCCCAGTGGCTTGTCTCCCCGTGTCCCCTTCGCACTTCCTGCCATCCCCCTCATGTGCCCTGCTGACCCCCCACTGCCACTTGTGCCCCCTGCCATCCCCACAGCATGTTCTGCTGCTCCCACCGACCCCACCCCACCTCTCATTCCCCCCACTGCTGCCGCTGCACCTCCTGCCGCCCACCCCCCACCCCACCTCTTGTTCCCCCACCGCTGCCTTCACACCACCACCTCCAGCCCCCACCACCACCCCGCCTCTCATTCCCTCGCCACCGTGGCCACCGCACCTCCTGCCCCCATCACCTTGCCTCTCATTCCCTCGCTGCTGCACCTCCTGCCCCCTGCCTCTCCTTCTCTCGCTGCCATGGCCACAGCACCTCCTGCCCCATCACCTTGCCTCTCATTCCCTTGCCGCCGCTGCCGCACCTCCTGCCCCCCACCCCGCCTCTCCTTCCCTTGCCACCATGGCCACCGCACCTCCTGCCCCCATCACCTTGCCTCTCGTTCCATCGCTGCTGCACCTCCTGTCCCCCACCTCTCCTTCCCTTGCCGCCATGGCCACCACACCTCCTGCCCCCCATCACCTTGCCTCTCCTTCCCTCGCTGCCGCACCTCCTGCCCCCCCTCTCATTTCCTCACCACCACCGCCATAAAATAAATAAATGGCTTAAGGCTGATTTTTTTGTTCTTGGCAGAGATGAGGTGAGAAGTAGGGTCCTCGCAGCTCCTCCTCTCAGTCCCTCAGCTCTCAAGCTCATGTTCTGTGAGAAAGAGAAAGATTCCCAGTCCCAGAGAGAGACAACTCCTGTAAACCCCATTCTCTCCAACAGCATCCCCAGGTGGGGTACCTGTGAAGATCACCTCTTTTTGAAAAAAAATCCATTTATTGTAGCTCAATATCTGGGCAATGTAAAATTAAAATGTTTACCTGATTAATCCTCTCCCTTTCAATAAATTGATCAATTACATTCAATTTCAATTGATTTGCTTATCACCAAGACTTCAAATCTATGAGAATTTTCAGAATATAATAATTAAAAGGAGTGCAATCTGTTCTCATCACAGCCCAGGCTTGTGTATTTATGTGCAAGCCCTTTCTTGATGACATTGCCATGTGGTGACCAAAGCAAGGAGGAGAGAAGTCTCAGGCTGTGTGGTGCAGTCGCTGCAACACAATTCCTGCCTAGAAAAGAATGTGCAGGTGCAAAAAGCAGAAGCTCAAGTAAGCTTCAGTAAGATGAGCAGTGCCAAAGCTGCACAGGCTGCAATAAGCAATGTTGAGGGGTTTCATCATTACTGCTTTTTAGGAAGTGAAGGTCAACCACTTTCAGTGCCACCCTGGGCTCCTACTGTGAGGAAGGGCGGGATATATATAAATATATATAAATATATATAAATGTATATATATATTTATATAGAAAGACAGAAAGACAGACAGACAGACAGACAGACAGACAGACAGACAGACAGACAGACAGACAGACAGACAGACAGACAGACAGACAGACAGAAAGAAAGAAAGAAAGAAAGAAAGAAAGAAAGAAAGAAAGAAAGAAAGAAAGAAAGAAAGAAAGAAAGCAGAGATGTAAAGGGGAGTATTTCTTTAGATGTTACCCTACTTTCCATTTTTGCTTTCTATTTGCTTCTAGCCCTATTCTGTCACTGTCCAGTACGCATGAAGAAGGAGCAGTGAGGGCAACTCCCAAACCTGGGTGTCGCGCCTCCAAGTTAGTTAGTTAGAACTAGGCATGCCTTTCCTATCTACAATGTATTTCTATAAATAAAATAGCTGTTCTTATTTTACTAAGTCTTAAGTCTCAGTGATCTCAGTGCAGGGTAAAAGCCTGCCACAAAAGCACACATTGGCACACACAAGCATCATAGACTGTTGACAATCTCTGCTAATATCTATACACATTTACATAACATGCATCACCTGAACTCACATGATCTAGAGTTACCTTAGATCTTGCAACATTTGCAAATGAGAAGCAATAGGGTTTTATATTAGTTCTGATTGTCTATTGGGCTATCATGGGGTATGTGTTTTTTTTCCTTTTCTATGGCAAAATCTCCAACTTCAGTGGAATTTATGTGATGTGTTCTAATCATTTGAATTTGGCTAATGAATGCTTTATTCTTTCATCACAACTTTAGCAGTAGTACTAAAATATTACTAAAAAAGAAAAGGGAAAGAAAAAAATACTTGACATACATCATTCAGCTGTATTGCTAATTATAGATATAGATATAAAGGATAAACGGCATTTTGTTAAAAGTGTTTTTGTCTACATTTTATACCTCATCCTTGGTTTTCCAAGCTTGGCATGGAATGCTTCTCATACAGAATTAATTTGAAATGCTGCATATTTATTATCATAATCATCATATTCAAAATAAAAAATATATGTACTGCCTTCAAGTTGATTCCGACTTATGACGACCCCATGAATAGGGTTTTCATGAGGCTGAGAGGCAGTGACTGGCCCAAGGTCACTCAGTGAGCTTCATGGCTATGTGGGGATTTGAACCCTGGTCTCATTTTATTCTCACAACAACCCTGTGAGCTAGTAGGTTAGACTGGCCCAGGCAGGGTTATTCAGTGAGCAAAAATGATGCAAATAGGATCTCTTTTAATTGTGCTATCGACCTGCTTACTTCCACTCTGACTGGGGGATCTTGCAGCATGGGGAAGAGATCACATCACAGCTGAAGTTCACCCATATAGGAGTATAATCTCTTGTTTATTACAGACACGCCTGTTGCAGGTTTTGCTGCTGAGAGCAGCAGTCAGTTAGTGCAGCCACTTGCATCACAGCTTGTTGATCCTGAGGAGGCAAAACTAGAAAGTGAGGTTCGGAAAGGAGGCCCTGTGCATGAGGAGGAGGAGGGCATGAAGCAGTGCCAGTTGCCAACAACCACATCTGCAGAACAGCAAGTACCATGGTCTGGGTTTGAGAAAGCTTGTACATTTGTGAGCCAGAGTGGGAGAAATGTTGTTGTACAATGCAATTACTGCCTTCCAAGGATCAAAAATCTGAGATCAGCTGTTTCCTCCTCATCCAATGTGAAGAAACATTTTGAGGTAAGCCTTTGTCATGCTGGTCCTCAAAGAGTGTCCATTGTCTATTTATGTTTAAATTGTGAAGTGCCTCTTCCATTTTTTCTTGGATTCATGCTTTGTTCTTCTTCCTCAGAGAGCACACCCTGAGAAGCTGAGAGCAATTGAAGAAGCAATAAAGGCAAGGAGACGTGGCCATCCTGAACCAATGCATGACACCCCTCCTTCCAAAATGCTGAAGCAGCAGCAGACAACCCTTGAGAGGTGGGGATCTGGCTGGGAGCCTGTCACCCAGAGCAATCGCGACAGGAAAATCATTGATTTCATTGTGGAGGAGACATTACCACTTCAGACTGTGGACAAACCATCATTCATTAATCTGGTTTGCATTGGACTCCCCAAAGATCTCACCATCATATGTGCCAAGACTCTGAGAGACAGAATTGAGAAGAGAACATGCCACATGAGAGAAACTCTTGCAAACCGAATGGGTGCTGTGGCATATATAGCAACCACTGCAGATTGTTGGACCAATGGCAAGAAGAGTTACTTTGGGGTAACAGCCCACTGGATCAACCCAACTACCCTAAAACATGAGGTCGGGGCCTTGGCTTGTAAGCGTCTGAACGGGCACCATACATACGATGTCCTTTCAAAAGCACTGCATGATGTACATGTGCAGTATAGGATTCACAACAAAGTTATGTGCACTACTACAGACAATGGCTCCAACTTTGTGAAAGCGTTCAGAGTTTTCATGGCCAAAGAACCAGCGGAAGCTGCAGGCACCAGTGACGATGATGGTGATAACCAGGAGGAGGAGGAGGCTGAGGTGGAGTTTGTGCCTATCTGTGAGATCCTGGACACAGGACCTGAGGCAGAGGAAGAAGCTGCAGACTCAGGAGAAGATTTTGTTTTACCACCACACCAGAGATGTGCTAGCCACACCCTCAACCTGGTGGCAACACAAGACATAGAGGCCATGCTTTCTGACTCCTCCAAAAGTAGTCTTCTTGGTCCTTTCAAGAAACAGTTTCGTTCCTTGATGGGAAAGTGCAGCAAGTTGTGGTCCAAGCAGAACCAGTCAGCACAGATTGCTGAGTATATCCATGCGCAATGTGGTGTATATCTGAAGGTACCGAATAAGACCAGGTGGAATTCCACCTTTGATGCGTTGAAGCAACTACATGAGCTCCTGTCAACTTTGCCACTAAAAATGCACGCCATAATGGACCACTGCTCCTTGTCCAGGATCACAGCTGCTGAGATTGAAGTGGTACAGGAATACACAGAGATTATGGAGCCACTAGCCTAGTCCCTAGATATCCTGCAACGGGAGAATGGCATGTTCATGGGGTATTTGCTACCAACGCTGTACAATCTGGACCGCAAGTTAGAAGGACTGGAAAACAAACCTGAGAGGTACACATACTGTTTTCAGCTGCTGAGAGGTGTGCGCGAAGTGCTAAGAAAGCATTTTGCAGCTATCTGGGAGGACAAGAGGCTTCTTCTGGCAGCCTGCCTACACCCTCGCTTCAAACTAGATTGGCTAGAATCATGTCAAGCCACCACCCATACCAACAAGTAAGAACATTAGGGAAGCCCTTTGGGTGGATTACTCCAATGGAAATGTTGTCTCAAAGGAGACATCAGAGGGCTTAAGGTGGTAGGCAGGGGCTGGGCCTTTTCTTCCTGGGGCTCCTCATCACAACCTTGGGTGCTGCTGGTAATCCTTAAGGGCCTGATGTGCTGCCCCATGAGTGTGGTGACTTGGTCACCTTCCTACCTTCCATGTCATCACCCACAGGCTCAGGCTGGACCCTGAACCAGGGGACATGACAAGCATCAGGAAATCAAGAGCAGATGGTGGTTTCCTAACATATATGTGTTAACATATCCTCTCTCTTTCTTAGATACACAATGGAAGCCTTGTTGAAAGCTGAAATAAAGATGGGTGTACTTAATGAGGACAGTGATCAGTCTTCATATAAAGACCAGGAAGTAGATGACTTAGAAGATGACTTCTTTAACTTTCTGCCCCAGGCCAAGAAGTCAGCAGTGGACACTGCTGATGAGGAACTGGTGAGGTACCTGAGGTCTCCCAGCAGGGAAGTGTCATCACTCCATGGCTTTCCACGTGTGCTGCGGTGTTTTTTGCAGCACATCACAGACATGCCTTCAAGCGCTGCAGTAGAACGCCTGTTCAGTACTGGTGGCAACGTAATGACTGTAAAAAGACATTCCTTGTCTGACGTGCTCTTTGAGCATCCTGTTCTTTTGAGACATAACAGAAACATATTATAAAATCGTTTCAAGTGTAAAATTTGATTTCAAGTGTTGGGGTATCTTTATTGCTTGGGGGGATGTGAGATTCTGTTATGCCGTTACGTTAATCTTATGGATAAAAAAAAATTCTACTACTCCCTGTGTGTGAGTGTTTATTTTTAATATTGTTTTAAGCTTCTTAGATGTGCAGCAGCCAAGGCCAGCACCTTGTAGCCGTTTTTTTTTAAGTAACTGAAATGTAATTGTAGTGATTACTTTTGAGAAAAAGTAATCAGTTACTTTCAGAGCAATTGTAATTGTAACATAATTACTACTTTTTGGGCCAAGTAATTGTAACTGTAATTTATTACTTTTTAAAAGTAATCTTCCAAGCTCTGAAAATATTTCCACATACCCAGTGACTGAGCAACTGGAGGGAGTAAAAATGTAAAATTAGAGGCAGGGGCCACAAGGAAGCAGCAACACAAATCCTTCACAGAGGAACGCTTACTTGTGTGAATGGAAAACAATCGATTTGAAGCTACCATTGAGCACGAAGTGTGGACCTTACAAATCTATTACAATGGTAAAAGCAGTGTATTTGCTATGAAGAAATGCTCCCATGTGGATAAGCCCTCAGTTAAAAGGGTCAGGCAGCAGGTGATGGGAAAGACCTTTGCCAGAGACCCTGGAGAGGTGCTGCCAGTCAGAGTGGACAACACTACATTAAATGTATAAACAGATTCCTGGTTCTCATAAAATTCTTGTGAATGTACAAAACATAACTCACTAATACATTGGGATGAATTAACAGGGTTACCATATTCCAGTTCCACAAATCTGGGCAGGCTGATTTGCATATTATGCAAATTATTTGCTAATTATGCAAATCAAGCACATTTATGGTTCCATTATCCAGTTGTTTTGTTTTTGTGTCTACTATTAGGCACCTGCCTATGTTCTTCTGCTGGTCGCACCCTTCATTTTATGTGCCTGGGATGCACGAGTGTTTCTAATTATGGAAAGTGATTCTTAATAATGTGTTATCTGCTCTCAGTTTCCAGGCACAAGGTTACATAGGTGTTTATAGACATGACCGTAAAGTATTTTGTGAAGTGCAAGTTCAATATGACATTATTTAGTAAATGTGCTTAGGATTGCACCGATGGCATTCCCAAATATGTACTTTTACACAGACTTTGGTTTTCCTTAACAAAATGTTTGTCCAAGCCTCCACACTTGGGAGGGGCACTACTTGCACACCCCTTCCATAAGCACATCAAGGTTGGATACACACCTTAACCAAGACACAAACAGGGCACTCAAAACAAAAAGGTAATTACAGTGGCTGAGTAGATTTGCTACAGTGCTTGTACTGACGAGGCAGCAACTGTCCTTCATATTTTACAAAATACTTTTTCCTATATGGAAAATACTTTTTCTTATACCAAGATTAAATTTCTGTGTATGAAAAAGTAATCTATGACGTGGTCTCAAGAGTGAAAAAAGTAAACTAGTAATTAGTGATTCAAATATTTTTCATGCTCACATGTTGTGAAGCTAGCTGCCGGATGATGTATCATCTTCCCTGCACATGTACCTTAGACTGAAAAAACAACAACTCCCAAGCCTCCATTTAATACATTTGTGTTCTTTCCAACATGAATCTGTACATCTCAAAAAGTAATGTGTGACACAGTCCTCAAAAACCTTATAACATGCCTCAAACATGGCCTCTTCTGCCAGCATCCCTTCACACTATCACTTTCCCAGAACATAAGGATAGGTAAATTGCTTTTAGGGAGGTTCGCAACTACATCTATTTACTATTTATTTAATGTAAAAATATTTAAAATACATACAAACAGCCAGGGGAAGATATTGGGGAAATACAAAATAAATACAAATAAAATGGGGAGAGGGGAAGAAACTTTAAATGTGAAGCAACAACAACAAATTACGAATATCACTGCTTGCTTTGAAAAGTGTTTGGCTGACACTTAATTTTAACTTAATTTTAAGCAATTTAAAAAGCTAATATTCAGCAATGAAAAGTCATTGCCAGGAGTGAGCCAATGTCCAGCTAACACAATGTCCTCCATCAATAGGCAGCTACCAGATTTCATACAGAAAGTGAAGAGCACAGGGCAAAGCTGAACTCAATTTCCCCCTTTTGCTCACTTTGAGCTGTATCAAGGTCAGGGACATTTTGCCCATGAAGGTTCCATGCAGCCTCCTGGGCTCCAGTAAGTAGCAACGGCGGTGGTGGAAGGGGCTGCTAGTGCCCAGGCAGGTAGGTGGGTGGGCAGGTGGCACTCACCCTCCTCCTCCTCCTTTGTCTTCTTGAGCACCTGTGCCTGCTGCCCTCATGCAATGGCCGCACCTCACCGGGCTGCCAGTTCCAGCGGACAACAGGGGCTGCTCTCACCACTGTTTGGCTTTCCCGGGCCTGGAGGAGAGAGAGCACTGTTGTGCTACCAAGGAAGGGAAGGAGCCATGCGTGCACCAACACCTCTCACCAACCACCCTGCCTGCACATCTGCCTGCCTGCTCGGGCACCACCAGCAAGAGTTTGTATGCAAAGGTGTGCATTGCACATGTGTAGACAGATGCACACTGGCATGTGTAGCCAGGGCTGAGGAGGAGGTGAGAAAGAGCAGCCAGTAGCTTGTTTGCAATGCGGGGCAGAGAGAAGGTGGCTAGAGACTTGGTTTTAGAAAAAGAAAAAGATAGAAAGCTGGGAATCTTGGCCACCTAATGAGCTAAGTGGGCACTGGGTAGCATGGCTAGAATCCGGGTAAAACCCGGCTAACTTGGCAATATGGCAACCCTGTGAATGAGCCTATGAGTAAAGGCAATCACAGGCAACTTCTTACAATTCTGTCTAGGCACTATACCAGTGGCATATACTGTAATAATTAACTTCTGGACATGGGAAGCAACCTGGCTTCCCTAACCCTGTTCAGCCGTGAAAATATGGTGGCACTAGATAGGGCACTAGATCTGAGCCTCACCTACCTCACAGAGTTATTATGAGACTAACATGCAGTGGCCCAAGACTGCACAGCTTGTGGCCTATTTATTTAGCAGTATGTTTAAGCAGCTTTTTCTGAGCAAACCCATCCAAAGTGGCTTACAACATTTGACACCTCCACAATAAATAAACGATTAATAATAAAGAAGCCCATAAAAAGACAAAACAGTATTATCTAAACAATAAAGCTGTAAATTCTACCTGGATGCAGCTCAGCCATCCACTCACGAATGAGGGTCCAACAGAGTCTCAACAGATTTCTGTTTTCTGCCTCACTGGCATTGCAAAAGCAGGGAAATTATTATGATACCTAGTAAGTAGGCCACAAAACATGGCATCTGGACTGCATTTTGCTTGGTGGGATACAAATTGTGCTGGCCTAGACTATCCTCATGTTATGTCATCATGAGTTCTTTGGATTTGTGTGTGATGAATAAATAAAACAAAAACATAATGAGTGTCTTGATGAAAGGCAGATACCTTTTCAGCTGTTCATCCCTTTAGGGCAGAGATTGTCAACATGGTGTCTATGGGTGAAATGGCATTCTTGTACCTTTCCCCAGGTGTGCACAAAGTCTATAAACCACCTCACCCCATGCATGCGCAATCACTGCCCGCTCAGTCATAATGTGATGAGGACGGTGGTTACTTTTTTCTCTCTTGAAAAGTATGTAGTACCTGAAGAAGGGAGTTGGAAGAATGATACTCTTTCCCACTCCCTTTCAGCTACATCATCATCGTTGTTAGATCTAATTGTGCTTGTTTCCCAAAGGTCTCCAAATGAGTTACAACATTGTTAAAGCCAAAATAAATATATCATACCATAAAACAAAATAGTAAAACAACCACCCCCATCCAGCCACAGAATTCTTTGGAAGCACATCAACATCATCTTAGTCTACCAAATGCTTAGAAAAAATGATAAGTCTTTACCTGGCACCAAAAAAGATGTCAATGGAGGCATCAGGAGGACCTCACTGGGGAGTATATTCCACTGATACGTGCTTTTTAAGGCTCAGATGAATTCTACTGCATTTGACTCTTACCCAAATCTCTTGGAAAAGTGAAGTTTGTGTGTGTGTATGTTTGTATGTACATGTGCATGCACTAGGGCTGTCAGGTTCAGGGGCTGAGACTGATCCTGTATCTTCAGGAGAAGAGAAAGTCAGCCAAGTGCAGGTGTTCTTGCAACACTGTAATGAGAAAAACCACAAGGTGGAATTCTCCCTTCCCCCTACACAACTTTGAAAGATACAGAAGACCTCTTGGTTGCCAGGCCCAGCCTCCAAGAGGTCTTTTGTATCTTTAAAAGTTGTGCAGGGGGAAGGGAGAATTCCACCTTGTGGTTTTTCCCATTACAGGGTTGCAAGAACACCTGCACTTGGCTGACTTTCTCTTCTCCTAAAGATACAGGATCAGTCTCAGGCCCTGAACCTGGCAACCCTAATCAACACTGAAAACTATAGAAACAGAGCAACTGAGTGCCTTAGAACTTTATGAGGTTCCCATCTCACTCTGAGGAGGGTGGTTAGTGGTATTCTGCCTCAACTTGTGGGAGGGAGACCAGGTATGCCTCAATATTCAACTCCCACACAGAGATGATACACACCTCCTACTAGATGCCACAAATATTTGAAAGGGTCTGAAGCTGATTGGGTGGGAAAGTATTGTGCAATCCAGCCCCACCAATTTGGTTACAATATTTGTGCATGTGCTTTAGCCATATGGGATGGCACCATGGGAAAGTGGCTTTTTTTGTTGTGGTGGTATGAAATATGCTGTAAAACAAGATGTGGCATGGCCAATATGGCTTTGTAAAAGGATTAGTCAAATTTGTGAGAAATGAGTCGATCAGTGGCAGTTGCAGCTTCCACGCTTCAGGAACTGCATGCCTCTGAGTTTCAGCTGGGCCCTGCAAGCAGAACATGTCTATCTTCTCCACAATCCTCTGCTTTTGAGCTTTCTAGAAATATTTGTAGGGCTCCTGCTAGATTCAGTACCTAGATAGACCTATGTGCATGCCACCCATTGTAGTCCTGATTTAGTATTCATTATCACTGTCTTCAGGCATTACCACTGAATGTTAAGAAAAGACAGGGAGGGGAGCATAGATGGGCAGAATAGTCCCACCTCTTCTTCATCAGCATTCCTGTCACCCTCCAGTTTGTGGAGGATGACTGTCTGAAGCTGGAAGTACCCTGCATCAGGACTCTAAAATGCATGGGGACCCTTCACAAGGAAAGGAGGCTCCCTGCTTCAAACAGTCCCCCACCTTGGTTTGGAGGAAGAGAAACACCCCTGTGTTATCATAACATTTAATGGTAATACATGAAGAGTTTGAAAACACCACTGCTGATCATGAACACAGGATCCAGAGACTCAAGGATGGCAAAATAAAGCTATTTCATAATTAGTATGACATATGCGAGAGCCAGCGTGGTGTAGTGGTTAAGATGTTGGACTATGGCCTGGGAGACCAGGGTTCGAATCCCCACACAGCCATGAAGCTCACTGGGTGACTTTGGGCCAGTCACTGCCTCTCAGCCTCAGAGGAAGGCAAAGGTAAAACCACCTCTGAATACCGCTTACCATGAAAACCCTATTTGTAGGGTTGCCATCAGATGGAATCATCTTGAAGGCAGTACATTTACATTTATGATGTATGAATCAATGCCTTTCTGTTCCTTTCTGTTTTGGTATTAAGAAAAGATGAGCTGAATCTTGCTACTTTGACTTTATAGCCAAGGGAAAGATTTCTTCAGCTTCAAACTGCCATAAAAGAAAAAGCAATTTCAGCAAAACAATAAGCTTAAATTCTCATAACAATTTAACACAATCTCTCCTGCTCCTTCATTTTTCAACAAATTATGTATGTGCATGTGTGTGTAAGAGGTAAGCTGTTTCTTCTAGCAGCAATATTGTTTATATAGTATAGTTCTCACCAGATCAAAATATAGAAACAAATGGTTGCAAATATAAACTACACTGCAGTCTTATAACATGCAAATCTGCATGTGAAAATCCATACATAGGTTTGTTTTTTTGTTTTTAAAACCTCCTTGTGAAACCTTCCTGTAACAATCAGGGAGAAAACACTACTTTTTTCTCTGGTAATCTGATAATCCAGGGCAGGGAATGTTCAAATTTCCTAATGTCCAATTTAAATATGCCTTTTTTTTTTTACCTATTCACTGTTAGGGATGTGCTAGAATTTTGCCCAATTTGGATTTGGTACTGAATTTTCCATTAATTCACTTATTCTCTTTAGTTACAGATCGGAGTTTTACGTAGTGATTTTCCACGGCTATTTTCGAAAATGGAGAAAAAAAATCACCCTCTAAAACATTAATATTAAGGATGATAAATTTATCAATATTTCCTGTCAAAATACTGATATTTATTTAAAATTATCAATATTTCTTTTTAAATTATCAATATTTTTGTCAAGGGGAAAAACAGATTGGTAAAAGCGGCAGCTAGTGGATAAAGAACAAATTCAAATTGATACTGGCCTGTTTGGTCAACAGAATGTTTTTGAACCGGCACCTATCACTACTTACTGTAGAGATGGCCCTGCTTGCATGGACAGTCTCAATACCAGTGCCAGTGGTCATCAGTAATATGTGCCACTGATTTGGAGATTCTCCTTACAATGGAGAGTGATGACTGAATCACATAGTGGTTCAGTGGAAACTGAATCACATCATTGAAGCGGAATCAAATGGTGGTCATTGGCATGCTCAAGGGATCAGAGGTATCCACTGAGTTTGAAAAATAATAATTTGAGCAGCAGACATTTGTTAATGTCACATTCTTAATTCCTGTGCATTGCAGTCTTACTATGTAGTTTTTAAAGGGTATATATAAATTATTAAGAAAAGCAGGTGGTAATGAATTTAACTGTTTGGCTCTCTGAAAAGATAAAACAAAAGGGAGTGGACTCCAGGACAAGGGAAATAAATCATTCTTTGTGTGCTGCCTTCCAATCTTCCTTTGCACAGGAAGTCCTGTGAAGTGCATACATTTAGGAGCATTACTTTCATTGTGTACAATGTTATCAATTTCCCCATCATGTCACATCACTAATGTTTTGTATTAGTATTTATAATGGTCATAGAACGCACAAGTCTTATCCTATTAGTGACCTTCAAATCACATTTGAAAACACCAGCTAGCCCAACATGCTGCAAAACTAATAGAACATGAAAGGAAGTTGCTCCTGCAGTAAGACTTTCGAATCACATTAGTCCAGGGATAGCAGTTAGAAGTTCTCTTTACACTCAGCACTGCTACAGGGTTTGAGGCAGACACTTCTGTATAATTCATGTATAGCAAGGAGAAAATATGGAAACAATTACCTTTCAGAGAGGATCTCTGTATTTTTTATGTAAGCTGTGCTATGTCCAAAGATGTTTCCTACTGTTTTGGTTATATAAAATGGAATTAAATCTTTTTAATCACCACTTCAACAAGATTGAATGGAACTGCTATTAGATGTGACTAGACTTTCATTCTCCATGTATAATTTTTTTTTACATTCTCCCTAATTACTTGTGGTGTTCAGTGACAGTGTCTTTTGATTAGGGATGGATGAATCTGTCAGTTTTGGTTTCTCTCAGATTCTCATTTTTCAAATCTTAAGTTCAAGTCTCCACATTTCCAAATGGGAGTCCTATGGCCATCCAGATGTTATTGAACTCCAACTTCCATCATTCTCAACCAGCATGGTAAATGGTCAGGAACGACGGGAGCTGGAGTCCACAAGCACCTGGAGGATTATAGGCTCCCCATCCCAAATCTAATTCATATAGACACTCTTGGGAAAGCTCAACATGTACACTGTTCTAAGACTTTGGGTCCTCCCCTCATCTTCTCAGGTAACCTCATTGGCCCTGAATTACTGGACACTGAAAAGTAGTTTTTCATTGCCCTGTCTCAAAAGTACACTTTGTGTGAACATGAATCCATCCTAGCCACCCAGCACACACATACATCCTGCTTATCAAGTCCTCCTGACCCATCCTCCCTCACAATGTGCTCATGCAGCTTCACTCCACACAGCTTCTATGTGCCTAATAAGTCATTATGGCAGGAAAATCTAGAATTGTTGCTATTAGTGTTGTTTAATTTACGAATTGTTGTTTACATATGTCTCAAGGCAATTTACAGATATGTCATAAAAACAACTAAAATAATTTTTAAAACAGTACAAAACAATTAGTGTGCTGCACACACAGACCTACCATCACCCAAGATGGGGGGGTCATGTTGACACATGGATTGGGGATTGCCTGGGAGTGTGGCTCCTGCTCTGTGATCTGTGCCAGCTTCAGGTCATGGGGTGCACACTCCACAACCCTATGGTAGTACAGATCATGGAGCAGGAGCTACCCTCACCCAACCCCAGCAGCAGGAGCCCCTCTCAGCTGCAGGGGCCCTTGACCAGTGCCCAACCTGGCTGCCCACTTGCCCTGGGCCTGCAACTGAAAATAGATTTAAAAACAATACAAAATGAACACCTTTTCATCCAGCTGGAAAAGCTTGCAGAAACCAAAAAAAGTATTCAATTGTTTCTGGAAAGTAAAGAAGTGGGTGTGATGTTCCTATATTAATGTATATATGGTAAGTGTTGGTTGTTTAGAAGATATACAGTAAGTAGTGAAAGAGGAGGGGGAGTGAATGGGCAGTAGAATGCTAGATGATTGGCTGAGTGTTTAAAATGGCTGAACGTATAAAAGGAAGAGTGAGAGTGGAATCGGGGGGGAGAAGAGAACTGAGTGGGTTGCTTGGTGGGGTTTAGAGAGTTGTTTGACAGGAGAGAGTGGAGAAGGAGGGAGGTGGAGTTTGGATTAGTATTGAGTAAAACCATATGTTTATGTGCCTTAAGAAGAAATCTTGTTAATCTTGTTAGCTTTGTTATCTTTAATAAATACTTAATTTGGTTTACCAAAGGCCTGATCCTTGGCTGGGGTTTCACAGACCAGAAGGGAGGGTAAGGTAATGACCAAGGCTGAAGGGGAACTGTAACAAATGGTGGCAGCAGTGAAGAGAATAACAATACCAGTATTCAGAGTCTCTGGGAATACTAGTATTGGGACGTTACTGGTGGTTGCCTAGCAGGGGGATCTGTTGAGATCTGTGCTAGAGCGGGGAGAGAAACCATAAGAGAGAGCGGTCCGGACTGGTGGAGTCCCTGGTGGTGCCTAGTGACAGGCAGTAGCCACACGCAGGTAGGAACCTGACAAGGAGAGCCAGGGAAGGACACCTCACAGTGGGCACCTGTCATATCTCAACAGGAATGCTGTTCCACAGACACTTTTTTAAAAAAGGCTTTGTGTAGTGGCAGGGCCCACAAACAGGAAAAGAGAAATAGACATAATTGTGCATCTGTGTTTAAACAAAATGGATCTAATTTTAATCTAAATGTTAACATAATTTCAGTGATTTAGGCCACAAATGTGTCATTGTCTAAAGTCTTGCCAGCTTTTGAATATTGTTGTGCCTCTATTCTCCATCCGTAGATTAAGGACAACACTAGTCTAAGAGCTTGTTCAAATATTGTTGGAGGGAAGAATGATGCATTTAATACACTCAGAAAAATATTTCCTCAGAACTATAGAGATTTTTCGTGAGGTAGATATTAGTTCAAGAAGATGGCCATAGCTTCTGCAACTCTGCTGAACCTAAAGCCCATTAAATAAATAAATAAAGCTATTTCCCAAACTCCCCCCAATAAAATATTGATAAAGGATTATGATGTGAAATTGTGGAGGAGATCTTTGCAAAAGCAATATGAAACAGCCTAATTTGCCCATTATTTCAGTGGGATATACTTGACAGAGCGGCTGGAGTGGCATCAGATTAATACAGGGAGCAGGTGATCCTTACAGACCAATGAGTTATTTTCCATTATGCATTTTATTGGAATTCACATCAGAGCCATCACAATGGTAATCCATAACACACAATGTACAGCCAGGCCTACCAATACCACTGAAGCTGCATCAATAGCTTGTTACATTCGCCTTCAATGCTCACTCAGTCGGCTAGTGTAGAAATGAGAACTGCGGGGTGAATACTAATAGCTTCTGTCAGGCCTTTCAGGATAAGTGTTTGTGCAACTGTATTGGCTCCTCATTTATTTTTGCTATCACTGCCTATTCATCTCATTCTCAGTTCTGAAGGTGAAAGCCTTGATTCCCCTTCATCAGAACTGACAGCAGCACCAAAGCTTGCTTGTCAGTAGGACAAAGCCCTCCTTTAGTGGAGTGTTCAAAGGTTGCCTCTTCACAAAACAAAGCAGAAATGGGCCTCACGTCCGTGTCTCGACTCTTCTATCAAATGATTTTTATTCGCTAACAGGCATTTCTGTTCAAAGCGGACATGGAGCTGACTGTCTCCCTACCTCTCCCCGCTCTGCTGTCCCTTCTGCAAATTAGCCACATTGTGATTGTCAGATAAATAAGTGCTTATAATGGTGTCATTTCCTCTAGAAAATTTGTGGGTACTGACATGGATGATGATACGTTCTAAAGTGATACGATCTAATCTGCTCAAGTCCCTTCCAATAAACAGTTAATTAACATTTGACCTCCCAAGCCTTAAATGCATACAGCCCACTTAGTAAGTCATTTACTGTAGGGTGTTTATGGAGTAAGGGCCATGTCATATGAGACACTTTGGACTGGAAAGCTGCTCATAAGATACTTTCATTGTGTTATGCAATTTAAAAGCTAAAGTGGTACTAGCTCCCTGCTGAGCTGTTCTAGTGAGCATGTTAACCCTATATGACCTAGAGTTTCATTCTGCTAGTAAGCATATTAAAGCAGTTTTATTCTAAAATAATCACAACTAGTGAAAGGACTAGAGAATTTAGCACTGGAACTGTTGGCTGTAGTGCCTCTTATCCATAGAGGGAGAACAGCTCTGGAGCAATAAACTACACATCCAATATGTTTGTGATGCACTGTTTATAGGATGTGTGACTTACCTAATAATCATGCAGCTGGATTCTAGGCATGTTGACTCAGAAACAACTCTCACTGGTTTCAGTAGAAATGGGTTCCTACTGGGACAAAGGACAAGATATAAATCTAATAAATAAATAAAACAATACTCTGAAATACAACACAACAAACCATGTTTGGGGTTTGTGCTTGGAGGAGAGGAAATTGATTGGAATATGGAATATTAAGGAGGAGGGGAAAGTTGAAGGCCATATGGAATGACAACAGGAGAAGTGGTAGGTATTTTATCAATTGATAGGTGGGAGAGGGAAAGAGACGAGGCTAGAGGAAATAAGCTAGTTGGAAATGGGTTTAGGACAGTATTAGTTCTTACTATATGTAGGAATGGGCAGATTAGTCTAGTACTGGTCTGTTTTTCATTCATTCATTCATAAGTCCATTTCATCCCTTTTCTACAAATTACTTGCAAGTGTATTTTAGAAAAATGCACATGAAAAATTATTTAAATACATATCTTATATCAATACTACTAAAAATATTTTTTCTTAAAATATGTGTTTTAGTATTTTTTTTGTTTTTAGCCAATAACTGTATCACAAAATTTGGACAGCTAGGTCTGGGATGTGCAGATCAAGTCAGTTTGCATCAGAATTCACAGAAGTAAAGTCCCTCAAGTATCTCTACATATCTCAGACTTCAGTTTACTGTGAATTTCTTTTTGTTGTTCCTCAAGCAGATATTCTATTGTTAAACCTGGGCGATTATAGAGAAAGTTTAAACACCTACCCCAATTCCTACACCTACACAATGCTGTTAGCACAGTTAGCGCTGTGACAGTCTCATGAAATCACAGACTAAAACAAACATTCAACAGTTTTATTTGACTCTCTAGAATGTAAAGCCATTGTTTTAATTGCAATGATTTGCCATTTCTTGCACACATATTAGACAGATGCTTGAGCTTGACAATATGAATGTTCATTGTTGCTTGAGATTACTTGCTGAAAGTATTTGTCATGACAGTCATTTGTTCCATCATTGTGACTGTCATTTTATCAACATGTTTTAACGAAGTTGTTTTAATGATTTGACCAGAAAATATCAGGGCTGTGCAATGACTGAAACAATAAGGTAAATCAGGGTGATTTTGGGTCATTTTATCCCACTTCAAGTTGGACTGTGATGTCAACCAAGTGCCCTGAGTTTCATCAGAGCCCCCCACAAAGCTTCATATTAGTTTGTTGCTGATTTTCTGGACTTTCTCCTTTTCTTGTTCTTTTTTGTTTGTTTGAGGTTTCTCTTTTTCTCTGCTCTAGGTCTTCTAGACTCTGTGGGCTTTGAAATACATGAGGCTTTCTTAATGCTGCCTGCAGAACACTGAAGTGCTCTGGATGATTTTGTTTGTTAAGAAAGAGCAGTAGAAGATGTTATGTTTTTTAAAGTCACCTGCTGCACCACAAAGTGATTATCACCTTTTAACCTTTTTATTGACTAATCTCTGCTGCCCAGCAAATGTTGGGCCTAACCTAATGCAAATCCTGTCAATTCAACTGCAATCATCATTTTTCACCATTGCTAGTTGCGGGATCCGATTCCCATTTCGTTCTCACATATGAGCCTTCTTCAAGCACTCCAGCTGTGAAGCTCTGACTCAAGTAGAAATGGGCTGCAAGGCCATGCCTTTAACTTCATCCCCATTGTCCCACATCAGATGCCAGTTTCCCTAATATTCTTGTATAGCTTCTGTAGCTCAGATACAGGGCTGGCTCTCCAAAGGGCGGCCAGGTTGAGCTCTGGCCAAGGGTCTCTGCAGCCCAGAAGGGCCCCTGAAGGGCCCCTCCTTAGGGTTGGAGGGTAGCTCTCCCATTTAGTGATCCACAGTAGGCATGTGTACATAGAGCACACCTCATTCACAGTGACGGAAGAGGTAGGTGAGATGTCTGGGTGGCCTTATTAGCCCTGCACTGCCTGTATGAGGGGAGTTGGGCTACAGAGTCATGGACCCAGGGCAGGCTGGTGCCCAAGGGCCCAGTCATGCCGGGTGCCGGCCCTGCTCAGGGAGGCTCCTTGTTTGATCAAGTCTCCTGATCTTCCAGGGCTATCAATAATGCAGGCAACCTACATTAGAAATGTTCCGTACTGCATAAATTACTAAGTACAGGCATACCCCGCTTAACGTCGCTTCACTTAACGACACCTCGCTGTAACGTGCATGCTCCATACGCCACCATACCCTGCTTAACGTACACGTGCTTTGCAATTATGGACACTTAATGGCATGATGCCGCTGCCATCTAGTGGTGATTGCAGTGCAGTACATGCATAGATAATTGCTTCACTTTAAGTACATTTTCACTTTACATACACGCTCCAGTCCCATTGCCAGAGCTTGGAAAAGTTACTTTTTTGAACTACAACTCCCATCAGCCCCAGCCAGCATGGCCACTGGATTGGGCTGATGGGAGTTGTAGTTCAAAAAAGTAACTTTTCCAAGCTCTGCCCATTGCGTATGTTAAAGCGGGGTATGCCTGTACATGGGAAAGCCAGAAGGAACCGAGCAAGGACTGGGATGGGGCCAAAGGTGTCCCTCCACCCTTTCATGTCTGTAATGCCTAAGGAGGTTCAGGGCTTGGTTACATGTTACTGCTATGGGAGCTAATTTAATAATTGCTTCATATGGTGGGCTTCTTCCAGGAGGAAGATGGGATATAAATTTAATAAATAAATAATAAATGAATAAATATAATGCAGTGAGTGTGTAGTTTGACAGCAACAGCCTCACAATGTGGATTGATGTTTTCTTCCATTCCATTCCAAACATTCAGAAGGAAACACTGTGATGTGTGGATCAAAGTACCCAGTCCACATTGTGGACCACTGCATATTAACATGGAATAATTTAAAACAGCCTTCACATGGTGATGTAGTGAACCAAACAAGGCTTTCAATCAATAATGTTTTCCCGCTGGTAAAATTATTTTAATTCTGCCAGACTTTTGACTGCTAAGGCAATTTTTAAAACTTCTTATCTATGTTTAGTGCTTTTAAATGGATGTTAAGTTTGTGTGTTTTATGTATTTTTGATGTATTTTATATCTTAAGATACATTTAATTGTATTATGATTTCAGACAAAGAACATAAGAAAAACCCTGCTGGATCAGGCCAAAGGCTCATCCAGTCCAGCAATCTGTTCACCCAGTAGCCTATGCAAAGCTTGCAAGCTGGACTTGAGCGCAACTCCATTCTCCCCACCTGGGATTCTCAGCACAAACTTGATGTTGTAAGCCGCCCAGTGTGATGCATGGGCAGGGCACTAGAAGGATGATATATATTGTTTTAAATAAACAAAAATTGCAGGACAGATTTCTAGTGGGTAGGGTCATGTAGGATGAACAATTAAAACTTATGCTAATACTCTCATACAATTACTGATTCTCTACAGAGAGCTAAATGGAGAAACAGTATCAACCACAGACAATGGATCACAAAATTAATATCCTTCTCAAGCTCCAGAGATTTGGATGAAGACTCAGACCCATGTGCGTAGCTTTATTGACAATTACAAGGTTTTTACAAGACCTTAATTTTCCCAGCTCCATTTCATGTGAATTGAATAGCACTCACTGTTAACGCTCAAAAACATAACTGTGCCATTTTGTATACTTATATTAAAATATAAAATGGGTATATTAAAAATAACAAGCAACCCCAAACTTATATTTCTATAGCTTTATTAATGTATTTTCCATGTATACATTTAAATAGATTTATACTGCAATAGTTCATTATATGAATGGCTTATTCATCTCCATCCAATACTCCCTCCACTTCCTCCAAATATTGCATTTTAAGCCTTATCCCCCATATGTCCACTGCTACAGATAGGACCTTTCTTCAGTATGAAGCATTTGAGGTTCAAGTGGTTAGCATCATCAATCTTTATTCTGCTCTGAAGTCCAGAACTCCTAATTTTTTTGACCTTTTTGCAAAGCACTATCTTGCATCTGAAGTTACAGGTGTTGAACAAGGCTGTCATTCTGTCAATAGAGAGAGAGAGAGGGAGAGAGATTTAGACTCAAAGCTTCTCAGGCATTAAGGGATTCTAAAGCTTTTATTTTCATTTATTTAGTGCACAACAAACAGGTTAATGTAGTTTGACATGACTCTGTGCACATGTTCTTTGCAAATTCTGGACAAATTAACAAGGTTTGCTTACAAGACTCAATAGTATCTATGACTGCATTTCTTATAGTGAAAATTAAAATTATTGAGATTTTAAAATGATTTCTCCCAACCACTGTTTGAATTTGCTTGAGTTTTTATCCACTGAAAACAAGTAATTTGCTTTTCTTTCAGAATTGAATGTTGCATCTGTTGGCAGAACCGCTGAAGGTAATAGACTTAACACAGACATGACTAAACTAAGTTCTTCGATTTTAATGGGTCTGTTCTGAGTATGACTTAGAGAGATACAATCCAAACAGTTTATATAGTGCTACTATTGTTAAACATTCTTTATAATATTTGTCTCATTCATCTACACAACCACTCTGTGGAACAGGCCTATAATATTCCACTGTATAATTGAGGAACAAAGTCTGAAATGAAGAGACTGGGGGCTGATTCACACAGGAGCTAAACTTGTATTAAAGATGCCATTGCAATAGATTGTCAATGTTCACACAATCTTCCAATCCTCTGTTTTCCATTCACATATAAGTATTGCTGTTTCCTTGTGGCCCTGCCCCCAAATTTACATGTTTGCTCACTCTGGAGTATTGCTAATGGAGAAGGGGAGGGGGTTTGCTGAAGCCTGGAGAGCTTTGGGGTGCAATTTACACGAAAAACTTTATTCTGTCAGTTTCATTTCCTCCTGACATATTTATAGCAAAACCCCTTTTTTATTAAGTATTTATGAAATGCAATTTTTAGTGGAAGTGTGTGCGTGCGTGCGTGTGTGTGCATGCACACCTTCCTTCACATTGGTAATTGGGCGTATGGAACTCAGAATGGAGAGGGAACTGTTCAGGCTTAAAGGCTGAAACTGGGAGAGCGCCTCAGTGTGAAATTGACATGACACTGACTAGACCCCCCTTTCCTATTCCTAGTAAAACCCTTTCTTCCTTTGTCTTTTTAAAAATTAAGTAGTCGGAGACAGGTTTTTTTTGTGTGTGTGTATGTTAGAGAGAGAAATGATGCTGTAATGAAAAGTAGCTGCCGCCCCCACAGTGTGGGAAAATCATAGGGGTAGTTCAGCTTCGCTTTTGCAAAGCTGAAGGGAGTTTAGGTGGAAAGAGTTGGAAAGAACAGGGATGAAGAAAGGTAGTTTACTGGACGAGTAAATGATGAAAGAAAGGAGGGCTGCAGCAGTTTGGGAGTAGCCAGTCGGAAGTTGCTTCTTGAGCCATGGGAAGTAAAATGGAATTCATGAAGAGTTTAGTGGGCAGAGAAAGGGGGGTATCTGAAGTAACAATCCACCCCCCAGCAAAAAAAAATCGGAGGAAAGAGCCTACATGGGAGGAGAGCAGCGAAGTGGAGACGGTTTTTCCTTCACATCACATTTTCAGTGGGTTACTTGGGGAATTATTTTATTGGGATCAACACAAATGTCACAAAGGTGTGGCAAGCTTTCAAGTTCTACAGAAGGCTTCATCAGTCAAAATGTAACACAAAGTAGTAGGCATGGAGGGGAGGGCAATGAAAAGGGTTCCTCACCCCATGTCAAAACCTTTCTGTATATTCACTTACAGGCAAACAAACATTGCGATTCAACAGTGTACCTATAGCTGCAAATATTTCTATCAAACTTTAAATTGGGCAGCTATAGTATGCACCAGGGGAGTAGGAGACCTAACCTCCTCTCTGAGATACTGTACTGGCCCATAAATTTGTAAAAATGCAAACACAATTTGGGTTGGTCTTTCACAGTCCATTCCATTTCCTGTGTACCTTGGAATAATTTGGTAGCATGTGCCTCTGTGCTTATGGTGTGTGGTGGCAACACCTGCAATTAGGACTATGTGTTCAAAGCTGGAGAATTATATTTTTGTATGTTGGTTGGCATTCTTCTTACTTTGTTTCTTTCCTGTGTTACTATTGTTTTTATGAAGGATCTAACCTAGAAAATTTTATTTCACTCATTATTTATCATAG
This sequence comes from Rhineura floridana, assembly GCF_030035675.1. NCBI lineage: Eukaryota > Metazoa > Chordata > Lepidosauria > Squamata > Rhineuridae > Rhineura > Rhineura floridana. The sequence goes on along the minus strand of NC_084484.1, from coordinate 67,254,728 downwards.
AAATCTGTGTCAAATGTATTTTTATTGTTTCCAATGCCTTTTCACTGGTCAGTGTCATTTGATGGTGAAGACAGCCTTTGGTCTTCCAAACTGGAGGATACTTTCTATTTCTACTTTGGGTGCATGGTTCATTAAAAATAAAGCTTGTTCATATGGTTCAGTGAAGGGTATTGCAGCCCCAATATCTTTTATTGCTTGGAGTGAAATGGAATGGCATGATAGGCACTATGTCCTATCGTGACTCACTAGCGTGAAAGCTTTAATAAACTGTTGTCCCCTTCTGCATTGTCTTGTTGTGCTAGAAGCCTGATGGCTTACCCATCTCTGGATCTCAAAGGCCAAAGGATGTTTCCTGAGGATCGGTGTGTTTTATGGGCAATTGTTACAAGGCTCTTTTGTGCTGGGGTATGGAATGTGAATGCACAAGTACAAATAAAGGGCTCCAAAGAACTACTTAAGCCATGCCTAAAGGATTTGGGTGTCTCCAGTGGAATTTGTTTTCTTTTAGGGGGGGAACAGAAGACACTGCCTGCCCACCCCCATGCCTATGCAACTGCTCACTAGGGCAGGATACTGCCAACATGTTACACCACTGCTGGAAGAATTGCACTGGCTGCCAAATAGTTCCTGGGCTTAGTTCAAGGTGCTAGTTTTGGTGTATAAAGCCCTACACAGCTTGAGGCCAGTATACCTGAAATATCATCTTACCCCTTAGTCCCTGTGATTTGCAGGTGAGGGCCTCCTGCAGATTCCAGGTCTGTTGTGCACACCATGGGAAGCAGGCCTTTAGTGTTGTGGCACCCATCCTTTGGAATTCACTTCTTAAATATTAGTCAGGTGTCGTCTCTGTTGTAGTTTTGGTGCCTATGGAAAACCTTCCACTTTCAACAGCCTTTATCCTAGTCTGCATCTGTACTGGAATTGTTTTAAAGCTGCTTTGTTTTTAAGGTGTTTTTGTTTTAAAGATGTTTTGAAAGATGTTTGTAGTGTTTTATCTCTTGTTGTTTGCTGCCCGGGCAGGCTCCCTTGGGGAGGAAGGGTGGAATATACATTTAATAATAAATAAGTAAATAAAACATGCCAAATCACAATCTGTGGTCAAAGTCCCCTCCCTTTCAAAAACAATTTAACATGAAGTGCTGCTGTGCAAGAAACAAAGACCCAAATCATTCCTTCAGGCATATAAAACAAGTTGTGCAGGTCTTTGTGTCAAATATGCATATATGTATTTTTAGTCCTCATCCATTAAAAAAATTTATGGGGGTGGAGTGAAGAGGCTGATAGTTAAGTTAAACTTAGACCCCCTGGAAATCAATGGGACAAGATAGTCATGAGAGCGAGTATTCTGCAGTGGGAGGCAAGGATTTAAATCCCCACTTGGCCATGAAGCTCACTGTGTGACATTTGTCCAGTCACTGTCTTGTAGGCTAACCTACCTCACAGGGTTGTTGTGAGGATAAAACTGGACATGGAAAGAACCATGTGTACTACCTTTTGCTCCTTGGAGGAAAGAGCTACAATTCTCAGAGCTCCCTGGGAAGAGGGATTGATTGTTAAACTATTCTGGAAATTGTAGCTCTTTGAGAGAAACAAGGGTCTCCTAACAACTCTCAGCAGGTTTAACAGGATTCTTTGGGGGAAACTAAGACCTTTTAAAGTGGTATAACACTGTTTCAAATGTATAGTGCAGATGGGGCCACTGTCATATACCTTGTTCCATGGTGTATGGAGAGCGGGTGGGGATCCAAGGGGCCTAAATAGGACTTCCAGGAAGGTCATCTGGGAGCTGTATTTAGCCATAGAAGAGTCTGACAAGGGTGTGGAGATGCACCCTGACATCATAACAGCTCAGCTTGAACTTTATAGTTCCGGCACCAGTTCAAGATTCTGGTTCTAACATTTAAAGCCCGACACGGATTAGCACCGATATATCTGACTAATCGTCTTTCTGAATTCCAGTCTTCCCGTCCTATCAGATCGACCACCGAATCTACTCTGATTGTTCCATCAACATTTACCATCTGACACACGACTATCAGAAATAAGACTTTCTCGGTTGCCGCTCCCTCCTTATGGAACCAGCTTCTGCCCGAAATACGACTTTCCACTTCTATCATCGATTTCCGGCGCCGGATAAAAACATTTTTATTTTACCAAGCTTTTAACGTCTGATTGAAAATGTTGTAGAAAATTGTTTTAGTAGATATACTTTCATATTTTTTAATTGCGTTATTTAGTATTTTGTATTGGACTATGCCTTACTGTTCTCCGCTCTGAATTCTAAATTTTTTGAACTAGAGCAGAATATAAATCCATTAAATAATAAATAAATAAATAAATAATTATAGGGTCAATGGCATCCACTGAAAATATTTGGTAAGGATAGTTTCCTGAGGGATCTGCCAGATCCCCTGCAGGATTTGATTGAGAGGAGATGTGAGGTAGCAGGACTAAACATATGTGTGTCCTGCTCCTGTGGCAGGAAGTTGCGGTGAAATTAACTGAAAAAAAAGAACAGGTTGATGGGAGTTGCAGGAAGCCAGCTGCTCTGGGTTGTGGGACTCTTAGCCTGGTTAACTTATGGCACATTCATGAAGCTAACCTATCTCAGCTAACTGATGTTCTTGGGCTCCAGGAAGGTTTGGGAGAAAAAATGGCTCCCTACTTATCCGAAGGTGGGGCCCAGACCTAGGTGGGCCCAGACCCTTGTCATGCTCCCTTTCCGAGGGCAGGGTTTGGCTCGTCCACATCACTCAACACAGATTTTTTCCTGGCACAAGTTGTATTAATAAATATTCAACCAATTTCCTGTGTCTTGACTCTTTGGCTTCAAAATTTAAATCCCACTGATTTCAGTGCTAGTCCTGTTCAAAGTAGACCCATTGAAGTTAATAGACATCTAATTAGGTTCATTAATTACAGTGGGTCTACTCTGGGTAAGACTTAGTCGGGATCCTACCCAGTGTTTTGTGCGTCATTTTAGGGCCTCAGTTTAATTCAGAATTTTACACCAGAGGCTTCCTGATCATATTAAAATTGCTTTAATGTTATCATACTTTCTGAGGAAGATAGCTATTTGTATCTTGGCTCCCTGTGAATACTGAAGGCCTTTTATGTTGTTTTCCGATTAATTATGTTGTTTTCTGATTAATATCGAAGTCAATAATTTGATGTCATTCCCGATTCTCAGTAGGGGTGTGTTATTTCTACCCCCTCCTTTTTTAAGAAGACTCAGGAGTTGGCTCCCGAAGGGAGGGCTGGGTGGATCCACATGGGCCATATGTGGTGGCTTAAGAACTGGCTCCTTCCACAATTCTGCCTCTTTTTTTGCCATGGCTGTGCACACCCTCCCTTCCTTGACAATATGGGCTTTGCTAGTTGCCACTTAGGGGTTGAGCAGGAATTGTGGGGGGAGCTGATTTCAGGCTCCCTTTGGTTTTGCCTATTCCATACTGATCGGGTTCATTTGATTGGCTCTGGGAGTGGTGAGGTTAGCTTGTCTTGGCTGGCATGAGGTTTGGGTAGGTGAGGAAGGTGGGGGGTAAAACCTGTAGGGAACTGTCAGAGCTTCATGCCTGGTGGGGATCTCGGAGGTGTCCTTGTGGGCCTGCATGCTGGTACAGTGGGACCACATTGCACAGGTTGGATGCACACCCCAGGCTCTTCTAGCAAGAATTTCTTCACCATCTTTGGCTGGGAAGCCACAGCATGTGGTTGATTGACATACCTAGGGAACTAGAAGGAAACTTCCCTACCCGATAGATTTTTAATCCTCACCTCTTCAAATATTTTGAAACTGGTTGATTTAGTTTAATTGTCCTGTGAGTTATAAAGTTGTCATATATTCAATAAATATAACATTAGTCCAGTCTTGGTGTCTCAATTTTTCTTTATGGATATGGTGGCAAACTTGGCATTTTAATGGCCCAAATCCTCTGACAATAACAATTAGGCAAGTCAGCCTGTATTTTGACATCAAACAAAGTATTTGGCAGATTAATATGTCCAATGGTCTTTTGATCACACAGTCCCCAATTCTGATTAGGTCTAGAGCTCTGTCATTCAGATGTTATCCATTGTAATAGGTTTATACATCTCAAAGCATATACTGCTTCAGTTTCTTTATTGAAAGAAAGTGGAAGTCAGATAAAAGGCATTATAGCTATTAAATCTCAGAGGTTTGGCAGAAATCAAGCAACATCGTGTGAATACTAAAAACTCTGAACAAATAACACTTCAAGGTAATTCTAGTCAGAGGCCTGAGGTTGTCAGGAACTGAAAATTGTAATTAGTCTAGCTAATGTGAATGATTAAGTGGAAATATCTCTGTAGTGGGATCCAGAAAAAATGAAAACAAGATGTGTTCACTTTAACTACAGGCAAGTTTTATTCTATCTAAGCTCAGAAATGGAATAAAAGAAAAAGCATGTTTTTGCTGGGCCCTACTAATCCTAATTTCCCCACAACATTAAGATTTGTTTTCTGTATCTTTGGAATGATAAAATCTTTAACAAGATATACATACAGATCCAGTGAGACTGGTCAGCATATTTCATAGAACCGATTTCCATTTTACCTAATTTTTAGATCTTCGCTGAAGGTGATTGGACTTGGGGACTCAAATTTCTGAAAAGCCATGGAGGGTTAGTTAGGCAGCAAGGTTAGGACAACTTGATAAACATGACAAGTGTACAGTTATAGGGGGAGGTGTTACAATCACTATCATGAAGACAGAAGACAAAGAAGCAACAGCAACATCCCTTTTTACAAGGCTGTATTGGCATGGTCTAAACACTACTGTCCCAGTGTCCCAATGTCAGGCATAGCGGGTGCAGGCAGATGCAAAAGAAAACAGGGCTCCTCTTGTCATGCAGCCTACACCTTTTTTGGGGAAGGCCCATAGCTCAATGGCAGAGCAGAAGGTCCCAGGTTCAGTCCCCACCATCTCCAGTTGGAGGTTCAAGAGACCCCTGTCTGAAATCCTGGAGAGCCACTGCCAATCAGTGTAGACAATACTGAGCTAGATGGAGCAATGGACTGACTCAGTATAAGGTACAAGCTTCCTGTGTACAACTGCTGAAATTCCCTCTTCTACACAACTATTAAAGGTGCAGGAGCCCTGTCCTCTTTTCATTTGGCCATTCTAGTCAGACACTCCCCACTTCACTGTCTCAGTTCAAGTTTATACATGCCCACTCTGAAGTAAGCCGCACTGAATGCAATGAGGCCTGCTCTCAGGTAAGTGTGTTACCTGTTGATTACCACTAGTTCTTGGGAGGGAAATCAACCAGCCAGTTCAAGTCCAATGCTCCTTCCAGTTAGTTATCAAGAACTGTTGCGTCTGAGTTTGCTTCATCAACTGTGTCTTAAAGACAAGAGACTATTTTCAGATGCTATGACAAGGATTCTCTGGTAGAAAAAATGTTTTCCTATGCTAATACTTGAAGGATAATTTCTATGGAGCATGGCTATCTTGAGCAAAGATTTAATTTCTGTTGTCAAAGATGCAAATCATGGACATGAATGATACTCAAATGCCGATTTAAGAACAATAACTGGCAATGTGCTTGGTATTCTTTATATTAGCGATTTTCAACCCCTGTGCCGCGGCACACCAATGGTCTGCAGGTGTGCCGCGGGAGTTTGCTCACATGAGAAGTCCCTTAAAAAATTTTCACTTTAGCAAATGGCAGTTGTGTCGAGCAACAATGATAGCGATTGACATGTAAGGGCAGGGTGGAAAGTGGGGTGGGGCGTTGCTGATGCCTGATGAGGAGAATCTGAGGGGGAAATTTGGTGGTTGCTGCCTCAGGCTGTGAGAGGAAGCGGATCTGCCCCCCTTAGGTCATTGCTATGGGATGCATTCAGCTCTATCAGACAGAGTTGCCACCTCTACCTGCCGTAAATCGCCGTGGTGGGCAGTCAGAGCATTCGGCAGGTTTGTTTTTAATGGAGACATCATTGAACAATTGTTATTTTGCAAATCACTTCCAGAAACAACAAGAGGCCAAGACATTTTTGATGTTGTCAATATCTATTTCAATTCTCACGATTTGTCATGGAAATCATGCATCAGCATCTGCACAGACGGTGCTTCCTCTATGTTGGGAAGCCTAAGAGGATTCGTCGCACTGGCCAAACAAAAGAACCCTGGCATTGTTTTTACACACTGTTTCCCGCACAGGGAGGCCCTCATTTCAAAATCAGTACTACCTGAACTCAGTACTACCTGAGACGATCAAAATGGTTAACTATATCAAGAGTAGGCCATTAAAATCGAGGTTGTTTTCAGTACTGTTTTCTGCCATGGAAGCTGCTCACACACAACTTCTGCACATGCAAGTGGGATGGCTATCTCAAGGGCGGGTGCTTTCAAGGTTGTATGAACTGAGGGAAGAGCTTCTAATTTTTTTTACGTCAGAAGAGTCTGAGCTGGCTGACCTGCTTAGTGATGAGACCTGGTGCAATAAAGTTGCATTCCTAGCTGACATCTTCCAAGCTTTGAACACTCTTAACAAGAGTATGCAGGGAAAGAATGAAAATATTCTTACTTATACTGACAAAGTTATCTCCTTTAAGGAAAAACTAACACTGTGGGGAGCCAGAATCAAAAAAGAGAATAAAGTTGAAATGTTTGAACTGACAAAAAGTTGCAGACTGGACAAAAATCTTGCCGATTTAATTCTACAAAGTTTGTCACTGCTGAGTAAAAACATTGAAAAGTATTTCCTGTCACTTGATGTATCTTCCTTGGACTGGGTGAGAGATCCATTTGTGTTAAGTGCGTGCAAGTCAGCAGAATTAACTGTTGCAGAAGAAGATGAGCTGACGGAAATCAGAAATAATAGAGGACTTAATTGAAATACTCATCAACAGATATGGCCTCATTCTGGTTGTCTCTCCGAGAGGAATACCCCATCATCACAAAGATGGCGATTAAAGCACTTCTTCCTTTCTCAACATCTTATCTGTGTGAGGCTAGTTTCTCTGCTATGAACAAAATGAAGAGCAAGAACAGGTTGCGGCTTCAAACACTGGAGGAGGACTTGAGGGTATGCTTGTCAACCATCCACCCTCAGACAAGGGACATCATGAAAAATCACCAAGCACAGATTTTCCACTGATTTATTTTTTTAAAAAATAACATGATTAAAATTTTAGTTATTGAACTTTAAACACAATCTTAAAAAACTGATGGTGTGCCTTGACAATTTTAGCACCTTGTCAGTGTGCCGTGAGATGAAAAGGGTTGAAAATCACTGCTTTATATGATGAACTTTTTGGAAACCCGCAGCATAAAACCCTAGCTTTAGGACTTCCACTGAAGTCATAACTGTGAATTTCAATAGGAATTGAATTGGAACCTTTTGTGCTTAAAAAAAATATCAATATGTGAATCATGTTTCATGCTTTCATGCTAGATTTGAATGCAGGGAAAGGTAATTTTATCTTTCAGTTATTCTCTTACTGTTGTTCCCTGTGATTTGCACTACAAACAGCACTTCTCCTATACAACTCTCTAATATAGCTACGCAGATTTAAAAATGATTAGGACTGAGGTTCACATGAACCAGTCCTGGGTCACAAAGCAGTCAGCATGTAATACATGTTATACATGTTACTATTACAGGATTTCTTTGAAGGAAACCACTTTATGTTGTTCTAGTCCATACATTGTAATTTGGGTAGGACAAGAGTGAGAGAGAGGGTTGTGTTCTGGCACTCAACAACAACACTCAACAACAGATTTATTTACGGTCAAAGACCCATATTACAAGTAAAATACAAGGGAAAAATAAAATACATGGTTAAAAATTTAATACAGGATTCAAAGTAATTAAAAAGCTAAACAGACTATAACTTCTGGATTGGCCTTTGGAGAACAGAGTTTGCTCGCTTGGTTTGAGCTGCATATATGAATTTGGCCACTGATAACGTAAGGTTCCTATTTAATCCATTCAATAGCTGTTCCAACAGCCTCGCAGGAGGACTGTAGGGAAACCGTTTGGTAAAAGGATAAAGGAATTTAGCTCATTGAGAAGAGTATATCGGACATGCAAATAGTACATGAGATAGTGATTCTATCACTCCCAAACTACAAGGCCATAACCTCTGAGCTTGCGGGGTACCTCGGTATCTTCCTTCCAGTACAGCTGAGTTTAGGCAATTAAATCTTGCCTTAGTGAAGGCATAACGGAATTTAGGTATATTTAGGAAGTCTAAGTATTGAGCATGAGAATTTGTATCAAAACTCAAATTGTGATATAACAGAGAACATACTTTGGCAGCTGCTCCAATAGCGCTTTGCCTGGCAATGTCTTTAAGTCTGTTGCCAATGATGTATTTGGCCATTACTGGTTCTATTTGGGATAGATGTTCCAACGAGTATCCTAATTTGGGAAGTTTGGAATGGAAAGTTTTCATCCAGTTAGAGGTATATGAATCGTTCCATACTGCTGTTAGGTATTCATTAACTGGGCCATAGGATAGTTTAATCCAAAAATTAAACACACTTGACCATGCAAAGCATTCGATCGAGTTTAGACCAGCTTCAAGTCTAAGGGCGGTGTTAGGTACGCACCTAGGTAAACCAAAGAGTTTTCATATAAAAGTGGAGAGTACCGCCTCAACTGAGGCGTTAAAGTCAGCAATCCATATTGGAACGCCAAATAGGAGTTGGGGAATTACCTTTGTTTTGTAAATCTGGATGGCCGCTGGAATAAACTGGCCTCCTTTAATGTAATAATAACGTAAGATGCGTTTCAATGTTGTACGAGCCGTTGCAACCGCCGCCCGGATGTGTGTGATCCATGAAAGGGATTGGTGAAAAATTATACCTAGGTACTTGTAGCTTTTGACCTGCTCAATGTTTTGGCCATTTATTGTCCACTCCACGGCAGACTGACAATTTGAGAAGACTAATATTTTGGTCTTAGAAAAATTTATAGTAAGCTGGTTATCAGAATAGTAGTTCATGAAGATGCGAAGGATTCGTTTGAGGCCTATCTTAGAAAATGCTAAGAGGGCTGCATCATCTGCATAAAGCAGGATGGGGCATCTATAATCGCCTAATTTAGGTGAATGTAGGTTAGAAGAGATGCACCTAGACCCTAAATCGTTTAGATATAAATTAAAAAGTAGGGGCGCCAATACACAGCCCTGCCTGACTCCTTTGGTGGTGGAAATCGAGTCAGTCAGGCCTCCATTTATTCCGCAACGTATTCGCATAGAAGTCTCCTGATGTAGATGGTATATAAGGAGAAGTAGTCTTTTGTCTATTGATGTTTTTGCCAATTTATTCCATAGAATGTCTCTAGGAATAGAATCAAAAGCGGACTTGAGATCTACAAAGGCAACATGTAAGGCTTTTCCCATTTGGTTTTTATATTTTTCTGCCAGGTGGTTCAGGATCAGGCAGTGATCCATGACTGATCTATCTCTCCTGAACCCTGCCTGCTCGCACCCCAGTATGTTCTCCTCCTCCATCCAGTCGCTCAGTTTACCTTTCAAGTATCTGGCATACAATTTCCCCACTATGGAAAGAAGGCTAATTGGCCTGTAGCTAGCTGGGTGGTCTTTGGGGCCTTTTTTATAAATTGGAATTACTATGGCTTCATGCCATATTTTGGGGGTGCAACCGGTGTTATTAACCAGTGTGAATAGATTGGCTAGCAAGGGGGCCCACCAGTCTTGGTGGCATTTCAAATGTTCTGAAGGTAAGTTGTCACAACCCGGGGCTTTGCCATTTTTTAATTTGTCTATTAGTTTTATAATTTCAGTCTGAGCAACTGGTGGCCATTTGGGTAAATCCAGAAAATCAAAATCGAAGGGAGGTTTCAGGGGCCACTGGGTAACACAATCCTGTAAATCTGTATAAAAATTTTCCCAAATGTGGGCAGGAATGTGACATGGCGCAGAGTTTATGGACCTAATTTCACCCGACACTAGGGACCAGAATTTTTTGGGGTTTTTGGTCTTTGTTGCATAGATTAAGGCCTCCCAGCCTTTTTGCATTGCCTGTCGCTTTTTAGTGGTTATTAGGGACTTATAATTTCATTTAATATTGTAGTATTCTGGCAGCAAGGAACTGAGGTTTTCATGGCGGTATTGTTGGTACAGCTGTCTTAGTTGGTTCTTAATAAGCAGGCATTCTTTATCATACCAATTAGGAATTTCTGTGTTTAAAATAGGTCTAGAAGCCGAAGCTTTTTGAATTAGAATGGGATGTAAGAGTCCATTAAGATTGTCATAAGCATTGAGAGCCGTTTTCATTATTTGCTCTTGAATAGCCAGAGCTGTGTCAGAAAGAAGAAAGATATCAAGCGTAGAGGCCAGTTTTGGTGTTCAGATGGTTCTCCTATGTGTGAAATAGGCTGCATTTGCTATTGGGTTATACTTCTTAGCCACACGACATTTCTCATTTGTTTGTACTGAGAGCACCAAGGGAAGATGGTCACAGTCTTGTCTTTCATCTACTGTAAGTTTCGCTATTTGTTGTAGCAGGTGGTTTGATATTATCGCATAATCTATTACGCTGCTTCCTCTGCCAGAAATGTATGTGTATTCAGCACATACGTCCAGTGTGTTGAGTCCGTTGAGAATAACCAAGTCATGAATTCCCACAAGACGGGAAAGGCAGATTCCCGAATAGTTAATTCTGGAGTCCTTGGAGGTCCGGTCGAGTGTTAGAGGAAGATGTTTATTGTCCTCACCTTTCCATAGGTTCGATGTCAGGAGAGCGGCATTGTTGGGGCCCATCCTTGCGTTAAGGTCTCCCATGATGATTAATAGAGCTTTGGGATACCACGACTCCAATTCTGTAATGTAAAATTCCAATTCGTCCCATAGTTGTTCAGTATCGTCTCTTTGGGAACAGGGCGGCACATAAACATTTATCAAAAGAAAGGATGTTTCGTGAAGGGACAGAAGGACTGCCATGGCAAGATCATTGCATGGATGGAGATTAGTGTAGTGGACTATCAGAGAAGTGGAAATTAATATTGCCATCCCTCCTTTTGCTCTTCCTTTCCGTTTGTCCAAGATTGTAGCTGGTTGGGTGAGGGAGGCATAACCATCCAAAGTCACCTCTTGGGTTGACCATGTCTCTTGAAGGAGGATTATGTCATGCCGCTTCAGATAGTTGGAGAATTCTGCGTTATTTTGTTTGGCTTTCCATCCTGCAATATTCCAGGATAAAATGTATAGTGGAGAATTTGGCTGAGTTATACAGGAGCACGGGGAGGAGAGTAGTCGAGGTTGATCTTCTGGAACCCCACATGTGGAATTTATTTAGGAGAGAGAATGTCAATAACTCTCATTGATTTTATTTAGATAGCCTGAGTCGTCCATATAGATTGCGCCAGATATCCTCCTGCTGGCTGCGTTGTTGTTGATCGGTTGATCTGTATTGGCTGTAACAGAACCACGCACAGATAAAAGAGGGGGGGGTTATGTTTTTTACTGGTAATCTTCGTCGAATTCATGTTCATTAGACTTTGCATAAGGTGTTGCAATTTGTTGATAATCAGCGAGCGCTCAGTCGCTGGAAGTTGGGAGTATAGCTCCATTAATTGAGTCTCTTCCGGCTCCATCTGTGTTCTGGCTCATGTGAGGATGGAGGAAAAACTTAAAACAAAAAACTTACCTAGGCTCCTATTGGGTTCTTATCTGAGATGACAACTTGAGTGGTTACAGATTCAGACTAAGAAGCTGCAGGTGCAACCCCCATGAATAGCTTGGTTTTTAGCCCAGTAGAGCAGAGTCACTCAGTTGAGAGCTAAATGGAAGGAAATGAAATCTGGCACTGTTGGAGAGCTGAATAATACTTTGGTGGTCTTATCACCTTGTATAAGGTAAATAGATGTTATGCATATGTATGTTTAATTAACCATTGGCATTAATTTATAAGTTTTTATGTCATTTATCTTTTTAGATGTTTTTAATTGTTTGAGATATGCTTTATATTATTTTTAATTGTATTGTTTTACCACTTTGGGGTTTGCTGCCCTAGACTCCTTCGGAAGGAAGGGTAGGACAGAAATTTATTAAAATAAATAAATAAATATTGCTTATACTTGGGTTGTGATTGCAGAACTATGTCCATCCAGCTGCACATTATAAGTTCACCATTTGCTGTGGTTGTCCTATAATTTGGAGACCAAAACTCTTTGCAGAGAAGCAACTCTGAAGTATTTAGCAGCAAGCAAGAATTTCCCAATCATATCTTGGATTCAGAGAAACTGGCCTGGCTTAGCATAAGTATGTGGGCTTCCTGAGAGGAGATGTTGTGGCCATCTTGCTCCTCCCAGATCATTCTGCAGCTGTGCTGACCTAAACCATAAGTTGGTATCCAGTCATGGACTTGTGGTTTAGCTCTCTCCAGACTAACCACAAACTGTAACTAAGGTTTGTCCTATTGTTTATGGCTGGTGGTTCATCCAAGAGCACTAAATCACAACCCTGGGTTTGCATGCTAAGCAAACCAAGGCTTGGTGCAGTGCAGCAACAGAATGACCAATGAACAGCAAAGCAGCTCTCCTGGAGCCCACATGCTTGCACATTTATGCTAAGCTATGGTTTGGCTAAGTGTGATGTACAAACCAGGTCACTATTATATTGTTCATGTGTTAAACAAATTATTTATGTATGTAGCTCCTTGTGGACAAGGATAGTTTGCATAATTAATAATTATATTAATTATATATATGAATAGTTTGCATAATTATAATTCCAACTAAAGAAAATGTGGTCACTTTAGCTATTGGCAAGTTTTATTCTACCCAAGAAACACCAGTGTCCTATTAAGAGACAAAAACCAGTAGCCAAGTAGAGAGGACAGCATTGGCCACTTGATCTGTCTCCTTTTGCCAAGGAAATCTGACTTTCACACTTTTACAAGAGGCAAAACAGAAGTTAGTCATAGCAAGTAAAGGGTTTGACCCAGAGGGAGACACTTCATGTTAATCAAGCTGTTAAGTTAAAAGTGACAAAATAGGTCATTTCTCCCCGTCCTGTCAATGCATACAGTAAATGCTTAAGAGTCCAAATACTTTTGCAACAAGAAGGACTACTTGGAGTCAGATTCTTCTGCTGTCAGCCTGCCAGCTGTCATCACTTTTGCTTCATCTGATGGCCATCTGTATATTGCTACAGTGACAAAAGTTAAAGTCAAAATTAAGGGTAAGTAGCATTTCAGAACCACTGTGCAAGATGCAGTGTCTCTGCAGGCCATTGACAAAATAGTCTTTTAGAGTCATCCTTCAGAAGGGAGCCTACAATGACTATGATACTGGTGTTAGTCACTTTAAAGAACAGACAATCAAAACAGAAAAGGCAGAGGCATCACAAGGACAACCTGTTCACAAAGAGCAGGGAAGTTAAATGACAGAAAATGTTTAAAATGTGTTAGTTTGACCTTTTGTTAAACTCCAAGACCCCACTATGCCTTCCTGTTTTTCTTCTGTCCTGACAAGGGTGGACTTTTTATTTCACCCCTGCTGACATCCTGAAGCAGATTGGGCTGCTGCATCAACTTCACAGGCAAAGATCTATAAATGTTTAACCAAATCCTCAGCTAGAGGTCCATGGTGAAGTCCATGATGTTTGTCTGCCAAGAGGGTAAGAATGAGAAGCAGCTGATGTTGAACTCATCTACTGCTGTCAAAAAGGGGATCATCTGCACATGTAAGAAAAGCTTCCTGGCTCCGTTAGCAGTTAGGGCAAGTTCAGAAGTTAGAACAAACTTTTTTTGTGTATTTAAAGTAACTGCAATACCATGTTTCATGTATTTTCTTGATAAACGCAATTGTTTGGATTGTACAGTTGGTGTAGTTTGATCCAAGGAGATTCTGAATAATTACTGTACCTCACCCCTGCTTTGGTCTTGCTCTTAAGCCAAGCTTTTGTAGAGTTGTTTAAAGAAGGCATTGTTTTCTTTTCCACCCATTTATCATTTACCATTCATGTATTCATTACATGCAGCACTGTTTCCATTCCACCGCAATTCATGTTCTGCCAAAACCTGTATTATTTGTGTCACTGTCCGCTGGAGCAAAATTGCATAACATTTGCCTAATTAATTAAGTATATTACATAATGTTGCCATTATGTTCCACCCCATTCATTTCAGTGCAAAGGAAACACAATGCAAATGGTGGTGGTAGGAAACATAATCAGTTATGTATTGTTTGTGGACTGAAAGCAACAGCAGCAGCAAATACCAATCATATTCATTAGATTGATTTCCGTTCTGGACATGAAACAAATAAGCAAACATCAACAACTTCTGGCTTTGTTTCCAAGGGAAAAAACATGCTTTCCATGTGCCCCCCAAGGAGGTTAGTGTGTGTGTGCCAGGGTACAGAGTGAGGTAACGATCCCAGGGTACATCACTTAGTAAGAAAGAGGTTGTGACATGTGTGTCATCTGTTTTGGTACAGTTCAAATGCTAGACCCGCAGTGCATCCAGCTATGTCACTTGAGCCAGAAAGCATCTGGTTGGCACAATGGCCATGAAACTGGGAAGTAGTCCAACAGGGTTGTCATTTCCATTAATGTTTATGTCAGCAGGAACAATCACATCTTCACCCAGGGAAATTTGTTCCCTATTACATTTTCTTAATTATTGTGGTAGGAAATGCTCGGGTAGTCTGATAATTAGCAAGTTTAATTTTGGATGCAAGCTTCATACATTTCTTCATTTTATTAACCTCAACCCTGACCTCCTTTCTTGATGTGACTGGATAATTTACACTCACCCACTTGTTTAATTTGTGCCACTTACACAACAGCTGCTAACGATGATAGTGCATATCGCACACCAAATTGGCTGGTCATGTTGTTAAACAGTGCCAGTGTTTAAACTCTTAAATTACCACCTACTTCCTTCTTCAATGTTTTTAAAAAGTATTTAAAATGTGGAAAGTGATCTGCTGGAGGAGTTTGTGAAAAGGAAATTAGGGGAAATCTATGTGAGAGAATCCTGTGCTTCCAGGTCATTCTTATTATGTATTTTATTTATTCATTCACCAAGTTTCTCAACTATCATTAATCACACATGGGTCCCATCTGCACCTTACAATGAAAGCAGTATCATACACTTTAACTGTCATCACGTTCCCCAAAGAATCCTGGGAAGTGTAGTTTAAGGGCGCTGAAAGGAGATCCCTGTTCCTCTCACAGAGTTACATTTCCCAGAGTTCCCTGGGAAGAGGGATTGATTGTTAAAACACCACTGGGAATTATAGCTACATCTGTCAATTAATGTCAATTTCCTGAAAAAGCTGGGGAGAACAGATATGTTTTTTCTTCCTGATGAAAGCCCACCAAGGTTGTAATCATCTGCACTTCCAGACAGAGAGAATTGCAGTAGGATAAGAAGATACACACACACACACCAACTATAGGGTCCAGATCACTTGATATGGGAGCAGGGGTGCTTCAACAAATAACTGCTTTTCAGGTCATGCAGGGATTTAAAAGTCAATAGTAACACCTTAAATTAAGTCCAGGAGCTTATTTAGATATTTCTAAACTACCCTTCCCCATATGGTCACAGGGCAGTGTACAACATAATATATTATACTATATTAAAGCACACCAACACATATTTCTAAAAGCAATTTCTAAAAGTACATTCTAAATACAATGTACATACCACATAAATGAACATAACAAAAATAGAATAGCAATGGGCAGAGTACAAAACTGACCTCAAACAAATTACATCTCCTCAAATCCAAAAGAAAGAAAAAGATGTATAGTGAAAGAGGTATATCCTCACCTCCAAAAATATAGCATAGAGGCAAGATGCATCTCAGTCGGGAGATTGTTCCACAGTTTTGGAGCTACAACTGAAAAATGCTATTATGGGCTCCATACTCTTTCCTTGCAGAGACCACCAGAAGGGCCTCATTGGCTGACATTAAAGACTGGGGAGGTGGATATGGAAGAATGCATTCTCTCAGATATGGGCAGTCAGTGCAGATCCTGCAGAGTAGGTGTTGTGTGACTATTTGTAGATGCACAATAATATGGGAAGGTCTTCTGCACTAACAGCAATCTCTGGACTGTCTTCAAGGGAAGCCCAATATAAAGCGCATTACAATAGCCTAAGTGCAAAGTTTCAAGGCCTTGCAGCACAACAACAGCAAGGCTATTCTGGTCCAGGCTGGCTGTTGCTGGCATACCAGCCATAACTGGTAACAGGTATTCCTTGTCTGTCCGTCTAATCTAATCTAATCTAATCTAACCCAAACTACCTACCTGGGACATGGGCATTTACATATTGTCCAATCATCATCTATGTTCTCTGGGCAGTTTACAATTTAAAACAGTGAAATAGAGCTAAAAAATCAACACCCAAATATACAAAGGAAAAAAAAACCAGATCAGCACAAAAATGCATAAAGCCATATAAAACCATCACAAGGTAGCATAAAATCAAACCCAATAAAAGCAACAGAGCCAATTGGGGAAACGCAATTGTTCAAAGAGCTAAAATACCCTAAAACCACACCTGGATCAAAAAGATCTTAATGTAGATTGTAAGGAAGCCAATCTGGGGAGGGCGTTCCACAACTAGGGCAGCACCTTCCTTCATACCATCTGTCTTCCTCTGATGAAGATAAGGTCTGGCAGATATATATGAGAAGAAGAAATTCTTCAAGTACACTGTCTTCAAGGGCTTTAAAAATTAATACCGCTACTTTGAATTGGGCCCAGACCAGGCTGGAAGCCAGTGCAGATGATTTGCTGATATCTTCTAATCCCCATATATTGCTGTGCTATTTTTGGACTAGCTGGAGTTTCCAGACCACCTTTGAAGGCAGCCCAACATATAGCACATTGCAGGGAAGTTACCACAACATGGATAACTGTTGCAGGGCAATGCCTATTCAGATAGGGGCATAGTTGGTACCTAAGCTAAAGCTAACTAACAGGGCTCCATGCCACCCCAGCCAACTCTGTCTCAAATACCAAAGCTAAATTGAAGAGTACTGTACTACCAAACCAGAGCATCTGCTTTGCATGCAGGAGGTTCCAGGTTCAGTCCCCAGCATCTCCAGGTAGGGCTGTGAGAGAACCCTGTCTGGAACTTTGGAGAGCCACTGCCAGTCAGTGTGGACAATACTGAACTAGATGGTCCAATGGTCTGACTCAGTATAAGGCAGCTTCCTATGTTCCTAGCTATAGACTTGCTCTTTTAGGGTGAAGCAATGCCATCCATAATGGGTTGAACCATCTTTCATCCCTCAAGAATGTTGGTAACAGGAAGTCTAGGTTCAGGCAGCTGGCTGGTGAAGGACTGCACACCTAAGAACCAAAGGTAACCATACTTCTCAAGAGAAAGGGAATAAGTGCACTCCTCAACAGTAAAGAGTTTCTGAAGAGCAAGCTTGAGCATCTACTGAATGGTGTCTGGGAGGCCACTCTAAATAATCCTTCAGTTGAGATCTGCTACTTGCCGGAAGGAACAACATATGCCTTGCTGCTCCTTGTGCTGCTACTGTCCTCTGCTTTATGCCTTTGGCTGAAGACTACTGTCTTGTTCTTGACCTCGGCTTCACCTTGGTGCTATTGTGTTTTGGAACTGAGCCTGCAATGGATCCTGGTGTCTGGCCTTGCCCCAGCCATGCTCAAGGACTGAGACCTCATTTTGCTGGAATAGGACAGACTCTAAGCACAATGCTTAGTTTAGGAGCATCTCCATACTATGGACCTGATACTTCAGGAGGAGTGCTACTCCATCTACAACAGGTGAATCCTTGTGCTAAAATCTGTCTTACTAGGAACATTCCTGTCGTGTCTGGATTAAGCTTCCATTTGTTAGCCCTCATTCAGCCCATTACTACCTCCAGGTACTGATTCAGAAAATCAACAGCTTTCTTGGCAACTGATGAAAAGGAGGAATAGAGCTGTGTTGCTTCACAAACAAGAGGCCAAGATTAGGGCTCACCAAGTCCCATTTCAGCCAAGATTCCATACTTTCCCCATGATTCTATTTCCAGAACTTCCTTATATTTGAGTGTTTGGCATATGCCACTTACTATCGCCACACCACATTTATCACGCTGGCATGGTCTGAAGCCATATGCATACTACTCTGTCTCAAAAGTCAAACCTCCTATGGAGTGAAAATCCACACAATGCCCATGAAGTGATTAGTTAAATCAGTCCTTTATCTGTGGATGAAACAGACTCCACATTGGCTTTCACAATCGGAGAGGGCTGGATTAGAATCGCATTTAGTTTTCTGCTTTGTTCCATTATTATTATTATTTTATGAGTGAATGAAGGTCTTTTATGTTGTATTGAGCATGTCAGCAACTCCACATTGAATTTTGCAGGAGCAGATTGGATTCTGTCTTTCCCCATAAACTTAAGTGCTCACCTCTGTATCACTTGACGCCTCAGTAGATAATTGGAAAACAGTGAATGTTTCATCATTATACATTGATTTGTTGAAATCAATGTACCTTACACCAGTGATTCTTAACTTTATGACTCCCAACCCTATATTCATACATTTATTTAGAATATGTGATAGAAACCCAAAAAGAAAATGAGATAAGCAGTAGGCACAGGATCAGATGCAAGAGATGCCTGATCAATGTGATGGTCAAATTCAGAGAGTCCACAGCAGCTGTATCAAAGGCACAAACTAGAATGCAGAATGCTCTGATAATCCAAGTAGATATGGCACTGTTTCAATAGTTGCCTGTTTCTTACTTCACATTGGAAACAGAAAAGCCAATGAGAATGCTTTCTATTTAGCCAACTGATCTTTTTTCCTCCTAGTCAACCAATCAGATAGCAGTGATCAAGATAGTGGGAAAATATCAAGACTTTTGAATAGGTTTTACTACAATATAACAAACCAAATTAAGCTTAATTTAGAAAGCATAAAAGAACAAGAATAGCAATATAAACCAGGAGAGGGGAACCTTTGCCTCTGCAGATGTTCCTTACTTACAACTCCCATCAGCCTTAGTAAGCATGGCCAATGGCCAGGAATATTGGGAGTTGTGGTTTAGCAACATCTGGAGGGCCAAAGGTTCCCACAATGTTATAAAGACACCAAAGAAATACAAACAAAACTAAAGATAAATCATTACATAGTTTGTTTTGTTAAACTAAGTGGAGGTAATGGTAATGCATAAATGAGTTTTGTGCTCTTCTAGATCATTGGCTTTGTGGGGCCTTGAAATTACTTGAAATGACTTGTTGGAGAATTTTTCTCCTTGGGATCTGTTGCTGGGGGTCCTTGAATAAATTGGAAGACACAGGCTTGGAGCAAAAGGTAGGCCTTTATTTTCTACAAGCACATGCAGGGTCAGCCTCCCAGAAACATCCAGGAGAGACTGCACTGAGGCACTGTGTGCAAGCTCTTTTATAGAGTACAGTTACAGCATGTGACAATGATTTCACCAATCTCATGAGTTCTTGCCCACATAACATCACAGTTCCTCCTCTCTACAATCATTCCAAACCAATCAGAAAGTATTAGCTAACTCCAGTGGTGATTCCAAGATTCTGTCCATATCATTAATGTCTCCATTGTCCTACTGTCTTTCAAGACTAATGAATGTTGGGACTAGTTGGAACAGTTACTATTATGAATATGCTTTCAAGCATACTTGGTACATCCATTGTTGCATTGTTTCTGATGGGCCAGGCTGACCAAGTACACCTGCTTGGGTTTTACCTCAACTCAGGGTAACTGAAATCTCATGAGCATCACAGGTTTTTAATAGCTACATGGGACTTATATGTTCTTATGCTTTCTCAGAAATCCCATTTCCTTACTTATAAAATACACAACTCATGAAAGAGGATTTTGTTTAAACCCCTGAGCTACATTGTGAAACCACACAGACTAAGGAAAAGACTGGGTGACTCTGGCTAACTAGTATCTTTCAGCTTCAGAAATATAGAGGGCCACCCCCTCTTCTTTAATGAAAACACCACCTTTTTCTTAATGAAAACACACTTATAAAGTTGTAAATATAATATAACACACTGGGTTGTTTTAAAATCATTATAAAATCTCACTGTTTCTCTTCATTAAACCCTTTGATTATGCTTTTTCCTCTATATGAAGCTCTTGCTTTACACAAGAAACTATTTCCTTGGATCAGAACAGTATAATTATTAATCATACCTTCACATATAAAACGCTTGCTTGAGTTAAAACAATAATCAATCTCTGTCAGTCACGCAGTGGCCGAATCTGGCAAGGAGCCAAGAGCTCACTGTGACCGTTTGCCTGTTTTTCTCACAGATCCTGATTGAGGCTTATGGAAATTCAGGGTTTTCTATGAACCTGAATCTCAGATCCCTATGATTATAAAACATATACCCTTTTAATATCTATGATTATATATGTGTGGATATATAAAATTCCCCATTAACTGGTAATCTTCTGAGACAGAAGAATGTGTGAAATTCTTGCTTTTTCTTTTTTCCTTTTGCTCTTCTAGGATGACTTCCTGAAGGACAAGATGCAGAGAAGATCCACACATTGGTCTTAGTTCATAGGAACCAAGCTTATGTTTGTGATATACCAACAGCCAGAAGATTCTGATCAGCTAAATAGATTTTATTTAATAGTAAGTGAGGTAACACATCTCACTTTCCAGCCATCGGTTACAAGCTTTCATAACTTGGTATGTATGTAAACATAACATCATATTATTTGATTTTCGTCTCAGAATATGTTGATAGTAAGTGTGTTTAGGATTGTAGACCTAATTAAATCTGTGATACAGTAAAACAAATCTGCACTATTAAAGAATGGCTTGAACCAATCTAAAATCTGATAGTAGTTGACTAGGTACAGCAATAATTCTCCTTTGAGTAGGATGTATGGTTCAGATTAGGAACCCAGAATTGTGTATCATACTGCAGACCAGTGGCCCTCTTCAATGGCTCAGAGGCACATGTTACCAAATCCTTCCAAGCTACACAGCAAGTGGATTGGACTATGAAAGACCAACCCAAATTGTGTTTGCATTTTTACAAATGTGTAGGGCAGTACAATATCTCAGAGAGGAGGTCAGGTCTCCCACTCCCCTGGTGCATTCACTATAGTCGCCCAATTTCCCTGCTTTTTAAAGTTTGATAGAAATATCTGTTGGCTATAGGTATGTATTAAACTGCAAGGGTGTTGGGTTTTTTTTGCCTATTAGTGAATCTATTCTGGTTCATGTGAAAGAAAATCAGCAGCAAGGTGATTGAATCATGGCAAGACTGATATTATTTATGACTGTAGGCTGGGGTATAGATGGTATCATTTGCAGACAAGAGGAAGTCAGTGTCAAAGAGAAGCTACTTAATATTGTGCCAAATATTTCAGTTTTGGAGAACATAGTGCAACAGAAATCCTTTGCATGTAAAGTTCAGGCCACCGACACAGTTGTTATGCATGTCCAATAGGAAATCAGTGGAAGGAATCAATTGTGTAGTCAAGGTACACTAGTATGGCTTGTTGTTGTTGTTACTACTACTACTACTACTACTACTACTACTACTACTATTAATTACCCATCATTCACCCAAAGGTCCCAGGACAGGTTATAACAGTTTTAAAATATATCTGCATATTTTATTTTTAAAGTCAAGCTTCCAAAGACTAGAGCAAATGCAATGGAATATGTTATTTTCTCTTCTGCATTGCTTTGTTCAGCATTACAACATCAACATAAGACTATATACAGTTTCAATTATTATTGCCTATAAAACTGCCAAGGACTGTAAGAATTATAAATGACATATCATCCTTCATCTAGTAAATCCTTTTTCACAAGATTTCATTTGGAAAGAAAATGTCATCTGTAGGCCAATGAAAGCTGTTTTCTTAAATTCAATTTACATGGGGGGGCCTCCCAACAACCACTGAGAAGTTTTTTTAGAAATCAGATTAATCCCTATTATTTCAGCAAACCTTTTAGTTGTCTACTGAGGCAAAGTGGCTAAAAATGCATATGTTTCACTCTAATGTGATTCAAATACTGTGGGGTTTTTAGATTGATTACAGACACTTAAACTTGATAGTTGGATGATGGATTTAGGTTGTTTCCCCCCTCCTCACCAATGAATCAGATTCATTACGAATTATTTATCAATAATGAAATCAATAAACTTGAAGTCAGTTCAACGGGTTCATATTATTTGTGCCTTGTCAATGGCTGCAGTTTGTAGACAAGTGAGGCCTTATGTTCACAAGCTCACTCAAAAATAACCCCCCCGCATTTCCCCTTTTACTAATATTGAACAGTATCCAGAGCTCCCGATCCACTAATGCAAGAGACTTGCCCTAGTGGAACAGAACATTTCCCTCCTCTCCACTGTAGCTCCTTGCACCCTCAAAATTGACTCCAGAGGGTTGAGGGACCCTCCAGAGAAGATTTGGGGGGTCCATGAGGAGGGGACGAGAGGAAATGGAAGTGTCATTGCACCAGCAGCACTCTGCTGACTCTGTTTTGGATACAATCCATCATAAATACATGTTATGCTATTGAATATATTATTGCTGTAAATCAGCACTCCCCAACCTGGTGCCCTTAAGTCATGTTGGACTACAAATCCTATCAGCTCTGGCCACATGATTAATGGACAGGGATGATGGGGATTATAGTCCTGGGCTCCTTTGGGAAGAGGATGGGGATATAAATCTAATGATAAATTGAAAATATAGAGAGTACCATGTTGAAAAAGGTCATTTAAAGTGCTTTAAATAAGTGCTCTGGCTTGGTTTTTGGGTCAGGGGATGAGCAGAACCATGGCATTAGGGAAAGGAGGCCCAAAGGTTCTTCCAGCACCATTTTTTCTGTTCAAAATCACCCTGTACTTGTTATGTGTCCTCAAAGTTGTTTAGTTATAAATGTGTTAGTATTTTTAATGAAACATTTAAAGTCTGGTAGAAGCTGTTGTAATGCCGTTTGTCTTAGCACCTGCTTTTACTCTTCACTTTTTCATTGTGCTGCTTGTTTTTTGTTTAGCATTTTGTTTTTATTTGACACTATATTGTTATATTGATTTTATTGTTAGCAGTCTTGAACTCTCCTGAGGAAAGGGGGGGGGATACAAATGCTCTGAGGTAAATAAATAGAATAATAATAATAATAATAGAATCAAATACATTATAAAATGTGCCTGTCTATAAAATCAAGCAGCAGCATTGATCTTTATCTTTCAGGTATAACTGAGACCAGCTTTTCCATTCAAAGAGGGAACAGCACTGTGCCCTATGTTTATTTTTTTTTCAATTAATTTTTATTCAAATTTTCAAAACCAAAACAATACAAAAAGAAAAAACACAAATCAATAACTAATACAATAAAAAAAGAAATAAAATATTAAAATATTGACTTCCGATTTGTCGTAGTTCAGCTATAAGTCTATAATATATAACAAGCCTGTCTCTTAATAGATTATAAAATCACCTTCCTCCAGCGGTTATCTTAATTGGTATCAAATCTCATTAACATCATATCATTTTATTCTTCCACAAAAAGTCAAAGAGAAGTTTCCAATCCTTGAGATATATGTCCATCAATTTTTTTTCTAGATAAACATGTCAATTAATCCAACTCATCAAGTCTACTGAGTCCAGTAATTTCAAATCGCTCTTCTTCCATTATCCGTATTGGTTCCATCTTCCATCTTCCATCTTTACGCACCCAATAATCTTGCTGTCATAGTCATATAATAAGAGTCTGATAGGAATTTCCTTTATCACAGATATTTCCTTGCCATCAATTCCGAACGTATCACTGAAGTATTGTTGCAAAGCCGCATCTCTGTTCCTCTTTTTTACAGAATACACTAGCACATCTCTTGAAGATTTTTCCATTGACACAAAACAGGGATTAATTCTGTTAACTTTCTCCATTTCAAGTTCCATCAAATCCTTCCAGTCCAGGATTTTTTTCGAACCGATAATATCTTTATCTCCAATCTCTTCATCAATTCCTTCAGGGACAGCGCTGAGTTCCAAACCATAATATTTGTCTCCAGGATCCATCACAGCCAGGAAATCCAAATCTTTTTCCAGGTCCATATTTAATCCAATCTTCATAGTTTGAACCTTCCCTTTAATTTTTCTTTCATCCTTTTTTGGTTTTCCAGATCTATCTTTATTCTCCTTTCTCATAGAATCCTGAATTTCTTTCAGCTCCTGTCTCATTTCGTCAAATTCAATTCTCAACGCTTGACTATTATTTCTCAGTTCTTGTTTTATTGACTTAATCCCATTCATTATTTTCTGAAACATATCTAAAGATAAAGTCCCTTCTTGTACATCCATGATCTTCTTAATTGTCATTCTTAAAACCAAAGGAACAAAACTCCTTCAATTTTCAATGTCCCAAGCAAAGAGCAATTTATTTTTTTACCCAGTTACAAAGGAGTTAATCTTTCAAACCAACTGACGTCACGCTCTAGACAGCCCTTATCTCTTATATGCCCAGAAGTGCAAAAACAGCTTTAGTTCACAGCGTCCAAATAACTAGTAGCAGAAAGAATGAGAAGATTCGTCAAAAAAAAAGTAGACCAGAAAAAATAGTCCCAGACATATATTACACAAAAGTCTTATAAATCAAAAAGATTTTTCTTTTCTCTTCCAATCAGAAACCCCTCATCCATTGTAATCTTTATAATGCTAATTTCCATGTCAGCTTTTTGCAATAAAAAAAAGATACGCTATTTTTATTTTCTTCCCCCTTAGTTCCGTGAGTAAAAGAGAAAGTTTTGACTCACCCAGGTTTTCTTAATTGCTGGTTCTTTGAGAAATCTCTTTAGCTGTATAGATAACAAAATAATAAGCGTAGACAGGAGAATGCTTGCCTGTTAGACCATTTTTCTTTGACGAAAAAAAAACGGCTCACTTATTCAGCTGAGCTAGCTAGAAATCCTAGCTCCGTCCGAGCTGCTGGAAGACCTTCTTTCACAGACAATTCTGACGAATTCTAGTCTCCAACAAACACAACAAAGCTGTGTGGGAAATCTCACATTTCTTCCTTATCCGGAAGAAATTATCCCCAGTCAAAAAAAACCCTTCTGACTGGATTTAAAACTGAAAAAGTTTCCACCAAGACGGGAGCCCGTCTCAGAGGCTGCACAGGCGGAGGGATCCTCCTGGGAAGTCCCACTGTGCCCTATGTTTATGAGATTGGCCAATTTATATGATCAGTATACTTTCAATTTAATTTTAGTGTGGGGAGAATTGTGTAAGTAATCTGTTTTTTAGATCATCCTCCAGCATTTTATATAAAATGATTTTGCCTGTCATCATAGCATTTAATCAGTGCTCCTGGAGAGGGGTTAGGATTGACCGGACGTCCTTTGGCCTCTGCCAGCCTCTGTTGATGTAGGGAGGATTCTGCTCCTGTGGAGGTGCCCACTGCAGCTGCAAAAAATTTGGTGGAGGAAATGCTACTGCCAGTAGTGTTTCTCTCTCTAACATGCCAAAAGGGGAAGTTGGAATTCCAGAGTGGGAACTCCAAGGATTCCTCTCTAACAGTCTGACTTCATATGATTAACATACAAGGATCTGGAACAAGCACAATAATGTGAGCAGCAGAATAGCTCAGTCTCTTCGTGTAGGCCCCTAATCTTCAGGGAAGAGTTAGGTGAATGGCTCTCCCAGTGTCTGTCTTACTTGGGCATTTCCACCCTGGTTCCAAACAGATCAGTCCATTGTCTGTTCTTGTTCTTACTTGCACACAAGGTAAGCTTGGGAGGCCCTAACCTTCCCCATTTAACCCTGGCTGGACAACCTCCAATCCAATGAAACATAGCATTGCCAGGTCTCTGGGTTTCACCCGGAGACTCCAGTTTTTTGGGGTCCTCTCTGGGTCTCCAGGCGAGGCACCCCAATCTCCAGTTTCTGGTTGACTGGGGTGCAACAACGGGCCCAAATATCCCTTCCCTGGGAAGGCCCATTGACATGCTGCCCCCCCAGCTTCAGAGCCAGCTGCATTTGATGGGGGAGGTGAGGAGGCCTGCCCCATTACATCACTAGGGCCTGCCCCTGAAATCTTGGGGTTTGGGATGCTTCTGACCTAACAACTCTATTTGAGAAGCCATGTCACTTGGTTAGCTTGCCTTCTACATCCCCTCATGCTTGGTCAGCTGTGAAAGGTTGATTGGATAAATGTTCCTTTACAATAAAGATGCCTTGGGGTGTTCAGTAAGGTAGCCCCTGCTTTAATTCCTCTTACCTGTACTGATCCTGCAAGCTGTGCCAATTCAAATTGCTTGCAAAATCAGCCAACTTCCTCTACTGCATCCCCCTAGAAATTCTACAACATGCAGTAGGTGAAAGAAGGTGTTCCTGGCTGTCAACTATGAGATACAACCCCCCCAAAACTTCTACTTAGACCCATGCAAGTGATATTGTTTGTACTGTGGACAGGCAGGGGGCTATACAAGGAGACAAATTCTGGAGAGAGGAGATGGCACTTGCCTTTTAAGTTAGCTCACATCCTCATTGTCCCCTTCCTTTCAGCCAATGGAAGTAGGATTGGTGTTTTATTCTTTATCATCTCTTTAGAAGGGATCAGGGGGAAATCACCCTCTTCCTGTAAGCCATGGGCCAGAGCAGCATAAGTCATCGATCTACCAAGAGCAGTCTCAGCTTATTTCATCTGCACATCAAAGCCTTTATACGAAGGCATACAGGAACAGTCATCAGGGTCTCCTTTTCTCTAGGCCAGCTTTCCCCAACCTTGTGCCCTTCATATGTCATTGGTCTCTGACTTCTGTCATTCCTGACAGCTGACCAGGGCTAATGGGAGTTGGAGTCCAACAACATCTGGAAACTGGGGAAGGTTGCTCTAGTCTCACTGAAGCCAAAGTATTGTACATTTTCTGGAAGACCTACTAAATTGAGAGATTCAGAAGGAGAACAGCAGTTGGAAAACTGAAGATTGGAGAAGGTTTGTAATCACCTTTAGTTCCCAAAGTGCCTCTTGTATCTGGGCTTATCCAAACAGAGCGGGATAATCCACGGTTTCCATATTCGGTTTGTCATCTGATAGTCCTCACTTCGCCTTTTAGTTTGCTCTTTCCCAATTAAAAAAAAATGCTTTTTTGCACCTGCACACGCAGCGGTAAGACCCCTACATTCTTTTTGCTTTTTCCAAGCTCCGCCTCTAAAACCTCCCCCTATGAACTAATTGGTCAGCAAAAAAATGACGTATGCTCCTCTCCCCCTTTGCAACGAAGCACAATATGGCTGTAAAGGAGTTCTCACCGTGAAAGGAAAAGGAGAAGGGGGGGGTCGGTTTCAGCCTGCCTCCGGAAAGCTTTGTCAATTTCATTCTACTCGCTGGGGTTTCTGCTTCAAATCATTTCACCGCGGGAAGGAAAGAGAGAAGGAGGGGGAGTGACACGTTTCTTGCTTTTTTGGAGAAATAAGTGCAATTGTCAGCATGTGTATCTCCTTAAATATCCATAAAGGCAGAAAAGCATACATTTGTTTAAGCATGATATCATAAATACAAACAAGAAAGGGGCTGCTGGTCGGTTTCACGCCTGCCTTTGGAAAGCTTTGCCAATTTCATTCTACTCGCTGGGGTTTTTGTTTCCAATCATTTCGCCGCAGGAAGGAAAGGGAGAAGGAGGGGGGGTGATATGTTTCTTGCTCTATGGTTCTCCAGTCTCTATGGTTCTGGGCGGCAGGGACGCTGTAGCAAACCACTCATATGCAGGGCAGGGAATGCCCATTACTTTCAATGGGTAGAACTGGGGGCAGAAAAGCCCATGCGTCTCAATGGGAAGACCTGGCATCACAACAGCCAATGTGTTTCAATGAGTAGATCTGGCATTTCAATGCGTAGACCCAGTGTCCAGAAAGTCTATGCATTTCAATGGGTAGACCAGGCCACCACGTCTACCCATTTGAAGCCTGCTTGCTTTCTTGTTTGTATTTGCGATATTACGCTTATGTATGCTTTTCTGCCTTTATGGAATGTATGCTTTTCTGCCTTTATGGATATTTAAGGAGATACACACGCTGGCAATTGCACTTATTTCTCCAAAAAAGCAAGAAATGTGTCACCCCGCATCCTTCTCCCTTTCCTTCCCACGGCGAAATGATTTGAAACAAGATCCCCAGCGTGTAGAATGAAATTGACAAAGCTTTCTGGAGGCAGGCATGAAACCGACCAGCAGCCCCTTTCTCGCTTGCTGTGCATTGCAGATCTCACCCAGAGCGGCCACCCAGTTTGCAGGCTGGCAAAAAATAAAATGCATCTGCGCAGTAGTTGCAGACACCCCCCCAACACCCCACCATTGTGATGATTGGTTCAATTTTGCCGGGCTTATTCTCGCACATGCGCAAAAGTGCAGATATGTGATTGGCTGGAATGAGGAGAAGGGGCAAGGGGAAACGCCCAAGAACCACTCATCAGCTGTAAAGTCCGCGGTATCGCATCCTACCTCCTGAAGGCACAGCGGATGATTCCTGATTTTAAACAGCAAATTGCATTTTTGCCGGTATTGCAAGGAGCGGATTTAACCTGCGAAAATGCGTAACAGCATGAGACATCATTTGGACGACCAAAAAATAATGAACACACATAGCGGGCGTGTCACACATTTTGCAGTCGTCTGGATGAGCCCTCTGTCACCAGGAATGAAACAATAGAAGGTTATCAGCTGTGGAAGGTCAGATGAGGAAACCTTACTCTGTCAGCAGCTAACATTGGCCTGTAAAGGCAGTCATTTCCTCTGAAATGGCCAAGATATGCAGAAAACTGAGTAGCAATAACATCTAAAGGAAAGGCTTGCATATACCTCTGCCCCTCCATAACAATTCTGGTCTATTATGTTATATTTCAAAAATATTGTAAACCACCCCAAGAAATTTGGTTAGTGGACAGCAGGAGCGGGGAACCTTTTTCAGCCCAATGGCCACATTCCCTTCTGGGCAGAGTCCACATGCCTTCCAGAGCCCACATGCCAAGGCCAGAGGCAAATGTGGATGGAGCAATGGATGTAAATGTTGTCATTATATAGTAGGCTGCTGTCTACAAATGTTCACACCCCTCTTGTATCTTCCATCCAGGCAAGCAAGAGACATGATCAGATTTCAAAGACACACTCCAGCCAGACAAAAATACTCAAGGAAGTCATGGAACAGAGATGAGGAGGAGTGTGGCTGGGAGAGAATCCAGAGGACCAGACAGAGAAGACCTGAGGTCACATTCAGTCTCTGGGCCTGAGGTTCCCCACCCCTGGTGTATGGGGTATAAATACTACAGACAAACGTACACCTTGTTTGAATTGGCTTTTGTGGAGCAAAAAGTACTACAATGACATTTTTAGATTGATTCTAGGAAATCTGAGGTGGCTGTCTAAGGCAGTCAGAGCTTCCTGTTACTTTGTTAACATATATGTACAATGTTCCCAGATGCATTTCTTTAAAGGGCTCTGCAAAATCTGATGGTTATGCAATAGGCTTGGTAGTTGTTCATGTTTGATCAGTATCCAACAATTTGACATTCCGTCTTTTATTTTGATCATGTCAGAGTTTAGCGATCAATTAGAAAAGAAGCCCCAAGAATGTGATATGTCTTCACCAAAAACAAAAAACAAAAAACCAGTGATGCTACCGTCTTCTGTTTGAAAAAGTATGTCAACACACATTACATTTACTACTGTTTTCTGTTGGGGTGGGGTGGGGAACAGAAAGCAGCAAATAAAATTATTTTTAAGCTGGGATGAAAGAGGTCACTAAAACCCCAGTCCCCTCAACTGCATAACACTAGTTCGCGGTAAAAGGTTCATTGCTGATAAAAGGCTTTGCTTGTGTGTTTATCAAAGGATATATTCCTAGGTATACTGGACCCTATAGCAATTTCTTCCTTATACAAGCTAAAATGGCTAATACTGAAAGGAGGGAACTGGGCTGCTGTGAAGGTCAGAACTGATGAGACATTTTGCCAAGCTGTGAGGCAATGTTTTGCCACAATAAGAAAGCAAGGCTAGGGAGAATCAAGTGTTTTGTTCATGCTCAGCATGACCAAGAGATGGTTGGTGTTATGCAAATTGGGGTTGGGAGGACAGGACAAAGCATAGCGGAGGAATCAAGTGACCTGGTACTTTGGGCCCACCTATTACCCCCATGCCTGCTCCAGAAAGTGGAGTGAAAGGGCACAGGATGAAAAGCTGCAGACATGGAGAACCAGAATATGAAGGCCCACACAGGGCTCAGAAGGGAATGGAGGCCTGCGTGCATATGAACATTCATATGTACATTCAACCCATTGTTCAGCAGTCTTTCTGCCTGACCTTGTGGAAGTAGCTGCGCTGAAGATCTGAGGCTGTTAGTTTGGGGGGATTTCAACATATATGCTTGCTGAGGCTACCTAATCTGGATGGGCTTGCCCTAATTACCATAGGCCTATCTTAACTGGGAGGAAGGGTGGTATAAATGCAATTAATTAATTAATTGTTATAAATAAATAAATAAATACATAAATAAATGTGACCCAACCAAGATCAACACCACAATGAGGGAAGCTAAGGTAATCATTTCAGGCAGCAGGCATGGGAGGTGGTGAACTGGCCTCACTCCAGGCCCCATTGGTTGCCTGCTTCATTTATTACCCAGTTCACATTATTGCTGCTGCAGAGTCAACTACCCCCTAGCCCCAAGGCTTTCCAATCCCTCCTCATTTTCTCTGTGTCTTTCTAGCTCCTGGGGAAAGGGTCAAAGGTGTCCTTCATTAAAGTGAGGCATTCTGAGTGAGGTGACAGAGCAAACATCCACTATCAAGGAAGGACCGGAGCTATGATAATAGTGTGCCACCTAAGTCCAGGCCAGTACTAGGGTTGCCAGGTGTCCAGTTTTCACCTGGAGACTCTGGTTTTGGGGGGTCTCTGGGTTAGTCACCTTAATCTCCGGACTCTTAGCTTCCATTTTTAAAAAAAAAATAAGTTTCTAGGTGGTCTGGTTCAAAAGATATAAACCAAAATGTCAGCCCCCTTGCAACTTCTGTTACTACCAGCTGCTCTAATCCCTGCCCTTAAGGTTTTTAGCCAATAAGTGATTGGCTTATTGGCTGTGATTGACAAGATTTGTTGACCACAGGCAATAGCTAAACTCACCTTTTCCTACTTGTCTCACATCAGGAACTCAGTAAATATATAGCTTTCAGCAGCATAAAGGGTACTTTCTCTGTACAGGATTGGGACTTGCTTTTGAGTAAACATGCATAGGATTGCACTACAACAGAAGATCAAAGCAGGATGTTGGTAGGCATAAAAGTGTATAAGCAGGGTTTTTTTAATTACTTGCAAAAATGTCATATACATTTTATCTTTCAAATAATTTTTAAACAGATGTTTTAAAAAGTACATGCTGCAGTGTTATACTTATATCTTTTAAGGAGTCAAACAAGTTTAATTTTTGCTGGAAGAGGGCAGTTTATTTGTCTTATTCATAACCTGTTTTGAAAACCTTCCCAATATGAAGCTTTTCTTGGAGTAAAGCTGCGATGCTAATTTCACGTACCTGGGAGCTAACCCCATTGAATTCAGTAGGATTTACTTTTGAGTAGATGCAGAGCTTGGAAGTAATTCATTACAAGTAATGAATTACTTAAAAGTCATTACTTTTTTGAGGAACGAGTGGGTAATACATTTTGATTGTAATAGAACTAAGAGTAATTTTATTACTTTTAGTAATTGCAATGTTTCCAGAATTAATTTTGGGCATCACTTGGCACGTGGAGCAGGAGAAGTCTTCTGCTCCTCTGATTTGTGGATGAAAATCATGTGCCTCAAACTGGGCTTCTGTGTAGTGTCACTCTTCCCTCATGCTCTGTGTGTGGGTAGGAGGCAACAAGGGAGGAGGTGGAGAGCGAGACGGGGTGGAGTGGAGAAAACAATTGTTTAAAAAAAATGGATGGTGGTGGTGAAGAATGGAGTGGAGGGAAAAAGGAACCGGAGGGCAAGAACATGGATAGAGGAGCAGGAGGCAGCAACAGAAGGGAGATAAAGAACTGTGGAGGTGAAAGATGACAACGTGTGTGTGTGTGTGTGTGTGTGTGTGTAAGAATACTGTGCTTGCACTTGGCACACAAAGTGGCCTCCACCACCCTCTCTGGCTACTGTGCTGCATATGCAGTATATTCACTTTTTTCATCTCAAGGGAAAATGCTTGCTTGGGTGAGTGTCCCTTAGTTGGTGGCAGGGCAGGGTCTGGGAGGTGGTTAAGTGAGAGAGATTATGCTTGCTGGCTGAGCGGGGGGGTTGCACTTGGTTTGATGTGCAAAGATTTGAGTAGTGACCTCTGCCTCCCTCCCCACCTCCCTTACCAGTGGAGAGACCACCATTGCTACCATGGATAAAAAGAATTATTCTACTCCCTCTGTGTGTGTTTATTTTTAATGTTGTTTTAGGCTACTTAGATGTGCAGCAGCCAAGGCCAGCACCTTGTAGGCGTTTTATTAAAAAAAAGTAACTGAAATGTAATTATAGTAATTATTTTTGAGAAAACGTAAAGTAATCAGTTACTTTCAGAGCAATTGTAATTGTAACGGTAATTACTATTTTTGGGGCCATGTAATTGTAACTGTAATTTATTACTTTTTAAAAGTAATCTTCCAAGCTCTGAGTAGACTTGGTTAAGATTGTGCTGAAAATCAATGGGACTTTTGAATGAACATAGAAAAGGATTGTGTTGTAAATCTTTCTCTCACCCTCTGATCCCCCTTTTTTTAAGCGGTTAGGCAGGGCATATGTAGATGTCATTGTTTTTATTTGGCAGGAAAATAATACTTATTTTTTTAAAAAAATATTCTGCAATGGCCAACTGGTTTTGACAATAAACTTTTATATGGGGTGTATGTATTTTTACATCTCCACTGTATGTGTATATGGAATCTTTCCAAAAACCCTGTGAGGTAGGGTTGGAAACCATGGGAGCTCATAACAAGAAATAAAGCCATTTAAAATCCAATAACCATAAAACAAGTATAAAACAGTTGCAAAACAGCTTAAAGTGGCATGATTCTGAATTTTGGATTGGGTGAGTGAAGTTCCTTATCCTTGAATTGCAGTCCTGTGCATGCTTCCCTGTCTGAGTAAGCCCTATTGAATACATTGGGAGTTGCTTCTGAGTAAACATGGATAGGATTGCACCTTGGGGTGGTCATGGTCCCCCTCTGTTGTTTTCACCCTGAGGGGCAGATTAGGTTGAGAGATGATGCGTAGCCCATGGTCACCCAGTAAACTTTGTATCTTATTTCCATTTTAAAATTTAATTAAAATGAACTATATTCAAGCAAAGTTTATGAAGTAATGCAGATCCACATAATACATTTAAAGCACATCCAACCAGCATATAAAGCACATGACTTCCCCCAAAGAATCCTGAGAAGTGTAGTTTCTCCCTCATAATTATGGTTCCCACCACCTTTAACAAACTACAGTTCCCAGGATTCTGTGGTGGGATTCATGTGCATCAATTGTATGTTGTGAATCTGCCCTAGTATGCTGTGTATTAGTGAATTCAAAAGAACAATTTTAAAAGACACTTTTTTAAACAGGGCTGTAGCTCAGTGGTAGGTCACATACATTACATGCAAAGGTCCAAAATTCAATCTCTGGAAGAGACTATTGCCTGGAATCCTGGAGACCCAATGTTAACCCATGTCAGCAGTACTGAGCTAAATGGTACCAAATGGCCTGAGTCAGTATAAGGCAGATTCCTCTGTTCCTAAAAGTGGAGACAGACCCAAGGGCCACAGTGACTCCAAAATTTATTTTAAGTATTTTATTTACAACATTTATATACTGCTTTATTGTAAAAAATCTCAAAGTAGTTTACAGAAGGAATTAAAACAATAAAATTATTGTCAAAAACAGTCAAAAACAGGTATTTAAAAACATTCCAAATAATAAAACCAACAATGAGTTAAAAACAGAAAAAAACATAATAACTTCTACATGCTTGGGCTTGCCTAAAAAAAAGTTTTTAGCAGTGTCAAAAAGAGTACAATGAAGGCACCTGCCTACTGGAAATAGGCAGGGAGTTCCAAAGCATAGGTGCTGCCACACTAAAGGAATGATTTCTTACCAGAGCAGAACAAGTACTATGTGGAACCCGTAACATGGAAAGCACACCTTGAACTTGGCCTGGTAGCAAATCAGCAACCAGTGCAGAGGTATTATGTACCTCTCACTCTTGTCACAGGTCTCACTCTTGTCAGCAATCGTGCCACAGCATTCTGCAGCCCCCAAGGCAGGTTGTGTTGCATGGGGCGTGTCCTAGTGATATCATGGAGAGGGCCCTGGTGATGTCATTAAGCATGATACATTAAGCATCAACCACACTTGCTTGGAGCATACCACTCGAACAATAAAAAATTGTGATTGGAAATCTTAGCTAAATGAGGGTGTTTTGGGGTCCAGCTGAAGTGACCTTGGCTGACTAGCTGCCAGGATTTTTTAGTTTTGGTTAGGAACCCTGATTGGTTGTGGGATGCTAGGTTTTCTGCCTTACTCACAGGAATTTTGTTGTGGTTGGTGTGGTATTGCATTGAGGAAAGCATCACTGTCTTTTGTTGTTATTCTTCTGTTTGCATTTCATTTTCCTTTAACCTCACTCCCTTACATCCATAGAAGCAACAACAGTGGTTCTATGTGCTCAGCTCAACCCCCTAAAACCCACGATGATGCACCTTGTTGGTTGCATGACGATTTGTTTCTTGCCCAATAGTGGTAAAAGAGAATTCACATATTTGGAAGTGTGGCTGCAGTTGTTGTTCCCAAGCTGCTGCCTGTGAAGGTAAATCAAACCATGTGTGTTTTCTCTCTGTCAATTATTACTCACTGGAATTGGGTTGGTTGTCTAAGTGAGTTTTAGCAGCCCACAGGGTAGACAGAAAAGGGCAGAGAATCTTCTTTCTTTTACTCATTTCTCAGACCTCCTTCTGGAGGATTCTAAAGTGAAGAGTCAAATCTGTAAAGTAGTTTGGAGCACTCATGCAGGGCCGGCCCCTAGCTTGCCAGGGCCCTTGGGCACTAGCTTGCTCTGGGCACCGGCATGTGTGCACATGCATGCATGCACAGCCATGCATGCGCCCCACCTATCCATCTCCTGTTTTTGTGGCTATGTGGGCTGCATGTGCAGCTCTACTCTACCATTAACCAAGATGGCGGCCAAGGTTTCCCCTAAGGGGCTGAAGTCTCCACTGCCATCTTGGTTGATGGCACTCATGCGTGCTACATGCACGCATCTCTGCCATCAACAAAGATGGTGGCAGGGGCATTAGTACCTTAGGGAAACCTTGGCTGCCATCTTGGTTAATGGCAGTCACAAAAAAAGTCAACAGAGAAAGGTAGGTGGAGTGAGGGAAGGGAGGGTGGCTCGGAAGCTCCGCGGATCGCAGAAGGGGATTGGAGGGGCCCCTCGGGGGCCCTTCTAGCCCCAAGGGCCCTCCGCTAGGGCCCCACCTAGCCAGCCTTTGGAGTGGGCCCTGCAACTGTATTAAAAGATAAGGGCAGGTCATTCCAAGCAGAGGTTTGCCAACCCTTCTTTGATATCAATATCTTTACAGAGGATCCCTAGTCAAGCTTTACCAGCAGCACAATCCAAACTATATCTGCTCAGAAGTCCTATTGAGTTCTATGGGGCTTATTAAGTGTGTCTAGAATTGCAGCCTTTAGGGGCATCCATCTTTACTTCTGAGTGCTCCCATCTAACATCTCCACAACACTAGGCTTTCTTCCTATAATAGCCTTGTGGTGACTAGCCTTCTGGTGAGGGCACTTAAACCCTTCTTGCCACAAGCAAGTAGGCTAGATTACCTTACCCACGATTACCTTACCCACGATCTCTAAGCAGGTAAAAAAGAATGATCCTGTCACTTCAGCGGGACCTGAAAACTCCCTCATTTAGCTAAGATTTCTATCTTAATTTCCAATTACATTTTTTTTTGAGTGGTATGCTCCAAGCAAGTGTGGTTGATGCTTAATGTATCATGCTCAATGACATCACCAGGGCCCTCTCCATGATATCACTAGGACATGCCCTCTATGACATCACCAGGGCTCACCCCTATGACATCACTAGGATCCACCCCTGAAATCTCAGGATTTTGGATGATTCTGACCTGGCAAGCCCAGTGGATAGGTCTTTCCAGAAGTTAGCGCTCAGGGATTTTTGTTATGCTCTATGACCTTTGCACTTGATGTGGCCTTATCTGGAGTGGCTAGGCCTGGTCTCCCTTGTACCTCGAAACTGGCTTATTGCAATGTCCGATACATAGAGCTGCCTCTGAAGATGGTCTGGAAACTGCAGTTGGTGCAAAATAGTACAATCTGAATGCTGGGAGGGGCGAGAAATTCTGAACTTGTAACTCAGATTTTATATTGTATTGGTGCCAATTGTATTGGTTACCAACAAATTTCTAGGCCCAAATCAAAATTCTGGTCACAATCTTTAAAACCCTAAATGGCTTGAGACCAGGTTATCTAAAGGACTACCTTCACTAATATAATCCTGCCTGTATGCTAAAATCCACTTCAAGTGTCCTCCTTGAGTGCCATTAAGATTGCTTAAGTTGGTAAGCACAAGAGACTGGGTCTTCTCAGTGGTGACCCCAAAACTGTGGAATTCCCTTCCACCTGACTTCTGCATTGTCCCTTCATTACAGGTGCTTAGGCAGGCCTTGAATGCCTTTCTCTTTGTTGCTGCCTTTAACGAAGACCATAAATAGCTGTGTATTTAAGGACAGCACACTCAAACTAATTAATACCCTTTTCTATTGTGGCTACTTTTTCTGTTGTATATAGTAAATATTTCTTATGTAGTAAATAAAAACTTTAAAATGTCCTGGGAAGATGTAGTAATGGCCACCAATTTGGATGACTTTAAAAAGATTACATAAATTAATGAAGGTTAAGGATATCAATCTATGGCCATACTACCTTGAACAAGCCCGATCTTGTCTGATCCTAGAAGCCAAGCAGGGTCAGGCCTGGTTAGTACTTGGATGGGAGACTGCCTGGGAATACCCGGTGCCGTACGCTTAGAGGAAGGCAATGGTAAACCACCTCTGAATACCTCTTACCATGAAAACTCTATGAATACATCCAAAGGATTCATAGGTTTGCCATAAATTGTAATAGACTTGAAGGCATATAACAACAACAAGGGTATCAATGGCTACTAGCCATTATGGCAATGTTCTACCTTCACTATTGGAGGCAATATGCCTCTGTACACCAGTTGAAGGGGGAGCATTGTTGCCCTTATCTCCTGCTTGTGGACTTCCCATAGGTATCTGGTTGTGAGAAGAGGATGCTGAACTAGATGACCTTTGGCCCAATCCAGCAGGGTTCTTCTTGTGCTCTGATGAAGAAGACCTTTTGGCACTCCTAGGTAGCAAGTACACAACCACCCATTGCCTTCCACTCCATACAGCAATGGTGCAAACATTGTGAGAAATCAGTGCTGACTCCCCATCACCTCAAAACTCTGGCACCACAACCCCAGCTGTAAAAGACTGGCATGACAAGGGCCTCCCTGTTCACAACCTGCTGCATACTGATGGGCATTTAGCTAGTCTATACAGATATAGATTTATAGTCATGCCACAAGGGAGTGGGACCCCAGGTTCAAAAGCAAAGAGAATGATTTGCTTGGACAGTGATAGCAATGGGGATGAGAGAAGTGGAGGTAGCACAGTCATACCCCACCTCCAAAATGTGGAATTTATATGTTGAAAGCATCTCTCTGAAGTACCTCCTTTTGTTTTGTTTTTATTAGGAGAACACTAAAATACTATGCTACCACACTAAAGCTAGTACCATAAGAGGTAAAGAACAGGCACAGTATGCATTTGTTTTCTTGTAACCGTCATTCACCTTGGGATACTTTCCTTTTCTGAATGTGTGTTACTGTTTTATCTGATCATAGGGCAACATTTTCTTCATGGTATTATTGAAATGTTGCTGCGACCTTCACAGACAATTATATAGCATTGTGTCTTCTACAATACAGAATGCTGACATTTCGAAAAAAGTTTAGAAGTGGTGGAAGTCCCAAAATAACTTATATGCCAAAGATATTGCAAATATATAAATTGTGTAAACTTTTACTTTACAAAGAGAAGGAGTTAACTGTTTATTCTTTCCCTATCTCAGCAGTATCTAAATCCTTACATTTCCACTATGTTTAATGGGACATTCTCTTAGGAAAGCGCATAGGATTGCAGCCTTAATCCCATTGAACTAAGTGGGACCAACTAAGTGGGCATCCACATGACTGTATTATTAGGTTAGACCAGGAATGTGGAGCTTTTGGCACTGCAGATGTTGTTGAGCTACA
This sequence comes from Rhineura floridana, assembly GCF_030035675.1. Lineage (NCBI taxonomy): Eukaryota > Metazoa > Chordata > Lepidosauria > Squamata > Rhineuridae > Rhineura > Rhineura floridana. The sequence goes on along the minus strand of NC_084484.1, from coordinate 67,216,381 downwards.
ACTCCCATCAGCCCTAGCAAGCATGGCAAATGGCCAAGGATGATGGGAGCTATTGTTCAGGAACATCTGGAGGGCCAAAGGTTCCCCACACCCGGGTTAGATCAAGCTCCAAAAATATCTCAGGTTGTACCAAGGTTACTGGGACAGTGATACAGACAGATCTAAATAGCTGCTGGCATATGGGGGAGGTGGCATTTGTATTTTAAAGGGAGAGCAACCCTTTTTGCTAGTAGATAATTTTGGCAACACTTGAAACAGCAGGTGGGGTATTGCACATTTGAGTATTCTTCCCTGTTTAAAATAAATAAATAAATCCCTGCACATAGAGAGCTAGCATGACAGGAAGAAGGCAACACTAGGACCCTTTGCACGGATATGCTAGCATAATAAGCGCAGGGTGTTTCTGTTCAGTCCACCCTCTGCTGTCCGAAGTGGTACAGGTCAAAAACAGCAAAACATCTCATGAGAAAGAGGGCTATGATTGCTTTTATTACAAGCAAACAGTTGTACTTCATTCTCGCCAGTCCTTTAGAAGAGTTTCTGGTTCTCAGGACTGAACTTGAAACTTTGGGAGAAAGGCAAGGAGAAAGCTGGAGGAAGAAGTCTGGGACTGTAGGAAAGGAAAATAATAAAAAGGGTGTGTGGGTTTTGATCTTGTCTAATGAGTGCTGCTCACCAGAAACAAGATATAAAGCCTCTTCCGCTATGAACCTACCCGTTCACTTCGTTCAATATCCAAGGCCCTCCTCCGGGTACCAACTCATCAGGATGCCCGGAGGATTGTTATTAGATCTAGGGCCTTTTCTGTGGTGGCCCCCGAACTGTGGAACAGCCTACCTGTGGAGATACGCCTGGCGCCTTCGGTACTTTCTTTTAGGCGCCAGGTTAAGACCTGGCTATACTCCCAGGCATTTTAATGTTCAATGTGTTTCATTTAATTTTTTTTTTCGTTTAACTTGTTGCTGATTTTATTGTAATTTTATTGTAATATTGTATTTTAATCTTGTTTTGTTTTGTTCACCACCCAGAGAGCTATTCGCTATGGGCAGTTTAAAAATGAAATAAATAAATAAAATAAAATAAATAAAAATAAATAAATAATATCATAGTAGCTCCTGTATGCCCATTATTGTTGCTAAATTACCCTAACACCAGTGTTAAATACTTTAGCCACAGTTTAGCTACAATTGGTCTTTTTAAAAAAACAAACTTTCAAACCATGCAAACCCCCCCCCTTTTAATCCTGGCTTTAAAAAAATGTAACTCTATAAACAACTAAAATATTACACAAGACTCTATAATGAAAAACAATTAAGGTTTGTCTCTTCAGTAACCAGTTTTCTCAGACTTTAATTTATTCCTGGATGAGTCAGCAGGCAAACAGTCAACTCTGACCATTTTTTAATACTTGAACTATAGAATATTTGTTCTGGTTTATTCTGTTCATTCAAGCAACACAGTTTTCACAGTGTGTAAGAAAAGTTATTTGCTGAACTTGCCTCTCAAGGAGAGGGATATTTTAACTTTCTTGAAACCATGGCTGTGTACACACCATGCATATTTCCTCCCTCCAAAGAATCCTGGGAATTGTAGTTTATTAAGGGTGCTGAGTGTTGTAGCTCTGTGAGGGGTAAACTACAGTTTCCAGGATTCTTTGGGGGGATGTGCTTTAAATATATGGTGTGTATGAATCCTATATTGCAGGTATATCTAGTTTTAATAATTTTATTGTGTATACTTGTTTTTAGATTTTGATGATTTTTATCTGTATTTTAAATAAAAAAATATTTTTCACTATTTTATGTAAGCCACATAATTTTTGTGTTATTATTGAGCATCCTATAAAGAAGAAATTAAAATTCTCAGGACAGGGAATAGACTATATACATCTATACAGCCAAACAATTGTTTGAACAGAGAGTGAGAGGTGTTTAAATATTTAAGAAAAAGACAAATAAATCATTGGTCCTTTTTAATCACCCACTCATTATTTATTTACGGGTGTATAATGCAGAATTTTATTTATGTCTCTTTAACACCTCACAGGAAATTATATAATTAATCTTAGATGGTATTTTATGTTATTTCATATTAATACATATATTGTCATTTTTAAATGTGTTATATAGAACAAAGAAATCAATAGTTAACAGTGGAGATTTGCAATAATAATAATAATAAAAACCTTTCTTACTCTTCATTAGAGCAGTGGTTCCCAAACTTCTTTCCATATAGACCGCTTGAAAATTTCTTATGGCCTTCGCAGACCACTTAATGATTTTTCTGACTGTTTTAACAATTGTAATGCACAGTGCTAGATGCTATATGGTTTTAATTGTGTATTTATTGCTTCTTTTATTTCTTATATAGTATTTTTACTGCATTACAATTTGCATTCGATACTGTCATACAATTAAATACAATATAAGATATAAAAGAAGCAATACAAATATAATATGAATGTGCACATTTAATGTGTGCATGCCTTGGACCACCTGCATGAAACTCTCAGACCAGTGGTGGTCCACAGACCTGTTTGGGAACCTCTCTTATCGAGCATTTTACACAAACACTAAAAGCAGCTTTCACTATGGGTTTATATACACGGTAGCTAACTTTGTACTAAAGACGCTGCTTTTACAATCGTAATAGATTTTCAAGGTCCACACTTCTTGCTCAATGGTAGCTTCCAATCTGTTGTTTTCCATTCACACAAGTAGGTGTTCCTCTGGGAAGGATTACTGTCGCTGTTTCCTTGTGGCCCCACCCTCTAATTTTACATGTTTACTTCCTCTGGTTCAAGACTGAAGCAGGGAGAACTCCTTGGTGTGCAACTGACAAGAAAAAATTAAACTGACTAGACCCCCCTCCCCTTCTCCATTGTCCAAGCCTGAGTAAAAGGCGGACCTGGGAGGAGTGAGTGAAAGGCAAAGTAGACAGCAGCTGCGGTTGCTTTTGCAGTCAGCACAGAGAGAGGGAGCAGGCGATGGGGCATAAGAGATCCCACACACTAAAAAAACATTGAAGCAAAGTGCCTATAAGGATGAGTGCAGTGCAGCTGAAACGTTTTTTCCTTTCCTTTTCACATTATCAGTGGATTGGGTTAATACGGATTTAAAAGGGAAAAACTGTGTGATAGCTTCTGCTTGCCTGCAACCTCATATGAACCATGCAAATTACAAGGGGATGCAAGCAGCACCAGACTAAATCACCCTCCGCCCCCAAAAAATTTACTAGGTTCAATTGGACTTACTCTCAGGGTTGCAACCTGAAAGGACAGCTGGAAAGCAGTTTGTGATGTGGCATCAGAGAGAACCAGCTATTCAATTGGGGGTTGGTGGGGGGGAGGCTGGTGTAATTGGATGGTACAAGCCCTTGGCATGAACTTTGGCATATCCTTGGTTCCTTCCCTATATTTGAGACATGTTGTCCCTATTCACATGGAAATATCACATCTCTCTTGCTAGGAATGGATGGATCAGTCTGTTTCCAGTTTGTGTCAAGTTTGCATGTATTTATGCATGTCTGCTCCATCTTATTTCTGCATTAATTGCATTTTTTTAAAAAAGGACACTTTAATAAGTAAATAAATATATATATATATTTAAATACAGAGGTATCCATCAAATCACTGCATGACTGAAATGAATTCTGTGAATGGAACAGAACTTCCCCTCTGTGTCCTCCTCCTGTGCACCCCCCATATTTTATTTCAATGAATGCATTTCTTGTCATGTTTTATCTAACATTTTTTTTAAAAAAGGTGTTTTTGATTGAGCCACTGAATGTACTGAATAACTTGGACAGCAGACCTTGATATTCAGATCTTCTAGCTGATCCTGAATGCCCCATTTTCCTGTTTTGCCACTCCTTCACCATATTCGTTTTCAAAAGAAGAGGTCGCTCTCCCATTCAAAAGCCCCCAGTTCAATCCCAAGTATGTTTATTCTGAACCAAGTCCCACTGAATTTATTTACTTACTCCAGATAAGTGTTCACAGAATGAGAACCTCACTCCTTTCCCTGTGATTAACTTCCACATCCCCTGTGATTAACTAATGCTAAACCATGAAAACTTCAAGACATTACTTCAGCATCTATTAAAATGTAGAAACGGAATTACTGTGTGCCAGATAGTTTGCTAGCCATATTTTTTCCCCTATTTTACGGTGGCTTTTAATTTTCTGTATATCTTTCTGTGTGTTGAGAATTGGACTGTTGAGAATCTCTTTGTGGTCACTTTATAAGGGCTTGAAATGTAATATAAAAATTATATATATGGTTATTTGTTTGTTTTATATATAAGTAATCAAAGGAAAAGACTATGCCTGCTGCTCAATTTTTCATTAAAATGTGGAAGAAAAATAGATGTAGATGGGGAAGCATTTCATTGTATGTTTAAACAGGAAGTATGGAAATCCAAAATGTTGCTTGGGTTTTTGTGCTATTAAATCTGAATATTATATTGAAGTTGTTAATGCCACTCCTGATTTCCATCAGGTAGCTTCTCAAATCCTATACCTGATTAAACTGGGAGAAAGCATCATAGAAAACAATGGGATTGACATGCACAGAACAGTATTGTGGAGACAGACATATTGAATAACCGGGTGGTCACGTGTGAGTTCTTAAACTGTCCATGGAAAGGAGGAGTTTTCTAAATCCAAAGAATAGCAAGTGCTTGATATCAGGAGGTGAGGAGAGCAAAGGAAAAGGAACAGTTTGATACAAAAAGTGCTAGAAATTATGAGCGATATATTTACAGTAAGTTTGCTGCCACATAGAACTATAAGCTAGTGGTTTTAATTAAGATATCTCAGCTGATGTTTAAGAATTTGTCTCCACTATGGATTAATGTGAGAAATGCTGAGAATAAGGAAGTTTGTAGTGGATTACTTGACTTTGAAGGTATGCAAACAAAAATGCCAATTTATTTTTGCTTTCCTTGCCAGCAGGATTCTGGAAAGTACCTTTTGCCTGCTTGATATGCAAGCTGTTTCTGCACCACTGCCGTCTTCAAACACATGCCAACATGGGAGAAAGGACATTCATTTGTGAATATGGGTTTTCTCTTCACTCTGTTGTGTTTCTAGATGCTGTTCTTTGATTTGATGTACAGCAGCACCACTCACTGTCCAAAGCATCAAACAGCTTCAATAAATGAGAGATGTTTGTTTGGGCATTTTACAGTGTCACATCCAAACAGGATAATGGACCTGGGCTATGGATGATCTAGAGGATATAATGCTTTCTCTGTGTCAAAGTCATTTCTTCTTTAATTGTGTTTGACTAAAACCATAGCTGGCAATTCCCCAGGGAAACCTTGTTTTTGAAAGGATGCTGATAAAAATGTAAATGTACTGCCTTCAAGTTGATTCCGACTTATGGCAACCCTATGAAAAGGGCTTTCATGGTAAGCAGTATTCAGAGGAGGTTTACCATTGCCTTCCTCTGAGGCTGAAAAGCAGTGACTGGCCCAAGGTCACCCAGTGAGCTTCACGGCTGTGTGGGGATTCGAACCCTGGTCTCTCAGGTCATAGCCCAGCACCTTAACCACTACACCACACTGGCTCTAGGATGCTGATAGGTACTGTTTTTTATATGTGGTATTCTTGGGGAAGGGGCACAGCTCAGTGGTAGAACATTTGCTTAGCATGCAGAAGGTCCCAAGTTTCCTCTTTGGCATCTGCAGGTGGGGCTGGGAATATCCCCTGTGTGAAACTCTGGAGAGCTGCTGTCAATCAATGTGGACAATAACGAGCTAGACAGATCAATGGTCTGATGCTATTTACCGGGAACATGAGAAGAATGGAGGGTACAATCCATGCCTTCTTCAGAGTTTTGCTCACAAAGCAGCACATGGGGGAATCAGTTAGACTTCCCACAAGGCACAATGGCATCTTTTAACTTCTCTTCCTTCTTCCACTGCAATATGCTTGGCCATTAGAATCAGTGGGAGCCCTGTATTTGGTTTCTATATATAGATCAAACACCTCTCTTCCTCAGGGCCACACTTGCACGCTACCCATACTCTGATCAAGAAGAGCCTCTACATGCAGTACTGGATCAGAGTTTGGAATAGTTACTTTTTTTGAACTACAACTCCCATCAGCCCAGTCCAGTGGCAATGCTGGCTGGGGCTGATGGGAGTTGTAGTTCAAAAAAGTAACTTTTCCAAGCTCTGTACTGGATACTAATCAAACTGCAGGATAGAACACAGAAAGCTGCCTTATACTGAATCAGACCATTGGTCCATCTAACTCTATTGTTTACACTTATTGGCAGCTGCCCTCCAGGATTTCAGACAAGGGGTCTCTCCTAGCCCTTTCTAGAGATGCTGGGGATTGAACCTGGGATCTTCTGCATGCAAGCTACAACACTTCCCATGTGGTTGATGACTCCCATGGACTGACTGTGCCTACAGTATCAATATACTAATGAGAATTACTCAGATATATTCTGCAATTTGCTAGTTTTGCACTGATATGGTCCACATAATAAAACCCGGTGAAAGGCTTTAATCATTGATCTGGTGCCTGGGGCAAAAGCTTTGCATCTCAAAATCTGAAGGAGATTTATTTATTTAATTTTATTTTATATCCCGCCCTTCCTCCCAGAAGAAGCCCAGGGCGGCAAAGAAAAACACTAAAAACATTCTAAAACATCTTAAAAGCAGTTTTTAAAATATATTAAAGCTAAAAACTTATTTAAATAAAACATCTTTAACAACATCTTTAAAGAGAAAAGCTTAAAACATCTTTAAAAGCAATTCCAACACAGATAAAAATGGTAGATGGTAACAATAGTCAGACAGTGCACTGGTTGAGCATCTTTCCCCAACATGGTGCCTTCCAGATGTTTTTGACTATAATTCCCATCAGCCACAGCCAGTACTTGAGGGCACCAGGTGCGGGGAAGGCTGTTCCTGAGCATGTCCACAAGTGCCATTTACTGCCGTGTAGCATGGTCTTTGTAGTTTCTTCTGCTTCCTGAAATGAATCAAATTTCTGCTTGCTGGCAGGAAATGACATCTCTGAGTATGATTACAAGCACTGGAGAGGCCCCAAAGACCTTTTAAGCAGAGCTTGGAAAAGTTACTTTTTTGAACTACAACTCCCATCAGCCCCAGCCAGCATGACCACTGGATTGGGCTGATGGGAGTTGTAGTTCAAAAAAGTAACTTTTCCAAGCTCTGCTTTTAAGAGAGTCTTCCACACTGCCAGTGACTCCCCTCCCCCTTCTCAAAAGTAAAATATGTTTGCTTGCAAAGGGTGTGGATTTGACTAGTGAGAGGGGTGGTTAGAAAACCCATTGCACACTGGCCATGCAGTTGAAGGGTTGAGGGCTTTTTGACTTATTATTTATTATTTAATTTATATCCCACCCTTCCTCCCATCAGGAGCCCAAGCAGCAAACAAAAGCACTAAAAACATTTTAAAACATCATAAAAACAGACTTTAATATACATTAAAACAAAATGAGGAGGGCATTAGATAGGGGAGAATTCACCTTTCTTGTCCTCCTCGATCTCTCAGCGGCTTTTGATACTGTTGACCACAGTATCCTTTTACATCGCCTGGAGGGATTGGGAATAGGAGGCACTGTATTACAGTGGTTCCATTCCTTTCTCTCCGATAGGCATCAACAGGTACCATTGGGGGAAGAGGTTTCAGACCCTTGGCCTCTCAATTGTGGTGTGCCACAGGGCTCTATCCTCTCTCCCATGCTATTTAATATCTATATGAAGCCGCTGGGGACTATCATTAGGAGATTTGGGCTGCACTGTCACCAATATGCGGATGACACTCAGCTCTATTTCTCGTTTAAATCCTCACCAGAGTTGGCTGTGGAGACCATGTCCAAGTGCCTGGAATCCGTAAGTGGATGGATGGGAGAGAACAGTCTGAAGCTGAATCCCGATAAGACCGAGGTGCTACTCGTGGGGGACAGAGGAAGGTTGGGAGATATTGACTTGATGTTCGATGGGGTGAGATTGCCCCTAAAGGACCAGGTCCGCAGCCTTGGGGTTGTTCTTGATTCCAGGCTGTCCATGGAGGCTCAGATCTCGGCAGTGAGTCGGGCAGCTTGGTATCAATTACACCTCATACGTAGACTGCAACCATACCTTCCTGTTCATCAGCTCCCATTGGTGGTACATGCCCTGGTCACCTCTCATAATGCGCTCTACGTGGGGCTACCCTTGAAAACGGTCCGGAAATTACAACTTATACAAAATGCGGTGGCTCGACTACTTACAAACTGTCGCCGCCGGGAGCATATCACCCCAGTGCTATTCGACCTGCACTGGCTTCCAGTTGTTTTCCGGGCCCAATTCAAGGTGTTGGTATTAACCTTTAAATCCCTATACGGTCTCAGCCCAATTTATCTGATGGAGCGCCTTCAACGCCACCAATTATGCCGCCCGACAAGATCAGCCACACAGGGCCTTCTCTCAGTCCCGCCAACTAAAACAGCTAGGTTGGTGGGGACTAGAGAGAGGGCATTCTCAGTGGCAGCCCCCACTCTCTGGAACTCCCTCCCGTATGATCTTCAGCATGCCCCATCCCTGAATGTATTCCGCCAGGCCTTGAAGACCTGGCTTTTCAGACAGGCCTTCGGGACTTCCGGGGAGGGTTAATCTCTATGACAAATTGCCCATTACTCTGAACTGTCATTGTTTATAGTTTTTATCGTTTGTATTGTGTTATTATGATGTATTTTATTGTAACCGAGATGTACGTCGCCTAGAGTGGCCACAGGCCAGATAGGCGACACATAAATTAAATTATTATTATTATTATTATTATTATTATTATTATTATTATTATTAAAATAACTTTAAAAACATTTGTTAAAAGCTTTGAAGACATCTTTTAAAAAGGTTAAAAACATATTGCTTTTTTTAAAAAAAGGTTTAAAAACATATTAAAAAGCAATTGCAACACAGAAGCAGACTGGGATAAGGTCTCAATTTAAAAGATTTGTTGAAAGAGGAAGGTCTTCAATAGGCACCAAAAAGATAACAGAGATAGCGCCTGTCTAATATTTAAGGGGAGGGAATTCCACAGGGCAGGTGCTGCCACACTAAAGGTCGGTTTCCTATGTTGTGCAGAACAGACCTCCTGATAAGATAGTATCTGCAGGAGGCCCTCACCTGCAGAGCACAGTGATTGACTGGGTATATAAGGTGTAAGATGGTCTTTCAGGTATCCTGGTCCCAAGCTGTATAGGGCTTTGTACACCAAAACTAGAGCCTTGAACTTGGCCCGGTAGCAAATGGGCAGCCCATGTGATGGAATGTGTATTTACACTCGTAGGGTCTAAAAGTGGCAGTGACTGCTCAGGAATGAGACTTTGGGATCATAGTGGATAAGTCGATGAAGATGTCGACCTGGTATGCAGCTGCAGGATGGTTGAGTTGCATCATATTCTTACTCTATTGACAGCCCCACAATAGCCACCATCTTGGCCCCCAGGTTGGATCGCTGCTCATTGGATGAAAGTCTACCTGAATCCAGGTTGCCTCCATTACTATTCTCAATGTTGTACATCTCTCTGCTGATGCTGGACCTCTGATCACTTGGGATAATCTCAGTGGTTCGGCACCAGCAGGGTGCAGCAAGTCTTCCAGTCTGAGCAGAAGAGACTGACCACCTCTTCCTCACTTTGGCCTCTGTTTAGGGATGCCACAAATCCAGGATTTCAGTGGAGAATGTTGGAATTTGGTTACAGCTGCCCTTCAAAAGGGTCCTCCTTGCTGCTTCTCTCTCTTCCTGCCACTGAAGGGCTTCCGCTCTCCATGGGATTCTGCATGCATTAACCTGTCTCTTGCAGCCTTCCCTGCTTCAGCTGTTGAAGAAAGACGCTTGCTAGGATCGGGCAGTGCAGCCTTCCAATGTACGGGCTGATACCAGCTGTCTCTCAATCAGCAGTGGTAGCATAGCATCTCCTTCTGGAAATAACACCTGGGGTGCAGGCAAGGGGAAGCTCAAATGTTGAAGGTGTTACTCTCAGCTCTGCTGTGCTGCTCCAGTTAAGAAGGCATTGCTTGTCCAGAGTCTCAGGGGGTCTTAGACCCTTTACTTTTTTGGGAACAGGGTTCTAGCGGGATCCCTATGTCTCTTGTATCCTGAGAGCCAATCACATCAAAGAGGAGTGTGTTAGCTACTGAGAAGGGTCTTATAATATGCTTACTTGTTCTTTCCAATCAGAGTGAAAGGAGGTGAGCCAGCCACCGAGAAGACTCTTCTTAGTAGCTCACACTCTCCCCTCTCATGCTTATTGGCTCCTAGGGGTGTCTGTTGTTGTGGGACAAGGCCTTATTTTCAACCTGGCAGCAAAAAAGGGGGAGGGGGTGGCTGTGACTAACACAAAGAGAACTTACACTTCTGAACTCGCCACTGCACTACTGGTAGTATTGCTTCCACCTCTGACCACACAATATGTGAATCCTCAATTGCTCTTTTGTCTGCTGGTGGAATATCAGGGCTCCTTGTTTGGAATAGAGGACTAGTTAGTTACACATACATAAGAATATAAGAAGAGCCCTCCTGGATCAGACCAAAGGCCTATCTGGACCAGCATTCCATTCTCAAATGGCCAAAGAGATGCCTAGAGGAAGCCCACAAGCAGGATATGAGAACAATAGCCCTCTCCCACTGTTGTTGTCTTGCCAAGTGGCAAGGGTTCTTCTAGATTCAGAGGCAATAAACATGCAGGTAGGTGGAAGTCAAAGATTTTATTCAATAGCAGGCAAAAGGATACAGACAATAAAATCTACTGAGCTTACTTTCTCCATTCAGTTGTCAGAAACTCCAAGTGAACGACAATGGAGAGACCCCAGCTGATGGCCAGTATGCAGCAACTCACTGGTCCAAGTCTGGTTTGAAGTTCACTTGTGCAACAAATATTGGGGACTTATATAATTAAGAATGGTCCTCCGTGGCGCAGAGTGGTAAGCAGCGGTAACGCAGCCAAAGCTCTGCTCACGGCCGGAGTTCGATTCCAACGGAAGGAGGAAGTCGAATCTCCGGTAAAAGGGGTCGAGGTCCACTCAGCCTTCCATCCATCCAGGAACTGGCAATCCCACCCCATATATACGGTCTGCCTAGTAAACATTGTAAGACGTCACCCTAAGAGTCGGAAACGACTCGCACTATAAGTGCAGGGACACCTTTACCTTTATATAATTAAGAGCACCAAAGGCTATGTGCTGATTCACAACAACAGTTTCATCAATCACACCTGTTGTGATGATCATGTCCTTGGTTTTATCATTGTTTATTAAGCATCTGCCCTGGGCTCCTGCTGGGAGGAAGGGCAGGATAGAAATCAAATAAAAAATAAATCCTTTTTGAAGTTTACACCAACTTAATTAGTTGCCCTTAGTTTGAACCAACTTGATTAGTTGCACCTGGTTTGAAGGTCATGTTCTCCTACACTTATCAATGTTTATTAATATTTTTGCAGATGAGCCGGGAACATCAACTATCCACCCTAAACGGATAAGGACTTCTCCCAAACTTCAAGGATGTTGTCCTGAACAGGTGGCTACTTTTAAGAAAACAGCTAATTAAGCTAACGAACGTACAACCTCTTTCAGAAAATAGCCAATTAAGCCTCAAAGCTTACAATCTCATAAAGGGCCTGGCTGCTAAATTCTCAGAGGCAGAGAATCAGAAAGTCAGACATGAAGAAATAATTGTCACAGGTCATTCTACATCCTTGCCAATCTTCTGGATCAATTTCCTATACAGTTGTTTCCTAGCAAATGATGTTTATTTATTTATTTATATCCCATCCTTCCTCCCAGCAAGAGCCTAGGACAAATTCCACAGGTTAACTATCTGCTGGGTGAAGAAGTCCCCCTGCAAAAATCAAAACTCCAGAATTTCTTGAGGGTATCTGATTACCTGACTCTCGAAACAGTGATTAAAACTGATCAGACGTCACTTCTGCTAAACTTCATGGATGAATCATTTCAGACAGCTTCAGTACCGATAAAGAAAGAATTGAATCATGGAGATCCACAGATACCCAGAAATCATTAAAGGAGGAAATGTGGGTGCAGCCTCATCTGTGAATGGTTTAAAAGCTTGTCCAGTTAAAGATGAAACTGAAGGTTTATTTGACATTGTATAACAAAGCCCACAGACACCTGTAGAAATGCCAAGAAGAATCAGAAACAACCTAGCATGTAGCAGTTGGTTTTATCTCATCCAGTACAGAATATCTTGCCAGACAAAATCAGGTTATACAAATCAGTCATTGCCAAATGGATTTGCATAACCAACTACTGAAATATAGTCCCACTGCCTGAGAACAATGATTATGATTTGTATTGGGATATATACCTCTTTTATAAATATTTTTAGATTACCATAAGTCAAACTACAGCTGCAATCCTATACAAAATTATCCTGGATGAAATCCCACGGAACTCAATAGGGTTTCCTTCTGAACAGATAAGTATTAGGATTTCATTGTAACTATGATGAACAAGAAACCTTAAAGAGGTCCTATAATAGCCACTGCAATACTTTTCACACATTACATTGAAGAAGATAGAGAATGAATGACTAAATATAAAGACCAAAATAACCAAATTCAGTCACAGGAGGCATTCCAAAGAATTGAAACAAAAGTTCAGACAGAACATGTATGCTGTTATTGTTTCTGATTATGTGGTTTTATTACTTATTTATTTTTATTGCATTTATATTCCACCTTTCCTCCAAGGAGCTCAAGGTGGCATACAAACATGCTTCTCCCTCTTCCAATTTTATGTGCACATCAACCCTGTGAAGTAGATCAGGCTGAGAGACAGTGACTGACCCAAGGTCACCAGGTGAGCTCATGGCCAAGCAGACATTTGAACCCTGGTCTCCCAGGTCCCAGTGTGACAGTCTAACCACTACAATCCACTGGTTCTCTTATGGCTTTCTGTCCTAGAACCAAATTTGGTGAAGGGCAATATATAAATATTTCAAATAAGCAAACAAATATTAAATAAGATGAAAAGGGTGTTCCTCAACAGCAATTGTCACCCCTTGAAAAAAAGACTTGGGATGTTGGACCTGCACCTGAGTAAGCACTTTTGTTGTTGCTATATACATTCAAGTAGATTACAACATATGGCCACCCTACGAATCAGCGACCCAGTAGCATCTGTTATAAACCACCCTGTTCAGATCTTGTAAGTTCAGGTCTGTGGGTTCCTTTATGGAATCAATCCATCTCTTTGGTCTTCCTCTTTTTCTATTCCCTTCTGTTTTTCCCAGCATTATTGTCTTTTCTAGTGAATGAATAAGCACTAGGAAGGAAAAAAAGAAACAGTGTGCGTGAATGGCAAAATTAGTGTGCATTGGCCTGGCTGCCAGGCTGCATCTACATAATGCTTCTTTTCCGAACAAAGCATGCTGGAAAAACATATAAATCACATTATTTTGCTTTACTTTACGTGAGTGCCCACTGACAACATCTATAGGCTAACAAAATCTTGAATAATCTAATAGAGCAGGATAGCCTTCCCCAATTTGGTGCCCTCAAGATGCTTTCAGCTACAACTCCCATCATCCCTGACCATTGGCCATGCTGGCTGGGGCTGATGGGAGTTGTAGTCTAAAATCTCTGGACAGCACCAGGTTGGGGAAGGCCAGAGTAGGATCAATATTGTACTGTATGTCTAGATGGAATACTGTTTGCTAAGAGAGCTCTGATAATCTCAAACTGTTTCTGCCCTTATAAAGCATCATTTTCGAGGCTAAATTGTGATATGACTTCAGAAAGATCGAGGGGCTAAGCAAATTCAATATGGTATGCATATAAATGATTTCATTTTTCATTCACTTAGGGCTTGTTGACTCTAGCTTCACTTATATTAGACATCATAAGACCCATGGAAGTGAAACAAGCCATTGGGTTTTGTGGTGCCGCTTGGCATCAGGAAAAAACAATGTTTGCTTTGCAGAAGCTGAATTGCAAAGCAAGTGCACCAGGCCAAATTTCCTATCAGCAAAGGACATGTACATTAAGAAATGCTAGTGAGTGTGTGTCAGCAATGTTTGACAAAACAAATATACATCCTTGTTCAGGCCAGTAAAAGAAACACTGCCTGTTTACCTTGTAACCCCATTGTTATGTTTTTGATGTCCTTTTCAATAGGCAATAAAAATAACAGTGAATATTGTGTACCTAAGCTCACTGCAAAGGCTGATGATTGAGTCACATTACTACCAACTGAAGAGCAACTTGAAACTTCGTATGTGCAGCTATGCTTCAGGCAATAAATCCCTACATTTCACCTTACTGTATCCAGAAGATGCCTTGTTTTAGCTTCATATTGTTTGCTACTTTAGCTGGTTTACCTGACAATAAGAGCACCAGTCAAAGTGTCATACAATATTGACGATCACTTCTCATCTTCTGATAATACCCTATTAGGCGGCATAGCTCCAAGAATATTTGTTGTTAGGAAAGCAAAAAACACAGCAATCAAGCACACTCGTAAGCTAGATCTCTGTCAAGGAAGATGTGTAGGAATGGTGAATTGGGATGTCATGCACTGAGAGGCATTATGGAGAAGGCAAAAATTAACTCAAGATGCAATGCCAATGAAGTAAAGAGCCAGAAATGGAGACCATGTGAGAGCAAAAGACTGGGACCATCTTTGTATTAATAGGCTGAAAATGTCCACCAGAAAAGGCTTTATATGGAGAGACAAGTACTCACATGGTACAATGACTCATTTTAAGGTTTGAATCCAAATATTTACTTCTTTGTTAGGAAAAAAAGGAATTGAACATTCTTTCTTGGATTTCATAATATTTGCATAAAGACCAGGGGGTCATTGTTGCTCCTTGCATAAAGACCAGGGGTTCTAATACTGCTGCAGCATTGGATACAGCCTCATGTAGCACTAGCAGCCATCTTGAACACAGAAGAGAAACCTAAGAAAACAGATCATACCATTGTTCCATAAAAATGGGGAGTAAGCTTGTCTCAGCATACCACAACATCTCACCCCCCCAATTATTTGTACCTTTTCCTCTACTCAAATTGCTTCTCTTGTCCAGTGTTAAATATTTGCAATGTTTTATATGCTTAAAAAACTATTAAAGATTTTAGATGTTTTGAAAGGTTTTTAAATGTCATAAATACGTTTTATTTTTAATAGTGCTGTTCTACCACCTTGGTATTTGCTGCCATGGGCTCCTTTGGGAGGAAGGGCAGGATAGAAATTTAATTAATAAATAAATAACCCAAACAAGAAAACTTCTGGACCTCCAGTTATTGCTGGACTACACCTCCAAACATCCTTAGCTACTACTGCCCATGCTAGCTGGGGATTGGAGTTGGAGGCTGGAATCCAACAACATCTGGAGGACCACCAGTTAGCCATTCCTGTTCTTTTCCCCATCCATCATAAACCATGCCTCTTTGTCCTTCTCTATTGTAACTGTGGCCTTTTCAATGCACCGAATATCTCTTGCTGATCTCACCAGATGGAATTCATTGTGAAGGAAATTAATCCAGCCCTTCTCTGTCTGGCTATGCACCTCAGTCTTCAGGCTTCCATTTGCTTTCACCAAGATGATTGAATCTGGCATCAATTGAATTCTCCAAGTTTAGATTCGGAGGCAGAACTACAGCAAATATGCCCCCAGACCTTTCTCTGTATCATTAGGGCAATGGGAAAGCCTGTTTAACTTCATGAAACAAGGCTGAAAAGGGCAGAGGGGAAATGGGATATTATGGCATTTTAAAACTAAAAGTAAAACATATGCAAAATATTCCACTATAAAGATAAATATGATTTGCACAGCATAAAAGAAATAAAATATTTATGTTACTTAGTTGGGGGACAGTTTGGTATAAGGAATGCTTTTAATGCCCATAATTTAATACCCATGAAGAAGAAGAAGACCTTTGGGTCCCCCCACCCCGTTCTCTGTTCTTTATAGAAAATAAGTCCAAAGAGCTTCATCTTCCTATGGTGGCATCCTTTTCTCTGCTTAAAATATAGAAGGTGCACTTACACCCCAAAATGTTGAACCATGACCCAGCTATGGTAGAAGCTATGATGCTTATTGCTCACCCAAATGCCCCCATTCATTCTTGAGTATTTCTTTTAGGTCTCATATACACAGTGGTGGCTTTGGAGGGAGAGGGGGGAGAAATGGCAGTGGTATCCTTCTAGAAATGACACTGGTGTCATTGGGATGGAATGGGGTGGTGCAGCGGCAAGCAGGTTGGTGGCAGCAGCCACACAGGTACACATGGGCCTATGGGCCACAGCCACCAACCTCACTGCCACTTTGCCTCGCCCCACCCCATTCCTGTTCCGAAAAACACAGCGCTGCCCCTGCCATTGCAAATTAAACATGCAGAGGCATGAGCAAAATTAGAGGTCTGGCCGACATGCTACTGCTGTCACAAAACCAGTTAAACCTCATATTGAAACAAATTTATTGGTGGCTGTCCCAGATGGAGTTCCAAGGGGGAAAAGGTATTTGTAGAGCCTTCCCAGATGAATTATCTCAGCTTTTCCAGGGAGCTTGTTTCTACCCTCTCCATCTCGGTTTTACTCAACCAGTGAAGCAGTTCAGTAGGAAAAGCAGACAGATAAACTATCACAAGATTTGCATGTATGGGTAGAGCAATCCTATACTCCAGTATGCTAAGGGGAGAGGTATACCAGCACTTCACTGGTGCAATGGCTGTTAATATCCTATAGCCCAGAGGTAACCAGTGTGATGCCCTTCAGATACTGCTAGACTACAGCTCCCATCATTCCCAACAAGAATGATCAAGGGGATGGAGCGACTCCCTTACGAGGAAAGGTTGCAGCATTTGGGGCTTTTTAGTTTAGAGAAAAGGTGGGTCAGTGGAGACATGATAGAAGTGTATAAAATTATGCATGGCATTGAGAAAGTGGATAGAGAAAAGTTCTTCTCCCTCTCTCATAATACTAGAACTCGTGGACATTCAAAGAAGCTGAATGTTGGAAGATTCAGGACAGACAAAAGGAAGTACTTCTTTACTCAGCGCATAGTTAAACTATGGAATTTGCTCCCACAAGATGCAGTAATGGCCACCAGCTTGGATGGCTTTAAAAGAAGATTAGACAAATTCATGGAGGACAGGGCTATCAATGGCTACTAGCCATGATGGCTGTGCTCTGCCACCCTAGTCAGAGGCAGCATGCTTCTGAAAACCAGTTGCCGGAAGCCTCAGGAGGGGAAAGTGTTCTTGCACTCGGGTCCTGCTTGCGGGCTTCCCCCAGGCACCTGGTTGGCCACTGTGAGAACAGGATGCTGGACTAGATGGGCCACTGGCCTGATCCAGCAGGCTCTTCTTATGTTCTTATGTTCTTATCATTCCCAACTATTGACTATGCTGGTTGGAGCCGATGGAGTCCAGCAACAACTGGAGGGACCACATTGGCTATCCCTGCTATGTTACTGACATGCAAGTTGCACCCTTAATCTCATCTGGATGATGCGAGATTGGGAAAAAAAACCCTTCAAATTCTGAATACTTATGTGAAGATTAAATGCCCATTTACAGAAGTTTGTGAAATTCACGTAAGGAATTGCCAATGGCCCCATTTTATTTACTATCAAAATAATAGATAAAATATTAGAATAATTGTTCCCTGTTTTATGAAATCATTTTATTTCAGAGAAGGTTTATCCATATGTGATCACTAATATATTGTTAGACCTCTATTTAGTAAAGGTGATGTGTTGTCATATCGTGCATTTAGATTGTAAGGGCAAATAATAAATCACTTGTTTTCTGGGAAAAGTATCCTTCATATTGCTTTTTTAAATTTTTATTAATCTAATGCAGTAGAGCAATAGATAACACACTTATCTGACTTGTAGAGGTTCTGGGAGTTCCATTTCATCTGACCAGTTTGAACTTCTGTAAACAGCAATTTAGATTTATGATATGTCACTAAAGAATTGTTTAAGCTAACTCTGAGTTTCTTAAACTAATCAACTAGACTCTGGAAGTTGTATAATGGGAGGTAATCTATAAGCTAGAAAAATGATTGTCTAACTACGGCATATATTAACTTCACCTAACCGCATGATTAAAAATGAAGGCTAATTAAATGGCTAGCATGGTTTACAGAATGAAACATGATTTCATTTAATTAAACATGCATGCATTGGGCTATTACTTTATTCAGTTATAAGTTTTATAAGTGTAGGCTAGCCGTCCCTACATTTGTCCCTGGTGTCCACCAGATGTTTTGGTCTACAACTTCCATCAATGCTAGCCAGCATGGCTGTACCAATATGATGCAGTCCAAAAAGGGGGGAGGAGGCACCAAGTTGCAGAAGACAAGGGCAAAGTGGGTGGAACAATGAATGTGACTCTCATCTTAGTACTGTATGGCACATTTCAGTCATTCATATCAGAAGTTTCTACACCTCACCCCACAAGAACATAACCTCCATGCAGGCAAACAATCATCATTATTGCACATTTGGAAGTACACATTCCAGCCAAGCAAAAACAGTGAAGGTGGATACAGAGTGGAGCTGTGAAAGGTGTGGTCTGGACAGAAGTGCATGGAGAGCAACCTTCAGCTCCCAGACCTGAGGTTCCCCACCCCAGCCTTGGATAAAACCCTTATTAAATTAAGGTTGCTTATTATAGAGAAGACATAACTAACAGAAGGACTACTTAGGCTGCAATTTTAGTCCCTGGCCACCATTTGGACAAGTGCAGCAGGGTGCTCCCTGAAAGAAGGGCTGCCTTGCTAACTGGGCAGAGGGAACCTTCATTTCATCCAAACCACCTCCAGCACAGAGGACTGGGGGTTTTGATTGATCTGTCCATTGATGCCTACCTTCATTACTTGGCTAACAATGGGCTACCGAGCAGGACACAAGACTTTCATGATCCAAAAGTCATTTATTCAGGCTATTTTGAAGAATCAAAGGTGGCACCATGGCATCCCGTGGCAGCCAACCATTGCTTTCAATTTAAGAAGCACAATGAAGGCAGGTCAGGGCCACTGGGTTTCTAGCTGGTTTCTAGATGAGTGCATTTGGTTTGAACCCTGCCTTTATTGACTGGAGTTACAGCATGAGATTAAAATACTGTACAGAATGCTCATGATTAGTATACAGCCACAAGAGTGGCTGTATACTATAGTCAGCATGGATTTTTCGCATTCCACAATGTTAAATTGAAAATACCCCCATGCCATTCTGATGCTTCCCATAAGCTCATTTTAAAATAAAACTTTACAAAACTTATAGTCCTGAACTCAGAAACAAAGTCATGGAGGACAGGACTATCAATGGCTACTAGCCATGATGGCTGTGCTCTGCCACCCTAGTCAGAGGCACCATGCTTCTGAAAACCAGTTGCTGAAAGCCTCAGGAGGGGAGAGTGTTCTTGCACTCAGGTCCTGCTTGTGGGCTTCCCCCAGGCACCTGGTTGGCCACTGTGAGAACAGGATGCTGGACTAGAAAGGCCACTGGCCTGATCCAGCAGGCTCTTCTTATGTTCTTAAATGATTGCTTAACAACCCTCTAAATTTTCATGGTGATACCCCAAACAGTCAGAGAGAATTGAGAGTTCAAAGTGTAAAAAGAGAGAGAGAAAACCAGACCCCTGTTGGACTTTTTTCTGTCAGAGTTTTCATAATCTGTTGAAAGTAATTAAAAATCAGTCATGTTTACAGAGTACCTGTAATCCTATTACTGACCATGCCCCATGCCCTGACCTTCATCTTCTGCAGTTCAAAAGTTTAAAAACTTCCTGGCTGATTTTTAATCAGTTTAAGAAACTTTGGCTTGAACTCAATGATAATGTTGGACATACTCAGTAAGAACCAACTGTCAGTGTTCTAAAAGCCAGACTCACAGCTGCTTGGCTTGCCTAAACAGGGGTCCACACCCATACCAGACTTTGATTTCATGTGAGACAGTCATGGCTTCCCCCAGAGAATCCTGGGAAGTGTAGTTTGTGAAGGGTGTTGAGAGGAGATTCTTATTCCCCTGACAGAGCTCCAGTGGCCAGTGTGGTTTAACAGTCAGCTACTCTAACTGAAGCTCTGTAAGAGGAACAGGGCATCTCCTAGCAACTCTGAGCACCCTTCACTAACTACATTTCCCAGGATTCTTTGGGAGAAGCCATGACTGTCTCACATGAAATGAAAGTCTGGTGTGGATGTGGCCAGGGACAGTCTACCTACCTTGAGGGTTGTTGCTGGTTTACTCAGCACTTGTGCTAGGGTTGTGCCTAGCCAGGATCAATTGCCCTGGGTTTGGGAACTGAGTCCTGGTATGAACTGGCAGCAGTTCTTGACATAAATCACACTATAGAAATAACTATTTGCCACCCATGGATAGTAAGGAGGTGAAATGCAGGAGCTATTAACCATGCAGAGGTATATGTGGGTTTAATAAGGATCTGATCACTGGGCAGCCCAACTGCTGGGATTACCTACAGGGACATTGCAAGACTTGCAGGCCCACCATGGCATGAATCACTCCTGTGGGGCCCCGAAGCAACCTGGAAGTGCAGCATCCTGCCAGCCCACCGACCCACCCCAAAGCTGAGACTAAGGGCAGCAGGTAGCACCTCAAGTCTCCTTATGGGGACCCCCCTCCCAGTGGGAAGCAGTGCCCATGTTCCACATAACCTGACAATGCATCTTGCCCAATGTCAGTCTGTCCCACCTGGAACAAAGTTGGGACAGATACAAACTATTCATGTCTTCACCAGTATTTGCCTTTTTCTTTGTAATCAGTGAAAGGAATGCTGAAGCCACGGGGCATTCCCTCTGGTCTTGTCCCTAGGCCCCACCTGCAGGGAGCCACCCAGTGCTGCCAATTGGTTCCCAGGTAGGCCTAACCCTTAATCTACGTAATGGAATAGTGTTGACATTGTGAGTCTCTAGCTGTACCAGGCCAAAAGTGGAACCTTGCTGTCTTCCCTGCATCTTCCTGGGGGCACAAAGCAGGATCCCAGGTAACATGAGGAAGTGTGATTTCTGTAGAAAGAATGTCTATTTAGCACAACTTCTGATTATTCAAAAATGTTGGTTGCCCTTTGGGTTGTTCAGATACACAAGGTGATTCAAGCACATTAGTTCAACTGATCACATACTATTTTTACATGCAGTGGAGGCTGGTCGATCAGGGCAAGTGGGGCAGTGCCCTACCAACTTCAATGTGCCCTCAGCCGGCCCCAGCTTCTTACTTACAACCAGTCCAGGAGGTGGCACTGCCTATCATTTTCCTCTTCTTTTCCTCAGAGGTGCCCTTTATAGAACTCAGCAGGGAGGAGGCTGGGGACAAAACTAGCATTAGTTGGCTCTGCTTGCCATTGGCTCTGGCTCCACCTACTGTTGGGCTCCCTGCCTTCCAACCCGCCAGTCCCAATGGGCACCAGCCGCCGCTGTTTGTGTGTCAGTGACTAAACTACATCAGATTCACACTGTACTTTAGATTGGTTATTCAACATTTTCTCCACGTAGAAATATTAATTGGCCAAAGGAAAAATGATCAGAGGTGAACATTGGAAGCTGCATTATAGTGGGAAGTATAGTTATAATGCATTATACTGGTCTTATTGGTTTGCCTGACCCAGTACTTCCTACTTTGATTGGAAGAAGGTTTCTTGGGTCTCAGGAAATGCAAGGGATTGAACCTGAAGGTTACATGCAAAACATGTGTTCAACCACTGAACTATGACCAGGGGGGAAAAAACATCCATCGAGCGTGATTAAAGTATGGAGCAGAATTTCTGAAACTGTGGTCTATAGACCACTGTTGGTCCAGAGCAATATTCAGGTGGTCTATAGAAAGGCTACCAGAGTCAAGAATATTTGTACTTGGCCCTGCAATTGGTTTAGTTTTATTTTTCTGGCCAGGCCATTTTGACCAGGGCAAGATGATCAAACAGGCTGACAAAGCTAGGGTGTAGATTCCATGATTTTCATAATATGCTGCGGGTGCAGTCTACTAATTGTTCCCTTTAAAAAATATTATTTAAATAAGCCTTGCTCAGCAGCTGGGTTTAGTGCTTGTGATTTTCATAACATGGCGTTGGTTTTGATGAAGATGCCAGCTCTTGGGTGGATGGGGTTCCTTTTTCTTTGTGCACAGCCATTACATTAGAAAGGCAATGGAATTGGAACTGGACTGCCTTCAAGTCGATCCCGACTTATGGTGACCCTATGAATAGGGTTTTCGTGGTAAGCGGTATTCAGAGGGGGGTTACCATTCCCTTCCTCTGAGGCTGAGAGGCAGTGACTGGCCCAAGGTCACCCAGTGAGCTTCATGGCTGTGTGGGGATTCGAACCCTGGTCTCCCAGGTCGTAGTCCAGCACCTTAACCGCTATACCACACTGGCTCTCATTAGAAAAGCAACTTTACTATTACTATTATAAAAATATGGCATGCATATGTATTGAATTGGGGAGGACAACAAAGGAGGCCATTAAGTGGTTCACTGAGGTCTTCAGCAATTTTCAAACTGTCTGCAAGGCGAAAAAGTTTGAGAACCGCTGATCTAGAGAATTCCACTTTCAGAAGGGTAAACTATATGGTCCCTTTCAATGTCACAATTCTGAATATGAACAGTCCTTGCCGATGTAGGATAGAATCTGTGGGGCTTTATCTAGCTAGGTTTCCTTTATAGATCAAATTCCTGTGTGTAGCAAGAATGGATATGCATCATGATTTTCCAAATGGTGTACATTATCAATAGAGTTCACATTACAACTCCCTTAGAAACTGAGTCTAACTTAAACCCATTGGACCTATTAATGTGTGTGGTTTAATATTTACCTAAATTATTTCTTCTCCTGCGCAATCTCCCTATAACTGGATACCATTTTTATGTTTAGTTTTAAATCAGCAAGTGTAATTAAATCTATCCATGTGATTGCACAATTATACTGCATGGAGCAACAATAAAGTATAGGCAGGCAGCAAGCCCAAAATACAGCTACTTGCAGTTCATTGGACAAGGAGACAACAGCAAAACACAGGTTTATTTTTAAACTAATGAAGTGCTCAATGGTATGCAGAGCATTAACTCCATGGGAGAAACTGAAGGGCCAAAACTGGTCTCACCTAGTTCCCCACCACCCCAGGTACTGGTGACTCCACTCAAGAGATGTATCCCTGTACACAGGCTGAAATCAGGGATACAGGGCTTATTCACATGGCAGCATTTCTCGTAGCTAATGCATTGGTTTTACTGTCATAATAGGTTTGCAACGTCCACATTTCATGCCCAGTGGTAGCTGCAAATCCATTGTTTTCCATTCACACAAGTAGGCATTTCTCTGGGAAAGATTAGTGTCGCTGTTTCCTTGTGGCCCTGCCCTCTACTTTTACATTTTTACTCCCTCTGGTTGCTCAGTTACTGAGCATGTGAAAATATTTTTGACCTGTGCAGTATTTCCACTCCCTCCTGCCTCCACAGCTTCCTGAAGTTTGGCAGTTGAAAATAAGTGGGGTCATCTGCCCCGTTCCCTTCTTCCTTTCCCCAGGTTGCCATCACAGTCCTTTCAGTCACACAAGCAGCCTCCCTCCCCTCTTTAGACTAGTCCATTAGGAGGAGAGAAGGTATTTTGGGAGTTGATGTGAAGTGGGGTCACCAGCCGCCACCACCATTCTGTTTTCTTTCACTATCTTATCATTTTATCATTTTTCCAGTCTCTTCCATTATTTTTATTTATTTATTTTTGGTTTGCGGAGAATTATCAATATTTCTTCATGAGCCTCCACTGGTACGAATGTTTATTCTCAACTTTGTAGTGATAGAAAAAGCATCAATAAAAGTATTGATCACATTATCAATGAGTGTGGCCCCCTGGTGGCTGTTAACGATCTGATTCCTTTTCCCTTTGCTATCTTACCATTTTTCCGACAGTGACCACACTGCTGAGTAAAGGTAGATTTTGCAGCTTATTGATTGAAGGAAAAAAGATGCAAGAGATAACTCACAGGAACCTTCTTTCTCCGCTGCCCTTGCTTTTTCTGAGTTAATTTTCCCCCACTGGAACAACAAATCAATAGAATAACAATATTTTAAATAAAATACCAATATTGATATTTTTAAGGTGACTTTTTTATTAAAAAAATCCACTTTAGAGTTTTTAGGAAAAAGTCAGAAACTAGGCACAGAGACAGATTACTTCAAAATTCTGTCCACAAAGATAGAGAATATGAGACAGAATGATCAAATTCAGTTGTAGTTCCCATCATTAGTTATAAGGAGTGAAGGAAGTTTACTCTGGGAGAAAGGCAGGGGAAAAAAGAGGGCTGCAGCAAACTGTGAAGGGGAGAGGACAGAGCAGTCAGAGGTTGCTGGATAAACCATCAGAAACAAAATGGAATTCATGGGAGAATTAGTGGGTGAGAAAGGCAAGTAGCTGAAAATAACAATTCACCCTCCCACTAAAAACCATTGAAGCAA
The DNA here is from genome assembly GCF_030035675.1 of Rhineura floridana. Lineage (NCBI taxonomy): Eukaryota > Metazoa > Chordata > Lepidosauria > Squamata > Rhineuridae > Rhineura > Rhineura floridana. Next base: position 67,191,920 of record NC_084484.1, on the reverse strand, counting down.
ACCATCTGCAAAGATGTGCGGAGCAGAGTGGAGTTGTATTGTTCTCAATTTTTCATATTATCAGCAGATTAGGTTAGTATGGATTTATGGGGGGGGGGACTGTGCGATAACTTCTGTTAGCCAGTAACATCATGCAAACCATGAGAATTAAAAGGAGATGTGAGTAGCACCAAACACACAGTAAACCAGTAAACATGTAGATGAGCCCACAGTTTCAGGTGTGAATTTTCTCCCAACCCTACCTCACTGAGACTCCTAACTGGTGCCAAGAAAGGAGGTGGTGATTTTGTTCCTTCCTCAGCAGTCTTTGAATTTTTCTTGCTTTGTCACCCCTTTCTTATGCCTGGGGTGGGGGGATGCAGATGTTCTTTTATGATGAAGTCTGATACACAATAAGGTTTGACACCAGCTGTGCTAATTAATGTGGTCTTTATTCAGATACCAGACCATTAGCATAATACATGAGACCCTTCAAAGCAAAGAATACATTACCCATCTCAGTTAGTGGGGGGAGAGGGGGTCCTACTTCTCTGGCTGGGAGAGGGGCCTCAGGTGAGCCAGTCTAATTGCCTTTCCCAGGCCTTCAGAGTCTATATCACTGATAAACTCGCTTCTAAACTTAACTCCTTTTTTACTGTCTCTATGCTATATCCTTATAGCCAGCAAGCTGACCAAGGGACACAGCTAGTGCCAGGTGAGCCAGCCTCCCTCTGTATGACTTCACAGGCAGATTCCTGACTGGACTCCTGTTTACTAGATGTGTCCTGACCTAGACACATGATTAGATGCTGCTCACCATCTCCTGTCTACTTCAAATGATACCTCTCCCATGACTCATCTGCTCCAGTCTTGTGGGAAATGACCCACTCTAGGGAAAGTATGTGTGACCTCCTGTGGGACAGGTTACAGCTTCATAGTCTTAAGCTTACTAATACACAGCACTTTACAGTAGCATTACAAGCTTCAAGAGGGCTTTGAAGAGATAGTTGGTAGATTATACACTAAATTGGTAGATTATATATTATATATATAAAAGATTGAGTGCTCAGTTATGCTAATACTCATGCTCCTATGTTCCTCCTGTTCCTTTCTTCAAGATTTTGAATTTTAAAAAAAGTTTGCGATACTAAACACAAATAGGTAGCATTAGGCAGGCATGGGCTGGCACAACCATGGAGGTAATATGCACATAGGGACATGAAATTTGGGAGCATTTCCTATAGAGAGGATTAACCCTGCCAAATTTCAGGTGGGTAGCTCCACGGTTTTCACGCTAACCATCCTGAAAATTTGCTTTTTCCAATAAAGATTTTTTTAAAAAAGACCCTGCCATATAGGGCAGTCTTACCCACCAGATGTTGCTGGACTACAACTCCCATTAGCCACAACCAGCATGGCCAATGGTCAAGAATGATGGGAATTGTAGTCCAACAACATCTGGGGACCCAAAGGTTGGGAAAGGCGATATGGGGGCAGATTGCCAGCAGTAGTGAATAACGGAAAAATTAAAAACACTATTTAATAATAATATTCACTGTGGTTAGCAATTGGAAATCATAATAATTCTTAACTCAGAATGCTGGCTAATATGCTCACAAGTAATAAAAAGGTGTAACCACCCAAGCTGGCTGCTTCTTATTGTTTATGGGTAGCAACTGGAAAATTATGTTGTTGTTGTTATTTCAGAAAACTGTGACTGAATATGCCAACAAGGTTTAATAACAATTCTTAACAATGAGAATAGAATAAAAAACACAGACAACAAACTTTTTTTAAAAATGTAAATAAGGATGGGTCTGAGATTTTTTTCTGTTCTTTCCAAATCATATCCAAACTGAACAAATGCCACCACTAAACATTTCTAAGAGACAGAACTAACAAATGATTTCTGCATTTCAAGACTTCACCCCTTCCAAGCACTGTGATTGGAAGGTGTGGTGATAGCATTCTAGCCATCCTTCCTTCCCCCCGGTGTTCCCCTTTATGGTGGTGTGATTGCTCAGTTTCAGAGACAGTTCATTAGAGACTGTTTTGAGCTACAGATCTGTACAAATCTCTACAACTCGATTCAGGACTAGCTGATCCTCTCTGTATAGATTTGTAGCTGCTTCAACCCAGTCTGGGCAGGCTACAAATAGGCCAGAAACACCCTGATTTGGTTTGCAATTTATACAAATCCTGTGCACAGCCCTAGAATACAGTTGAAATTGGTGCAAGATCTGCTCCTCACCAAGGAAGACCTTTACTCCATCCCAACTAAATCACCATCTTTCTCCCATAGAAGTAAATGGTTCATTTCTATGGAAGACCAGTAGCAGTGTGGATGTGTCCTATAGAGGACAGAAGAGTCAGGCACATGAACCAGGGAAACTAGGGAAATGACATATATCATTCATAAGCACATGTATTTCCAACTATTTTAAGGTCATATTCAAAAGATTATTGAGGTAGAGTCATTGTTCGGGGGAAGGAGGAGATCACAATGGATCATCCTTATATTTTAGTATTTCACTGCCTCCACTCCAGACAAGCAAAGTGTTTCAGCACAGACTGGTAACCCAACAATCCACATGTGACTTTGTTGCCAGTTTCAGGGCCCCATATTGTTATTTCTCATTTGCAACAGAATGACCTAATGGGAATGGCACTGCATGCCAGGAGCTGTTGGATCTGTGTGCAGCTCTCCCATATAAACTGCAGGTGACGGCTTCTCAGTGAAGTACCTTCAGGCCCTGGACTGACTCTTCCAACCCAAGCTGGCCTTTTGATCCTTCTGGGCAGGGAAGAGTATAAAGGTCTTTTTGTTCCAGTTGAGCTTTGCTCAAGAGACAAAGTCTTCCTGAGCTCTAGTGTGTTTCTATATCTTCAGTCCTGACTTCTGACTTGCTCTTTGATCTCACCTCCTGGGTCGCCCCCCAGTCCTGACTTCTTCTGTGTCGTGTCCAGGTTGGGGCTCAGGAACCAGACCAGTTGGTGAAAGCAAATCAGTTTTTATTAAAGTGATATCCAGACAAAGACTACGCCGTCTCATGAACTTTAACTACTAAACATAACCTGCGACATAGAAGAGAGTTGACAGAACAAGGAACCACTACTCCCACTGTCCCTTAAGAAGGGGGCAAGCGCGCACAAATTCTCTCACTCTGCCTCAAAGTGCCCTCAACCACACCCCGCCTCTCCCCCTTCTTTTGCTGCCTCTTTTGCTGTCTCCTTGTACGTGGTGAAGGGGTGCAACCGCCCCCTCCCCTTCTGAGAAATCTGACTCAGGAATGGGGGAAAGCGGGGGGGCAATGCTTAAACCATCTGGCTGTTTCTCCTTGCTTTTCCCTGGATCAGGAGGGGGTTGGATTCCTCCTTGCCCTCCCTCCTTCTCCAACTCCTCCAAGCTTGGAGGGGGAGGAGGCATGGGAAGCTCACAGTAAGGATCTGTGTCTGTCGGACATTCAAGGTCCTCGCTCCCAGACAGTTCTATCTCTGAGATTCCCTCCCCCTCTTCTGCTTCTCCTTCATACGACTCTGGCCAAATGACGCCCTCCCTCTCCTCATCGTCTGAAACTTCAGGGCCCCAATCCTGCATCCTGACACCATCCCCTCCTCCAAGCTGTGCTCCCCCCCAACTTGTCGGCTTAGGACAATGAGGGAACCGTTGATTAAAGTCTCTTACTAAGTCTGGAGCATGGACATCGCTCTCATTTTCCCACGATCTGTCAGCTGGTCCATAACCCTTCCAGTGAATCAAATACTGTAGTTTATTACGCTTTCTCCTTGAGTCCAGAATCTCTGCCACTTCAAATTCGGTTTGCTCATCCACTATTAATGGCGCCCCTGGAGATTCTACCAGTCTTAACTCACTGGGGGGGGGCTGCTTTCATTAACAAGGAGCGATGAAACACAGGATGTATTTTAAAAGTATCTGGCAACTTCAGACGATAAGCCACTGGGTTGATTTGCGCCTCTATTTCAAAGGGTCCCACTCTCTTATCCTGCAGCTTCCTGCATTTGCCCGGCATCTGGAAAAAGCGGGTAGACAACCATACATTGTCTGCTATCTGAAGGGGGGTCCCCTCCCGTCGGTGTTGATCAGCAACTCATTTATACTCCACTTTGGCCTCATCTAATTGTTGTTTCAGTATCTGCTGCACCCCCTGAAGCTCCTGCAGAAATTCCCCTGCGGCTGGTACAGGCATACTCCCTGTACTACTGGGGAAAGCCTTGGGATGGAATCCATAGTTAGCGAAGAAAGGCGTTTCTCCAGTACTGGTATGCAAGGAGTTATTATAAGCAAATTCTGCAAAATGCAAATAGGAAACCCAATCAGTCTGTTGGTAAGACACATAACAGCGCAAATACCTTTCTAAAACAGCATTAAGTCTCTCCGTCTACCCGTCCGTCTGGGGGTGATGAGCTGAAGAAAGTTTTAACTCCGTTTGCAGCTGTTTCCAAACAGCCCTCCAAAACTTAGCTGTGAACTGAGTTCCTCGATCCGAGACTAGGCTATTGGGCAATCCATGCAGTCCGTAGATTTCCTTTATAAACAATTTTGCTGTTTTTCTAGCTTCTAAGGCTCCTGAGCAAGGAAGGAAATGTGCCATCTTGGTCAATGAGTCCACTATGACCAATATAGCTGTCATTCCTTGTGACTTCGGTAAATCAGTTATAAAATCCATGGAAAGGTCCTTCCAAGGTTCACTCGGCGTTGGTAAAGGTTCCAGCAACCCTACAGGTTTTCCCGTGTCTGCTTTTGCCCGCATACAGACAGAGCATGATTTTACATAGTTTTCAATGTCTCGGCTCATTTGGGGCCACCAAAAATCCTTAGCTACATTTTGAATGGTCTTAAAAATGCCAAAGTGTCCAGCCGTGATAGAGTCATGACACTGACGCAAAATTCTGAGTCTTAGGTCCCCCTTTGGCACATATCTGGCAGCTTTAAACCAAAATAGTCCATCCTTCCAATGGAAACTTACTTCTGAATCCGGATCCTGTTCCATTTCCTGAACGTATCGTTGCATGCATGGATCCCTCTGCTGTGCCTTTTTGAGCTCCTCTTCCCATGAAGGCTGGCATAACACCAACATCAGTTTTTCTGGTGGAACAATGTACTGGGGAGGGCTGCAAACTTCATCTCCTTTATATTGCGGTTGTCTGGATAGAGCATCTGCTCTCTGATATTTTGCATGGGGGTGGTAAGCAATCCTGAAGTTAAACCTGGCGAAAAACTGCGACCAATGTATCTGTCTCTGGTTCAGCTTCCGAGCTGTCTGCAGACTTTCCAAGTTCTTATGATCAGAACACACTTCTATCTGATGCTGGGCTCCCTCTAAATACTGTCTCCAATTCTCAAATGAGTCTTTGATGGCTAACAGCTCTTTTTCCCACACTGTATAATTTCTTTCGGCATCCTTTAGTTTTCTGGAGAAATATGCACAAGGATACAATTCCTTCCCATTCAGGTCTAGTTGCAACAGGACCCCCCCTATGGCTACGTCTGAAGCATCCGCTTCCACGACGAAAGGGCAGGTAGGGTCAGCAAAACGCAATATAGGCTCAGATGCGAATTTCCTTTTCAGTTCCCCGAAAGCTCTCGCTGTGTTCTCTGTCCATTGGAACTTTCTTTTTCCCCTTAAACAGTCCATGAGGGGAGCTGTTAGCTTGGAAAAGCCTGGGATAAACTTTCTGTAGTAATTGGCAAACCCCAGAAAACGTTGTCCGTCCTTCTTGGTGGTTGGCTGGCCCCAATCCAATACACAACTCACTTTTCCTGGGTCCATCTCCATCCTCCTGCCGAGATTCGGTATCCAAGGAAGTCCAAAGATGACAAGTCAAACCCACATTTCTCTAACTTGGCATACAAGTGGTTCTCTCTCAATCTTTTCAACACAGTTTTCACGTGTTGATCATGTTCTTCCTGGCTCTTTGAAAACACCAGAATATCATCCAGATAACAAACCACGTACTGATCCAAGAGGTCTCTAAACACTTCGTTCATAAACTTCTGAAACACGTCAGGAGCCCCACATAGCCCAAAAGGCATCACCAGGTATTCGAATTGACCATAGGAGGTGTTGAACCCAATCTTCCATTCATCCCCCTCTTTCATTCAAATCAGATTATATGCCCCTCTTAAGTCCAGTTTCGTGAAGATTGTTGCAGAACGCAGTCGGTCTAACAACTCCGGAATCAGGGGCAATGGACAACTGTTAGAGATGGTAATTTGATTTAAGGCATGGTAATCATTACAGGGTCTGAGTTCACCTCCTTTCTTCTTCACAAACAGCAAGGGGGCCCCTGTGGGGGATTGTGAGGGACGGATAAATCCTCACTTCAGGTCTTTTTCCAAAAACTCTCTCAGAGCTGCTCTCTCTGGCTCTGTAAGGGAGTAAATTCTTCCAGCTGGAATGCTTGGTCCTGGCACTAAATCAATAGCGCAGTCATAAGGGCGATGAGGGGGCAAGGATTCTGCTTCCTTTTCATTAAACACATCCTCAAAGTCCACATATTTCGAGGGAAGTGCCACTTCCTTGACCTCCTGCACAGCTCCTGCTAGGGCTTTTACGGTTATCTCTGGCTGACAGTTCTTGTGACAGTACTGAGAAGTGAACCATACAACCACATCCTTCCAGGCTATTTTTGGGTCATGCTTTGCTAGCCAGGGCATTCCCAGAATCACATCAAAGTTCGAGAGATCTGACACATACAAGGAAATGAGCTCATTGTGCCCAGGAATTTCTAGCTTTAATTCCTCTGTGGCTCGAGTCACTTCACCCGACTTCAATGGTCTGTCATCAATAGTTTCAACTGACAAGGGGGGTTCCAATTTCCATTGGGAGATTCGGTGACGTTTTGCCAACTTTGTATCAATGAAATTGGTAGAGGCTCCACTGTCAATCAGTGCTGTAGAGTTGAACATTACTCCTGTGGAAGTTGTAATCCAAATAGGTAGCACCAGTACCACTTTTGAAGGGGGCTGTGTTACCGGAGGCCCTTTGTACACAGCGGCCCCCAGCCCTCCAGCCTGCACGAGAGCTGGGTACTTTAGTTTCCCGACGGCCCTCTTTTATCTCCTTTAAGTCCGCATTCCCTAGCGACGTGGCCCGGCTTTGAACAGTAAAAGCAGAGACGTTCCCAACGGCGCCTTTCTTTTTCCTCCTCCGATAGCTTCGGACGAGCCTCTCCCGATCCTTCTCCCATGTTACCTGACATCCCGGGAGTCGGGGGGATTTTACTGCGAGAGGCTGAAGCTGAGTATCTCTGTACTCTCCTGTTTCCAACCAGTGATCGATTTGCAGGCACAGCCGAATCAACCCAGGCAGGTCAGTTGGGGGTGTAGTTCTGGCCAGATCATCCAAGATCTCGGCATTCAGTCCACTTCGGTACATAAACATCAGGGCTAAGTCATTATAACCAGTTTCCTGGGCCAGAATTTTAAAGGCATTGGTATACTCTGAAACGGTTCCTTTCCCTTGTTTCAAAGCGCTCAATTGCCTCGCCACAGTCTCCGCTCTTTGGGGGTCCTGAAACATCTCGGTCATGGCTTGCATAAATCCTCTATATCTTCCTAGGATGGCATCCTTTCTGACCAGATAGGGAGTGACCCACTTGGCAGCTTCCCCTTCCAATAGACTGATCACAAAGGCCACTTTGGCCACATCACTAGGAAATTCTGCATTCCTAATGTCCAGGTACATTTCACATTGAGCCACGAAGGTGGAGAGTTGGTCACTCTGTCCCGCATACTTAGGTGGCAATCTAATCGGAATCTTAACCACAGCGGCTGAAGGGGTCGTCCGCATTTGGGCTATCGTGGATTTCAAAGTTTGATTGTCATTTTTCAATGCCCTTACTGACGCCAACAAGGTTTGGACATCTGCCTGTAGATCTGCAACATTCGTTTTCAGCTGTCGCACTTCCTCCGCCTCAGAAGTGAGCTTTGTCCCCCCTGCTGCTCCCTGTTCCATCTTGTCCCGTTCAAGTGGCAGAAGCGTCGGGGGTTGGGTAGGTGGTTCTGTCAAACTGTCGTGTCCAGGTTGGGGCTCAGGAACCAGACCAGTTGGTGAAAGCGAATCAGTTTTTATTAAAGTGATATCCAGACAAAGACTACACCGTCTCATGAACTTTAACTACTAAACATAACCTGCGACATAGAAGAGAGTTGACAGAACAAGGAACCACTACTCCCACTGTCCCTTAAGAAGGGGGCAAGCACGCGCGAATTCTCTCACTCCGCCTCAAAGTGCCCTCATCCACACCCCGCCTCTCCCCCTTCTTTTGCCGCCTCTTTTGCTGTCTCCTTGTACGTGGTGAAGGGGGTGCAACCACCCCCTCCCCTTCTGAGAAATCTGACTCAGGTATGGGGGAAAGCGGGGGGGCAATGCTTAAACCATCTGGCTGTTTCTCCTTGCTTTTCCCTGGATCAGGAGGGGGTTGGATTCCTCCTTGCCCTCCCTCCTTCTCCAACTCCTCCAAGCTTGGAGGGGGAGGAGGCGTGGGAAGCTCACGGTAAGGATCTGTGTCTGTCGGACATTCAAGGTCCTTGCTCCCAGACAGTTTTATCTCTGAGATTCCCTCCCCCTCTTCTGCTTCTCCTTCACATGACTCTGGCCAAATGACCCCTCCCTCTCCTCATCGTCTGAAACTTCAGGGCCCCAATCCTGCATCCTGACATTCTGCCATCCTAACTTCTGGCTTCTCCCATGGCTTCTGGTTCCTGGCTCTTGGCTCATCTCAGATTTCTGTCCATGGTTGTCTCTGAACACACTGAGAGCCTTTTATCAGGCCACCTTGCTCGATGTAAACATTATAGGGACAGCTTTGTTATATCTACAAAGACAAATAGACTGAATCTGCAATCCTGTTCCTGGTTTCCCAGGGATAATCTCCATTTAAAATTATGGGGCTTAACTTTTGAGTAAAGTTAAGGATTGCTCACAAATCCATTGAAAAATCTCCTTAAAGTTTAACTATATTTTATTGAATATTCCTGTATTGCCTTGATTCAGACATCTTTGCTTGATACATTATTAATGCTAAAGACTTTGTGACTACTATAAGGTGAGTTTATTGTCATTTATATTCCACATACATTGATTAAAACAAGTCGAATAGTTACTGTAAGCCACAATTAAATGCTTATTTTCTTTTTAAAGAAAATGTAAAAATATGTGCTGATTTCAGAAATGGCTCTTGCTTGAATATATTGGCTTTTTTCTTTGTAATCAGGACATTGCCTACCATTTAATACCTGCATTGCCCTTTGCAGGTAGAGAAGTTCATCTTCACATGAAGGAACTCATATCAGCAAGTCAACATGTGGACACAATGGGTAGCACAATGATAACCTACTACATGGATATTTTCTTCTTCAAATAAAGCTTTGTCAGCTATGTTTTATTTGTAATTTCATTTGTACACCACTTGGACAGCTCTTTGATCAACATAAGAACATAAAAAGAGCCCTGCTAGATAAGCCCAAAGGTCCTTCTAGTTCAGCATTCTGTTTTCTCAGTGGTCAATCAGGTATCCAAGGGAAGACCACAAGTAGAACCTGAGTGCTACAGCACTCTCTCCACCAGTGATTGCCAACAACTGGTATTCAGAGACATACCTCCTCTGCCAGTGGAGGAAGAGCATATCCATTGCAGCTGTTAGCCATTGATAACTTTATTCTCCATCAATCTTCTTTTAAAGCCATTTAAGTTGGTAGACATCTTGTAGGAGTGAGCTCCATAGTTTAACAATGTGCTTTTCTTTTGCCGGTGCTAAATCCTCTAACGTAATACTAGGACTCAGGGACATTCAATAAATGTCCCTTTCTAGCATTATGAGAAAAAATCTATCCACTTTCTTCACTCCATTCTTAATTTTGTACACCTTTGTTGTTTACCTTTTCTCTGAGCTAAAAACCACAAATGTTGTAACTTTTCCTCATAGAGGAGTTGCTCCATCCCCTTGATGGCTGGCCTTTTCTGAACTTTTTCCAACTCTTAAACTATCCTTTTTGAGGTGAGGTGACCAGAACTGTACACAGTAATCTAAGTGTGGCTGCACCATATATTTATATAATGGCAATCTGGAGGGTATCAGATTGTGGAAAGTTGCTGTAGAATATGTTTAAAGACCGAGTAGAAACATAATCCTGTTAACCAACCTGTGGACTTCTTTCTATAACTATGAAAACATCCAATCCCAGCAGAAAGACTGGATTCCCTGTATCACTCTCTCCCTTGAAAGAGGGAAAGGGTTTTACTATAGTAACTAACTATAGTAACTATAGCCAAACCCTTTCCCTCCAATTATGTTTCTGGCCTTACTTTCACCCATAAATGCAAAATCCTTCCCATAGACACAAATCTTGGTCATATAGTCAGCCCCTAGTCACAGAAATCCTGCCTGTCCCACATCTTTAAAAATATTCTACAGCAACTTTCCACAATCTGGTACCCTCCAGATGTTTTAGACTACAAGTCTCATCAGCTACAGCCAACATGGCCAATCATCAGAGATTATGGGACTTGTAGTCCAAGACATCTGGAGGCCACCCGGTTTAGGAAGGCTGTTCTGCAGAATCCCATATGCTTCTACCCTACTGTCACCTCATTTATCAAATCGAATAAATACGCTATCATCAAGCACTTCACAAAATTCGTTTGTAATACAGCAAGAGGTTGCTGTTGAGTCTTACAGAGTTCAGTAATTAAATGACATGAGAGCTTGCTTACGCATCCTTTTTGTTTGTTTGTTTCACTATTCGCTTTTGATCCATGTCAACAAGCAGGTCATGAGAAAAGGCTGATTTGGAATTATTTTCTCTTAGCAAATCCGTATCAGTGACATTTTCACTACCAGCCTTCCAAAAAGTGCTGCAGAATAGGGCTGCTTTATGATCTGCTCTAGATAAATTATTCAATATCAAATATACATACATGATGCCTGGGTCTGGAAGAAACACCTTTGCAAACAGAACACAGCAAACAGATTCCAATATGGCTTCAGATCAGAGGAAACATTTTCATCAGAAATACAGTGGTCTTATTACACATGCAGAAGGCTATAGTTCTGCCAGGGTCCATCCTTCTGTCTTCTTCTTCCCCCCCCCAAACATCAGGCCCCCAAAGCTCTCTTTTTAGAGCAAAATCTTTGAAGGAGAGAAATGGGAGGTAATCCTCTTTTCCTTTGTTATACTTTCTACAATGATATGCTAGGGCAGCAGACTATAGTTGAGACTACTTTCCCATGCAAAGCAAATCTACAGCACTCTACCATCTCTTATCCCCTCTGCTTTCTCTTACATTTACAGCAAGAGGGAAATTAGGTTGTGTCAAAAGTTCAGCCTTGAGGAGCTTGGATGTGTTCATGTTTTCCTGCACCCCTGGGGAGAGCAAGCTTTCTATAATGGGAGCTCAGTAGTCCCTGGTAAAGTGACAATTTGGTTTATATATTAGCAAAGACAGTGCATGCTTTTTCCTTCTCTTTTCCAAATTTCAGTGACTGCACAGTTTCTGAGCTTGTCCAGAAAACACAGCTCCAAGAGGTTTTATTTTGGGGTTCCCCCCCTCAAGAAAGATGGCTAAAATGTAACCTATGTGAGGGTGAATTAAAGAGTTGTTGATTGCATCAAAAAGGAAAGGCATCACTTCCAATAAAACCCACAAAGTATTTAACTATTGCAGGCAAGTGATATTTCTTAGCACAGCAGTTCCAAGTTAGAGGAGATGAGCGTTTCCCAGACAACTACATGTCAAAGGCAAAAAAGGAGTTGGTACCTAGCTGGGGGTACAGTCAGGGAGTTTCAGAGCAGCTGAACAGTTTGATGGGAGGAATTGAACTCGAGTAACCTAAATCCTCTAGAGCCACCTTTACCATCCAACTGTTTAATTGATAACTGATCATACCATTTGCACCAACTTGATAACAATATCATACATATGAGAGGAAACTGTTATGTAGATGCTACTGAATAACCATATATCGAATATCTTGCAAGTTATGCAATTTTATAAGTGACGGGTGGAGTAATTCCATTGGGAGCCTGCCTGTTCCTGTTAGCCAGGGCAGAAAGGGAGGGTGTCTTCTTTTGCTGTCCCAGCTTCTGACTGGGACATCAGATGGTGCCAAAACTAGCCCTTCTCCATGACCCAAACCAGCTTAGATCCAAGGGGTCCAAGGCTGGACCAGCTCCACCCCTGTAATGGCCAGTTTTGGGAGCCTCTGATGGCTATCCTTGGAGCTCCCCACAGGTAGAAGTGGTGGAGGTCAATGGACAGGGACATCTCTTAGTCCTAACCATCTCCACCAGCACAGATCAGGAGTTATAATTGCAACCTTATATGTACACTTTATGTTTGCAAATACATATTCTACATACAGATTGCTCTTGCCTATGTTTATGTGGTAAGGTGCATATCAAGCAGCTGATTACAGCTGAATCTTTTTAGGATTCAATTTAAAGCAACTCCACCCTTTATCTGGTACATTCACAGCTTGTTTAAGTTCTTCAGCTGTGGGCCACAGAGACCCATCTCAGAACTCCAAACCTTTTAAAGCAGTGGTTTTAAACTCTCTCCCCCACCCCAGACTACTTGAAAATAGCTGAGGGTCTTGGTGGACCACTTAATGATTTTTCTGCTTGTTGCAGCAACTGTAATTCCATAGAATTCAAACTGTAAGACAATAAAATGTAATGCGAGAAATAAAAATACAATTAAAAACCAATAAGAATGTTCGGTGTGATGGATGTACCATCTCCAACCACAAATCCACAGACACATTGCGGACCACATGAATGATATTTGTGGACCACTGGTGTTCCACAGACCACTCTTTCGGAACTCCTCTTTTAAAGCATTCACAACATACTTCTAGGCATATTTATTCCCTCCCAAGCCCTAGAACCCAGCCCAAGCTGATGTTGTTGCTGCTACTGCACAGGTACCAGCCCCTGGCCCTTGTGCAGTACGGCTGTGCCACTACTATATCATGTGCTAGTACAATGAAAACTGTATATATTAAATGAAAGAGGTGAGGAAGGTCTTCTGAAGCACATAATTGTGATTTGAATGCAGCAAGGTAAGCTACATCAACCAAGATCAAGACTCTAGATGGAACACGAAAGGGAAACAGGGAAACACACACACACAACCCCATATGCAATAAAATTTAAGCAAGGCACTCAAAATTTATCTACTCCATTTCTTGAATTCTTTCTTTTTCCTTTTTTAAAAATCAACTTCTTAAGTGTGTAAATCAAAATCTTCGTAGCAATTTAAATGCATGTTACAATGTACTGTTGTTGTTGTTGTTATGTGCCTTCAAGTCAATTACAACTTATGGCGACCCTATGAATCAGTGACCTCCAAGAGCATCGTCAATGTACTGACATATAGCTTATACAATCAAAACATATGTTCATAGATAAATTTAAAAAGGGAGAAGAAGAAAAATGTTTCAAAATTAGAACAATAATAAAAATAAGAAATCAATAAATAAAAAAGAGGTGGAAAAGGAGTTACTGAGATTAATATAAGCTTTAAAACATAACATTTAATATATGGAATGCCATAGAGATCTAGAAATTCATTGTTGGTAGACTGATTTAGTACAATAAACTCTATAGACTACCCAAAGACATGCCTCCATAATGAGGCATGAGTTGATGGCTGATAGAAATTATGCTCACCCACTGGTACATAGCTTATAAACATAAACCATTTAATATGAAAGTTGTCTTTTTTATTTGGATCCTGCCCCGCCAGTCTTTGTTGTGTTAATTTTTCCATTAAAGCTATGTTCCATACCTGAGAGTACCATAATTCTGTTAAACTGTAGTCAATCTTTTTTCCAATGATGAGCAATTACAATTGTTGCTGCCACTAGTAAGGTTACTATTACATCCTTAGAGTACAGTGATAGATTATCTCCTTGCAAAATCGACCAGAGAGCCATAACAGGATCAGACTAGATGTTCTGCCCTGTAATCACCCGTTTCATGAAACACATTTTTCCAAAATGCCTGAAGAGCAGTACATGTCCACCACATATGAAAATAATGTCCAAGCTCTCCACACACCCTCCAACACCTCTGTGTAACAATATTATTGATTCTATGAAAAACTAATGGAGTTCAATACCACCTATGAATAATCTTGTATGAGTTTTCTTGTAGTTTTGCTGATATTGAATTAAATGGGAATATATCCCATACATTTTCCCATTTTACAGAATCAATCTCCGTACCAACATCTTCCTCCTAGTGTTGGTAAAGTCCCAGAAGTTAGATCTAATAATATTTTATATAAAGATGATAAAGAACCTTTATTAGTGAATGATGTTCCCACCAAATATTTCTCAAACGAAGGCAATGATTTCTGTCCTTGCTCCTCCACAGAAGGTATTGTTATGAAGTGCTGAACCTGAAGTAACTGATACCAAGTACATTGATGTGGGTATACTTCTTCCTGAATTTGTTTTATAGTAAGTGAAACTCCATTCATGAATAAGTCATGCAATGTGTAAAACCCCTTCACCTCCCAACAAGCAAAGTCTGAGAGCTTATTTTGAAAATAAGATAGTGGATGGTGAAGAAATGGAATAATAGGAGTTGGCTGAGATATCAAACGCTTCCTCCATAGGTTGCCTTTCTGTCTATCATTCCCCAATGGTTCTGGTTGCTTGTTATAAGTGTTGGTGTTTTACCCCCAGCAAGTCTAACCATGCAATCCTATGTACACTTACCTGTAAGTAAGCACCATGAAATATTGTGAAGATTACTAATAAATAAACATGCATAGGATGGCAGTTCCTACTTATGTTTACTCAGATGTGAACTCAGTGGGACTTACTGCAGCATAAACTTGCATCTAATAAGGCTAAAATGCAAAGTGAAGTGTCTCCTTATGTTGGTAGTAGGACTTTTGGGGGGGAAAGTATGTCCTAGACAGGCTACTCATTTTATTTATTTATTTCTCTTTCATGCAAGTATGCATGAAAAGTTGCCATGTATATGCAGTACACTGAAGAAGCAATATCCTGGAAATGAGAAATGCCATGCATAGACAGAAAGATGTTCCAACAAAGAAAGAATTGACAATCTAGCAGCACTGCATCACAGGGTTTGATTTCTCAAAGTGAACCAAGGTCTTTGAAATGAATGAAATACCAGTACTGGGAAGAATACTCATCCTGCATGATTACATGATAAAATCTGGTTTCTTTGTGCAATATCGTCAGACCCTTTTCGCTTATAGTAGAAGTGTCCCCATTGCACTTGGAAATACTGATTTCTGTATTTCCATCTGCAGATAAGGAGGATGTAAGTGAAAGGTACCTGATAAGCAAGTGGCAACTGACTTGTTTTCTTGAGTTCTGAATAAAAGACTTGATCATCTTTGTGCTGAAATCCTTGCATTTACTAACAGCACATCTTTCTTTAGAACTGATTAAACTGTGATTGTGCATGTGAATGATGAAAACTCAGGCTAATGCCACAGATTCCTGCTCTGTCTTTTATTAGTGGAAGATTTTGTAATAATCAGGTTATATTAGCACCTAAAATGAAAGTAATCCTTTCTGAATTCCCACCACCACCATAATGAAAGTGTTTTCAGTGGCCTTTGTTCCCTAGTTCAGATTTTTTTAAAAAAAGATCTAGCACCCTGTTTAAAATAAAAACGTGAAATCAGTTGCAGAGATCCAGAAAAATGTGATGTTTTTTCCATGCATGCATGAAGACTTTTCAGCTCTTCCATTTTGATGGAGGTTCTTGTAGCTCTCAAAAAGTCTTTTCTCCAGGCTTGGGAGTCATTTGGTATTTTATCCCATGAGGGATCAAAATCAGCAACACCACTCTAATGGAATTTTGCCAAATTGATCTGCTACACTTGCCTGAAATACAATAAAGATTCCTTTCTGTTTAGGCTACAGTCCTATGCAAAGTTATTAAAGAAATGGGATTACTGTCTAGTATTTATTTATTGCTTATTTTAAAATATTCTCCCACCTTTTCGATCATAGGATGCTCAAGATGCTTAAGAAAAGCAAACTATAACAGTAATTGTTCCATAAATCCTAAACAATGTAAAAACATCAATCAATCAATCAATCAATCAATCGCAGGAGCATAATTAAATATACAGACAAATTCAGGTAACAGTAGGTAGGCACTAAGACTGCATCCTATACTTCTGGGTACGCAAGTACAGGATTGTGCTAGAAATGGCCTCTTTTCTAAGTGCCCTTCTTGAATGGGAAAGTCTTTTAGCATCCACTGGAAGGCCAAAAGCGAGAGAAACAAGATGAGACTGGGGAAGTCAATTTCATATCAAAGGGGCAATCCCTGCAAAAGTATTCTCATGTGTGGGTCAACGCACCTCAGAGGGTGGAAGAAAATGTGGAGGTGGGCATTTAAGAAATAAACGAGTGCTTAATAGATGCATACCACTTCAGGGTCTAAAAATAAAGACCAAGATACAAGAGAAAATGGAAAATATTGGACCACACCCCCTGACCTGGAACCACCATTCCCCAAAGATAGGCCCAACGCACACAGTTTTAGTTATTCAGCTGCGAGTGAAACAAACTCTAAACAGCTTCTGAGGCATTTTGTCCTTAGGCTCCTTTTTAAAAAAGAAAAGATGGCTTCCCCTTAGAGATTATTTACACTTGCTCCAAAACACTGTGCCATACGTTTTATATATATATTAGTCACATGAACATATTTAGTCACTGTCTCACTCATTCTCCTTAGTTTTCTTCTAATTTGTCTCTCCATATTACATTTGAAAGCTTGCAGTAAAGTGAAAGGTAGCAACAGGTGAAATAATCTGTGCAAGTTCCTTTTGCCCCATCTGCACTATACATTTAAAGTCCTATTATATCATTTCAAATGCCATTGTTGTCTCCCAAATGGGTCCGTTGCCCGGTGCGCAGTACAGCCAAATGACCACACCCAGGTTGAAGGGTCCAACAAGCTTTATTTCATTCTGGCCAGAAAGAGGTGCAAGGCGATAATTCGCAAAACAAGCACACCCCTTATGGGGGTGCTACACTTTTATACATTGCAAGCAAAAATTCATGGCACATTCTAATTGGCCCCTTAGTGCCAACCTGTCACCTTTCCATTGGTCGATCTTCTGACTATGCCCACCATCTCTTATGCACACAGCACATTAATTTCTCCACCCATATCTGCATTCCAAGTTAGCCATTACAACAGCAGCTTCCAAGCACATATTTTACTGATAAGCTTCTCTAGGCCTTACAAAATTCAGTTTCTTTTTTGTTTTTTCCTTAAAAAACGCTGGCCCTGAGTCATCACCATGGCTTGCCCCCAAAGAATCCTGGGAACTGTAGTTTGTAAAGGATGCTAAGTGTTGTGAAGAGACCCCTGTTACATTCACAATTCCCAGAGTTCCCTGGGAAGAAGGATCTTAAACCACTCTGGAAACTGCATATCTGTAAAGAGAACAGGGGTCTCCTAACAACTCTCATCATCCTTAGCAATGCCTTCAATAGTTCCCAGGATTCTTTGGGGATAGCCATGACTGTTTTAAGTGGTATAACATTGCTTTAAATAAATAGTAAAGATTGGACTTTTGCTGCTTTTTAGCAAGTCACTTGTTTTCCAGTTCAGGGCCAGCCTTACCATTAGGCAGGGACTCTCAGCAATTTTCAAGTGGTCTGGGGGGGGAGATTTAGAGCCACTGATTTAAACGATGTGGGTTTCTCTAAAGGAAAAAAACACACATCTAAGACATACATTGTACTCTGCAGTGCAATCCTAAACATGTTTGCACAAAAGTAAATCCCACTAGATTCAAGGAGATTTACTCCCAGGTAAGTGTGCATAGGATTGTAGTCTCAACATACAAGCGCTCGTTCACATGGCAAGTTAATGTGAGATTGGTGCTACTTGCACCCCAGTTTAATTTGCAGGGTTCACATAACGTTGCAGGCAAAGAGAAGCTAGGATGCAGTTTTTCCCTTTAAATCTGCATTAAACCAATCCGGGGATAATGCAAAAAGTGAAGGAAAAACCGTCTCCGCTTCGCTGCGCTCCTCCTGTGTAGGCTCTTTCCTCCAATGTTTATTGCTGGGGGGTGGGTTGTTACTTCAGATACTCCCCTTTCTCTGCCCACTAAACTCTCTATGAATTCCATTTTGTTTCTGTCGGCTTAACAAGCAACTTCCGACTGACTGTTCCTGAATTGCTGCAGCCCTCCTTTCTTTCACCCTTTTCTCCCCCTGTAAACTGCCTTCCTTCACTCCTATTCTTTCTTTCTTTTTAACATTTCAGCACGGTTTGAACTCTTTCCACCCAAACTCTCTTGGGCTTTGCAAAAGAGAAGCTGAACTACTCCCACGACTTTCCCGCACAGCACCGCTGATCTGCAGGAAGGGAATGCTGGGCTGCGAAGCGTGTGGCGGCATCGTTATCTGGCATGATAGAAACAGGGCAGTCCAGAGTGCATAAGGTGTTCCACTGAAATCACTTTTATGACCCAGGCTAACAAGTTCGGCAGCTTCACACGAGGCACTAACTTTCCCTTCCAGTCTCCTGCACGTCACCCCAGGCGTGAGCCTGAGCCACCTCCACATCTCCCAAAGAGGTGGGGCCAAAAGGAAATAGCAATACTAAACCTTTCCAGATGAATGTGAACTAGTGTGAATGCAAAATAGCGGATTGGAAGATAGGAAGTGTGTAAGTGTGTGAACCTTGCAAATCTATTGCAATGGAAAAAGCTGCATCTTTAATCCGAAGTTTAGCTTCTATGTGAACCAGCCCCAAGAGACTGCAGCTATCTCAAATACTGGGTACATTTGGAATTATTGTTTTAGTAAAACAAAGACATGCATATTTTTAGAATTTGAAAATATGCCAGACTGCAATTTTATGTGCTAAATTGGTATAGCACAATGGCTAAGGGCAAAATTTCATACCATGATAATCACATTTATTATTGAGAGCAATATTTTTCTGTTTCTGCAAGAAAAAAACCTAAACTCAAGGACAAACATTGTGATTAGCATCATGTGCTGCTTGGCCTTATGACTGCATTCTGTACTCAATTACCTGGCAGTAAGCCCCATTGAAATCAGTGGGATTCATTGCTGATTATACATGTTTAGGCTATGTGGTCAAGCTATACCTAACCTGAAATAATTTTGCAACACTTTCATATTAGGGGTAAGATTTAAAAAAGCATGTTTATTAAATACAGTTCACAAAACACATGAGAGCTCTCATGCACACAACTTAGTATATAATGTACATACACACACCCCTAACACACACAGATATTGCACTCACACATTAACACATATAGTACTCTGCAGGAGTGTGGTTACCAGGAACAGGTGCTCTGACCGCTAGATGGCTAGTCCAGGAGTACAGAGTTACGAGGAGGTACAACTCCCCAGGTTGAATCTCATTGTAGACATTATCTCTCTTGGGCAAAGCATTCCTCTTAAGCCTCAGTTTCTCATCTGCAATATGGGGATAATTATACCGCTCTGCTTTAGAGGGTTATCAAGATTATATATCTGAAACGCTATGAATGCTCTAAGGTGCTTCTCAAATGATGTTAATGATTACATTGTACATACTATTTCACATCCTTAAAGTAGTAAAGTAATTTTAGGTTTGATAAGAAACATTTTATCTGCTATTTTTATTTGTGTGTGTGTGTTTAATTTGCTGCTTTTGCTTCTTTGATCTTTGATCTGGTTTAAACTGTCTTTATTGAATTATTGCCATTTATTATATTTTATTATTGTAAGCTCCCCTGAGGCCATTTTCGAGTAAGTGGCATGGTAGTCAATCTATTTTTCAAGCAAAATACATGCACTTTCTCTTTCTCCACCCCCACACTGGATTTCATATTTCTGGAAATTGTACATGTATAATAGGACAGTCATATCCATGTCTACTCTGAAGTAAGACCCACTGAATTCAATGAGCCTTACTCCAGGTAGGTGTATTGGGGCCTAAGGCTGCAATCCTATATTCACAAACCTGGGGGTATGTCCCATTGAACTCAATACAGCTTACTTCTGAGAAGACCTAAATTGAGTTGCACTGTTAGCTGTAAGAGGGTATCAATGTGTGCACTTTCTCTGATCTGTCTCGAGGTGTAGATTGGTGCCCAATGTGAAAAACACAGTCTAAGGTCCACATTTAGGCCAGAAAAACTAGAGTTTCCAGGTCAACAATGCAATAATGAACACAAATTTGCTGAATATACATAGCATACATATCCCAGCTCTATCAGTCAGCTGAAATTGCCCTATGATTGCCCCATGTTGGGCAGTCTGAGGTCTGTTTCAGCTCTGTAACGCAAAAGAAATTTGCTTCCTAATTGGTGTAATGCAAGGGAGGTGATCACAAATTCCCTTTGCTGTTCTGAAATAATTGCCACAGAACTACTTGTCCCGTCTTTAAAAAAAAATGCCTGTAATTACCTTCTTTCCTCTGCAGGGGAGAAGGAGCAGGCACAAAAGAATATAATTAAGGAATTGCTTGTTTTATAGTTCAAGGGAAATCAGAATGATTGAGTTCTCTTATGAAGCTTTTAAGAAAGAAAAAAAACGCAAAGAAGCAGAAAATCTTGCAGGGGGGGGAAAGCTAGTGTTTGTTTTGTCCACACATACCGGCACCAAAAAAAAGAGAAACCCTTCTTCAAAGTGCAGTAAATATTTGCTTACCTACTATATACATATGTTCTCATGTGATAAACACTGCTTAAACTAAGAAAAACGGCAGGCTGCAGAAATCCTCTCTGTGTGTGGTGCAGAAGAGAGAGAGATTGCAAAGGTAGTTTTCAAGTCCTTATCTACAAAGGAAAAGAGATGATTGCCTTAACCTTTGTTATCAGTATGAGACTTGCTTTAATGCTCATAAAAGCTCAAAAGGACTTAAGAAGGCAGGGCTACAAGAGCTGAATTTTTCTGTCAAGTGACTTGCTCTTGAACAGAGAAGCCTCTGCAAAAACATGGAGAGCATATGCTTTAAATACAGTGAAACAGTGCCTCTCAGAGGTTAATTCTCACAGTATGTTACTTTTGCACAAAGCATAAATTTAGGGGACTTTTCATATAATATGGTCACACAACCAGCCCACAGTAATGCATCAGAGATTTTCGCTGATTCAGAGCTGACCCAGAAACAACAATAATTAGGCCTTGATCATATACTTGGCTGCTTGATGCTGCAAGACTCAATAGCTCAGAAAAATATAGCTAATGCTGGGTTCTGTACTAAATGTATCCCTTTGTATCACCAGCTGGTCAACATGCCTGTCTGTTGGCTCTCTCTGTACATGGGGTAGAAAACCTGTGGTTCTCCAGATGTTGATGGTCCTCAGTTTCCATGAACCCCAGCCAGCATGGCAAATATTCAGGGATGAAAGAAGTTGTCGGTCAGATTATATAAATATTTAATAAGAAGAGCCCTGCTGGATCAGACCAAAGGTTCATCTAGTCCAGCATCCTGTTATCACAGTGGCCAATCAGACATCTATGGGAAGCCCACAAGAAGGACATGACTAGATTAGCGTTGTGGAATTTTCTCCTTAATGGAGTCCTTGTCCAGGAAACTACACTGAGGCAGGTTGAAGCTTACAGCTGTTTATTATACTTACAATTGTAAGGAGTCCCTGCTAGCATGTGCTATGGTGGAAGACTGCCTTCTTCCCCAAATTGAGGGTCTTTTATAAGATTTTACAATGTACAGTCATGTTTCCCAAGGTACCCAATAAGGGGCTTTACCTGTTTCCCACTCCCACCTGGTTCTGTGATTCGTCAGGTAATTCTCCATTAAGAGGAAGTATGAACGCACATACTCATCTTTTGTCTGCCCCATCCTGTCACAACATCCGTCCCCTTCCATCTTATTTACATACTAGTACCAGTGACCCCTGAGAGTGGAAAATTCCACTTCATTAGCATTCTCCTCCCTTGCTGTCTAAGATGGTACAGCAACAGATACATCACAAGGACTGCTATCTATGCTCTTTCTCTTTCACAGCCAAAGAAACGACCACTTTCTAAACAATGCATTTTTGTTTGCTTTCTGCAAGAAAGCTCCATTTCAGTGAAGGATGCTTATAAGAAAATATCCAAAGCAATGAGGCCATACGCTCCTGAAAAGAAACAGAATTTCCTGTATTTTACTGTTTCCCAAACGGTGCTGTCGTCTGATTGGAAAAATTACTTCTCTTTCACTTTTCCCTGTTAAATCACTCCATTTCCTCTCCTGATGTAACATTTGTTTTTAAGAAAAGAATCAAAACTTTATATCCTATCCTTGGAAGAAAATAAATGCATGTAACCATGTGATAGGCTTATGGTTATATTTTTATTTTAGTCATTGTTCTTTCACGTACCTTTGTGTGTGTTTTTTCACCTGATCACTTGGCAACAGGTGTGCTGACTGAGCTGGAACAGACAGATTAAAAAGCAGACACCAGTTTTTCTATAGAGTCAGCAATTTACTACTAATAAATGCATATACAATTGCTGTGTGCGCTGAGCTGAAGCTGACTGTATTAAGTTATTTAACCTCACTTTCCCCACCAGCAACCCTCAAGTGTGTTTTGCGAGAAGGGGTAGCTATGGGACCTGGTGTTGAGTTGGGAGGACTAATTGGGGGCAACTCTATATCATACAGTTCCATACTCTCTAGATCAAAATTTGCAGCTACATCAACAACCAACTCCCTTTGCAACAATTTACAAGTTTATTTTTCTATAGTATCAGGCCTGGTGAAGACTTCACCCTGGAGCATGATTTCCCCGTATGTCCCTCTTGTGCCTGGATATTGTGATGCCCTCAAAGTCTTTGAGCAATTTGACCCCAGATCTCTTTCACTTTGGGATCTCTTGGCATGAACACTCACTGGCTTGAGCATCTGCCAGACCTATTCCCACCACCCCTTGACTTCCCCTGTGGTGGACTCCATGCTCTTCCTCCAGCAATCCTAGTCTCTTGCTGGTGGCCCATCCCTTTCATTCTCTAATTCCACCTGTGCCTTCTCATCCTTCTTCCCTTTCCCAGTCATCCCTTGCCTTCTCAGGCTCTACCCCTCTCCACCCACTCCTTCCTCAGTGAACACCCTGTTGTCATGTGTCCTTGGTTGAGTTCCCCTTGTCCTTCATCTGATCCCACTTGGCTGTTCATCTCACTCACTAGCCAGATCTCTCACACACACATCCCAGAGTGCAAGACATGGTAAATTGGGCTCAAGTTAACAGGGAGCCAGATTTCAACTGAACATCAGGGGAAAAAGTTCTAACAGTTAGAGCAGTACAACAATGGAAACAATGGAATGGAGGCATTCAAGAGGCAGCTGGACAACCATATGTTGGGTATGCTTTAAATTGGATTCCTGCATCAAGCAGGAGGCTGGATTTGACGGCTTTATAGGCCTCTTCCAACTCTACTATTCTGTGATTCTATAATGGGATGGATGAGGGGAAAGAATGCCAGATCCCCAGAAGAGTGTGCAGTGCCTCCAGCCATCAGCCCGTTTTCTGAAAGAGGGACACTAGACAGTAGGCAGAGGAAAGAGAAGGAAGCTTGAGTGAACTTCTTTAAATTAACTTCTCTTAGGATCTGAGTCTATGTGCCTGAAGTTCTTGGCTATAATGAGGACTACGAGGGAAGATTTGCCTCCTCTGAATTGTCTGTATTCCTATAAAGTGTGTACCATCTCATGCTGAACTCAGACAATCAGTAGCTACCCATCCTGGCTTCCTGCACTTCAATTGGCACTCAGAGGAAGACCTTGTGAGGTAACTCCTCACTTAGGTTTTTCTTTTTCAGAACAGGAAATTCAGGTTGCATAAGTATCTTAATGTTTTCACACAGACCCTAGCTGTTAGTTATATTAGTATGTGGTTTTCCAGAAGTGGGAAGAAGTTCAGGGAGCATTCTCCTATATAGGTTTTGTTTGCTCTCAGTGATGATATCATATTCACTCTATGAAGCCTAATTGGCTAGGATCACCATGTGACTTGTCTACAGAGAATTGTCCTTACTCTGAATCACTTTCATTTGCCATGAGTGATGGCAGCATATAAACAATTCTGGTTGATTAAGTCAGGGGTAGCCAATATGGTGCCCTCCGGATGTTGTTGGACTACAGCTCCCTTCATCCCTGACCAATGGCCATGCTGGCTAGGACTGATGGGAATGGCTATCTCTGGATTATGTAGTGACATCATAATGGCATAGTGCAGTGTTATGACATCATAATAGTACATGACCCTGATTGGTTGGGATCACTCTCAGACTATGAAGGAAGTCCTACTTAGGAAAAAATGCTACAGCAACAAATATGAAAAATGGGGGACTATGTATGTGAACTTTCTCACTGATTAATGAGAGTACAACTGCCTCCCCCCTCCACCCAAAGCACAACTTTTGAAATGGGTGAATCAATGCTGTGCCCAAAAAACCCTCACATTTTTTACCATTTTCCATTGATTAATGAGAAAAGATTCTTCATTCAAAAAGTATTAAGAGAAAAATTTGTAGAAATTCTCATGAATGTGGTGCAGGGTTTTGTTGTGCTTACCTTACTCAAGGGGTGTTTGTGGATATCCTTTCATTTTACAAATCTCTCTGCTATTCTGCAGCCTTCCCAGGTGCTCACCTTTTCTGAGAGACCCATGTCATACTTGTATGGCTTTCTTCTAAGCACAGGAAAGTGGAGAGGCTGCTTATTGTGTGCTTGATAGCTGTTGGTGGTTGTTGTTTTATAAAGTGAAGTCTTATCTATTAACAAATCAAAGATTTTGGGTTTTTTTAAAAAAGGTAAAAGAAAGGACATATCTTAAAAACAAAATCAGCCAGCATCCTGATCTCATGCATTCAGTAGCTAACTTCCTTGGCTTTCCACTCTTGAATTGAAACTTGGGAAGATATTATGTGGTGAATCTTCACATGGGCTTTTTCAGATCAGGAGACAGTCAAAGGAGGCTACAGAAAGGAGGCTATTGTGACGATAGTATCTATGCTTTAAAATACCAAGGACTGGAGTTTTATTTCTCTCTGTCTCTTCCAGTGTGGGAAGTGATTGGTTTGAGGAAGCAATTGTACAAATCCTAAAGGAAATCATTTTCAAAGTGATAAATGCTGCCAAGGAAGATATTTAAAAACTGGTAGTCCTGAATATATCCCTGTTAAAACATGTTGATGTACAAGACCTCCTCCTGAGTTTAACAACTTGGATTCAGCAGGATTTATGCTGTGTGAAACTGGAGAGTACATAACAGCCAACACATCTGAAACTGAAAAGTACTATGTGGGCACTAGCCATTTAGACATCATTCATAAGTTGCTTCAGTATCTCAGAATCCTTTACTTGTCACATTTTAAAACCTGCATTGTGAGGATTCCTACTTTGCTTTCTTGTGGGTCCAAAGTGCCTTCAGAGCTCCAGCATGTCTCTTACGTTGGGCAGGGGTGCCTGATGAGCCTCTTCCTCTTTCAAGGTTAGAGCTCTTCTCATCTTCTGGCTTGTATGTTTATACTCCTGCCACTTAGCCCACCACTGGGATATCCTGTCTCTGACTTTACAAACCTCATTCCGCTCTTGTGTGTTTCTTTCTTCTTTGGTAATGCTTGCCATCCAGTTTTATTAAGCAAAACTCTCTCCTCTCTTAATTCACCACAGGGGACCTTCTTTTCTCTTGTTACTGCTTAAGTCAACATCTTCCTTGCGTTCTCTTGTTACTTTCCCTGGTTCTTGCCTGTTTACTACCTGGCTTTCAACTTTCTCCTACTTCTCACTCACTCACACAGTTGCACTTCCTTTCTCTCCTCTTCACTCTCTTCTTCTTGCCACACTCCCTTCCTACCTTCATGCACAGACTTTCTTTCACACTTCTTCTCTCTCACAGGCTTCCATTCATCTTCGGTCTCTCTGTTGCTACCTCCTTCACATCCACTTCCTTGCCTGTATGTTGGTTTGTCAGCTCCTGTTTTCCCTCCTGTTTCTTGGTGGCTGGGAGGACCCTCACCCAATGCATCTCTTATTCTCTGATGGACGGAGCAGTACGTCATCCTCAGTACATTGTCCCCACAACATCATTTCCAGTCCAGTCAGCTCACTCAGTTCCAGTCCGATCAACTCAGTTCCGGTCACTCAGACTGCCAGCACTTTGGTGTGCTGGAGATCATACCACCCTGATCTCCCCTCACCTGCATCCATGTACAAGTTCAGCACTTGATTTTGTAGTGCCCAATGCAGCAATGGCATGCAGTCCTCCCAGGAAAGTTCTTCTGCACACAGATCCAACTGAAGAGAATGAGAGCTGCAGAACTTCATGTTGCAGAGCCAATTCACTTCAGTCAAATTGGTGCTGTCGCATTTTCCAGGGGATTGTGCCATTAATTGCTTTCTCGTCATTGCTTGTGGACTTTCCAAGCAGTGGCTTCCAGACTCTGCAATGGGGCTCCATGAGCTGCATTTCAGATGAGGGATGTAGCAAATTTGAATTGAATTTCCCAACTTCAAAGGCATTACTATTTTTATTTATTTATTTAACAAAGTGTATATACGACTTACTAAAAAATAACTCCGCGGTTTACAGTCAACAGTCTAAAATAGTCATTAAAAACACCAATAAAAAAGCAAACATTAAGAATAAATAATATACAAATTTAAAAATATAATCATATAAAATAAAATAAGTAATTTTAAAATACTTAACTAAAATCCCATGCTATAATTACATAGCTGGGTGGGCTTGCTAAAACAGAAAGGTTTTTTATCAGATGCCAAAAACAATACAGGGAAGGTGCCTGCCTAATATCAATGGCAGAGAGTTATTAGAGAGAAATGTGTTTTACTACCACTTAAAAACCTGATACAAAGAAATGATGCCAACAAATGTTTGTAATTATCTGACTCATACTCACATTTCGATGGCTTGACTTTGTAGTTGATATTTGAAGCAAGCAACAACACCCCCAGTTCTTTTCAGGTAATTGAACGTCTGGGCACGTAACAAGGCTTGGAAGCTCATATGTTGCCACCAGACAACCTGGGGTATGGTTCCCAATGCTTTTTGGCCCAATCCACTGAGCCAGAGAGCATTAAGAACTTCATTTTCAAAGTGTTCATGGATGATCCATTGCCTCTGGGGTGTCTGACATATGTAGTTCCATTTTAGGTGCTTTCTGACTCAATGGAATGGGTTGGAATTTTTGTTGTTGTTGTTGTCATTCATTCATTCATTCATTCCCAATACTTCCTCTCATGAGAGTGCAGGGCAGCTAACAATAAAAACATTGCATTAAAAACAAAAGTAGAACAACAATACAAAATACAAGATACAATCATAATCAACATTATATTATACAACTGGCATCACTCCTGTTATGCTCTAAAGGCCTGCCAGAACAAATAGCTTTTGAGCTGCATAAACATAAACTGCATAAACTGAATAAACATAGTGTGGGGGACAATCTGATCTCTACAGGGAGGGAGTTTCATAGCTGGATGTCACCACTGAGAAGGCCTTGCCATTTCTTTTTGAAAAGTAGAAATGAATAAGGAAAGAAAGGTGCTTAGAAGAAGCTTTATATCCCAAGATAAGTAATTTTTGCTGTAACTTGGAGTGCCTTTCTTATTAGATGTCATCTGCCATGGATGACTAATACAGGAGAATAACTTAGCAACTGGATAATGTGATAAGCCATTTGATAAAGCCTCCAACCTTTAATACATATTGAATATGTGGTGATGGGGAAAATCACACCACGTTTTTATGAATACAACTGACCAAGACATCTATAGTAGAAATTCTTATGGCGTTGTCATAAGTTAAGTCAATTGGACCGAAGCTGAGAATAAAAGAGAAGGTGGTACAGGGAGCAGGAGACAGAAGGGAGCAGAGGGCCAATAAAAAGGTGGAGAAAGCAAGAAGCCAAGTAGAGATGGAAGAGAAATTCAAGTCAGTTTGCATTTACAGCCGAATCTATCAAATTTGCACTTTCCAGAACAATATGAGAATGCAAACACAGGCATCCTTCAAAATCCTCACTTATCCAAATTTTGCAAAGCAGTTCTCCAACCAACCAATGTTTTTAAAAATGCATATATTGAAGGGAAATGTGCATGAAACTGGTTCTATTAGTGAAAATATCATTTTAAAAAAATTCTTGTTAAATTGTTTTGTTGATATGTTTTGCCACTGTAGACTCCTTTGGAAGAAAGGGTGGGATATAAACAATAACAATAATAGACATTGCATGCAAAAATGTACATTTGTCAAAACTGTATACAAAAATGTGTTTACTAGGAGAAATGTGAATTACAATGCTGAAGAATTTTCATGAGATTTTTCATGACTGTTTTCCACCACAAGTTTCTGCAGAAATGTGGAGAATTGGGTTTAAGATTGGAAAAAGGGGAAACTGAGATCACCGAAATTGACAGTTCTTTCCATCCTTAAAGCCAAGGAAGGTTAGTTGGACAAGATAGGATGCTGAAGAAGCAGGGCTCGAAGCAAAGAACGTGATGGAGATTGAGCACAGCTTGCTTTGGATGAGAGATGAATTTCATATGTGCTCCCTGCCTCCTTTCTCATCTTCTGGTGACTAGTGTCATTATGCAGGAAACAGAACAGATCACAGTTCATGCCTGTGTATGGCTGGTGGTGAGATGGATGCAGAGCAGAGTTGGGAATGTGTGTCCCTATTGTTGTTGGACTACAGTTCCCATCATCCCTGACTATTGGCCATGCTGGCTGGGGCTGATGGGAGTTGAAGTCCAGAAAACATCTGGAGGACTTCAGGTTCTCTACCCCAGGTGTAGAAACAAAAGGCGAGCACAGAACAAACCAATGTTTCTGTTTGCTAATTTTGTGTGTTTTCATTTCTATTATTTATTTAGTTGAACAGCTTTGAAAGTAAAAGCAAGGACTGATGGAGGGGAGAGAAAGTATCTTTCTTCCCTTCTCTTAACCTTTACTTATTCATCTCTGCTTTCTAAGAAGAAATGACAAAGATAAACATATCTGTGTATTTTAATTGCATTCATCTTAGAGAAACTTATTAGGATGACATATCTTTCTCAGGTCATCATTGTCAGGGGCTCTGCAGTGTCACCTGGGCTGACAGCATCACATAGCGTGGTAGGAATTTGTGAGTCATCCCAGCCAGCAACTGCCTGTTCAAAAACAAAACCAAAAAACAACCAAGCTGCCCTTCAGTGCATGTGTTCTCTTCTCCCTCTCCTACCAACAATAAGTGACCAATGGCTCTTCTGCCGGCATGTCTGGAATGAGACACAGATTGCTTTTCTAACTGTGTGTTTGTTAGAGATTAAGAAAAAGAAAGTCAGACACAGTAAAGTGTTTCCTTGTCAACCAAGTTAATTGTTAGATCATTTGATATCCCAATCAGATCTCACCTAAATAGCACTTTACGACTCCCGTGTGTGTCCAAGAGAAGTGTGGAACTAGTACAGCAGTAACTGCTGTGTGGCATGTAGGGAAAATAGCATCTGCACTGAGAAAAAAAATAAGGATGTGATCAAAACATTTTTTGTCTGATATCATATTAAGATGATATCCCTCAGAATTTGAGTTCTGGCTGAGAGAAAGTGACAATCCTAAATGACCTTTCAACATGAGATATATACAAGGGGAAAAAAGAATGTGACAACTAGCATGCCTTTCTATTATTCAGAACTGTCTTTAAGGGTGATCATCAGGATGCTATCAAGAAAAGGTGAAATACTAGCCCAGATGGTCCACACTGCATCTGCATTCAGAAGGTTTCCTCGACGGTACAAGTCTGGAGAACAAGGTGCTTTTGTGGTGCCATCAGCTCTTTTATGAATGCCATGAGGGCTTTCCTATAAATTCTCCATAAGTTTAAAACTCTGGTACTCTTAAGTATTTGCTCCAGCAGATGTTCTGATGACTTTCTTGTAGTCTTTGTTTAGCATTCTGCTCTCAGCAGTGGGATGCCTGACATAAAAAGAGTTTGCTTAATGTTGCAACTTTTTGACATCCTCATCTAAAATGCTGCTTGCAACTAACAGAGGGCTGCCAATTCGTGTCCAAATTTCTCTATTTTCCCATATCTTCTCCCAACCCTGGACAGGGTATGGAGAGCGGCATTACACCCAGCCTGGATAGGGTGAGATGTGCAGGCATTGGCATGTGGATACACGATATGCAACACGCATCAATCAGCATGGGGCTGGAGGTTTGGCTGCGCTATATCAGCCCAGTGCTTGGCCCCAACTGGGACAGTTCACAGTTGTCTCATTGCAGAGCAGAGAGTGACCAGGCAAAGGAGCAGCAGCTGGGTAGTGAGGCAGTGGCCTCTTAAGAACATAAGAAGAGCCTGCTGGATCAGGCCAGTGGCCCATCTAGTCCAGCATCCTGTTCTCACAGTGGCCAACCAGGTGCCTGGGGGAAGCCCGCAAGCAGGACCCGAGTGCAAGAACACTCTCCCCTCCTGAGGCTTCCAGCAACTGGTTTTCAGAAGCATGCTGCCTCTGACTAGGGTGGCACAGCACAGCCATCACAGCTAGTAGCCATTGATAGCCCTGTCCTCCATGAATTGGTCTAATCTTCTTTTAAAGCCATCCAAGCTGCTGGCCGTTACTGCATCTTGTGGGAGCAAATTCCATTGTTTAACTATGCGCTGAGTAAAGAAGTACTTCCTTTTGTCTGTCCTGAATCTTCCAACATTCAGCTTCTTTGAATGTCCACGAGTTCTAGTATTATGAGAGAGGGAGAAGAACTTTTCTCTATCCACTTTCTCAATGCCATGCATAATTTTATACACTTCTATCATGTCTCCTCTGACCCGCCTTTTCTCTAAACTAAAAAGCCCCAAATGCTGCAACCTTTCCTCGTAAGGGAGTCGCTCCATCCCCTTGATCATTCTGGTTGCCCTCTTCTGAACCTTTTCCAACTCTATAATATCCTTTTTGAGATGAGGCGACCAGAACTGTACACAGTATTCCAAATGCGGCCGCACCATAGATTTATACAACGGCATTATGATATCGGCTGTTTTATTTTCAATACCTTTCCTAATTATCGCTAGCATGGAATTTGCCTTATTCACAGCTGCCGCACACTGGGTCGACATTTTCATCGTGCTGTCCACTACAACCCCGAGGTCTCTCTCCTGGTCGGTCACCGCCAGTTCAGACCCCATGAGCGTATATGTGAAATTCAGATTTTTTGCTCCAATATGCATAATTTTACACTTGTTTATATTGAATTGCATTTGCCATTTTTCTGCCCATTCACTCAGTTTGGAGAGGTCTTTTTGGAGCTCTTCGCAATCCCTTTTTGTTTTAACAACCCTGAACAATTTAGTGTCGTCAGCAAACTTGGCCACTTCACTGCTCACTCCTAATTCTAGGTCATTAATGAACAAGTTGAAAAGTACAGGTCCCAATACCGATCCTTGAGGGACTCCACTTTCTACAGCCCTCCATTGGGAGAACTGTCCGTTTATTCCTACTCTCTGCTTTCTGCTTCTTAACCAATTCCTTATCCACAAGAGGACCTCTCCTCTTATTCCATGACTGCTAAGCTTCCTCAGAAGCCTTTGGTGAAGTACCTTGTCAAACGCTTTTTGAAAGTCTAAGTACACTATGTCCACTGGATCACCTCTATCTATATGCTTGTTGACACTCTCAAAGAATTCTAATAGGTTACTGAGACAGGACTTTCCCTTGCAGAAGCCATGCTGGCTCTGCTTCAGCAAGGCTTGTTCTTCTATGTGCTTAGTTAATCTAGCTTTAATAATACTTTCTACCAGTTTTCCAGGGACAGAAGTTAAGCTAACTGGCCTGTAATTTCCGGGATCCCCTCTGGATCCCTTTTTGAAGATTGGTGTTACATTTGCCACTTTCCAGTCCTCAGGCACGGAGGAGGACCCGAGGGACAAGTTACATATTTTAGTTAGCAGATCAGCAATTTCACCTTTGAGTTCTTTGAGAACTCTCGGGTGGATGCCATCTGGGCCCGGTGATTTGTCAGTTTTTATATTGTCCATTAAGCTTAGAACTTCCTCTCTCGTTACCACTATTTGTCTCAGTTCCTCAGAATCCCTTCCTGCAAATGTTAGTTCAGGTTCAGGGATCTGCCCTATATCTTCCACTGTGAAGACAGATGCAAAGAATTCATTTAGCTTCTCTGCAATCTCCTTATCGTTCTTTAGTACACCTTTGACTCCCTTATCATCCAAGGGTCCAATCGTCTCCCTAGATGGTCTCCTGCTTTGAATGTATTTATAGAATTTTTTGTTGTTGGTTTTTATATTCTTAGCAATGTGCTCCTCAAATTCTTTTTTAGCATCCCTTATTGTCTTCTTGCATTTCTTTTGCCAGAGTTTGTGTTCTTTTTTATTTTCTTCATTCGGACAAGACTTCCATTTTTTGAAGGAAGACTTTTTGCCTCTAAGAGCTTCCTTGACTTTGCTCGTTAACCATGCTGGCATCTTCTTGGCCCTGGTGGTACCTTTTCTGATCTGCGGTATGCACTCCAGTTGAGCTTCTAATATAGTGTTTTTAAACAACTTCCAAGCATTTTCGAGTGATGTGACCCTCTGGACTTTGTTTTTCAGCTTTCTTTTTACCAATCCCCTCATTTTTGTGAAGTTTCCTCTTTTGAAGTCAAATGTGACCGTGTTGGATTTTCGTGGCAATTGGCCAGTTACATGTATGTTTAATTTAATAGCACTGTGGTCACTGCTCCCAATCGGTTCAACAACACTTACATCTCGCACCAGGTCCTGGTCCCCACTGAGGATTAAGTCCAGGGTTGCCGTCCCTCTGGTCGGTTCCATGACCAACTGGTCTAGGGAATAGTCATTTAGAATATCTAGAAACTTTGCTTCTTTGTCATGACTGGAACACATATGCAGCCAGTCTATGTCCGGGTAGTTGAAGTCACCCATTACTACCACATTTCCTAGTCTGGATGCTTCCTCAATTTCATATCTCATCTCAAGGTCTCCCTGAGCATTTTGATCAGGGGGACGATAGATCGTTCCCAGTATTAAGTCCCTCCTGGGGCATGGTATCACCACCCACAACGATTCTGTGGAGGAGTCTGCCTCTTTTGGGGTTTCGAGCTTGCTGGATTCAATGCCTTTTTTCACGTATAGAGCGACTCCGCCACCAATACGTCCTTCCCTGTCCTTCCGATATAGTTTATATCCAGGGATAACCGTATCCTACTGGTTTTCTCCATTCCACCAGGTCTCCGTTATGCTCACTATATCAATGCTCTCCTCTAAGACCAAGCACTCCAGTTCTCCCATCTTGGTTCGCAGGCTCCTAGCATTAGCGTACAGGCACTTGTAAGCAGTGTTTCTCTTCAAGTGTCTTTGGCACTTGTGGTTAGGCCTGTGGTAATTTTGCTCTTCTGAATTTATATCCTGTGCCCCTGCTCTCACAATGCCTACTTCTAGGCCTACCCCTTTTAAAATTTCATCATTTCTTTGGTTTTTATCCCGGGGGGAGGTTTATTCCGAACCAGACCTTTCTCAGCTCCTGTCGGGTTTCCCCCCTCAGTCAGTTTAAAAGCTGCTCTGCCACCTTTTTAATTTTAAGTGCCAGCAGTCTGGTTCCATTCTGGTTCAAGTGGAGCCCGTCCCTTTTGTACAGGCCCGGCTTGTCCCAAAATGTTCCCCAGTGCCTAACAAATCCAAACCCTTCCACCCGACACCATCGTCTCATCCACGCATTGAGACTGCGAAGCTGGGCCTGTCTGGCTGGTCCTGCGCGTGGAACCGGTAGCATTTCAGAGAAAGCCACCTTGGAGGTCCTGGCTTTCAGCATCCTACCTAGCAACCTAAATTTGGCTTCCAGGACCTCACGGCTGCATTTCCCCATGTCATTGGTGCCAACGTGCACCATGACCACTGACTCCTTCCCAGCACTGTCTACCAAACTATCTAAACGACGGGCGATATCCGCAACCTTCGCACCAGGCAGGCAAAACACCTTGCGGTCTACATGCCCATCACACACCCCACTGTCTATGTTCCTAATGATCGAATCACCCACTACAAGGATCCCTCCACCCCCTGGAGATATATCCTCGGCACGAGAGGATAGCTGCTCATCCCCCAAGGAATGGGTCCCTTCTAAGGGATCGTTTCCCTCTTCCTCAGCTGGATGCTCTCCTTCCCCGAGACCATCGTTGTCCATGATAGCAGGAGAGCTATCATCGTTGGATTGGGACACAGCTATAACGTCCCTGAAGGCCTCCTCCACACACCTCTCTGCCTCTCTCAGCTTTTCCAGGTCTGCCACCTTGGCCTCAAGGAAATGAAGTCGTTCCCGGAGAGCCAGGAGCTCATTGCACCGAGAGCACACCCACGACTTCTGTCCAACAGGCAGATAGTCGTACATGCTGCAGGCGGTGCAAAACACTGGAAAGCCCCCACACCCCTGCTGGCTTCTTACCTGCATAGTTTTGTTTAAGGTTTATTACGTCAATGGGTTGGAGACTGCGGTTTAGTTGAGGTCAGGGAACAGACGGGCAGAGTGGGGGCCCCTGGCCTCCTCGCCCTGCTGCCAAACTCGCTCTGCTGCTTAACTCGCCTTGACGCTTTGTCAGCTGGGGCCTTGACGCTCGCTCTGCTGCTTAACTCGCCTTGACGATTTGTCAGCTGGGGCCTTGACGCTCGCTCTGCTGCTTAACTCGCCTTGACGCTTTGTCAGCTGGGGCCTT
Organism: Rhineura floridana; assembly: GCF_030035675.1. NCBI lineage: Eukaryota > Metazoa > Chordata > Lepidosauria > Squamata > Rhineuridae > Rhineura > Rhineura floridana. The sequence continues at coordinate 67,157,202 of NC_084484.1, read as the reverse complement.
GACGCTCGCTCTGCTGCTTAACTCGCCTTGACGCTTTGTCAGCTGGGGCCTTGACGCTCGCTCTGCTGCTTAACTCGCCTTGACGCTTTGTCAGCTGGGGCCTTGACGCTCGCTCTGCTGCTTAACTCGCCTTGACGCTTTGTCAGCTGGGGCCTTGACGCTCGCTCTGCTGCTTAACTCGCCTTGACGCTTTGTCAGCTGGGGCCTTGACGCTTCGTCAGCTGGGGCCTTGACGCTTCGTCAGCTGGGGCTCCCTCTAGCTCGTGGAGCCAAAGGTAATGATATTACAGCCATGGAAGGGGCCATGGTGACTTCAAAGCCTTGGTGATGATGGGAGCAGCAGCAACCTAGCAGGCCCCCAAGAGGACCTTGAAGGGCAATTGTGGAGAAGGGGTTGCACGTGCAGCAGGGATACTTGTCAACCCACCAGGAGGGTATCACATTTTGAAAAAAATAATAATCAAACTATAATACCAGGTATAAAAAATGAAATCAATAAAAGTTAAAATCTAACTTTTAAAAAAATTCACAGAACTCTTGAAAATTAAGGTTGTCACTACTGATTAGAGGGGGCACTTAGAGGAATAGATTTTTCACTTTCTCATTGTCATTCAGAACTCCTTGCCATTCTCTCTCTCTCTCTCTGTTTGTGTGTGTGTGTGTGTGTGTGTGTGTGTGTGTGTGTGTGTGACAGAGAGAGAGAGAGAGAGAGAGAGAGAGAGAGCAAGGGTTGCATTCTCTCATGGACAACCTCTACGGGACACAATTCCAGTTATGAGTGGGGCCAGAGGGAAAAGTGGGAGGAGTACTGAGAGTGGCTTTCTATAGTAGACTGCATTTAAACCATACAAAAGGCAGAGAGTTTTATGCACAAACATTTCCTTCCATCCAGGCAAGTAAGAGGCATATGTCACAGATGAGGGTGACACATTCCAACCAGCCGACAACACTCAAGGAGGGCGTGGAACAAGGCCAGTGAGGGATGTGGCCTGGAGAGAGGCATGGCCTGAGGAGAGTCCCGAGGGCCAGATAAAAAGGCTTGGAGAGCCATACTCCATTTCCAGGCCTGAGATTCTCCACCCCACCCCGATACACACATACACACACATACACGTATGTCAGCAGGAGCTTTCAAGAACAACTGTGATCATACAATGATCCCACCAAATATTCTTCCCCTGCTGCACTCCTTAATCTTAATATTGTGACCAAGATGATTTATAAAAAGGATACATATTCACATAGTGATTCAATTATCTTTATGCAGGCACAGGATCAATGTTTAATTTTCCAAGGCAGCACCAGACTGCAACAACTGAAGAAGTATTTTTTTTATTTGTGAACAAGCATTATAGATGCCTTCTTTGTTTTTACTTTTTTAAAAAGAAATGATGCCCCGCTTGCCGCACAGCTGATGAGCGGGGCATGGTTGCAGATGGGGGCGAAGCTGCTGCCTCCATCTTTATTTGGGGCAATGTCACGCATCGCACCTATTGTGTGCGTGCGATGTGCAGTGTGGAGGGGTGGGGCTTTTGGGCTTAAGTCCAGCCACCCCTCCTACCTTCCTCTTTGCCAGCGTGACACCCACCCCGCCCTCCCTCTTTTATGGTGTGCCTAGGGGCTGCTTCGGGGCCGAGTAGGAATTTTTATCCTGCCCACCCTCGTTGGCGGGCAGGTTTTTTGCCTGCTCCACACCATGGGAGTGGGACGGAATTGGGTTAGGGGGCATTGTGTTTAATAGGTGGTTTTGGCTTATTTGGCTAACTTGAATGTATTTGACAGGTCAATGCCCTACCGGGCTATGCATCTTGCACTGGTGTGGGAAGGTGTGGGAAGGGAAATGGGTAAGGACAGCTAGGTGGCCCCCTTAGGCACCTTTGGAGGTGATTGGCGGTTCCAGAGGCCTGTCTGTCAGGGCTTTACGGCTCGAGGGCAGGATATGGGCTGCTTCTGGGGCCAACTTATCCTCATCTACCCAGGGGTTATCCGGCCCCAGGTGGGGATGATGTGGGAAGGCCCCCCTACTCACCTACAAGGTGTGGCCGGGGTAAAGGGTAAGCAGATGGGCTTGCCCTTGCCCCAGCAGGGGCTGGTCGCCCGAGAGCTGTGTGGCAAGCTACTTGCTTATAGACAGTTCCCGCACCTAGGTTTCCCTCTGCAGGTCACTTTAAATTGGGTTTTGTTTGCTGTAATTTAATAAAGTGGCCCTTGTTCAACCCAAGCTGATGTCTCTGTGTCTTATTTCGCCCCTCGACTGCAAATAGATAAAACAAAACACCAAAACAGTGGGGTACAAAAACAGGAGTTCGAGGCTGTATTTGAAATAATTTCTGGTAAAATGTTTGGTGGCTGCTTGAGTTATTATAGCATGTCATTGGAAACACATGGATGCAGACCTTATGGAACAGTGGTACCAGCATGTGTGGTACATAGCTTTAATATAAAAGCTAACCTAGCAGCGAAGGTTACCCTGTGATCCTAATAGGCCGGATACATTCCATGAAAAATGGTTTCTGTTCCTTAGGCTCGTAGCCACAAAGGAACAAGATTGGTCACTATCCTTGGCCCATGACTCTCTGTGGAAGAATGTGTTTGGTTAGTTTATGTTATTTTTAAAGGATGTATGTGCTTGTTGGGTGCCCAAAAGTATATTATTATTATTATTATTATTGTTATTATTATTATTATTGTTATTATTATTTCTTCTTCGAATCATAGAATCATAGAATAGTAGAGCTGGAAGGAGCCTATAAGGCCATCAAGTCCAACCCCTTGCTCAATGCAGGAATCCAAATCAAAGCATTCCTGACAGATGGCTGTCCAGCTGCTGCTTGAATGCACCCAGTGTTGGAGAGCCCACTACCTCTCTAGGTAATTGGTTCCATTGTCGTATGGCTCTAACAGTTAGGAAGTTTTTCCTGATGTCCAGTCGAAATCTGGCTTCCTGCAACTTGAGCCCATTATTCCGTGTCCTGCACTCTGGGACGATCGAGAAGAGATCCCGGACCTCTCCTGTGTGACATCCTTTCATGTACTTGAAGAGTGCTATCATATCTCCCCTCAGTCTTCTCTTCTCCAGGCTAAACATGCCCAGGTCTTTCAGTCTCTCCTCAGAGGGCTTTGTTTCCAGTCCCCTGATCATCCTTGTTGCCCTCATCTGAACCTGTTCCAGTTTGTCTGCATCCTTCTTGAAGTGCGGAGACCAGAACTAGATGCAGTATTCAAGATGAGCCCTAATCAGTGCTGAATAGAGGGGAACTAATACTTCACATGATTTGGAAACTATACTTCCGTTAATGCAGCCTGATATAGCATTTGCCTTTTTTTCAGCCACATCACACTGTTGGCTCATATTCAGCTTGTTGGTTTTTTTTACAATAATTTTTATTCAAATTTTCATAAAACATACAAAACAAAATCATAAAACATTCAAAGACAAAAAACAAAACAAAACAAAAATGATTAAACAAAAAAATAAAATGTTGACTTCCCATTTGTCGCAGATCAAATCAGTTATAGGTCTACAATATATAACAATCCTGTCTCTTAAATTATATTATAAAATCACTTTCCTCCAGTAGTTATCTTAATTAATCATCAAATCTCATAAACATTACTTTATTCTTTCCACAAAAAGTCAAAGAGAGGTTTCAATTCTTTAAGAAATATATCTATCAATTTTTCTCCAAATAAACATGTCGATTAATCCATCTCGTTAATAATAATAATAATCTTATTGTCATAACCATAGTCCAAATAAACATATCGATTAATCCATCTCATCAAAATCTGTTAGGTCCAATAATTTCAATAGCCATTATTCCATTATCCATATTAATTCCATCTTCCATCTTCAATAGTCCTGTTAAGTCCAGTAATTTCAGTGTCCAATCTTCCATTATCAGTATTCCATAATAATCTTGCTGTCATAGCCATAGTCATATAATAAGAGTCTGATGGGAATTTCCTCTATCCCAAATATTTTCTTGCCATCAATTCTGAATAAGTTGCTGAAATATTGTTGTAAAGTCATATCTCTGTTCTTCTTTTTTACAAAATGCACTGGCTCATGAGAGTTTTTCCATTGTCACATGGCTGCAGTTTTCCATAGATTTTCTCTATATCAAGCTCCATCACGTCATTCCAGTCCAGAAGATTATCCAAGCCATTTATCTCTAATATCTTCATTAATTTCTTCAGAGATAACGTTAAATTCCAAACAGTAGATTTTATTTCTAATATCCATAAACTCCAGATCTTTTTCCAATTCCGCATTTGTTCCAATCTCCAGGGCTTGTATCTTCCCTTTATTTTTTCTTTCCTCATCTCTGATCTCATTCTCCTCTCTCACAGGATCCCCTATTTCTTTAAGCTCCTGCGTCATTTTGCTCAGTTCAATTTTCAGCTCCTTACTGCCCTGTCGCAGGGTTTGTTTCGTTATCTCAATCTCATCCATTATTTTCTGAAACATAATTACTTCCAGATTCTCAGCCACTTTCTTGATTGCCATTTTTAAAACCACAAAAACAAAACAAAACAAAAATAAAGAAGAACCACTTCTTATTTCAGCAACAATTGGGTTAATATTCCAGGCTTGATGACATCACAGTATAAACAGAGCAGCCTGCCTTATCTCTCTATGTTCAAGAATGCAAAACAAATTTAGTTCCCAGCATCAAAACAGTTAGTGGCGTCGTGAAGAAGCAGATTCGTCAAAATAAAATAGACCAAAAAGAGAATAGTCCCAGACAATATAATGTTCCTCGGAATAGAAATCCCTCTTCTGTTTATATCTTTAGAATGCACTTCCAGGACAGCTTTTTGCAATAGAAACAGAGATAAGCTGTTAATTTCGTGAATAACAGAGAAGAGTTATAGCTCACCCAGAAGTTCTTTAAAGCTGATTCATTTGACAAATCTCTTTTTGCTGCAACAATTTAAACCAAGTAAAAAAAATAATAGAAAGAAGGGTGCTTGCCTGTTAGTCCGTTTTCTCTTTGAAGAAAAGATAAACGTATCGCATTAATCAGATAGAGCTTGTTCGGATGTCCGTCCGGCATTGCTGGCTGGACCTTTTCTCATAAATTAATGAAATCCAGTCCTCCCAACAAAAACAGGCTTTTGAGGTTGATCTCTACGTTTCTCCCTGCCCGGAAGAAATTTCATCAGTCAAAAAAAAATGTTCTGACTGATTTATATCTGAATAAGCTTCTTTTGAGGCGGGAGCCCGTCTCAAAAGCAGGCACAAGTAAAGTCACCCTTCCCGGAAGTCTTCACTCATATTCAGCTTGTGATCAACAACAATTCCAAGATCCTTCTCACATGTCATATTGCTGAGCCAAGTATCCCCCATCTTATAACTGTGCATTTGGTTTCTTTTTTCTAAGTGTAGAACTTTGCATTTATCCCTGTTGAATTTCATTCTGTTGTTTTCAGCCCAATGCTCCAGCCTATCAAGGTCCCTTTGAATTTTGTTTCTATCTTCCACGGTATTAGCTATGCCCCCCAATTTTGTATCATCTGCAAATCTGATAAGCATGCTCTGTACCTCCTCATCAAAGTGGTTAATAAAAAATATTGAAGAGTACTGAGCCCAGTACCCCACTTGTTACTTCTGCCCAGTTTGAAAAGGAACCATTGATAAGCACTCTTTGAGTACGATTCTGGTGCCAGCTGTGGATCCACCTGATAATTGTTCCATCCAGGCCAAATTTAGCTGGCTTGCCAATCAGAATATCATGGGGCACTTTGTCAAAAGCTTTGCTGAAGTTGAGATATATTATGTCCACAACATTCCCACAGTCTACAAGGGAGGTTACATGGTCAGAAAATGAGATAAGGTTAGTTTGGCAAGATTTGTTCTTCATAAATCCATGTTGGCTCCTAGTAATCACTGCATTGTTTTCAAGGTGCTTATAGACTGACTGCTTTATAATCTGCTCCAGAGTTTTTCCAGGGATTGATGTTAGGCTGACTGGTCTGTAGTTCCCCAGTTCCTCCTTCTTGCCCTTTTTGAAGATAGGGACAATATTAGCTCTCCTCCAGTCATCCGGCACTTCACCAGTCCTCCATGATTTCATAAAGATAATAGACAGCAGTTCTGAGAGTTCTTCAGCCAGTTTCTTCAATACTCTAGGATGCAGTTTATCGGGACCTGCCGATTTGAACTCGTTCAAAGTGATTAGGTATTATCATCATCTTCATCTTTTTCATCTTCTTCTTCTTCATCATCATCATCATCATCATCATCATCATCATCATACAATAACAATAAATTATTAATTGTACAAGTGCAGATTTAAGTGTAGTGGTTGTTTTCTGCTCTTCTATGATTCCATGTAGGATTTGAAAAATGATACCTTATGTTGGGTTATGTTGCATTGTGAATTGGTGTTGAACATAGATAATTTTCCATGTATGTTTGATCTGACTGAGTTGTTGGTTTTCCTTTTTCCATTTCTTTACAAAATTACTTTATTCTTCTAATTTTGAGTTTATGTGATTGTGATTGTTTTGCTTTGTGCATTTTTATTTCTTTCTGCATTTATTATTTATTGATTATGTTGAGTTTGTGCTCAGAGATTGATATATTGTAACACTGCAATAAAATTTACTGTAAAAAGAATATCTTGAATGCGTACTGAGAATCAACAAAAGTATATCAAAAAATATTTTTTCTGCACCTAGATACAAAGAAAAAGAATATAGTACAAATATGAGTTATTCACCTTTACAAAATCCACCTTTACAAAATCCATAGATTGTGGAAGCCTTGGGAACCTTTATATTGCTATTTGCCTCATTAGTATAGGAAATAAAACTCCACCATTCTGCGACAAATGTTTCTTTTTCTTTTCTACCCTTTTGCAATTCTTCTCTGTGTTCTTTGTGTTTGTGGAAGATACCACTGTAACTCTTCAGGTAATTAAAAACAAGCAACTAATAAATCTAATAATAACTAACTTACTAACTAAAATAAATAATGAAAGATTTTTTTCTTATTTATTATTTGATTTATATCCTGCCCTTCCTCCCGGCAGGAGCCCAGCGTGGCATTATTATGTGTTTCCTTTTGGGGCTAAGTAAGGTTTGCTACATTAAAAGAATAAATAGATGGAAGGAGAAAAAGAAATGGAGAGAGCCAAAGAGATCCCAAAGGGAAAATGTATGTTTGTTTGTTTGTTTGTTTGATTGATTGATAGATATCACATCCTTTCTGCCAGTAGGAGCCCAGGGCAGCAAAATATATGAAGTCTTTTCTCTATGGCTCTTTAGCACTGTGGTGACACAAGCATGGCCTCTAATACGTCCCTCAAGAGGTAAAGCTAGAATGGAGGATGAAGGAAAGCTTTCACTTTCTCAAAGCCTTCTTCTATAAGCAGCCCCTGTATCGTCATGGTAGAATATTGTATCAGATAATGGGCCATCCATCAAGAAACACCTGCTAAAAAAATAACATGACAGAGTAAATGTGAAGATGGTTGGATGCAACATAAGAGCTCTGCTGGATAACAGCAAAGGGGCATCTAGTCCAACATCCTATTTCCGACACAGAGATCAGCCAGATGCCTGCGGGAAGCCCAGAAGGAAGACATGAAAGCAATCACCTTTTGTTGCTACCAAGCAACTGGCACTTCGAGGCATGCTGCTTCTGAATCTGCTTATGCCTGTGGCATTTTTTTTATTTCTTTGACTCATGTTTCCTTAACAGTAAACTGATGTGCAGAAATTAATCAGGAGAGAGCCAAAAAGATTCCAAAGGGAAAGCACATGAAATCATGTCCTGGCATTTTTAATTTTATTTACTGAAATATTTACAGACTGTTCTTTGATAAACAATACAGCAAAGTGGTATACAGCATTCCAAAGTATAATAAATATAATATAATAATAACTATAATAAAATATAATAAAAACATCAGTCATCTTGAGCCTCTAAGTCTTCAAGGATGATGTCATCTGGATGGAAGGAAGAAAAACGATACCTAATTATACCATCTGTATTTGATTCAGGTAGGAGCATTGCAATTGTTAATTTTTTCTAAAAGGCACTGGTTAGGGTTCCCTGAATTATTTGATCTGTTTTAGTCATAATTCACATTGGTCAATAAACCAAGTTGATTAGTCAGATTGGGGTAGGGATATCCCACCCAGAAATGGTACACACGGGGGGGGAGGGGTTCATAGGAAGCTGCCTTCAACAGAATCAGACCATCAGCTCATCTAGCTCAGTATTGTCACACTGACTGGCAGCAGTTCTCCAGGGTTCGGGTAGGAGTCTTTCATAGATCTACCTGGAGATGCCGGAGATTGAACCTGGAACCTTTCACAAGCAAAGCATGCATTCTACCATTGAGTTGCAGCTTATTGTGGATAGAAGGGGTGAGGAAAGGGGGAACGAAGGCTGGACTTTTAAAAAGACCCTGTTCTTATTCTGTCCTTCCTTGTCAATGGTGTGTATGTTTGTGTGAAGTGATGTACTAGCCAGTGAGAAAGGACCCCAATTGTGGGGTTTGTTGGGCTAAATATGAGCAGGAATGTTGTGCTAAATATGAAGAGGAATCATGTTCAGGAATCTGGTAGAATTACATTTTCTGGGAAGGAGGCTTTTCAATGCTCCTGGCACCAGTCTCTGACCCCTGAGAAGGTGGAGGTACCAGTAAATCTTTTTCTTTATTAACTTTTCCTGGAAGGCAGAATACAAATAAACAACCACACTGCATATAGAATACTCTGAATAGGTGTGGATTGGGGCTTTTGTCCCATGGGGCGAGTTCTCCCCCCCCTTTTTACTGTTGTAATGACACAAAAACACTCTCTGCTCTCAATGTCACCCCTCATGCAATGATTGCTTTGCTTTCATTCCCCAAACAGTTTACATGATTATCCATTCACATATAAAGTGTTTTACTCTTCAGATGTTTTTGATCCCCCTTTTTTATGTAATCTAATCTGCTCTAAGAAGTTGGGGAGGTGTCTTCATGACTGACACATGAGCCACTAAACTAAAGCTGTGCATATCCTAATTCCAAGAAGAGGGCGGTGCCACTGTGATTGACACCAGATCTGGCCAATCAGCCCTGTGAAAATCCAGCTTAGTTTTCTCCACAACTTGATTCATACAAGAAGATTGAATGAGTACCCAAAATATGTTGAGCACACTTCCTCAATGGCTCTCCACTAACATTTTATATATCCATATTCACTTTAAGAGTTCTTGGGCAGCTCTGATTTTAAAATATTTGTAATGTGGTCATGTTCACCTCTGTCTCACCATCCCCCTCTCCCCCAAAGGCCTCATTCACTCTATTGTGGATCATTCTTATGACAAACCCACTTCTGTCCTGATGATGAAAGTAGCTCACCTCCTTCCTAACAATCAGCTTGATTTCCCCATCACAGAATATACCAGAAGTATTGCACCCTCGTTAATCATGCTCTGGTGACTGTACATGGTGAGCAAAGTGGTCTTCAGTAATTCTGTCTTCTGCTCCTCATACAGTATCTTCTCAACCACATACAACCAACAAGTGATCACCTTCCAGCTAGTGTGCCATTCATTATTTTGAGAATGAGAATAAAACTGGAAAATCTGCTGTTAAGGCTTCCAGCTGGTCCATTTCAAGAGCCTTGTAATACTGGTTAAGGCTCTCTGATAGGAGGCTGGAGCCCAGGGAGAGAGAGAGAGAGAGAGAATAGAAAACATCTTCTCCCTCCCCATGTAATGACAGAGTGCCTTCAAAAGTTCTTACTCACTGAGCTCCAGATTCAAACAGGCAAGTGAGCTGGCAATCAGGATAACAGAGTTTGCATGATGAAGGATGTAAGGATAGATGGATCTTTCAATTTTGCCCCATATTCTCATCAGCTTGCAAGACTTTTAAAATCCTCATGAAAATTCATATGTATTTTATGTGCATTTCTCTAATACAAGTAGTTATGCTCACATTTTGATTATTTTTGCATCTCTTTAAGACCCTGGCTCCTCCTAACCCTAATAGGCAGCTGGACAGCCATCTGTCAGGAATGTTTTGATTTGGATTCCTGCATTGAGCAGGGGGTTGGACTTGATGGCCTTATAGGCCCCTTCCAACTCTACTATTCTATGATTCTAAGCTCCACCTCCAGGATGCTATCAGGTGCAAGCAGGAATCAAGTAGGCCATTTCCCCCTTCCCCTTTTCTCCCTTTCAAGGGATATCCTGAAGTTTCTAGCTGACAGCCCCTTCCATACCAATCTAATCTTGGAACCATAAAAGGCATCTCCTTTAGCTGTGACATTGGCATGCAGCTATAATGAATGCTGCCACAGAGGGTTCTGCATACCTTCCCCATCCTGCAGGTGTTTAAATAATTGAGGATTTCCTTGTTATCTTCATCTTTCCTGCTCCAAATGTTTTCATCCTTGTTGCTGCCTAGGCCTGACAGGGAAACACCACCAAGTCAATCCTTGTTGCTCGTTACATAGTGGGTCTTTCTGACATAAAGGCCTGGGTCTTTCTGTTTCCTTTGGATCATAAGTACCCATGATGTGGAGGGAGTGGTTCCCCTAAATCGTGAGTGGCTATGGGCTTCTTTACCACTTTTCTTTTTATCTAAGGGGTGGGGCCTATGAGAGGAACACCATGAAATGCAACACAGAGCTCACTGCTGGCCCCTCGCTAACAGTCAGCACAGAGGAGGAAGAAGAAACCAGAAAGAAGTGGGGTCCTTTTTCAGATAAGCCTTACTTCCTATTGAATACTTTCCCCTCTGGCCCTCAAACACAAAGGGAGCCCAGAAGGTGGAAGGGACACATTCTAGCCTACAAATTGAGCTTCAGTACTGAGCTAAGAAGCATATAAACATGCCTGTAAATGAAACATTTCTGAAAGAGTTGGGATGCATTTCAATGGGGTTTTGTTGGGATATCACATGACCTCTCAAGAAGGGCCTGCTGGTTTCATCCTTTCCAGTGTACTTACCCTTCTGGTGGTGCTGGAGATTTTGTAGGCATTCAATTGCTTTTCTTTCCTGTTGACTTCTCTCTTCATTTGGGTTCATGATGCACATGCCTTATTCGGCCAGGTGATGGCCCAAGGCCGGGAAGTCACCAGATTTCTAGTGGGAAAGGAAACAGGATGCAGCTTTACCCAAATTCCTCTCTCATCTCCTCCCTTCGCTTCAAGTGATCTCTATCCAGGGAGGGTTCACTGGGAGAAGAGCCATTTGTGGTATGGACCTCTTCTCCCAATTCTCTTGTACACCTAATCCAGGGATGCAAAGAATTGCCAGCAAGTAGGGGTACTAACATCAAAGTCAGGGAGGTTTACAGCATTGTGAAGAAGGGAGGCACTGAAATGCATTGCTCTTGATCTTTCCTGCTGGTCAGTATTGCACAACCAGAAACTGATGAGCTGTGGAAGGAAGCAACAGCTCAGAATTCTTGCAGCATCTTTGCATGGTTTTCACAGCAAACCACACCCAGGCCATGCTATTGAGGACTGTGTTAAAACAAACTGTGTCCAGTTTTTCTAAGCTGCACAGATAAAATGTGGTTAAAAAAAAATCAAGATGAGCTTTGCTTCTGCTGGGTTGCTGCTGATGTACATCAGACCATATATTGCCATATAGGGAGGTGACTCTGCTGATCAAAACTGTGCCTGAGGTGGTGTGGTGACTACTAAAATAGATTCTCTCCAGCTGATTTCTGCTATCTTCTCTTTATCCCACTTACCTTTCATAAAAAGAGGAGGTTGCCCAGTGTCAGCTTTTCTAGAAGAAAAGCCTCAAGCAGGTGGTCCAGCGTCTTGCCGGATGTTTCATAGAGATTTTGAAAGGAAGAATGCTGTAGGTCAGTGTTTGAAGGCTGAAATAATCAACCTATGGAGTTACAGTAGGTTACAGAAAGCCAAGTAGCTTAGTTAACCAAAAAAGACCCACCCGCACTGTGCCATGGATGTGGACAAGAAAGAAATGTGTGCTGCAGCTCATAACCACTCTTCTCTTCCTGTCATCTCTGGGGCATCTACATCTGCCCACCACAGCCTGGAAGATGCAATGTATGTCTGCAATTTAGGGAAAAGATCAGGCAACACCTTAGACTCAGAGCACTGATTATGTTAATCAGAACATACCTGATTAAGGGGGTCTTCTGTGTCCGTTTCCATGCTGAAAACTCCATGAAGAACAAGCCTCAGGATTTGGGCCTCAAGGTCAGGCATAAGTGGTAGCTTGATCTTGGCTAATAAGACAAAGGGAAAAAGCAAAAGGTTTTCTGGGAAGGAGGGAATGTTATTTAGACTGATCCAATGGCAATATATTAGGTTTTCCCACCCACTGCCCAACCTCTTGCAGAGGCCTTCTAACGATGCCGCCCATCAGCACCATTGACTCAGGAGTAAGCCCTTCTATGTTAAAGGGGGCTTACTCATTAGTGAAATATCTTTAGGATTGCAGCATTTACCTCTTAAACCTGGTAGTTTTCTTTTCCCTGCTAATACCAGCTCTGGGGCAGCAGGTTTGGATTGGTTCCCTCTCATAAAACAAAAATGTTCATGAAACTCTCCTGTAACGTGTAGTTTGATCTGAAAGAGGAAGTAGAAAAGAAGTAACAACTGACAATGAGAAAGCCCAATTTCTGGGGAGTGACAGAGGTCCATGTACCATTAAATATGAGGAGGTGACATTTCTGGGCTTGTACCTACAGAAATGGCATTTAGTGCTCAATAGAAACCCCTCTTCCCTTACCCTTCACCTAAAGAAAAGACAAGATCACAACTACTATGGAAGATCAGAGTGGATGCTTTGTTGATACCAGAGTAATAAAGGGCAATCATTACCTATGAGAAAACCAATGATGAGACAGAATCCACTGGCAGCATCTCCATCACCATCTGGAAAAGATCAATGAGCAAAATGCAAATGATAAGGATCAATGCCACATCAACTCCCCCAGTGTGCCCCAAGAGGGAATTGCAAACAAGATGAGTAGAGCTTATCCAAGCTCCAATCCTAGCCCCACCATCTGGTTGGATTTGTATGACTTCTTTCCCAACCATCTGCCTTCTCCACGCCTCATACCTTCTGTCCCTTCCATGCCCACATACCTTCTGTTCCTGAGTTTCTCGTGTTTACTCCTCAGTGTTCAAATCCAGCTTTCCTCACCACCCTTTATCTCCTGCATTCCTTCTGCATCTCACTCACCACTACTGCTTTTGTGAGTTGCTTCTTAGAACATGGGAGCTCTATTGTGCTTTGACCAGCAATGCAACGTGCAGCAACGACATGTAAAAATTCTATCTGCCTTTTTGGATTAAGCAGGAAGCTGTGGAAAATGCAAGAATCAGGCTGTTAGGTAAGGAGGGACATCTCTGTGCCACATCTGAAATGCTCCAGTGCCCCAGGCAGAAACTAACCTCAACTTTATTATTAATGTTGTTGTTGATATATTGATACTGATACTGATTGCAAATTCTGATCCTGGTTCTCTCAGACAATCAAGTCTATTTCCTCCAGTTGTGTGTGTGTTGCTCTCTGACGTAGCCACACTGAACTACAGGGCTACAGGTAGGTCTGGTGGGAACAGTAAACAACTAGAGAAGGTTCTTTGATGTGGCAGTACCACCTTTTGGCCATGTACAGGACTGGAAGTGGTGTATTACTGTCATTTCTCTGCTTATAAAGGAAACACAGAGAAATGCAAGGAGAGACAGGACAGCAGAAACAGCAGACACAGAGACAGCAGACATCAGCCATTGCAATAAATGGTACAGTCTCTGTAGAGGCCTAGGTAGAGAAGCTGAACTGACCCATAGGAGGCCCCCTTCCCTGTGGGGCCTCCCTCATAGCTGAGACTGGTAAAGTATTTTCTGCAATGAAGATTATTTGTAATGGTGAAGAATGATCTGTGAGCTGAATAAAACAATATTAAGTAGCACAGCTGGTGTCAAACTTTATTGGTTATCTGACCTCATCCTAAAAGAACATCTCCCCATCCACCAGCAAATGCAAAGGGGGTGACAGAACACCCAAAGGATGTAACTGCCTGTAATTTGACAAGCTGGATGTGGGGTGGCTCCTATAACTGCACATTTCATCCAGTTCTGTCAGAAGAAGAATAGGTTATAGCTGTGCTTTTTAAAAAGCTTTAGCTTCATTTTTAACAGATCTGATTCAAATCCAAAACACAAATCAAATAGGACAGATCACAGATTGAATAGAAACAGATCAGGCTGCTTCCAAAAGATACAGATCCACACTGAATGTTGTGGCCACAGGACAACCTGAATAGATGTACCTTTCTCCCCTTGTTTACCTTCTTCGTGTAGCCTAGGATGGGTTTTTCATCCACTGTGAGATGCTTTGCCATTTGGAGCGTTGGCAGGTTTTTGACTTTGCCTGTTTATGAATCAGTGAGAAAGGCATGACTGAAGAGGAAAAGTGAAATTAGTATCTCCTCCCTTCTCCAAAAGAGATATTGCTGCTTTCCCCTGAAGTCTTGCTCAATCCAAGAGCTGGAGCTCCAGACATGCCTTCTTCCTTTCCAATTTGCAGGGTTTTTTGTTCTGCCCTCCCAGCAATTCCCTTGAGCCTGTTCCTCGGCATCTCCTCCTCACCTGAAGCTTGGCTCTGCTTCTCTGCTGCCTTGCAGTGTTCACTTTGAGGTATAGGAGGCACATGTCTGAGAGCTGCCAAGGAACTCCCTCCTCCACCGGACAGATTCTGCACTTCTGGCACAAGCCCCGGTCCTGGTAGACTAGCCTCCAGAACCTCTTTAGCCTAGAAGAAAGTGGGAAGAAGGTGAGAAATTGAACTTGCAGCATTTTCCTGCACTGTATGCCTTTACTGAACTTGGGCACCTCAAACCTCCAAGACTGACATGAATTTGCTGTCAGGAGCTTCTTGTGGGGATTAATTCAACACCTCATTTGGCCATTATTTTCCATCAATGCACTATCTCTCCAGGAAACCAGGTTCCCTCACACCTAAGATTCAGCGATAAAAATAGCAAGCCCACTTTCTAGTCCCATAGCCAAACCTCTATGCCTGTTATTATCCAGCCTTGAATGCTGCCATGGACTGGGCACTTTCCCTATTGTGTTCCCCTTGTGTTTTGTTTGATCTTTTAGTGTGTTTCTGCTTTTCAGTTTCTTATTCCCCCCCCCCTCTCTTCCTTTATTAAAGGCAGTGGGAAATGAGTACATATACAGATCTGCCAAGTGTTGAATTAATGTTATCTGAAATCCACCCCTTCTTTACAGGCAGTTCACAGGCTGCACATTTTTGTGTATGTATGTTGGGCGGTGGGGAAGAAACATTCTGACAGCTGAAACCAGCAGCAAAGTTGAGCAGGGGAAGGTTTGGTGAACCCTTTTGCCCCACTGCAGACAAGGCTTCTGCTTTCAAGGTCATGGCTTGTGTCAGCTCCTTGCATCCTTGGGCAGCTGGCAGGCCCAGCGCAATGGCAGCATCCAGTCTCCATGCTTGCCTCTAAATTTCTTTTTCTTTGCTTGGCAACTTCCTCAATGCCAAAATGGCTGTATTTTTTTTCCTTCTTCTACAAAGAAACTTTAAAGTAAAAAGCAAAATGACATCATATCTTTTCTCATTTTGTTACAAGACAGAAGAAAACACTTTTCAATCTTTTATTGCTGACACCAGTAATGGCAGAATATAATGGTGACCCCTATTGTTGTTGTTGTTGTTGTTGTTACTACTGCTACTACTACAACTACTGACTACCCTTCCTCTCAGGAGAGCCCAGGTTGCCTAAATAGAAATGCAGCATTAAATGCAGAGGAAGAACCAGAATAACCAACAATAGCCAAGATTGCATGATACAATTGGTGTCACTCCTGTTATGCCCCAAAGACCTTCTGGAACAAACACATCTTAAGGTGCTGCCTGAATAAATGAACTGTGGGGAACAATTTCATCCCTATAGTCAGGGATATCCACATCCAGGATGTCAGAACTGAGAAGTGATGAGCCCCTACCCTCACCCCTTGCCACATTTCCTGAGGGACCAAAAGGTCAGTCTAAGTTTAAACTATCCTGAGGCAACCCTTTTTCGGAACAAACAGGGGTAGCAATCAATGTCATGGTCCTAGAAGCAGTTCTTATTTTTCAGGGATGACATTTTTCTGCTACTTTTCCTTTCCTCCCTTTGTTCCAGACAGCAGAGGAGAGGCAGTTTCTCAACAAGGTTGATTCTTTTATGCAAGGCAGATACATAGGGCTCATCCAAACAGAGCGGGATAATCCACGTTTTCCATATCCGGTTCATCATCTGACAGTCCTCACTTTGCCTGTTTGTTCGCTCTTTCCCAATAAAAAAAACTGCTTTTTTTGTGCCCACACACACAGTGAGAGGACCCGTACTTCTTCTCGCTTTTTCCCAGCTCCGCCCATAACACTCCCCCTTATCAGCCAATCAGTCTGCAAAAATATGACGTATGCTCCTCTCCCCCTTTGCAACAAAGCACAACAATGCGCATGCGCTTGAACTTACGAGCGCTAAAGTTTGAATTTCCTGATGGTTTGGTAGTAGTGGTGTAATGGAGTTCCTTGTCACTCACCACTCTGGAGCAGTGCCGGCCGGGGTGTGTGTCTCCAGGTGCCCCTGACCATCCAGGGGGATTGTGGGCAGTGCAAGGGATCAGTGCTTGTAATCACGGGCGAATCCCCCTGTACCCCTTGGGCTTATTCACTGCAGAGTTCAGCCCTGGACCATTATGCGGCTTGGCAGCAGGAATGCTGCCCCTGAGGCAAGCAAACAGCCCCCTCCCACGGGTGGCCACTCTTGGCTCAGGCAGGGAATGCGGGCAAACAGCCCCGCATGCTGCTGTGTCAATCTGCGCTGAAGCAACCAGCACAGGCTTTGCGGTGTTCCCTCTGATAAAAGAAACATGCAAACCACTTATATGCCTATAATTCCTGTATTTTTGTTTGTTTGTATTTGCAATATTTCACAAAACCAACTGTATGCTTTTCTACCTTTATGCATATTAAGGTTTCTGGAGATACACATGATTGCAATTCCACTTATTTCTCCAGAACAGCAAGTAACGATGTGTCATGTCTAGGAAGGTAGACCACCAGTCTCTATGGTTGCAGGTGGCCAAGATGCTCTAGCAAACCACTTATATGCCAATAATTCCTGTGGGTTTTTTGCTTGTATTTGCCATATTTCGCAAAAGCAATGGGCTGCGGAGAACCTGCAGGCTGTGGTTGAAATTGACAAGACTCAAAGAGAGTAGCCTTGCAGGCAGGAAAGCGAAATTGACTAAGGATGTGCAAGTGTCTGTAATGCAAGAGGAAAGCCTCTATTTCTCTTCTCCCTCCCCCCTCCCTCGACTCTGGATGCCTGGAAGCAAAGACTAATATGTTCAAGAAGGGCATTTGATGCGGGGGGGGGGGGTGAGGTGTGGGAGGTGGAGGTTAGGCAAAGATAAATATTTTCTCCCTTGAAAAAGTTTACAAACAACCACAATTGCAGATCTCACCCTGAGTGGCTGCCCAGTTTGCAGGCTGGCTAAAAATTAACCGCTGTTGCTGCTTCTGCGCAAATGCGCATTTGTGCATCTGTGCAGTAGAAGTTGCAGGGGGGGGGCCCAACACCACACAATTGCTCTGATAGGTTCCTTTTTCCCGGGCTTTCCGACATTCATGCACATGTGCAACACTGGAAATACGTGATTGGCTGAGAATGAGGGAAGGGATATGGGGAACCGCCCATCAAATGCCCACAGCTGTAAAGTCTGTGGTATTGCATCCGAGCGCCTGAAGATACAGCAGATGATTCCCGGTTTAAAAAAGCAAATCGCATGATTTGCGGTATTGCAGGAGCGGATTTAACCACGCAAAAATGCGCAAAAGCATGCTGCGTCATATGGACAACCGAAAAATAATGAAAACACAAAGCGATCATGTCACACATTTTACAGAGGTCTGGATGAGCCCATAGATGCAGGTGTGTGTGTGTGTGTGTGTGTGTGTGTGTGTGTGTGTGTGTGTGTGTGTGTGTGTGTGTGTGTGTGTGTGTGTGTGTGTGAGAGAGAGAGAGAGAGAGAGAGAGAGAGAGAGAGAGAGAGAGAGGGTACTTCTTAAAATTATAATGTGTGTGTAAGAGAGTGTGTGTAAGGGTACTTCTTAAAAATTATAATTATCATGCAAGAAATTTATTTTCCTAAAGAGACTGTGACTCTTATAATAATAATTTAACTTCTCCAACAGGAGAGGAGTATGAAGTTTGGGAATTTTATCAGCTGCTGGTCAGAAACTGAATCAAGGGTTGACATGACAGGAGAGAGAAGAAGGAAGAGCCACCACTTCTCACTCTTGCTTTGGCTCATTGGGCCCAGAGGGAGAGAGAAAGGGAGCAAGGCAGTGGCCAAAGCAGGAAGGAATTGGATCCACTAAGGACCTCCTGTCCAGAGACCCTCTAAAACCTAGTTCTTGATCCCCTTAAAGGAAAAGGCAAAAGCATTAAACTGGTCCCAAGAATAATCTTTTCAGAGTGGGTGAAGGGAAAATGAGCATAGCTGAAGAAGGAAGCCCCCCCAATCTAAACTCTGGCCCTGTTCACACATTACATTCAACGGGTGTACAGTCTGTGTACCTAGGTACACAACTAGCTGGTCTGTACACTCGTACAGTTATTCACATGTAACATTCAACGAGTGTACAGTCTCCGTTATATACACATCTGCTGCCAGGAAAAGAAAATGGCTTCAATGACACTTATTAAACGTGCCATTGAAGCAATTCCCTTTTTCTGGCAACAAGGCAAGGCATGCTGGGTCTGTTATACTTCCTGAAACTATTTCCTGTCAAGTCGTACATTCAATAGAAAGTGTTTCGGCAGAAATGGAAATGTAGTTTTACTGTTTTCATTTTTCCTGCAGATTCTTACGTTTTTAAAATCAAAACACCAACTTTTAAAAAGAAAATATCAACTTCTGTAACTATCATAATTATAGCTAATAAAATATTGCATTTTTCATTGCCTGTTATTCTTGAAGTATGTATGGTTTTTGATGCAGGCTTTCATGGAACAATTCTATACATGTCCACTGAGATATAAGTCCTATAGGAATCAATAGGACTTACTCATAGATAAATCTGTATAAGCGCAGACCTAAATATATTGAATATTTATATATGAAAATATTTTGAGGAGGGGGCTACAACAAAAAGAAGCTGCTTAAAAGAGTATGAACTGAAATGATTTTTCCAGCATGGTACACCTGATTCTTTCTTGAGGCTGTCATGTGTTTTAATACACAGAACTATACTCACAATATAAATGTGGGGGAAATTATTTATCCATTGGGCTTCCAGCCTGCTGTTATTTGTTACTTGAATTTATTTATTTGTTACTTGAATTTATATGCCACTTTTCCATATAAATATGCTCAAAGTGGCTTACAACACAAAAATGCAAATGACATCAATAGCAATCAATTCAAGAACAACAATAGTTTCAAATCATTTCAAAACTGCTGCTCCCACTGTAACATATTCTGTCCCCTGGAAAGCTTTTCCTAGTATTTGGGAAACAGGCAAGCTCTGGGCTGTGGTTTTTATGTTTTTTCAGTGGAAATGTTTGTAGTTCAGTACCAAAACATGATAATCAGTATCTCTTTTATGATCTGTAGTCATAATGTTTAGCTTTTGGATAGCACTTTAAATGCAGGGTGGGCAGAAAGTAGATCAAAATGTATTGGTATATCTCAAGGTGACTTGCAGAAGATCAGTGAGTATTTCAAAATGACCACCCCACCATTATACTGCTGAAAAGAAGAAAGCTGGGGGTTAGTAACTGGTAGTGGATTTTTGTGTGGAAATACTGTGAGCTCAGTTCAGTTCTGGAACTCAGAACAAATCCTTGGGCTAAGAATTATTTAACTCTAAGTGTATATATTTTGTGGTTTGCTCTGGTTGGTGGACCTTGGGTTTTTGTAATCATATTAATGATAAAAAAAAATCAATACCAACAACCTGAAGTCTAACATCCTGATCTAGAGTATTACAACCCTACGAGGCAGCTTTGTGTTACCATAAAACCATGTGATACAGCTAATTCTGATAGCAGTTTCTAATGGAGGCAGCTGTTATGCATTTCACTATTAGGTGTGTCTAATTTTGATGCATGACACTTGACGCAGAAGGTGAGAGGTGCACAGAGATGAGCAATTCCCCAATTTTGTCTTCTCAATTTCTGGGTACACAATAGAAAAGTGACATTGCTTTTTTGAGAATGCCTTCTTTGGCAATGATTTGAAGAGTCGTACCTCTGCTATTGTAGTTTCATTCTTGCAAGCGCTCCTTTGATTTTCCCCTTCTCCAGCACGATCAGATCAAGTGAGGGAATCTGATCGCGCCAGAAAAGGAGATCAGCTGTAGCACGCTACAGCTTCTTCCCCTCCTCCGGCGCAATCAGATCGAGCACGGGAGTCTGATTGCATCAGAAAAGGAGAAGTGTAGCACACTACAGCTGATCTTCTCCTCCCCCAGCGCGATCAGATCGAGCGCGGGAGTCTGGTCATACCAGAAGAGGAGATCAGCTGTAGCTCTCTACAGCTGATCTTCCCCTCCTCCAGCGAGATCAGCTGAAGAGCGGGGAGCTCCAGCCCCCCCTCCAGCTGATTGCCCCGCTGGTGCCCTATTAGCGGAACATCAAAAAGTGGGGCCCTGAGAAGTGGGGCCCTACTGTGCTCCCTTCTATAACTGCCAGTCTGGGTAGGCCACTTGTGCCTGAATGTATGAGGTTGGCTGCTATCAAAGTCTTCATATGCTTCCTCTAACACCAGACAGGAGTGTTTTCGGGGATTCAAGACAAATTCTTAAAGGGGAAGCAGACAGCAGACAGCTGGCTTGTCTCTCCCTGAAGACCAAAGTACATCACCCCAAATGTTGCAATCTTTCCTCATAGCAGAGTTGCTGCATCCACTTGATCATTTTGGTTGCTCTTTTCTGAATCCTTTTCAACTCTACAATTTCGTTTTTGAGGTGAGGTGACCAGAACTATACATACTATTCCAAGTGCAGTTGCACCATAGATTTGTATAATGGCATTATGGTATCAGCAGTTTTATTTTCCTTTCCTAAATACCCCTAGCATAGAATTTATTTTTATCTCTCACCGCTCACAGATTTGGGTGGCGTGCAACAATATTATGGCAGAATATTTCTTGGGCTACAGTCGACTTCACCAGACACATTGTTCTTGGTATTTTGTGAAAGCGTATGTAATCATGCATTTGCTAGCCTTTATAGTGCTACAGGACTATTGTTTCTTTTCCGCTTTAAGTCGTGGGTAGTTAGCTATCCATATTCTTGACAGTGTACCAGAGTAATGTACCCAATACCGTACTATAAGCCTATGTCAGAGAGGAATATTTTAAAATTAGGTCTCTAGATCTTCTTCTGGACTTGTCTAAAAGGGGGTGGGGTGGGATGTATAAACAAGCTCTTGCCAGCTGTCTTTCTGAGAAGGAAAAGGTGCATTTATGATTAAGAATTATGAACCTCAGAAATAAATGGGCCACAGAAATGAATGGCATGGATATGCACAGCGTGTACCTGTCTCCCCAATGAACAATCTCTCTTTGCATTTAATAAGATTTCCACAACATCCACATCTGCCCAAAATGTAATACATGCCCCAGGATGCCTTTGAAGAACTTCTGGGGATCATGAGTGGGATAGCATTATTGCTCCCATTCCCCGCTTGTGGGCTTCCCCGAGACATCTGGTTGGCCACTGTGAAAAGAGACTGCTAAACTAGATAGGCTTTTGACTGATCCAGCAGGGCTCTTCTTATGTTTTTACATTCAGAAAGCAATGACACAAAGGAAGGCATTCATGGTGGCTGATTGCCACTTACAGTGCTCTTTCCTACTGCAGACTCTCCCAAGTCAAACATAAGCACTTTCTGGAAGCATTGTAAAACCTACCTCGTTGGAATCACCTTTGGGACTCAGGGGTAAGGCAAGAAAGGTCTGGGTAACAATGAATGTGATTTAATTTATATTCAAATTTCAAATTTTATTTAATTACAGTCATAGACCCAGTCAGCTAAAAAACAAGGATTTGTATACATATTGTGCATACAAATACAAATACATGAAGACATCATTTAAAATAAGATATGAAGATATCATTTAAAAATAAGAGTATCAAAAGCATTAAACGCATTGCACATGTCTTTTCCGCAGCACCTGCGCTATATAAAGGAATTTAGCAACTGCTTCAGTTGTGGATTTATTTTTGTCAGACAAAAGATGGAAAAGTATCTGTTCTGGATGTTTATTAGAGAGTCCAGAAGTAAGTGGAGAGATAATTTTAGCTCTTAAATCCTTATATAGCTCACATTCTAAAAGAACGTGATCTAGGGTTTCGGGGGTATTAGCATTGCAAATACAGTAGCGTTTAACATAAGGGATACCTTGAAAACGGCCTGTAAGCAGAGCAGAGGGTAGGCAGTTGAATCTTGCTCTGGAGAACAGGAACCTATATTGCGAAAAGTTTAGCTGTTCTAAATAAGGCATATGAGATGGGAAGCTAAAATTCAAACCAAGTTGAAGGGGGGAGCAAGATGTTAATGTCTTAGAAAATGAATACTGCCGGTCAAGGTCTTTAATTTGTTCAGTAATAACTGCTTTGGCTGTTTCAAAGCCCCAGGATGACAGGAGTTCTAAAGACAGACCTAGGTGATTTAGCTTCCCTTCAAAGATTTTAGTCCATGAACTTTTAAATGGATCTTTCCATATAAGATGTATAAGTCCTGAAGGGCCCCCCGAATAGGCTATCCTGAGCCAGAAATTGAATGCTTGCAACCAAGCTGTACATTCTAAAGAGTCAAACCCTGACTCTAGACGGAGGCCGGCTGAAGAGGCGCATCTTGGTAACCCGAAAATGGACATAAGAAAAGTTGATAATATTGACTCGATTTTTTTATTATACTGAGTGACCCAAATCGGGATTCCATAGAGGAGCTGTGATATTATTTTAATTTTAAAATTTTTATAGCAGCAGGGATGAAACATCCGCCTTTTGTATAATAGAAACTAATTAGGGCTTTAGAGGTGTTATGGGCTGCTTGAGTTACGGCCTTAATATGAGGGGTCCAGGAGAGTGAGGGACAGAATAAGATGCCTAGGTACTTAAATTTCTTAACCTGTTCAAACAGTAAGCCTTCTATTTTCCAAAGATGTTTTGAGTTATTTTTGGTGAATGTCATTATTTTGGACTTAGTGTGATTAATTGTAAGAAAATTTTGTTCGCAGTAACAAATAAAAGTCCGTAGTAGGCGTTTAAGGCCAATTTCAGAAAAGGACATCAGGATCGTGTCATCGGCATATAGTAGCAGAGGACAGCTCACTCCTGCAATATTTGGGGAGTGGAGATTTTCATTAGAACATTTGTTTTTTAGGTCGTTTAGGAAAAGGTTAAACAAAGTAGGCGCCAATACACAACCCTGTCGAACTCCGATGTTTGCAGAGATGGATCTGGTTAGATTTCCATCTATCCCATATCGCACTCTTAGTGAAGTGCATTGATAGAGCTGACTAATCAAAAATAATAGTCGCTTGTCTATTGTGGTCAGATTTAATTTGGCCCATAACAGGTCTCTTGGGACTGTATCGAAAGCTGTTTTAAGATCTATATATGCCACAAAAAGGCCTCTGTTTGTACCACTCATGTATTTTTCCGCCAGGAATCTCAAGATTAAGTAATGATCTATAGCAGATCTATGCTTACGAAAGCCTATTTGTTCTTGTCCCAAGATGTTTTCCTCCTCTATCCAAGATTGGAGTCTGACATTTAAGAGACTCGCAAATACTTTACCTATCACAGAGAGGAGACTGATGGGCCTGTAATTAGCAGGATCCTCCCTATCTCCTTTTTTGTGTATTGGAATAATCACCGCCTCAAACCAAGCTGAGGGGATTTTTCCATGCTGATTTATCTGGTTAAAAAGGGATGTGAGTAATGGAGCCCACCAATTAATATTATGTTTAAACATTTCTGGGAGAATTTTATCTATTCCTGGGGCTTTTCCACTTTTGAGTTTGTTGATCTGAGTGACTACCTCTTCTTGCACTACCGGGGGCCAATCAGGTAGGTTGCTTGTCTTTATCATATCTGAAGTCCAACTTGAATTATTCCTATGTTTTGAGAATTGGAGTGAAAAGTAACGTTCCCAAATTTCAGGTTTGATGTTGCAGTGCAAAGGGGCATATGATCCTAAGGCATTTGTAACTAAGGCCCAGAATAGTTTCGATTCATTATTTAGGGAAGCATTTATTAAGGTCTTCCAGCTTTCCTGTTGGGCCTGTCTTTTTTTAAGGGCAATTAGCTTTTTATAATTCTGCTTTGCCAGATAGTATTCAGGGGGAAGGGTTATTGCATTTGATTCTCTATAAGAGTGGTAAATTCTTCTTAGAGTCTGTTTGGAGATCTTGCATTCTCTGTCAAACCACCTCGGAAATTTCAAGTTTTCTGAACTACGTGGGCATTTTGTAACACCCATGGAATTTTCTAAGGCAGAGGATAGTGTTGTATAGTCAGATAGAATCTCAGAAATTGAATTTGATGTCATTATATGTTTCCTAATATTAAGGATTCGTGGAGAAGCTAGGAGGCTCTCTAACTTGGAGATATCACAGGCAGACCACTGGAGTCTCTTATAGCAGGGTACAGACCTTAGGATTTTGCATGATGGTTTTATTGTATGGCAGTGGCCTTTTTTTAAGGATAGGTTGAATAGTAGAGGAAGATGGTCACTTTCTAGTCTATCACCAATTAAAAAGTTGGTGATGCAAGAAAACAAAAAGGGGGATAACAGCACGTAGTCCACCGCACTGCTGCCGCGCCCTGAAATGAAAGTGAACTCTGCAATCGGGTCAATAGCCTCATGCCCATTGACTATAACCAAATTTAGCCTAGCCACTAGTTGGATTAAGCAGATCCCTGCAAAATTAATCTTGTGGTCTTTAGAACATCTAGTATATGATGGGATTAAGTGTTCTGGGTTAAGGTCACCCCATAAG
Source organism: Rhineura floridana (assembly GCF_030035675.1). NCBI lineage: Eukaryota > Metazoa > Chordata > Lepidosauria > Squamata > Rhineuridae > Rhineura > Rhineura floridana. The sequence goes on along the minus strand of NC_084484.1, from coordinate 67,132,163 downwards.
GGGGATGCAGCTAAAATGTCAATTTTTGGACCCAATCTAGCATTTAAATCACCTACAATTATGCTTTGGGCCTTTAGGTGGTCTTGTTCCAGTTTTATTATGTATTTTTCCAGTTGTTGCCAGAGTAAGGATATTTTATCCTTATGTATTAACGGGGGGATATATACATTTATTAATAGAATGGATATATGGTTTAATTCTAAAAGGACTGCCATCGCAATATTTTCACATGTGGCAAGTTTCTTGATTTTTACATCCATCAGAGTGGAAATCAAAATTGCTATGCCTGCCTTGGGTCTACCTCTATTTATTGCCGGTTTTGCAAATATTTCAAGGGTTAGAAAACCATGAAAAGAGATATTACTGATCGACCAGGTTTCTTGGAGGCAAATCACATCATATGCTTTTAGAGATTCTGTACATCCTGGACAGTTTAGTTTGGAGGCCCAACCGGCAACATTCCATGATATGATTTTAAGCTGGTTTGAGTTAGAATCCAATTTCCCTTTCTCATATATTCTGTTTTATTTTGTCTCTCTACCCAGGATTTCAGGATGAAGCAGGAGCAGACTGTAAATCTAAAAATCTCCCCTTCCCTCAATCTCAGCATAAAGCTGTTTAATTCCAGCAGCCTTGGATGAAGCTAAACTGCTGCAGGATTGTCAAACATATTCAAGAAATATATATAATTTAAGTTCTCCCAATATCCCCACCCATGGAACAAAATGATAGAAGTAAAAAACGCTTATTTTACAAGCAAGAGACTTGTAGTGTGTCTAGTGTCTAGTGTCACATAAAAAGTGGGATGAGGGAGGAAGCAAACAGCAAGGCTGGTCAGGAACTAATACACTGCTAAGGTTTGGCTGTGTAGGGGTGGCCTTCAAGGAAACAGTTATGAGCATGCTCAGAATACATATATCTGATAATCTAGGCTCACCCTCCCTGGGAGACAGGAGGGAGAGTAGATGGGCACTGTGTGAAAAAGTTTGAATGGGTATGACTGTTCCCAATCCTCTCAGAGGCCTACTGGGATAATTCGCTCTGGCAGGTTTTGTTGGTGGGCTCGTCTTGTGTCCATATCAGGTGTTTAGGAGGAGTCTTAGTATGGAGGAACATGGGTGATGCCACCCCAATTTCAGTGATTATGGGCAGAGGGAAATATAACCATGGGGATGTGGTGAATTACCACAAAAGACGAGGGCAAGGCTATCTGCGCCTTGTTCCTTGCTGCCACTCCTCTCATGGATGCGTTTCTCATTGCTCATCTGCTGTGCCCACTGGCCTGTGTTGTTGTTTAACGCCAGATAAGACCACTCTCATCCATGATTTGATTGTGGATGAAGGTGCCAATTTGGTGTGCATTACTGAGACCTGGGTGGGTGAGCTTGGAGGAGTTGATCTGACCCAACTTTGCCCACCTGGATACTCGGTGCAACACCAGTACAGGCTGCAGGGACAGGGAGGAGGAGTTGCTGTGGTCTACAGAACTTCCATCTCTGTCACCAGAAAACCACTCTGTCTTGGAGCTGGCTGTGAGGGCCTGCACTTGGTGTTGGGTCGAGGAGACAGTAAACTAGGGTTGCTGCTGGTGTATTGTCCACCTTGCTGTCCGTCAGCTTCTCTGACCGAGCTGGCGCAGGACGTGGACAAGGTGCTTCCAATGATGTGGCCAGCAATGTGTCCCCTTGACCCTTGCCCTTCTTGGCTTATTAAAGCTTGCCGAGGGGGTCTGACAGAGTGGATCCAGGGTGTGGTCAACACATCATTGTGGGAGGAGTGGTTCCAGGTGCCTTGAAAGAAGCGGTGATCCGACCACTCCTGAAGAAGCCTGCCCTGGACCCATTGGTCTGTGACAACTACTGACCATTTGCAAATACCCCCTTTTTAGGGAAGGTGATCGAGAGGGTTGTGGTGCAGCAATTGCAAGTACTCTTGGATGAAACAGATTATCTTGACCCATCCCAGTCTGGGTTCAGGCCTGGTTATGGGACTGAATTGGCCTTGGTTGCCCTGATGGATGACCTTTATCGGAAAAAGGACAGGGGGAGTGTGACCCTGTTATACTTACTTGATCTCTCAGCAGCTTTTGATACCATTGACCATGGCATCCTTCTGGGCCGACTTGGTAAGATGAGTATTGGAGGCACTGTTTTACAGTGGTTCCGATCCTATTTCCAGGGTCGCTTTCAGAGAATACCATTGGGTGACTGTCTTTCGGCCCCCTGGCAGTTGTCCTGTGGGGTGCTGCAGGATACCATCTTGTCCCCCATGCTGTTTAACATCTATATGAAGCCCTTGGGAGCAGTCATCAGGAGCTTTGGGATGAGGTGTCAGCAGTATGCTCATGATACCCAGCTCTATTTCTCCATAACATCTGAATCAGGAGAGGCCATGCAAACCCTGGACCACTGCCTAGACTCTGTGGTGGGCTGGATGAGGGCCAATAAACTGAGTCTGAATCCTAGCAGGATGGAGGCACTGTGGGTTGGTGGTTCCCGAGTTTGGATAATTTGTCAGTTGCCTGCTTTGGATGGGGTCGTACTCCCTCTGAAGAGCAGGTCTGTAGTCTCGGGGTGCTCCTGGATCCATCTTTGTTGCTAGAGGCCCAGGTGACCTCCATGGCTAGGAGTGCCTTTTACCAGTGTCTGTTTCTGGACCAGGATAGCCTGACCACTGTTGTCCATGCACTGGTAACCTCCAGGCTGGATTACTGTAATGCGCTCTATGTGGGGCTGCCCTTGAGGTTGGTTTGGAAGCTGCAGCTGGTGCAAAATGCGGTGGCGAGACTGCTTACTGGGGCAGGGTATCGCCAACATGTCACTCCGCTGCTGAAAGAATTGCACTGGCTGCCCATTTGCTACCGGGCCAAGTTCAAGGTTCTAGTTTTAGTGTACAAAGCCCTATACAGCTCGGGACCAGGATACCTGAAATACCATCTTACCCCTTATATACACAGTCAATCACTGCACTCTGCAGGTGAGGGCCTCCTGCAGATACCATCTTATCAGGAGGTTCGTTCTGCACAATATAGGAAATGGACCTTTAATGTGGCAGCACCTACCCTGTAGAATTCCCTTCCCTTGAATATTAGGCAGGGTGTATCTGCTATCTTTTTAGCGCTTTTTGAAGACTTTCCTCTTTCAACAAGCCTTTTCAGTTGAGACCTATCCCAGTCTGCGTCTGTGTTGGAATTGCTTGTTAATATGTTTTTTTTAATAATGTCTTTAACCCTTTTTAAAAAGATGTTTTTATAGCTTTTTAAAAAAATGTTTTTAACATTTTGTTTTAATGTGTTTTAAGGTCTGTTTTTATGATGTTTTAAAATGTTTTTAGTGCTTCTGTTTGCCGTCCTGGGCTCCTGCTGGGAGGAAGGGCGGGATATAAATAAATAAATAAACTACCAGGCTAATGGGTCTACCCTGAGGCAGCCCCACTAATGTCTCTGTGTGTATGTTATGGTTGTATGCTAATTCTTGTGTCCTGATTGGCTGAATTGCCCTTATGATAGCAGAGGGGGTAGGAACCTATGAAGCTGCTAGGGCAACCCTGGAAATATTATAATTTTTTCACATGGTTCTTATGCCTGGAGACTGACGGGAAGGACCTTCTGGCCACAGCAATAGTTTTGGATTGGGACTGGCAGAGCAGTGCAGAGAGCTTTCTGGCCACAGAACAGGAGATTGACAGAAATGACTCCAGAAGTCCTGCCAAGTTCAATGAAAGCATAATAAGTGTGTGGGAGACAAGAAAGATTATGGCTTTGGGAGCTTTGTGAATTTGGGGAAAACCTTTATTTTATTTGTTTAACTGGAAATTCCCCTTGGTAGGGCTGTGCCCTGGTTTGCCCTAGTGGACCAGCCTCCATTGCCAGACATGTATAGGATTGCACGTAATGAAATTAAAATATTTAATTAAAAAATCTGAGGCTGAATAAATTCTGTATTTGTCACATTCAAAACTGAGCCAGACCAAAAAACCAACCAACCCCACATAGCTTCTAACATATGACAGATTCTAAATAAAATGTCTTCATTTACCTCTATATAGTTATTTTCAGTTCTTCACCCTTTACCATACACAATTTCAGTGTTTTTCCTCCATGGTACCACTAGAAAAGAAAAGTCATTGTTACTAGTTTTCTGATCAAGGAGCACCCATTTGTGAGCAGGGTGCATGTTTTCCTCTAAAATGTATTTATGAACATGACACCATTGTGCTTTTTGTTAGACTGTTCTTTAACTGGTTGTTGATCAGAACTCTTTGCTTCTGAGAGCCAGGAAAGTAATTACTGATTATTTGTTCTTCCCAAGTAATGTTTTACAGACACTCCTGACTTAAAGCTGCCTTTATAATGGTTACTGTACTTGACTTTGAACAGAACAAAATAAATTAAACGACTGGTAGCTGTGAACTGTAATGAACTCATGACATTATCAGAATGCAGCCCAGGGTTTGGTTTTTTGTTTGCTTGGTGTTTTTCTGTTTTGTTTTTGTAGAAAGATAGAAAGTAGTTACAGTTTGATGGAACTACAACCAAAGAAAGGAGGCTGTTCAGAGTAAAGACATATCGTGTCTGGAATCCAGAGGGTTCCTTATAAGACTAAAGGCCCATCTAGCATCCTGTTCTCGCAGAGACCAATAAGATGCCCATGGGAAGCCCAAAGTAGGACCAGAGTGCAACAGCGCTCTCCCTGCTTATGATTCCCAGCAAGTGGCGTACAGAGAGATACTGTCTCCAACAGTGGAGGTAGAACCTAGGCATCATGGCTCACAACGGATGCTTGCAGAAGGCACTTCTGCTTGTGCCGTGTGCTCCCTTAATTACTGACAGTTCCACCTCCCACTTATTATGGGATGCAGCATGAATGTCAAACTTAAGAAATGATATGGAGGACTCAGGAGGAGCACAGCAAGTAGAAATCTATCCAGCCAAAGTGATTTCTTTCATTTATGTATTGGTTAAAGAAACTGAATAGAATTAAATTGGAATGGTTTTGAAAAAGCTCGCATACCCTTCAATTTGAGTGTAATATAAATGAGTGATAATGGGCGACACCATATATTTTAAGCTAATGAAGCACTTTACGTGAAAAAATAGAGCTATTTGAACTTACACAGTCTTCCTTATGAAAGCACTAATTTTCTTACTATTTTTATTACAGAACGAATCCAAACTGCCCTTCTTTCAAGCTGTTACCCATGGAGGGGAAAACAATAGAGGCACAATAAAGGTGCCTGCATGTTGTTGTTGTCATTTCTCTTTGCAGCTAATAACATATCTATGTGAATTATTTGAACTGGGGAATCAGCACAGGGATGTAGGGACAGACAGATCAGGCAACTGCAGTGGTACCCAAAGAATAACCCTAATAATACCTTCATTGGAGTCTCCTCTCCTTTTGTACCAAGCAGTGATTGATCAAACAAGTGCAAATGATTTCATTAAGCTATATAACGGAATAAAGGGTAGGTAAGAAATAACAGAAAGTGAACAACAGATATGAAGATTTCTCATGCATCTAGGACCAGGTCCTTCTAGCTTCTCTCCTGTTCTTAGTTAGTTCCTTTGCTCCAGATCTGACCTATCTCTCTCCCTCTTGTCCAACCATATCTATCCAACCACAGCCTTTTATCTCCTTTCCCTTTCTCCATCCCACTTGGGGCGTTTCTTTCTAATTGGCTCCACAGATCTTTTTCTGCTCCTTGGTAATAACATCTTACCCTGTTCCTTGTCTTGCTGTTCCAGCTTGAGCAGCAAATTTACTCCCCTACCACAGTATACCATGTCCCGCCCCTAGATTCCTCATATAGACATTTGCCATATGGTCCTTACCAGAAACCTTGTGCTCATCAACCTACTGTTTAAGTCCAAGAATGCTCTATGTGCCTTGCTTTGCTTCCACTTATGTTGCAAATTCCTATCTGCTTTTAGTTATGATATGCTCATGATTCCATGTCTCCATAAACTTGAATTCCCCTGACTGACCAGAAAATTAAATATTATCAATATACCTATATGAATATGTGCTTGTTATTTTAGTCCTACACTGGCCATCTATCAGGGATGCTGTAGTTGCACCCTGCATTATAGAACCTGCATTTGAGCAGGGGGTTGGACTAGATGACCATCAAGGTCTCTTCCAACTCTATTGATTGATTGATTGTATTTGTATACCGCCCCATAGCTGAAGCTCTCTGGGCAGTTTACAGTACCTAAAAACACTAATATATATACAAATTTAAAACACATCTTTTAAAAACAATTTTAAACAGAATTTAAACATTTAAAACAATTAAAAAACACATGCTAAAATGCCTGGGAGAAAAGGAAAGTCTTGACCCGGTGCCGAAGAGATAACAGTGATGGTGCCAGGTGGACCTTGTCAGGAAGATCATTCCATAATTTGGGGGCCACCACTGAGAAGGCCCTCTCCCTTGTTGCCACCCTCTGAGCTTCCCTCCGAGTAGGCACCCGGAGGAGGGCCTTAGATGTTGAGCGTAGTGTATGGGTTGGTTCATATTGGGAGAGGCGTTCCATCAGGTATTGTGGTCCCAAGCCGTGTAAGGCTTTATAGGTTAAAACCAGCACCTTGAATCGAGCTCGGAAACATACAGGCAGTCAATGCAAGTGGGCCAGAATCGGTTTTATATGTTCGGACCGTTTGGTCCCTGTTACCAATCTGGCCACTGCATTTTGCACAAGCTGCAGTTTCCAAACCGTCTTCAAAGGCAGCCCCCCGTAGAGTGTATTGCAGTAATCTAACTTGGAGGTTACCAGAGCATGGACAACTGAAGCCAGGTTATCCCTGTCCAGATAGGTGCGCAGCTGGGCCACCAACTGAAGTTGGTAGAAGGCACTCCGTGCCACCAAGGCTACCTGAGCCTCAAGTGACACAGATGGTTCTAGGAGAACCCCAAGCTACAAACCTGCTCCTTCATGGGGAGTGCAACCCCATCCAGGACAGGTTGGACATCCACCATCCAGTCTGAATAACCACCCACTGGCAGCATCTCAGTCTTGTTTGGATTGAGACTCAGTTTACTAGCCCTCATCCAGTCCATTGTCGGAGCCAGGCACTGGTTCAGTACATTGACAGCCTCACCTGAAGAAGATGAAAAGGAGAAGTAGAGCTGCGTGTCATCAGCATACTGATGGCAACACACTCCAAAGCTCCAGATGACCGAACCCAATGGTTTCATGTAGATGTTGAACAGCATGGGGGACAGAACTGACCCCTGCAGAACCCCATACTGGAGAGTCCAGGGTGCCGAGTAATGTTCCCCAAGCACCACCTTGTGGAGGTGACCTGCTAAGTAGGAGCAGAACCACTGCAATGCAGTACCTCCCACTCCCAACTCAGCCAGTCTCCCCAGAAGGATACCATGGTCGATGGTATCAAAAGCCACTGAGAGATCAAGGAGAATCAACAGAGTCACTCTCCCCTGTCTCTCTCCTGAAAAAGGTCATCATACAGGGCGACCAAGGCTGTTTCTGTACCAAAACCAGGCCTGAAACCTGACTGAAATGGATCCAGATAATTGGTCTCATCCAAGAGTGTCTGGAGCTGGCCCGCAACCACTCATTCAAGGACCTTGCCCAGGAATGGAACATTTGCCGCAGGCCTATAGTTATTAAGATTTTCTGGGTCCGAGGAAGGTCTCTTCAGGAGTGGTCTCACTAATGCCTCTTTCAGGCAGCCAGGGACCACCCCCTCTCGCAGAGAAGCATTAATCACTTCCCTGGCCCAGCCGGCTGTTCCATCCCTGCTAGCTTTTATTGGCCAAGAAAGGCAAGGATCCAGCACAGAAGTGGTTGCATGAACCTGTCCAAGCATCTTGTCAAGATCCTCAAGCTGTACCAACTGAAACTCATCCAAGAAATCGGGACAAGGCTGTGCTCTGGATACCTCGCTTGATTCACCTGCTATAACACTGGAGTCTAAGTCCTGGCGGATGCTAAAGATTTTATCCTGGAAGTGCCTAGCAAATTCATTACAGCGGGCCTCAGATGGTTCTACCATGTCCTTGGGGCCAGCATGTAATAGCCCCCAGACAATTCTGAAGAGCTCCGGTGGGTGGCAGATTGATGATTTGATAGTGGCAGCAAAACATTGTTTTTTTTTGCTGCCCTCACTGCCCCTAAATACAGCTTACCATAGGCACTTACCAGTGTGTAATTGCATCCACCAGGAGTTCGTCTCCATTTGCACTCAAGCCGTCTCCTATATTGTTTCATTGCTCTCAGCTCTGGGGTATACCATGGAGCCATACGAGCTCTACACAGGAGAGGGCGCTCAGGAGCAATCATGTCAACTGCCCGGGTCATTTCTGTATTCCACAGTTCAACCAGGGTTTCGACAGGAGCACCAGCCCTATCAGCCGGAAAACTCCCCAGAGCCCTTTGGAAACCATCCGGATCCATTAGTCTCTGGGGGCGGACCAACTTAATAGGTCCCCCACCCTTGCAGAGGGGAAAAGCCACTGTAAGTCTAAACTTCAGCAAGCAGTGATGTGTCCATGACAGAGGGACTGATGTAAGGCCCCCCACATTCAGATCACCAACTCCATGTCCAGTTGCAAAAACCAAATCTAGAGTATGCCCTGCTACAAGTGTTGGGCCAATGGCATATTGGGACAGTCCCATGGTTGTCATGGAGACCATGAAATCCTGAGCTGCCCCAGATAAGGTGGCTTCAGCATGGATGTTGACATCCCCCAGAACCAACAGTCTGGGGGATCTCAACAGTACACCCGAGACCACCTCCGTCAGCTTAGCTAGGGAGTCTGTTGGGCAGCGGGGTGGGCGGTACACCAACAGAATCCCCAGTCTGTCCCGCTGACCCAACATAAGGTGCAAACACTCCAGACCAGTAGTCACATGGACAGGGTGCTTGCAGAGGGAGATGGAGCTCCTATAGACCACAGCAAGTCTACCCTGATGCTGAACCAGGTACCCTGGTGGGCATAGCTGGGAGAGTAGACTCCACCCTGCTCACCCACCCAGGTCTCGGTTATACATTCCAGATTGGCTGCCTCATCCACAATTAAATTGTGAATGAGGAAGATCTTATTATGAGTTCTTTTCTTCCAGGTAGCAGCTGATTTCACGGTAATTCCCACTAAGGATGTAAGAAGGTATCATTTTCCATTCCACCCTGTATTTGCCACATGCAGTACTGCTTCCATTCCACTGTAGTTAGTCTTCTGCCAAAAACTACATTATTTGTCATGCTGTCCGCTGTGATGATATTACATAACTTGCATCAGTTACATAATTCAGTAAGTAGATTACATTGCCATTACTTTATTTCATTTCATTTCAATACAAAATAAACACAATACAGAGGGGGGGGGCATAATCTGTTATGTATCATTTGCAGACGGAAAACAATAACAACAGTGAATACTGATTGTATTTGCTGGATTGATTTCCATGGGACAAATAAGCAGACATTGGCAATTTCTCTTCCCATTTCCAGTTTTATTGGACTTCTTTGACATCCATAATTACCACAAAGCCTTTCTTGGCAATTATATTAAATAGTGCTTTTTTTTACATGGCTACTCAGATTAACAAAGAAAATACTAGAATCCTTGATTATTATAATTTGTCATATAGTACTTCTACTTGAGTTGGAACACTATGTGAGAACATCCTAACCATGATCCTAGTGAAGTGCTCTTATATACTTTCCAGTTATTATCTCATTTGCATCTCAGAGCTTCCAGAGCTTCAGTAAATTAACTGCTGTTTAGTTGTTTTTCACATTGTGATATAACTGTGCATATATATTGTGGATGCTGAGGATCATCTTACTCTTCATCAATATCCAACAGGTGTGTGCACCAATAGTGTTTCAGTAGACGAATCTGTCAGAAAATCTGTGACTGTAGGGTTAAAATTGTGTCATAAATCTATCCATTTTATGTTTCCACCAGACTCTATTGTCAAAGCAGTTTAACTTGCTGTACAAATGTCATTTGTACCACAGGGAGCTTTAGACCTTTGAATGCCAAAGAACACTCTATTATTTAGTACTGGCAGTAAAATAATCATTTCAGTTGCTGTTTTCTAGGGAGAATCATCAAAGAAGAACCTTGAAAAAGAAGATGCCATCTTTTTTTTTGTCACTCAGGAATATCGTGAGCTAAGTGACTTTTTCCCTTCATCCAATGGGACTTTGATTGTGGGACATGGATATCAAACTGACATAATATGCCATCAGTGACAGGTTTCATAAGGTTTGTCTTTTCCTTCCATAAACCACATTTTCTAAGAAAGAGGATAACCTTATCTAACCATGGTTTCAAAGAAGACTATATTGTTGCTTGTAAGGACTTTTTTAAGTAGATGATTTAAAGTTCTCTGATAAATGGTCTCCTTTATTAATAAATGAGGCACGTGTTACCCAATTCTTCCAAGCTGCACAGGACGTGGATTGGATTGTGAAAGACCAACCCAAATTGTGTTTGCATTTTGACAATTTGTACGGCAGTACAACATCTCAGAGAGGAAGTCAGGTCTCCCGCTCCCCTGGTGCATTCACTATAGCTGCCCAATTTTCCTACTTTTTATAGTTTGATAGAAATATCTGTTGGCTATAGGTACATTCTTAAACTGCAAGGCTTTTTGCCTAAGTGAATTTCTCTGCTTTTTAATCCGGTAGGTAAGAAATGGGATCCTGTGCAAGTTTGCTGACAATGGATTGATCATTTGCATGCTTATTGAGGTCAGTGAGATTTACTCCCCTGCAATCGTGCTTAGGATAGGTGAAACTAAACTAAATTTGTCAAAACGCAAAAACAATTTGGGTAGGTCTTTCACATTCCAATCCACTTCCTGTGTAGCTTGGAAAAATTTGGTAACATGTGCCTCTGAGCATGTGGTGAGTGGTGGCAACACCTGCAATCAGCCCAAATAATAGAAACAAGACATTCTGGTAAGACAGCTGCGGCCATTTCTGGACCTATCCCAGTCTGTGTTTGTGTTAGAATTGCTGGTTAATATATTTTTAATAATGTTTTTAACCCTTTAAAAAGATGTTTTTAAAGCTTTTTAAAATGTTTTAATGTTGTTTTGTTTTAATGTGTTTTAAGGTCTGTTTTTATGATGTTTTAACATGTTTTTAGTGCTTCTGTTTGCCACCCTGGGCTCCTGCTGGGAGGGTGGGATATAAATCAAATAATAAATAAATAAATAAATAAATAAGACATGTGCTGTGCTGATCTTGTTTTGGTAGGGAGGAAGCAACAATATTAAGACAGATGATATAGTTCAGATAGTCACTTTAAATATGTTTGATTTACTTTGCAATTTTAGCGACGTTTCCTATAATAAATCATTTTCTTTTGCTTCTGTTTCTGTGAATATGTGAAGTACAGTAACGCTTTGTAATGCTAAAAACACTAAAAGCTCCAAAAACAGTTGTGGAATAATGGCACTGACTGTTCTCCAAAATAGTTTCCAATGGACATGAGGAGTGTCTTAGTTCGCACAAGATAAAACAGTGGGAGGTGAAATATATTCTAGCAAAATTCTAGGTGTGCTCTATGTTTTTAATTGACCATGCTCACCTTTCCTTAAGTGGAGTAGTTTAAGCATAGCAGGCTGAACACATGCATCTTGGGCAGGCCAAGTTTGTTTTTTCTGACAGCTATAGTCATTGCTTCAGTAGTAACATATTGTAATCAATCTGATTTTACATCAAACTGTGGTTTCAGATTCAACTCTTTATGCGCCCAAGATAGAAATAGAGCATAACATCCAGTTTGAAACACAAAAGGCTGTCTTCACCATCATATGACATTGACCAATAAAAAGGTTTTAAATTAATAAAAATAAATTTGACACAGATTTCTAGGATGAATAATGAGAGAAATATAATTTTCTAGGTTAGATTCTAACAATAGTAACAGAGAAAAGAAGCAAAGTAAGAAGAACACTAGCAAACATAAAAAAATAATTCTCCATCTTTGGAGGTGGCAGGTGTTGCCACCACTCACCATATGCTCAAAGGCACATGTTGCCCAATTCTTGCAAGCTACACAGGAAGTGGATTGGACTGGTGTTTGCATTTTGACAAATTTGTAGGGCAGTACAATATCTCAGAGAGGAGGTCAGGTCTCCTGCTCCCCTGGTGCATTCACTAGAGCTGCCCAATTTTCCTGCTTTTTAAAGTTTGATGGAAATATCTGTGGGCTATAGGCACATTCTTAAACCGCAAGGTTTTTTGCCTATTAGTGAATTTTATCTTGGTCAGTCAGTGTGCTCCCCTGTTGATTATTCAACATCCCTACTCTTGGTTTAAATTTCCCTTTCATTTCTCTAATCTTTTGGAATAGGGCTCTTGTTCTACCCTTTTCGTTGTCCTCTTCTGTTTCTTTACAATAACTATTGTAATAGTTCTCTTTGTCCCTACGTACTAGTCACTGTACTGTTGCATTTAGGGTTCTGACTGTGTTTCTATCTCCTTTTGCTTTTTCTTTCCTTCTCTCTTTAACCATGTTAAGAGTTTCTTCAGTCATCCACTGAGGTCTTCCTCTCTTTTTAACTAGAGGTATTGTCTTTCCTATTCTTCCCTGATAATGTCTCTGATTTCAATCCAGAGTTCTTCTGCTTCTCTGTCAACTACGTTTAAAACCTCAAATCTGTTCATTATTTGATCTTTATATTCTTCTGGGATGTTCTTTAAATTGTATTTTGGCATTATGATTGCTTTGTTCTTCTTTAGCTTTACTCTGATTTTCGATATTACCAATTCATGATCTGTACTGCAGTCTGCTCCTGGTCTTGTTTTTGCAGAAAGTATGGAACTTCTCCATCTTCTGTTACCAATTATAGAATCAATTTGATTCCTATATTGACCATTTGGTGACGGCCATACAATTGTCTTTTTGGTTGCTCAAAAAATGTGGTTGCAAAAAACAAATTATTATTTATTTATTTATTTATTTCATTTCATTTTTAAACCGCCCATAGCGAATAGCTCTCTGGGCGGTGTACAAAAGATTAAAAGTACAGAAATACAAAATATCACAATAAATAAACTGAAACAAAGAAATTTAAAATTGTAACATTAAACGCATTAAAATGCCTGGGAGCATAGCCAGGTCTTAACCTGGCACCGAAAAGATAGAAGCGTCGGCGCCAGGCGTATTTCTTCGGGGAGGCTATTCCACAATTCGGGGGCCACTACAGAAAAGGCCCTAGATCGAGTAACTATCCTCCGGGCTTCCCGATGGGTTGGTACCCGGAGGAGGGCCTTAGACGCTGAGCGAAGTGACCGGGTCGGTTCATAGCGGGAGAGGCGTTCCACAAGATACTGCGGTCCCACGCCGTGTAAGGCTTTATAGATCAAAACCAGCACCTTGAATCTGGCTCGGAAGCAAATAGGTAGCCAGTGCAAACGGGCCAGAACAGGTGTTATATGCGCTGACCGGCTGGTCCTCGTCAGCAGCCTGGCTGCTGCGTTTTGCACTAGCTGAAACTTCTGAACTGTCTTCAAGGGCAGCCCTACGTAGAGCGCATTACAGTAATCCAACCTAGAAGTTACCAGAGCATGAACAACTGAGGCGAGGTCATCCCTGTCCAGATAGGGGTGTAGCTGGGCTACCAACCGAAGGTGGTAGAATGCATTCCTTGCCACCGTGGCCACTTGCGCCTCCAGAGACAAGGAAGGATCGAAAAGAACCCCAAGACTACGAACCTGTTCCTTCAAGGGGAGTGTAACCCCATCTAGAACAGGGTAAGCATCCACCATCTGGGCAGGGAAGGCATTCACCAACAGTGTCTCAGTCTTGTCTGGATTGAGTCTCAGTTTATTAGCTCTCATCCAGTCCATTATCGCGGTCAGGCAGTGATTCAGCACATCCACAGACTCACCTGTAGAAGATGAAAAGGAGAAATAGAGCTGCGTGTCATCAGCGTACTGGTGGCAACGCACTCCAAAACTCCTGATGACGGCACCCAGAGGCTGCATGTAGATGTTAAAAAGCATGGGGGACAAAACCGACCCCTGAGGGACTCCACAATGGAGAGTCCAAGGAGTCGAGCAATGTTCCCCAAGTACTACCTTCTGGTGACGATCCGCCAAGTAGGAGCGGAACCACTGCCAAGCAGTGCCTCCAACTCCCAACTCCGCGAGTCTCCCCAGAAGGATACCATGGTCGATGGTATCAAATGCCGCTGAGAGATCAAGGAGAATCAACAGAGTCACACTCCCTCTGTCCCTCTCCCGACAAAGGTCATCATACAGGGCGACCAAGGCTGTTTCAGTGCCAAAACCAGGCCTAAAACTGGATTGAAATGGATCCAGATAATCGGTCTCATCCAAGAGCACCTGGAGCTGACCAGCAACCACCCGCTCCAGAACCTTGCCCAAAAAGGGGACATTTGCCACCGGTCTATAGTTGTTCAGGTCATCTGGGTCTAAGGAAGGTTTCTTTAAGAGAGGTCTTACTACTGCCTCCTTGAGGCTACTAGGGACTACTCCCTCACTCAAGGAGGCATTTATCACTTCCTTGGCCCAGCCGGTGGTAGTAGTCCTGCTAGCCTTCACTAGCCAAGATGGACAAGGATCTAGAGCAGACATGGTCGCCCGCACCAATCCAAGTACCTTGTCCACTTCCTCAAGCTGCACCAACTGAAACTCATCCAATAATGAAAAACAAGACCGTGTTCTGGACACTTCAATGGATTCGTCTGTCATAACATCGGAGTCTAGGTCCCTACGGATGCATGTGATTTTATTTTGGAAGTGCCCTGCGATGTCGTTACAGCGAGCTTCAGATGTTTCAATAGTATCTCGAGGACCAGAATGTAAGAGTCCTCGTACAACCCTAAAAAGCTCTGCAGGGCGGCAGAGAAATGTCCTGATAGAGGCAGCGAAGTGAAACTTCTTCGCTGCCCTTACCGCTTTTATATACGACTTAGTAGAGGTACTTACCAAAGCATAACTGCATCCATCTGGAGTTCGTCTCCATCTGCACTCCAGCCTCCTTCTCTCTTGCTTCATCACTCTCAGCTCCGGGGTATACCACGGAGCTGTATGAGCTCTGCATCGAAGAGGGCGCGCGGGAGCAATTGTGTCAATAGCCCGGGCCATCTCCGTATTCCACAGTTCGACCAAGGCCTCGACAGGAGCGCCAGTACTATCAGCTGGAAAAACTCCCAGAGCCGTCTGAAAACCAATAGGATCCATAAGCCTCCGAGAGCGGACCAACTTAATAGGTCCCCCACCCTTGCAGAGGGAAAGAGTCGTCGTAAGTCTAAAACTCAGCAGGCGGTGATCTGTCCATGACAATGGAGTAGATGAAAAACACCCCACCTCCAGATCACCATTTCCATGACCAGTGGCGAAGATCAAATCAAGAGTGTGACCCGATACATGCGTTGGGCCAGTAACAAATTGAGACAGCCCCATGGTTGTCATGGAGGCCATGAAGTCCTGAGCCGCCCCAGATAAAACAGTCTCGGCATGAATGTTGATGTCCCCCAACACCACAAGTTTGGGGGACCTCAGCAATACCTCTGAGACTATCTCTGTCAGCTCAGCTAGGGAAGCTGTTGGGCAGCAAGGTGGGCGGTACACCAACAGGATTCCCAGTCTGTCTCCTTGACCCAGCACAAGGTAGAGGCACTCTAGACCAGTCGCCATCTGGACAGGATGCCTGGTGAGAGAGAAAGTACTCCTATAGACCACAGCGACCCCGCCTCCCCGACCCTCAGGTCTACCATAGTGCTGCACCGTATACCCAGGTGGACAAAGCTGAGAGAGAGCAACTCCTCCCTGCTCACCCACCCAGGTCTCGGTTAGACATGCCAGGTCGGCACCCCCATCCAAAATTAAGTCGTGGACAAGGGAGGTTTTATTATATACCGACCTGGCATTCAAAAGCAGCACCTGGAGATCTAAGGGCTGGCTGATAGAACAACCAGCAGTTCTGTGGCCTTGAGGAGAACCGGAACAAGGCACAGACACAACTTGTCTGGGGCGAGTTCCCCTTACCTGGCACGTTCTCCTCCTAGCGCCATACCTCCCATAACCCGTCACTATGCTAATTGGGGCCCCCGAAAGCCTCCCCGTTAAATGCAAAATATGCTCTCCCAGGCACATATTTAAAAATACTAAAACACAACAGGCACATTCACACAACAACACATAAAATACACATAAACGCACACAAACACATCCACACAATCTCATTCACACGCACAAACAAACAAACTGACTAACAAGTTAAAATACACCCAAACATCAACACTAGCAGCCGGTATTAAGAATACTCCTCCGCATCAAGCTTCGTCCATAAATAATATCTGCAAATAAAGTTGTAAAATATCTGCCCACGACCCAATAAACAAACAAACAAGTAAGCAAGCCAAAAGGGTAAAACGCCCCAAGCAGCGAACTTGAATGGAGTGGCGGCAAGCAGGCAGAAAACCACGATGAAACAAAGACATGGGAGCAGGCAGAAGCAACGGAGCCCAGCAGC
Organism: Rhineura floridana; assembly: GCF_030035675.1. NCBI lineage: Eukaryota > Metazoa > Chordata > Lepidosauria > Squamata > Rhineuridae > Rhineura > Rhineura floridana. The sequence goes on along the minus strand of NC_084484.1, from coordinate 67,115,669 downwards.
AACGATCCAGCGATGAAACAACAACAAGGAGCAGGCAGAAGCAGCCGAAAGAATGTCCGAGCAACAGCAGCACGAAGGCCCCGGCAGCAGTGGAAAAGCAATGGGCCCGGCTGCTACGATGATGTTCCAGCGGCGACATGGCCCGCGGCGGCGGGGGCGACGACGGCGGCGGCAGCACAAGCCGCAACGATGACGACCCGGGCGAGAGCACGGCCCGCAGCGGCAGAGAATTCAATAAGTCTTTCTCCTGCTTCATTTCTGTCTCCTAAACCCCATTTTCCTGCAATTCCTAGTTCTTCTCTGTTCCCTACTTTTGCATTCCAGTCCCCCATGATTATCAGCACATCTTGTTTTGGTGTATGATCAATTTCTTCTTGTACTTCTGCGTAAAATCTTTCCAATTCCTCTTCTGTGTTTGCCATTGGAGCATAGACTTGGACTCACTATTAAAGCAACCCCCTTTCTTCTTAATTTCTCATTTCCTGCATAAAATATTTAGTAGTTGCTTGATTGAAAATGTCCCGTTCCCGTCCATTTTAATTCACTCACACCAAGTATTGTAATGTTGATTATGTTCTATTTCTTGCTTGACAATTTCTAACTTTCCCTGGTTCATGCTTCTCACATTCCATGTTCCTATTGTGTACGTTGTACAACTCCGAACTCTCCTTTTGCATCTGTGCACATCAGCCTCTGGGCTTCCTTTTGGCTTTGACCCAGCTGTGTCATTAGTCACAGCGCTACTTGTATTTGTCCTTTGTTCTTCCCCAGTAGCTTGGTGAGTGTCTTCTGACCTGGGGGTCTCATCTTCCAGCACTATCTCATGTTGCATTTTGGATACTCTGTTCATAGGGTTTTTATGGTAAGAGGTATTCAGAGGTGGTTTTCCTCTGAGTTTGGATACATCTTAGTCTGGTGTCTCAGCTTTGACCATTCTGCCTTGGGTGCCCCTGCTAGGAGTCTAGCCTGTTGGTCTAGACTCCTGACGGCATTGCTCTCAGCTTGTTCGACACTGTCAAACCCCCTCACCACATTAAGTTGTATATCCTAGAGGGGGATCCTCATCATTATTATAATATTTATTTTGTAAACTTCCCTTCAACAAATGCTTTCCGTTATTAGTCGCTGGGATTAATATTTCCAAACAAGATATGATGAAATAGGGTGATATCACTAATTTGAAAATCAATAATGTTAGATGAGCTTACCAGAGAGATAAGCCTACCACTGTGGTTCTTCTGTCATTCTAAAAGGAGTGTTGTGCAGGATCTAAGTTTGGTAGGTGCCTCATCTCACAAACTCTGTAACATGCTGGGGGGTCTGCAGCAGACAAATTAGTGTGAAAGGCTTTATTTAAAATTAGGAAGTTTAAAAATGTGAAGATAAAATGATAAGGAAGAGTCTTGTGTTGCTTGCATTTGCTGCAGCCAGTTGCCTGTGCACTCTCTTGGAAACTCTGAGATATAGCCAAGGCAGCAGAAACTGTCCTCAGAAAAGTTATTGCCCTTACAGGGCAATCTGGTACACATTTATTCAAATAGTAGCACTGTCTGATCTGAGCAAAAATTCACCAGACTGCAATACAAGTACTATAGTACTGTAGTAGTACTGTATTCAGTTGGGCTTACTCCCTAGTGAGTGTGTTTGGGATTGCAGTCATAATCTTCTTCCTAGATAACCTATGAAAGGATATCCCCATGCTCACCAAAGCAATTCATTGTTATAGACTGCAAGGTCTACTAGGTTCTACAATCATCCCTATCAGCCAGACCAAGAAAAACAACCTATATATGTGTACTAAGGGGGTCAAATATACTGAAAAGGTGCATCCAATCCCTGGCATAAGATAATCACCCTAAAACATGTTTTCTAACAATAAATGGGGATTGTGTATATAGAATACTGATAGGAAAGGGATGGATAATTTCGTTTGTGTTAAATTTAGTACCTGTCAAAGATATGCAATACATTTTTGGTGATGTCAGAAAAAAAAAGAGCCATATTTTTACACTGATTCTTTTGTGACAAATTGGTGTAATGCAGGTGCTAGAGTTAAAAATAGATTTGTATCCATTTACAAATACATGTTGAATCAGAAGGACATGGCCAAGATTGTGCAAATCAACTACAGGGAATATTTTTCTCTGGAATGACAGCAAAGTCATGTCACAGATCTGAGCATCACATTGAATGTTTTCATGAGAAGAGATTTATATGCATATAATGAGAATTATATGCTTCAGTTACAGATTCTTAGAACAGTGGGGTGTTTAAAAATGCAACACTTTTCATTTTAAATGGTTCCTCTTATTGAGACACATATAGAAATATTTTGCAGTGACTTAGGAGTACTCAGCACTGCCCAAATTATGTTCATTATTAACCTGCCCTGAAAATCTACTAGCTAAAACTATATGGGATATTGTATTTTCACAAGGCTCCTAGCTACTAAGTAGCTACTAGCTACTAGGTGCAGTAACAGGTATGGTTATATGAATGTCACAGACATCTATTTTATTTACTTATTTCTATATATAAATCGCTTCTCATAAAGTATCTCGAAGCAATGTCACAATAAAAACATCAGCAATAAATTGGATTACACAATTTCACATACAAACACATATATAAATCACACTTTTATATGTAAAAACAATTAAGAACAATATCATATGTAAAATACATTTTCAAATCCAATGCAGATGTAGACTGGTATAAAGATCTCTGCTTAAAAGTTGGTTGAAAAAGGCAGGTCTTCAACAGGCACTGGAAAAAAATAGAATCATAGAATAGTAGAGTTGGAAGGGGCCTACAAGGCCATCGAGTCCAACCCCCTGCTCAATGCAGGAATCCAAATCAAAGCATTCCTGACAGATGGCTGTCCAGCTGCCTCTTGAATGCCTCCAGTGTCGGAGAGCCCACTACCTCTCTAGGTAATTGGTTCCATTGTCGTATGGCTCTAACAGTTAGGAAGTTTTTCCTGATGTCCAGTCGAAGTCTGGCTTCCTGCAACTTGAGCCCATTATTCCGTGTCCTGCACTCTGGGATGATTGAGAAGAGATCCCGGCCCTTCTCTATGTGACAACCTTTCATGTACTTGAAGAATGCTATCATATCTCCCCTCAGTCTTCTCTTCTCCAGGCTAAACATGCCCACTTCTTTCAGTCTCTCCTCATAGGGCTTTGTTTCCAGTCCCCTGATCATCTTTGTTGCCCTCCTGTTCCAGTTTGTCTGCATCTTTCTTGAAGTGTGGAGACCAGAACTGGACACAGTATTCAAGATGAGGCCTAACCAGTGCTGAATAGAGGGAAACTAGTACTTGAAATGTACTGGGAGGGAGTATACTAAAGGAGTATGGAACTGACCTCCTGATGAGATGGTATCTGCCCCAGACCCTCTATTGCGCAACACAGTGATCAGTTGGGTATATAAGGGGTGAGATGATCTTTTAGGTATCCTGGTTCCAAGCTGTATAGGGTTTTGTACCCCAGGTCCAACTCCTTGAACATAGCTCAATAGCTACCTGGCAGCCAGTGTAATTGTTTCAGCAGCAGTGTAACATGGTGGTGATAGTCTGCCCCAGTGAGCGATTGAACTGCAGCATTTTGCACTAGTTGCAGCTTTCAGGCCAACCTTAGGGGTAGCCGCACATAAAGTACATTGCAATAGTCCTACCTGGAGGTTACCAGAGCATGAACAGTGGTCAGGCTATCCTGATTCAGAAACTAGCCTAGCTGTCTTAGCAGCTGAAGGTATTGGACAGTATCTGTGACATCACTAGTGGCAAGCAACACAGTCCTCTCCTAATCTTTTTTGAGGTTTTGTTTGGGTTGCTTGATTTCTAATTTTGTTAGAAATCCATGAGAGGATGGTGTTGGATTAAGATGCCCAAGAGAGAATGGTTTGAGGGCTGTCTGTGTGGAAGTTCTACTGGATGACAAAACTGATGTATGGAGAAGCTGGAGAAGGGGAGTGCTTATGAATCAGTTTAGCTGAGCCTGAGGATGACTATTTATTTATAAATAAAATACTTGAAGGCAGTCCATGTTTCCAAGCTGCATAAGTCTCTGTAGATGGCAATAATGAGTGGCTGCTGTTTGGAATGTGATTGTAGTAGCGTAAAGGGCAGGAATGGGTGATGTAAGGAGAAAACTGTCATCTGAGAGTTGCTATCTAGGATGAGTCCCTTACTATCTGGGGAGGAATATGGAAATTCCCTGAAGGAAAAAAATAATAGTATTTTCACAACATTTCCCTCAAAATTCCCCTGATGTTTCACCAGAGCCAGAAGCTCCAAATTTACTTCATGCTTTAAAGTCCAATGGAATTCAAGGACAAATCTATACAAAGAAGTATAGATCAGGTTGAATGTGATTTCATAGGCCATTTGTACAGGACTGGAATTGAGGTGGACTGTTTATTTTACACGACACATCAGGGGCAGGGACCCTAATGCATGGGGACCAAATACATCTCTCTAAGACTTTCTTATCTGGCCCTTAAGACCTCCCCAAGCCACACCCTCTCTCCCTAGGCCACACCCCTCACTGGTGTTGTTTCATATAATCGTTGAGTGTTTTTGCCTGGCTGGAACATGTCCTTGAACTCTTGCCTGGAGGGAGGATAGAGAGAGGGGTGTGGGGTGTGGGTGTGTGGAAACTAGCCTACTGGACAAAGGTAACATTTACATTCATTGCCCAGAAACAGAATGCATCACCTACTTTCTGGGAGATGCATTTCCTTATGATAGCTATCAAGTGGTCATTTTTACTCTTTTAATCTTTTAAAATCAGAAAGAGAACTGTAGTTCCAAATCCTACTAGGTGCCTGGCTAAATTGTAGGTTTAGGACTTGCCCTAGAATCTGGACCATTTTTATTAGTGTTGTAACTGCTGTTTGATGGTTTGAATTCACAGGGTTTTTTATTTTATTAATTTTTGGATGTATGAAGTTTTAATACTTTTAAATTCTACTGGATGTACAATACATTAATGTTCTTGTGTATGTTTTGATTTGTTGTGTTATGATCTGTGCTTACAACATTTAAACTTGCTTATTTACATTCATTGCTCCACCCACTTTTGCTTCTGGACCTGTCCACCACTGGCATGTGGCCCTTGAGCTGAAAAAGGTTCTCTACCTAAGGTTCTCCACATACAGTTCTGCCCCATGGCATACCATGAGTTGCTTTAGGAGGAATAATCTTTAGAGAACTGAAAGTTTAGAGAATCCTGACAAGACACAGGAGATGGATTAAAGATTTGCTTCTTCCTCCTAGTCTTTTGATTCTAGGCGTCTCAGATTTCCAAAAGCATCTTCATACTGCATCCCATAGCATTTTAACTAGTAATGTACAGGGCTAATTAGTTAAAGAGCAAGTGTAATTGATAATGATTTATGAATATTTCAGACTTTAAACTGGTCAAAAATAAATTACTATGTGCATGTTTTAATTTTAACATCGATTTTTCACTATGACAGCCATAGCTACATAAAGGTACATGTGTCCACATTTTGGAAAATCCAGTTTAGACCATAATAGAGGTATAAAAAAGTGATGTCCTGTTCTGGTCCTGCATAACTTGTATTGCTTGATTTCTGTAAGGGGGGAAAGCATGTTATCATGACCTTAGAACACTCTCGAGTTTTATTGATGATAAAAGATATAATTGGTCCATATAGCTCATCAATGTCTACATTGACTGATAGTGGCTTCTCAGTGTTTCAGTCAGGGGTCTTCCCAAGCTCTAACTGGAGATGCCAGGAATTGAACCAGATACCTTCTGCATGCAAAGCAGATGCTCTAGCAATGAGCTATGGCCCTTCCCAGAATTTGACACTAAGATTGCCACCTCTTAGCCCAGACTTATGGACACATCTTTAAATCCTCCAATGTAAGTGGAAGAGACAGCAATCATTAGTGAGCAAGAATTCAATATTTGCATGTATGGCACATATAGGGGAGAGAGAAGAGTGAGTCACAGGACCAGGGACCATAACTGGAGCCTCAGCTGTTACATCTCTTGCTTCATTAGAGTGTCCTGTGTCCTAAGATCTGACAACTCTACATGATGTTGGCCTACTGGGTTGATGTTATTTTTTGGTAGCAGAGCTATATTTGAACATACTGTATAATTCCATACCCAGATAGGAGGCAAAAATGCAGTGGCGGCTGATCCATGAGGGCAAGTGGGCATTACCTCACCATTTTTAGTCTGTTCTCAGTCACCCCCTAACTGCCTGCCTTCTTACTTGCATCCAGTCTAGGGGGTGGAACTGCCTGTCAGCTGCTCATAGAACTCAGCAAGGAGGAGGATAGGGACAAAACTAACATTAGTTGGTTTCACCTCTCATTGGCTCTGGCTTTGCCCACTGTTGGCCAGCTTGCCTTCCACCCTACCAATTCCAATGGGCGCAAACCACCACTGAAGATATGAATAAATTACATTACATCAACGCTCCTGCAGACTGTGCATGGTGAGGAGTACCACACACACATGCACACACACACACAGTCCAGAAGTACATGTGTGAATTTCCCTTAAATATTGGGGGGGGTGTAATAGAGAAGGTGTTTACAGAGATAGAGAGCTTTTTCTCATGGGATCAAATCACATTATCTCAATGTGAAATAAACATGGGCCCAGAAATCTGGGGAAGGGGACTAAAAAGCAGCTGGGGCAGTTCAGGAGAAGCATTTGTCAGAGGGATGGTTAAGAACCCCCTTCTGCCCCCCTTTTCCTGAGGGCTCTTAGCCTGATGTCCTTTTCACCATTTCTAACATTACATGCTGCTACAGTTAATATATAATTTGGTTCTACTGTCAGTCAAAGCAATTTTCTCTTCCTTTACAGAAAGTGAGGTCACAAACATTATGACTGCTTTATTCACAGAAAAACTGGAATATTCATGGACATTCCATTCCATCACCAGCTCAGAGATCCAGTATCAAAGACCTCACCACCACAAGGGCAATGCAATACAGGTGACCAGTAATGTAGGGGGCATAAATTATAAATATTTATTCCAATGGTTTAATTTTTATATTGTGCTCTGTGTTATACTGTGAGCAACACCAGGTTCTGTGGAAAGATATGTTGGTGTGATATAACTCCCAAAATGAATAACATAAATTATATTTAAAATATTAATATAAAGGATTGAGAGTATGTAATTCTGCAATCTGTATTCTTCTGTGAGCATTTAATGTCATTGTGTTAAAAATGGTCAACACTGTTAGGTTTTATTAGAGAAATGCAGGAGATTCCTATTCCTGCAGCCAACATTTCATGCCTCATAGAATAATGGGAGCAAAGACAATTTCACATTCACTGTTGTAAACAAGATGCAATAGAGTGCACAGCCTCAGCCACATTATCAATGCTCTGCTTGAATGTAATTAATTCCACTGGAAGGAAGGACACCTGTATAATATAACCAATTCAAAGCAAGCTCTTAACAGGTGTTTCTATCCTGGAAAAGAGCAAAACAAGACATCACAGTCAGGATAATCCTCTGGAATGATACTTTCAACAGTATGGATGGCTTTTAGTACCACAGTATCCTTCTGGAGTATCTCAGGGAGGGGAGGGTTGGGGGCACTGCTTCAGCAGTTCCACTCCTACTTCCAGAGCTGCTTCCAAAAAGCAATGTTACATGTGTACGTCTGAACTCCAATGCGTGTCCACCCCACATGAGAGTTAAATGTACTCCAAGAGCATAGCGGCACCTTTTACAGGTGTCTTAAAAACCCACATGTTGCTCTCATGTATATACCCTTACCCTTAAATAAAACACACACAGAAAGATATTAACAAAAGCTCAATTAATTATCAGGAAAAAGAAATATATAGCATCAAATTTACAGTTATAACTATGGGCAACTTCCCAGCTACTACAGTCATAAACTAGATATATGAGAGTGTAGCGATGTCTTACATATACTCAAACCCAGGGTTGTGAACACATAGACTCACTGCAGAAGAAAGAAATAGAGATAGTTGTGAAGTATATCTTTACTCAAGCAATCAGGGCACAAGTCAGGATAAAGAGTTAGTTATATGATTGGTGAGAGTTGGGCTTTCCCATTCTTGATATTGCTAAAATAGCCAAGCATACAATCTCACCCTTTCCTTGTCCCGGTATCTGGTGATGCGTGTTCTTATAGCATGATGTGATGTCAGAAGTGCTGATTGACTCTGGCAAACTTCCATTTTTGGATCTCATTGGGTTACATGGAACTGATGAGAAGGATCATGCACATGAAAGGAAATGGGCATCAAAGGGCATCAAAGGATTCCTTTGAAATGTAAGTTTTGGGATCTGTTTCTGCCAGATGACTCCCAAGATAAGCTTACTTTCTCCACTTGTGGTATGTGATGTAAATGTCTCTTTGGGGGAAAATTACTCCCTATCTTTTAAAATCCAGAGGCTCTCATAGATTCTACCAGGATGGCATTATTGTTCTGTTTGAAGGAATTATTTCCTGGTAGAGTTAAATATTTAGAATGTTTAGTTATCAGTTTGGTCAGGAAGTCTATTCTGACTCCATTCAGAGCCATCTGTCAGGAATGCTTTGATCTGGATTCCTGCATTGAGCAAGGGGTTGGACTTGATGGCTTTATAGGCCCCTTCCAACTCTACGATTCTATGATTCTATTCTAGTCACAAACATGATCAAAGTTCATTGCAGGGGTTGTTTCCCAGAGTTCCCTGCAACTTGAGTGCCTATGCTTTACTCCAATAATATAAACCAAAGCATAGGGGACCCCAGAAATATGTGTGTCTCCATTACAGTAGTTCTGAAAGACTACTTTTCAGCACCATGGGAGCTGTCTTGTGGTGTTCCATGGGGTTTCATCCCTCCCCTCCTATTTAACATCTGTTTGAAGTCTCTGGGAGCTGTCATCAGGAGATGTGGAGTGAGGTGTCATCAATATGCAGATGGCACACAGCTCTATCTCTCTGTTCCATCTCAATTGGGAGAGGCAGATGAGGTGTTAGACTGGTGCTTGGAGACAGTGATGAGCTGGATGTGGGCCAGTAAATTGAAGCTGAATCCTCAAAAGACAGAGGTGTTGGGTGTCCCGAGTTCTCATGTCCAAGAGATGGGAGACAGCGTGTTCTGAACATAGTTATATTTCCCTGGAAGGATCAGGTCCACAGCTTGGGGGTACTCCTGGATCCAATGTTATCAGTGGATGCTCAGGTGGCCTCAGTGGCTAGGAATGCCTTTTTCCAGCTCCAGCTGGTTTGCCAGCTACAGTCTGTTTTGGACAGAAATCACATGGCCACTCTTTTCCATGCTCTGGTAATTTCCAGACTGAATTATTGCAATGTGCTCTTTGTGGGGTTAAAAGATGAAGATGACTGGGAAGCTTTAACTGGTACAAAATGTAGCAGCCAGATTACTGGCTGGGGTTCCATTTAGATCTCATATAGCCCCTGTTTTAAAACAGCTACATTGATTGCCAGGTCGTTTCTGGGCCCAGTTCAAGGTGATCACACTTGTGTTGAAAGTCCCAAATATCTGAAAGACCATCTCCTTCCCTACAGATCCTCTCAGGTGTTGGGATCAGCAGAAGGGGCCCTTTTGTAGTTCCGCCACCCTCAGATGGTTGGAGGGTAGCCAAAGAGAGGGAATTTTCTGTGGCAGCCCCTAAGTTGTGGAGCTCCCTCCCCTCAGAGTTGTGTGTAGTAACTTCACTGTACAGTTTTCAGCAAATGCTGAAGATGCATCTCTTTACCCTGGGCTTTGACACTTGAGATGTATATTTTTGGGACCCACACTATTTTTTGTGATGTGATTTTAAATTGTTTTTAATGATGTATTTTAAAATGTTGTAACCCACCCTGGGACCTCAGGATGAAGGATGGGTAATAAATTAAGCGATGATGATGATGATGATGATGATGATTTGCATTTGTCAGTGTAATATAGCCAGTGAGCTCCTTATCCACCAGCTGCATAATCACTAAGCTTAACTTAATAAATAAATGCAGAATATGAAAATCAAACTATAAGCATTAGATGTATGTAGGACACTAAATCTGTTTAAAATTGATAGATCTGGAAGGTGTCCACCTGACATGTGAAATTAATTTGGTTTTAAATTTTATTCTCACAAAGGGGCAAGGCCTCTAAGGCCTTTTTTACCACTATCACCACCCCTGTTTCAAAGCTGTACTCAGCCTTAGAGTCAGCTGCATAAATAGAACCTGTACTTATAGGTGAATTTCTAGTTCAAATCTCCGAAATTTGAAAAAAACAACATAAAACATAAATTCTATATGGGGTGTGATTTACTGTGCTGTGACATGGGACAGGGTCTTCTCTGTAATGGCACCTTAATTTTGGAATTCCCTGGCCCCTGAAGGTGTTAATGGCCTCTATTTTATTGGGCTTCCAATGCCAGATCAAAATATATCTGTTCATCCAAGCCTTTGGTGCATCTAATTAGGCTTTTTCAAGGTTCTAAGGTATGACAATTTTAGGATTATGTTTGGACTTTTTATATATTATTGTTTGATATTGATTTTAATGTCAATTGAATGTACTAATTTGTTGTCGGCTGTGGTGAAGGATGACGCGTGAAAATAAATATGTTGTGATCATGGGTGGGGATAAGGGACCACCTCCCGTCCATATACACACACAGGTTTAGCATGTCCCTTTAAAGGCAGACTTGAAAAGTGGCAGGCAAGTATATTTTTATTCTGAGGTTAGCTTCACTCTAGTATGAAAATACTGAACTCTAAGGTTTAGACCTCTGCCCCTTCTGCAATTGGCTTTCTGGCAACACCAGCAGGACTGGATGTGGGGACAGGCTGAAATATCTCCACTTTCAGGTACATCAATTCCACTGTCACTTTTCTTGGACCACTAATGTCTAGTGAAGGCTTTCTGATTAGGGTGAATGGGGCACTTCCCCTTCAATCTTAGTCTGCCCTTATCCAGCCCCGACCTGCTTTCTTACTTGCATCTAGTCCAGGAGGTGGCAGTGTCTGTCATCTTCCTCCTCCTTAGTATCAAATTTGCCTTTGCAGAACTCAGCAGGAAAGAAGATGGGAACAAAATTAGTATTAGTTGGATCTGCCTTCCATTGGCTCTAGTTTTGCATATCATTAGATCTGACTCCATCTACTGTTGGGCTTCCTATCTTCTACCTTTCCAGTCCCAATCGGCACCAGCCACACTGCTAGTGTTCTATTTCCTGGACAATGAAGCAGCTGTAGATCTTGGCATCCTCCACTCTACTTTTTCTGTCCCCGATGCTCTCTTGTTATGTACCTTACTTATCCATTGTGTGGTCCTAGGTATTCCCTCTGCTCCTCATCCTCACTCCAAGATCACCTGGCCCCGGTTTCCATTTCTGGACTTTCCTTTCTTTCTTTATGAGATTTCTTACTTGCCCTAAGGTCCTAGGGAAGGTTACAACAATAAAATAGACCATTATAGAAACAAATAAAACCATTACAGTTATAAAACACAGAAATCCATTCTCAGTGGAATAGAACAATATAAATTCAGCAAAAGAGGTGGGTCCCACAAAACAAAATTGATTTACCAGATAGCATGAAATATGGGTGCCACAGGCCACAGTTGTGCTAGGTGGACTCTACAGGCATGGAATCAAGGAGGTGGCAGGTGTCCAGCAATGATGGATGGATGGATAGATGGATAAACAGATGGACTAGTGAATGGTTTTACCAAAGAAAACAGAAACTACGGGAAGGAGGAATCCATGTATCATTCTGCTGTCTCCTGGCCCTCTTTGATGCATTTTAACCACATGTGGAAGGAGGAGGAGAAGCCATCCCATGGAAACAGAAACTCAGAAAGAGAGGATCATAAGCTCTTTCTCCTCCAAAAGCTATCAAGAAGCTTCATTCAGTGGAACTCTGTACATGCCCCAATGCTATGTCTGTGATTTGGCTTTGCTTTCTGCAGTGAATGCAGTATCCTGAAAAACAGTATCAGAGTCCCTCTTGTTGAAGCCATTGCTGATCCTAGTATGAGCCTACCAAAGCAGGTGCTGATTGCAAATGCATAATTAAATCCCCAGAGATTAACACCACATTTAATGTAAGCAACACAATTCAGCCATCAGTCATCCCTTGTGAGTGAATGGCTCCTGTCCAGCAAGCATTTTCTGAAAGATCCAAGTACACCCCCTTCTCCAGTAAAGATCCCAAGAACAGTATTGCTAATTATCCAAATTAGTGCCTTTCATAGGCATGCATTTAAGATGCAAGTACATATTCATGTGTGTACAGGCATACTAGCAGATGTGGCAACACTAAGTACCACTGCCTGCTCACTAGTTCACTCACCTGTCCTTTCATTGACTGTCATAGTCCTAGCCTTGAATGATACTCACGACTCAGACAGCCAATTGAATTCAGAGCTATCGTGCTGCCTTGTCTTATGAGTTCCTTCTGAGGAAAGATCAGAACAGATAGTGGGATGGTGGAAGGTCCTCACCCTTTCCCTTATCCCTTAATAGTAAAGGAGAAAGTGGTAAGTGAGCAATTGGCAGGAGAGAGAGAGAGATGAGGAGCAACAGCCACCATGTACTCACTCACCTGCCTTTTCCCTCTGGTCAGCAGTGGGAAATGTACTAGAAGGAGAAGACTAGTGAGCAATCAACCTAGTAGGAGACTTGACCCTGACAGCAGATGACGACGACACTACATTTAGATACAAATCAACAATGCATTGTTAACACATCCAATAGATTATTGGATTTCTCAGAACCTGTTTACTGGCAGGTGAGAGACAGTGAACTGGTTTCACTGAAATGCATTGTGTCTGAGATGACTTCAGGAGTTGTATCCATTGTGTTATATCTGAGATAGCCCATTCATAAATGCAGGGCATCAATAGAAGTTGCATTCTCAAATGATGAACATGCCCATCCGAATTAGGCCCTAGAGTTGACAAAAGCACAGTAACTATTTAGTTATTCCTTCCATGGGTGGCTACAACCACATGGGAGGGATTCAGGCATTAGTGATATTCCAGAGCTGGTCAGGTCCAGTGGGTAGACTTCTCAAATGTATCCACTGGATTTGATAAGACTGCAAAATCCAACATGGATCTGAAAAGTTCTTAAAAAAAATGTCTCTAGTCTAGGCTTGTTACACTCCCAAGGATGACAGCAGCAGTGGGGCCTTGGGACCTAACAGAAATTTGCATCATTTCTAGCTTGGACAGAACCCTATCTCCTAGTCCCACTTCTCATTATTTACCAGTGACAGGGATGACAAAAGAGAGCCTATCTTGGCTGTCCTATCCATGTAAGGAAGGTCTTAGTCTTCTGTAAAGCCTTGTATGTTGCTTGGTGTCCCAGGCAGCCAGGGCTCCTGGAATCAGTAATCTCCTCATTATCTCTTTCACCCTGAATTCTTTTTCCTTTACGCTGCCAATGGACTGAGCATCCTTCTTTAGCTTACATCTCACATCTCCTTTTGCTAATGCTGATGATGCATTCTGTAGTTACCACCTGGGTCAAATAAATAAATATTGACATTTCAGTATGTTGTTTTTTACCACTCTAAATTCCTTTGGACTGTAATTGAAATCTTGGATGTTAAGTGCATTCTTGATCAGAACGTATGCTTCATTATTCAGTAAATAATATCTAGGCTCTTTGGACCTGGAGATGGATGAATGGATACATGTGTGTGTGTGTGTGTGTGTGCGCGCGCGCGCACGCACGCACACACACACACACACACACACACTGTAGTCAGATATCTTGAGCACACTAAGGGGGTAATTGAAAGGCAACTTACATTATGTGTAGATCCAAGGTCTCCAACTAGAGACAATTCAGATTATTTTGCTACTTGAGACAGAACTTTCAAAATGTACCCCTTCTTAATAACAACAAGCATAGAAATGACTGATAGTTAATCGCTGCCTTGTTCTACCTAATGACAGGGCTAGTCCTGAAATAAAACTAAGTCAATAAGGAACTTATGAACTGCTCCTTTGGAGCCATAGTCTATGGATTCTGCTCCTTCTTCAGTGTCAGGCCTTTTAAAGGATTAAAAAAGAGAGAGTTGTATCAGCTTACTGATGCAGCCAGCCAGGTCATTGCTTCCCTTTTCAGCACTGACCTTTTTTTAAAACACACACACACACACTAAAAGGTTTTTTTAAAGTGCAAAATCCTGGAATCAGTCTTGGTGAGGCTCCAGTGCCCACATAGCCCAACATTTGTTCAAATGGACTGGAGGCTGTCATAAGACGTGTGCTTCACAGGTATGGGCTGGTGGTGCTAGCAGAGTCTGTTGATGTCCCAGCAGAAAGTTGTGGCTCCAGTATCAGCGCAAGGCTGGTAATCATCTCCTTGCACCAATTCTGGGGCCACAGAGTTCAATTTTATGTTGTGTTTGCTTTCATGCCACAGCTTGTCTGATCAGTCTGTTGCATAAATTATTGTCAGCACTTCACCTCTTGAAAACCACTCTGATGTAAACCAGGGATGGGGAACCTTTTTCCAGTCCAAGCGCTGCATTCCCTGATAAGCAGCCTTCTGAAGTCATCATGCCAGTGGTGGGCAGGGCCAGAGGCAAAAGTGGGTGGGGCTAAGAGATAAGTGGAGTGATGGGTGTGACTCTTACCTTTGTACAGTAGGCTGCATTCAATCCATGCAAAAGTTTCTACATCCAGGTTTCTGCATTCACATATACTCTTCCATCCCCCACCCAAGGACACATTCCTGCCAGACAAAAGGAGGCGGGCACAAAGAAGGGTCAGTGAGGGGTGTGGCCTGGGGAGATTTGTGACCTAGGGAGAGTCCCAATGGCCAGTTTGGAACATCTAGAGGGATACATGTGGCCCCTGGGCCTGAGGTTCCCCACCCCAGAGGCAAGCCATTACATTACTGCAGATAGATATTCATTGATTATCATTCCAATCCTGGATTATTCACATCCTTTTAAAAATATAACAGCAGCATGACACTCATATGGGACCTCTATTCTTCATATGTAAGTTTCCGCTACACATAAAATCCCACCTCGTCAATGTACAGATCAAAACCTTTTCTGCCAAAAACTATTTTACTCTTCCCAGCTTTCTTAGTGTGCTACAATTAAATGTAATTGTGGCCTTCACTTCATCATATATGTATTTCTCATGTCCAGTGGGAATGCCAATTCAAAAAAGATGAGATGTTGTTTGGGCAAATACAGAATAAGGTCTCATCAAGAATTCACTTTTGATGTATAGTTTAAGAAAAATGATGCCCCAGATGGGAGTTTGGGGGCACTAAAATTAACAATTCTGGGCTCATCGTGTACCCTGCCTCTTTATTCCATTTACATGTCGAATAACCGTATCTATCTACCGCAGAAACTCTGTTACAATTATGTTTGCTCTCCCTGATTGGTTTTGAAATGAAAAGTTGTCTCTCTCCATGGACTGATTCCTTTCACCATCTAATCAACAGCATGGCCAGAATCCCAATTATAGAGTAGGGACTTGATGAATCTATTTTGAGAATATTAATTTAATGGTTGAAATGCCAGCCAATAGAGTTGAATGCATTATTTTGCTCTTGGCTTCAGGTAACTGCATGCTGGTCTCTTTCTTTTAGCTTAAACCAATCTTTCAAATGAAGCTACAGTGAATAAAAGTATATACCCCATTCATTCTGTGACAAGGTAAATAATCAAGATGGAGAATATGAGATCTGGGTTTGTGTTGTTGTTTTAAAAAAACTGTTTTTAAACAAAACTCAGTTACATCATTATATTAAAAGCAATGATGTGTCCAATTTTAAATGACTTCTGCGTATTAGGACATAGCCACATATGGCAGTGTGCTCACATCTTTGCTAGAGTAAAAATGTGATCTAATTTGTCTTGGGATGTTTCAAAAACATTATGGCCCATTTCATATGTCATGACTAGAGATCAGAGAATTCCGATGAAAACAAATGGGAGCAGAAATTGCCGATCTTCACTTATTCGTTGCATGTCCAGAACGGGAATCAATCCACTGGATGTGATTAGTATTTGCTGTTGCTCTCATTCTGCAAACTATATGTAATTGAGTATGTCCCCACTGCATTTGTACTGTGTTTCCTTTGCATTGGGGAATGATGTGGTATAACGTAATGACAACATAACTTATGTCATTTATGTAATTAATTGCATTACATAAGTGAACATAATTGTGCCATAGCAGACAATGAGACGAATTGCATAGTTTTGGGTGGAAGATGAACTGTAATGGAATGGAAACTGCTACATGTGAATACAGAGGGTCCATCCGTAAGACTGTATAATCTGCAATGTTATAGCTTTGTGTCCTCATTAATTCACCATTGTCTATATGACATTTCAAGCTAGTACAGATTTTTGCATTCGCAAATCTGCATTAGAAATACCACTGAAAAACTGATATGCTTTCCTAAACAGCTAGTCAATCACATAAACTTCCATGGACTTGAGTGTAATGCTGTGGACTTTCCTGCAATAGGTGGTCCATGGGTGTTCCTCCATCATGTGCCAAGCCCCTTGTCTCCTTTCCATCCAATAGCGCATCCACAAACCTGTGCATGCATGGGAATTAGAAAAAAAAGATATACATTTCTGCGCTCTTCTGAAAAAGTGTGCGAAAAGCAACTGACTGTTATGGACCAATCTGAAAAGGGGTGGACTTAGGGGAGTGGCCAATGCTGAACCAATTTAGACACACACACAAAAAGCCCACACTTATGGATGCTTGATAATCAAGTTTTCACAATAATCCGTCCACAAACAGGATATGTATGGATCTCGAGGCCACCAACTGAATAAGGAAAATGCGGATTTAGCAGTTAGGTATGGATGGGCCCAGAGTGCAATGGAAAATGATACCTTCTTACATCTCTAGTTATGACAAGCCATGACTTGTTGTTATGAGAATGAGCAAGTGTGACTCTCGGGCTCTCACACTCCCCTCTCAGCCAGGGGTGTTCATGGGGGAAAGGGTCAATCACCTTCCAATGAATCATGATTCCCAGCTTCCATTCTTTGAAAAGAGTAAGTTTCTAGCAGTTGTAGAACGTGAGATATGATGCAAAATGTACAGGTGCTAACCTTTTCAATATTGTGTGAAACTAGCCTGCTCCTCCCTCTTTTTTACTTTGTTTTACTTCCCCCCTGGAAAAAATCTTACGATTTCCCATGCTCCCCACTCCCCATTTCTTCCTGTAGCTTCCTGTTTCATCTGAATGTGGTAAATTTATAGAGCTGGATTTTTAAAAAGTGTAACCACACACACACACACCTTTGCCATTTTATGCTATAAAGTAAGGCAAGTCCAATGTTGTCCCAACCCCCTCTCCCTAAAAAAATCCATAAATTTCTTTTGCAATTTCCCCTGCAAATGCCCTCCCCGCAAAGCTGAGCTGAAAATATCTGCCCTGCTCTAATCTCAGTACAAACATTGCTTGCAACTTCAGACGTCCTGAAAATGTTGTGAATCTCTATGCATATGTTGCTCAACATAATAAGGGATTTTCTTCTGTCAAAAATGAGTAAATAATACTCTTCAGGCAAAGTTGTTCTTGTATAGCTCCAGTATTTTTTCCCCTAATTTTTTAGGGACATCTGCAGAAAACTACTGAGTTAGGACTAAGCCTTTACAGAACCCAAATCCTCTTAGATAAATTCAGTGTGTATTCCAATGTCTTTTAGTGAATGTTTCTGTTGCTGTAAAGTACTGCTCTACAGTCAAAGAGGCAGCCAGAAGACTGAAAACTATAAACTGAATTAATGAAGAGCTAATGCAGCAATCCAAAACCTAGGAAAGGGAGAACCAAAGACAGATAGGGCCAGTTTGTCCAATCCCCTGCTCAGTGCAGGAAAACTCAAGGGAGAGTATCTCTGATGGATGCTCTAGCTTGAAAGTCTCTAACTAGTAGCAAACAGTGTGGTGGGGCTGTGGTTGCTGCTGTTCACCAGGAGACAGGTGGTAAGGAGGTCAGTGCTATGCCAACACAGGTATGCTGGACTGGCTTCACCAGTGTGTTTCTCTTCTCCCTCCCAGTAGATAGCAGCGGCTTAGCTGTCAGAAAGTCAGGTGACTGGTGGCACCCCACCGTGCTGTCCACTATTGCCTCTAGCAAGAGAGAGCCCACTTTCCCTCTAGGTCATTTGTTCCATTGTCAAACCCCTCTTACCTTTAAGAATTTCTCCTAGTGTTCAGCTGAAATCTACCTTCTGAAACTTCAGCAGTTCATTGGATTTAGTCCTTTCCTTTGGGAAAACAGAGAGCAAGTCTTTGTCCTCTTCTGGTTTGAGCATAAACAAAAAATATTGCATAAACAATTGGAATGTTTGGGTATGGATAGCCCTGCTCACTGCAAGCTGGTCATTTTGATGATAATGATGATGATGATAAATATGTAGTTGCCATGCAAGCTGATTCAGCTCACCTTGCAGCTTCATAGCGCCACCCACACGTGATGATTTGATTGTTTGGCAGAGTGGCAAGCGGAATTGCTTGCGTTGATTGTTTTCTGAGAAAGCTGTGAAATGTGCCGACTGTAATTTGTCCTTTTCTCAAAGTGTGGAGGAGAGATGAGTAACTTTGAATGGGAGTAAGGCACTCCACACATCCCTAATGTTTTCAAAGAGAGTAACCCCACAGGCTACAGCCAGGGTTCCCAAGAAATCAAGAAAAGCCAACAGAGCCTGGAGAAAAGTGAAATGATGATTATGTGAAACTCTCAATACAATCATTTCTGAGAAGAGATAGCAATCACCTGCTGCATCATGCCCTCTTTTGCTACCTCTCCCCATCCTTATCACTCTTTCATTTGTATGGAACAAAACTTGGTGTTTCCTTCAGGGTGCTTTGATTACAACACAAATCGAGCATGAAAAAGACTGTTTCAGCCTGATAAAATTCTTGTTAAGCTGAGCGGCTCTTTATATCATAAACCATTATCAGACAGCACTTGAACTTTCTCCTCCTGGAGCCACTCTTGTTTGAGTACTTATCCATTAAGGGCATCACAGCTCCCAATGAAAATAATTCCTTCTAGTCTATGATGTTGGCATGTTCATATTGGCCTATTAGCAAGGGACTAGGAGCTACAGGGAATGTTCTGCTTATTGAGAAACAATAAATGTGAGTGCATGTATATAACCTTCTGCCCATTGTCATAGACTAGCTATAGAGATAGACAAGTGGGATCTGCGACAAAATGTTGCAGTGTGGAAGGCTCCATGTCCCCTCCCCAGCTCTTCTCCCCCCCAACAATCAGCTGTTGTTGCATAGCCACTGAGCATGCATGGCCATCATTGGTTGTCTGGGGAATTACCCACCCACAAACACCCTAGATGGGTGCATTATTATTTTTTTGCTTTCTTTTGTTTCTACTCGGGGTTCTCCCAGCCCTGCTGCCACTTCTCTCTTGTGCATGGGTGATGCCATTTCGGTTACGTAAGAAACAGCACTCACAGCCTGCATATCAGAAATAGAAGGGATAGATGGAAGAGCCTTTTTTTCTTCTTTGGTATGGCAGAAGCTGCTATTTGATAGAGATTGTCAAAATGGGTGGGGGGGCAGAGCGATCCTTAGTACAGGAAGCCAGTAGAACATATGCCAGTTTAAGTTAAGCTAGCATAAGTTATTTCTATTCCAGACTCCATTGAGGAATGGGGCTACAGTTGGCTGAGCCAACCCAAGCCCAGCAGAGGGAAAACAAATCTTATAAGAGAGTTTGACTTTGACCAGCCTTTTTGCCAGCGTAAGTTCCATTGAGTTGCCAAGTCACATGACTGAGCAGAAAGAGGTTTGGAACAGCTGTAAGTCTCTCCTTGTCTGTCCCATCCGACATGACCTCTTTTTGTTCGGCTGGCTAAAGTTGAGGGTCTTACACTAACTTACATCCTGGCTCAGCCAGGAAGGCCTGAGATGTGCCTGTTCCAAGCTCACTTGTCTTGGCAGATCTTGGGTTTGGATTGCACGGTCTCTGAAAAGAATCCCTTTGTTTCCAGTCTCTTGGAATGCATAGCTTTAAAAGTATTCATCTTTAGGTGAGAACTGAGAGGAAACTTTGGCTGGATATAGTAATGTAGTGGCAAATTCAGAAGTGCAGAGTCCCTTCAGGATAGTCAGTCATGTCCACTCAGCGCCTCAACCCCTTCTAAGATTACAGAATAATTCACTAATAGGCAAAAAACCCTTGTGGTTTAAGAACATACCTATAGCTAGGGATGGGGGAGAATATTTGAAAAAAATGAACCTGGTACCGGATCCCAACTGAATTTGCTAGTTCACTATTCCTTCAGAGCAGCACCAAACTCTTGCAGCAGGTCGCAACTGTAATTGGCATGGATTTTGTGGTCGTGACTGCAATCGGCAAGATTTCCCCCCTGAAATTCTCCCCCTATTTTATGTGTTTTTTTCGTAATTAAGATGTTTCAACACTTGCCATCTCCAAAGATAGAGAATTATATTTTTGTATGTTTGCTGGTGTTCTTCTTACTTTGCTTCTTTCCTGTGTTATTAATGTTTCTACAGAGAATCTACACTATGTCCCTCATTATTCATCCTAGAAATCTGTGTCAAATTTATTTTTATTAATTTCAAAGCCTTTTTATTGGTCAGTGTCATATGATGGTGAAGACAACCTTTTGTGTTTCAAATTGGAGGTTATCTTCTATTTCTATTTTGGGTGCATTAACAGTGGAATTTGGACCTGCAGTTTGATGAAAAATCAGACTGATTCCAATATGTTGCTACTTCAGCAATGACTCTAGCTGTTGGGAAAAAAAGGATGCATATTTTCAGCCTGCTATGTTTAAACCACTTCATTTAAGGCAAGGTGGGCACAGTCAATTAAAAACATAGAGCACACCTAGCATTTTGCTAAAATATATTTCACCTTCCACTGTTTTATCTTGTGCAAATTGAGACACTCCTGAGGTCCACTGGAGACTATTCTGCAGAAGTCAGTGCCATTATTCCACAATTATGTTTGGAGTTTTTTTTGTATAAATTTTGCAAAGTGTTGCTGTACTTCACATATTCACAGAAATAGAGAAAAAAGAAAATGATTCCCTATAGGAAACGTCACTAAAATTGCAAAGGAAATCAGACATATTCAAAGTGACCATCTGAACTATATCAACTGTCTTAATAATGTTGCTTCCTCCCTGCTAAACCAAGATCAACACAGCACATGTCTTCTTTCTATTATTTGGGCTGATTGCAGGTGTTGCCACCACTCACCATATGCTCAGAGGCACGTTACCCAATTCTTCCAAGCTACACAGGAAGTGGATTGGACTGTGAAAGACCAACCCAAATGGTGTTTGCATTTTGACCAATTTGTAGGGCAGTACAATATCTCAGAGAGGAGTTCAGGTCTCCTGCTCCCCTGGTGCATTCACTATAGCTGCCCAATTGCCCTGCTTTTTAAAGTTTGATAGAATAGCTGTAGGGTATAGGTATGTTCATAAACCGCAAGGTTTTTTGCCTATTAGTGAATTTCCCTGCTTTTTAATCCGGGAGGTAAGAAATGGGATTCTATGCAAGTTTGCTGAGAATGGATGGATCATTTGCATGATTATTGAGTTCAATGGGATTTACTCCCCTGCAATCATGCTTAGGATAGGTGAAACTGACCACAGAGGATGGGGAGGGGAGGAGGAGGAGGAGGGAGGGGAGGAAATGCAGAGGGGAGGACTGGGAGGGGAGGAGGCAGGATGGAGAGGGGAGGGGAAGGACAGGTTTGATCATTTGCATGTTTATTAAATTCGGTGCGATTTACTCCTGTGCAATCATGCTTAGGATAGGTAAAACTGACCGGGGGGGAGGGAGGGAGGGCTGGAGTGGGCAGGGGAGGAGGAAGGGAGAGGAGAGGAGAGGGGAAAAGCAGGTCTGATCATTTGCATGCTTATTTTCAATGGGATGTACTCCTATGCAATCTTGGTTAGGATAGGAAACACTGACCATGGGGGAGGAGGAGGGGGAGTGGGAAGGAGCGTATTGGAGGAGGGCAAAGGAAGGTGGAGGGGAGAGCAGGTTTGATCATTTGCATGCTTATAGAGTTCAATGGTATTAACTTCCGTGCAATCATGTTTAAGATAGGTAAAACTGACCATGGGGAGGAGGAAGGGGAGGAGGGGGAAGGGGAAAGAGGGGATTGGAAGGGGATGGGGAGTGAGGGGCAAAGGAATGGGGAGGGAAGGGGCAAGAGGAGGATATAGGAGGAAAGAGAAGGGAGGGTGGGTTTGATCATTTGCATATTTTTTTAGTATAGTGGGATTTATTTCTATGCAATCATGTTTGAAAATGAAAATAGACTGCCTTCAAGTCAATCCCCACCTATTGCGACCCTTTGAATAGGGTTTTCATGGTAAACGGTATTCAGAGATGATTTCATCATTGCCTTCCTCTGAGGCTAAGAGGCAGTGACTGGCCCAAGGTCACCCAGTCAGCTTCATGGCTGTGTGGGGATTTGAACCCTAGTCTCCCAGGTCGTAGTCCAACACTGACCCAGGGAAGGGGCAGGGAGTGGGAGGGAAGGAGATTGGGTGGGTGGGCACTGGGCAGAAGGGAAGCCCCTTTCCTTTCCAAAAGGAAAACATTGTAAACAGAATCATTCTTTTTCAGGCGTTCCCCCACCTTTTTTATTCTACAGCAGACACATGTAGCCTCCCACCCAAATTTAAACCAAAGCTTTCCCTGGCCACATCCACACCAGGCCTTTATTTCACTTTGGACAGTCATGGCTTCTTTCAAAGAATCTTGGGAAGTGTAGTTAGTGAAGGGTGCTGAGAGTTGCTAGGAGACGCCCTGTTCCCCTCACAGACCTTCAATCAGAGTGGCTGACTGTTAAACCATTCTCTCAGGGGAATAGGAGTCTCTTAGCACCCTTCACAAACTACACTTCCCAGGATTCTCTGAGGGAAGCCATGACTGTCTCACGTGAAATCAAAGTCTGGTGTGGGTGTGGCCCCTTGATTAGCCAAGCCCAGCAGCTGGGAGGCTTTTAGAACTCTGAGAGTTGGTTCTTACTGAGCATGCTCCGCGCTATCATTGGGTCCCAGCCAAAATTTATTAAATTTCTTAAAAATCAGCCAGACATTTTTTAAACTTTCAAACTGCAGCAGATGAAGGTCAGAGTATGGGGCAACGTCAGTATTAGGATTACAAGTACTCTGTGAACATGGCTGATTTTTAATGAATTTCAACAGATTATGAGAACAGAGAAAAAAGTCCAAAAGGGCTCTGAGGTTTTTTTCTCTCTTTTTACACTTTGAACTGTCTATTCTCTCTGACTGTTTTGTGTATCGCCATGAAAATTGACAGGGTTGTTAAGCAAGCGTTTCTGAGTTCAGGACTATAAGTTATGTAAGGTTTTGTTTTGAAATCAGCTTATGGGAAGCATCAGAATGGCATGGGGGAGATTTTCCATTTAACATTGCGGAATGTGAAAAATCCCCGCTGGATATAGTATACAGCCACTCTTGTGGCTGTATAATACACAGGAAGTAAAAACTGCATCTGGAGACACATTCCATTGTCAAGGAATAGGCACAGTCCAACTGCTTTGCAAAATTCCAGAAGGCAAAAGATGGCTTGAACTTGAACTGTCTATATGTTCCAGATTTTAAAGACAACATAATAAGTGCTACTAAGATAATGGAACTGGGGGGTGAACTTTATATGAGTGGAGAATTTTGCCGTGTTCTAGATGAAGGAGAAATATGTTGCACTGCAAAATTGAAAATGGACGTTTACATTTAGAATACCTTGAAGCTGTGCATACAAATATGGTCAAGGAAACCTATAATTCTGAATGTTTGCATATTTGGCATAGAAGAATTGGACATGCCAGCTTAGCCAGAGTAACTGCTCTAGATAAAGAATTTGGCTAGATGAATTAAAATGGGACAATGAAAATGTACAGAAAGAGGTGAGTGCTGTATAAAGACAAAAAGTGTGAAACCAAAATTTCCTAAGAAAAATGAGAGGAAAACCAAAAAGCCTCTAGATTTAATTCACACTGATCTTTGTGGGCTAATGAAAGTGCAATCCCAGGGTGGAAATTTATACATGCTGACTTTTATAGATGACTACTCAAGGTATACTACAATGTATCTGCTGAGAGAGAAAAGTCAAGTACTTAAAAAATTGAAGGACTATGTCAGAATTATGTCCAACAAATTCAGCAGAAAGCCACAGATCATAAGATCTGACAATGGAGGAGAATATGTGTCTAGGGCTATGAAAGATTTTCTCCATGAGGAAGGCATAAAGCATGAGACTACAGCTGTCTACAACCCAGAACAAAATGGGATTGCGGGACAAATGAACAGGATCCTTGGACAGATGATTCATTCCTTGTTGGAGGATGCACAGTTACCACAGAAGTACTGGGGAGAAGCAGCAGTTACTGCCACCTACCTGCAAAACAGACTTCCTACATCAGCAACCAACAAAACACCATTTGAACTATGGCAAGATAGGACACCAAGGATGTCTCACCTTAATGTATTCTGGTGCAAGGCCTTTGCGCACATCCCAAAACAAAAGAGGTCAAAACTTGACAACACTGCCAGGGAAGTAATATTCATTGGATATTCTTCAACGCAGAAGGGATATTGAGTAATAGATCCCAAAACTGGCGAAGTTGGAGTGTACAGAGCTGTCCGCTTTGATGTAGGAAAGCATGCACACCAACCAGAAGGGGTGCCATATCAAACAGATGACAGCAAAATGGAAGAAGAAGCTGAGTTATTCTTCCACAACAGAAGGTATAACAATGATTCACCTACAGAGGAAGGTGAGGAGTCTGAGCCACAAGAGGCAACTGAGCCAGAACAGGCAACAGAGCCAGAAGGGGCAGCTGAAGCACCAGCACCCAGACACGCCGAACGTACCAACAGAGGAGTACCACCAGAAAGACTTGCTTACCTCATGAGAGATGAACTTCCAGAACCAGAGACCTGGAAAGAGATTGAAGCCTTACCCAAAGCTGAAGCTGAGAGGTGGAGGCAGGCAGCCAAGGAAGAGCTGAAAGCTCTACACAAAAGTAAAACTTGGACACTGACCAAGCTTCCTCAAGGAAGGAAAGCTGCAGACAACAAGATGAAATTCAAGAAAAAAGCCAGATGCTAAAGGAAATGTTGAGAGATACAAGATAAGCCATCAGAAAATGTCTGTATATCAGTACTGTTACCAGGCCAGATGTGGTGGTAGGAGTGGGGTACCTGTGCCGAAAAACCAGCTTGCCAACCAAAAGGACTGGAAAGCAATAAAAATAGTGGCAAGATATCTAAAGGGCGCTACGACAATGAAACTGAAGCTAGCAGCTACCCAGGATCCCAAATTAGTGAGATATGAAAAGGCTACTTGAACTGTTCAAAGGAAACCTAGCTAGATAAAGTCCCGCAGATTCCATCCTACACCTGCAAGGACTGTTCGCATTCAGAATCATGACATTGAAAGGGACCATGAAAGTGGAATTCTCTAGATCAGTGGTTCTCAAACTTTTTCTCCTTGCAGACAGTTTGAAAATTGCTGAAGACCTCAGTGGACCACTTAATGGCCTCCTTTGTTGTCCCCCCCATTCAATACATATGCATACCATATTTTAATAATAGTAACGTTGCCTTTCTAATGAGAGCCAGTGTAGTGTAGTGGTTAAGGTGCTGGACTATGACCTGGGAGACTCAGGGTTCAAATCCCCACTCAGCCATGAAGCTCACTGGGTGACCTTGGGCTAGTCACTGCCTCTCAGCCTCAGAGGGAGGCAATGGTAAACCCCCTCTGAATACTGCTTATCATGAAAACCCTATTCATAGGGTCACCATAAGTCGGGACTTGAAGGCAGTCTATTTTCATTTTCATACCTGGGCCTGTTGTGATGCATGAGGACAACCAAGGATGCAACAGACTCATGGAGTCAGAAGGGGTGACTTCACGGACAGAGCTTGGAAGATTACTTTTAAAAAGTAATAAATTACAGTTACAATTACTTGGCCCAAAAAGTAGTAATTACCGTTACAATTACAATTGCTCTGAAAGTAACTGATTACTTTACTTTTTCTCAAAAGTAATCACTACAATTACATTTCAGCTACTTTTTTAAAAAAACTCCTACAAGGTGCTGGCCTTGGCTGCTGCACATCTAAGAAGCCTAAAACAATATTAAAAATAAACACACACACACAGGAGGTAGTAGAATAAAAAATTTTATCCATAAGATTAACATAATGGCATAACAGAATCTCACATCCCCCCAAGCAATGAAGATACCCCAACTCTTGAAATCAAATTTTACACTTGAAATGCTTTTATAATATGTTTCTGTTATGTCTCAAAAGAACAAGATGCTCAAAGAGCATGTCAGACAAGGAATGTCTTTTTACAGTCATTACGTTGCCACCAGTCCTGAACAGGCGTTCTACTGCGGCGCTTGAAGGCATGCCTGTGTTGTGCTGCAAAAAACACCGCAGCACACGTGGAAAGCCATGGAGTGATGACACTTCCCTGCTGGGAGACCTCAGGTACCTCACCAGTTCCTCCTCAGCAGTGTCCACTGCTGACTTCTTGCCCTGGGGCAGAAAGTTAAAGAAGTCATCTTCTAAGTCATCTCCTTCCTGGTCTTTATCTGATCACTGTCCTCATTAAGTACACCCATCTTTATTTCAGCTTTCAACAAGGCTTCCATTGTGTATCTAAGAAAGAGAGAGGATATGTTAACACATATGTGTTAGGAAACCATCATTTGCTCTTCATTTCCTGATGCTTGTCATGTCCCCTGGTTCAGGTTCCAGCCTGAGCCTGTGGATGATGACATGGAAGGTAGGAAGGTGACCAAGTCACCACACTCATGGGGCAGCACAGCAGACCCTTAAGGATTACCTGCAGCAACCCAAGGTTGTGATGAGGAGCCCCAGGAAGAAAAGGCCCAGCCCCTGCCTACCACCTTAAGCCCTCTGATGCCTCCCTTGAGACAACATTTCCCTTGGAGTAATCCACCCAAAGGCCTTCCCTAATGTTCTTACTTGTTGGTATGGGTGGTGGCCTGACACGATTCCAGCCGATCTAGTTTGAAGCGAGGGTGTACGCAGGCTGCCAGAAGAAGCAGATCCCTGCCAGATCCCCACCTCTCAAGGGTTGTCTGCTGCTGCTTCAGCATTTTGGGAGGAGGGGTGTCATGCATTGGTTCAGGAAGGCCACGTCTCCTTGCCTTTATTGCTTCTTCAATTGCTCTCAGCTTCTCAGGGTGTGCCCTCTGAGGAAGAAGAACAAAGCATGAATCCAAGAAAAAATGGAAGAGGAACTTCACAATTTAAACATAAATAGACAATGGACACTTTGAGGACCAGCATGACAAAGGCTTACCTCAAAATGTTTCTTCACATTGGATGAGGGGAAAACAGCTGATCTCAGATTTTTGATCCTTGGAAGGCAGTAATTGCATCGTACAACAACATTTTTCCCACTCTGGCTCACAAATGTACAAGCTTTCTCAAAGCCAAACCATGGTACTTGCTGTTCTGCAGATGTGGCTGTGGGCAACCGGCACTGTTTCATGCCCTCCTCCTCCTCGTGCACAGGGCCTCCTTTCTGAACTTCACTTTCTAGTTTTGCCTCCTCAGGATCAACAAGCTGTGACTCAAGTGGCCGCACTAACTGACTGCTGCTCTCAGCAGCAAAACCTGCAACAGGCGTCTCTGTAATAAACAAGAGATAATGCTCCTATGTGGGTGAACTTCAGCTGTGATGTGCCCCCATCTCTTCCCCATGCTGCAAGATGCCCCAGTCAGAGTGGAAGTAAGCAGGTCGATAGCACAATTAAAAGAGATCCTATTTGCATCATTTTTGCTCACTAAATAACCCTGCCTGGGCCAGTCTAACCTACTATCTCACAGGGTTGTTGTGAGAACAAAATGAGACTAGGGTTCAAATCCCCACATAGCCATGAAGCTCACTGAGTGACCTTGGGCCAGTCACTGCCTCTCAGCCTCATGAAAACCCTATTCATAGGGTCACCATAAGTTGGAATCAACTTGAAGGCGGTACATATATTTTTTATTTTGAATATGATGATTATGATAATAAATATGCAGCATTTCAAATTAATTCTGTATGAGAAGCATTCCATGCCAAGCTTGGAAAACCAAGGATGAGGTATAAAATGTAGACAAAAATACTTTTGACAAAATGCCGTTTATCTTTTATATATATGAGCCTGGGTAGGGAACATTTAATCTAGCCTACTTGCTTTCAGCAAGAAGGGTTAAGTGCCTTCAGGCTAGGGCAGTCACCAGAAGGCCACAGCAGAGACAAAGGAGCCTAGTGTTGTGGAGATGTTAGATGGGAGCTTTGGGGAGTAAAGATGGAGGCTCCTGAAGGCTGCAATTCTAAACACACTTACTAAGGGATTAAGCCCCATAGAACTCAACAGGACTGACTTCTAAGTAGATATAGTTTGGACTGTGCTGTTGGTAAACCTTGACTAGGGTTCTTCTGCAAAGACATCCATATCCAAGCAGGGTTGGCAACCCCCTGCCTGGAATACCCTGCCCTTATCTTTTAATGTGGCTGCTCCAAATGTTTTTACAGATTTGACCCTTTACTTCAGAAAGAGGTCTGAAAAATGAGTAAGAGTAAGAAGTATCTTTTAAAATTGTTCTTTTCAATTCACTCTTGAATGAACATCATACCTAGGGCAGATCCACACCATTCCTTTAAAGCACATTCAACACACATTTGAAGCACATGAATCCCACCACAGAATCATGGGAACTGCAGTTTGTTAAGAGTGGTGAGAACTATAACTGTGAGGGGGAAATGACACTTCCCAGAATTCTTTAGGGGAAGTCATGCGCTTTAAATGCGAGTTGGATGTGCTTTACACATATTGTGTGAATCCGCTTAATAAATTTTGCCTGCATGTAAATTGTTTTAATTAATTTTTCAAAATGAAAATAAGCTATAAAGTGTAGTGGGTGACCATGGGCCACTCACCATTTCTCAGCCTATCTGCCCCTCAGGATGAAAACAATGGAGAACCATGACTACCCCAAGGCATACTTAAAATGTAAAGGAAGTATTGTACAACCATAGTATGCAATTGGATACTTATAGGGACACAGCATGACAAAACTGGGTGGAAGTAAAAGTTCTACACTTAGGAAAAAGAAACCAAATGCACAGTTATAAGATGGGGGATACTTGGCTCAGCAGTACGACATGCAAGAAGGATCTTGGAATTGTTGTTGATCACAAGCTGAATATGAGCCAACAGTGTGATGTGGCTGCAAAAAAGGCAAATGCTATATCAGGCTGCATTAACAGAAGTATAGTTTCCAAATCATGTGAAGTATTAGTTCCCCTCTATTCAGCACTGGTTAGGCCTCATCTTGAGTGCTGTGTCCAGTTCTGGTCTCTGCACTTCAAGAAGGATGCAGACAAACTGGAACAGGTTCAAAAGAGGGCAACAAGGATGATCAGGGGACTGGAAACAACGCCCTATGAGGAGAGACTGAAGGAACTGGGCATATTTAACCTGGAGAAGAGAAGACTGAGGGGAGATATGATAGCACTCTTCAAGTACTTGAAAGGTTGCCACACAGAGGAGGGCCGGGATCTCTTCTCGATGATCCCAGAGTGCAGGACGCAGAATAATGGGCTCAAGTTGCAAGAAGCCAGATTTCGACTGGACATCAGGAAAAGCTTCCTAACTGTTAGAGCCATACAACAATGGAACTAATTACTAGAGAGGTAGTGGGATCTCCGACACTGGAGGCATTCAAGAGGCAGCTGGACAGCCATCTGTCGGGAATGCTTTGATTTGGATTCCTGCATTGAGCAGGGGGTTGGACTTGATGGCCTTATAGGCCCCTTCCAACTCTGCTATTCTATGATTCTATGCAAATATTTATATAAGCATGACTATCAAATATGTTTATTTATATAACCTGTAAAGATATTTATAGTGCAATCCTATGTTTGTTTACTCAGAAGCAAGACCCAATGTATTCAATGGGGCTTACTCAACCAGGGAAAACTGCAGCCTCAAGTGATAAGGAACTTGTTCTTTTAACAAGTCCTTTAAGTTGAGAGCTTATCCCAGTCTGCGTCTGTGTTGAAATTGCTTTTAAATATGTTTTTAAACTTTTTCTTAAAAAAAATGTTTTTAAAGCTTTTAAAAATGTTTTTAAAGATGTTTTGTTTTAATATATTTTAAAGTCTGTTTTTATGATTTTTAAAGTGTTTTTAGTGCTTTTGTTTGCTGCCCTGGGCTCCTACTGGGAGGAAGGGTGGGATATAAATAAAATAATAAAAATAAATAAATAAACTTCATTCATTTTTTTAAAAAATGAGTATTAGTTTCCTATATAATAAAAACTGTGATAAACCCTGCCTAATTTCTTTAAAAATAGGGTTGGAGGGAGAGAGATTTATAACACAAACACAAGTCTGCACTTTACTCACAATCATGAAAGGACGGGGTTGCAGCCAGAGCTTTGAAAAGTTACTTTAAACTACAACTCCCATCAGCCCCAGCCAGCATGGCCACTGGATTGGGCTGATGGGAGTTGTAGCTAGAGCATGATCTGTTTAAAAAAAAGTTGTGCGGGGGGGTTACGTTTTGGTGTATATCTCGGGAATTAGACCACCTAGAAACTTATTTTTTTTTAAATTGAAGCAGAGAGTCCAGAGAGTAAGGGGTGGTAGCCAGAGAGCCAGAGCCCCCCCCAAAACCAGAGACTCCAGCCGAAAACACACACACCGGGGCACACACACACACAAATCATCGTCACTCACCTCCACAGCTCTTCGCCGTTCTGCTGCAGCCTTCTCCTCCGTTGTTGTCCTTGCCCTGGCTTTTTCCTCCGGCGTCCATTTTTTCCTCTCAGAGTCAGACGCTAGCAGGCTCCCCCTGCCTATTCATCTCTTCCCTCGTGCCTCCTAACACAAATCACGAGGGAACAGACAGTCTGCGCAGAGGTCCAATCAGTGTGAGGCACATGTCTTGTGTTAACCAATCACAGCCAGGAGCTGACTTCCCCTTGTTTCCGCCCCCAAGTAACGTCCAACCTAACGTGGAAACGTTAAAGTTGAAGCTGAAAAGTAGGGAAATTACTATTCGTTCCGTTACTTGCCAAATGTAATGGAATTACCCACTCGTTATTTAAAATTGTAACGAATTAAAAGTAACTCATTAAAAATAACGAGTTACTTCCAAGCTCTGTTCATGGACCAAGCACATAGACGTGAAGTACTATTTCATTAGTGATACCTACTGCAGAGGACTACTCAAGATGGAATATTTTCCAACAGAAGACATGACTGCAGGCACTCTCACAAAGGCGTTGGGCAAAGTCAGACATTGCAAGCTGCAAGACAAGATGAACCTCGTGGGCTGAACCAAGCACTCGTTGAGAAGGGGTGTTGGAAGTGGGGCAAGAGCAACTCATGTCTTGTTCTTTTGTTTATGTTCCATAAGGGAGATAGAGTTAGGGTCCTCCAGATGGCTAGGCTTGACTACCTTTACCTGTGATGCTCTGACTGATTTCCTTCCATCGCTACACTGATATGCTTAGGGAAGCTTATCTGCCCCTCCTTCTTCCGCCCTTTCTCTCTTCTCTTCTTCGACTATCCAAGAGAAAGGAGACAACTTTGTCTGTGCTCTCTCTCTCCTGAGCCATGAGGGCAACTCCGAAACCTGGGTGTTGTGCCTCCAACTTAGTTAGTTAGAACTAGGTATGCCTTTCCAATCTACTAGATATTTCTATAAATAAAATAGCTTTTCTTATTTTACTAAGTCTTAAGTCTCAGTGATCTCAATGCAGGGTAAAAACCTGCTGCTTAGGAAAATGCACACACACATCTCAGATGGTTGACAATCTCTGCTAACATTTATACAAATTTACATAACAAAAACCATGTGGAATGCTGTGATCATTCATTCATGTCAACGACCTGAAAATTATGCAATGTTTTTCTCCACCGCCAGAAAACTACATAGAATGCTGTCATTTACATAAGTATCTACGAAAATAATTATGCAATTTTCGCAACCCCCGAAACCCTGCAGATCGAATAGCTGAAAATCGTGAGCAGCAGATCGAATCTGCAAGCACCAGAGAAAGTGGAAACAAAAAAAGGACAGATTAGTAAAGAAATGACAGACTACTAAACTGCATGCAGATCGGCACCATGCAGCGAACCCCATCCCTGCCTATAGCCAACAGATATTTCTATCATACTTTAAAAAGCAGGGAAATTGGGCAGCTATAGTAAAGGCACCATGAGAGAAGGAGACCTGACCTTCTCTCTGAAAGGCACATGTTACCAATTCTTTCCAAGCTATACAGGAAGTGGATTGGACTGTGAAAGATCAAAGCAAATGGGATCCTGTGCAAGTTTGCTGAGAATGGATTGCTCATTTCCATCTTTATTGAGTTCAATGGGATTCACTCATCTGCAGTTATGCTTAGGATAGGTGAAACTGTCTACAGAGGAGGAGGAGGAGGGGGAGGTGGGAGGGCTGGAGTGGGAAGGGGAGGAGGATGAAGGAAGAGGGGGAAAAGAGGAAGAAGGGAGGAGAGGAGGAGGGGAGAGGGAGGAGAGAAAGGAATGGAGGGAGAGATGGGAGAGGAGAGGGATGGAAAAGGCAGGTCTGATCATTTGCATGCTTATTGAGTTCAATGGGATTTACTCCTGTGCAATCATGATTAGGATAGGTGAAATTAACCATGGGGGAGGGGAGGGGAGGGGAAGGGATTGGAAGGAAAGGGGATTAGGGGGTAGGAGGGAGAAGGAAAGGGGAGGGGAGAGGATAGGGTAGGTTTGATTATTTACATGCTTATCATGTTCAATGGGATTTAACCCTGTGCAATCATGCTTAGGCTATATGAAACTGACCAGGGGGAGGGGCAGGAGGGTAAAGGGAAGGAAGGGTAGGGATAGGGAGGAAGGGAGAGGGGAGAGGGAGAGGAGGAGATTAGTGGGTGGGCACTGGGCAGAGGGAAAGCCCCTTTCCTTTCCAAAACATTGTTAACAGTATTATTATTTTGGGGGGGTTACCCCAAGTTTTTATTTTACAGCAGATGTGTAGTCTTCCATCCAAATTTATTCCACTTTAAACAGTCATGGCTTCCTCCAAAGAATCCTGGGAAGTGTAGTTTGTGAAGGGTGCTGGGAGTTGTTAGCTGATCCCCTATTCCCCTCACAGAGCTACTATCCCCAGAAGAGAGACTGCTTGTTAAAGCACTCTGACCACTGGAGCTCTGTCAGGGGAATAGATGAAGACTCTTCTCTGTAGCCACCACAGTCCCCTTTCATGCTGATTGGCTCGTAGGATGCTAGAGATATAGGGAGCCTGTAAAAGGTCTAAGACCTGTCAAGACCCTAGACGACTATACCCCTGGGTTTTGAATCTGACCTGGGGAAGGAGGTTGACCATAATAATCTTCATAACTGAAGTTATTATAATAACTAATTATAATAACTGAAATTATTATGAAAGTAATATGGTCTTCATGCTTTCTATTAGCTTCTTCAACATGTACATTAGTGCATAGATTTTAATAGTTATTCACTAATAGACAACAAACCTTGCAGTTTAAGAACGTACCTATAGCCAACAGGTATTTCTATCAAACTTTAAAAAGCAGAGAAAATGGGCAGCTATAGTTAACCATAGGAAATTGCAAAGTAAATCAAACATATTCAAAGTGACTATCTGAACTCTATCAACTGTCTTCATATTATTGCTTTCTCCCTGCTAAAACAAGATCAGCACAGCACATGTCTTGTTTCTGTTATTTGGGCTGATTGCAGGTGTTGCCACCACTCACCATATGCTCAGAGGCACGTTACCCAATTCTTCTAAGCTACACAGGAAGTGGATTGGACTGTGAAAGACCAAAGCAAATTGTGTTTGCATTTTTACAAATGTGTAGGGCAGTCCAATATCTCAGAGAGGAGGTCAGGTCTCCTGCTCCCCTGGTGCATTCACTACAGCAGCCCAATTTCCCTGCTTTTAAAAGTTTGATAGAAATATCTGTTGGCTATAGGTATGTTCTTAAACTGCAGGGGGGTTTGCCTGTTAGTAAATTTCTCTGCTTTTTAATCCAGGAGGTAAAAAATGGGATCCTGTGCAAGTTGTCTGAGAATGGATTGATCATGTGCATGTTTATTGAGTCCAGTGGTATTTACTTCCCTGCAATCATGCTTAAGATACGTGAAACTGACCACAGGGGAAGGGCAGGTGTAGGGGAAGAAGTGGGGAGGGGAGGAGGAAGGCAGGTTTGATCATTTACATGCTTATTTAGTTCAGTGGGATTTACTTCCGTGAAGTCATGCTTAGGATAGATAAAACTGATCATGGGATGGAGGGAGGGAGGGCTGAAGTGGGCAGGGGAGGAAGAAGAAGGAGGAGGGGAGGGGAGGAGGAAGGGAGAGGAGAGGGGAAGAAGGGGAAAGGCAGGTCTCATCATTTGCATCCTTATTGAGTTCAATGGGATTTACTCCCATGCAATCATGCTTAATACTGACCATGGGGGAGGGGGAGGGGGAAGGGATTGGAAGGTGATGGGGAGCAGGAAGGAGGGGAAAAGGAAGGGGGAGGGAAGGGGCAAGAAAAAGGGGATAGGAGGGAGGGGAGGGCAGGTTTAATCATTTGCATCTTTTTTGAGTTCAATAGGATTTACTCATGTGCAATCATGCTTAGAATAGGTGAAACTGGCCTGGGGAGGAGAGGAGGAGGGCAGAAAGGGGGAGGGAAGGAGATTGGGTGGGTGGGCACTGGGCAGAGTGGAAGCCCCTTTCCTTTTCAAAAGGAAAACACTGTGAACAGTATCATTCTTTTTCAGCATTTTCTCCACCTTTTTATTCTACAGCAGGCAGTAGTCACCCAAATTTCAACCAAAGCTGTCACTGGCCACATCCACACCAGACCTTTATTCCATTTTGAACAGTCATGGCTTCCCCCCCAAATCCTGGGAAGTGTAGTTAGTAAAGGGTGCTGAGAGTTGCTAGGAGACACCCTGTTCCCCTCACAGAGCTTCAATCAGAGTGGCTGACTGTTAAACCAGTCTGGCCACTGGAGCTCTGTCAGCAGGGTAGGAGTCTCCTCTCAGCATCCTTCACAAAGTACACTTCCCAGGATTCTTTGGGGGAAGCCATGACTATCTAAAGTGAAATAAAGGTCTGGTGTGGATGTGGCCTCTGTTGATGTGTGTGCATTGTTGCATGAAACAGCATACGTTACATTGGAGTTAAGTTGCTCAAGAAACTTCTCAGATGCATTAGATCAAGTTAAGAGTCTTTTATTAAGACATTATGGCTTAAGGCTTTAAGATCCCCCCCTCTAGGAGAGAAGTTCTCAGTTCAAAGACATTACACAGAAGACTCAGCTCAACACAGATAGCTGCTAGAACTCTCCCAGTCTATCTTGATGCTGCCATGACAACGGCCTTGGCTATCCGTTCCCAGACTGGGCAAAGACATAACTTCTCTTAGCTGCAGATTTCCACACTTTCAGACTTGATGGAAAAACACTCAGTGACAGTGTGGTTCAATGGTCAACAATCCCCCCTTTTCCCCATCATGTCTGTAATTCATTACAACAATTACAATAATACATTTCTACAATACATCTTGCAATACAGCTTACATTTCAGTACAGTTCAGAACATCTCTGCACATTTAGCTAAAACTTTATTCAATCAAACTTTGGCTGTACACATGTCAAATACAAAGTGTCAGGATCCATTTCCACCAGTTTATGCATTCCAGGACTGGTAATTACCCCCACAGTATATCTTTCTGGCGGTTTCCCTATGTTTACTCTTGTAGAACGTCTTAATGGCACTAGGGCTTCTGCTCTCTCTGCCCCCCCATCTGTGCTTGTGCTTGGCACAGCCTGCGCAGGAGATTCCATTTCCTCAGCCTTACGTTTCTTTGATCTTCGTTTCCCACAAATGAGCTCATTTAACGCATCTCTGAGTGGAATATGTGTGCCCTCCAGTTAAATGTCTAGATTTGGCTTAAATGATTGTGCTTGTGTGTCATCTGACCCTGTAAGAATAACTGTTTCCCTTTGATCCCAAGGCTTTTCTGAGACTGTAATGCTTCTGCTCAGAATTAATTGCTGTGTTTCTGGACACCAAACTCTGAAATATGCGTTCTGAAATCCCAAAACAAAACCTTGCAGTGCTCTGGGCACAAGCTTGCCCCTCCTTTTTCCCTGTGGAATGTGGATCCAGCATCTTGCCCCGAATTTTTGAATGTGTTGTATTTTTGGTTTTCTGCCAGTGATTTTCTCATAAGGAGACATTCCAAGTGCACTGTGTAATACCCTGTTGTGAATATAATTCGCATAAAGAATTGCTTCTGCCCAGAAAGAATTCCCTAAACTGCAATCCATTAACATGGCTCTCATTGCTTCCTGCAGCACCCTGTTTTTTCTCTCTGCAGTTCCATTGGAAAACGGGCTGTATGGAGCAGTAAAATTCTGTTTTATTCCCTTACTCTCAAGGAAGTCACTCAATGCTTTACTCATGAATTCCCCCCCCTGGTCCGAGTGTATCGCTTTCACAGTGATGCCATGTTGAGTTTCGATTCTCTTAATGAACAGTTTCAGCTTCTGCTCAGCTTCACTTTTATGCTTTAACAGAAAAACATGACAAAATCTTGAAAAATCATCCACAATTACCATGAAGAATTTCGCACCTCCACGTGAAGCATTTATTGGCCCTGATAAATCAACATGAACTAGCTGGTAGGGAGCTGTTGTGGTTCTTTCAGCCTCCCGGTTAATTGGTGCAATAGTCATTTTAGCTTTATGACAAGAATCACAATCCATTAAATGTCCACAATCTCTTAAACGCATGTCTTCACTATGCATTGGGGTTTTCTTAATCGTGTCAAGGTTTGCATGCCCCAGCCTTTGATGCCATTCATGGACGCAGCCCTGATGTACCTGTGCCTCAGCATTTAACACAGCACACCCTGCTTGACTGCTCTTTATTACAAACTGTGAATCATTAAGGCTTCCCTGCAAACACACTTGATCTCCCCTCATTACATAACATTTGTCTTTGTGGAACAATACAGAAAAATCACAACTCACCAGTTTTCTGACTGACAAAATGTTATGAGCTAATTCTGGAACAAACAAACATTCTGAAAGTATTCCCAGTTTATCAAATCTCACCAGTCCTTGGGCTTCCATGCTTTTCTGCGATCCATCCGCAAGTAAAACAAAGTCCTGCTCATTTGTAGACGTGTAAAACAAACTCCTGTCTTTAATTAATATATGGCTTGCCCCGCTGTCAACAATCCAGTTAACAGGTCCTAAATCTTGAGACTTCTGTTTACAAACAAAGTTCACACTTCCCTGCTTCAAGCCGCCGTCCCTGGAGTTTTGCTTGACCGCACAGTCTCTTTGAAGATGCCCACGAGCCCCACAGGCATAACAAGATTTCAGCTGTTGCTGTTCTTGCTTGTTTTCCTGTCTGCTGCTGCTTTCCTCTTTCAGCTTGGCTCTTTGCTTTTCCTCAGCACTTTTTGCCTCTTGTCTCTGCTGCCATTCCTGGGTCAGCTTTTCCTCAATAAACGCAATGTTCAGACCTCCGTCAGGCATGGCTTCGAAAGCCATGACCATATTATTCCAAGTCCCATCGAGCGAAGCCAGGATCAGATAGGTCTTCTGAAGTTCAGAGTGCTCGACGCCTCGGTCCATCAGCTCAGCAAACAAACGTCTGAATTCCATGAGATGCTCACTCATTTCGCACTCACCCGTGAAGCGCATCTGGTAAAGCTTCCGTGCCAAACACAATCTAGATCCCGCAGTCTGTTGCACATGAATGCCTTCCAACACGTCCCACATCTGTTTGGT
This sequence comes from Rhineura floridana, assembly GCF_030035675.1. Taxonomy (NCBI): domain Eukaryota; kingdom Metazoa; phylum Chordata; class Lepidosauria; order Squamata; family Rhineuridae; genus Rhineura; species Rhineura floridana. Next base: position 67,077,780 of record NC_084484.1, on the reverse strand, counting down.
GTTTGTAACATCTCTCACGTGTAGAAGTTGAGAGTCTGATAGAGCCAGAAGTATAAAAGCTTGCACCTTCTGATCTCTACGCGTCCAGGCCGCGGTCAGTACCGCCGGAGGGGGTCCATCTATAATGTCCCATAAATCCTCTTTTATCAGCAAAGCCCTCATCCTCAGCTTCCAGCTGGCAAAATTCTTTTCCGTCAATCTTTCCATTGGCATGCCTCCCCCAGACAGGTTTACAGCCATGTTGCTCACCTCTGTCTGGTACAATCAATCAAGCTGCCCTCTGGAACTCCGTCTGCCTTTCAGACCAGCAACTTACTCTTGTGTAACACGCTGTGGATCTGGGCCCATAACCCTTGTTGATGTGTGTGCGTTGTTGCGTGAAACAGCATACGTTACATTGGAGTTAAGTTGCTCAAGAAACTTCTCAGATGCATTAGATCAGGTTAAGAGTCTTTTATTAAGACATTATGGCTTAAGGCTTTAAGATCCCCCCCTCTAGGAGAGAAGTTCTCAGTTCAAAGACATTACACAGAAGACTCAGCTCAACACAGATAGCTGCTAGAACTCTCCCAGTCTATCTTGATGCTGCCATGACAACGGCCTTGGCTATCCGTTCCCAGACTGGGCAAAGACATAACTTCTCTTAGCTACAGATTTCCACACTTTCAGACTTGATGGAAAAACACTCAGTGACAGTGTGGTTCAACGGTCAAGCCAAGCAGCTATAAATCTGGCTTTCAAAACACTGACAGTTGGCTCTTACTGAGCATGCCCGGCCTTATTGTTGACTTCAATGCTAAATTTCTTAAATTAATTAACAATCAGCCAGGCATTTATTTTTAACTTTTCAACTGCAGACGATGGTTAGGGTATGGGGTGAGGTCAATAACAGGATTATAGCTAGTCTGTGAACATGGCTGATTTTTTCAACAAATTATGAGAGCTCTGACAGGAAAAAGGTCTGGTTTCTCTCTTTTTTTTTACACTTTGAACTCTTGATCCTCTCTTACTATTTTGTGTATCACCATGAACCTTTAGAGGGTTGTTAAGCAAGCGTTTCTGAGTTCAGGACTTAAAGTTTTGTAAGGTTTTGTTTTGAAATGAGCTTATGGGAAGCATCGGAATGGCTTGGGGGTATTTTCAATTTAGCATTGCGAAATGCGAAAAAACCCATGCTGGCTATAGTATGCAGCCACTCTTGTGGCTGTATAATCACAAGGTTTAGAACATTATTTTAAATAGGGAACTCACCCTGCAAACCTGTGCTGTGTAAGAAGAATGGAAGAAGGCAGTATAACGTGAATGCCTGTGTATTTACATCAAATACTGCAAGTGCAAAGAACTGTCCAGAAATGAAGGAAGGCAGATAGTGACATCAAGTGAAAGGGATGGAGAACCTACTGGTCTTTCTGAAAAAGGATTAGAACCTTTAGTATAAAAAGTCTGAGGATCATTTTTCATGTAATCTGGAAAACTTCAGGCTAATAGCAAAAGAGGTTGGAACTCCACAAATGCCTTTTTCAGCATCAAGGAGAATTACATGCAAGCAACAGAATAGAGACATTGGTGAATTAACTGCCTGGTCATATGCATGTTTACCTGGAAGTAAGCCTGACTGAGTTCAATAGACTTATTTCCAAGTAAGGCACGTGGTAACAGTTTATGTCATCATCACTACTAGTATATAGTCAGTCTTTGTTCCAAAAGGTCTTTCATATTATGCATCTCAGGGCTCTTGTTACAGTCTTTGTCAAAAGAAGAAGAAAGAATAGCTGATAAAATTGCTTCCAGTTTTGGATTGTAGAAAGCAACTGGAGGCTCTCGAGAAACACACAATGTCAAACCTGTTCCTCAGTAGAATAAATTATTATATAGTGTGACAAATTGCTTTTTTAGAAAAGTTCTCCCTCCAAAATTAGAATGGCCCAACAACAAAAGAAATGTGGCTCTTTTGAATCTGTTGGTTTGATTTTATTTGTTTTGTAAAGAACATGGCTCTCGGCCTTTCACTGCCCTTGGCGTTCACTCACCCATGGACCTGATGACTGCAATTTCTCACTTTTCTAGAAATATTTCTGCAGTCACTTTTGCCAGCCAAGAAGACATTACTGAGACAATGTATGTCAACTTCTTCCCCTGTATGTCCTCTGCTCTTTGGATCTATTTGTTTACAGGGTGTCTGCTCTCTGGGAGAGGGGAGAGTTCCTGTATATTTGATTTTCTGTATTTTCTTTCTTTTTGTATTTTGTATTCTGTTCTCTATACATGTTTTTTTCTATATATCTAAAAATGCCTAATAAAAATTTTATCGAAAAAAAGTATAGAACAAATAATCTGTGGGACAAAAATAGGACTTCTGAATATTTTCACCAATGAACACTTTGCTTTATTAGGGACTCTAACAGTAATGTATTTTAGCCGTGATTATTAGATTTACAATAGCTTGCTTTCAGTCATCAAAATAGGTAAATGTGAGGTATCAAAAATGTTTGATCAATCCAACAATGAATTTTCAAATAACAATGCACCAAATGACAAAACCTTTTTTTATTATTGTTTCCCAAATCAAACATTGATTTTTTTTTGTTTCACTAAATGGACAGACACAAAAAACTAGAAGACAATGTTTCTCCTTTTGTTGTTGTTACTTGGATATAGTTTTAAAGGTTTAGCTATTTTTACTTGTATTCTTAAAAATATTTTTATTATACATCAACAACACTAACATAGAACAAAATAATAAAATAAACAATATAACTGTCTGCTTATAATGACAAAAAGTTAAATAGATAAATGGGTATATTATGGAGTACAAGGAGGTAGCTTAAGGGTGAATCTAAAATAACTCTTATTTTATTGCTGGTGAGTGTTTTCCCTGCTTGACCTGGCTGAATTGCTAGTGACTGGTTACTTGAGACAATGTTATTTTAACCAAGAACACTCTTTTGCCTAGGGTTTTTTTTCTGTAGACCTGGAAGGGGGCTATAAGGCCATCAAGTCCAACCCCCTGTTAAGTGCAGGAATCCAAGTTAAGGCATCCCTGACAGGTGGCTGGCCAGCTGCCTTTTAAATACCTCCAGTGTTGCAGAGAAAGGTTTATCCAAGTCAGATGCCTAAAGTTCATTGTTCACGAATAGTGAAAGAATGTGTGGCATTTTCCAGAAGCATAGCATACTTAGCTAAATATTGCGCTAAAGCACTAGCACAACAGGACATTCCCCCCGTCTCTTCCTCCTGTGCGCACCCTGCACCACTCCCAAATCCACTCCAGAGTATTGGGGGTAAACCCAGAACAGGTTGAGGGGATGTGAAGGGGGAGAAGAAGGGGAATGTTCAGTTGCACAAGGAGAAATCTTTGCTCTGATGGAAACCAGCAACCTAGCACTACAGTGAATAAAAATCAGAGTTTGTGCACCCGCTGGCCTATCTACCAACCTCATCTGTTGCTCTGTATGTCTATCTAGTCATAGCAGTTATAAGCTATTCTTGCAATAACATTTCCTAGAATGCTGTATAAGAGACAAAGAACCAATTCAAAAATAATGAAGGAAGTAAATACTAAAAATAAGGCTGAACCACAATGTGGTCACTTTAAAAAAAAAACTTTCAACAACTACAAAAAGCCAAATTTATACCTCAAGCAATTTTCTGGATGAGTATAAGATGAGTATCCAAGCTGATGGCCATCATTACATCTTGTGGAAGCAAAAAGGTGCTTGATCATGTCTACTATAAAAAAAAAATAGTTTTTCTCACTGGGATTTGAGACACATTTTTAACACTATTCATTCTGTCATCCAAAGAGAAGCTGCTAGCCAATTTTTTTCTTTGTCATATCCCAAATGGGCTGTAGCCTTTATCACCTCCCATCTGTTTTTTAACTGCTTATGTAGTCTATTTTGTGGTACCACCTACCCATTTAATAATAATTTGCAGATTACAAAAATTAAGTATGCAATTTATTAAACATAGTCCTGGTCAGCTCTGGCTACTCAGGTTGTGGTGTTTTTTTTGATGATGATGATTGACGATGATGATGATGATGATGAAAGGGGGAAAATGCCCCACACCTTCCAATCTTGTCAGCATAAGCCAGCAAGGAACATAGGAAGCTGCCTTATATGGAGCCAAACCATTGGTCCATCTAGCTCAGTATTGTCTACATTGACTGGCAGCTGCTCTCCAGGGTTTCAAGCAGGAGTCTCTCCTAGCCCTACCTGGAGATGCTGGGGATTGAGCCTGAGGACTATCTGCATGCAAAGCAGATGCTTTACCACTGAGCTAAGGCGTTTTACCCAAAGGCTTGGGATGTGGCAGTAGATCTACCGCATTGTTCTCCTGCCTCCACTTAGGATTGCTTTGACCCTCATTTTAGGATTCATTAGGTGACCTGATCTTGCTAATAGTTCTTAGGCTTTGTTTAAATTTTGTTTTACTCCTGAGATTGAAGAAAAGCTCTATTGGTGTCAAATATTTGATAAAAACCTGATAATGAAGCAAAGGATGCACTGGCTAATACAAAAGGGAGTGATTTGTGATTGTACAGACAACGGGAAATTAGTTCTTGAGATGATAGGATCTCTAATATGGTATATATAAAGGCTGTCATGGCATACAGTGTGAAAAGGGATATATTGTTAACAGAATATTAGAAGGTGAACAAATACTAAACGAACAATTATTCTTTTTCACCAGAGCTGAAAGCCAGGCTTAATGGTAATAATGAACTATCCATTTTAATGCCGTGGAATTTAAGAAATAAAGTGTTTATTAAGGGGATAGAGCAACATAGGGTTCCATATGTACAACCCAGTTACTGTAACTGAATAGAACACGTAAATGTTAAATGCAAAAGAAATGCCTGTTTTCCTCTTTTAGTGCTTCAGCAGCTTGACACAATCCATTATGACAGATTGATAATTATAGTGCACTGTGCATGTCAAGCTATATCTAAAGGAAATATTTCAGCTCCTGAATGGTTTCTTCATAAACCTTTTCACTGTGTTTCTTTTGACAACTTGAAAACTGTCTAAGGTAGGGATGAGGAGCCTGTAGCCCTCCAGATGTTGCAAGAGGCAACTTCCATCATCATTGACTATTAGCCATGCTTGCTGGGACTGATGGGATTTGGAGTCCAACAACACCATCTGGAGGACCACAGGCTTTCCACCCCAGTCTAAGGATTAAAAAATAAAGTTGAGCTAAATGTTCCCTTGGCTGAAACTTTATGGGCTATTTGGGGAAGGGGAGGTGAAACTGCTCCAGAGGATTCTTTCTTTTCTTTCTTTCCTTCCTTCTTTCCCTCCCTCCTACCAGCAATGCATGACTGAAGCTCCTGGCACTCCAGTGCTGATGGCTGTCATTCCCACCCTCCATCATTCCCCACCCTCTACCATGAGAGCAGGAAGCATTGCCTTCACTCTGACTGACTTCAGAATGATGACACATGATGAAATCATCACATAGTACAATTCTGAAAACAATAAATATAGAGCATCCTGCCCTCACTGAGAAATCATAGGGGCAATGCTTATTCTCCTCCAACAGGAGACGCATAAGTCCAAACAGGAAATTAGTCCAGGCAAAAATTAAAGAAAACATTTATAAATAAAATAGTGAAGTCTGAGACTCATCTGAGAATAAGCAAAAGTAAAATAGGAACATTCTGTCTGCCTACCTGTGTGTGTGTGCGTGCATGTGCCTATGTACACATACATATTTATATACTGCTCTTTCATTTTGTAAAAATCAATGCAGTTTGCAACAAATAAAAACCATATAATAAAAACCATGGGAAATGCTTAGAAAAGGAGTGGAAAGGGAAAGAAAACTACTCTGGGTGAATGATTAGCTACGAAGGTGGTGCCAACATGAGACGTTTGGATTCTGGGACCATGGGCTGTGCTTCCTGGAAGATGGACTGCTGGCAACTGATGGGTTACCCCTCACAAGAGTTGGAAGAATGTGTTTGGCCCCAGCATGGAGAAATTCATCAGGAGAGCTTTAAACTGAATCCTAGGGGGGAGGGAGACATAAACTTGGCCGTAATTACTAACAAAGGCTTGTGCCCAATAAGAGGAACTGACTGAATGGCTCTAATGGGGCCCAGTAATAGTCTTTATAAAAATGTAGGAAGGAAGCCAGGATGTAAATCACATGGTCTTCCATGTCTGCATACTAATGGCCAGAATATGGAAATGAACAGGATGAACTTGAACTTTTAATACAGGAGAATAAAAATGACTTGATAGGTATAACTGAACCTTGGTGGCATGACTCCCAGTACTACAGTGACTGAAGGATATAATTTGTTCAAAAAAAACAGAAGGAACAGAAAGAGAGGCAGAGTCACACTATATGTTAAAAATATATATCCCTGCACAGAAATACAGGAGGATGAGCTTGTATCTAGATTTCAGTTGAACATCAGGAAAAACCGCCTAACTGTTAGAGCGGTACAACAATGGAACCAATTACCTAGGGAGGTGGTGGGCTCTCCAGCACCAGAGGCATTCAAGAGGCAGCTGGACAGCCGTCTGTCAAGTATTCTTTAATTTGGATTCCTGCATTGAGCAGGGGGTTGGACTTCATGGCCTTATAGGCCCCTTCCAATTCTATGATTCTGTGCAATAAAAACAAAGTCAACTACTGCAGAGACATCTTCTTAACTGCCTGCATAAGCCTGGCAGAATAGAAAGGTTTTCAGCAGACGTTTAAATGTTAAAACAGAAGGTGCCTGATGAATCTCTGTTGGCAGAGCATTCCAGAGAACTGGGCCAATGACACTGAAGGCTCGATTTCAAGTCGACATTAAATGAGCCTCGCCAACTCAGGTGATGACCAGTGCCACTCCTGCAGATTATCTCAGTGATTGAGTTGGGATACAAGGGTTCAGGCAGTCCCTAAGATACCCTGGGCCTAAGTTGTTCAGGCTTTGTAAATGAATACAAGCATCTTGAATCTGGCTTGGTAGTTGATGGACAGCCAGTGCAAGTATATATATGTGTGCACTATGCATGCATGTGTGCGAGTGCCGCTGGGGAACCAATCGGTTTCTCCATATTCTGTCCTTACAGTAGCCTCTTGTCCAGAGTATAGCTTGCGCATCAGGACAATAAGATGCTGTGGCACCCCCAGTTCTTTTAAAGCATTCCATAGTTTTTCATGATCTACACAGTCAAAGGCTTTGCTGTAATCTATAAACAACAGGGTGATTTTCTTCTGAAATTTCTTGGTCCATTCCATTATCCAACGTATGTTTGTGATATGATCTCTGGTGCCTCTTCCCTTTCTAAATCCAGCTTGGACATCTGGCATTTCTCGCTCCATATATGGTAAGAGCCTTTGTTGTAGAATCTTGAGCATTACTTTACTTGCATGGGATATTAAGGCAATAGTTTGATAATTACTGCATTCCCTGGGATCCCCTTTCTTTGGAATTGGGATGTATATGCAACGCTTCCAGTCTGTAGGCCATTGTTTAGTTTTCCATATTTCTTGACAGATTTTAGTCAAAATTTGGACAGATTCAGTCTCAGTAGCTTGTAGCAACTCTATTGGTATGCCACCTGTTCCTAGTGCTTTGTTTCTTCTAAGTATTTTAAGGGCAGCTTTCACCTCACATTCTAGAATCTGTCATCCTGGCATCTCTTTTATAGAGTTCTTCAGTGTATTGCTTCCATCTTATTTCATCTCAGTCAATCAGTGTGTTCCCCTGTTGATTATTCAACATACCTACTCATGGTTTAAATTTCCCTTTCATTTCTCTAATCTTTTGGAATAGGGCTCTTGTTCTTCCCTTTTTGTTGTCCTCTTCTATTTCTATACAATAGTTATTGTAATAGTTCTCTTTGTCCCTACGTACTAGTTGCTGTATCATTGCATTTAGGGTTCTGACTGTATTTCTATCTCCACTTGCTTTTGCTTTCCTTCTCTCTTTAACCATTTTAAGAGTTTCTTCAGTCATCCATTGAGGTCTTTCTCTCTTTTTAACTAGAGGTATTGTCTTTTTGCATTCTTCCCTGGTAATGTCTCTGACTTCACTCCATAGTTCTTCTGGTTCTCCGTCAACTAAGTTTAACGCCTCAAACCTGTTCCTTATTCGATCTTTATATTCTTCTGGGATGTTATTTAAATTGTATTTTGGCATCATGAGTGCTTTGTTCTTCTTCTTTAGGTTTACTCTGATTTTCAATACGGCCAGTTCATGATCTGTACCGCAGTCTGCTCCTGGGCTTGTTTTTTGCAGAAAGTATGGAACTTCTCCATCTTCTGCCGCCAGTTATATAATCAATTTGATTCCTATATTGACCATTTAGTGATGTCCATGTGTAGTCGTCTTTTAGGTTGCTCAAAAAAAATGTTAGCAAGAAACAAATTTGGCTTCACAGAATTCAATAAGTCTTTCTCCTGCTTTATTTCTGTCTCCTAAGCCCCATTTCCCCACAATTCCTAGTTCTGCTCTGTTCCCTACTTTTGCATTCCAGTCCCCCATTTATTTATATATTTATTAAACTTGTATACCTCCTCATAGCCGAAGCTCTCTGGGTGGTTTACAACTAAAAACAAATACAATTTAAAATATATCTTTTAAAAACAATTTAAAACACAATTTAAAAATTTAAAACAATATAGAACACATGCTAAAATGCCTGGGAGAAGAGGAAAGTCTTGGCGCCAGGCGCACCTCGTCAAATAGATCATTCCATAATTTGGGGGCCACCACTGAGAAGGTCCTCTCCCTTGTTGCCATTCTCTGAGCTTCCCTCAGAGTAGGCACCCGGAGGAGGGCAGGTTCGTATCGGGAGAGGCATTCCATCAGATATTGTGGTCCCAAGCTGTGTAAAGCTTTATAGGTCAATAACAGCACCTTGATTATCAGAACATCTTGTTTTGGTGTGTGATCAATTTCTTCCTGTACTTCTGCATAAAATCTCTCCAATTCCTCTTCTTCTGCATTTGCTGTTGGAGTGTACACTTGGATGATGGTTATGTTAATAGGTTTCCCATTTAATCTCATTGATATCACTCGCTCAGACCTTACATTGTAGCTCCTAATTGCTTTTGCTACATCACTTCTCACTATTAAAGCAACCCCATTTCTTCTCAATTTCTCATTTCCTGCATAAAATATTTAGTAGTTGCCTGACTGAAAATGTCCCATTCCCACCCATTTTTATTTACTCACACCAAGTATTATAATGTAGATACGTTCCATTTCTTGCTTGACAATTTCTAACTTCCCTGGTTCATGCTTCTCAAGTTCCATGTTCCTATTGTGTGCGTCGTACAACTCCGGACTCTCCTTTTGCATCTGTGCACATCAGCCTCTGGGCTTCCTTTTCTCTTGGACCCAGCTGTGTCATTAGTCACAGCGCTACTTGTACTTGTTCCTTGTTCTTTCCCAGTAGCTCAGTGAGTGCTTTCTGACCTGGGGGGTCTCATCTTCCAGCACTATCTCATGTTGCATTTTGGATACTCTGTTCATAGGGTTTTCGTGGTAAGAGATATTCAGAGGTGGTTTTCCATTGCCTTCCTCTGAGTTTGGATGCATCTCTTGGTCTAGACTCCTGATGGCATTGCTCTCAGTTTCTTCAACACTTTCAAACCCCCTCACCACATTAAGGTGTGCATCCTAGAGGGGGAATAGTCATGTAGAAGAGGGTTTCATCAGATGTAGCTTGTCATGCAAGCTATGCCTGCTGGAATTCCCTTCTCTACACTATTATTAAGAGGGCAAGAGTCAGTAGCAGTCACTGACAAGGAGTGGGAATGCTTACCTGACCTCCCACCACCATTGTAGCCGTGGCTTACCAAGAGGGAGACGGGCATGGCAGTGATGAGATCAGCATGGTACAAACACACTAGCAGGAGCATTAGATTGGCTCTGCCCACTGTGCCAACATCACTGTTGCCTCACCAGGCATTTAGCAAGATAATTTTCATTGAGTGAGCAGAGACAAAAATTGGAAGGGGAGGTTGGTCACTATAAAAGAGGTTCCGGGGGGAAGTTGTCATAGGCAATGACAAAAATAAACACCAATTTATGCATTTTAATTAGGAACTATGCAGAGCTTGGAAAAGTTACTTTTTTGAACTACAACTCCCATCAGCTCAATCCAGTGGCCATGCTGGCTGGGGCTGATGGGAGTTGTAGTTCAAAAAAGTAATTTTTCCAAGCTCTGGAACTATGTCTATGAAGTTTACAAAAAAGCAAATTAGTTTGAAATACAATATTTTCCACATGCAAAATAGTTATGTAAACTAAATAACAGTGACTAGCAAGTCATCTTACCATAATGATCTGAATTGTTAATAAAGTCTGATGTACCATGGTTTCTTTGCAGAGGAACTTGGAACTGTTCCCTTGAAATTCCTTCAAATATGTTACTTTCAAAAGTCAAAATTACCAAGTTTGTTTTCTCTGTTGAAGTACTGAATGCCTGTATGGTGTCAGCACGTGTCAAAATTAAGAATGAATTTTCACATACAGCTGTAGATGCACCAAAGGTAAGTCCTGCAGCATACAAAGTGTACATGTGTGGAAAGACTTCCTTGTACAGGTAAAATGTTTATTTAAGCTCATGAACTGTGAGTTCAGTTCTCCTGAGGCAGCTACTTCTAGGAACTAACTGCCCTGGTCTCCTTGGCCATGTAGGGCTGCCAGGTCTCTGGTTTTCACCTGGAGACTGTGGTTTTGGGGGGTCCTCCAGACTTAATCTCCATAATCTTAGCTTTCATTGAAAAAAAAGTTTCTAGGTGGTCTGGTTCAAAACCAAAATGTCAAAAAAAAAAAAACCCGCAACTTCTGTTCGGACCAGTTACTCTAACCTCTGCCTTTTCAGGTTTTTAGCCAATAAGTGAAGTCAGGATTGTGATTGACAAGATTTGTTGACCCCCCAGGCAATAGCTTAACCACATTTCAAGTTCTGAGAACAGTTTCCTTTTCCTACTTGTCTCACATCAGGAATTCAGTAAATATATAGCTTTCAATAGCATAAATAGTACTTTCTCTGTATAGGATTGGGACTTGCTTCTGAGTAAACATGCATAGGATTGCACTACAACAGAAGATCACAGCAGGATCTTGGTTGGCATAAAAGTGTACATGCAGGGTTTTTTTAATTACTTGCAAAAATGGCATATAATTTTTTTTCAAATAATTTTTGAACAGATGTTTTAAAAAGTGTACATGCTACAGTGTTATACTTTTCTAATTAAGGAGTCAAATGAGTTTAAATTTTACTGGAAGAGGGCAGTTTATTTGTCTTATTCATAAGAAGACAACATGTTTCGAAAACCTTCCCAATATGAAGTTTTTCTGGGAGTAAAGCTTCAATGCTAAGTCCACATACCTGGGAGCTCACCACATTGAATTCAATAGGACTTACATTTGAGTAGACATGTTTAGGATTGTGCTGAAAATCAATGGGACTTTTGAGTGAACATCAAAAATCTTTCCCTCTTCCTCCCATCCTTTTTTTTTTAACCAGTTAGGCAGGGCTTATTTAGGTGTCACTGCTTTTATTTGGCAGGAAACTAATACTGATTTTTTTAAAAAAATGTTCTGCAATGGCCAACTGGTTTTGACAACAAACTGTTATATAGGATGTATGTATTTTTACATCTCCAGTGTGTGTGTGTATGGAATCTTTCCAACAACCCTGTGAGATAGGGTTGGAAACCAAGGCAGCTCACAACAAGAAATAAAGCCATCTAAAATCCAATAACCATAAAACAAATATAAAAGAGTTTCAAAACAGCTTAAAGTGGCATGATTCTGAATTTTTGATTGGGTGATTGAAGTTCTTTCTCACTGAATTGCAGTCCTATGCATGCTTCTCTGTCTGAGTAGGCCCCATTGAATACATTGGGACTTGCATCTGAGTAAATATGCATAGGACTGCACTATAAATATCTTTACAGGTTGTGTAAATAATAAACATCTTTGACATTCATGCTTATATAAGTATTTCTTCATACTATGTCTTGATATGTATCTGATTTCACAATATGATTGTAAATTATTATTTACAAATTATTATTTCCTCTACATCTTAAGTGTGCCCTTCTTCCTTGGGGTGGTTATGGTCCCCTTCTGTTGTTTTAACCCTGAGAAGCAGATTATCCTGAGAGATGGTGTGTAGCCCATGGTCACCTAGTAAACTTTGTAACTTATTTCCTTTTAATTTTTAATTAAAATGATTTATATGCAGGGAAAGATTATGAAGCAATGCAGATCCACATAATACATTTAAAGCACATCCAACTTGAATTTAAAGCACATCACCTCCCCCAAAAGAATCTGGGAAATGTCATTTCCCCCTCACAGCTATAGTTCCCACCACGCTTAACAAACTACAGTTCCCAGGATTCTGTGGTGTGGTTCATGTGCTTCCAATATATGTCGAATGTCCTTTAAATGCATGGTGTGGATCTGCCCTAGTAGGCTGTGCATTCATCAATGAATTGAAAAAAACAATTCTGAAAGATAATTTTTCAAACAGGGCTGTAGCTCAGTGGTAGGGCACATGCTTTGCAAGCAAAGGTTCAAAATTTAATCTCTGGAAGAGATTATTGCCTGGAAGTCTGGAGAGCCAATGCTAGTCCATGTCAGCAGTACTGAGCTAGATGGTAGCAAATGGCCTGACTCGGTATAAAAGAGGAAAGAGAGCCAAGGGCCACAGTGACTCCAAAACATTTACAACATTCATATACTGCTTTATTGTAAAAAACCTCAAAGCGGTTTATAGAAGGAATTAAAACAAAATTATTGGCAAAAACAGTTAAAGACAGGTATTTAAAAACATTCGAAATAATAAAACGAACAATGAATTAAAAACAGATAAAAAACAGAATAGCTTCTACATGCCTCGGTAGGCTTGCCTAAACAAAAAGGTTTTTAGCAGGTGCCAAAATGATACAATGAAGGCGCCTGCTTATTGTAAATAGGCAAGGTGTTCCAAAGCATAGGTACTGCCACACTAAAGGATCAGCTTCTTACAAGAGCAGAGCAAGTACTATGTGGAACCCACAACATGGAAAGCACAGCTTGAACTTGGCCTGGTAGCAAATCTGCAACCAGTGCAGATTTCAGAGCAGAGGTGTTATGTGCTGATAGGGTCTCACTCATGTCAGCAATTGTGCCACAGCATTCTGCACTAACTGCAGCCCCTGTGTCACATTGTGCTGCATGGAGATTTCTGTGACCTTGGGTGACTGGCTGCTAGGATATTTTTAGTTTTGGTTAGGAGCCCTGACTGGTTGAGGGATGCTAAATTTTCTGTCTTACTCATAGGAATCTTGTTGAGGTTGGTATGGTATTACATTTAGGAAATCATCACTGTCTTTCTTTTTCTATTTGCATTTCATTCACCTTTAACCTCACTCCCTTGCATCCATAGAAGAAACAACAATGGTTCCATTTGATCAACTCAATCAATCAATCTTTATTGATACGGTCATAGACCAAAAGACATTTATAAATAAAACTACATACGTTTATAATAAAAGGTTACAAAGTTGCAGTCATGTTAAAACAGTAAAACAATAAAACAACAAGGAAAACAGTTACAGTTGGGTGGCGGAAGCTTCTGAAAGGATAGATGCCTTCCGAATTGATTGAGCCGCAAAAATAAATTTAGCAACTGACAAGATAGTATCCTTATTAGCTGCTGACAAAAGATGTAAAAGTAAACAGTTAAGCGGTTTGTAGGCGTATTTATTTATGATGGGGGTTATGAATTTGGTGCGAATATCGTCATATAGGGTGCACTCAAAGATGACATGAGAGAGAGTTTCTATGGCGCTGACACCACAAAGGCATAATCGGTTTGCATACGGGATACGTTTAAATCTCCCTTCAAGTAAGGCAGAGATAAGACAGTTAAATCTAGCCTTTGTAAAGGCTAGACGATATTTGGGGATCGTAAGAGTTTCCAGATAAGGGGCACTGAGCATAGGCACAAAGCTCAGACCAAAGTGAATAGGAGAGCAGGTCGAGGTGGCTGCAGTTATGGAACGTTGGAAGTCCATATCGTTGATACGAGTCCGGATAGAATGTTTAACTGTCTCTGGAGCGAGGGACATCAGATGTTCAATTGAGAGGCCAATACTTGCAAGGTAATTTGTAAACGTACGGGCCGATTTCGAGGTAAAAGAGTCTTCCCAGAGTAAAGGGAGATAGCCAGTAGATTTTTCATAAGACATTTTAAACCAGAAATTTAGGGCGGCCAACCACGCTTGAGACTCAAGTGAGACTAGGCCAGATTCTAACCTAAGGACCGCCGCAGGAACGCACCTGGGAACGCCAAAAATTTGTCTGAGAAACAAGGAGAGAACTGCCTCCGCAGAAGAGTTGAAGGCGCCAATCCATAAAGGTACTCCGTAGAGAAGTTGAGAAATAGTTTTGGATCTAAAAACCTTTAGGGCTGCCGGAATGTATTGTCCTCCTTTAGTGAAGAAGAACCTTCGAATACCACTGGCTGAGTTGCGAGCAGTAGAAATAGCCCCTCGGATATGGGGATTCCAGGACAGAGAGGAATGAAAAAGTATACCAAGGTATTTGAAATTAGAAACCTGTTCTATTTTATGGGTATTAATTGTCCATGCGTGAGCAGGAGAGTGCTTGGCAAAAGCTAAGATCTTAGTTTTGGAAAAGTTTATAGATAGTTTGTTATCATGACAGAAACTCATAAAAGCTTTAGTTAGGCGTTTGAGTCCTACTTTGGAAACAGAAAGGAGAACAGCGTCATCTGCATACAATAACAAGGGACAATGCAGGTTTGCTAACTTAGGGGGGTGGAAGTCCGGGGATTGACAATAAAGGGACAGATCATTCATGAAAAAATTAAATAAAAGTGGGGCTAGTATGCAGCCTTGTCTAACTCCTTTTGTTGTAGTAATGGGGTTTGTGAGATGACCTTCACGACTACATCTAACACGAAAGGATGTGTGGTGGTGCAGACGGCTAATTAAGAAGAGGAGTCTCTTGTCGATGGTAGATTTTGCGAGTTTCGCCCATAGTATCTCCCTAGGGATGGAATCAAAAGCCGATTTCAAGTCGACAAAGGCAACAAACAGGCCGTTACCCCAGCGGTTCTTGTATTTTTCAGCTAAGTGATTTAAAATCACACAGTGTTCTATCCCAGACCTACCTTTCCGGAAAGCTGCCTGCTCCCTCCCAAGGATATTATCCTCCTCCAACCAAGATGAGAGTCTCTCTTTTAAGTAGCAGGCATATAGTTTGCCAATAATGGAAAGGAGGCTAATTGGGCGGTAATTTGCTGGGTCCTCTTTGTTCCCTTTTTTAAATATAGGGATAACTATGGATTCAAGCCAAGACTCAGGGAAGCATCTGGAATTATTGATCAGAGTAAAGAAATTTGCTAGAAGAGGGGCCCACCAAGCTTGGTGCGCCTTCAACATTTCAGAAAGTATGTTATCAGGTCCAGGAGCTTTGCCGGATTTCAAGCTAGCAATCAAATCAATAATTTCTTTTTGGGTTACAGGTGGCCAAGTGGGAAGATTTGTTAAATTATCAATAAAGGAAACAGCATTTACAGTCTCGTTGTTTGCAGAAAAATATTTCTCCCAGAGGTATGGGGAAATGTGGCAAGGGGCCGGATTTAGTGGGCTCATAGAACCAGAAATCAGCTCCCAAAAACACTTCGAATTATTTGATCTGGAGGCTTGAATTAAGGCTTCCCAATCTTCGTGCATCACCTGCCTTTTTTTGATGACTATCATATGCTTGTAGTATTTTTTGATAATAAAATACTCAGGGGGGAGGGTGGTTAAATTTTGGTGTCGATATTGAAGGTATAGCCGTCTCAGCTGTTTCTTAGCATCAAGACAGTCCTTATCAAACCATCTGGGAAAACCAGTGGTAGGAGGAGCCCTGAAGGAAGAAGATGGTGGGATAATAGAGGCTTTAAGTTTGGTAATTAAGGAGTTATACGCTATTGACGCTAAATATGAATCAGAAGCATGCATGATCTCCCTCTGTAAGGACAGGGCAGAGGGGGAAGTGAGAAATAAGGCCACATTAGAGGCTACTGTGGGAGTCCAAAATGTCCTTTTATGGGTAGGGTGGATTAGATTTGCCATTGGTTTATGGGTAAGGAGCAAGTGACCGCGTTCTGGTAGATAAAAGGAAAAGGTAAGGGGAAGGTGATCACTATCCTGTCTGGAGCCGACAGAAAAGTCCAAAATAAACCTGAACAGGGAATGCGAGATCAAGGCGTAATCGATGACACTGCACCTGAGGCCAGAGATGTAGGTAAATTCCGCACATGAATCTATCTGCTTATGACCGTTCAACATTATTAGGCTGTGTCTAGCAAGGAATCGGTATAAACATATTCCACCATAATTTATCTTGGGGTCCTTGGAAGTCCTAGCATAGCCTGGGAGGTATGGGGCGGTGTCCTCGCCCCCCCAGAGGTTTGAAGCAAATAGCGCATCATTGTGGGGGCCAGACCTGGCGTTGAAATCACCCATAACAATGAGAGGCGCTTTGGGGAATTTAGCCTCGAGTGATGTTAGATAATTGGTAAGAACGTCCCAGTCACAGTCAATTTGTGACCGAGAGGCATGAGGGGGAATATAAACATTTACTAACAGAAGAGAAAATGTGCTAAAAGATAATAAAACAGCCTGTGCAATGTTTTTACAAGGGGTTAAACTTATAGAGCGAGCTGTTAGAGAAGTAGAGATGAGTATGGCTAGGCCTCCTTTGGGTCTGCCTTTGGAACTGGGTTGGGAATAGGTCGCTGGTAAACATGAACAAGAGAAACCATCCACTATTAATTTAAGGGTACACCACGTCTCCTGTAAGAAAATTAAGTCAAATTTGTTCAGAAAAGTAATAAAGTCAGGAATTTTTTGTTTGGCATTCCACCCTGCAATGTTCCAGGAGAGAAGGTGGAATGTAAAATTAGGTGAGAGAACAGAAACCTGGCATGCATTAATAATTGGATTCGTAGGATGAGAAATTTCCTTTGCTGTATAAGATTTGCATAGTGAGTGCTGTGATGTCCTGAAATGAGGGTTTACCATTTTTTCAGGAGATTCACAGGATAGAATCGGGTTTTTAGAATTTAATAAGGGTTGTCAAGTCAGTTCAGGAACCTCATGTACAATCACATCACATATTGTGCTAGGTCTACAGACATTTGAGTAACAATGTGGCAGTACCTTTAAGGGAACTTTCAGAGGAGAAACTTGAATGCTGGATGGTGAGTTCAGTTCATAGTCCTCCAAGTATCTGGAACATGTCCTTTTTTCCCTTAGATTGTTTAACAGATTCTGCATTTTGTTTATGACCTCACTTTGTTCATTCTCAGTGAATGTATGGAAACTATTTAATAGTTCCTCCTCTCCCTCACAAGCAAAGTCAAATGCAAGATCTTGATTTTCCTTACTGTTTACCAGAGAAGGAGGTGACTGTAACGGAACGAAAATGGGAGCTGGTGGTGGGGAGGAGCTTACTTCATCCAAAATAATAAGATCAGAGTTTATGGAGTTAAGTGTTTCAAAGTTTAATGTTTCTTGTGCTGGGGGAGTCAAAGGGGATAAATTCTTTTCCAGCATAGTTGGTCCTAATGATAGAGAAGAGCAGTTCATGTTTAATGTGCTTTTAAGAGGAAGCTGTTCCAGGAATGGATCCAAGTTTCCAGAGTTTGATATATTTTTGCTGCTGTTCGAGGAAAACTTCCTCCTCTCATGTGAAGAGATAAGGTTTGTTGTTGGAGTTCTCTTTGTGAACAAGGAAATTGGACTGGCCAGGTTTGTGAAATGTCTCTGAACGGATATTCCATGGTAGCTGAGAAGGGAGTTATTTGCAATTATCCGTGCTGTTGTCTCAGCCGATTTAAAGGTAAGTAAAGCAGACGTTTTTGTTGAGGGGTTGTAAAGGAATTCCACATACGAGATATCGTCAGGCCGTAAATCCATTACACCTAACGACTGGAGGGCGTAACACACTCTTTGCTTCCTGATGTTTACTTTTTCTTTGATGTTAAGAAGAGGAAGATTCAGCAGTGCAAGTTTGTTTGAATTATATTTGAGAAGCCAATTCCCATTTGTATTCTCTCGTCGTGAGATCTTGTTATTGGTAGAGCATATTCCGCTATAGGACCTCGGGTTGGGGTGAGTAAGTAGCTCTGGGAGATTTGGACTTTTTTTGCTTTCTGGTAAGGCTTTGCAATAAGATCTAGGGGGTGTTCTCGCTGTAGATGAAGCAGATAAATTCTTTGTTTGCGAAGCTGTTTGCTGTTGAGCTTTAAGTACTTTAAAAAGTTTCTGAAAGTTCATCTTCTTACTCCTTGGCGGTTTGTAATTTTTTATGTTTTTGGATTTTTTCTCCTTAGGTGCAATACGAGGTTTCTTTTTTTTTTTTTTTCAATAATTTTTATTCAGATTTTCATAAAACATACAAGACGAAATCATAAAACATTCAAAGACAAAAAACAAAATCAAAAATAGTTAAACAAAAAGAAAAAAAGAAAAAAAAAAAAACAAAAATAAAAAATAAAGAGTAAAATATTGACTTCCCATTTGTCAAAGATCAAATCAGTTATAAGTCTATAATATATAACAATCCTGTCTCTTAAGTCATATTATAAAATCACTTTCCTCCAGTAGTTATCTTACTTAATCATCAAATCTCATAAACATTACTTTATTCTTTCCACAAAAAGTCAAAGAGAGGTTTCAATTCTTTAAGAAATATATCTATCGATTTTTTTTTCCAGATAAGCATATCGATTAATCCATCTCATTACTAATTATGATAATCTTATTGTCATAACCATAGTCAAAATAAACATTTCAATTAATCCATCACATCAGAATCTGTTAGGTTCAGTAATTTCAGTAGCCATTGTTCTATTATCCCTATTAGTTCCATTTTCCATCTTCCATCTTCAGTAGTCTTGTTAAATCCAGTAATTTCAGTATCCAATCTTCCATTATCAGTATTCCATAATAATCTTGCTGTCAAAGCCATAGTCATATAGTAAGAGTCTGATGGGAATTACCTCTATCCCAAATATTTTCTTGCCATCCATTCTGAATAGGTTGCTGAAATACTGCTGTAAAATCATATCTCTGTTCTTTTTTTCAAAATACACTGGGTCATCTCTTGAAAGTTTTTCCATTGTCACATGGCTGCAGTTAATTCCATAGATTTTCTCTATATTGGGCTCCATCACATCATTCCAGTCCAGAAGATTATCCATGCCATTGATAACTTTATCTCTAGAATCTTCATTAATTTCTTCAGAGATAACATTGAGTTCCAAACAATTGATTTTATTTCTAAAGTCCATAGACTCCAAATCTTGTTCCTGTTCCACGTTTGTTCCAATCTCCGGGATCTCCTCTCTCACAGGGACCCCTATTCCAGTCTCCAGGGTCTCCTCTCTCACAGGGACCCCTTTAATCTCCTGTGTCTCCAAACAATAGATTTTGTTTCTAAAGTCCATAGACTCCAAATCTTTTTCCTGTTCCACGTTTGTTCCAATCTCCGGGGTCTCCTCTCTCACAGGGACCCCTTCCAGGGTCACCTCTCTCACAGGTACCCCTATATCTTTAATCTCCTGCTTCATTTTACTCAATTCAATTTTCAGCTCCTTACAACCCTGTCGCAGGTTTTGTTTCGTTATCTCAATCTCATCCATTATTTTCTGAAACATAGTTATTTCCAGATTCTCAGCCACTTTCTTAATTGCCATTTTAAAAGAAAAATATAGGAAAACCACTTCTTATTTCAGCAACAATTGGGTTAATACTCCAAACTTGGTGACATCACAGTATAAACAGAGCAGACAGCCTTATCTCTCCATGCTTAAGTAAACAAAATGCAGTTCCCAGGATCGAAACAATTAATGGCGGTCGTCAGGAAACAGATTCGTCAAAATAAAATAGACCAAAAAGAGAGTAGTCTCAGACAATATAATATTCTTCAAAATAAAAATCTGGAATAGAAATCCCTCTTCTGTGTATATCTTTAGAATGCAAATCCAGGACAGCTTTTTGCAACAAAAACAGAGATAAGCTATTAATTAGTGAGTAGCAGAGAGAAGTTATGGCTCCCCAGTGAGATGTCAAAAACCGATCAATCTGGCAAATCTCTTTTAAACAGCAACAATTTAAGTCAAGTAAAAGAAAAATATAGAAAGAAGGGTGCTTGCCTGTTAGTGCGTTCTCTCTTAGAAGATAAGATGAACGTTCGCTTTATCAGATAGAGCTTGTTGTTGAAAATCCGTCCCACCTTCGTCGGCTGGACCTCGTCCCATAAATTAATGAGATCTGGTCGTCCCAACAAAAATAGGCTTTGAGGTTAATCTCTTCGTTTCTCCCTACCCGGGAGAAGTTTAATCAGTCAAAAAAAAAAAAAACTGACTGATATATCTGAATAAGCTTCTTTTGAGGCAGGAGCCCGTCTCAAAAGCAGGCACAGGCTAAGTCACCCTTCCCGGAAGTCGCAATACGAGGTTTCTTTATGTTTGCACACTTCAGTGTTGTTGTTGTTTTGTGGGGGGGAAGAGTGTAGTTTAGGCTCAAATATAGTTTGGATAGTTCTTCCATAAATGATTTTAGAAGGTTGTTTGTTTCTTCCAAAAAAGCTTTGATGTTTTCAGTCTCTTTTGCCACAATGGCTAATTGTAGCTGCAGACATTTTTGGCCAGTTAGAAGTAGTTTTTGGCCAATTTGTGCCAGTTCCGTGGTTTCAGTAACTTCTGTAGAGCAGGCAGAAGAAGGCTGTGATTAAGTAAAAACGGGAGTCTGGCTGTCGATGTCTGTAGCATGCACAGTAGACAGAATGTCTAAGGGGGAATGTAAGTCAGTGTCCTTGTACAGAGAGGAAGATGGCGTCTCCTTGCTTTCAGGTACCTGCAGCAGAGAGTTGATCAGACTAGGTGTATGCGTCAGCCCAAAAAGGGGATCTGTGGATGTTCCATACACCAGGCTTTGTATAATTTCTGGGTCATCCCTTGCCTGGAATTCCTCACTCAAGCAGGTACAGAATTGTTCTGTTTCGATTTGGGAAGGGGTTTTCTCAATAGATCGTGACGCATTTCTCTTTGTCTTATCCGCTTTGGTTGGTAAAAAGAAGTTTGTAATTTTAAGCTGTTGATCCCCATTCCCAGATTCTTCCAAAACCTGGTCTGATTTGTGGTCATGTTCATAACATCTTTTCCTTGTTTGAACCATTTTAAAAACTATAAGGTTTGCCTTTTAAACTCTAAGATGAACGGAGGTATAATTATAAATTGTCGACTCCAAGGCTAAGTAGTTTTATCTTAGGAATCCTTAGATTTTGTTATGGTAAATTATATTCCTTGAGTTAGTAATGCGAAGCAGAGTTGTGACTCACCGGCTGATAAAGAGTCTGTTTTCTTGCTGATAAAATGGTTCCATAGCCTTCAAAAAATAGGTGTTGTTGATGCTGTTAGGTTCCAGAATAAAAATTTCCAAAGAATATCTCTGAAGATAGCAAAAAAAGAGGCGAGGTGGGTATGAGCTCCAGAGCTGGCTAGTGGACCAGCCTGCCAGCAGCCATCTTCCCCCTACCATCTATCAACTCAACTCCCTTAAACCCACTGATGATGCACTTTGTTATTTGCATGTTGGTTTGTTTCTTGCGCAATAGTGATAAAAGACAGTTCAGATACTGGGAACTGTGGCTTCAATTGCTGTTGTTCTCAAGCCTGTGAAGGTAGACCAAACCATGTGTGTTTTCCCTGTCAATTATTACTCACTGGAATTGGTTGGCTGTCAAACAGGGCCGGATTAAGCTGAGGAGGGCCCCTAGGCTGATTGGTGTTTGGGGGCCCCTATCCCCATGCTTCACCTACCTTTCCGTTGTTTTTTGCAGCGCATGCAGGTTTGCCATCAATAAATATGGTGGCCAAGGTTTCCCTAAGGAGCTGAAGCCTCTGCCGCCATCTTTGTTGATGGCAGCAACGCGCACGTGTAGCACACATACGTGCCATCAGCCAAGATGGCGGCAGAGGCTTCTGCCCCTTAAGGAAACCTTGGCCACCATCTTTATTGATGGCAAATCTGCGTGCTGCAAAAAACAACCGAAAAGTAGGTAAAGCAGGAGGATGGCGGTCCACGGATGCTTCCACGGATCGTGGAAGGAGAGCGGAGGGCCCCCTGTAGCTCCAGGGGCCCTCAGGCCAGTGCCCCACGGGTCCCCAAGAGCTCAGGGCCCCTAGGCTTCAGCCTACTAAGCCTAATGGATAATCCGGCCCTGCTGTCAAAGTGAGTTTATAGCAGCTCACAGAGTAGGCAGGAAAGAGTAGAGAATCTTCTTAACTCTTACTCATTTCTCAATCCTCTCTTTGCAGTGAAGGATCAAGTCTGTAAAGAGCAGCCATGTTAAAAGGGAGGCAGGGCATTCCAGGCAGGGGGTTGCCAACCCTGTTTTGATATGGATATCATTGCAGAGGACCCCTTGTCAGACCTTACCAACAGCACAGTCCTAACCATATCTACTCAGAAGTAAGCCCTGTTGAGATCTATGGGGCTTAGTTCCTTAGTAAGTGTTTAGAAATGCAGCCTTCAGAGGCATCCATCTTTACTCCTGAGTACTCCAATCTAACATCTCCACAACACTAGGCTTTCTTCCTACAACAGCCTTCTGGTGACTGGCTTGGCCTGAGGGCACTTAAACCCTTCTTGCCAGAAGCAAGTAGACTAGATTAAATGTTCCTTATCCAGGCTCTCTAAGCAGGTGAGAAGGAATGGTCCCGTCACTTCAACTGGACTTGGAAACACCCTCATTTAGCTAAGATTTCTATCTTAATTTCCAATCAGAGAAATTTTTTTGAGTGGTATGCTCCAAGCAACTCTAGTTGATGCTTAATATATCATTTTAATGACATCACCAGGGGCCCCCATGACATCACTAGGGCCTCCCCCTTAAATCTCAGGGTTTGGAATGCTTCTGACCTCACAGCCCTATTGCCATGCCAGGAAAGCAGTTAAGAGAAGTTTAAAATTAAATTAATACTTATAAACATCACTTTTTATAAGGAAATGATTGACAGCATGTCATATAGGAACTATATGTCTCTCCAAACTACAGGTGCTAAAATTATCTGTACAAACACACAATATCTGTTCTATAGAAAGACCCTGGGCCAGCTAGCTAACACTGCTTCTGATAGCTGTACCAGCAAATTTCACACACCCTATTTTGGTAGTAAGTTTGCATGACAACAATTAAATAAGATGAATAACAATGATTTGCACAGTTGGGTGGAGGTCTAAAACTGTTGCAACTAAGGCTCTAGCTATGTTATACTCTTCAAAACCATTTTGAAATGGAACCAGCTTGAAAGGATTGAAAGGATTTTTTTTCAACTTTTTTAACAAACTAGGAAGAAATGCCCCCCAGACATGCACGCACACATAATATTCCAGCTCCCCATTGCCTGGGCTAAGTTAGCAAGGTGTCGTAACATTTCCTGGGCCTTGGAGAGCCAGTACACTCATCTCTCTGCTTCTTCCCATGTCCTGGTCTGGACTAGGCGAGGCTGCTGTGCAGTCTAGGTCCAAAAGCCTAGACACACCCACCAGATGCACTAATAACACCCACCACCTACAGAGGCTGGCTGAGCACTACAAGGGAGGGGGAGATGCTCTGCAGTGTATAACAGTACTGTCCTTTCCACCTTTTCTTCCTCCAATTGCAAATCCTTAGGTTTGCCAACTCCGTCCCGAATCTATCAAGATTTGTGTTCACTTCATTCACAAGTCTAACTCTTTTATTTGCCGTATTCGCATTCCCTTGGTAACTGTGCCCTGCCTCTCTTTGGATGTCTAAACTGTATTTCTAAAAGCTCAATTGAAGTTTTAAGTTACTGAAATGATAGAAATTTGGAGACTGAAGGAAAATTTCATTTGCGTGGGCAGAATTATCATGGGGATGCAATGCCATCATTTGCCCCCCTATCCCTACACCCCTGTGCATCACGCTTCCTCCTCCCGGAATGCCAGAGTGATGCCAGTGATGGGAGGTTAGGTAAATGCTGCCACCAGCTACTGGCAGAAATCCTGTCCCCCTTTTCATATGACAACCTAAATGGGACTGATTCCAAACATGACTGCAATTCTAAATATACATATGAGTGCAGTCTTAATTTCCCAGTTTAAATGCAGACAATAGAGACTGGGAGACAGGTAGGTGTCATCATTCTCAAAAGACATTATTTGCTTCTTTGCTTACCATATTTATTGAGCAGTAAACTTCTACAAGAATCACATGATAATTAATGCTTATATGTTATACATACAGGGCTCATAAAGTAAGGTGATTATTATGTGAACATCTAAGCAATCTGAGCATTTTCTAAATTGCACTGAGAAAAAGAATCATAACCAAGGCAACCACAATAACTGTTTTTGCTTTATGCTTTATTTGTTTTTAGTCCTATAAAGAGAATAACTTGCATTACGAAATCGTTCCAGGAAAGCTACAGTAGCTGGTCAGAGCATGTTGCTGTTAGAATGTTAATATGCTTATTTTTAGATGTATCATGGACTTTAAATAGCTATCATAGCCTTAAAATACCCCCCTTAAGTGGCATAAAATCAAAAGTTATTTGTTTCAGGCACAAATGAAAAAAAAACCCTGATAACTTGCAAAGGGCAGATTTGTACAGTGTTGCCATGAGAGTTGCTCAGTGAAAATGTATAAATCGTTTGGACTCATATAACAGGATTTTATTATCATTTTGATGGAAAGAAATCTAAACGTAACTATCATATAGGGAGGGACACCATACTGATTTCTAATGTAGCAATGTTTTTCTTTAGGAAAAATAAGGCTTAGTTCACTTGATCTCCTGAGCATTGGGTTTCTACATTCACTGAAAGGTTCAGCTCTGAACTAGAATGTAGATAATTTCCTGTGTTAGGCAGTACCTCCATTCAAATGTCAGATCACATGGAAGCTCAAGCTGCTCATGTGTAAAAGCAATATGTGAGCAGGGCAAGTAGGATTTGCATCTTAAGCTACACACACACACACACTACTATGCCTGTTGATTTCTACAAGTTGGAGGGTGAACTGTGAAGCAGGGAGCCTCCTCTCCTTGTGGAAGCTCCCTATGAGATTTGGAACCTTGCAAGATTAGGGTTCTAATCTAAATAACATAGCCTCAGTAGAGGAGGCTTCCTGCTTCACACTCCATCCCCTCACTCAGGGAGAGTGATGGGTCCAGTGACGTGGGAGAGGCGAAGTAATTGGCATTATGGCAGTCCAAGAACCCTTTCCAGACAGGAAATGTGGAGCCGGCCCAGAGAGGGGTATGTCCTGGGGAGAGGGGCCATGACCTGGGGAGAGTCCTGACAGTCAGATAATGGGGCCTGAGAGGCTGCATTCAGCCCTCAGTGCTAAGGATCCCCACCCCTGCTTTATAGAATGTGAAAGGTCAAATGGTAGCTAACTGATCAGATTCTTTTTTTAAAAAAAATTATGATACTGCATATTCAGAAATTCCTTATCAGTAATAACATCCAACAGTGTGTCACAATAACAGAACATGAATGTGTAAGATGTTGCTTAGAATAAGGCATACATTTAATGCTGCAGTCACATGGCTCAAGATGACTCAAGGCACAGGCTGTAAAGGAAGACAAAGAAAAAAAGGTGGAAACTCCTCCTGAGCCCATTTGCACACATTTAGGGCTCACTTAGTGTCAGGCCCAGGATGTGACTCAGGAACCAGACCAACGGCTGTAGTTAATTCGTGTTTTATTAGGGTAATGTCCAAACAAAGACTGCGTTTTCTCATGAAGCAATACAGGGATACAGGTCCTGCGGCATTGGGAGAAAGTTGACAGAGCAAGGGACTTCTTCCCGCCTGTTCTTTAAGAAAGGGCCAAACGGGCGCGCAATCTTTCGCTCCTCCTTAACTGCCCCTCAGGTATTGCCCGCCTTCCCCCCCTTGTCTCCTGTCTTTTCAGCTGTCTGCGTGTGCGCGGTGAGGGGGGAAGCATCACCCCCTCCTCTTCTGAAGTTTCCGATTCCAGGATGGGGGATAGGGGAGGGGCTGATGGTAAACTGCCTCCCCGCTTTTCGGCTGTGAGCAGCCCTCCCTCTTTCCCCTCTTGCTCTGAGCCTGAAAGAGGGGGAGGCGTGAGAATGTCCAGGGAGGGCTCAGGCTCCCCGTTGCTAAGCGACCTTATCACTGGCAGTTCCTCTGTTTCGTCTTCGCTCCAAAGGGGGGAAGTTCCTCCCCCTTCCCTCTGCCATCCATCCGAATACTCTTCTCCCAACTCTCCGGGATCCAGCTCCCCAGGATTGGGACCCCAGCCCTGCCTTCCGACACCATCCCCCCTCCCAGGCTGTGCCCCCCTCCCCTTGTCTGGCTTGGGACGGTGGGGAAAACGTTGATGGAAAAGTTTTACCAATTCTGGAGCATGCACATCAGCTGCATCTTCCCATGATCTGTCAGCCACCCCATAGCCTTTCCAGTGAATCAAGTACTGCAGCTTGTGGCGTCTGATCCTGGAATCTAAGATCTCCTCAACTTCAAACTCAAGCTGCTCATTTACCAGGAGTGGAGCTCCGGGAGGTTCCTCCGGCCGTAACTCACTGGGAGGGGCGGCTTTCGTTAAGAGGGATCGATGGAACGCAGGATGAATTTTAAACGTGTCAGGCAGCTTCAGTCGGTACGCCACGGGATTGATTTGAGTTTCTATTTCGAAAGGACCCACCCTCTTGTCTTGTAATTTTCTACATTTGCCCGGCATCTGGAGGAAGCGGGTGGACAGCCATACCTGGTCTCCTGGTTGAAGGGGGGGGGCCTCCTTCCTGTGCAGGTCAGCAACTCGCTTGTACTCCGTTTTGGCTTCGTTTAACTGCTGTTTCAGTGTCTGTTGCGCCGCTTGCAATTCCTTAAGGAAGTTCTCAGCTGCCGGTACCAGCATTCCTTCTGAGCTGCTTGGAAAGACTTTAGGATGGAATCCATAATTAGCGAAGAACGGGGTTTGTTGAGTGCTGGAGTGCAGAGAATTGTTGTAGGCGAACTCTGCAAAATGCAAATATGATACCCAGTCAGTCTGTTGATAGGACACATAACTTCGTAAATATCTTTCCAAAACGGCGTTCAAGCGTTCTGTCTGCCCATCTGTCTGGGGGTGATGGGCGGAGGAGAGTTTTAATTCCGTCTGCAACTGTTTCCACATTGCTCTCCAAAATTTGGCTGTGAACTGAGTTCCTCGGTCTGAGACTACGCTGTTTGGCAATCCATGCAGCCGGTAGACTTCTTTTATGAATAACTTGGCCGTTTCTTTAGCCTCTAAGGCCCCTGCACAAGGAATAAAGTGTGCCATTTTGGTAAGTAGATCCACCACTACTAAGATGGCTGTCATTCCTTGGGACTTGGGTAGATCAGTTATAAAATCCATGGAGAGGTCCTTCCAGGGTTCGTGTGGGACAGGTAACGGTTGTAACAGTCCTGCTGGTGTCCCTGTTTGTGTTTTTGTCCGCAGACAGACAGAGCAGGACTTTACATAACTCTCAATATCCCGACTCATTTTAGGCCACCAGAAGTCCTTGGCCACGTTCTGAATGGTCTTGTAAATCCCAAAGTGTCCCGCTGTGATGGAATCATGACACTGGCGTAGGATTCTGAGCCTTAATTCCCCTTCTGGCACATATCTGGCAGTTTTGAACCATAACAGTCCATTTCTCCAGTGAAAGGTTACTTCTGAGTCTTGACCTTGTCCCGTCTCCTGCTGATATTTTAGCATGTCTGCATCTTCTTGTTGTGCCTTTTTGAGTTCCTCTTCCCATGAAGGCTGGCATACTCCCAACGTTAATTTCTCTGGCGGGATTACGTACTGAGGCTGGTCCTCGGATTCACTTTCTTTGTATTGTGGCTGTCTGGATAAGGCATCCGCTCTCTGGTTTTTGGCTTGGGCATGGTAAGTAATCTTGAAGTTAAACCTAGTGAAGAACTGGGACCATCTTATCTGTCTCTGGTTCAGCTTTCTGGCTGTTTGGAGGCTTTCAAGATTCTTGTGGTCGGAGCGCACTTCAATTCGATGAGAGGTCCCCTCTAGGTATTGTCTCCAGTTTTCAAAAGAGTCCTTGATGGCCAGCAGCTCCTTCTCCCAAACTGTGTAGTTCTTCTCTGCAGGCTTTAACTTCCGAGAGAAGTACGCACAGGGGTGCAGCTCCTTCCCTTCTTGGTCTAATTGTAGCAGGACCCCCCCGATGGCAAAATCTGAAGCATCTGCTTCCACTACGAAAGGGCGGTTCGGATCAGCAAAGCGCAGAATGGGCTCAGTAGCAAACCTTCTCTTCAGTTCCTCAAAGGCCTCGGTGGCGTTCTCTGTCCATTGAAACTTTTTCTTCCCCCTTAAACAGTCAGTCAGAGGAGCTGTTAATTTGGAAAACCCTGGAATGAACTTTCTGTAATAATTGGCAAACCCCAAAAACTGTTGTACATCCTTTTTGGTGACAGGTTGGCCCCAGTCCAATATGCAGCTTACTTTCCCTGGGTCCATCTCCACGCCTTCCGCTGAGATTCGATATCCAAGGAAGTCTAGAGACTTGAGGTCAAATCCACATTTCTCTAATTTAGCATACAGGTGATTTTCTCTCAGTCTCTTCAACACTGTCTTCACATGCTGGTCGTGGTCTTCCTGGTTCTTTGAGAACACCAGGATATCATCTAAGTAACAGATTACATACGTGTCCAACAAGTCTCTAAACACGTCGTTCATGAATTTTTGAAAAATTCCTGGACTTTCACAAAGCCCGAACGGCATGACCAGGTATTCATACTGTCCGTAAGCGGTCAAGAATCCTGTTTTCCATTCATCTCCCTCCTTCATTCTGATCAGATTGTACGCTCCTCTCAAATCCAACTTCGTGAAGATTTTTGCAGAGCGCAGTCGGTCCAGCAACTCTGAGATCAGGGGCAGCGGGTAGCTGTTGGGGATGGTGATCTGGTTCAATGCGCGATAGTGGTTACAGGGTCTGAGTTCCCCCCCCTTCTTTTTCACAAACAATAGTGGCGCTCCAGCAGGGGATTGTGAGGGGCGTATGAATCCTCGCCTCAGGTTTTTATCCAGGAATTCCTTCAGGGCCTCCCTCTCAATCTCTGTGAGAGAGTAGATTCTCCCTGATGGGATGCTGGCTCCTGGCACTAGGTCAATCGCACAGTCGTAAGGGCGGTGGGGGGGTAAAGTCTCTGCCTCTTTTTCATCAAACACATCTTTGAATTCTTCATACTTTGGCGGCAGGGTCACTTGCTCGATCTCTTGCACTGCCCCCACTAAGGTGTTCTTGATTCCTTCAGGTTGACAGTTCTCCTGGCAATACTGTGAGGTGAACCACACCACCGCCTCCTTCCAACTTATTTTGGGTTCATGCTTTGCTAGCCAGGGCATTCCCAGAATCACCTCAAAGTTCGAGAGATCTGACACGTATAGCAAAATGAACTCTTCGTGCCCAGGGATTTGAAGTTTCACTTCCTCCGTGGCTTGTGTCACCCCTCCTGACTTCAGGGGTCTCCCATCAATAGTCTCCACAGCTAGGGGAGCGTCCAGTTTCCACCGGGAAATTCCATGACGCTTGACTAACTTTGCATCAATAAAATTTGTGGAGGCTCCACTGTCAATTAAGGCAGTGGAATTAAACACCACTCCTCTGGAAGTTGTAATCTGAATAGGCAAGACCAACACCCCCTTTGAGGGAGGTTGGATTGTTGGGGGGCCTTTATACAATGCTGCCCCCAGTCCACCGGCCTGCACGTGGACTGGGTGTTCTAGTTTCCCGACGGCTCGGCTTTCCCCCCTTTCAGTCCACAGTCTCTGGCCACATGGCCCGGCTTTGAACAATAAAAGCATAAACGTTCCCGGCGTCGTCTTTCATTTTTTTCTTCCGACAGTCTTGGCCTAGCCCCTCCCTGTCCCTCAGTTGCATTACCTGCCATCCCTGCAGTGGGAAGGGTCTTGTTGCGGGATGCCGAGGCTGAGTATCTCGGGACCTCCTGCTTCCTTTCCAGGCGCCTTCCTTCCATCCGGTGATCTATCTGTAGGCATAGCCGGATGAGCCCTGGTAGGTCAGTGGGGGGGGAGGTCCTGGCCAACTCATCCAGGATTTCAGCATTTAATCCACTCCGGTACATAAACATCAGGGCGGCGTCATTGTAACCAGTTTCCTGGGACAGAATTTTAAAAGCGTTAGTGTACTCGGAAACAGTCCCTTTAGCTTGCTTCAGAGTGCCTAGTTGCCGCGCTACTGTTTCAGCCCTTTGCGGGTCTTGAAACATCTCGGTCATCTCCTGTATAAATCCTCTGTACCTTCCTAAGACAGTATCCTTTCTCACGAGATACGGAGTCACCCATTTTGCAGCTTCTCCCTCCAGGAGGCTAATCACGAAAGCTACTTTAGCCCCATCGTCTGGAAATTCCGTGTGCCTGACATCCAGATATAACTCACATTGAGCCACGAAGGTTGCCAACTGATCACTTTGTCCCACGTATTTTGGGGGCAATCCAATGGGAACCTTTACTACGGCAGCTGGAGGGGCTGTTCGCATCTGGTCTATCGTGGCCTTCAAGGTTTGATTATCTGTCTTCAGCGCCTTGACTGCTGCTAGCAGGGCTTGAACATCCGTCTGCAAATCAGCTACCTTAGTCCTCAAGAGTTCCACTTCTTCCATCTCAGAAGTGGGGTTCGTCCCCCCCGCTGCTCCCTTTGACATCTTGTCCCAGTCAAGTGAAGAGAGCGTTGAGGGTGATTTAGGTGGCTCTGTCAAGCTGTCAGGCCCAGGATGTGACTCAGGAACCAGACCAATGGCTGTAGTTAATTTGTGTTTTATTAGGGTAATGTCCAAACAAAGACTGCGTTTTCTCATGAAGCAATACAGGGATACAGGTCCTGCGGCATTGGGAGAAAGTTGACAGAGCAAGGGACTTCTTCCCGCCTGTTCTTTAAGAAGGGGCCAAACGGGCGCGCAATCTTTCGCTCCTCCTTAACTGCCCCTCAGGTACTGCCCGCCTTCCCCCCCTTGTCTCCTGTCTTTTCAGCTGTCTGCATGTGCACGGTGAGGGGGGAAGCATCACCCCCTCCTCTTCTGAAGTTTCCGATTCCAGGATGGGGGATAGGGGAGGGGCTGATGGTAAACTGCCTCCCCGCTTTTCGGCTGTGAGCAGCCCTCCCTCTTTCCCCTCTTGCTCTGAGCCTGAAAGAGGGGGAGGCGTGAGAATATCCAGGGAGGGCTCAGGCTCCCCGTTGCTAAGCGACCTTATCACTGGCAGTTCCTCTGTTTCGTCTTCGCTCCAAAGGGGGGAAGTTCCTCCCCCTTCCCTCTGCCATCCATCCAAATACTCTTCTCCCAACTCTCCGGGATCCAGCTCCCTGGGATTGGGACCCCAGCTCTGCCTTCCGACACCTAGGGCTCATCCAGACGACTGTATAACATGTGACACAATCGCTTTGTGTATTCATTATTTTACGGTCATCCATATGACGTCGCACGCTTTTCCGCATTTTCACGCTGTTAAATCCAGATTGGCATTACCGCGAAAAATGCGATTTGCTTTTTTAAATCGGGAATCATCCAATGTGCATTCTGGCATTCAGATGCAATACCGCGGAATTTAGACAAGTGGGCGTTTAAAGGGCGGTTCTTGGGTGTTTCCCCATACCCCATCCCACATTTCCAGCCAATCATGTATTTCTACTTTTGCGCATGTGCGCGAATGACCCAGGAAAACTGAACCAATCAGAGCAATGGTGTGGTGTTGGGGGGGGGCTCTGCATTTATGCAGAAGCAGCAACAGCAGAAACACTTGGAGTAAGTCCCAAGTGTTTAGCCAGGCTTACCCTCCAAGTAAAATGTGTGCTGAGATGGAGCTGTGCACAGCTTTACAGCCTCCCTCACTTTC
The DNA here is from genome assembly GCF_030035675.1 of Rhineura floridana. Classification (NCBI taxonomy): domain Eukaryota; kingdom Metazoa; phylum Chordata; class Lepidosauria; order Squamata; family Rhineuridae; genus Rhineura; species Rhineura floridana. Next base: position 67,045,851 of record NC_084484.1, on the reverse strand, counting down.
TTCACCTTTAAAGTAACAGCCCAATCCGATGCCAAGTTAGAGGGAGGAGTAGTCCGACTCTGCCGTTCTCTTTCTGTCCCCCTCCATCTTTTTTTTAATTATTTTTGGTGTGAGACCTTTTCAGCTCCCTTGAAGAGTGATTGATTTGCCCCTCGCCACCCGCGGCTTCTCCACCTCCATGGCGGACGTTGCTCTTTTCACTCCAAGTGCCGTGCGCTTAGCGAAGCAGCTGGAGATCTGCCAGGCGGAACGTGACCACTTCAACCCGGGAACAGAAGGAGAAGTGGTGGGCTGGGGTGGGAGTTGTGGGGCAGCAGCGGGCTGGGGTGGGGAGACTGGCAAGGCGAGTCTGTGCCGGACTCCTGCAGAAGGGGCTTTGGAAGCCTGCTGTAAAGCACCCTTCCTCCCATCTCCAATGAGGGCTTTTCCGAGCATGTAATTCAGAGAGATTGTGGGGCATGGAAAAACCAAAAACCCACAACCCTTTCAATTACCGTGGAGAACCAGCAGCCGCCTGGCCACCAGGGCTATGCTATTAACACACACACACACACACAGCCCCTCCTCCTTCGAGTAGGCTTTCACTGCATTTCCCCGTCCTTCTTTGAGGATGGTCCAGGTGCTGCACAGCTTTGGGAACACTGGCGCCTCTGACGTTCCATTACCCGCCCACCCCCAAGCCAAAGCTGTTCCTGAAACTGGCTTTTTTCATCCTCCCTGATTCTCCCTCCATTCGATTTTATTAGCATTTACTCAGAAGTAAACCTTCCTATCTATCTCCAGAAACTTTAACATGCGTAAAGGTAGAAAAGCATACAGTTGGTTTTGCGAAATATCGCAAATACAAGCTAACAAAAATACAGGAATTATTGGCATATAAGCACCTGGACACACTCCCCCACCCTCCAGAGTGGCGAGCGGCAAGGAACTCCATTACAGCCACAGGAAATTCAAACTTTCACACTCTTACATGCACGTTTTTGTGCTTCCTTGCAAAGGGGGAGAGGAGCACACGTCATTTTTTGTGGACCAATTGGCTGATAGGGGATGGTTTTACAGGAGGAGCTGCGAAAAAGTGAAAAGAATGTACGGGTCTTCCCACTGTGTGTGTGGGCGCAAAAAAAGCATTTTTTTTTAATCGGGAAAGAGCAAACAACAGGCAAAGCAAGGACTGTCAGATGACAAACCAAATATGGAAAACATGGATTATCCCTCTCAGTTTGGATGAGCCCTTAGATATCTCTCTGTTGAATCCAGAAGCATGTTTCAAGGAGCTCCATACCAGATTCTCATCTTGGTCCTTGTCTTAAGCTTCTTTACAACTAAGCCAATAGTAAATGGTTGTAATTTGTATCAGAAGACATACAAAGCAATAACTCATATTATGACAGCTCGTTGAAATTATCTTTTTGTCTTCTTATATTTCTAGGATTTTTATTATCTTTTATTTTTTTCTTAAACATTCCAGAATATCAAAATAGACGACACAGTGCAGGCGAAGGGAAATGGACATTAGCACTACGCTAGACGCAGTCTGACAGATTGGGGAAGATATTGCCAGGGAGTTCCAGCAGGCTTGCTAGAAAGTCAAAGTGTCAGCAAGACAAGTCCAAATCACAAATCATTAATTCATTGAGGTCAAAGCTGAGGTATCCATCTAAAGACATTGGAACCAGGATGTAGGAGACAGCAGACTGGAGGCAGGCAGGCAGGAGATGAGCAGTGAGAGAGAAAGGTACATAAATCAAGAGCAAAGGAATCACTCAGGCAAGGTGAAACTGGTTATCAAAAACTTGGAATAATATTTATAGCCAAGTCTGGGAGGATCAGCGGGCTGCCTCAAAGTGGGACTAGAATGGATTCTGGGAAGTAGAATATTAACTCTTTCCCCATCATTCTGTAACCACAAAAAGGACTAGTGGCCTGGGGAGAGCCCAGGTGGAAAGATCTGTCAGGTTGGATTAAACAGATGGGCCAGAAGTTCCCCGTGCCTGGTTTAGTCCTAGTTCAGTACTAGGACTCCAGTACTAATAAGTGTGATGCATTATGGCCAAACTAAATCTAGGCTGTTTTCACTGAAGGCACCTGGGGAGAGTTAATCACATAGGCTGATATTCAATGCTAGTCTTACCCAGAGTAGACCCACTAAAGATAATAGAAATGACTAACTTAGGTTCATTAATTGTAATGGGTGTAGTCTGAGTAGGACTTAGCTGAATACAACCCCCACTTTCCGGTTGAAATCCAAGTGGCTAGGCTTAATTGTATGCACCTTTGGCTGGATTGTGCCCATAGATTGTGCCCAATATTTTGTCTTGGAAGCCCTCTATTGAAATCAACTCAACACAGTGGCCCAGATGCTCACCCCTGCAAGGTAGTCCAGGGGAATGCTATGGTCAATTATATTGGATGCCAATGAGAGGTCCAAGAGAATCAACATGGTTGTACTCTACCCCCCTTCATTTCCCATCATAACTCATCCACTTCAACAACCAGGGCAGGTTCCAGGCCAAATGCCAGATGCAAATAATCTAGATAATCAGTATCATACAGAAATCCCTGGAGTTGTGCCACTACCATGTGCTCACACACTTTGCTCCAAAAAAGGAATATTTGACACTGGGAGTTAATTGTTTGAATCTAAGGGATGCAAACATGGTTTAGTCAACAGAGGCTGCACCACTGCCTCTTTCACTGTTATAACCCTCTCTCACTGAAGCAGTCACCACTTCATTAAACTAGGGACTCAGAGTTCTGACCAAACTGAGTTAAGCAGCCAGGATAGGCAAAGATCCAAAATGGCTGCACATCTCAGAGGGTCTTTCCACATCTTGAGAGCATACAAGGGGGAAGGTATTCCACACACACACACAAATTGAAGCAGATGTCATAATGTGCTCCAAAACGGGCACTGAGAAACTGAAGTCCAAGTCAGAGTGGCTCTAAGTGCCTTTTCTGCAAAAGAATGTGCAGATTGATCAGTGAACACCTGCACATTCCTTGACGTCTTCAGTTTCCTTTTCTTTGATTCTACCTCTGTTTAAAAGTAAAAATCATCATTGTCATTGTCATCATTGTTGACAACAGCAGCATACTGATGTCCTGTTCAACTAATTTGCATCTGCTGTCACCTTCATGCCTTTATCCATCCTAGCCTATGCTTGTACAGAGTGAGGGTTTATCTATATGTATTTTCTTTACTGTGCTACCACTTCAACAACCATGGCAGTTGTGATTTTGAAAATTTATTTCTCTAAATGTAACGCCAAAAAGCTTATTTCAAAAGCAGACATGTCAGAGCATATGTGCAGGGCAGCTGAGAATAGTGATGTTGTGATGCTGTTTCATCTCCAGACAAAAAAAATCTATTATCATCTGTTAAAATCACTCTGGGAAGTCAGTAATGGCCATTATCTATTATTAAAATAGTATTCACTAAGCCAAACCAGAGACATAATCCACATTATGAGGGGGGGTTTTTCCCCAAGGGACAAGTTGAAAATACATTTCCAATTGATAACAGATGTCCTGGCAGCAATTTCATCTCATGGTTATTTCAATACAATATCCCAGGATGATAGAGAGTTTTATAATTAATGGCAGTTATGCTGGACATGCTCAGATAAGAAATGATGGGCTTGCCATTTACAAACATCAGATTTTACGAGCTGGAAATGAAATGCAATCATAACAGGCCAACGGACTAAGGAGCTATATGAGCTGTTATTTCATGATAGCATGGGAAAGCAAAAGTAATTCCCACTGGAGATTGATTTGCAATGGGATTGACTTAGCAGGTGAGTGGGGGGAAGCATTCAGAAACTGCTCTGTTGATTTACAGCTTGAAAACACTCTCTTATTAAAACAAACAGATCCTTGCACAAATCTCCATAACCAGATTTGGGCTTTTGCAATTTGGGGATTTAAGGGTGCTTTCCCCAAGGTAGATATTCGGAAAATAGGAAGCTGCCTTATATTGAGTCAGACCATTGATCCATCTAGCCCAGAATCATTCATATTGACTGGTAGCCACTTCCAGGGTTTCAGACATGGAACATTCCCAGGGCTATCTGGAGATGCCAGAGATTGAACCTGGGACCTTCTGCGGGCATAGTAGATGCTCTTCCATTGAGCTATGGCCCTTATCCATTTTATCTGTATTTGACATTTTATATTTTATATCGTTATAAAATATTATATATACATATAATTAAAATGTAAGCATCACACTACAGTTCACAGTGCCACAGACCCCCCCCCCGCCTCGGCAAGCAGGCAAGGTGGTGGCAGCCTTGGTGAGCAGCTTAGGCAGGGCAGTGGCGATGTAGTCTAGCTGTGGTGGTGGCAATGGGTGGATGAGAGGCTGGTGCATGGCCCAGGTGCACTGCACTGCCATAGAGTTTGTCCAGGGGCAGCAGTGGTGGCACAGTTCATCCAGGGACCAGAAGGGTGAGGCAGAGGAAGTGGTGGCAGCCTAGGCAGATGGGTGGGAGGCTGGTGCACAGCCTAGGCACACTGCATAGTGGAGTGTGTCCAGGGGAGGTAGCAGTGCAGAGCAGCAGCGGTGATGAAGGGCAGCGGCAGCCTGGGCGAGGCTAGCATGTGGCCTGGGTGTGCTGCATGTTGCCAGAGTTTGTCCAAGGGGAGCCACAGTGTGAGGCAATAGCAGCAGAGGAACAGGCAAGGAAAGTGGGTTCGTGAGGGAAGTGGGGGGTGCCTTGGAGGAGATGGGGCCTGACAGAGGTTGGACTACCTGGGGATGGTGTGCAAAGTATGCAGGGGCAAAGCCCCTAGTATTTTATTTAAAAAATAACAACTTTGAACACAAAGGAAGTAATTCAGAAAATAACATGTATGATAAAGATCACCTGGAGAAAATCCACTCTCCGCTCTTGAAGGAAAAGTTCAATGGGGCAAAAGTTGTGATAGGAAATGCCTTGCACATAATGCTTTCTGGACAAATGACTTTAAGTGGTCCCCCCTCTGCTGCTCACCCTTATCAGATTGAGGAATAGAGTAGGTGAAAGGAACAGCAATTCCTTTAATCATCATCTCTGTCCTCATACATGTACATTGATAACCTTACAAGAACAAAATGCATCTCTGCCTAGGAAGAAAAAGATGTGGAGCTGTGACGCTTCTAAAGCCTCAGCAGAAAAATGTGATATAATATAAAACACAAAAAGGAATCTAAAATGACAGTATCCATTAAGTCAAGGAACTGGTTGGATAGTGAGAGAGATGGTTAATGTTAAGATATTATCCTCAGAACGCTTACCAAGAGCAGGCAGATTGAGGTCAATGAAACACTGGCAATTTTTTGAGCATGGGAGTGCTTTCTGAAGAACACTTCCCTATCACAGGAAAATTGAGGGATAGAATCACCTTATCTTGAGTCCTCCATCTCAAAATTGGGTGTCTGAATTGGCCTTTATTTTAAGTGGTTGGAAGATTGCAGCCATTAACATTAAGGCTCCTAGTGTAACAAAATTGCCAGATATCCTCCATGCTAAGGTGGAATTTTCACCCCCTACGGTCAATATATTTTGAATCTGTAAATGAAGCCATTACAAGGTAAGTGTCACATCAGACAATTAAAGAGAGGTACAATAAAATGTAGATTTTACAGGTGCTCGAGTACGACTCCTATCATTAAAGATCTGAAAAAAATGATTGAATTATAAAGCATTCACCTGACTCAGGGCTAGTGATAACATTTGCAAATCAGGGCAGGTCTACACCATACATTTAAAACACAGCCTATGCACATTTAAAGCACATGACTTCCCCAAAAGAATAATGGGAACTGTAGCTTGTTAAGGGTGCTGATAATTTGTAGCTCTATGAGCGGAAAACCACAGTTCCCAGAATATTGGGTAACTCATGTGCTTAAATGTGTGTTGGGTGTGTTTTAAATGTGTGCTGTGGATCTATCCTCAGTCCACGTGAAGCAGTCTCAGGGAAGAAGTAACCTCTGACTAGCTGTATGGGAAATTGACCCCAGAAGATTGGCAAGGAGATAGAATGACATGTGACCATTGTTCCTTCATGTCTGACTTTCTGATTCTCTGACTGTGAATTTAGCAGCCAGGCCTTTTAGGAGATTGCAAGCTTTTGAGATTTAATTGGCTATGTTCTCAAGGAGGTTATGAGCTTGTTAGCTTAATTAGCTGTTTTCTTAAAAGTAGGCCCTGTTCAGGACAACATCTGTGAAGTTTGGGAGAAGTCCTTATCTGTTTAAGGTGGATAGTTGATGTTCCCAGCTCATCTGCAAAAATATTCATAAACAAAAGTGTAGGAGAACATGACTTTCAAGCCACGTGCAACTAATTAAGTTTGTTCAAACTAAGTGCAACCAATTAAGTTGGTATAAACTTCAAAAAGGATGCTTAATAAACAGTGATAAGATCAAGGACATGATCATCACAACAGGTGTGATTAATGAAGTTGTTGTTGAGAATCAGCACATAGCTTTTGGGGCTTTTAATGATATAAGTCCCCAAGATTTGTTGCGCAAGTAAACTTTGACGCAGACCTGGACCAGTGAAGTGCTGCATACTGGCCATCATCTGGAGTCTCTCTGTTGTCTTTCACTTGGAGTTCCCAACAACTGCATGGAGAAAGTAAGCTCAGTAGATTTTGTTTTTTGTGTCCTTTTGCCTGCTACTTAATAAAATATTTGACTTCCATCTACCTGCATGTTTATTGTCTCTGAATCTAGAAAAACCCTTGTCAGCATATCCATGGATACTGCCACTGCTTCCTGACAGGAACTCATGTTAGTGTCATGGCTGGAAAACAAAATGAGCTGCTGTGCTTGTTTGAATTGCAGTGGGCAGCCCACTGACTGTATCCATGGACAGAATGGTTCCATCATTATTTCTGCCATATACCTGTATCTCCTGGGCAACTTTGAGAGTTTTGCAAACGTCTGAAGTGGTCTTCAGAGAGTTTTCCAGAGTATTGTTTGCATGTTTCTTCTGGCCAAGAACAGAGACATGCACTATAGTGCAGCTCCTACATTTGGGATTACTAGATCGAGATGTGATCCCCATGAGATAATTCTTTCTCCCCCCCCAAAAAATAATATGAGAGGTGACCCTCATTTGCATTTGTTTCACTGTTCTGATTTTTCCATTAACAATATTTCCTTTAGAGGAGGGGTGGGGAACATTTTACAACCTGAGGGTCGCATTCCCTTGTAAGAAACCACCTGGGAGCCAAATGCCCAAGGAGTGTTGGGAAGGAGGGACATGGGTGATGCCACCCCAATGGGGCAATCGGCTATCATGGAAGATGAGGGCAAAGCTATCTACACCTCGTTCCTCGCTCCCACTCCTCTCATGGACGGGTTCCTAGTTGCTCATCTGCTGTGCCCACTGGCCTATGTGTACTGTTGTTTAATGCCAGATTGATACACAATAAGACCAAACTCATCCATGACTTGATCATGGATGAGTGTGCTGATTTGGTGTGCATTACTGAGACCTGGGTGGATGAGCTGAGTGGAGTTAAACTGACCCAGCATTGCCCAACTGGATACTCAGTGCAACACCAGCAAAGGCTGCAGGGATGGAAGGAGATTGGTTGCTGTGGTCTACAGAACTTCCATCTTTGTCATCAGGAAACCACTCTATTTTGGAGCTGGCTGTGAGGGTCTGCACCTGGTGTTGGGCCAAGGAGATAGTAAACTAGAGATGCTGCTAGTATACTGTTCACCCTACTGCCCGGCAGCTTCTCTGACCAAGCTGGCAGAGGCCATCTTGGCTGTGGTATTGGAGGAGTCAGAACAATATTCCTGGGTGATTTCAGTGTGATGCTGAGGCTGCCTCTATTGTTCTGGCTTGGGACTTTATGGCCTCCATGACTACCATGGACCTGTCTCAAGTTGTCACCTTCTCCTTGGCTTGCTCTCAGGATGGAGGGAAGGGTGGTCTGGAGATAGGGGGCAGATGTCACGCCATTGTTGTGGTCAGACCACTTCCTGGTGAAGTTTATACTTACAGCTCCAATCTTCCCCTGCAGGGATGGTGGACATATTAAAATGGTCCACCCCCGGAGACTTTGGAATCCACTAGATTCCTGAATGCCCTGGGAGAGTTTTCAGCAGATAGAGCAGGTGACCCTGTTGAAGCCCTTGTTATGCTGTGGAACAATGACACACATCAGGCTCTTAACACAGCTGCTCCTGAGCATCCACTCCAGCATTGTGGAGCCCGGTTTGCACTTTGGTACACCAGTGAACTAAGGACAATGAAACAGGGTGGACAGCTAGAGTGCAAGTGATAAAAGACGTGCTGTGAGGCTGATTGGACACAAGTAAAACATAACTGTGCCTACTGTGTGGTAGTGAGGGCAGCAAATAAGGCCCACTTCTCTGCCTCCATCATATCCTCAAGTAGCTGTTCAGTGGAGCTTTTCATATTGTCAGAGGTCTGTTAACATCAGCTCTAGGAAATGGAGTTTTAGATACTCCACTGTGGAAGCCCACTGTGAATTGTTTGCAAGGTACTTTGAGGGTAATGTTGCTTCCCTCTGTAGCAACCTTAATGCCCCATCTACATCTTCTGTAGTCCCCAGTGAGGTATCCAGTGCAACATCTGCTGCAACTTCTTGGGATCAGTGTCAGTTGATGCGGCCTGATGACGTGGGATCATTGCCCTTCTTGGCTTATTAAAGCTTGCTGAGGGGGTATGACTGAATGGATCCAGGGTGTGGTCAACATGTTTTTGTGAGGAGTGGTCCCAGCCACCTTGAAAGAGGCAGTGATCCAAACTCTCCTGAAAAAGCTCACCTTAGACCCATTGGTTTGCGACAACTACCCCCCACTCATAAATACACTTTTTCACCCCACTGCTGAAACAATACCACTGGCTGCCCATTAGCTACTGGGCCAAGTTAAGGTTCTAGTTTTGGTGTACAAAGTCCTATGCAGCTTGGGACCAGGAGACCTGAAAGACCGTCTTACCCCTTATATAACCAGACCATCATTGCACTCTGCAAGTGAGGCCCTCCTGCAGATACCATCTTATCAGGAGGTCCATTCCACACAACATAGGAAATGGACCTTTAGTACTATGGCACTGACACTTTGGAATTCCCTCCCCTTAAATATTAGACAGGCACCATCTGTTATCTTTTTGGCAACTATTGCAGACCTTCCTCTTTCAACAAGCCTTTTAAGTAGAAACTTTATCACTAATAGGCAAAACCCCCTTGAGGTTTAAGAATGTACCTGCAGCCAACAGATATTTCTATCAAACTTCAAAAAGCAGGGCAATTGGGCAACTATAACAAATGCACCAGGGGAGCAGGAGATCTGACCTCCTCTCTGAGATACTGTACTGCCCTACAAATTTGTAAAAATGCAAACACAATTTGGGTTGGCCTTTCACAGTCCAATCCACTTCCTGTGTAGCTTGGAAGAATTTGGTAATATGTGCCTCTGAGCATATTATGATTGGTAGCAGCAGCCTTCACAAACTACACTTCCCAGGATTCTTTGGGGGAAGCCATGACTGTTTAAAGTAGAATAAATGTCTGGCATGGTTGTGGCCCCCTGATTAGCTAAATCAAACAACTGTTAGTCTGGCTTTTAGAACACTGATAGTTGATTCTTACTGAGCATACCTGCGTCATCAAAGAATCCAACATTAAATTTCTTAAAAATCAGCCATGCATTTTTTTTAACTTTTAAACTAAGGAAAATGAAGGTCAGAGCAAGGTTGGTAATAGGATTATAAGTGCTCTGTGAACATGCCTGATTTTTAATTAATTTCAACAAATTATGAGACCACTGTAAGAAAAAAGTCCTACAGGGGTCTGGATTTTTTTTCTCTTGTTTTACACTTTGTACTCTAGATTCTCTCTGAATATTTTGTGTACCACCATGAAAACTCAGACGGTTGTTAGGCAAGCGTTTCTGAGTTCAGGACTATACATTTTGTAAGATTTTGTTCTGAAATGAGCTCATGGGAAGCAGCAGAATGTCATGGAGGGTATTTTCAATTTAACATTGCAGAATGTGAAAAATCCATACTGTATAATCCCAGTCTGTGTTGGAATTGCTTTTTCAGATGTTTTTAAAGTTGTTTATTAAATAACATGTTTTGTTTTAGTACGTTTTTAAACATGTCTTGCTTTAATATTTTTTAAAGTCTTTTGCTTTTAAGATGTTTTAAAATGTTTTTATTGTCTTTGTTTGCCGTCCTGAGCTTCTTCTGGGAGGATGGGTAGGATATAAATTTAATAAATAAGTAAATAAATAATCAAGCCAGCCAGTGGTGGTAGGGCCAGCAGTAAAAATAGGTGGAGAAAGGGGTGTGATTCTTACCTTTGCACAGTAAACTGTATGCCAGCCATGCAAACATCAATTGTTTCTACAGACACATCTCTCCATTCAGCCAAGCAAGAGGGATTATCACAGTTCAAGGTCACATTCCAGTCAGACAAAAAAAACTTAAGGAGGGTGCAAAGCAGGGCTAGTGAGGGGTGTGTAGCCTGGGGAGGGGTCTGGCCCAGGGAGAGTCCCAAGGACTAGGTAGAGATGTCTGGAGGACTGCATTTGAACTCAAGGCCTGAGATTCCCTGTACAGCTTTAGAGCATTTCACACTCTGGCAGCTGCTGACTAATCTGAGATCTCTCCTGTTCTCAGAGCAATCATCTTGGGAAGGTGGGAAGCATCCTTGGAAAAGGCACTTATAGTTTATCCTGGAATGTTTCTGTACTAATCCTCAGAAATTGGAAATACAAATTTGAGAGCCCATGCCGATTCAGAAGTCATGTTTGTCAACTAAGCAAAGGAAAACAGTGTATATGCAAAAAACAAATTCCCATCATATTCAGGCAACACTGTTATTAGGCTAACCCAAATGCCACAAATTGGTGAGCAAGCTTTTGAGTTCTCTGAAACTACTCAGTGGGCTAGAAATCAAGGGTGTGTGAGTAGATAAAAACATTGGTTTAGGCTGAGTAACCATTTTAAGATGGCATGTGAGAGGGAGTATCAAACATTAAAACTAGGATCTCCTTGGTGCTGTGTATGTTTTAATTTGTACCTACAACCACTGGGAAGAAAATACAATGATTGATTCCCTCATGTTTTCAAATACAAAATCCAGGTGTTACCCAAGATCTGTCTACCCAGATGGAGATAATATTCACTAATAGGCAAAAAACCTTGCGGTTTAAGAACGTACCTATAGCCCACAGATATTTCTATCAAACTTTACAAAGCAGGGAAATTGGGCAACTATAGTGAATGCACCAGGGGAGCAGGAAACCTGAAGCCCCTTTTCTTTTCAAAAGGAAAACATTGTGAACAGTACCATTGCTTTTCAGGGTTCTCCCCACCTTTTTATTCTACAGCAGGCACATGTAGCCTCCCACCCAAATTTTAACCAAAGCTGTCCCTGGCCACATCCACACCAGACCCTTATTTCACTTTGGACAGTCATGGCTTCTCTCAATGAATCCTGGGAAGTGTAGTTAGTGAAGGGTGCTCAGAGTTGCTAGGAAATGCCCTGTTCTCCCCACAGAGCTTCAATCAGAGCAGCTGACTGTTAAACCACTCTGGCTACTAGAGCACTCTCAGGGGAATAGGAATCTCCCCTCAGCAGCCTTCACAAACTACACTTCCCAGGATTCTCTGCGGGAAGCCATGACTGTCTCACATGAAATCAAAGTCTGGTGTGGGTGTGGCCCCCTGATTAGGCAAGCCAAGCAGCTGTGAGTCTGGCTCTGAGAACACTGATAGTTGGCTCTTACTGAGCTTGCCCGACATTATCATTGAGTTCAAGCCAAAACTTCTTAAATTATTTAAAAATCACCCAGGCATTTTTTAAACCTTTAAACTGCAGAAGATGAAGGTCAGAGTATGGGGCAAGGTCAGTAACAGGATTACAGGTACTCTGTGAACATGGCTAATTTTTAATGAATTTCAACAAATTATAAGAACTCTGACAGAAAAATTCCAAAAGGGATCTGGTTTTTCTGTCTCTCTCTTTACACTTAGAACTCTCAATTCTCTCTGAGTGTTTTGTGTATTGCCATGAAAATGTAGAGTTTTATGAAGCAAGCGTTTCCGAGTTCAGGTCTGTGCGTTTTGTAAGGTTTGTTTTGAAATGAGTTTATGGGAAGTATCAGAATGGCATGGGGGGTATTTTCAATTTAACATTGAGGAATGTGAACAATCCATGCTGGCTATAGTATACAGCCACTCTCCTGCCTGTATAATAAAGGTACTCCCTTAATGTGTCATTTGGAATGTTTCAGTGTATATAGACACTTTATATCAGAGAGGTTAGATCAGGGATGGGCAACCTCAGGCCTGGGGCCCAAATGCAACCCTCTTGGCCTCTTTATCTGGCCTTGGAACTTTCCCCAAGCCATGCCCCCTTTCCTGTGACCACATACCCACCACCCCTGCTTTTTACTCTTTTTGAATTATTTTTTGCCTGGCTGGAATGTGTTCTCCATCTATAATAATGCTTCTTGCTTGCCTGAGTGGATGACAGAGAGAGGTCTGTGAGTATATATAGAAACTAGCTTACCGGTAACAGCTGGCGGCTCCATGTCAGTGGGGCAGTGAAATCTGCTCTGTTTTAGTCTAGACTTCAGCATTTTAGATATGTCAAGACCTGGGGTCCAACTCCCTAATCCCAAGGCAATTGACCCCAACCAAGCACACCCTGTGCCTCCCTTACCAAGGTTGTGTTGGACGAAACACCAGTGCTGTAAGGTAGATAGACTGCCACCACCCCTTAACTTCGTCTCCCACTCCTGAGTCAAGGGCAACTCAGAGTACCAATGGACTGGTAGAGATTCCCAAGAACAAGAGCCAAATTGTACAGTCACTGCTCTGGAGCCTCAACCCAGCCCATTTCAGTTGTCAGTTGCTTGGTGGTCAAAGTACTGGCTTCAAAGCCACAACTAGTAACACACACAAGTTAATATGAGGTAGTTTATTAGCTAAACTTTAAGTACATCTAAAAAGAGCAGCTTACCATTCTTTTCAGCCAAACACTCTTAAACAGATTTAGGCATAGTCAACATCTATTAAAAAAATACAGTAAGAAACTTCCACACAGACATAAAATAACAAAGCTTACCTAACCTAAGCTAAATACTCACAGACAGAAAATTGCAAGAGTTGGTTCCCTTGGCTCCTTATGCCAATAGACATTATACAGGTAAGTCAAGATGTAATAGGGCCACTGGGCAAAGGTTAGCCCCTCTTTTATGGGAATTTGGCCAACAACAGCCAATTAGTCAATCGTGACACCTCTTAATGATGGAATAGTCCAGAAATTCACTGCAAGGTCAGGCCTACTAATTTACTGCTACTCAGCCCTCCTGACCTTAGCACAGATAAGATACAGATGCCTCCCTTTTAGACCAACAAGCTGCAGCTGGACTGTGCTAGGTGCTCTAATTTGTCCCAGCTTAAAGCATCCCAGAAACCAAGGCAAGACATCCCCACAATCCCTGCAGGTTAAGCCATTTTACTTTGGCCAACCTTAGTAGTTCTTGACAGAACAGCTCCTTGAAAATGCTAAAACCCTGGGGCAGATTCTACTGCCCCAGTGACTTGGAGCTACCAGCTGCTGCCACTGTAGCCTACTGTAGAAAGGTAAAATTTACATTTGTCACTCTGTCCTCTTTTGCCTCTGGCCCCACTAGGGTTACCATCATTTTGTCATTTCAAAAAGAGTACATTTGGCTTTGATAAGTGAAAGGAAGAGTATGCTGTTGCACCATCTCAGAAAGAGTACATGTACTCTTAAAGAAGTATGGTTGGTAACCCTAGGCCCCACCCACCACTGGCATGTAGTGCCTGGGAGATTGCACAGAACTGAATATTGGGATTATTATTATTTATTACATTTGTATACCACCCCATAGCCAAAGCTCTCTGTGGGGTTTACAACAATAAAGGTTCCCCACCTGTGGGTTAAATATGCTGCATATGCCAACCCCATTTTTTGCATAAGTGCTACCTCATCATATAATTAGTCAGGCCTGCTGCTAGAATTGTTTTGAGTATACACTCCTGACTTGTTCTCCTAATACTCTGGAGTATATGATATTGTGTGAATAGACAGCCACCCTTTCAAAAACAAACATTCAGATATTCCCCTATCACCTCTCACCAGAAACCCACTTACTGAATGTGGCCACAGTCATCAAGCTCGGCCTCCAATGGGAGAGGAATGCAAGTAAAGGGAGAAAATAAAAGCCACCCTTCAAACCCCCTATGGCGAAGTATGGCACAAGGTTAACAGGGCAAATAGCCCCCAGAAGGGAAGAGGCCTCAGAGAAGAGGCAAGTATACAGCAGACCTTTAACCTTGACTCCTGTTGAGGGCAGGGAGGGAGATAAATTCAATCCAGTTCATATTTAAAGGCATCTCTGTCAAATTTGCACTTTCCAAAATAATATGAGAACTGAAACACAGCCATCCTTCAAAATCCACATGTATCCAAATTTTGTGTTGCAGTTGCAGTTGAGGGACAAAATAAGACACAGAGACATCAGCTTGGGTTGAACAAGGGCCACTTTATTAAATTACAGCAAACAAAACCCAATTTAAAGTGACCTGCAGAGGGAAACCTAGGTGCAGGAACTTTCTATAAGCAAGTAGCTTGCCATACAGCTCTCGGGCGACCAGCCCCTGCTGGGGCAAGGGCAAGCCCACCTGCTTACCTTTACCCCGGCCACACACTGTAGGTGAGTAGGGGGGCCTTCCCACATCATCCCCACCCGGGGCCGGATAACTCCTGGGTAGATGAGATAAGTTGGCCCCAGAAGCAGCCCATATCCTGCCCTCGAGCCGTAAAGCCCTGACAGACAGGCCTCCGGAACCGCCAATCACCTCCAAAGGTGCCTAAGGGGGCCACCTAGCTGTCCTTACCCATTTCCCTTCCTGCACCTTTCCGCACCAGTGCAAGATGCATAGCCCTGTAGGGCATTGACCTGTCAAATACTTCAAGTTAGCCAAATAAGCCAAAACCTCCTATTAATTACAGCGCCCCCTAACCCGATTCCGTCCCACTCCCATGGTTTGGAGCAGGCAAAAAACCTGCCCGCCAATGAGGGTGGGCAGGATAAAAATTCCTACTCAGCCCCAAAGTGACCCCTAGGCACACCATAAAAGACGGAGGGCGGGGAGGGCGTCGCGCTGCCAAAGAGGAAGGTAGGAGGGGCGGCTGGACTTAAATAAGCCCAGAAGGCCCACCCCTCCACGCTGCACATTGTGTGTGCGCAATAGGCACAATGCGCAATGTTGCCCCAAACAAAGATGGAGGCGGCAGCTTCGCCCCCATCTGCAACTATGCCCCGCTCGTCAGCTGCGCGGCGAGCGGGGCATCATTTCTCTAACCAAACATCTTGATAAAAATGCATATATAAGGTGGGGAATGTGTATAAAATTGATATATTCATGAAAATAACATACAGACATACTTATTAGGAGAAATGAGAAAAATGACAAACCGAGAGAACCTAAGTTGACAGATCTTTCCATCCCCAGTGGAGGCGCCTCACTATTGCCTTGGCTGTTATTCTGGATGGTTTCCCTAACTCTGCCACAGTCCCTCTTACCTATTCCTTCCCTCAGCATTTCTCCCCGGCCTACTCTCCCACTTACTATTCCCAAATGAGTCTGTCTGCCATTACTGTGTCACCTTATTCTGCTAAATTCCTGAGGTCCCAATGCCCTTCAGCTCTTGCTGACCCTTAGACAAGGCCAGGCCAAGCTCCAGGCAGAGTGAGGCAGTGTGTAGAGTGGACAGAGCTGTGTGTGCCCTGCTTGTACCCCCCAAACTACCCTGCTGTCCTCAGGTGCAATGGAAGACATTGTCCCATTGCCAGTGTTGACGGAAGATACCTCTGCCAGACCAGTTGCCTTCTGTCCATGGAAGAGGGGGTGGGGGCCATTTTGTCCTTAGCCCCGGGCAGCAAACTGTCCTGGGCCAGACCGCACCCACCATTACTGCCTCAGTGGAGTGTGCAGAAAAAAACTAAACAAATAAAGAAAACATCTTCCCCATCCTACATGGCAGTCAGGTGCTTCTTTTGAATCAATTCCACTCTCCATGAGAGGTTACCACAGACTGAAAATAAAAGCCCATAAAAAAAAAGCAGGGATCATGGTGAGAAAATGATGCCTGCTAGGTGACACTGTTTTGCTTCTGAATCGTACCCTGGCAACTGAGAGCTCTCAAAGACGCCTACTCTTTCTTCCTCTCTTCTCAGCAAGGAATTATCCTGAAAGCTTTATTTCAGAATTCATGAAAGAGCCTGAAGGCTACCCTGCTGAATCGTGCACAATTAATTAGGTCATCGATATGGGTGGCTTGGCCGCAGGGCAGCTGCTGTATTGACATTTTCAGATAGGGCTTTACCTGCCTTTTAGTAGCCAGGCTGTGCCATTCCAAAATTGAACATTATAAGCCATGTTGATCAAGTCACTGAGTGTAATGGCATTTTCTTCCTTCTCTAACAGTCATGGCCTTGGTTTATTTTGCTTCTTCTTCATTTGCATATATTTAAGCAAACGTATTATTAATTCTTCCTTAGAGGGAGGAATCTCATCCAACAAGTAGTAACTTGCTTTTCTGTTATTCACATTGGACTGTAGCTCCCTCTATTGCTCTGCTTCTTTTATTTTCTCCCTTTCAGTTTCCCACTCAGGCATAGTGTATCCATCCAAGTTACAGCTTATGATTTTATTTGATATGTCAAAGCATTCATCTGTGAATGAAATGCAGAAATATTTCTGCTCAACACACCTTGGATCATTCTTAGGCTTTTATATGCCTATGATGGATTGATCTTATCAGCAGTCACGAACAATTGTCACTTGGGGAAAGGAGGCCATAAATATTCTTGAAACCAGCAGCCTCCGATTTGATCTTTCTTGGGTTCATTGGCCATTTTGCAGGTTTATGTAGGATTGGAAAGCAGAGAGAGGAAACAACTTGCAAGCAACTGGATTGTACCTCCCCTTCCTTCCCCTTTGCCAAGTTAATTATTAACTTTAGCACAGCAAAAGCCAGCTCAGCATTGCTGTTATCTCTCCAGATATAAATATCTAAACAGCCTATGGATCTCTAGAGCCAAACGATTCATGGATATATTTGTAAGCTATACTAGTCTGTCTTTGATGGCCCTCTCTGTGGGAAAATATTCATAGAATCATAGAAACGATAGGGCCAGATGAGACCTGAGAAAGCATTCGCTCTATGGAGATAGGAAAGTATATATCCTTGAATCAATATAGCAAAGATCATAGTAGTCTTATAGAATGTGTGTGTGTACACACACACACACACACACACACACACACACAAACCAACCATAATCCTAACCGCATAATACTTTGTATAGTTCTACTATATTCAGTGAGGTTTACTTCTAAGTGTAAGTGTCCACAAGACTGTTACACCCCTTGCAGTTCACACATGCTTAGTAATTAAAGTGATTTATATACCGCTTAACTACTGAGGTTTTTAAGACAGGTGTACTTGGCTCATCGTTGTCAGTAGAACTTGACTGGATTTGAGTTGAAAAAGACAAAGACAAAACTGAAGTTTGTGTGAGAATTGGGTATGTTCTAACAAGTACTATATGTTGCATTAGAAGCAAATATACCACAGATAGGCAAGCTGTAGCCCTCTAGTTATTGTTGAGTTATAGCTCCCACCATTGGTAACCATTGGCAACCATTGGCCATGCTGACTGGGGCAGAAAGGAGTTGGCATCCAACAACATCTTGAGAACCACAGTCTCAGGTATGAAATCTGTGAATGGTCTGGGGATAGTTCACTTGCTCAGCCTCTGTGCATCATCTATAAATTAACACTATGAATGTGTACATGATTGGTGAGTAAATGGATGCTTTTTGAAACACTGTGAAAACACTGAATAGTTATATAAAATTGAGATGGGAACCATTAAGGTGAGAGCAGAGCTGAAACAAATTCTGAATTTTTCATTCAAAATGGAAAAATCCAGGTTTCAGCATTTGAATTTAAGGGATTGTGTGAAAATGGGAGGTATTGGTGGAAGGGTGGATATGTCAGCAATCCAATGTTACTCACAAAATTGAAGGTTTTGACACTCACTTCTGAAATGCCTTTTAAACATCCATTTCTGAATATTTTCAGTCACTGATTATAATTCAAAATTACTGTATTTTGAATATCTGACAAAAGCATCTGCAAAGGGATATATGTATCAGTATTTTGTCCCTGGAAGCCAGCATGGTATTGAACATAGATAGAGGTGGGCAAATCTGTGAGTTTTGCTTTCTCTCAGTTTCTAATTTTTCTTAAATTCAGCTCTCCACATTCCACATCTGTGATTTTTTTAAAAAAAGACATAAAAATTCATCAGCATTTTAATCCGTATTTTCCTTAATATACACGTTTGTATGCAATTTGCCTAATATACATATTTTTGCAAAGCACTTTTTCCTAATATAATGCATTTTTATATGTTGTTCTCATGGATATATGCATTTTAAAGATGGTTTTAAAGATATTTTAAAAGTTTTTTTAATATGTTTTGAAAATGCTTTTAGTGTTTATCACTTTCTGTTTGCTGCCCTGGGCTCTCTTTGGGAGGAAGGGCAGGATATTAATTTAATAATAAACAAATAAAAATATTTTTATGCACACTTTATCCTGGTATATGCATTTTTGTACAGATTATTTGACTGGAGAAATGTATTGCAAAATTTTGGAAGTGTGAATTTCAAAGCATGGCTGCGTTTTGGTTCTTGTATTGTATAGGAAAGTATGAATTGCGTAGGTTCACCCTTAAAAGCAAACTGAATCAATTGTCTCCCCCATCTCTAAACACTGACTTGCCCCAGAAAGGCATGTCTTTAAATCCTTGATCAAGGTCACCAGTGATCAAACTGAGCATGACATTTGTCAAATAGTTTGCCATTGTATCATAGTGTTTTCTTTAACAGTAATTGTGGATTGGGGGGGGGAGATCCAGATTGTTATTGTTCTGTGGGAAAGGGGGTTAACTCACCCAATGCAGTCCCAGTTGGAATCCCCCCCATTCCTGTTATAGAATCATAGAGTTGGAAGAGGCTTATAAGGCCATCGAGTCCAACCCCCTGCTTAATGTAGGAATCCAAATTAAAGCATACCCAACATGTGGCTGTCCAGATGCCTTTTGAATGCCTCCAGTGTTGGAGAGCACACCACCTCCCTAGGTAAGTGATTCCATTGTTGTACCACTCTAACAGTTAGGCAGTTTTTCCTGATGTTCAGCTGAAATCTGACTTCCTGTAACTTGAGCCCATTATTTCATGTCCTGCACTCTGGGATGATCAAGAAGAAAACTTAGCCCTCCTCTGTGTGGCAACTTTTCAAGTACTTGAACAGTGCTATCATATGTCCCCTCAGTCTTCTCTTCTCAAGGCTAAACATGCCCAGGACTTCAGTCTGTCTTCATAGGGCTTTGTTTCTAGTCCTCTGATCATCCTTGTTGCCCTCCTCTGAATCCATGCCAGTTTGTCTGCATCCTTCTTAAAGTGTGGTGTCCAGAAGTGGACACAGTACTCAAGATGAGGCCTAACCAGTGCTGAATAGAGGAGAATAGTAGTTTGTTTTCAAAAGCACAATACATAAGGACAACCTAAGTGAGAAATGTCATGTCTATTTTGGCCCTGAGTAGGTATGCACAGATTATTACCTTACTTCACAGCATACATCTATGGCTTCAGTCCCTTGTCTGAACCTTTTCTAGCTCTACAATATCCTGTTTGAGGTGTGGAGAGCAGAACTGAAAAGAGTATTCCAAGTGTGGTCACACCATAGATTTGTATAACAGCATTATGATATTAGCAGTTTTATTTTCAATCCCTTTCCTAATTTATCTCCAATATGAAATGCACCTTTTTCACAGCTGCTGCACACCAGGTTGATATTTTCATTGAGCTACTCAGCACCACTCCACAATTTCTTTCCTAGTAGTCATATAAGCATTTATGGGAAGCTAGGGGTGTTTTTGCCCCAATGTAGCCCTTTAAACCTGCTTACACTGAATCACATTTGCCATTTTAATGCCCATTCACCCAGTTTGAAAAGATACATTTGGAACTCTTTGCAATCCCTTTTTGTTCTTACCACTCTAAACAATTGGGTTATTAGCGCCGCTCATCCCTAATCCCAGTTCTTTTGTGAACCATTTCACAGGTCCCAGTACTGATGCTTGGGTGATTCCACTTCTTACATCCTTCTGTTGTGAAAATTGTAATCCTGCCCTCTGCTTTCTGTTCATCAACCAATTACTTTTTTTTTCAATTAATTTTTATTCAAATTTTCAAAATCAAGACAATACAAAAAAAACACAAATTAAAACTAATACAATAAAAAGAAACAAAAAAAACTATTGACTTCCAATTTGTCGTAGTTCAGCTATAGGTCTATAATATATAACAAACCTGTCTCTTGATAAATTATAAAATCACCTTCCTCCAGCAGTTATCTTAGTTGGTATCAAATCTCATTAACAACATATCATTTTATTCTTCTACAAAAAGTCAAAGAGAAGTTTCCAATCCTTGATATATATGTCCATCAATTTTTTTCTAGATAGACATGTCAATTAATCCAACTCTTCAAGTCTATTAAATCCAGTAATTTCAAATCGCTCTTCTTCCTTTATCCGTGTTGATTCCATCTTCCATCTTTACGCACCCAATAATCTTGCTGTCATAGTCATATAATAAGAGTCTGATAGGGATTTCCTTCATCACAAATATTTTCTTGCCATCATTTCCAAACGTATCACTGAAGTATTGTTGCAGAACCACATCTCTGTTCCTCTTTTTTACAGAATGCACTAGCACATCTCTTGAAGGGTTTTTCATTGTCACAAAACAGGAATTAATTCTGTAAACTTTCTCCATTTCAAGTTCCATCAAATCCTTCCAGTCCATGAATTTTTTCGAACCGATTATATCTTTATCTCCAATCTCTTCACCAATTCCTTCAGGGACAGCGCTGAATTCCAAACAGTAATATTTGTCTCCAGGATCCATCACAGCCAGGAAATCCAAATCTTTTTCCAAGACCATATTTAATCCAATCTCCAGGGCTTGAACCTTCCCTTTAATTTTTCTTTCATCCTTTTATAATTTTCCAAATTTATCTTTGTTCTCCTTTCTCATAGAATCCTGAATTTCTTTCAGCTCCTGTCTCATTTCGCCAAATTCACTTATCACTTGTCTGTTATGTCTGAGTTCTTGTTTTGTTAGCTTAATCTCATTCATTATTTTCTGAAACATATCTAAAGAGAAAGTCCCTTCTTGTACATCCATGATCTCAACCACCTTCTTGATTGTCATTCTTAAAACCAAAAAACACACACAATCCCTTAAATTTCCAATGTTCCAAGCAAAGAACAGTTTATTTCTTTATCCAGTTACAAAGGAGTTAATCTTTCAAGCCAGCTGACGTCACCCTCTAGACAAGACGAACTGCCTTATCTCTTGTATGTCCAAAAGTGCCAAAACAACTTTAATTCACAGCATCCAAATAATTAGTAGCAGGAAGAATGAGCAGATTCGTCAAAAAAAAAAGTAAACCGGAAAAAAAAGTCCCAGACATATATTACTCAAAAGTCTTATAAATCAAAAAAAAAATTCTCTTTAAATTAGAAACCCCTCAGTCGTTTGTAATCTTTATAATGCTGAATTCCATGCCAGCTTTTTGCAATAAAAATAAAGATAAACTATTTCTATTTTCTTCCCCTTATCTCCGTGAATAAAAGAGAAAGCTATGACTCACCCAGGGTTTCTTAATTGCTGGTTCTTTGACAAATCTCTTTAGCTGTATTGATAACAAAATAATGAGAAAAGACAGGAGAATGCTTGCCTGTTAATCCATTTTTCTTTGAAGAAAAAAAAACGGCTCACTTAATCAGTTGAGCTGGTTGGAAATCCTAGCTCCGTCCAAGCTGCTGGAAGACCTTCTTTCACAGAATTCCAGCCTCCAACAAACACAACAAAGCTCTGTGGAAAATCTCTACGTTTCTTCCTTATCCAGAAGAAATTTTCCCCAGTCAAAAAGCCCTTCTGACTGGTTTTAAAACTGAAAAAGTTTCCACCAAGACGGGAGCCCGTCCCAGAGGCAGCACAGGTGGAGCGATCCTCCTGGGAAGTGCCTCATCAACCAATTACTGATTCATAAAAGGACTTGTCCTCTTATTCCATGATTGCTAAACTTATTCTGGAATCAATATGTACTGGATCACTCCTATCCATATGCTTACTGATATTATCATCGTTTAGTTACTCTTGCAGGAACCATGGTGATTCTGCTTCAACAAGACCTGCTCTTCTACTTGCTTGTCAATTCTATCTTTAATCATGCTTTCCACTAGTTTTCACAGAACAGACATTAAGCTAACTGGCCTGTAATTTCTCAGAACTCTTATCACCACAATTTGTCTCAGTTCCTCATACTCCCTCCTTGAAAAGGGTTGTTCAGCCACAGGGATCTATTCTACCCCTTCTGCAGTGAAGGCAGATGCAAAGAACTGCCGCCCTGGGCTTCTGCTGGGAGGAAGGGCAGGAAATAATAATAATAATAATAATAATAACAGCTTCTCTGCTGTCTCTTTTTCCTCCTTTACCACATCTTTGACTACCTTGTTGTCCAAAGGTTCACCTGCCTCCCTAGGCAGTTTCCTGCTTCTAAAGCATTTAAAGAAAACTTCATTGTTTGTTTATTTATTTATTTATTTATTTATTTATTTATTAAATTTATTAGTCGCCCATCTGGCTGGTTGTCCAGCCACTCTGGGCGACGTACAAGATAAAAAACAATACATTAAAACGTTAAAATTTAAAACCATAACAGTAAAAACCTAACCCACCCCAAAAGCCTGCCTGAAGAGCCAGGTCTTCAAGGCCCGGCGGAAGCTCATCATAGAAGGGGCACGGCGGAGATCATTTGGGAGAGAGTTCCACAGGGTGGGGGCCACTATTGAAAAAGCCCTCTCTCTAGTCCTCACCAGTCTAGCTGTTTTAACCGGTGGGATCGAGAGAAGGTCTTCTGAGGCTGATCTTGTTGAGCGGCATCCCTGACAATGCTGGAGGCGCTCCTTCAGATAGACTGGGCTAAAACCGTGTAGGGTTTTAAAGGTCAAAACCAACACCTTGAATTGGGCCCGGTAAACAACTGGTAGCCAGTGCAACTCCTTCAGCACTGGAGTGATGTGATCTTGCCGGCGGCTGCCTTTAATCAGATGAGCCGCCGCATTCTGTACCAGTTGCAGCTTCCGGACCGTTTTCAAGGGTAACCCCACGTAGAGCGCATTACAGTAGTCTAGGCAAGAGGTGACCAGGGCATGTACCACCGGTGGGAGCAGATGGTTGGGAAGGTAGGGGCGCAGCCTCCGTATCAGATGGAGTTGATACAGCGCCGCCCAGCTCACAGCCGAGACTTGAGCCTCCATGGACAGCTGGGAGTCAAGAATGACCCCCAGGCTGCGGACCTGGTCTTTCAGGGGCAATCGTACCCCATTGTTGGTCTTAATAATAAAACAAATGTCAGCTAGACTAGCAATTGAAACTTACTTCAGTCCTTTTGATTGGCCAGTGTTGTCAAGTGTACTTCAGGGCAGCAGGTTAACTTAGGGGGTGCAGTGCAGGCTGTGTGACACAAACAACTTTGTCCTCTAACACCTTACCACTGCTTGCTCATTGATCTACCAGGCCACCACCACCATCCAATTCCCACCATGTACTGCCTGAGGCAAGGATGGACAGATCAGCCTCATCCAACCCCATTTCAGTTTCACTGCGATTCAGTCATAGCTCCATTCCATTTTGTGCATATTTTCCAGTGCTTTTTATTCTACTATAAAATTCATATTTTGTATGCATTTTTGTCCACTGAAACTGCATTGCAAAACTTGGAGAAGTGTGTCATCCAGTTGGGAGTTGTGTACCAAACTGCAGGCAAGTTTGGGATCATCACATTGGGTTGGTCTGCTGCAAACAGCAGAACAAACTGATTCCTTCTCCATCCCTAGTCTGAAATGGCCATCCCACTGTCTGTGCCTAGGACTAACCCTGGAAATGAAACCAGGTCATTTGAAAATCTAAATTCTGGGAAGAAATGTGGGTGAGGACAAATATTTCAAATGGAGTATGTTTGTCTTGTATATAACCAGGTTTTGAATTCCAGTCACAGTCTTTCCCTGTGGATCGTTCTGAAGTTTTTGAACAAAGGATGGAGGTGGAGAGAAGGTTGTTCTCCAAATTATCAGGTTATAAAATCAGAGTAGATCAGTAAAGCTCTATGTGCACTGCATGCCTTTGGGCAAGCCATTCCATTGTATCCCATCTCATCTCATACTTACATCATAAGGAAGCCTTGCTGGTACATGCAACAGCCTTTTTTAAATTTTATTTAAGGGCAAACTCTAGAAAGCCTGGCAGCTGATTAGATGCAGCCAAGCTCAATTAAGATCAGCAGGTTTCAATGGACTGGGGTTACTCCCATGGAGTGAGAGATAAAAGTTTACAGCCCAGAAGTTAAGGCCTGGCACTCTGGAAACAAATGAGAGTTGTCCTGTTTTGTGTGTTCTGTTGTACTGCAAATCATGGAGTTTTGAGCCTCAGGCCTAAATGAGGAATATCTTTGCTTACTTAACTATTAATGTCAAAAACGGATGTAAACATTTCCAAAAAGCCTTTTTTGAGAAAAATGAGAGGGGGCAAGAACAGCCTATGATGAAGACACATTGGGGGCAGCTCTTACACATGTTTGCTTTCTATATATTTAGTACATCTATATATCTCATCTTTCCTCCATGAAACTCAAGGCAGTGTATATAGGGTCCCTAGGCAGTTTCTCATTTATTCAGCCACTGACCAGACTGGCATCTGCTGAGTTTCAAACAACCTTCTGTATAATGTGTCTTAGGGATTGGTAGATGAAGGTGTGAGCAATTTTAAATCTATTGGTGACAAGCATTGCATTTGAGAGGCTATGAGGTCAAGGCCGGCACCAAAGGGCAGCCAGGTTGGGCCCTTGCTGAGGGTCCTGCAGCCCACAGGGGGCCCTGAAGGGCCCCTCATTAGGGTGGGGGAGTAGTATTCACCTTCCGTGACCCATGGCAGGATGCCTGCCACAGATCTCAGGGAGGGAGCTTCCAGTCTGCCTGCCTGTTCTCTCGCTCCACCTACCTCTCTTCTGTCTGCTGCTGCTGCATGTGCTGTGCGCACAGGGCCACCATTAACCCAGATGGCGGCAGAGGCTTCTTTAAGGGGCTGATACCCCTGCCACCATCTTGGTTGGTGGCACGCATGTGCGGTACACTACGTGCACATGCGCACACATGCCTGCCATCAACCAAGATGGTGGTAGATGCATCAGCCCCTTAGAGTAGCCTCCACCACCATCTTGGTTGATGGTAGCCCTGTGCACACAACATGCACAGCATCAACATGCAGGAGAAAGGTAGGTGGAACAGGTAGGAACCGCATGCCCGGGGCAGGCTGGTACCCAAGGGTCCAGTCATGCCTGGCTGTATGTGTGTGCGCAAGTGCTGGGGCCCTGGGCAGGCTGGTGCCCAAGGGCCCTGGCATGCCTGGTGCCAGCCCTGTATGAGGTGCTATTTGCGGTGCTATATATCTCATGTCTCTTCCACATATAGAAATCAACACTGGAAACTGCGATCAGCAAGTGATGCACATGCACGTGTGAATGAACCCAGACAGCAGGGGTGGGGAGCAAATGGCCCACAAGATGTTGCTGTACAACAGCTCTCATCATCCGTGATCATTGGCCATGCTGCCTGGGGCTGATGGGAGGTGGAATCCAACACCATCTGGAGGGCCACTGGTTCCCCATCCCTGCCATAGAGTAGGGTTAGATTACTGAGTCATGCTTAGAGTAATCACATTGAGATCAATGGGACTTCAGTTAATCAATGAACAAGTACTCTAAACATGAGTCACTCTGGATCCAAACCACAGTGTAAAACTACTTTACAGCCACTTCTATGCTCTTCACTGTTATAGTATTGAGGAATATTGTCCCATCTTCTCCAAGTTGATGGGGCCATGGAGAAAAGGTAAGACATCTAATCAGTACGGTGTATTCTGTTAAATATTCAACATTATGCTAAACATGATTCTGTAGCTCCCTTACATAATGATGGAGGCTATTCATGCCTAAGCAGAGAACGTATGATATAGAGGGATTTCAAATTGCTGGGCTGTGGAACCAGGAGATTTGATCTACTGAAGACCAGCCTCAGGTAATTTATTCACTTTTTATTAGCCACCGCTCCAGCAGGATGTGTGTGAGGAATACATATCAGCATCTCAGAAATTCTATTCACCAAACATAATATGTAAAGGTCATTATGAACCTGGGAAATGAGGCAGTTTAATGCAGAATAATAGTACAAACCCCCCCCAGCTTTCATATCTATCATATTCATCCACTTGGGCACTCAAAGGTAATGACACTGTGTTCAGCTAGAGATGGCCCAGAAAAAGAGGAGAGAGCGAGAGAGAGCAAGCAAGCAAGCAGTTAGGTGTTTTGACACTTTTTAAAACAAGCATATGTACCCAAGTCCATGTTGACAGAATCTGTTTGCTTTTGTCCATGCGCTTTTTAATGTTCACTTATGAAAACAGACATTCAACATCAAACAAGTCTGAGAACACAGATCACTGCTTCTCCACTATACACTATGTTGAAGTATTGGTAAAATTAGCAGAGTGTAGCTGAGTGTATCTTGGTCAGCATTTCCGTGCAGAGTGAGTGTGTGTGGCTTACCTGAGATAAAACAAGCTTTTACCTTGCTTTGAATCACTGAGACTTTAGACTCAGTAAAATAAGAAAAAGACTACGTTAGAACTACCGTTATAAAAGGGTCTAGTTCTAGCTAACTAAGTTGGAGGCACAATGGCCAGGCTTGGTCATTGCTCCCATGCTAGACAACCAGGCACCTGGTTGGCCACTGTGAGAACAGGATGCTGGACTAGATGGGCCACTGGCCTGATCCAGCAGGCTCTTCTTATGTTCTTAAATGGACTTTTATCATCTGGCCAAGACAGCATTGCTCTGATACCCTCAGAGGCCTGCTGTATCAACTTTGCATGGTGCTTTAGGGAAAAAAATGATCAGAATTGGACAGAGTTGGATGCCACAGTTACAGCAAGTACATTGGAGGTGTCTAGAGCACTGTCGGTTTCATCTGTATTGAATCAGTTTCAGTTACGGTGCCTGAGGATGTGGACAAGCTGCTTGGAGAAGTGCAGCCCACCACCTGCCCCCTTGACCCTTGCCCATCCTGGCTGCTGAGACCTAGATGTAGGGGACTGACTGGGTGGGTCCAGGCAGTGATTAATGCTTTGCTTGAGGAGGGGGAGGTATCATCTGTCTTGAAGGAGGTGGTGGTGCATCCCCTCCTTAAGATGACCTCTCTGGACCCGGAAATGTTAAACAACTATCATCCAGTGGCAAATATCCCTTTTTTGGACAAGGTGCTTGTGAAGGTGGTAGTGGTCCAACTTCATGCATGCTTGGAGGAAGCTATTTATATCTGTTCCAGTCTGGCTTCAGGCCTAGCCATGGCACAGAAACTACCTTGGTCACCTTGGTTGATGACTTTTGTTGGGAGAGAGATAGGGGGAATGTGACCCTGCTCATTCTCCTTGATCTCTCAGCGGCTTTTTATACTGTTGACCATGGTATTCTCTGGTATGTCTCAAGGAAGTGGAGAGTGGGAGCACTGTGCCTCAGTGGTTCTGCTCATACCTCCAGAGCCGCTTCCAAAAAGTAGTTATGAGAGGCTACTGTTCAGCACCATGGGAATTATCCTGCTGTGTTCCTCAGGGTTCCATCTTGTCCCCCATAATATTTAACATCTACAGTATATGAAGCCACTAGGAGCTGTCATCAGGAGATTTGGAGTGAGATGCCATCAATATGCAGATGGCACTCAGCTCTACCTCTCTATTCTGTCTGAATCAAGAGAGGCAGCTGAAATGTTGAACTGGTGCTTGGAGGCAGTGATGGACTGGATGTGGGCCAATAAATTAAGACTGAATCCTGAAAAGACAGAGGTGTTATCCATCCAAAATTCTCATGTCCAGGAGATGGGAAGATGACCTGTTCTAGATGGGGTTGCTCTCTCCTTGAAGGAACAGGTCCCCAGCCCAGAAGTACCCTTTGGTTCAACACTATCACTGCAGGTTAAGGAGTGCCTTTTTCCAGCTCTGGCTGGTTTGCCAGCTTTGGCCCCTTTTGGAAAGAGAAGACTTGGCCATAGTGCTCAATGCTCTGGTAACTTCAAGTCTGGATTGTTGCAATGTGCTCTACATGGGGCTGCCCTTGAAGATGACTTGGAAACTTCAGTTGGTCCAAAATTCAGGAACCAGATTATTGGAGGGGGTTTCCTTTAGAACATATAACCCCTGATTTAAGATAGCTATATTGGTTGCCAGTTCGTTTAAGGGCCCAGTTCAAGGTGCTCACATTAGTGTTTAAAGCCCTAAATGACTTAGGTCCCAAATATCTGAAAGACCGCCTCCTTCCCTACAGACCCTCTCAGGTGTTGACATCAGCAGAGGGGGCTCTTTTGGTAGTTTTGCCACTCTCAGAAGTTCAGGGAGTGAAGGCCTAGGAGAGGGCATTGTCTGTGGCAGCCCCTAAGCTGTAGAACTCTCTCCTCACTGAGATGTGTCTGGCAACTTGATTGTACAACTTTTGGTGATTGTTAGAGATGCATCTCTTTACCCAGGCCTTCGACACCAAAGATGTATATTTCTAGGACCCACCCTAGTTCTGTGATGTTATTTAGGTTGTTCTTCCCTGTTTTTAATTATGTGTTTTAACCCACCCTGGGATCTTTGGGTGAAGGGCAGGTTGTTAATAATAATAATAATAATAGAAAGATGTCTGCTCTCCCTTAGCTGTTCCCAGAAGAAGAAGGAATGAGAGGATGAAAGTGAGGTCAGCTCCCTGAGTGTATCAGTTTACCATTGAAGGAAGAGAAATAGAGGAATACAGCTAAGATTAGGCAGCCTAGTCTCTCTCTATTTCCCCCTTAGGTATGCAAAGAGAACCAGACAGGAGTTGTTCTTGCCACACTTCCAATATAATAGCTGTGGAACACACACAGTTCTCAGGAAAGAAGTGGCAGGCAGAGGGTTGCTTAACTCTTCCCCCACCTAATGCTTTCCCCTCTGCAAACCCTCTGGCTCTTTCCTCCTGTTTGTTTATTCAATTAATTAATTTACATTCTGCCTTCTTCCCAAAAGAGACCAGGATGGCAAACACATCTAACTAGGGGTGCCAGCTCAGAAGTATCCCAAACATTGAGATTTCAGGTGTGGGCCCTAGTGATGTCATGGGGCGGGGCCATAGTGATGTCATTAAGCATGGTGTGTTAAGCATCAGCCAAAGCTGCTTGGAGCATACCACTCAAACAAACAAAAAATCTCTGTTTGGAAATTAAGATAGAAATCTTAGCTAAATGAGAGTGTTCCCAGGCCCAGCTGAAGTGATGCAAACATTCCTTCTCACCTGCTTAGGGAGCCTGGGAAGGGAACATTTAATCTAGCCTACTTGCTTCTGGCAAGAAGGGTTTAAGTGCCCTCAGGCCAGGCCAGTCACCAGAAGGCCATTGTAGGAAGAAGGGACCTAGTGTTGTGGAGATGTTATATGGGAGCACTCGGAAGTAAAGATGGACACCCCTGAAGGCTACAATTCTAAACACACTTACTAAGGGACTAAGCCCCATAGAATTCAACAGTACTTATTTCTGAGTAGATATGGTTAGGGGGTGGGAGAAACACATCAGGAGTGGCTGCAAGAGGAAAATGGCTATTAGGGGATGGATTAAGCACCCTCCCCTTCCACATCTTCTCTTCCTCCAAGACACAGGTTTCATGTGCATTCTTTGTTGGACCATGGCATTCGCAAAAAAACACTGGAAGTTTTCTGACACATCAAATCAGCATTTATTTTAAATATTAACATTACATAAAGGCTTCTCTTATGTCAATTAATAGCTATAAAATAATATATAGAACAAATATTACAAATTATGGATGAGATATCCAACTAACAGCACAATCCTAATCATGGCTATTCAGAAGAAAATCCTATTGAATTAAGTTACTCACGTTACTCCATTGAATTAAATGGGTCGATTCCGTTCACATTTAAAGCTGAACCTATCAAATCTGCTTTCCAAAACAATATGAGAACTGAAACACAGCCATCCTTCGAAATTCACACTTACACAAATTTTGTATTGCAGTTCTCCAACCAATGTTTACAAAAATACATATATTGGGGAAAGTATGTATTAAAATGAAAATATTAGTGAAATAACTTACAAAAATGCATTACATTAGGAGAAATCCTTTGTTAAAATGTATATTAGTCAAAACTCCACACAAAAATGTGTTTATCAGGAGAAATTCACACTAAAATGCTGAAGAATTCTCATGAGGATTTTTTTTGAAGAAAATGCTGCAGAAACCTGGAGAACTGAATTTAACATTGGAAAAATGAGAAATGGAGAGAACTGAAATTGACAGATCCTTCCATCCCTGCTCTGAATATAGCTAGCAGTGGATATCACCTTATGAAATGCAAGCCATAAAGTACTGAACAGCAAATATCAAATAATAAAGATTAAAATGTTGACATGTAGTGTTTTTATATATCAAATATGCAGCAGATATTTGACCTCAAAATCTGTAGATGAAGACTTGTCTATAGTTAGTGTCCCTTTCATGAACTTTAACCCCTCCCCCCCAAAAAAAGAAGAAGTGGAGAATTTATTAAGAGAGGGCATTGATTAAGAGAGGATAAATTGTGCAAGTAATCTGCAGTGTTTCCTGATAAAAAGTGGGCTCAAACTGACCAGTTTCTCACATACCATTAAAGCAACTATTACTGAATGAACTTCAGGTAAAATCCATAACGCACAGCATGGTTCTAATAACTCTTTCTAGTGTATCTTTTTCCAATTATTTAGAAACGTGAATCCACGCAGGAATGTACAAGAGACACCATCTTTCCTATGATGAAATTACAGTTGCCGCCCTGATCTATACAGCTATAGATATATGGGTTAGCTAACAGCTGGAATCTTCTCTGTTTTTAGGAACACACTAGATTGGGGCTTGTTTAAGTTGCTGACAAAAGTCTCTGTAAACTAAATATTTTTTCTCTGCAAAAGCAAGACTCCGATCTAAATCCCACTTCACAGACTATCCCATTCAAGCTGAACAGAGATAGGCTTTAAAGTGTTGGTTTATGCTGTTGTTAACAAGAGTGCTGACATTTAAAAGGTGTTATCATTTGCTGGGGGCCTTGTACCTTCCTGTGCCTGGATTTTTTTCTGCCGTCTCCTCAAGCTTGAGAATTTGATCAGGATGTGCTTTCAGTTAGGTTAACAACAGGAAAAGCTCCCATGATCCATTTAACAAACACAAGCATATTTCAGCCAGCAGAGCACAAATGTTATCTGATGCTGACTTGGAATGAAATATACATATTTGTGGACCAGAATACACATTTTTTAAAAAAATTAATAAAAAGTAATGATATACACAAGAAGGCAATATTTTACCGTGTAGAGGGTTGTAGCTCAGTGGTAGAGCATCTGCTCTGCATGCAGAAGGTCCCAACTTCAATCCCTGGCATATCCAGGTAAGGTTGAGTGAGATCCCCTGTCTGAAACCCTGAAAAGTTGATGCCAGTCAGTAAAAATGATACTGACCTATACGTGTTATGGAAATTTATATAAAAATTATATATAAGGATAAGGGTGGTGCTGTTGTGGTACTTAACACTACAGACTATATAGCAGAAGGTCACTAAAGGATGAAACAACATATAGACTTCTTGACAAAGACACAGATCTCAATACTCATATCATTACATCTATACAAAACCTTACAAGTAGGAAACTTCTTAAAGAGTAGACTGCTGGTCTCCTTGTTAATCCAAATCCTACCCCTGGAAGGTTTTACATGCTGCCTAAAATCCACAAAGCCAACCATCCTTGTCGCCCAATTGTCTCAGGTAACAACACAGCTACTGAAAGGATTTCTCTGTACATTGACTTAAATTTACAAAACATGGTGCAAAACCTTCCATCATATATCAAAGTCACCAATGACTTCTTGCTTTAAATTGAGTCTTTAAACAAGCAGTATCAATTCCACAACAATATTATACTAGCTACTTTAGATGTCACATCTCTTTACACCAGTATACCACATAATGATGGAATTCAGGCTTTAAATGAGTTCCTTAACACCAGGAATACAAACAATCCTCCAACAGAGGTTATCACAACTTTAGCTACACTAGTCCTGACTTGCAACAACTTTACATTCAATGGAGAACACTACCTGCAACTACAAGGCACAGCTATGGGGACTCGCATGGCTCCATCTTATGCAAATCTCTTTATGAGTAAACTGGAACAGGAGATCCTCAAAAAGACCATCAACAAACCACTTACATGGTGGCGATACATTGATGGCACCTTTACGGTCTGGACAAAAGATAAAGAGAGTTTAGAACAATTTAAAAATTACATCAACTATCCATCCATCCAGTGGCATCACTAGGGTTGGTGTCACCCGGTGCGGTAACTCATGGTGTCACCCCCATGGACCTCGTCCCGTATCAGACCATACAGAATCCTTAGTAATGTTTTTTGTACTAATGTTACTCGTAAATCGTAATTCCCGTATATCACTGAATGTAACGGCAATAGTAGTGACATAAACAACTAGCAAAATTAAAATTACACCTTTAAATTACAATATCATACGCACAGCCCAAATTCTTGCTCTTATCACGAATGGGAGTTAATTATCTTGCATATGCCATAGTAAATTTTCAGATACTTTCAGACCCTCTGCAATTTTCAAGTGGTCTATGTAGAATAAAGGTTTGGGAACCCCTGGAATAAGACATCTGCTTATGTCCCTATGCTGCTCTCACCCCTCATTTAGGTGCCTGGGATTCATGCCTGTGGACACACCTCCTTACAATTATGGAAAGTGATTCTTAATAATACATCTCCAGACACAAAGTTACATAGGTATTTATCAGTTGTTCAGTAGAAAATTCAGAGCTGCAGGGTCCCTTCATGATAGTTACAGCCATGTACACCCTTTTTTGCTCCTGGATTAAGAATGAGATCTTTGTTAATGCATTCTCTCACAACAACAAACATCTCTAGGAGCCAATCAGCATGAAAGTGGAGAGCGTTAGCAACTGAGAAGAGTCTTCTCAGTGGCTGACTCACCTCCTTTCACTCTGATTGGCTCCAATCTGCAGAAAAGGCAAGGAAGCATATTAGAAGACTCTTCTCAGTGACTAACACACTCCCTTTTCATGCTGACTGTAGGATGCTTGGAGACATAGGGACCCTGCTCCCAAAAAAGCAGAGGGACTAAGATCCCCTGTGCGACTACCCTCCTGGTGCTTATGGACCTGACCGTAATATATTTTGTGATGTGCAAGTTCGATATTATTTATTAAGTGTGTTTAGGATTACACTGATGGCATTCCCAAATATGTACTTTCACACAGACTTTGGTTTTCCATAACACAATGTTTGTCCAAGCCTCCACACTTGGGGGAGGCACTACTTGCACACCCCTTCCATGAGCACATCAAAGTTGGATACACACCTGAACCAAGACCCAGACAAAAGGGCACTCAAAACAAAAAGGTAATTACAGTGGCTGAGTAGATCTTGTACAGTGATTATACTGACTGGGCAGCCACTGTCCTTCACATTTTACAAAATACTTTTTCCTATACAAAGATTAAATTTCTGTGTATGAAAAAGTAATATATGAAGTGGTCTCAATAGTGAGAAAAGTAGACTTCCGGGAAGGATTGCTGAGCTTGTGCCTGCCTCTGAGGCGAGCTCTCGTCTCAGAGGAAGCTTTTTCAGTTTTAAAACCAGCCAAAAGGTTTTTTTTGACTGGTAAAAACTTTCTCCCAGGTAAGGGAGAAACGAAGAGATTATCCACAAGCTTCGTTGTGTTTGTTGGGGGACTTGAATTCATTAGGAATGAAGGACCTGCCAGCAACGTCGGACGGAGCCAGGAATTTCAAGCAAGCTCAAACTGATTAAGCAAGACGTTTTTTTTTCTTTAAAGAAAAACGTATTCTAACAGGCAAGCATTCTTCTATCTACTCTTATCATTTTGTTATCGTTACAGTAAAAGAGATTTGTTAAAGGGTTGGCAACAAAGAATCCCTGGGTGAGTTATAACTTTCTCTCATATACACGGAATTAAGGAGGAAGAAAATCGAAATAGCCTATCTTTGTTTTTTATTGCAAAAAGCTGGCATGGAATTGAGCATTTTAAAGATATAAACGGATGAGGGGCAACTAATCTAAAGAGGAAATCTGATTTTATGACATTTGAGACTATTTTTTCTGGTCTCCTTTTTTTTTTTTTGACGAATCTGCTTACTTTTTATGCCATTAATTTTTTGGATGCTGTGAACTAAATTTGTTTTGCACTTTTGGACACATAAGAGATAAGGCGGTTTGTGCTGTCTAGAGGGTGATGTCAGCAGGCTTGGAGGATTAACTCCTTTGTGACTGGAAAAAGAAATAAACTGTTCTTTGCTTGGGAATAGTTAAGAATGACAATCAAGAAGGTGGCTGAGACCCTGGATGTACAGGAAGGGGTTCTCTATTTAGATATGTTTCAGAAAATAATGAATGAGGTTAAGCTGGTGAGACAGGAGCTGAGACAGAGCAGACAAGAGATGAAAAGTGAATTTGGCAAAATGAGACAGGAGCTGATGGAAATTCAGGATTCTGTGAGAGGGGAGGTGGATGAGACCAAAGATACGGCTGGACAAATAAAAGAAAATGAAAGAAAAATTAAAGGAAAGGTTCAAGCCCTGGAGATTGGAATAGATATATCAAATATGGACTTGGAAAAAGATTTGGATTTTATGGCTGTGATGGATCCTGGAGACAAATATCACTGTTTGGAATTCAGCGCTGTCCTTGAAGGAATTGGTGAAGAGATTAGAGATAAAGATATCAACGGTTCAAAAAAATCCCTGGATTGGAAGGATTTGATGGAACTTGAAATGGAGAAAGTTTACAGAATTAATTCCAGATGTGTGACAATGGAAAAACTCTTGGGAGATGTGATGGTGCATTCTGTGGAAAGGAGGAGCAGAGATGCAGCTTTACAACAACATTTCAGTGGTACATTCGGAATTGATGGCAAGGAAATATTTGTGATGAAAGAAATTCCTATCAGACTTTTATTATATGACTACTATGACTATGACAGCAAGATTATTATGGGTGCAAGGATGGAGATGGAAGATGGAATTAACACTGAGAATGGCTATTGAAACTACTGGACCTAGCAGACTTGATGAGATGGATTAATTGACATGTTTATTTGGAGAAAAATCGATGGATATATTTCTCAAGGAATGGAAGCCTCTCTTTGACTTTTTGCGGAAAGAATAAAGTAATGTTAATGAGATTTGATGATTAATTAAGATAACTACTGGAGGAAAGTGATTTTGTAATATATTAAGAGACAGGTTTGTTATATATTATAGATCTATAACTGATCTGCGACAAATCGGAAGTCAACATTTTATTTTATTGTATCAGTTATTAATTTGTTTTTGTTTTGTTTTGTTTTGTTCTGTTTTGTTTTTTGAAACTTTGAATAAAAATTAATGATAAAAAATATAGTGAGAAAAGTAAACAAGTGAATGGTGATCCAAATGTTTTTCATTCTCACGTTATGAAGCTAGCTGCCAGATGATGTATCACCTTCCCTACGCATGCAGCGTAGACTGAAAAAACAGCACCCAAGCCACCATTCAATACGTGCACATGTTCTTTCCAACATGAATCTACAGGTCTCAAAAAGTAATGTGTGACAAAGTCCTCAAACACCTTATAACATGCCTCAAACATGGTCTCTTGTTCTACCAGCATGCCTTCACACCATCACTTTGCCAAAACATAAGGATAGGTAAATCGCTTTTAGGGAGGTTCACAATTATGATTTCCTATTTATTTAATCTAAAAATATTTAAAATACATAAAAACAGCCAGGGGAAGATATTGGAGAAATATAAAATAAATACAAATTAAAAAAGGGGGGGGGAGGTGAAAAGACCTTAAATGTGCTACTCACCATCTCTCAGCCTGTCCTCCCCTCAGGATGAAAACAATGGAGAACCATGACCACCCCCAGGAAGGAAGGGCACACTTAAAATGTAGAGGAAAAAATCATCTACAACCATAGTGTGAAATCAAATACTTATTGGGACACAGTATGAAGAAATATTTATATAAACATGACTCTCAAATATGTTTATGAATTACACAATCTGTAAATATATTTATAGTGCAATCCGATGTTTGTTTACTCAGAAGCAAGTCCCAATGTATTCAATGGGGCTTACTCAAACTGGGAAGTGTGCAGAGAACTACAGCCTCAAGTGATAAGGAACTTGTTCTTTCAACTTGTTCTTTTAAGTTGAGACCTTATCCCAGTCTGAGTCTGTGTTGGAATTGCTTTTTAATATGTTTTTAAGCCTTTTCTTTTTTAAAAAGCTTTAAAAAATATTTTCAAAGATGTTTTAATATATTTTAAAGTCTGTTTTTATGATGTTTTAAAGTGCTTTTAGTGCTTTTGTTTGCCGCCCTGGGCTCCTACTGGGAGGAAGGGTGGGATATAAATCAAATAATAAATAAATAAACTTCATTCACCCAACCCAAAATTCAGAATCATGCCTCTTTAGGCTGTTTTCCAACTGTTTATTCTTGCTTTATAGTTATTGGATTTTAAATGGCTTTATTTCTTCTTGTGAGCTGCCTTGGTTTCCATCCCTACCTCACAGGGTTGCTGGAAAGACTACACACACACACTGCAGATGTATAAATACATACAGCCCATATAATAGTTTATTGTCAAACCAGTTGGTCATTGCAGAAAAATCAGTATTAGTTTTTAAAAAATCAGTATTCGTTTCCTACAGAATAAAAACTGAAATACCTAAGTAAGCCCTGCCTACTTGCTTTGGGACTGGAGGGGGGGGGACAGAAAGAGAACACAAACACAATTCTTTTTTACATTCACTCCAAAGTCCCATTGATTTTCAGCACATTCATAACCATGTCTACTCAAAAGTAAATCCTATTGAATTCAATGGGATTTACTCTGGACATATGGGATTAGCAATGCTTTTACCCCCACAAAAGCAGGTATTGGGAAGGTTTTGAAAACACTGCCCAGGATCTGACTCCTACACACAAGAGGGGGAAAAACTGAAATGTATATACTTACCCAATTTATGAGATTTTCAGATAAACGGGGGGGACCACCATTTTCTGACTTTGCAATGAGGTTTACTAGACACTGCCACAGGTCAAACAAACACTTCACTGATAGGCTGCAATCCTGAACGGGCGGGGTTAAAGCTACGAAGTGCTATACAGTAGTTAAAAAAACATTTAACGGGGGCAGCTGACGTTTTTATGAATATCTCGAGAACCGGACCACCTAGAAACTTATTTTTTTAAAAAATTAAAGGTGAGAATCACCCCCCTCTGATGGTGTCACCTGGTATGGTCTGCACCCCCCACACACCCCTAGTGACGGGACTGGGGGTGGCTGACGTTTTTATGTATATCTCGAGAACCGGACCACCTAGAAACTTAATTTTTTTAAAATTAAAGCTGAGAATCACCCCCCTCTGACGGTGTCACCTGGTGCAGTCTGCACCCCCCGCACCCCCCTAATGATGCCACTGCATCTATCTGTTAAGTTTACATTTAATAGTACAATCTGCACTTCCCTTTTCTTGATGTGCTTCTCACCATTGAAAATAACAAATAGCCGTTGATCTCTACAGCAAACCCACTGCTGCCCACACCTATTTAAAATGGAAATCCTGCCATCCTAAGCATATAAAGAAAAACATTGTGTATAGCTTAGCTCTGAGAATCAAACTTATTTGCAACACTGCAGATAAATACCAGAGAAGGATCAGTGAACTTAAAGAACACCTTCTTCTGAGAGGATATCCTCCAGGGCCGGTTCTAAAGGGCGGCCAGGTGGGGCACTGGCCCGAGGGCCCCGCAGCTACAGAAGCCCCTGAGGGGCCCGAGGGGCCCTCTGCTCCCCTTCTGTGATCCACGGCAGGAACCGCGGATCGCAAGACAGGA
Organism: Rhineura floridana; assembly: GCF_030035675.1. NCBI lineage: Eukaryota > Metazoa > Chordata > Lepidosauria > Squamata > Rhineuridae > Rhineura > Rhineura floridana. The sequence continues at coordinate 67,007,579 of NC_084484.1, read as the reverse complement.
GGAGCTTCTGAGCCTCCCGCCATCCCCCTCTTCACCTACCTTTCTCTTCTGTTCTTTGCGGCTGCGCGCACTGCGCGCACAGGGCTGCCATCAATAAAGATGGTGGCCGAGGTTTCCGTAAGGGACTGAAGCCTCTGCCACCATCTTGGTTGATGGCAGCAATGTGCGCGCTGCGTGCCATCAACCAAGATGGTGGCAGAGGCTTCAGTCCCTTACAGAAACCTCGGCCGCCATCTTTACTGATGGCAACCCTGCGCAAACAGCAGAGAAAGGTAGGTGAAGCAGGGGGGATGGCGGGTGGCTCAGAAGCTCCTGTCTTGTGATCCGCGGTGCGGCTCATGAAGTGGATCGCGGAAGGGGAGCAGAGGGGCCCGGGGCAGGCTGATGCCCAAGGGCCCTGGCATTCCTGGAGCCGGCCCTGATATCTTCCACATATTATCGATTGCAACATCCACTGAGCCTCCATTCTGTCCAGAGAAAACCTCCCCCATCATAATGAGGTGTCAAAGAGCAGAGAACAACGGATTCCATTTGTGGTAGATTTCCATCCAGCATCTCCTAACTATCACCGAACAATCAGGGAGAGCTACCCATTGCTGGCAAACTCTGAACATCTTGCTAGAACCATCAGCAGGCCTCTTGTTGTAGCATTTTGCCAGCCTCCTAATTTGCACAGACTGTTAGGGCTCATCCAGACGACTGTATAATGTGTGATATGATCGCTTTGTGTATTCATTAATTTCCGGTGGTCCATACGACGTCACCCGTTTTTCCGCATATTTTTTACATCGAGAAAGAGCGAACAAACAGGCAAAGTGGGAACTGTCAGATAACAAAGCGAATATGGAAAACATGGATTATCCGGGTCAATTTGAACAAGCCCTTAGTGAAAGCTGTGCTTAAGCCACCTATCACCAATCCTGGGTCTCATCTTTGTCACTCCAAACGCTGTATCACCTGTGTGTACCTCAGGGAGATAGCTACTTTCACAAGCACTAGGACAGGCAGGACATATTACATCAAACAGAACATCACCTGCAGGTCCTGCAATATAGTTTACATCATCGAATGCAAAAGACCAGAATGTCATATCCAATATGTAGGAAAAACCACAACTGACCTATGCACATGCTTCAGAAACCACAAATCGTCAATCTTAAGAAAAAAAGTGGAGCAAATAGTTGCAAAACATTTCAGCATTGAGGGTCACAGTCTGTTGGACTTTTCTATAACAGCTATAGAGATGCCAACAGATCCAGCAACATTGACTAAAAGGAAGAACTTTTGGATATACTCTCTGGACACATTGGCACCACATGGTCTGAACCTGGAGGACAGTACAAACATTACTTATCTTCTGCAAATGAAGCCCCTCTGAGCATTCCATCCTCAAAGCTCTATAACAGCCACCTTGGTAACAGCATTTGTATGTTAGCAGCTGATGAAGGTGGAAGCCGAAACATTTTGGTAATACAATAAAAACCTCTATTTTGTTAATCACAATTACATACATATATTTTTAGCAGAGCTTGGGAAAGTTCCTTTTTTGAACTACAACTCCCATCAGCCCAATCCAGTGTCCATGCTGGCTGGGGCTGATGGGAGTTGTAGTTTTAAAAAGTAACTTTTCCAAGCTCTGATTTTTAGGTGATTAACGGAATCCTTATAGGCATCCAGAGCAAGCTTAAGACTTAGTAAAATAAGGAAAGCTACTTTATTTAAAGAAATACATAGTGTTGCGTGTGTGCATGTATAGATCATACAGGGATGGAATTCAAGAGCCGTTTAGAACAGGAATAAGATAGGCCAGGCAAGTTTCTTGTAAGAGTCTTTACTAGGCAAAGACATTAGACACAGTTCTCTCTTCACAGACATTTCCCCCACACTCTGAGACACAGCAAGATGTCTCTTATCTACTTCCCAGCCAGCTTCTGACCTTGGCAAACCTGACACTCTGTTCTTCCAGCTTAACCCTTCTGCTTCAGGTTTCACTCTCTCTGCTAAAAAACCCTGTCTGTGAGTCTCACAGCATGCTTCACTGACCAACAGCCCCCACCTGAGACTCGCAGATTACAAAACCTTCATGTTACAATTATTACATTTCTACAACATTAACTTTTCATTACAATACATATCAGTACATGGTTTGTTTTCTTACAGTTTCTATTTACATTTTCAGTTCAGTTCTTGTACCTTTATTTCTTTATTTACACAGATTTCACAGATTCATGTTTGTTCACTTTCATTTGATAATACATTTGCATTTCATTCCTCAATACAATACTTCCACATTAGATCCATTGTTTCTTTATCTATTGGCCCTTCTTTTTCCCATTCTACTGGAATTTCATCTGTCTCATCAATTTTATGTGTAATATTAAATGTGAATCTCTGAGGTGGTTGACCTTTCGTTGTTCTCTCTGATCTCCTGACATCATCTATTTCCATTTCTTCTTCACTCTCTATTTTACTTGGACCTGCACCTGTTCCTGTACTAGTACTTGGCATTTCTGTATCTTGCATTGCCATGTCTTCACTTCTCAGCCTTTTTACAGTACGTTTGCCACCGTGAATAAGATCAGTCAATGCAGTTTTTAATGGAATTTGCTGCCCAAAAGGAACATCTGCTGCTTCCTGTTTGCTTGCACTATCTAGGATCACTGTTTGACTCTCTCTCCAAGGTTTATCTATCACCTTTATGCTTCTGCTTAACACTACTTGTTGTTTCTCAGGCAACCAAACTCTGTAGTATGAATTCTGAAATCCCAAAATGCGTCCTGCTTGAGCTCTTGACTGTTTTGCAACATGTACCCAGCATTTTGCCCCAAAACGTTCTATGTGTTTCACCCTGGGTTTTCTTCCAGTCAATTTCTCATAGGGAGACATGCCTATTGTTCTGTGCATGAGACGGTTCTGAATATAAACAGTGTACAGAATACATTCACCCCAATAAGTGTTATTCATATCAGCATCTGCTAGCATTGCTCTCAATGAATCCTGCAATGACCGGTTCCTCCTCTCTGCCGTTCCGTTGGAGGATGGGTTGAAGGGAGCAGTGAGACTTTGTATTATTCCCTTCTTTTCCAAATATGTTTGAAATGACTTACTGGTAAATTCACCACCTCTATCTGATCTGATATTCTTGATAACAACCCCATATTGTGTCTCTGTTCTCTGTATGAATGTCTTTAATTTCTCTTCTGCATCACTTTTCTTTTTCAATAAGAATACATGTGTAAATCTGGAGAAATCATCCACAATCACTAAATAAAACCTTGCTCCACCTTTTGAGCACTGAAAAGGTCCAGCCAAATCAACATGTATGAGCTGATAAGGTTCAGTGGTTGTGCTTTCACAGCTCTTATTTACCGGAGTCACAGTCATTTTTGTTTTATAGCATACCTCACACTCATCCACATGCTCACAATGTGTTAACTTCAAATCTTGACTATGTTTTGGGGTGTTTATTATCTTTTCGAAATGTGCGTGTGCCAGTTTTCTGTGCCATTCATGAAAACAATTATCATGTTTATCTTTATTAACTCCTATCCAGGCACACATGGGTTTATCAAGCTTGCACTCAACCATAAACATTTTGTTCTGTAATTTCCCTTGCATGCATATTTCACCATCTTTTCTCACAAAACATCTATCCCCTTCAAATGTAACTTTACAACCTATTTGAGCCAATTTTCTCACTGATAGAATGTTATATTTTAAACCAGACACCAGTAATACATCTGTTAAAATTCCCAAATTACCCATCTTCAGCGTGCCTGTTGCAATCGCGTCCTGAGTCGATCCGTCAGCCAGATAAAGCTTCTCCTGCGTCGGCTTTGAAGTGTAAAATAAACTAGAGTCTGTGATGAGGCAATTAGACGCTCCACTGTCAAGAAGCCACTTAGAGTTAATGAGTTTATTGTCCTCCTTAGAAACAAAGTTCACGCTTGTTCTCTGACTTTCAAAGCCCCTGTTATTCCTCTTCTTTAAACAATGTCTCTGTATATGTCCACGTGACCCACAAAAATAACATATTTTAGTCTCTTGCCTGCTTCTTTGAGTTTGTTGTTGCTCAGTCACAGTCACAGTCTCTGTTATCTCTGTTTTCTTATTTTCTTGTCTTCTATTCCACTCTTGTTGAAGTTTCTGTTCTACAAAGTCCAAATTCAGATGTCCGTCAGGTAAAGTTTCCAGACTCGAGACCAGCACATCCCATTTTTGATTAAATGAAGATAACAGGATATAAACCATCTGAATGTCACTATGATGCACTCCTCTATCTTGCAGCTCAGCATTTAATCTCTGAAATTCAGCCAGATGCTCTGTCATAGTCACTTCATCTGTAAAACGCATCTGATAAAGTTTCCGTGCTAAACACAGCCTGCTCCCCGCAGTTTGCTGTACATGAGTGGCTTTTAACTTCTCCCACATCTGATTAGCTGTTGGCTCATTACTCACCAGCAACAGTTGAGAATCAGACAGCCCCAGAGTAATAAAAGCCTTCGCTTTCTCGTCTTTCTTCAACCACGCTGCTGAAGGAGCTGCCGGAGGGGGGTTTTCTACGACATCATTCAACTCTTCTTTAATCAGAACTGCTCTCATTCTCCATTTCCAGCTGGAGTAGTTTACGGCACTCAGCCTCTCCATCGGCATCCCGGATAACAGATTTCCAGCCATGTTGCCTACTCTTACTTGCCTCTCTTTCGCACTTTGTTTCTCTCCGCAACAACGCCACGTCAACAGCTCTCGAACCCGCTACCATGTATGATAAGCTGGGCCCATAACCCCTGTTGCGTGTGTGCGTGTATAGATCATACAGGGATGGAATTCAAGAGCCGTTTAGAACAGGAATAAGATAGGCCAGGCAAGTTTCTTGTAAGAGTCTTTACTAGGCAAAGACATTAGACACAGTTCTCTCTTCACAGACATTTCCCCCACACTCTGAGACACAGCAAGATGTCTCTCATCTACTTCCCAGCCAGCTTCTGACCTTGGCAAACCTGACACTCTGTTCTTCCAGCTTAACCCTTCTGCTTCAGGTTTCACTCTCTCTGCTAAAAAACCCTGTCTGTGAGTCTCACAGCATGCTTCACTGACCAACACATAGTAGATAGGAAAGGCATACCTAGTTCTAACTAACTAACTAAGTTGGAGGTGCAATGCCCAGACTTGGGTATTGCCCTCATGGCTCAGGAGAGAGAGCAAAGACAGAGATGTCTCCTTTCTCTCAGACAGTGGAAGAAGAAGACAAAGGAAGGAGGGGCAGGTCAGCTTCCCTGAGCATATCAGTTTACAACAGAAGGAAGTTAGGTAGAGAAGAGCACAGGTAAAGGCAGGCAACCCTAGCCAGCTGGAGGACCCTAACTCTACCTTCCTTCTGGAATACAAACAAAAGAACTGAAACAGAAGTTGCTCTTCCCCACTTCCAACGATATGGACCATTGGTCTGACTCAATATAAGGCAATTTCTTATGTTCCTATGTTTCAAAACCCTAGGCTTGTATCTCACAAAGTTATACTCAGGGTAGATCTACTGAAATTATTTAATATCATCATCATCATCATATTATTATTATTTATTTTCTTATACCCCACTTTTTGTCCACATGAGCTTACATTTCCAATGTAATTCTTTTAAAACTCAACATGCATGGTTTTAAGGGGCTGCAGTGCAAAGCGATAACTGTATCATAAGAGAGGGTCCTCAAACTTTCAGATAGGTTTTGAATAGGTAATTATAATACATAGAACATTTTGGCAGCAGATGAAGAGTAGTCTCACTGTCGTCTTGGTTCTACTTTAAAGGAACATTTCAGATTACAGCAACTGCACTTTGCCCAAAGTTCTACATCATTCAGGGAGCCTCCATGCATAAAGAAGGTTTCCCACCGCAGACATTATTTTCAGTGCAATGATGGCAATGGTAGGATCAAGAGGAGCTATGCTCAACACACAGCCATGGGGCCAGTTTTAATGCAAGTAATGTCACTGCCAGTGACATCAGCTGTAACATTAAGAACTGTAACTTTAAGAACTTGTACCTGAGGTTGATTTTCCCTCCTCCTTCCCATTCCTTTTTCTTCTTTTGTCATGTCTTTTTAGATTGTGGACCTGAGGGCAGGGACTGTCTTAGAACTGATTTTTGTAAGCCAGGCTGAGAGCCTTTTTTGGCTAAAGGGCAGGGTATAAATACTGTAAATAAATAAATAATGACAAGGGCTTTAGGGTCTCAAGAATCAGTAGCATAGATACTTATCTGGATAGTACATATTTAAATAGTTTGCAAAACCATGCCATTTATATTGTGGATACCTCCATTTCTCTTATGTATTGAATATTTGTCCTTTTCTGCCAACTCCAAGTAACCATTCCTATATAGATGGAACTATCAACAATAGCTAAACTAAGGACTTTAAACATGATCAATATTGGGGGCAGACTTAGATTTGATCTTATTATTAATATTATTTATATACAATTTGCTTCCAAAATTCATAAGCATGTTGACATTCCCACCACACATGCAATAGGTTTGCATTTACAGCTGAACGCTTCCAGTGTTCCACAGTCATTGGGCCACCACCCAAAAGGTTTTGTCTCTTGTGCTAACCAGCCTTTATGGTGCCACAGAAAAAGGAAGAGGATGTGCAGGGGAGACTAAGGTTAGTAACCTTTTCCCAACATTCAGGCTCTCCTCCAGAATATGCAAGTGGGGTGCGGAAGACTACACCTGCCCAGGGCCAACTCCTGGCTTTGATGAATCCCTGGAAAGGTGTTATCCCGGTTCCTTTCTACCTGGGCATGTGGCTGGACTGTTCTTCAGCCTGCCAATGGAACCATGCTGTGGCTTTAGGCAGTGGTAGGACTTCTGCAGTACTATGGTCTCTGGCATTTGCCTGTCCATGCTGTAGAGTGGTATGAGGCCTTCAACCACCATAAGCCTATCTGATGGCATGTCTGCAACACATTTACATATGTAAACCTGTACATAAATAGGTTGGGCTATTGATTATGTTGGGAGGGGTTGATGCACATGCATAGGCACATGCAGATGTGCCAATGAATGTGAGGACTACAGGGAGGAGGAGAAAACCTGCCTCCACAATGCTACTACACATCCTGTCCATACATTAAATTCAACACTGATTAGAGAGTTTGAACATCTATAGAGAGCCTGAATGTCTTCCATTCCTGCTACAAGAATTCTGAGGGGGGGAAAGCAAGAAATATGAGGCATGGTGATGAAGATGCCAAAATTAAAATCTGGCAACAGTGCAAAAAGCTGAGAACTGCAAAACAAGCCGACCCGTCTACTGTAGTATGAAAAGGTTTTTTAGCGGCACATAGAGGGGAATTTGACAACTTTGTCTCACTCATCATGTAAAGGATGGTAATCAAAAGCACACTAATGGGATTGTGCTGCAGCTTAAACCATTCCTCTAAATTTTGTCATTTATAATTGTCAAGGTATAATAAAAGAGAGTGTTCTTGTAAAATGGCTAGTGATGTTGTGAGGCTTTGCTTTTGCAGTGTATGGTGCCCTCTGGTGGTTTCAGTTTGATCCATTTTAAAAAATTATATACAGTTCTCTTTCTACATAACTCAAAGCACAAGTTTAGAAGAGTAGAGCAGATAATCTACTCCTCTAAGGCTGCAATCCAATAATGTCTACTCAGAAGTAAGCTCCATTGGATTCAATGGGACTTAGTCTCAGGTACGTGTATTGGATTGCAGCCTAAGAACAAACTGCAGTAACAACCATCCACACTTACCACACACTTTCAGCTAGGCTTGAATGGGGAAACTAAATAGCAAATCAGTATAGCCAGGGAGAATGGGGAAAAAATGAACAATTTGTTGATACAGAACAAAAACTCTAAAACTACTATGAGACTGATCGGGCATGAGTAAAACATCATAACCGTGCCGCCTACTGTGTGGTGGTGAGGGTGGCAAACAAGGCCCATTTCTCTGCCACCATCGCATCCTCAAGTAGCCATCCAGTAGAGCTTTTCCGTAATGTCAGGAGTCTGTTGGAATCATCTCCAGGAAATGGAGTTTTAGACCCTTCAAAGGCCCACTGTGAATTGTTTGCAAGGCACTTTGAGGGTAAAGTTGCTCACCTCCATAGCATCTACCGAAGTCCCCAATGAGGTGTCCAGTGCAATGTCTGTTGCAGCCTCTTGGGTTCGGTTTCAGTTGATGTGGCCTGATGACATTGTTGGAGAATTTTGTATTTCTCCTGTGGGTTCTTTTGCTGGGGGTCCTTGAATAAAAATTTTGAAGACACAGGCTTGCAGCAAAAAGGTAGGCCTTTATTGGATGATAAGTGTACACTTGGTCAGTCTCCCTCCTAGTGAGTGGAGAACTGCAACTTGGCACCGTTTGCCTGGGTTTTTTATACATTTCAGGACAAAGACTTTAGCATCTACCAACCAGGATTTAACACATCAGAATGACATAGACATGATAGTATTAAGGTATTACATGGGCATTTGCATAGGTACTGTACTTCTCTGCATCGCGTTCTAGTGAATTTGGTGTTCTAATGAATTCGGCATTGTTCAGTACTTCACATGAAAGTACATTTTTACAATGAGCTAAGAATCTTAGCTATTCTGCAATTCTTTCTACATCTTAGAGGTACCGAGATATTCAGCACAGTGTTATCAATTGTTTTGAGTACAAATAGTTCCAAACAAACCAGCATGGTCAGGGAAGTCAGTTCCAAAGAGAAAAAGATCTGGCTTCCTACTAAACTATTAAAATGTTATGAACCTTTATAGCTTTATAGCTTCATAAAAGAATGATTTTGCTTATTGATTATGTATATTGAGTTCCCCATTAGCTATACATGTATATATATATAAAATTCCCCATCAATGTGGACAAGGTGCTTGTGATGCTGCTGCCAGCAACATATCCTCCCAACCCTTGCCCTTCTTGGCTTATTAAAGCTTGCCGAGGACGTTTGACCAAGTGGATCCAGGGTGTGGTCAACACATAATTGCAGGAGGGAGTGGTTCCGATCCTATCTCCAGGGTTGTTTTCAGAGAATAGCATTGGGTGATTGTCTTTCGGCCCCCTGGCAGTTGTGCTGTGGGGTGCCGCAGGGTACCATCTTGTCCCCCATGCTGTTTAACATCTATATGAAGTCCTTAGGAATGTTCATCAGGAGATTTGGGGCAAGGTATCAGCAGTACGTTGATGATACCCAGCTCTATTTCTCTGTAACATCTCAATTGGGAGAGGATGTGCAAGCTCTGGACTGCTACCTGGACTTGGTGGTGGACTGGATGAGGGCCATTAAAATGAGTCTGAATCCTAGCAAGACAGATGTGCTGTGGGTTGATATTTCCTGAGTCCAGATAATTGATCTGTTCCCTGCTTTGGATGGGGTGTACTCCCTCTGAAAGAGCAGGTCCATGGTCTGGGGGTGCTTCTGGATCCATCTTGTCACTAGAAGCGCCCAGGTAACCTTAGTGGCTAGGAGTGATTTTTACCAGCTGTGGCTGTTTCTGGAATCGGATAGTCTGACCACTGTTGTCCATGCGCTGGTAACCTCCACACTTGATTACTGTAATGCACTCTATGTGGGGCTGCCATTGAAGTTGGTCTGGAAGTTGCAGCTGGTGCAAAATGTGTCAGCGAGACTGCTCAGTGTGGCAGGGTATCGCTAACATGTCACCCTGCTGCTGAATTGCATTGGCTGCCTATTAGCTACCGGGCTAAGTTCAAGGTTCTAGTTTTAGTGTACAGAGCCCTATACAGCTTGGGACCAGGATACCTGAAAGACCGTCTTACCCCTTAAATACCCAGTCAATCACTGCGCTCTGCAGGTGAGGCCCTCCTGCAGATACCATCTTATCAGGAGGTCCATTCTGTACAACATAGGAAGTGAACCTTTAGTGTAGTGGCACCTACCTTTTGGAATTCCCCCTCCCCTTAAATATCAGACAGGTGCCATCTCTGTTATCTTTTCAGCCCCTACTGAAGACTTTCCTCTTTCTGGAAGCCTTTTAAGTAGAGACCTTATCCCAGTCTGCATATGTGTTGGAATCAGAGCTTGGAAAAGTTACTTTTTTGAACTACAACTCCCATCAGCCCTAGGCAACATGGCCACTGGATTAGGCTGATGGGAGCTGTAGTTCAAAAAAGTAACTTTTCCAAGCTCTGGTTGGAATTGCTTTTTAATACGTTTTTAAAGCTTTTTTTAAAAAGATCCTTTAAAATATGTTTTCTTTTAATGCTTTTAAGGATCTTTTGTATATACTATAAACTTTGATTTTATGATGTTTTAGAGTGTTTTTAGTGTTTTTGTTTGCCATCCTGGGCTCCTACTGGGAGGAAGAGCAGGATATATTATTGTTATTGTTATCGCTATCGCTATTGTTGTTATACAGCCATGAGAGCTGTATACTATAGCCAGCATGGATTTTTCACATCCCTTGGTAAGAGAGGCACAGAGTGTGCTTGGTTGGGGTCAATTGCCTTGGGGTTAGGGAGTTGGACCCCGGGCCTTGACATATCCAAGATGATGATGTCTAGACTAAAACAGAGCAGATTTCACTGCCCCACTGACATGGAGCCACCAGCTGTTACCGGTAAGCTAGTTTCTATATATACTCACAGACCTCTCTCTGTCATCCACTCAGGCAAGCAAGAAGCATTATTATAGATGGAGAACACATTCCAGCCAGGCAAAAAATAATTCAAAAAGAGTAAAAAGCAGGAGTGGTGGGTATGTGGTCACAGGAAAGGGGGCATGGCTTGGGGAAAGTTCCAAGGCCAGATAAAGAGGCCAAGAGGGTTGCATTTGGGCCCCAGGCCTGAGGTTGCCCATCCCTGATCTAACCCCTCTGATATATAGTGTCTATATACACTGAAACATTCCAAATGACACATTAAGGGAGTACCTTTATTATACAGGCACGAGGATGGATGTATACTATAGCCAGCATGGATTGTTCACATTCCTCAATGTTAAATTGAAAATACCCCCCATGCCATTCTGATACTTCCCATAAACTCATTTCAAAACAAACCTTACAAAACTTATAGACCTGAACTCGGAAACGCTTGCTTAATAAAACTCTACATTTTCATGGCAATACACAAAACACTCAGAGAGAATTGAGAGTTCTAAATGTAAAGAGAGAGACAGAAAAACCAGATCCCTTTTGGAATTTTTCTGTCAGAGTTCTTATAATTTGTTGAAATTCATTAAAAATCAGCCATGTTCACAGAGTACCTGTAATCCTGTTACTGACCTTGCCCCATACAAGTGTAGCTTGTGAAAAGTGCTGAGAGGAGACTCCTATTCCCCTGATAGAACTCCAGTGGCCAGAGTGGTTTAACAGTCAGCTGCTCTAACAGGGCATCTTCTAGCAGCTCTCAGCACCCTTCACTAACTACACTTCCCAGGATGCTTTGAGAGAAGCCATGACTGCCTAAAGTAAAATAACAGTCTGGTGTGGACGTGGCCTGGGACAGCTTTAGTTTAAATTTGGGTGGGAGGCTACATGTGCCTGCTGTAGAATAAAAAGGTGGGGGAAACCCTGAAAAATTATGGAACAGTCTCCCTGACGAGGTACGCCTGGCGCCTACACTTCTATCTTTTCGGCGCCAGGTCAAAACCTTTTTATTTTCCCAGGCATTTTAATATATTTTATTAGCTTTTAACATGTACCAGATTGTTTAACTGTTTAATATGTATACCTTTTAATGTCTATTATGTGATTTTATTGTATTTTACTTACTGTTGTGCACCGCCCAGAGAGCCTTCGGGCTGTGGGCGGTATAAAAATTGAATAAAATAAATAAAAATAAAATAAAAAGAATGATACTGTTCACAATGTTTTGCTTTTAGAAAGGAAAGGGGCTTCCCCTCTGCCCAGTGCCCACCCACCCAATCTCGTCCCCTCCCCTTCTCCTTCCTGCCCTCCTCCTCCCACTGCCCCTCCCCTAGGTCAGTTTCACCTATCCTAAACATGATTACACAGGACAAAATCCCACTGAACTCAAAAAGCATGCAAATGATCAAACCTTCCCTCCTCCCTCCTATCCCCTCCCTCTTGCCCCTTCCCTCTTCCCCTCCCAATCCCCTGCCAATCCCCTCCTTTGCCCTTCTCCTCCCTCTCCCCTCCTTCTCCTCCCCCTCCCCCTCCTCCTCCCCCCATGGTCAGTTTTACCTATCCAGGACTACAACCTGGAGGACCAGGGTTCAAATCCCCACACAGCCATGAAGCTCACTGGGTGACTTTGGGCCAGTCACTGCCTCTCAGCCTCAGAGGAAGGCAATGGTAAACCACCTCTGAATACCGCTTACCATGAAGACATATGTCGGAATCAACTTGAACACAGTCCATTTCATTTTTAAGCATGATTGCACGGGAGTAAATCCCATTGAACTAAATAATTATGCAAGTGATCAAACCTGCCCTGCCCTCCCCTCCTCCTCCTTCCCATCACCTCCCATTTACCCCTTCCCTCCCCCTTCATTCACCCCTAACCCCTCCCTTTCCAATCCCCCTTCCCCCTTCCACTCCTTATGCTCCCCTCTCCTCCTTCTTCCTTCACTCTACTCACCACTCACCATATGCTCACAGGGACATGTTGTCAAATTCTTCCAAGCTACACAGGAAGTGCACTGGACTGTGAAAGACCAACCCAAATTGTGTTTTCTTTTTGACAAATTTGTAGGGCAGTCCAATATCTCAGAGAGGAGGTCAGGTCTCCTGCTCCCCTGGTGCATTCACAATAGCTGTCCAATTTCTCTACTTTTTAAAGTTTGTTAGAAATATCTGTTGGCTATAGGTACATTCTTAAACTGCAAGGTTTTTTGCCTATTAGTGAATGTTCTTATCTATCTGTTGGTGCTTGCCAGCAACTTAACCAGCCATGAGCTCCAAGGCAGCCAAGAAATGTAGCTCTGGGTGGGGGAGGAGAAGTTTTGTTGTCACCTCTACTGCTTCCTCTCTTTCTGCTTATAATGTAAATCCAGCGATGAAGTGGTCTTCTCACTTGGAAACAAAGAGCAAGAAGGAGACCCCCCTCTCTGCTTGAAAGCATACAAGCTGAGGTGGGGCGGGTTAGAGTCACACTCTTGCTCTGAATGTAAAGTCGCAATGCTGAGCTGTAAGGGTTAGCAGGAAGGGCGCACAGAACCCATCCATCTCTGCTTGAAATAGTGGGGTGCTACTGTTCTTAGGCCTTTACACAGTAGCACCCAGTGGGGCAGTACAGGTGAGGCTGCATTGCTGTCCCAGCTTCAGCACTGCAGGTCATTTACTGAGAGGGAGAGGGGTAAGGCATTGGGAGCTCAGCATGGTGTGGCGCATGGCAGCAGCAGCAGTGTCAGATTGGGCCCGCCACACCGTGCTGCTACTGGCTTTAGGAACAAGTAGAATAGGATAGCTTGTATTATTTAAGTATTGTACCCCTCCCCCCTAGGACCTCATGGAGAAGGGTAGGAGAGGAAGCATCAGCATCATCATGATTTGCACTAAGCACTACTCAAACTGTGTATCACACACAACATGGTACATACAAATTGCACACAACATCCAAAGGGGAAGGGGATCCCTTTTAACATTACCCCAAACATTAAAAGGTTCTACTTTCAGTATGTTACAGAGTGTACAAAAGTTCCTGTATACAATAGTTTCATATATTTTCTCAACAAAGTCTCATCCACCCACTCCATCAAGGATGAGGCAGTTTGGGTGACTTGGGAGCCAATCTGAGCAGAAAACAGAAACATCTCAATCTGTTTTTCATTCATCATACCTCCCTAGCCTCTGCACCCACCTTTCTAAATGTTTACAGGCTACTTATCTGGGGCCAATCCTATTATGCATGCATGACATTTTCATACAAATTGCCACAAAACCACAGAGGGAAAGAAGCTAATCCATTTTTTGGTGTCTCCGTCCACCCACCCAGCCCCCCAAACCTAGCACAAAAAGCCCTGCACCTATCTGCCTGAAATTTGACACAACACGCACCTATTATGTCTGCAGATTTCATACAGTTCTTCCCAAATTTAAAAATGGTTGCCAGTGGCTCTTTTTTTTTTTTTTACAGAGCTTCAAACATAAAAGTGATCTAGAACAAAAATCCTTGCACTTATCTGCTTGACATTTGGCACTATTTTTCTGCTCAGAAGGAGTGACCACACCTGAAAATTTAATCTGATTATGCCAAACAATAAAGTTTTTAGGCTATTCCCCTAAGCGAAACCAACCAAACAAAAAATGATAAGGATGACTAGCACAAAAACACAACAAAAACCACCCTAAATCCTGAACCTATTTGGCTGACATTTGGATGACTTTATCTGTTCAAGAGGGGCTAAATTGTGTTGTTTATGTTTGCTGCCTTAGGCTACTACAGGAGGAAGGGTGGGGTATTAATTCAAATACTAATAACAGTAATAATAATAGTAGTATGAAATTTCATCTAATTTCAACAAAAAGCAAAAATGTTATAGCTATTTGTTGATTTCCCCAAGGTAGTCAATGGGAAGGCACAAAGCTTTGGATTTTCCAAAGTGAGATTCTCATTTAAATCTGAGACAAAATCAGTGGCTTACAAATCAGTTCAAGTCAAACAGGGCGACTTTCTGAATCACTGATTTGGGATCCAAACCTTTTTGTTTGGTGCACACTCCTATTTAGTATAATAGAAACTTGGGCTGTGATCCTATACATACTTACCTGAGAATAAGCCCCATTGAAATCAATGAGACTTACTTCCAAATAGGCATGTGCAGGATTTGCATGGTTAAGATCTCAATTGCAATTGATCATTATTGCTCTCCTCATACTGCTCTTGGATCTTTTCCTCTTTCCCTCATTTCTTCCACCACCCTTCTAAAGCAATAAGCAGTACTGGTAGTATCTGTCTTTTTTTACTCATCCTTTACATCTCAATGAAGAAATGAGTTATGTGTGATCCCAGTGTGACTCTTAAACCTTTCTGTGACTGCCAAATTATTTGATTTGGCTCCCTTGTGTCTTCATTGCTCTTAATCTTGCTTTCCTACTGTATGGGCTCTCTGTTTGGGCTATTGGGCATTAGACTCCTATACTGGTAGATTAGATTCTACAGCTTTGTGATTTTGATTCAGCTTACTTTTCCCCCCCCAAAAAATTTTCACATTTGCTAAACATGCTCATTAACTCACATTTGTTGTGTGCTGAAGAAAAATTCTGTCAGCCCCAGCTCAAAGAAGGGGAAATGAGGTGAGGCAAAGGCAATCTGCAGCAGAGAACACATCGGCAGAGTTCAGACTAGTAAGCAATCCTGACATCGAAGCTTTTATAGGAAACATCAAAGAGTATTGCCTGTTGATTGTCCCTATCTTCCTACTCCCCCTTCCCAGGCGCTGAGGGCTACTAACCACATATGCATAAGGAGTGTGCAAATACTGTGTGTGGGGCACATACAAATAACCTCCCACACACACACACATGTTCAGTAAATACATAGGACACCTTTCACATTACTGCCAGATTTGAGCATGGAATCAACAGGAGGAGGAGTGGCTAACAGTGATACCTGTGGCACCTGATACCCATGCCTCCTCATGCTGATGCATCCAGCTGGGCATTCCCTTATTTGGCAGTAGTGTGAAAGGACTCTTACGAGCATAGAGATTGATACAGAAGGTCCCTTCATGTGGATGAGAATCCTGATTGGCCATTTGCATGGAGGAGCACTGTGCATCTTCCTATGTGTGCACAAATCTATCTTTTCGGCGCCAGGTTAAGACCTGGCTATGCTCCCAGGCATTTTAAGCGTTTATGTTATAATTTAATTTTTTTATTTTTTATTTTTTTCTTTAGCTGCTGCTTGTGTTTATTGTTTGTTGTCTGATTTTATTGTTGATATTTTGTATTTTAACCTTTTTGTACACCGCCCAGAGAGCCACTCGCTATGGGCGGTCTATAAATGAAACAAATATAATATATAATATAAAGACCTGGTTTCACACTACTGCCAAACATGTAGTTGCTAGGGGGCATAGCCAGAAGTTGCATTGTTGTCAGGAGTATCATGATCCCATATGATCCTACTTCCTCTTCACTAGGTATGGAGAAATTCAATCCAGTTCACATTTAAAGATGAACTTACTTAATCCACACTTTCCAAAACAATATGCAAATCAAAATACAGACATTCTTCAAATTTCGCACTTCTCCAAATTTTTCAGTGCAGGTCTCCAGCCAAGTAATGCATGCAAAATGCACATACTAGGGCAAAAATGCATGCTAGTGTAAATAACATACAGAAATGCATTATATTAGGGAAGACTGGTTTGCAAAAATGTGTCTACTAGAAGAAATTGCATGTGCATCATAGGAGAAATTCACACTAAAATGCTGATGAGTTTTAGAAATGTGGAGAACTTAAAATTGGAAAAATATGAAATGGAGAGAAACCAGGATTGACACATTTGCTCATCCTTACTCCTCATACATGCACTGCGTGAGTCATCTGCATAGAGCTATACTCTTGTTGAGATTGATATTAAGTATTTTTACCTGCAACCTCTGCTCTGTTGATGGTGCCTTACTTTATGTTTTGCTCAACGTCCGTCAGCAGTGCTGAGCAGAATGTAGTCACAAAGAACCCTACATGAAAGGCTCTGGAAAATGATGAACAGCCAGCTGTGATCAGGAATGGGACAATTATTTGAAGGAGAGGTGCCTGGAAATGTAAGCACCCCTGCTCAATTTAAAGTAGCCCTTTCAAGGTAGGCAGGCACAGCCCCCCTTTACAACTGATGTCTTAAAGTGTAAAATACAGAACAGCTAAAATCAGTTAAAAACCTGATAAGAAGACACAGTACAATAAACAAAATTTCTAAAGTGCTCATCCAATAACATTATAAAAAGGAGAAATCCTACCCCACCCCCTAAAAATATGAGTAACACAGCAGAGGCCAGAACCGTACAAAGGTCAGAACTTGGAAAAGTTACTTTTTTGAACTGCAACTCCCATCAGCCCAATCCAGTGGCCATACTGGCTGGGGCTGATGGGAGTTGTAGTTCAAAAAAGTAACTTTTCCAAGCTCTGACAAAGGTATGATCCAGCATAAAGAGCCCAAAGCCTGGCAGGTTCATGTAGTGAGAGGTGGTCCATGAGATATTGGGGTCCTCATCTTGAATTGGGACTCACACTACACCTTTGTTTACAGCCAAAGACTGTGGGGTATGCAGTTTTATCTGCAGCTCAAAATGGCCCTGCAGATCCTAGGAGATGCCCCGCCAGGCTGTGCAGAGCCAGCTGCCAATTTGCAGCTGTAGATCTTGGCATTTCTTGCTCTAGGAAATAAAGCGCTTAGCACCATAAAAGGGAAAAAAGATGTTAGGAGCCAGGTTGAGCAGCATATGAAACTTCCAGATGTGCAAAGTCTTACAAAATATGTTCAAAATATATGTCTAGAAACATATAGATGAAGGAGCTGTTGCCCTGCAGATGTTCCTGGACTACAGCTCCCATCATCCCTGACCATTGGCCATGTTGGCTGGAGCTGATGGGAGTTAGAGTCCAACAACATTTGGAGGGCCACAGGTTACCCACCCCTTTGTATAAAAATAGTCTCCCAGCAGAGCTCTAATGGTGTCTTTTCTACACCATTACCAAAACAGCTGTTGTTAAAGCTAGAGCTGAAATATTTACAAATATTTGAAAGTCACCACAATTTCCAAAATATGAAAGTTGCACTGCGGAGATTGGACCCTGAATGTGACATTTTAAACCAACATTGGAATGCTGGATGTATTAGACTTGTTGCCATCTCTTGATAACTTTGGTAGGCATAATATATAACCTCTCCCAATATTTTGCTGCCAAAGACTTTAAATACTAAATACCATTACATGCTAGCTATCAAAGACATACCAACTCTAAAATATTGCCATGTATAAAATACCATTTCATGTCAGCCATCAAGCACCATTATGAGTCAACTAACAACAGTTGTTAATAGGGATGGAATCATCTATCAGTTTTGGTTCTCTAAGTTTCTCCTTTTTCCAGTCTTAAATTCAGGTCACATTTCTGCAGCAATTTGTGATTTTTTTAAAAAAAATCCTCATGAAGATTCTTCAGTTTTTTATGCAAATTTCTCCTAGTAAACACATTTTTGTATGTAGTTTTGACTTATGCACATATTTTTGCAAGCAATTTCTTCTAAAATAATGTATTTTTGTATGACTAATATATATGCACGATTCCCTCTAATCTAGTTATTTTTGTAAACATGGTTTGGTTGGAGAACTGCATTGCAAAATGTGGGTAAGTGTGAATTTTGAAGGATGGCTATGTTTTGGTTCTATTGTTTTAGAAAGTGCACATTTGTGAACTGAATTGTATTTTCCCCCATCCCTAACTGTTAAGCATGAAATGCCAAAGTAAAAGGCCATCAGGTGTCAAATGCAGATGTCAAATAGATTGGGGTTTTATACTTTTGCACATGTGGGGTTCTCCCAAGCCTGCTGGTCCCTCTCCTCTTCTGCATGTTTTGGCCACATACCCGATGGCACTCAAAGTCTGAACATCAGAAACAGAAGGAATGATTAAAAAGTTGCCGAGTGGCATTTTGTGAGCAAATTTGTTTTATCTACATTCAAACAAGCACAAGCACTTTTTGACCACCAAAGCTGTATTTTTAAAAAAAATAGATAAAACTGATGATGTTCTGTGATGCATGCAGAACTGGTACTACCATTAAGAAAATGTTGAGTGGCAGAAGGAAGCTGAAATCCCTGCAGCAGCTGCCATCTGTCCTATAAATACCCAGACAGATGCCACTGCTATGCCAATTGCTCCTGTCTTTCCTGGTGAGTTCAAGGTTCTCCTAACTTTCCTGTGACAAACGTCTTTTGCCAAGAATTTACTCTGCCAAATGGCCATCCTTTATAACACTGAATTGTTCCCCAGCTGTCAATTACACTTGAAGTCAGGATGCTGGCACAGTTTACCAATATATGCATTCAGGAGGATGACTTTAACAACCTGAGTGCAACTGTGTTGTTATCACAGTTGTACACATAACCCTTCATGTGTTCCTGTTAATGTGAACTACACAGCGCAGTTAAGATGCAGCTGCCAAGGCAACAAATATGCTTTCACCTGCTGGGACCAATAATCATTTGGATCCCATTTTAAAAGATAAATGTTTGCCTTCGTCTAAGCTAACAGGTGTAAAAATGTCCTGGCTGGGCAGGAAGCATGCACTTCATAAACCAGCCACTAGAGGCAGCAGGAAAATGTGCCCAAAGTAAAACATTGGAGAAAATACAGCATGTTCAAGTGCCTATCACTGAACCTAAAAAAGATAAAGGACAAAAAGCAAGAAACATAACAGAGTAAATTAACAATCCAAAGAAGACATATTTGAATGAGTGCTACTGGAAAATCCTACATAAGTTTGTGCTTTGCAATCAGGTAATGAAACAAAGGACAAGGTCCAGCTTAATTTGAGCACTTTTGTTCAAATGATTTTAAGAAGAGAGTAAAACATGAGCTTAAGCCTCCCACTTGGGGGATGGGGCAGAGAATGAACTCTGTCCAATCCAAACCCAAGATCTGCCAGTTGAGAGAGTGTGGATTCCGGGGATCTTGGGCTTTCCCAGCTGAGCCACTGGAACTGGTAGGGAAGAAGGCAGGGGGGTCAACAGTAAGTGGAGCCAGGGCTATGCCGGTGTAAGTCCCTCACCCTGGCTCAGCAGGGGCTCTGTCAGTTTAGCTGGCAGAAATAAGTTGGTAAGTCCCCAGAAATGGGTGTGGCATGGCTGGATGGCATGGGACAAGGAGACACTTACACCTATTCCAAACCCTGTTCGGCTTGGTCATATGAAGGGTCCAGCGGCAGCTGGGATGCACTGGAACTGGTAGGGAAGAAGGCAGGGAGACCAACAGTAGGTGGAGCCAGGGCCAATGGCAGGCAGAGCCCCTCCTGATGAGTGGTAAGTAAGAAGGCAGGCAGGTAGGGGGTGGCTGAGGTTGATAAATCTGAATAAAATTACATGGATTCTTTTCGTGAAGCAGTATAGGTAGGTATTGTCAGGGGACACCTATTGGAAGTGAGGCAAGAGCAACTCCTGTTTGGGTTCTTTTGTTTGTATTCCACAAGGAAGATAAAGTTAGGGTCCTCCAGCAGGCTAGGCTTGCCTATCTTTACCTGTGGTGTTCTCTGCCTAACTTCCTTCCGTTGTAAACTGATATGCTCAGGGAAGCTGACCTACCCCTCCTTTCTTTGCCTTCTTCTTCCACCGTGGGAGGAGTGAGGAGAAATATTTGCTCTCTCTCCTGAGCCATGAGGGCAATACCCAAGTCTGGGCATTGCACCTCCAACTTAGTTAGTTAGAAATAGGCATGTCTTTCCTATCTACTATGTATTTCTAGAAATAAAGTAGCTTTCCTTGTTTTACTAAGTCTTAAGTCTCAGCAGTCTAAATGCAGGGTGAAAGCCTGATTCTAAGGTAAATACACACACTGGCACACGCAGCTCAGGCCGCTGAGTATCTCTTCATATATATACATATTTCCATAACAAAACTGACCCTTTTTGACCAGTGGGCACATTACAAATTTTGAGAAAGTGCCATGGGCCCCAGTCACAAAATGGCTGCTGTGGAGTGTGTGGCATCGTACAGAATGGCTGCTGTGGGGATGTGTGGCATAACATAAAATGGCTGCCATATCTAAAACAGCAGAAAAAGGGAGAGAACCACAAAATGGTGTGGGCATGCCCCACCATTATCCCTCCCCCCCATCAATGGAAAGAGACATTTACATTAGCCATCACTGCACTTGCTCATAGAGAGAAGCTCTTTTCACCTTTCCTCTGTTCAGAATGGAATGGAGGTGGGTGTCCAGTGCAATGACATGTGGACATTGTCATGCTTCAATATGTATATATCATGATATTTACAGTAGAGGTTAATATTAGGTTATATCTAATGTTATTAGTGTTGGTAAAGGGAGGGGAAGTGAGTGAGATTGAATGTTGGTGAATGCTGTGTGTGATTGGCTGAGAGAATGGGGATAGTTGGTTTACATTTATGAAAATGACAGTTGACAGACAGGGAATTGGATTGAAAGAGATAGGGGACAGACTTGAGAGGGATAGGGTTGGAAGAGTGCTTAGTAGTGTGTAGTGAGGCAGGGCGGTACTTATAGTGGTTAAGGAACTTAGTGAGTGTATTATATGAACTAACAAACCACATTCTATAAACCCACACTTGAGAAACTGAGTTAAAAATATTCTTGGTTTATTCATGGCTGCTTTCACACATGGGGCTGATTGCATTACTTTAATGGATTAAAAAGGTAGTGCTTCTGTCCTGATTTCTAAAATTCCTTTAACACTGCAATACCTGTTGTGTTAAGGAACAGTAGCTTTTTCAGCCGATATACCGGCATTTCATGCAACTATATTTCACACAGCTGCAATGAACAACATCTTGTTTTCGTCCCTCACCTGTTAAAACATACGTGATTGTAGTTCCCTCATAATTCACTGCTTGAGTTAGGGTCTGGACACAGGGGTGTGTATGGGAAAAGGAGGGGACTGCTGCTACCCATGTCTCCGGCTGCTTTCACACTGCACTTTATTCCATTATTCTGACAATTTCTTACCTGGTAATTTGCACATTATATTTGATCTTTCACATGATGTACAACCTAGCTCCAGAATTATAGTGGAATATAGTTTAGCACTAATTTCCGTGATAAATGATACCAGAAATAATCCGTTAGCAAGGCTGGGAACCTGGAAGATTGCAGGTGTTTTTCATTAGCTGCAGCCACTCACATGACAGGCATCCCAGCATGCAGTACGTTCCCGCCCTTTAGTCGCATGTTGTTTTTTCCTGATGAACGTTGTACTGGTATTCTGGCATCAGCACAGATAGCAGCAGCATTTCCCACACACACCCCTGTCTTGATACAACTAAAACAATTTAAAAAGTCAGATCCTAAAGGGAGATGGCTTGCATAGCGACAGGACGTGATCTTAGATCTTCTGCAGAGTGGGGAACAGTGTGCATGGGTGAGGGACGAAAACAAGCCGTGTGAAAGACAGTTGCGCAAAATGCCGGTATATCAGCTGAAAAAGCTGCTGTTCCTTAATGCAATAGGTACTGCAGTGTGAAAGGAATTTTAGAAATCAGGCAGAAACGCTACCTTTTTAATCTGTTAAACTAATACAATCAGCCCCATGTGTGAAAGCAGCCTATGGCGGAATACCAATACAATTTTCATCTGGCAAAAAAAAAATGGACATCTAAATGGTGGGAATGTACCAGTTGCTGATATGCCTGTCACATGTGTGGCTGCAGCTAGCACAAAACTACAATCTTCCGGGTTCTCGGCCTTGCTAATGGATTATTTCTGGTATTATTTATCATGGAAATTAGCACTAATCTTGCACTATATTCCACTAGATTTCCGGAACTTGCATGTCCGTCATGTGAAAGTTCAAATATAATAGGCATATTAACACGTAAGAAACCATCAGAATAATGGAATAAAGCGCAGTGTGAAAGCAGCCCATATCTTCTGATAATTAAATCAATTAGTTTTAAAAGGCACACATGGTTCTTGGCCAGGTAGCACAAAGAAAAGAAGTGTTGGCAAAACATAAACAGAGGTAGAAACAGTAACAAATGGTGGCAACGGAGTTTACCCTTGAGAGAAACTGTAACAGGTTACAGGGGATGAGTCCAGGGCTGTGATCTTTTAGAAACACAGAGATGCACAGGGAGGCTGAGGCTTGACTGTGTACCTGGATGTTTGTTAGTAAAGGTTGAAGGGGGGGGGGGATAAGGCAAAGTCCCTAATAGCAGCATTGTTATAGAGTATGTGACCAATGAAACGCACCTCCCTCTGTTAAAGGCAGTGATAGCAGGTAGGAGTGCAACAGGCATGTTTAAGGGGGCATACTTAAAGTAGGAGAGGCCAAGCTGGTGCAAACAGAACTAAGCAGGAAGAGCAAACAGTATTATTGTTGTTGATGATGTATACCCCGCCCTTCCTTCCAGCAGGAGCCCAGGGCAGCAAACAAAAGCACTAAAAACACTAAAACATCATAAAAACAAACTTTAAAACACATTAAAACAAAATGTTACTTCAAAAATGTTACTTTAACAAAGCTATGAAAACATCTTCTAATATTAAAAACATTTTAAAAAAGAAAGTTTAAGAACATATTAAATAGCAATTGCAGCACAGATGCAGATTGGGATAGGTCTCTACTTAAAAGGCTTGTTGAAAGAGGGAAGTCTTCAACAAGCGCCAAAAAGATAGCAGAGATGGCGCTTGCCTAATATTTAAGGGGAGGAAATTCCACAGGGTAAGTGCTGCCACACTAAAGGTCCATTTCCTATGTTGTGCGGAACAGACCTCCTGATAAGATGGTATCTGCAGGAGGCCCTCACCTGCAGAGCGCAGTGATCGACTGGGTATATAAGGGATAAGACGGTCTTTCAGGAATCCTGGTCCCAAGTTGTATAGGGCTTTGTACACCAAAACTAGAACCTTGAACTTGGCCCTGTAGCAAATGGGCAGCCAGTGCAATTCTTTCAGCAGTGAGGTGACATGTTTGCGATACCCTGTCCCAGTGAGCAGTCTCGCCGCTGCATTTTGCACCAGCTGCAACTTCCGGACCAGCCTCAAGGGCAGCCCCACATAGAGCGCTTTACAGTAATGCAGCCTGGAGGTTACCAGTGTGTGGACAATAGTGGTCAGGCTATCCTGGTCCAGAAACGGCTGCAGCTGTCTCACCAGCCAAAGCTGGTAAAAGGCACTCCTAGCCACTGAGGTCACCTGGGCCTCTAGTGACAAAGATGGATCCAGGAGCACCCCCAAACTACAGACCTGCTCTTTCAGAGGGAGTACAACCCCATCCAAAGCAGGCAACTGACCAATTATCCGAACTCGGGAATCACGTACCCACAGCATCTCCATCTTGCTAGGATTCAGACTCAGTTTATTGGCCCTCATCCACCCACCACCGGGTCCAGGCAGCAGTCCAGAGCTTGCATGGCCTCTCCCAATTCAAATGCTACAGAGAAATAGAGTTGGGTATTGTCAGCATACTGCTGACAACTTGTCCCCAATTTCCTGATGACCGTTCCCAAGGGCTTCATATAGATGTTAAACAGCATGGGGAACAAGAGGGTACCTTGCGGCACCCCACAGTACAACTGCCAAAAGATAGTCACCCAATGCTATTCTCTGAGAACCTCCTTGGAGATAGGATTGGAACCACTGTAAAACAGTGCCTCCAATACCCATCTCACCAAGTTGGCCCAGAAGGATACCACGGTCAATGGTATCAAAAGCTGCTGAGAGATCAAGTAAGAACAACAGGATCGCACTCCCCGTGTCCTCCCGATAAAGGTGATCCATCAGGGCGACCAAGGCCGATTCAGTCCCATAACCAGGCCTGAACCCAGACTGGGATGGGTCAAGATAATCTATTTCATCCAAGAGTACCTGCAATTGCTGCACCACAACCCTCTCAATCACCTTCCCTAAGAAGGGGGTATTTGCGACCGGTCTGTAGTTGTCACAAACCAATGGGTACAGGATGGGCTTTTTCAGGAGTGGTCAGATCACTGCCTCTTTCAAGGTGGCTGGAACCACTCCCTCCTGCAATGATGCATTGACCACACCCTGGATCCACTCGGTCAACCCCCCTCAGCAAGCTTTAATAAGCCAAGAAGGGCAAGGGTCGAGAGGACACGTTCCTGGACGCATCAACTAAAATCGTTCCCAAGAAGTTGCAGGAGATGTTGCACTGGACACCTCATTGGGGACTACAGTAGATACGGATGGGGCATCAAGATTGCTATGGAGGCGAGCAACTTTACCCTCAAAGTGCCTTGCAAACAATTTACAGTGGGCCTCCAAATGGCCTAAAACTCCATTTCCTAGAGGTGATGTGAACTGGACAGGTTCTTGAAGATGTGATGGAGACAGAGAAGTTGGCCTTTTTCACTGCCGTCACCGCCACACAGTAGGCACAGGTATGTTTTATGCGTGCCTGATCAGCCTCACAGCACGTCTTTCACCACTTGTGCTGTAGCCATCATCCAGCCTGTTTCATTGCCAGTAGCTAACTGGTGTAGCAAGGTACAAACCAGGCTCCACAATGCCAGAGAGGGCACTCGGGGGCAACCGTGTCAAGAGCCCAACACGCCTCGCTGTTCCACAACATGACAAGGGCTTCAACAGGGTCACCTGCTCTATCTACTGGGAATTCCTCCAGGGCATTCAGGAATCCACTGGATTCCATTAGTCTCCGGGGGCGGACCATCTTAATCTGTCCACCCCCCCTGCAGGGAAGGATTGGAGCCATACGTCTAAACTTTACCAGGAAGTGGTCTGACTGTGACAATGGGTTTACATCCACCACCCCCTATCTTCAGACCACTCCTTCCTCCATCTGGATCAAAAAACAAGTTGAGGGTGTGCCCTGCCCTATGTGTCAGGCCAGTGATAACTTGAGACAGCCCCATGGTCGTCATGGAGGCCATGAAGTCCCAATCCAGAACACTAGAGGCAGCATCAGCATGGAAATTAAAATCACCCAGCACTATTGTTCTGGGCTCATCCAACACCACAGCCAAGACGGCCTCTGCCAGCTTGGTCAGAGAAGCTGCTGCGCAGTAGGGTGGACGATACACCAGCAGCAACCCTAGTTTACTGTCTCCTCAGCCTGACACCAGGTGCAGGCCCTCACAGTCAGCTCCAAGACAGAGTGGTTTCCTGGTGACAGAGATGGAAGTTCTGTAGACCACAGCAACTCCTCCCCCCCCCATCCCTGCAGCCTGGACTGGTGTTGCATTGAGTATCCAGGTGGGCAAAGCTGGGTCAGATCAACTCTTCCAAGCTCACCCACCCAGGTCTTGGCAATGCACACCAAATTGGCACCTTCATCTATGATCAAATCATGGATGAGAGTTATCTTATTGTGTACCAATCTGGCATGAAACAACAACATACACAGGCCAGTGGGCACAGGAGATGAGCAAAGAGGAACCCATCCATGAGAGGAGTGGCAGCAAGGAACAAGACATAGATAACTCTTGGACTACAGATTTTAAAGATCTTTTACAGGTATCCTAGTAGTCACAGGCAGGCACACTGGCACCCATGGGCATCATAATGTTGACCTCTAAATCAATTTGAACAAGACTAAAAACTGGTAAGGATGGAGTGAACAGTATTTGAATGATAAGCACAATGTGATAGGCAGTAATCCACTTCCAGAACTGCAATGAGGATCTGTCTCTGTTAATATTCATATTGGTATTCTAGCTTCTTTTTCTCTGTATTTTGTTTTTGTTTGTCTGTTTCTTACTTGTTCATTTTTTGTTCTAAGGGGTTAAAGGTAAAGCGATTTGAAGTTTTCAGAGTTTTAAAGTTTGTAGCTGGCTTTGGTGTTTGAGTGTTTAGTGTAGCTGATGCTTATCTAATGGCACAATGTTATGCCTATCTATACAGAAGTAAGTCCACTGAGTTCAATGAGGTTTACACCCGGATCAGTGAGGTTAGAACTGCAACGCAAGTGAGCACTAAATGCCTGAATGTAAGCAATTTCATTTCATATTTATCTTTCTTTGAGAGAGAGAGGTAAAGCAGTATGGCATAATTCCCTCATATGACTGGTAGTTTGGGTTTGGAGTAAGGTGAACAGAAAGGTGCTCAGCTAATCCTGAACCTGAAAAATACAGTGTGTGTTTTTAATCACTGTAGTTTTAATCAAGCGATCCAACCAATCAATTGATTAAAGGGTTCAGTAAAACTTTTATCAACCAATTAATGAATCACTATTATTTTGCATTTGGTATTTGTCAAGAAGGAGGGCAACATAAATTACATCTTAGTTGAAACTCCATCATTTTAGGAACATGAGAAGCTGCCTTGTACTGAGTCAAACCTTTAGTCCATCTAGCTCAACATTGCCAGTACTGGATGGCAGCAACTCTCTGGGATTTCAGCCAGCGGTTCTTCCTAGTCCTACCTGGAGACCCATCTATTCCCCCCATCATCACACACAGCTGCTACGTGTAGCTGATGCTTATCTAATGTGGCTACAAGATGCACAGCCCCATCCTGCAAGATGAAATACAGAAGCTTGAAGTTTTCTGGGGGGGTGTTTTATCATCACAAAGACAGTTGTCCAATTGTTCCAGAAGAGGGTGCTGTTCTCTTTCAGGAGATAAGGTCCTTCAGTGCCTAAATATTCTGGCAATGCAATACAGTGAAAACAGGAAGCGACAGTTCATGAGAGATTGGGGTGGCTTTCTACAGGCATTGTATCTTTAACCACATTACTGGAAAGGAAATAAAGCTTTTTAATCCTTAAAACGTGTTTGTGTTAGGGAGAGTATCACATGCATTGAAATAAATCCAGTGTTGCATGTGTAAATCCACCTGTTAGAAAGAGTTTTTAAAAAATATTATGACTTTGACAGGCAGTAAAGTTTACAATGCACGCAGCATCATAAAGGGGTAATAGGACCATAGTAGGGCTTTCAAAAAGAAAAAAGAAATAGAAGAGCTGACACCTAGCAGAAATAAGAAACTAGAAAAGATTATATATTGGACTGATTTTAGTGGCAAGAATGTGCAAGATTTAAGAGTTACATGGAATGGTTTATTGAATAACTTAAAATAACTCATCTTAAGCTACATCAGATGTGGGGAACTTTTGGCCCTTCTCACAGGAATTTGCCTTATACTGAGTCAGACCATTGGTCCATCTAGCTCAGTATTGTCTACACTGATTGGCAGTGGCTCTCCAGGGTTCCAGACAGGAGTCTCTCCCAGCTCTACCTGGAGATGTCAGGGATTGTTCCTGGGACCTTCTGAATGCAAGGCAGATGCTCAACCACTGAGTGACACTGAGCCCTTCCCCAGATGTTGTTGAACTACAACTCCCATCATCCCTGGCCATTGGCCATGCTTGCTGGGGCTGATGGGAGCTGTTGTTCAGCAACGTCTGGAGGGCCAAAGGCTCTCCACACCTGACCTACATAGTCATACACAGCAGGCCTATTTAAGATAGCATCATTTTTAATCTGTATGTTCACTGTCTAGTATCACAGATTTAAGAGCTAGTAGATTCACCCTGCTTGCCACTTCTTTCCTAGAGCTAGACAACTTTAGTATTACAGCTTTGCCTTGTGTGTTAGCCCAAATGTGTACATCAGGAGCAGCCAATGTAGTGTCCTCCAGATGTTGCTGGACTCCAAATCCCATCAGCCTCAACCAGCATGTCCTATGGTTGGGGATGATGGAAGCTGTAGTCCAAGAACATCTGGAGGGCACCACATTGGGTACCCCGGTGTACATGCTTTGCTCATTTCTATCTGATGAAAGATAGATAATCGGAATAAAAACAGAGGGCTGGGGCTTAGCTTTGTGACATTGATCTTATTCGATTCTTTCCCAGGTAGTTACATGAGCAATTCTATATTCAAATGTAGGCTTTCAATTCATCAATATTTTCAGGCTTTCTGCTCCCAGGATATTCTTTCCAGGTGGTTGTTTCTTGAGAGAAATGCTCATTTGTCACAATGACCCAGCAACCTAAGGAGATACATGCAGGGAACCCCAGTCAGTTCACTTGCCCATGTTGGCAATCTCTTTGCTTAACAGTACAACCATATGCTTGTCTGCTCAAACATTAATCCCACTCAGTTCAATGGGCCTTTTCTCCATGTAAGAGTGTATAACCTATGTGTGTGTTTTTCCAGATGTTGCAGCCTAAGGATACAGTCCTATACACTGACCTGGGAGGAAGCCTAACTGAATTCAGCGCAGGTTACTTCTGAGTAGATACGTATAGGATTTAGGGTGGCCAGGTGAGAATGTGGACAGGGCTCCTGTACCTTTACTAGTTGGGTAGATTTGCCTTCAACACAACTATTACAGGTTCAGGAGCCCTATTCTACACAACTGTTAAAAGTGCAGGAACCCTGTAATCATTTTCACATAGCCACCATAACAGGATTGTGCTGTAAATCACTGTGTGATTTTATTGAAAAAGTTTCTCTGACTGGTATTGTTGTTGTTAGGTGCCTTCAGGTTGATTACGACTTATGGCAACCCTATGAATCGGTGACCTCCAAGAGCATCTGTCATGAACTACCCTGTTCAGATCTTGTAAGTTTAGGTCAGTGGCTTCCTTTATGTAATCAATCCATCTCTTGTTTGGCCTTCCTCTTTTTCTACTCCCTTCTGTTTTTCCCAGCATTATTGTCTTTTCTAGTGAATCATGTCTTCTCATTATGTTTCCAAAGTAGGATGACCACAGTTTCATCATTTTAGCTTCTAGTGACAGTTGTGGTTTAATTTGTTCTAACACCCAATGATTTGTCTTTTTCTCAGTCCATGGTATGTGCAAAGCTCTCCTCCAACACATTTCAAAGGAGTTGATTTTTCTCTTATCTGCTTTTTTCCCTGTCCAGCTTTCACATCCATACACAGAGATTGGGAATACCATGGTCTGAATGATCCTGACTTTAGTGTTTAGTGATACATCTTTGCATTTGCGGACCTTTTCTAGTTCTCTCATAGCTGCCCTCCCCAGTCCTAGCCTTCTTCTGATTTCTTGACTATTGTCTCCATTTTGGTTAATGATTGTGCCGAGGTATTGATAATCCTTGACAAGATCAATGTCCTCATTGTCACTTTAAAGTTACATAAATCTTCTTTTGTTCTGACTGGTATTGACTCGTGCCTAATGCCTTGTTTTAAAAAATGGTTTCATAAATTAACTTCAGCTGGTTCCTCTCAGGCCCTGTGTGACAGCAGTGTGTTGAAGGCTAATACATTGTTAGTAAAGCTGATAATTAACTCCCCTGAGAAAAGCATTTTCATCAAGGGATAGTGGCACTTAGTTTCCAAAGGGAAGGAAAAGATATAATTTTCTAAAAAGAATTCCCAAATGATAAAGGTAAGTCCTGCCCTTGGTTCAGGAGTTAAGTCAACATGAGTTTCAAAGACAAGGGGGGGGGAAACCACTTGCTTTTTTCAATTTTATTTTCTGCCCTTATTTTTGGAAGCATAAGCCTTGTGACTTGACATTAACAGGATTTGAAAGAGGATTTGATATGGCAATGTTGCAGTTGTTCTGCATAAGGAAAGCAAAATATGGCTTCCAAAAGCTATATTTAAAAAATGAAATGGGATGCAGACACCATGTGAAATTCACGTGGCTTAAAGTTTCCTTGAAAAGAGAACCTCTGTTTCTAGGAAGGAATTGTCAACTTGGTGTGCACATACAGCATGCTTTTGGTTTCCAACTAGGATTGCTAACAGATTGAGGGGGTGGGGGAACCCAGTCTGGTTTTGCCTTTAACACAGGGATGGGGAACCTGTGGCTCTCCAGATACTGTTGGACTACAGTTACCATCATCCATGATCACTGACCATGCTGACCGAGGCTGGCGGGAGTTGGAATCCAACAACCCTGGCCTGGAGTGCCACAGGTTCCCCACCCTTGCTTTAATAAGTATGCAGGAACTAGTAAGCAAAGTTTTTCCCAGCACAGAGATCATCTGCAAATCAAACACCTCTTAAAGACATAAGAACAGGAACTGGTAAAAGTTGACAACCCAAGTTTTGAATTGCTCATTCATTCCCCACCCCCCCATTTGCAGGTAGAGGATATCCAGCATTAGGACTGTGAAAGATCTCTGCTTGATTATCTGCAGAGGCATTGACAGGATTGATCTAGAGGCCTCATCAGAAGAGCCCCTTTCACTCATATATCTAACTGGTGGAGGAGACAGCTGGATGGCAGCTCCCAGCTCAAAAATGGGTGACTCTGCAACATCTGTACAATGAATGCAACATCAACAAGGGACAGGACTTACAGTACTTATGTACTGCTGTATGCACATAAGGACCCCTGTCAGCAGGAATCCTGATCACAGATGACAATCGGACAACCTTTTCTCTGTCAGAAAGTTATGCAATTTATTTATTTAGGCATCTATACTCCTTAATATATAAAAAATGTCTCTTGAGTGGTATACTGAAAACTAAAACAACCAATATTACAAAAATATAAATTTGGAATAAATAAATATCAAGATAAATTGCTTCCCACCTCCCCACTCAACATCTCTTAACCTCCTGGCTCTCACCCAGGACTCCGCCCATCCATCCTGGCTCTCCTATCTCAGTGACATATGTGTCATCCATTTCCATCTGGATATTTTGAAACTGGTAGTCCCTGTCCCTTGTAGGAAAAGAAATGCTTTGCTGTGGCCAGATTGCACCCACCAGTGCCTCCTCCAAGGTATCTTTCTGTGCACTGGGGCAAAGAAGACGAGAATCAGTGGCAGAGTGTACTTTGCAAGTACCTTTTGATTTTTTAAAGACCATTTGCATCCAAAACTCTCAAAAAGATTATGTTGCATGTGTTCGATTCTGATAGTCACAAAGACCCAATCCCTTGCAGGGTGAGCAGGGTGATGTTTGCACATCCCTAGAAGCAGGACATAATAATTCAGCTCTCCCAGTGAGTTCTAGTTCATGATCTGGTAGAAAGAGGCCCAGCATTTCCACTGGGGCTCATATTTCTACTGCCATCCAACTGATTTCTGCATCCAAAATTGCTTTTGGATTTTCTCATGGCCCATGAATCCCTTTAGTTCTTAACCCTCACACACATACACACAAAGGGAGGGGGGATGCAAACTTGTAGTAATCCATTGCCCAGGTAAAAAGGTAATACAATGTGTCAACAAACATAAGCAAGAAAACAATTGCATGGATGGGATGGAAAGCTTGCAGGGCTAGACCAGACTTTTACCTAGGTGGTTAATTTTTGCATGGCAGAGAATTTGGTGTGCCCCCTCTACCTTGTAGATCAGAGAACCTTTGGCCTTCCCGATGTTGTTGAACTACAGCTCCTACCGTCCCTGGCCATTGGTCATGCTTGCTGGGGCTGATGGGAGTTATAATTCAGCAACATCTGGAGGGCCATAGATTCCCCATGCCTGATGTAAATGATAGCATGTGTAACATGGGAGCTCCAGACAGACTACTAATTTGTTTGATTGTATATCATGGAAATCTGGCACATTGCCAGGGTTTTCATGGAATACCTACATCACACTGATATCTGTTGGAGGAAAAGAGATTAACTCTGTTCTTTCACTATGCAGAAACTCTTCCTGTTTAAGTGTCTAAAACAGGCTTTGATGAAAATACAAGGTTGAAATTTATTTATTTATTTATTTATGTCATTTCTATACCGCTTTATATTATTTGGAAAACAAATCTCAAAGCGGTTTACAACCTAGATTAAAACATTGAACAAAACATCACAAAATATTAAAAGAAAACATTACAAATTCAAGCCAAATATAAAAAACACATTCAAAACAGCATAATTATCAGAAAAATAAAAGTATTCTCTTAAACATAAACATTATGAGTTAAGAATCAAATACAAAATACAAACTCCCAAAACAGCATCATTAGTTAATTAATTAAAACAACTATACTAGGAGCTACACCCCCCCAATAATCCCTCCCAAATATGTCAACAGTCCTCCATTGAAAGAGCAAGGTTCTACCAACCCTTGTGGTTAACAGAAGACACATAAATGTAAGTTCCAAAAATCTATCGGCTATAGGGAGATAAATCAGCTTGAGACATCTGTCTTAACAGTAAATTCAGCTTTTAGATTGTGAAGAATCAGCAACATAAGACTTACTGTTGGACCTTCAAGAATTGAGCACCAGTTACATCAAACTAGGATCCAATTTACATATGATATTTTAGTACTTGCATATGATACACAAGTACAAAAGACAAGTATTCCATGGCATGTACAAATTGACCAACAAAAGCAAGAACTCCCAAAAAGCAATTGGAAACAAAAGCAAAAAACAATGGGGTAGACTAGAAAATTATATCCTATTTTATTTTGCTTTTGTTTTTATGTACAAATTGTGTAGACCTTTCATCAGTTGTTCCTTCAACAGATATTGAGCAGGAGAGTGATTCCTTTTCCAAATGCCACTTACATGTATTTTAAAGTGACAAACAATGGAAAATACACTTCACAGATGACATGGTTGAATCACAAAATCTGTCAAAACAAATGCCGAGTTTTCAAAACCCACTCTTTCAGTGGTGATGGGCATGGTATACATATCCAGTGTTCAGCATGGGTACAGCTCCTGCATGTTTAACAGTTTTGAGGAGGAGGAGGAGGAGGAAGAAGAAGAAGAGATGCATTTTTTTAAAAAAAATACATTTACTACATCTGTGTCTCTTCAAGGAGCTCCAAGCAGAATACACAGGGTGATCTCATTTTATCTACATAGCTATTCAGTAAGGTACAGCTTCTCTACTGCTGAAGAACAGGACTGGCTTTTAACATGAGGAGTTGTCAGCAAGATACTATCTTGTCAACCCCCTCCTCTGTCAGTGGTCCCCTGGTAGGCTAACCCCGTGGCAGCCATAGGGAGCAGTCTGATCAGCATCAGGCATTGTGTCATTGCTCTGGGGTATTTTGCGAAATGAATATGATGGGTGGCCACCAAGCATGGTTGGCTCAGCTGGGGCCCCAGAAGTTGCCCAATTATGCTGAGTGCTGATGCCAACCCTACAAAAGAACCATGGCAGCAGCTTCATCTGCTGAACTTCTACTTCTGTGCAACTGTAAGAAGGCACAGACGTGTTTTGTATTGAGGGTGACACAAATAGCCTAGTGCCAGTTTTCTAGCTGGGTAGTTTCCCCAGGCTGTGCCTCAATGATTCTCGCAGCAGGAGAAAACTCCTGCTGCTGTTGATCCCTCCTAAATGCAGAAACAGTCCTTTGTGCCATCTGGGCTGATCCCTGCTGCCTTCCCCTAGACTGGAAGATTTGTCACCTCGTGAATTTAGACTCTGAGATATTGCTTGTCTGTTTAATACATATTTATGTTCTCCAACTTTTGAGGTAAAGTTTATTTTAGTTCCAAGTCATTAAAATCTCCAAGCCAAAAATCAAAAAGTACAGTTGTTTTAACCTTTCTTATCATTCTTTCCAAATAATTTTTGTATCTGATGCCTTTGAATAATGTCACCTTATCCCTGACTAAGAGTGCATTGGAAAATAAATCCACATAGCTATGGCAACAGGAGAAGTATCCAATTCCACACCCTGCTCCCTCTACGTGCTTCTGATGTCAGAAAATGTATCTGAACTGTGGCTTAAGACAGAGCTCCATATTTGATATATCCAAACAAGCTAACAAGAAAAAGTGCCTCTTAGCTGGAAGGCTTAGAATTCTGAAAGGTACACACACATTCACACAAATATGGGTGTTTTGTAGACAGAAAATTCTGGGGGGGATAAAAGTGACCTTTGGAGCCAGTGTTGTGTAGTGGTTAGAGTGTTGGACTACAACCTGGGAGACCAGGGTTCAAATCTGCACACAGCCATGAAACTCACTGGGTGACCGTGGGCCAGTCACTGCCTCTCAGCCTCAGAGGAAGGCAATGGTAAACCCCCTCTGAATACCGCTTACCATGAAAACCCTATTCATAGGGTCACCATAAATTGGGATTGATTTGAAGTCAGTCCATTTTCATTAGATGTTAAGAGAAAAATACCCAGACTTCAAAAAAGAAGATACTCTGCTGTAAAGAAAATGCACAATATTCTTCTAAACTGGTTTATGTAAAGGATATATAAAGGATATATTTAAATAACTAAAAAAAATGTGTGCAGTGACACAGATCCAGTTCTTTCTCTTCCATAGATTTATTCAAAGTTTATTACAATACAACTCTATTTATGGCTTTGCCCTATATTTAATGGACTTAGCATCAGTGTTGATTGCTGGACAGGGAGGGTGGGCAATGTATGTGAAACTGAAGATCCAAATACAGAAACTGAGAGGGAAGTACAATAAAGGAAAAATGCATTCACCATCATCATCATCATCATCAATATAACAAGTATACAAAAGAGTGGGGAGAGGGGTAAGTTACAATACAACTGGATCAGATTGTAATGTGTGGGTGATGCTTACATTTATCATGCTTTTCCTCTAAAGAATTCAAGGCAGCATACATGATTCTCTTCTCCCCATTTTATCCTCACAACAACCCTGTGAGGTAGGAGCAGCTGAGAGATAAGTGACTGACCAATATCACCCAGTGAGTTTCATGACTAAGTGGGGATTTGAATTTTGGTCTTGCTAGTCCTGGACATTATTTTCCACATGACATTTCAGTGAAATCATTAGATGAGGTGAACAAAACCATTTATGTTACTTTATTTGCATCTCATTGCCAATGTCCACCATCCTCATTCTTTTCTTCATTTAAATGTTCAACTTCCTATGTAAAAATAGGGTGTTGCAGTTTCTGGAATCCCTACCAACTCCAAGCAGGAACAAACAATTTCTGGCTCTGAAGGAGACTGTTATTAGATAGCTCTGCCATCTTGATGTCAGATAGAAATAGCCAGACTCATAATTGGGGGGGGGGATAATAAACCAATAACCCAGATTAAACCTCCGCACTAGTTCCTTTAGTCCCCAGGTTCAGGATTGCCTTCCTCATGTGCCTGCCCTTCCCTTGGGCAGCCTTCTCTTTCCCTTCTGTGGACTCCCTCTGAGACTTATAAGCCATCCGGAACAGTCTGGACACGTGCAGCATCTCACCAGTCCCACCCTTTCCCAATTGCAGTCCAATTAAGCTAATTGCTGGTCAGGATACACATGAGTAAGTAGCTGGTAGGGCAGCTTCTTCTTCCTGTTCCTCACATAGGGCACGAATACAACAGCCCTCACCCGTTTCCCTCCCTATCTTCAAGCTGGTATTCAAAGCCATACTCTCTCTAAACCTGGAGGCCTCATTTAGCCATCATGGCAAATAGCTTATGATAGGCCTATCTTTAATTGGTCTATCTTCTTTTGAATGCTATACAAAACAGCGGCCATGTTGTGGTAGCAATTATGCACTGTGAAGAAGTGTTGTCCTGAATCTACTGCCAATCTATGTACTTAATTTTGTTGGACAGCTCCATCTTCCCTCTTCCCCCTGGATTTTCCCACTGTGTTGTTTCACTTGAAGCTATGAGGAACTGTCTGGAAATTCTCCTCCTATCTAGCTTTGGTGTATCTTCCAAAAATGGTTGTAGTTTCATCCATCACCACCTTGGTGTTTTTCAAGTTAAGCTAAGGTAGTCAAGGTTTTGCAGGCCTATCTGGGGTGGTGTGGGGAGGTCACTTTCCATTAGGGCTTAGTCAAGATTTCTCAGAAAAGCAAGTTCTATCAATTTTTTTCATTTTTGTTTTCTTTTTCAAGCTCCTTCTGAATTGTTACAGAATTTATGTCCTCTTCTGGAGCAGATTTCATGAAACAGGGTCCCCAAATTGGCCGTCCATGAGTTCTAATACTTTTTTTTTTTAGATGAAAACCTGCATTGCAACACTTGGGAAATGCAAAGGTTGGTGGATAACGTAAAGTTCTGATCTGCACATTAGTCCAGGAGGACCAGATCAAGTCAGTTGATATCAAAATGTGCAAAGACTGAATCCCTCGAGCGTCCCTAAACACTTCTTCTGATTTCCTTGTCAAGAAGCAGGCTATTGGATATAAAGCCTTTATGTAAAAGAGGAGCCTCCAGCTATTGGGCATAATTAGGCTCACAAGGTCTTAGAGATTGGTCTGCCAGGCCATTTGGGGCAAACCACACCCCTTCTGTGGGCCTGACATCATGTATGACATCAAGCATGGGAAAGTTCAAGTTATAGCTTGAAACTTCAAGTCACAGCTAAAACAAAAACAAAAAACTGGGAATATATTAAGTGTCCTCCTGGTTCTTCCTTTGCATCAAAAAGGATGTACTTTCTGAACTTGGCATCTTTTTCTGTCACCCTTTGTAGCCACAGCTTGAACTGAAGTTGGACTACAAAGGAAAAACATCCATTTTGCAGGTGCAGCTCGAATTAGCCATGTCTACAAGGGAGAGAAAACAACTGGGAGTGCACTTAGATTGTACTTTCCTTTGAAGCTGAGTCACCTGCTGTCATTGTGATATCAGCTGATTAGTGATTGACAGGTGCACAGCGCTGTCCACCTGTCAAAGTGGTCCATGGGGATGATCAAGCTTACTGGCTGGATCCTGTTCCCCATCCCTGGCTTAAATAAATAGGCAAGGAGGGGAAGAATAGGCATCCCTGCCACCCTATCTATGTTTAAGGGTGATTCTCTGTAGCAAGGGAAGCCTCCTGTACTCATGGAGTTCCCTGGGTGTTTTGGAACCTTATGCTGTAGACAGTCACTCCTGAACATATGGAGGGCTATGAGGACAGGAGACAGAGGTACAGGCCCATGCATGCTGTCCCTTCTTTGAGCACTTATTTAAGCCCTGTTTTGAATATCTGGGTAGGGATCATATAAATACTTCAATTTGAGATTAAAAAGAAAGCTGTTTCTGCAGTGAGTTCCAATACTGCATTGAGCTTCTGCATGCATGAGAATAATGAAACTATCACTTTTTGGAGTAGGCCCTATGGTACTCTGTGCCCAAGCTATGTTGTGGGATAAGAGGCTCCTTTGCAAAGAACCTGTTCAAATTGTTTTGAAGTGTTCCTGATCAATGAAGTTAGAATCGCTACAGTTGGGACCACATTTATCATCCCATTAACCATTTTCTTCATTGGGTTCTCAGCAATGATTACAACTAGTTTCAATATACTGTTTACAAGGAGTAATATTTCTTAGGGAAATGCATATTATGGAAAATGAATGCATAAAACTATGTGCATGTGTGTGGAATACTAGAGTGGGCACAACCCAAGTAATCTAACTTAAGAACTTCCCAAACTTGCAGTAATTTGAAACAGTTGATCAGCTCCTTGCTTTGTCTCAGGGTGGATTCTCCATCTAGTCAATTAATTTGCAAGTTGAAGGCGTTCAACTTTTGAGCCCTTGGGGATGCCAAGTGCTCTAACGCTACACTGAAGAGGGAGGATAGCTTTCCAAAATAAGTACACTGACGTCAGAAGCTTTTGTGTTGCTAAGAGAAAGAATTAGCATGGCTTGGGAAAAGCATGCTGTTTCAACAAATCCAATCGAGTTGGCAGCCAAACCTGGCTAAAGATAATGGAAGCAGTTTACAGCAATACACACCAGATTGTTACATCAGCCTAGGTTACATGAACTAGCAACATGTGCAAGGTTATTGAGGATCATGCCAGAGAAGATTATCATCTTCTGGTCCATGCTTGCTGCAGAGACTATATATATATACAAGCAGTAAAGAAGGGGATGACCTAACAAAGGCTAATTATATACACAGGATGAAGGTTATTCAACAAAAGAGAAGGAATTTCTCGATCACTTTTAATCAGCAAGTGTTCCAAGTTTTCATGCTCCATTACTTTTTAAGAACTGATCATGAGGTAGAGGGCTTGATTTTTGTAATTCTGCCTAATGATTGCAGACTCTGTATTACCATTTAAATAGCATCATGGTCCACAGAGAAATATGCGTATCACTTTCTCTACAATTCCTAACTGCCCTACAGATATTCCATTATGGTTACATCCCTTTCCCTTGACCAAACAAAAAAGGCCATTAACAAGCTTGTGATGTAGCCTTTCTACAGAACACCGTTAAAACAGAACGTAAACTGAACTTGAAATGACTGAAAGGAAAGCAAAGCAAAGCTCAGCTCAGACCAGCTCTCAGGGGCTACACCATCATTCAAGACACTGAAGATAGCCCCCTTCAGGTGCTCACAGATTTTAACATCATTGCTTTTAGATTTTAATGTTATTGTATTGATGTGTCATTTTGTGCTATTTTGCTTATTTTGTACGTCGCCCAGAGTGACTGGTTAGCCAGCCAGATGGGCGACTAAGAAATCCGATAAATAAATAAATAAATTGCATCAATGCAAAAGCATGATCACAGCAACTACCCCCACACATCTACCCACAGTATTGCACACACTGCTTTACCCCACCCCCTTGTGCCCAATTCTACAATGCAAACATCTGCATCAGGGATGCCTTCCTGTGTACAGCTGTACATGCACAGGATTCCACACAATTTGGAATACTAATTGTGCAGTGTTCCAGATTGCATGGACGCCTTTGTACATACAGCTGTATCCAGAAAGGCTTTCCTACTGGAGAGGTTCATAGAGAATGTGTAGACACTAGGAGGCAAGACAGCTGGTGTTGTGGAATTTTCTCCTTAATGGAATCCTTGTCCAGGAAACGACACTGAGGCAGGCTGAAGCTTACAGCTGTTTATTATACTTACAATTGTAAGGAGTCCCTGCTAGTGTGTGCTATGGCGGGAGACTGCCTTCTTCCCCACATCAAGGGTCTTTTATAGATTTATACAATGTACAGTCATGTGTCCCAAGGTACCCAATAAGGGGCTTTACCTGTTTCCTGCTTCTGCCTGGCTCCTTGATTCATCAGGTAATTCTCCATTATTGGGAAGTAAGAACGCACATACTCATCTTGTCTGCCCTGTCCTGTCGCAACATCTGTCCCCTTCTACCTTATCTACATACTAATACCAATGACCCTCAGAAGTGGAATTTTCCACTTCACTGGTGCAATCAGCATCAGGGTTGTGGCTAACCATCCTGAGCAGATAAAGAGTGGTGAGCATCCAATTCAATATGTAGAAAAAGGGGATCAAAGACCAGAATGCTGAAGTATTTTATAGAAAACTGGTTTTATTGCGAGATTTTTTTTCAGAGAAGCCCAATGCATTTCAGCCTGTAATCACAGGCCTTCATCAGGGGATAATGAACTTTTACAATGGTTAACCGAACAATTTTGGTCCTGTTTGGGCTTCTTTGAAAAAAAATCTCGCAATAAAACCAGCTAACCATCCTGACCCTGCATCCTGTCCACACATTGATACAATATACTGATCTGAGTAGGAATTGAAAGTGAAATCCGATACATACTTATAAGGGAGTAAGCCCCATTGTACTCAGTAGGACTTCTGAGGAGGCACAGTGGGATTTCATTGTGAAAATCAATCACTTCTTAGTAATTTCAAAAGCTTTGTGTGTATTACATTTATTTACCACTTTTTCCTCCCAGGAGCCCAAAGTCGTGTACATAGTTCTCCCCTCCCCATTTTATCCTCACAACAGCCCTGTGAGGTTAAGTTATGCTAAGAGACTGACCCAAGATGAGCTTCATGGCTGAGTGGGGATTTGAACCCTGGTCTCTCAGTTCATAGTCCAACACTCTAACCATTACACCACTCTCTCTGTGGGTTTAGATAACAAATGACAATGGACTACTTTCTTTCTGATTCCCTGGTAATGACTGAAAAGGTTAGCAGCACAGGATAATATGATTAGAAGGCCCATGAATCAAACCATAGTTGGTATCCAACTAAATAGTTCTGCTAGCACTAGGAAGTTTAGCTGTGCAATGCAACTTCCCTGCATTTTTTTCTCCCTGTGCATCCCCTGTGTGACCCCTAAATTTGTTCCAGGGTTTTCCTCAAGCCTCCAGAGCAGATTTTCAGGGTGCACAGGGACAGAGCTAGCAGAACTGTTTAATTGGATATCACCCAATGGTATCACTTCCAGCCACTGTGAATCAGAATAGATAAGCAGATGTTATTAATACACTGTAAATTAAATAATTTACTAAAACTTGGAGCTGTCAATTTACAAAAGGAGAAGAGATTTTAAAAGCCAATGGAAGGACTTTAAACATATTTGATTTTATTATTGCTATTTGCTAATCACAGGAAAGTATCTTACTACGTTTTCTACAACTTTACGTTGAGGTATGTGTGAGGTTTTTTTGTTTTTAAATAACTTTGCACTGAAGTTATCTAAGACTGATCTAAGACTGAGCACACACAACATTTTAATGTAGAAACAATACAGATTGAGTACTTTTTTCTATGCAGTCCACACAAGCTAGATCTATTGCATATATTTTGCCCCGAAAAGTGCTTCTTGAGAAATTGGTGTCATTCTGAAAATAAAAGCTCATTGCAGATTGATTTTGCATTACCCTATAGTGTGTCCATTTGAAAACATATCAAAACAGATGTAGGCAATCCTGGCAATGGGTGGTATATCCACACCTGCTCAATGATGTTGTGGGTGGGTATATTCCTAGATCATAATCACCACTTCCTTCTTCATTCACCTGGGACACTTGCAGGAAGGAAAAGACATGGATAATGGGTTTTCAAACACATATCAAGTAACTACACCTACCCTTACAGATGGCAGGATCTAGAATCACTCTAGATTGAAAGCAGCATGGTGAGGACAAGCATGAACAATTCTGAACAATCTACATTTTTGTGCTACAATCGGGTTAGTGTGCATATAGCCTAAGAGCTCCCAACTGCATGGTATATAACATTTGCTTTCTTGAACATGACTGAAGGTTTTAAGATACAGATAGCAAACTGTGCCCCTTTCAACTTTATTTGGCGTCTGAGAATGGAAGAAGAAGAAGAAGAAGAAATTGGGCTGCTGCTTAATTTCCTGTTATGGTTACACAGAACATCTGTGCAGCTTTTGTTAACTGTCATGAAATGAACATTTGACAGAGAATCACAGCAAACCCTGTTCCCTGATGAATGAATTACAAGCACTTGTTTGGCACATTCTCACTCTGAATTTTGTACATGTATATTTCAAATACTGTAGGACTACATCTTCAAGATCTAATGTGTGAAGCAGCCATTATGCTGTTTAACCTAATGACTGAAATATATCAATTCACAGTGCTTATCTGCTCAGTTGTAGTAAGTCCCACTGAGGTCAACTAGGTTTATTCCCAGGTAAGTGTGTATAGGATTGCAGTCTAACAGATAGTTATAGTGCAATCCTAACCATGTCTCCTCATAAGTAAGTCCTATTGAATTCAGTGGGGCTTACTCCAAGGTAAGTGGGGTTAGGATTGCAGCCTTAGCCAATGGCTACTAGTAATGATCACTATATGCTATCTCCAGGATCAGAGGCAGCGTGCCTCTGAAAATCGGCTGCTGGGGGGGGAGATGGCTATTGCTTTCCTGCTCTGCTTGCTTGCTTGAGGT
The DNA here is from genome assembly GCF_030035675.1 of Rhineura floridana. Taxonomy (NCBI): domain Eukaryota; kingdom Metazoa; phylum Chordata; class Lepidosauria; order Squamata; family Rhineuridae; genus Rhineura; species Rhineura floridana. Next base: position 66,965,476 of record NC_084484.1, on the reverse strand, counting down.
ATCTGGTTGGCTGTTGTGGGAAAAAAGATACTTGAACAGACTTTATTTATTTACATTTATTTACATATTTTTCTCCTGCTTCTCAAGGAGTGCCTTTACAAAGGGATTTACAATAACTCTATGAATATCAAACATGTGGGGCCACCACTGAGAAGGGACAGGCTCTAGGACCCTCCAGTCTTATAGATCTTGATGGCAGACCTATAGACTGATCAACAGGATTCTTCTTGTGTGCTGTTCTTCTGCAATGTAGGGGCTTACCTGCAGCGACTCTGGAAACCTCATTGCATTTGGGAGGGAGGATTGCCTCAACCACTGTGGCAGCAACTATAAAAAATGTTATATGCAGTTTCATGAGGGGGTTAAATAAAAATATGAATATCCTATCTAAATTAAATGCCATACACATACATCATCAACACATAGTCTGCTATGCCAAATTAGAACTGCTCATTTCCCCCCTTCTGAGACAGCTTATGGCTGTAATTCAGACAGATGTTTGAATATAATGCATGCAAGCAAAAATGTATGAGATGATATACAGATGTCATTACATATCGGTTTAATCTTGTGTTTCCCATCCCCATAAAAATCTCAGTTATATCAGTGATAAATTGCATGCACATTCCTCTTGGCTGTGACAACACAATTTTGGTTTTGCCATTATCTTCAGGATATTTAGTATATATCTTGGTTCCCATAACTGGATTTTAAAACCCACGCACACAACCAGCTGCCTGACTTCTTATGCCCTGCATTTAAATATAGTGAAATTAATTTGGAGTCAAGAGCAGTCTGTGTAGCAGGAAGATTGCCAACAAAGAAATCCAAAGTACTGGACATATTTTCTTTCTTTTTTTCAGGGGGAAGGAAGATTGAATTCAAGGTGGAAATGCTCAGGTGGCTATGAGTTTTTGGATGGAAAGGTGTTTCTCAGGAAAAGGAACCTACATAAGGGAAAACACCTGACCTATACATCCTGTGCTCCATTCTCTTCCAACTTGCATAGCATACTTCTTTCCAGTGACTGAGCCATGTGGCAGACACATTCTTGCTCAGCAAAACCAGCCAACTTGTAAGATTTATCTTAAAAAAAGAAAAAGGTTAGGGACCACTTTTCTGTGCATATGAGTATATTTATTCACAATGGAGTTCATTAATTTATTTCATTTTTTGTAGCCAGGCTTTGCAGCTATACTTGCAGACTCTGGAGTTGTTGCAGACTGATACAGCCTAGATCACACAGTAGTATGGGATGCACTGCAACCATTGATTAAGGATTATTTATGTTGCTACTACCCTAGGGTAGCCCAGGGGTGGGGAACCTGTGGCCCTCCAAATGTTATTGGACTCCCTGCTCCCATCAGCCTCAGCTGGCATAGCCAATGCTCAGGGTGATGAGAGTTGTAGTTCAGCAACATCTGGAGTTCCCTAACCCCGGGCTAGACAGATGTTAGCTTTATAGAGAGTTGAAGATGACATGATAGTTCAGAACTGCACGTATGGTCACTGACTGCTGATGAAAGCAGCAACCCCATGTGTCTCCTCCACCCCACCCCAAACTGTCATTGTTAATAAGGCCAAATATGTGATGATATCAATGCAGTGTACTTTTCCTCATCCCTGCTCTGCTTCATTGGATGTTGCTTTCAGGGCCAAGGAAGGAACTCCCAGTGTGATGATAACATATCCTTTGCTTTGCCTTACCAAATGTTACAGTTGTGGGCAGGCCCAGCTCCAGCAGTGGGCCAGGTGCGGCACTGGCTGGGGGCCCAGGAGCTCAGAGGGGCCCCTCACTGGCCCCAGTCCAACGCTGCCAGCCAATCTAGCTTATGGATGTTATTATAATACCAAATATTACTGATTTACACATTTTGCCTTACAAAAGTGTTATGTGATTGTCTCCGAAAATGGAAGTGTGAAATGAGATTATATTAGAGTGACCCAAGGGTTAATTTTAGATGTGTGGGAGTGGTGTATCCATTCAGTGATGATAAAATGTTTCTTGTCATTTCAAAAATTCAAAATATTGTATAGTTTTTCTTTGCTAATAGGGGTTTGCCACAGCAGTCAAGATGTTTCACCTTAATTGGGTGGGTTCAAGAGGGAGGTGTACTGGCAAATTCAGAAGTGCAGGGTCCCTTCATGATAGTCACAGCCATGCCCTCTGCTATGCTTTTTTTTTGTGCTGCTGCTGGGTTGAGAATGAGGTCCTTGCTTTCTCCCACAACAACAGACATCCCTGGGAGCCAATAAACATGAAAGTGGAATGTGTTAGCTACTGAGGAGAGTCTTCTCAGTGGCTGATTCACCTCCTTTCACTCTGATTGGCTCCAATCAGCAAGAAAGGTAAAGGAAGCAAGTTAGAAAGCTCTTCTCAGTGGCCAACACACTCCCCTTTCATGCTGATTGGCTCGTAGGATGCTGGGGACATAAGGACCATGCTCCTAAAAAAGTAAGGAGTCTAAGACCCCCTGAGACCCTGGACAACTACACTCCTGGGGGGGAGGAGTGCGGTTTGAGGAGAAAACTAAGGGGACAAGGGGCTCCCTGATAGATTTTGCCCAAGACCCCACGGAAAGTGGAGCCAGCCCTGGTTGTAGATGAAAGGACAAGATTTAGGTTTTGCTTTTGTTGCCTATGGTAGACAGCACACACATTCTGCTACTATGTCGATTCACAACCTTTTCAGGCTAGTGTAGCACTTTAGAAATCTGCAAGGCCTATTTCACCAGAGGTGCCACTGACAATGAAATTGACAAAATGAATATACACACCACAGGAAACTAGGTCCAGCCTTCAACTCCCTTAAAACCTATTGTCTGGCTATAGCTTTTAGATCAAAACCCTTACTGAGGTGACACAAAGGAGCGGGAGTTCCCCCTCTGCAAACTGCTGGTGTAGGTGTGTGGGGACCCTAGTGAAAGGCAAAGAGTTAAAGCCTCCTATACCCTCCTTAGAATCCCAGACCGGATCAGCTCCTTGTGCTGGCACTTTCTGTTAATGAATTGCACTTAAGGGCACAGATAAGTAGCTATCATCTAGTTTGGCCCTCACTGGAACCAGTGCTGGACTATTGTCCATCTTTCCCTGTTATACTTCTTTTACAAGTAGAGAACTTCTGTGAGCTGGTAAATACTCAAATAAGTGGTCGGTTGTAATATATGAACTGGGCCAGATGTTGCAACTTCTGCAGAAAACGAATAGTGCTAGTGACTTATGCATCCTTTTTTTCCCCACTGCATGTCGTAATGTTCAAAGCCACTCCGAGGTTTTACTCTGAGAGTTTATCTCATTCTGGAGGTCTCACTGACAAATTAGTTCTAATGCTGGAGAATAAATGCATGAGAAATATAAAGATTTTAAAAACATGTATAATAGTATTCCAATAAGACTTTTTTTTATATAAGTGTGCATATACACACAGATAGATACACATGAAAGCAGGGCAATTCTATAGCTAAACAAGTACATCTACATATGCAATCACTGCATAAATCTGATTTAGGGCTATGTTCACAGCACTTAGGGATATTCATTATGTATCACATCTGCATCTGAAAATGGATGGAAACTGGAGAACACGAATGGGATGTACAACAAAATGTTGCAATGCAGGCTCTTTCTGTTCAGTGTTCAAGCCACACAGGTGCACTCTCTTCCAGATTACTCCACTAGATTCCCCTCTCCCCACTTTTCTACCCACCCACCCAAATGACACTCAAACTTCTGTGGCCACTTAGTATGCTCAGTTTTGGGGTGCTTTGCCACCTTAGGGATTGTTTGTCTATTTTTATTTAACTTTTGCAAACCTCAGAGTTCCCCAGAGCATGTCAATGCATCCCTCTTGTATCTCAGCTTGTTTTGGCTACATCTAGTTGGCCCTCACCAGGTGCATTTATGATACCTGTTTTTCAAAGAAGGTTTATGTTTGCATGCTCGCTTACCAAATCTGGAGTAACTTCCAGAACATTGCTTTGGATTCATCTTTTCAAAAAAATAAGATTGTATCCAGTGCTGTTTCCTCTTATCTCCTTGCACAGCCCCAAAATCTGCTATGCAGAGTCCTCCAACTTTCTGGAGCTAATTTTGAGGGTATGCAGGGGGCCTGGAAGGGACAGGAGATGAAGATGAAGTTCTGTTGCATGCATGGAAGTCTGTGGTGCCTGCAGAGCTGTACACTGGATATGGCCCATTTGAGAATCAGTCTAATACTATTCTGTCAAGTTCTTCTGCCGTGTGTGTGTGAGAGAGATTGAAACTCATCATCAGAGAGCACCTGTATGTATTTAGTAAGTAATGTGAGACATAAATCCAAATCACAATAGAGTTCAGGCAATACTCAAGTGTTCTGCTGGTATAAATCCAGCTAAAATAAATGACATGAGAGAGAGAGAGAATGAACTGCTTATCAGGGTCAGGCTGATCATTAAACTGAGAAAGGAAAGACAAATTCTATGCAATTCATTCTTTTATTTCCCTCATATTTTCTTCCTTCTTCTAGCAGATTACTGTTATTGATGTATACCAAAATTGTCTGAGCAACGAGACATTTCTTCCATGTTTCAACACTTAGCTGGGTTTAGTTTCCCTTTTGAATGAGGCCATTGGAGGCTGATTGGTACTTTGTAGCATTTGTGTTTATTTACAAATGTCCAGGTTGAACAGAGGTGGAAATACAGCATTAAACGCCCTAACAGCCTCCCTGAAGTCAGCTGTTCCCAAATCAGACATTCAGAGGGAGGGGACAATCAGCAACCTCAGATTCTTGCAAGGAGCACCTTTGCAAGTGTATCTGTCGTGCCTCTCTCCCTGTTTGACCCTGGTTCTTCCTATCCCTCTGCTAGCGGGGGGTGGGGAGAGTAAGGATGAGTCATCTCAGACCTTCATCTATGCCGGCGTTTCCCAACTAGTGGCCCCCAGAGGTTTTTGGACCACAATTCCCATCTTTCCTGACCATTGGCAATGCTGGCTGAGGCTGATGGGAGTTGTGGTCCAACAACACCTGGTGGCCCACTAGTTGGGAAAGGCTGATCTATGCCTTCATCTATCTTAGATCCCATTCAGACACATTACTTTAATATTATGGGTTATTAACAGTCTTTCAGGGGTACAGCCTTAGGACCATACACCACAACTCACAGAACATTGGGTTATATTCAACTAAGTCTTACTCAGAGTAGACCCACTGAAATTAATGAACCTGTGTTAGTCAGCTATGACTAACTTCAATGTGTTTACTCTGAGTAGGACTAACATTGAATACCACCCACTGATAGGAAACCCATGGCAATTTATTCTGTAAATATAAACAAATTTGTAATACCGAAGATTGTGAACTGAGTTTGAGCTGCGAACAGACAGAAGAAATATAGCCAGATTCAATCAGCCCTTCTGGACACAGATGTTTCAATATACATGCAGCACCTTATCCCAAACCCACAAGGCCTCACTTCATGTTAGAATGCATTTGGCATTACAGTACTATCAAAGTGAAATTATCTTTGATCTGAATGCAAAATAAATCAGCTATGCAGAAAACATACTATACAGCTGCTGCAAGTTTACTGATCATATGCCATATGAAACCTGTCCCTGGAAGATTCAGTTTGGATCAATCTACCGTAATGGAATGGATGGATCTCTAGGGACTACACTTTCCAACACTCCTTGCCTTTTTACTTGAGCTGGAAAAACTGGTTTCTCTTCCCTGAGAAAGAGGAAGGGTGGGGTGAGAGGAATAACACAAGGAAAGACTGAAAGAAGAATTCAGCCTGGGAACCGTGATGGCTGGTTAAGCATCAGTGGGAACTCGGAGAGCCAGAGCTGAAGATCATTAATAACATAGTCACAAGAGTGGTGGTTCTGAAATTGTTGCATAGAATGACTGTGGGGAAAGCTCAGGAGTATAAAGGGTTAAGCCCAATATTCTCTTTGATAGCAGAATCAGGTGATGTGTAGTAGGGGTGTATACTGGTTCCAAGATTTAATTGCATCTGCATGTTTTTAAAATTTCTGATCTGTTTCTGAGTCGCTCTGTGCTCTCTCTGTTTTGATCTGTACTTTGGATTCCAAGCCATTCTGTATAAAACGAAGCTCTGTGGTCTCTATTCACTATAATGGGGAATCTAAAAACAGCTATATCCCTTGTTTCCCCCTGGTCAAAGTGGATGAAATTTGCAAGCAAAGGAGCCTAATTACAGGCAGGCAGGTAGGTAACTGCAGGAGTTGTTGTGCAAGGCTTCTTTGAAGTTTGATTTTTAAAGAAGTCTGTAACTATTTCATTTTCTCCCAAAATTAGATGCAATTTTCAGAAGGGTAGCTGCAAAGGCTTTCTCTCTAGGGCAGCCTTTCCCAACTAGTGGGCCACCAGATGTTGTTAGACCACAACTCCCAACAGCCTCAGCCAGCATTGCCAATGGTCAGAAAAGATGGGAATTGTGGTCCAACAACATCTGGTGGCACACTAGTTGGGAAACGCTGCTCTAGGGCATGGGGTAGCTAAAATTCTATGAATTACTGAACCTACTCTAATATTTTATGGGTAATCAGTCTGAAAATTGCTGGCATGAGGTGCCCCTGGGTAAAAAATGCAGACAAATATATCCAGGGGCTTTGTTGGGGAAACTAAAAATAATAGACTTCCCATCATAATCCATATTAGGCCAATAGTTTTATTGGGCCAAGTAAAAGTCCAAAATCCATTTTGGTTTCATAGTTTTGTGGTGAAAGGCAAAGATTTGTCTCTTGCTGTTTCTTACCTAAAAAATTATTGTGTCAGATAGTATGTATTATTGATTGTACTTAAAAAAAAACTTTACAGCTTTGCACCAGCCTTTGCTTGTTTATGTCCTCCAGCAGGTCTTACTATATGAGGCCATCCAAAATTTTGTCAACAGAGTACTGAGGTTTACTTGTTTTTCTTAAAGCAGAGCAACATAGGATTTCAAAAAACTTAAATGAAGCTTTTAAACCTAAAAAAAAACCTTCCACTGCTGTGCTCTCATAACAGAGACAAAAACAAAAACAGTCCAGGGTGCTCCCCAGGCAACATTTTGGACAGCCTCCCTTCTTGCACAGCCCAAGGTCATATATAAACACAGAACTATAAGTTACAGAAAAGTACAGTAGCAATAGAATGACACAAGGCTTTGTGGAAACCCTGATCTAACTCGGGGCCAGGGATGTAGTTGTCTAGGGTCATGGGGGAGGGGTCTTAAACCCATTACTTTTTTGGGAGCACAATCCCAGCCAGGTCCCTATATATGAGCCAGTCAGCATGAAAAAGGGAGCATGTTAGCTACTGAGAAGAGTCATTGTCCTTTCATGGTGACTGGAGCCAAGCAGAATGAAAGGAGATAGGTCAGCCACTGAAAAGACTCTTCTCAGTAGCTAACACTCAGCCTCCCCTTTCATGCTGATTGGCTCCTAGGGATGTCTGTTGCAGTGGAGTGTGGACTTGTAAGATGACAGGTAGAGCAAGGGAGACAAGGGAAAGTGGGAAAAGGGGTGTGGCTGTGATGGAGGCATGGTATGACTCTCATGAAGGGACCCTGTATGTCTGAATTTGCCACTACACTTCTGCCTGGAGCATTTTATTGACACTGCACTTCAACTCAGGGCACTTCACCCCCAGTCACCCACTTCACCTTGTTATTTGGCCTACACATAGACCCACTGCACACCCCTAATGGGTACTGACAGGACTGTAGCCAATATAGAGCTACTAAGAAACAAGAGGGAGCTATCAGCATTTGTGGAGAAACCCTGGCATCTTCAGAAATTCAAAGAATCTAAGAGGGTAACACCCCCCCCCCAAAAAAACAGTCCAATAAAGACTGACTGTGCTCAACATTCATGGAATGTATAGTGATAACCACTGATGGGGAATAGAAATCCAAGGATGGGAGGACTGGAATGCCAGGTTGGAGGGAATGACTGGCTGGAAACCTGAGCAGGAGCACTCCTTTTAGGAGAGAGGACACAGTGCAGCATTTTGTTGCAGGTCCCACTTGTATGATTCTGCTTCTGAACTGGCAGTCAGAAACCTAGTGGAAGACTATTACAATTTGAACTCACTATTAGGTGCTGTCTAAGAGGGACTACAGCCTTACATGTTTACTATATGAAATCACATGTTTATTTCTTAGCCAGGGATCAGTGTGAGTGCTGGAACCCACATGTATTAGTATAGACATTGGTAGTATTGGAGTACCTTCAGTAAAAATGCAAAGGCCTAGAAAAAACCTGGAAACCCCCCCAAAATGTTCCATATTTTTCCAGGGTTTTCCTGGAAAAAATTGACCCTCCCCTGAAAAAAACCCCACCTTTTCCCCCCTGGACCTTCTCACTGTCCCCATCTCAGTTGCAACAGAGATGCTACTGATCTACCTATGCTAGAACAAATTGTGTAATTGCTGAAATTATTAAGCTTTTAAAGAGCAAAGATGAACAAAGTCAGCAGTGCAGAGCACTGCTAATTCCAATGATTACTTTGTCTCCTGTGTAGCTCAGCCTCCACCACTAAAAAAAAAATTAAAAAAAATTCTACACTAAATGTTCTCATCCAGTATCTTTGAGTTCTCAGAACCAAGGTTCAAATGAGCTCAGATAAATAGCTTAATGTGAATGAATACCTTTAGGCATTTGATGAAGCAATCCATGCACATTGCCAAACCATCATATATGGAACTAATCAGACAGGTTGTTGCCAGTCTCATGTTGACCTCATTTAACTTTTTTCTTCACAAGTAGGAGGTGATTATGTTTCAGTTACCCAATTTTAAACATACATCTATATCTCCAAGTCTTGTGAATGTGTAACATGATGCTATGATTTCAGACCAAATCATTTAAAGAAAACAAAGCATTTTTATTTACAAATGTTATTGCTTTCATGTTCATAAAAAAGTAAATATGTTTTTACAAATATACATGCAAAATAAATAACAGCAGCATTTCACCCTCCTTTACTTTCCCCAAGCAAGGAAGCAAGCAAGCAAAAGAGAAGAATAGAGAGAGCTGTTTCAGAAACAATGGGCAGATCCACACCATACATTTAAAACACATCTAACACACATTTAACCACATAACTAGGAATTTGTAGCTATGCTGGGTGTGCTTTAAAGGTATGGTGTGGATCTGCCCAATGTCAAATCATGGCTTAGCCTTGCTTAAAGGAGCAGTCAAAAGCCTCTGGCTTGCTTATTCCCTATCCCTCCTTCCCATGCAAATGGTGAGTGTCTGCCTCTGATCCTCATTTGAAGCAAACCACAGTTTGCCATTTTGCCCAAACCGCAAACTACCACCTGCCCTTGCCCTGCCCCAAGGTTGGAAAGCAGTCTCAAATCCTGAACCGCCACACTGAGTAAAGAGCAAATCACCTCACTGAGTGAAGAGTGAGAGGTAAGCCAATCTGTCATGGACCACCCTGTTCAGACCTTGCAAGTTCAGGTCTGTGGCTTCCTTTATGGAATCAATCCACCTCTTCTTTGGCCTTCCTCTTTTTCTACTCCCTTCTGTTTTCCCCAGCATTACGGTCTTTTCTACTGAATCCTGTCTTCTCATGATGTGTCCAAAGTATGATAACCTCAGTTTCATCATTTTAGCTTCTAGTGACAGTTGTGGTTTAATTTGTTCTAACACCCAATGATTTGTCTTTTTCGCAGTCCACGGTATCCGCAAAGCTCTCCTCCAACACTATATTTCAAATGAGTTGATCTTTCTCTTATCCGCTTTTTTCACTGTCCAACTTTCACATCCATACACAGAGATCAGGAATACCATGGTCTGAATGATCCTGACTTTAGTGTTCAGTGATACATCTTTGCATTTGAGGACCTTTTGTAGTTCTCTCACAGCTGCCCTCCCCAGTCCTAGCCTTCTTCTGATTTCTTGACTATTGTCTCCATTTTGGTTAATGACTGTGCCGAGGTATTGATAATCCTTGACAAGTTCAATGTCCTCATTGTCAACTTTAAAGTTACATAAATCTTCTGTTGTCATTATATTAGTCTTTTTCACGTTCAGCTGTAGTCCTGCTTTTGCGCTTTCCTCTTTAACTTTCATCAGCATTCGTTTCAAATAATTACTGGTTTCTGCTAGTAGTATCGTATCATTGGCATATCCTAAATTATTGATATTTCTCCCTCCAATTTTCACACCTCATTCATCTTGGTCCAATCCTGCTTTTCGTATGATATGTTCTGCATATAGATTAAACAAATAGGGTGATAAAATACACCCGTCTCACACCCTTTCTGATTGGGAACAAATCGGTTTCTCCATATTGTGTCCTTACAGTAGCCTCTTGTTTGGAATTTGAATTGGAATATATATGGAACACTTCCAGTCTGTGGGCCATTGTTTAGTTTTACATATTTCTTGACAGATTTTTGTCAACATTTGGATAGATTCAGTCTCAGTAGCTTGTAGCAACTCTATTGGTATGCCATCTGTTCCTGGTGATTTGTTTCTTCCAAGTATTTTAAGAGCAGCTTTCACCTCACATTCTAAAATTTCTGGTTCTTCATCATACAGTTGCTCCGTGAATAAATCTGTTATCATTGCATCTCTTTTATAGAGTTCTTCAGTGCATGGCTTCCATCTTCCTTTTATTTAATCTCGGACAGTCAGTGTGTTCCCCTGTTGATTATTCAACATCCCTACTCATAGTTTAAATTTCCCTTTCATTTCTCTAATCTTTTGGAGTAGGGCTCTTGTTCTTCCCTTTTTGTTGTCCTCTTCTATTTCTATACAATATCTATTGTTATACTTCTCTTTGTCCCTACATACTAGTCACTGTATTGTTGCATTTAGGGTTCTGACCATGTTTCTATCTCCACTTGCTTTTGCTTTCCTTCTCTCTTTAACCATTTTAAGAGTTTTGTCAGTCATCCATTGAGGTCTTTCTCTCTTTTTAACTGGAGGTATTTTCTTTTTGCATTCTTCCCTGATAATGTCCCTGACTTCAGTCCATAGTTGTTTTGGTTCTCTGTCAACTAATTTCAAAGCATCAAATCTGTTCCTTATTTGATATTTATATTCTTCTGGGATGTTATTTAAATTGTACATTGGCATTATGATTCCTTTGTTCTTCTTCTTTAGCTTTACTCTGATGTTCGATACAACCAGTTCATGATCTGTACCGCTTTCTGCTCCTGGTCTTGTTTTCACAGAAAGTATGGAACTTCTCCATCTTCTGCTACCAATTATAGAATAAATTTGATTCCTATATTGACCATTTGGTGATGTCCATGAGTACAGTCTTCTTTTTGGTTAAAAGTGTGTATTTCAGGAGTATCTCTTATTTCAGAAGACTTTCCCCCCCTGTCTCACACTTTTCCTCATTAGTTAGGAGGATGGCCAGACTTCAAGTATCAACCCACTTTGCCAACAAAGTTTCATACGTAGAAAGCACCCATGAGGATGGAATTTTACAAAGGACCAAATGATCCAAGGAACATTTCATAGTTGAAGGCAAAATAAGATGGAAATAAAGTTTTACTTCAAACCAAAACTCTTACGGAAGCTCTAAAGCATAAGCAAAAAATTCACCTGTGGGGTTCCACATCTCCAACATCTGCCTCCCGAGTCTGATGGGTGTCATCACCCAAACACCTGGAGGGCAGGAAGTTGGGGGTGTTTGCGCTACATTATTCCAAATTTGGTGGTAGTGGTGGTGATGGTGGTGGTGTTTTGGGTTTTGTTTAAACCACAATTATCCTTCCATATCATTAATTTAAAAAAACATAGTGGAGTGGTGTTTTTACCATTTCTTTCCCTACTGGGTATACCCCTGGGTATAGTCCAGGTCATTTCTACAATTCTGTTCAGCAGCTACCGCAACAATGATGCTAAATAAATGAACATTTGCAATACTTAAGAGGAAATGTTCATCTTACACGCAATGGTCTTTGATAAAATGCTGGGACTGTTATACTCCATTTACAAAAGAACAACAAATGCCCATTAAACTGTATGTTGATTAAGAACTAATCTTCCCAAATCCTTCATGTATTTATTTATTTTATTTAATTATTTGATTTATATCCTGCCCTTCCTCTCAATAGGAGCCCAGGAGAGCATGCATAGTATGCATTCTGATATGCTTTAGAGTAACAGGTGGCTGCTTGGGTTGACTGATTAATCTCATATTGTGCTAAAATATATCTTACTAATTGCCCAAACAATTATATGAATATGATCTCCTATATAACAAGAAAATTAAGATGTATTGTGTGAGCACAACCTTTTGAAATGTCACATAAGAACCACTCCTTTAAACAAAACATAAGGCCTGCAGTGTGGCAGTGGGGTGGAGGAATATCAAGAAATGTTAATATGAGATTCAGGAATTTTACCTGTTTTTCGGATATATATCACATTAATAATCACAGCCACAATATAGCCTCAATAATAAACATCCAGGCATCTTTTGAAAGCTTTGCCCCACTACTCTGACATAGTGTCTCTGTATGATTATATCCAAGTCTTCCAGTTTAGATGTCTAAAGTTACTATCAAATAGCCACACATAAAAAATCCTGGGAGCCGTAGTTTGTTAAAGGTCTCCTAAGAATTCTCAGCACCCTTCATAAACTACAGCTACCAGCATTCTCTGGGGTAAAAGAGTACTTTAAATGTATGATGTGGATATAACCCATAACTGAGCAGTGTGATTCAATTCATACTGCATGAGAAAGAGTGCAAGAAGGGAGTCATATTTTTGAACAGACATAGATTAAGATTTCAGTGTTCTGCATAATAATTGAAGACTGAAGATTGTGTGATTGCTTGTGCCTCATCCAAACTCAGTCACCATCATGATGCATGTGTGGCACGTGAACAGAATACTCATGGTCTAAACTCAACCCTAGAGACACCTTTTCTTTTTTAAAAAATGGATTCTTGATCAAATTGGACCATATGAGTACATACAACTGAAATACCTAGAACTTGAAAATAATTAGATGACAGCCAAAACAAACCAACAAATCCAGCAGGACCAGCTGCCAGTTGAAACAGTCTTGGTGCCCTCTGATGGACCTCCTTGTCAAATGATTGACCCTGGTGGGCTTACCTGGTGGCAGTGGGAGACAGCAGAGGCAACCACAGTTTTTCAAGTTGCACTGGGGAGACTACACACCATTTTAATTTTCCACATAGCCCCGGCATAGCATCACTGAGGGGCATTGTAGGAAACCAAACCCTCCTCTCTACCAATAGCCTCTAGATTGTTTTTTTTTGAAAAAAAAATAGGAGGGGGTAGTGCCCTTACCCTTGGGACTCCCTAAGGGGCACCCCAAGAGGCAATCCCTTTTGGTGTCACCCCTTCAGTGGCAACCCCACTGGCAGCAGACCTGCTGCCCAAGGGCAGCTGGGCTTTTATGCCCCCTGACCCAGCCAGGAGCTGATGCAAGAGGCTGCCAGATTGACTGTAGCCTCTCCTTGGAGTCAAGGTCAGGTAGGGGGTACTAGTCCTTGCAGCACTTACCAAATTTATGTCCTATAGTTGAGCTCCCTCCACTTTCTCCTTTTTGAGGGTTTTGGATTAGACAAAGCTGATGTCTAGTAGATCCCTCAATATCTGGTTCCAGAGAAGACAGTCCATGGCCTTGATCTGGCTTTTATAGTTTTTGACTCAAACAGAATGTCTGGGTGAAGTTCCTTTTCCTAAAAGAAGTATGACGTGATGCAAGAGAACTTCATAGCTTGTCTTGTGAGGACATGTTAACCCCCATTCTAATGTTCTTATGCTGTGCCAAAGAGGAATGAATTAGTGATGGCTCAGCTCAAGTTGTGTGTGGTTTATGGGAAACAGATTTTTTGAATGAAGACTCCTAACCCCATAGGAAAGACACATAATGGAAGCACCCTTTCTAAAGCCTAAATCTATACATGCTCACTCAGACATACAACTCATTTAGTTCATTGGGGCTTACTCCCAGGTAGGGGTGGGTGAGAAATTCTATTCAGTTCGCATTTCAAGCTGAATCAATCAAATCCACACTTTCTGAAACAATATGAGGACTGAAACACAGCAATACTTTGAAATTCACACTTATCCGAATTTTGCAATGCAATTCGCCATCCAAATTTTTTTTTTACAAAAATGCATATATTAGGCGGAAGTGTGCATAAAATGAATATATGAGTGAAAATAACATACAAAAATGCATTACATGATGAGAAATCACAAAAATGTCTACATTAGTCAAAATGCCTACAAAATGTGTTTATTAGGAGAAATTTGCAGTAAAATGCTGGAGAATTTTCCTGGGGATTTTTTAAAACATACACACACACACAAATTGCTGCAGAAATGTGGAGAACTGAATTTAAGGCTGGAACAATGAGAAACAGAGAACTGAAACTGACAGAACTTCCTATCCTTACTCCCAGGTAAGAATGGGTAAATATGATAGTTTTGGTTTCTCTCCATTTTTCATTTTTCCAATCTTAAATTTAGTTCTCCACATTTCTACATCAGTTAGCAATTTTTTAAAAAAATGTTGTTATGAAAATTGGTCAGCATTTTTGTGTGAATTTCTCCTGCTATACATATTTTTATGTGCAATTTTGTCTAATATACACATTTTTGAAAAACAAATTTGCCTAATATAATGCATTTGCATATGCTGTTTTCACTAATATATGCATTTTTATGCATACTTTCATCTCATTACTTGGCTGGAGAACTGCATGGCAAAATTCGGATAAGTGCAAATGTTAAAGGATGATTGTGTTTAGATTCTCATATTGTTTTGCAAAGTAAAATTAGGTAAGTTCACCTTTCGGTGCCAACTGAATTGAATTTCTTCCCCATCCCTACTCCCAGGTAAGTGGTATAGGGTTATGGCAAGACAGTGCAATCTTATGCATCTTTACCAAATAAGTCCCATACAGTTCAAGGTGATGTATTCCCAAGCGAGTGCATATAGGATTGTAACCTTAATGTCTATAGTAAAAAAATAAAAAATAAAAAGTTCTCAGATGTTGGTAATGTATGGCATAAAAAAAATTCAGAAGAAAACAAAAGGCAAAACAGATCTGCAAAAGTTCCTCCCTTTTTAAAATGATTTACACCACAGTGTGTGGCAATAACTGTTTTAGCATTAGGATTTTATATTATTGTATTTACAGCATGTGGATTATACTTCTTTTTAGAGACCCTTAAAATCCTAATGAGATGAGGATATCTTTAATCATATCTCTAATCCACAGCTTAGAGCCTCTGCTGATGTGTGTTGCTATGAAAGACAACAACAGTAACAAAGCAGCTCCTGTGGTCTCTGGTGTCATCAGTGACTTCAAATACAAAATCCATTTGAAACCATTAAAGGTTAATTTTCAAAATTGAATTGCATTCTGGCAGGCAAGTGCAGCTTTTTCATTGCACTGTGCTGTCCTATTACATGATTGCTATTGTTTTAAACCACTGCTACAGTATATTAAATATATACAATATATTAAATTAAAGATCACAATGTTCTTGCTGCTCCATTAAGGTTGCCAGCTCTGCACACTTCTGGGATGATGGAAGGAGGCAAATCTAGTGGAATTTTCCTTTACAGGCAACTCTTAAAAGGTACAGATGGTCTCAGGTTGTGAGTGTAGCACATCCCTGACTGGTTTCCTTGGCCAGAATCTCCATCCTTCCTTGTCTATTGTCTCCTTTAGTTGTGCTGCCCCCCCTTTTTGCTGAGAACTCTGTCCCTAGACCCTGTGTTTTCCCCAACCCCATTTTATTATTGTCTCTTCCTTTCTTCTGCTTCATATTTCCACCATCCATAAGTTCATTAAGTCCTTGGTTTTCAGCCAGCTACTACTCTGTTCCATTTCCTTTAGCCTTATGGCCCCCAGCTAGCTGCCCTGCCTGTCCAATACTCTCAACTCTCCTCTTATCCTACTAGCTTTCAACAATATACTGCTTCTGCCCTAAAGCTCCACATGAGCCCTTCTTAATGAGTGCCCTTCTTATTGACCTCTCCTTTCTTCAACTCTCTCTTATCTGTCCATCTGTTCCTCAGGCCCATTTCTGCACCTAATTGTTCTCTAGGTCTCCTTATCTCACGCCATGGTCTACCCTGCCTTCTTCCTTTCTTCACCCACCCTGGGCTCTATGCTTCTTAGCTTTCTTACCTCTTAAAACGTTTTGCCTTCAGCTTTCCAACCTTCAGCCTGTCCTCATACCACATAGTTGCTCCTTTCCCTGGTGCCTATATGAAGTTGTAATCCCAGACAAACTGGCAGTATCCATTCCCCTTAGTGAAGCTGGACTGCAGCTTTGTCCCAACATCCATGTTCATAAGCATTATTTGATATCACAATAGCTTGGATAATTGAGGTTTGTACAAATAAAATATGTAAACTTCAGTGCACTGGATTCTGCTGAGGGCCCATTTGGCTAAATTGGGCCCATTTGGGCATTTTTTGGGTCTTAGCCAAGTTGGGTTCTGACAGCCATGGATCACTGTGGGTTGGATTTGATGACCCAGATTGACCTGGGGCTGTCAGTAGGTGGGGCATCAGGGAGGAAGAAGAGGTAGCCACTGCTGTCCTTCCTGCCTAATGAGCAGAGGCAGTAATCCTCTGGGGTCCAGGTGCTGGTTTGTAAAGGTATCCCTTGGGAAACTCTCCTGAACAATGATTTGCAAAGATCTTTCCTGTAGCACAGCCCTTTGCAAAACAACATCCTAAAGGATAAACTGACCCCTCTCTTAGTTGGAGGGGGGAATGAAATGCAATGTCTCCTTCCCCCTGCCCTCCCTGCCATATGTTTAATTAGGGCTTTGTTACCTTAATTAAACCTCAGACCCATCCCCAAACTTATTCGAGAGTGGCTCCAAGCCAGGGTGGGTGATCCTTGGGTTGTCCCAGGGTGGGTCAGCCTGATTCCCCCTCTCCAGATTGGAGCCACAGGGCAGATAGTGGGGTCTATGCATAGCACAAATAAATAATGCATTTTACAACTTCTTCTTTGGTAGGTAGATTATTTATTGTTATTACATTTATACCCCATCCTTTCTTTTCAGTATAGAAACCCAAGGCGGCTTACATATGGTTCCCAAGCGGTCTCCCATCCAGACACTGACCAGACCTGACCCTGCTTAGCTTCAGCAGGGCGCTGGCCTCAAGTGCCTTACCCAGATATCATGTTTTTAAAATATCTGTGGTTGGCAAAATAAGCCCCCTCATCAGTCATTCACATATGCACCATTAGACAGCTGTGGCCTTATACAATACTCTCCATATACATATTTGTTATGAACAAATGAAAGAAGAAACAAAACAAATTCCATGCCTCCCCATGCTGGCCCTATACATTTTCTTGAACTTTCTTATTATGCATATTTGAATGTAATTCAAGTCAAGATGACTTAGTAGCCTGCCTCATTCTGTTCCATTAAACTCACTCAACTGTATTTCCTTGATCAAGTAGCATGCCATTCTAATTTCATATCATTAGTTGCTTGACATGTTTATTGGGGGGGGGGTATTTGCAATGACTGTTCCATGATGCATAGAATTCTTCAAAGCACTTTGGAAAAGTGTGTCTTCCTTTTGGGTTCTCTATCTTGTTCACAAAGTTAGTATTGGTATGGAATGATAAAGGAGGATTTGCTATTTGAAATTGCTCTTTTTTCCCCTCCTAAAAGGGCCATCTGGTAAATTATCACTCTAATGCATTCAAACATGCAGCAAAATATCTATTTATGATGATAAACCGCTGGGGAGATTTTCCATCCTCTTAATCCAGATGGTTTGTAAGAACTTAGACCCACAACATTTTATACGGCCCTTTAGCTATAAAACTAATTTCATTACCATTACATTATACATGGCCCTAATTCCATAACATAAAATAAGTTTAAAGGATTCTTAAAAAATAGAAAATAATGTTTACTGTTCTGTTTATAACAAAGCCTTTTCACTTCTGTCTAGAAGTATGTGCAAGGCATGATTATTTTCCTGATACCATAAATTAGCCTTTGCCAACCCTCAAGTTGTTTTTGACTACAACTCTCATCCTCCCCAACCGGCACATAGAGCTGAGCAGGGAGAATCATAAAGCAGTGACCTGGGAAAGGCCATCTACCTACCAAAGAAGAACATAAACATAGAGCTAAGCGGGAAGAATTTTTGGGTCAAAACTAGGGGCTATGGGTTGGAGGGGTGAAAGGTTTCACATAACTGCATCCCCTCACATTTTTCATGCCTCATAGCAGAGGGGGCGATTGCGCTAGCCTCACAGCAGAGGTGATTGTGCTCTACTGCCTTTGACTGTCATTTTTTTTAATGCTTCATATACAAACCACTGTTGCCTGCTCCTACACTCACTATTGATGCCCCTGTTCTCCAATCTGAATCACCAAAATGCCCCCCTTGCTTCACAGTCTGTAAGTATAGTGGTGAAACTGGGGGAAGGAAGGATTGCAGCAAGGATAGGCCCTCCAGATGTTGCTGAACTATAACTCCCATCAGCCCCAGCAAGCATGGCCAGTGGCCTAGGATGTTGAGAATTGTAGTTCAGCAGCATCTGGAGGGCCAATAGTTCCCCACTCCTGCATTACAGGTTTGCTCTAGGATAAATTCTGAAAACCTCTAAATAATAAGGTAACAGAGTGCAGCATACATAGTATTCATTAAGCAAAACTCAGTTACAGCTTGTGGTTTGTCTGGATTAAGAAAAACTCCAAGCCCAGGTTTGAATGGTATTCTGAGTCAGAGCTTGGAAAAGTTACTTTTTTGAACTACAACTCCCATCAGCCCCAGCCAGCATGGCCACTGGATTGGGCTGATTGGACTTGTAGTTCAAAAAAGTAACTTTTCCAAGCTCTGTTCTGAGTCAAACCATGGTTTAGCTTTTAGCAACACAGCGGTGGCAGCGGCAAGAATGGAGGATGAAAAAAAATGGCCATACTCTCCTTTCCAGGAACTTGTGTATTTGGCTTGGTGTTATATGTGAATGAAGCCACAGAGTATAAAACAATTATATGAGCCTGGATACTACACATTCATACCAAAGGCACAAATCCCTTTTGTTTAAAAAAGAGGGAAAAGTCAGATGGTGACATGATTGACCTGTATTGATTATGACTGATAATTGCTCAACTTTCTGTAGTTATTACAAGATATTAAAAAGTAACCACAACAAATGCTTTTGGGCAACAGAGCTTTTCATCAAGTCAGTCATGAATCTATCCAAAAGTGAGCCTTTAAGCTTTACTAACAATCACCATAGCATGAAAAGCCTCACTTTCTGCATATCACATTTCTGTTAAAGGCATAGGAAAGGACCATTTGCCACTTAGCAATCATTTAAAAAATCAACAGTGCAATCCTATATGCATCTACTCAGAAGTAAGTCCCATCGAGTTCGAAGGCCCTTTCTCCCAGGTAAGTGGGTACAAGATTACAGCCTCATTTCTTGAAGGATTCTCTTGTTTGAAGGGATTATACAGCCTGGGAGAAGCAGAGAATGTTTGAAATGTTAAAGATGTTTATTTATTTATTATTTATTTATTTCTTAAACTTATATACCGCCCAACTAGCAATAGCTCTCTGGGCGGTTAACATAAAATACAATAAAATTACAGAATCTGATACAACAAGCATATAAAAACTACACAATCTAAAACCAAGTTACAAACATTTAACTAAGATTAAAATGCCTCAGAGAAGAGAAAGGTTTTAACTTGGCGCCGAAAAGATGATAGTGTCGGCGCCAAGTGTACCTCCTCGGAGAGACTGTTCCACAATTCGGGGGCCGCCACTGAGAAGGACCTAGATCTCGTCACCACCCTCCGGGCCTCCCTATGCGTCGGGACCCGGAGGAGGGCCTTCGTAGTAGACCGTAGTGTATGAGCCGGTTCGTATCGGGAGAGGCGTTCCGACAGATATCGTGGTCCTGCGCCGTATAAGGCTTTATAGGTTAACACCAACACATTGAATCTGGCCCGGAAGCATATTGGAAGCCAGTGCAGGCGAGCCAGCACAGGTGTTACATGCTCAGACCGCTTAGTTCTTGTTAGCAGTCTGGCCGCCGCATTTTGCACTAGCTGTAGCTTCCGAACCGTCTTCAAAGGTAGCCCTACGTAAAGCGCGTTGCAGTAGTCCAAACGCGAGGTTACCAGAGAATGTACTACTGATGTTTGGCACTCTGACGCTGATAAGATTTGTTGTTCTTATTTTGCTAGCTGATTCAGACAAATATGTGACTTATACAGATATGCTGTTTGCAGCAGTTGCTGAGAAACCATCAGCAAGAGTTATGCGCTCCCTCCTACTGTACCATGTTGGGGCAATCACCTCTAAAGAAGTGTTTGACACCTCCAAATGATGCATAGTATCTGTTAATTGGATCTTTCATATTGTACATTTTGTACAACTTTGTGCTCCCCCATTAGTGTTTAAACAAATAGATGACTGACTGGCATATCTATGTCTATATTAAACTGAATGCCCACAACAAGATGGCCTAGAGATGGTGGAGCATAGCTGTGGATTCCATTTGTGATCCTGCAGCCTGGGCTGTTTCACAGACAATCTATTACAAACAAACAAAAAAGCACTCTGGCCTGGCTTTGCCAAGTACCACGTTACAGCACCATCACTCATGGCATTTCTCTGAATGGAGGCCAGTCAGGGACTAATGTGATTACACATCCAGAATCCTTTTAAGAAGAAAATGGTTTAGAAACCTGCAATTGGATTGAGCCCATAATCCCCCGAAAGCAAGGTAGCTTTTCAAATCCTGATGCTGACATAATGCATCTAGGAGCCTTTTATAGGAAAGACAGCAGAGGCTACAAAACCTGATATAAAGCTGTTCCTTTATTTTGCTTACAAGGCTGTAATATATTTAAGTGCTTATCACTTGGGCTGGTATTCACCTCAGGCATTCTCTGAGGGGAAAAGAAAGAAAGAAATCATTTTGATGCAGTGTACAGCATCTGTGGAACAGCTCTTAAATGGGTTGTGCTCGTGCATTTCACCAGTATTAGAAAGCTGCCACAGGCAAAAGGCATTGATACGCAGAAACACCTTCCGTCCAGCTGTGTGTTTGCAATGCAGCCCAGCCTGAATTATGTGCATTGAAAAACTGTTTTATTACCTCTGCATGAAGACACAAAATATTGGCACCTGTTTACTGAAACCTGCTCAGTTTAATCAGGCCACTTAGGCTATCTTCACATGAAGGAGCAGCTTGCAAGGAATTGGACTTTGCTTTCTTTCTTACTGGGCTCGTTCTTTAATAGTCTTTAATAGCCTTTTAAAAAAACATATGAAGGTTTTCTTGGTGAGGAGACAACTAGGAGGGAAATGTTCACTTGGAAATAAAAATAAACAAACATGGAGCTTGAATGTTGCATGTTCGCTGGTTGCTCCTTCAGGTGAGCCATTTTTGTCTGGTGCCTCACCAAATTATAGCTCCAGGCAGAGCTTGGAAAAGTTACTTTTTTGAACTACAACTCCCATTAGCCCCAGCCAGCATGGCCACTGGATTGGGCTGATGGGAGTTGTAGTTCAAAAAAGTAACTTTTCCAAGCTCTGGTTCCAGGTGATTTGTCTGGATCAGGAGTGGGGCACCTGAGACCCAGGGGCCAAATGTGACCCTCCAGACTTTTCTATCTGGCCTTTAGGACTCTCTCTAGGTCACGCCTCCTCCCTAGGCCACACCCCCACTGGTCCAGCTTCACACACTCTGCCAGTTCTTATGTCTGGCTGGAATGCAACTTTGAACTGTATTAATGTCTCTTGTTTGCCTGGATAGAGAGATGTTATGTGTAGGGACCTCTGACTTTTCTGCAGCTGGACCATAGCCTACTGTTCAAGGACAAAAGTCACACCCATTGCCCAACCCATCACTGGGATTTGGTCCCCAGAAGGTTGTCCATGAGGAATGGACCCTTAAGGCTGAAAAGGGTTCCACGCCCCTGGTCTGAATGATGCCTCCACCCGATGTTTCTCTTGGCCAGGTACCTCACTTGGCATTGATTAGGGCAGCAGGAGACATTCCATGTGATGAGCTGCTACATACTAGTGACCAGTCATACAGAGAAGCCACCCTGTGAGTACAATTTCAAGCAACCTCCAGCTGGTGACCATTTTGCATTAAGTGAGCCTTCAGTTACCACAGGATAAGCTACACAGAATTATGTGGCTAAGTCCAAGACTCACAAGAGTTTTCCATTTCATAAAGGTGGTATGTTTAAAAACACACCAAGCATTTTCAACACAAAGGATAAGATCTTCATTCAGCTTGACATTAGAATCAACCAATTGCCTTCAGGAATGTAATCAAATACTAGAGAGCCTGCTCATGCTCATTTGCTAGTTCCTGCACAATGTAATCATAATATTGTGATTCTCTATCATCTGCGGTCATCCTGAGTATCATGACATTTTTTAAAAAAATGTTAGTCACTAAAAATTCCATAGTATTTGACTCAATAGTATAATTGCTAGCCAAATTGGCATGTGATCAAAACACTGGAGCTATTTTTACACACTGCCCACATACATTCCTCTTGGAATGTCAGCCGGTTTTAGAACTTGTCACTTCTTGTCCTGGGTATCTTGTAGGGTGCAATTCTTTGTTGTATGAAAAAACACCCTACTGCAGTGATGGCTGGCTTTCAGCAGGAGGGCGTGGGTGGAGTGAACTGTATAGCTCAACCCAGAAAACTGTTTTGCCTTTAAGCCTCTTGAAGACCAGAATTGCTGCTGCCATAATCAGTGAGCATCAGTCAAGGGGGGTGACGGTTACCTACCAAGAGAGATGCAATGTGGCTGCAAAGGCAGGGGTGCTGTTCAGTCAGCACTCTTCAGGGGTATGACTATCAAATAATCAGAAGAACCTTACATGGGTGTGGGATCTGATGTTAGCAGCTACAAATGGTGCTGTTGGCCATTCAGTGGTCACGCACCTATATGTTGCTGACACAGCTGATCTTTGCCACAGAGCTTACTTACGGAGGTGGTGGGCCCTCCAACATTGGCAACATTCAAGAGGCAGCTGGACAGGCACCTGATGTCTGGCAAAGCAGTGGAGGGGGTCAAATTTGGTCTTCTACAAAAGGAGAAGCAGAGCTTATCATGAAGCCATGAGCAGTAGTTGGGAAAAATATGGTTCAATTTTACTTGTTAGACAGATCATCACATTTAAAGTTTGTGCCTTAAGAGTCTCCTGAGGCAGTCTGTTTTTAATCACTTGAACTCTCACAATCTTCATGAAAATCAAGCACACTATACTAAAAAGGCTGGCAAAAGTAACCAAGTTCAGTTGCAAAAGAGCCCATTATTTTTTACATGTCAGCCCCAGTGTAGTTGATGATAAGACAGTAGAATGCTTGAGGGACAGCAGTGTTTCGGAAAGCCAACAATTATCCACAGACAGCCTAATGCTATTATGATCTGACAAACACTTGCCAAGGGCAGTGAGTGCTAAAAATATACCCTATGTACATTCCTGGATTCTACCACCAGGGTTCGTATTTGATGTTATTATTGACACATAATACTTTAGAGTATTTTAAAATTACTACTTATAATTGCACACAGTTAGCTCTACAATAGTCCCTGCCACATTCAGTCCCCCCCTTTACATGAAAGGATAGTTTCAGTCAGATTGTGTTGCTTGAAGCCTATTAATTCACACAGCCTTGGGTATTTTTAAAAAGGGAATTCCTTGGGTCCAGCATGCACATGGAACTTTCTGCTACCCCACAGCTGTGCCAAGTACATATTGGCACAGCATGTCAGGGCAGATCCTTGGCAGATTCTGGGATTAGTCTAGCACTCCAACTATCAAAGGGTTCAGATGTTCCACTGTGTGTATGTGTGGGTGTGGTGCGTGTGTGCAAACACCCACTACGCTGGATGGAGGACCCACAGCTAGGGATGGGGGATACATTGGATTCAGCTGGCATTTAAAGGCAAACATACCAAACTGGCACTTTCCAAAACAATACATAAACTGAAACATAGCTATCATTCAAAATTCCCACTTCTCTAAGTTTTTCAGTGCAGATCTTCAGCCATATGCATAAGTTAGGGTAAAGTGTGCAAAACAAATGTATATATTCATGAAAATAACATACCAAAATGCATAATATCTGGGGAAATTACTTAGCAGAACTGTGTATATTAGGCAAAATTGCATACTAAAATGTTCATGTTAGGAGAAAATCAAACTAAAATGCTGATGAATTTTCATGAGGACTTTTAAAAACAAAATTCACAAACTGGAGTGGAAATGGGGAGAACTGAACTTAAGACTGGAAAAATGAGAAACTGAGAGAAACCAAAACGGACAGATTTGCCCATCCCTATTTACAGTAGCATCCCGTGTCTTTTGTTTTGTATATATGAGTTTATGTCTCACGGTCATCGGCCTGGGAATTGGCAATACAGGGCAGGAAATTCCTGTAGAGTTGATCTGCCTGGCTCCTATCCCTTCATTTCTATCTTTAGGTTACTGTCTGCGATGGGCTACCTAACTTTCCCACAGCAAGGAATTCCTTCCGATGGAATGCAAGAGTCATACAGGATGTGATGCATGCCTACGCTTCCTGGTCCATCCCTAGTAGGTACAGTGTAGGTTGAGGGACTGACCTGTGAATCAGGAACTTTCTTATTCAAAACTCTCCTCAAGCTTGAACTCACTAGGTAGACTTAGGCAAGCTGCTGCCTATGTTGTAGGGTTGTCATATGGTTTACTCAGACAACGGGCAGGATTGTGCATTTGTCCACCACTTCACAACCCCCTTCACTCTTCCTGCAGCACACCAGCTTTGGCACAGAGACCCTGGCTTGTGTTGAGCCAGAATACAATGAATTTCCCATAACATCCGAAGCCTGGTAGCATCCGAACATATATTAAAGTTCCCTGGAATATCGGTAGAAACCGGGACAAGAAGTCAGGATCAGATTATGGACAAATGTCCAAACTCAGTCAATGTGTAAGAAGAACACTCTAATCTAAAGCGTTGTCTAAATGCTAAATATTGGAAGTAAATGAACTCCATGTTATTTCTCTTCCAGAGCTAACATTATAATATAAGCTTGGCATTCATTTTCAACATTCACATATTATTCTTTAACAGCTACCTTTCCTGAGCACAACTTAATCAGAAAGGTATTTCTAATCAATATTCATGAAATGTGTAACAATCCCCCGCCCCCGCTGCCAAGACAGTGAAGAGTGAGACACTGAAAGGTGATCAACAAATGTGCTCTCAGTAGCAAAGAGGAGAGCTGCAAAATCTATTTAGCTGTAGAGACTAGACAAAATGACTCAGCAAAAGCAAAGTGCGTAGGGTTATGTTAGGAAATCTCTCGTGTAGCTTGTTTTGGAAGATAAAATATACACACTTAAAATATAATAGAAATATTATTTTTTCAATAGTTCCAGAAAAAAAAGAGTCCTCACTGTGAGATAATCAAGAGGCGCAGTGAATAATTTAAAACAGAAAAGCCGAGTGGGGCAAATGTAACAGATCTTAAAGATAAAGATATCTTTTTTTAAAAAAACTAACCCTTGCCACGAAGCAAATGGTTTTTAACAGTACAATCCTATACTTGTTTATCAGAAATAAGTCCTATGAAGTTCAGTGGGACTTACTCCCAGATAAGCAAATATAGGTTCCAGCCTAAAAGGGCTAATTCTACATGGATCAGGGCAGAGGAAGAACATTAAACAACTAAGACCCCTGAAATATGTGAAGGAGGATTCAGACAAAAGCTGGTTTGATATTTGGTGGGCATTACAATCCAAATGATGGGAGTTGGTGGAAAGCTCTGCGGCATCCACACCCCATTTGGAAACTACTGCCCTGACTGGGCACTTGCTCCATTGGGAGCTGTGCACAGGAGCCAGCAGGGAAGAGATGGCTCCCACAAACAGGACTACCAGGGAATAAGCGGTTCCCGTAGGCTGACATAGGAATATTTTTACTATGCTGGCCTATTTGCCAGCAGAGTTCTCATGGGTACTGAGACCTGCGGGAGCACTCCAAGGGGGACTTGGATGTTGCTTAAGTTCCCCCATGGCTTTTCTCCTGCCATGCCCCCAGAACACCCCCATTTTCAAGGCTGCCACAGGCTTCTGCTGGCCCTCCGTCTGCCAGGCTGGCCATCCCTAGTGCACCCCCACCCACGCCATCAGTGTCCTGGTGGCAGCAAGGCTCAGCTGGAATGGAACACTTCTGCTGGTGGAGCCTGGTGGCACCAGAGCCTGCCAGCTCAGTCAGGGGTCTGCCACATCTACCTCCCCCAGCCTGGCACAAATAGGACTTAGATTGCACCCTAAATTAAATGCATAGGGTTGTATCCAACACATTCAGAATAGACTTAAGCTGCCCATGTCCGTTCAATTCAATGGGTCTACTCTGAGTATGACTAAAGTATCCATTCTATAATATCTTTGAGCGTCATCTGGATAGGGGAATGGATATAGTTTTTATGAATTGCACAAAAGAGAGAGAGAGAGAGAGAGATGGGACAAAGCTGAAAATATTATCATCAACTCATGGGTGTGACTAGGCTAGAAATACTTATTTAACAACATTTATATATACTTGAATGTAAAAACCTCTAAGTAGTTTACAAAAAAAATTAAAGTGATCAATAAAACAGTTAAACAACAAATGATTGGCAGGAAGAGTCATAACTAGTTTAAAGAGTTATGGACTCTGTAAAACTATACTCAGTAGAGCCCAGACTCTTTTAAAATAATGGAATATTCTTTACATTTAAAGACACTAGTTTGTTCTTTTAAAAAAAAATAAATTCAAGCTGATATATATATATGGAATTATAAATGTCGAAGGAGCAAGGCACAAACTTTTAATTAGGTACTTCCCAAGTATGTTCAACAGTGCCTAATAACTCAGCTTATTAACATGCAGTAATGATACAGTGGTTAATCCATTTAAAGATGCTTCATCTAGGGCAGGAGAACATATGTGGTTGGCATGACATTAATGGACTGGATGTGGTTCAGCAAACAAGAATAAGGGGCAACGTATATAAAAATGAGACTAGAAAAATCAGTGGTTGTCAAAATTCTGGGGAAAATATAGACAATCATTAATACCAGGAATCTCCTCACCAATACCGGTGATAAACAGGTATAGGTTCCAAGCAGACAGAGAGATGGGAGATTATTCAAGTTAGTTTCAAGGTGGTATCACAAGGCTCAATGATTTCATGGATCAAGGGACTATAATGTCATACATGCAAACAAAGAAAAATGCTAATTGTAAACATTTAAAGAATTCTTATCATGAAGATATGAAAAAATTCTCATGTTGAATTCTGCTTGTCACATAGCTGTTAAAGGCCCAAAAATCCTGCCGGGTGATGTGGGTGAGGGAGAGTTAACAACCTTAAGTAGGGAAACTGGTTGTTTTCTCTGCTGAATAATTCATATACTATACTATATATTTATGAACTCTATTGCCACAGTTCATTTAAAAAAACACTCTGTCACATAACTTTTTTTTATTTGGTTAAACCAATCCTCAAAAATATCTGCTTGTATTTTCTTGTCCCTCTTTACTTCACACAAAACATCTGCTGTGACTTTTTGCAAGAGAATTTGCATTTCCTAAATGATAAGATCAGCTTTGTAACTTGATGCAGGAAGAATTCTTCCAACTGGAAATAATTATTCTGCATTTTTAACATCAATCATCATTCCTCTTGTGAAGAGAAGAGGACTTTATCTTGTCAGCTAGCATTTTGTATTACCACGTTAGGAGGCTATTATCTTAATACTTTCTTTTTTGCCATGAGGCTCAGGCGACTATCCTTTCCCATGGTGAGCAGGCATATATTAGCCCTTTGCAAATTCTTCTTACCATGGAATGAGCATGTACAAAGCCACACATCTGGTTTAAATCTAGGTACTTTGAAAAAGGGCAACATTGGCCAAAGTAAATGATCACAACGATAAAAGTTTATCTCAGCCTACATCATGCCATTTGACAAACAATACAAAACAAAAACCCAGCATTTGCTTGTTTGAACCTGGCAGCCCTTTGTGGAAAAAAAAAATTAAGTGGCTTCTACATGTCGGGTGCCATTTTGGAAAAGGGAGCATTTGTGTCACATTAAGAAATGTGCTCTGTTAAGCCAGGCCAAGTGCTTCTTCCATGGTGGTAGTAAGGAGGTGCAGATGACTAACTGTGCCATCTCCATTTGTGGTTTGGGATGAATAGCTGAAGTTCAGTGCAAACTAAAACACATTTTAGACCCAATTATTTCAGCAAGGCTTTGCTTACTTCTAAATAACATTTCTACCCCATGTTTCATCATGAAAAAAATATGGACTTGAGACCAGGACAAAACCACCATTTCAGTCCCACTAATTGATTAGAATTAAGTGCTTTTAACTGTGAACTAAAATGGGCCATTGGCCACAGTCCAGTGAAGCAAGTGTGGCTGCAAGTTTCCCCATTTTCATCTGTACATGAAAAGGAAAAGTGTGTTATAAGCTCACTGAGTTCAATTACACATCACTCAATGGTCCACATGTTTTACCTGAAGATGGCTATCATTGGTGGGAATCACCAAAGGGATTTTTCAATCTCCCTGACAGGCATGCTAATCTTTAATCTATGGATTTGGAATCTTACTGGGAGTTATGTGCTGGGCTGGCTTAGCCAACATGTAGAGGCAGGAGACCAAGATTTTCCTTCACAGCATCAATTACGACTGCATATATGCAACACATCATGCTTTCATTCAAGACCCAGTAACTTCCAAACAGAATCTAAGTAAACATACAATGGAGTAACCACAATGAGATGCTTTAAACACACATTTGTACTGTATCAGAATGAGGAAGGTAATTAACTTCAGCTATCTAAAGAAATGACAATGACACAAAAGTAAATATTTAATGGTGAATACAAAAAGGAGTAAATAAATGTTAAGAACTAAGTACATTTCTAGAACTGCAAGGGCAATTAACTTTTGGCCTGTTTACATGTTGCTGGAGCTGTCTGCATTAATAGTCTGATTTACTGAGCATGCCTTGTAAGCTTTTATGCTAATGCCTCGTTGATTGTACAATTATTGGAACTATTTATGCTTCCCAGAACAATAACATTTGAAGGGCTGGGTTTTAAAGTTCACACAAATGTAAGTGCAGGATTCTCTTCTTGTTATATTCAGATATGATTCTCCATATTAACTGACTGACCCAGAAGTTAATTCCTTTTGCTGGGGGTAGGAAGTTTCTGCTTGAAGTGATTGTCCTGGAGACAAACCTTAATTCTAAGCTACAACATAATTAACCTCAATCTTAAAAAGTACCTGTTTTGCCAACACTTTCAACATGACTCATTTGTCTTCACGAGCAAAGGATGCTGTATTTTATATAGAACCATGGAAGAGACTGACTGTATCGTTAACATACAACTCACATTATACTGATTTGCTTCTAGAACTGGCATGTCCACCAAATGGTGGAAATGTGAGCAGAATCTTACCACAAAAAGGCTATAGTTGGGAGGGTGAGTCCCAGTCAGTGTTTTTCTTCCTAACCATCCTCCTTTTTCTTGATCCTTTTATCCTTCAATCCTTTCAGATCTCTTACTTTGGGGAAGGGCTAGAGCTCACTGGTAGAACATCTCCTTTGCATGTAAAAAGTCCCAGGTTCAATCCCCAGCTCCAGGTAGGGCTGGGAAAGAACCTAGTCTGAAACTCTGAAGAGAGCCACTGCCAGTCAGTGTAGACCAGCCTTTCCCAACCAGTGTGCCTCCAGATGTTGTTGGACCACAACTTCCATCAGCCTCAGCCAGCATTGCCAATGGTCAGGAAAGATGGGAATTGTGGTCCAACAACATCTGGAGGCACACTGGTTGGGAAAGGCTGGTGTAGACAATCCTGAGCTAGATGGACCAATGGTGTGACTCAGTATAAGGCAACTTCCTATTTCCTTCCTTCTTCCATTCTCCTCTACTTTCCTCTCTTCTGATTAATCCCTTAGACCAGGGATGGGAAACACTTTTCAACCCATTCCCTCATGGACAACCTTCCAAGAGCCACATGCCTGTGGTGGGCTGGGACATTAGCAAAAGTGGGTGGAGCAATGGGTGCAACTCTTACCTTTTTATAGTGGGCTGTGCTCCAGTTATGCAAAAGTCAAAGGTTTCAGTACATACCTCTCTCCATCCAGACAAGCAAGAGGCATTATCACAGTTCAAGGATATAGTCCAATCAGGCAAAAACACTTAAAGAGGGTGTGGAGCAGGGCCGGGCTGGAGAGGGGGATGGTGGTCTATGGAGAATCCCAACGGCCAGAAGACCACAATCAGCTAGCAGGCTGGAGGTTCCTCATATATGCCTTATACCTCTGACACTTCCCCTCTTTCATCAGCCTCCAGTTATTCCTATCCCACCTTCCAGTCTCTTGACCCAGGGCCTGCAGGAAGAGAACATCGCCGCCCAGGGAAGGAGAGTCTGCTGCTGCTGCTGCTGCTACTGCTGCTGCTGTGGGATCACCACCTCCACCACCCTTCCCTGTGGGACTTCTGCCTGGCAGACCTGCATCCTGCAGGACCAGGCCCCAGGTACCCAGCCAGCTGGGACTGATTGCTACCACCTGTCCCTCTCTGGAGGGATACATAAGCCGGCTGGCTGGGGTGGCCTGGGTGTTTGTTTGTTTTTTGTTTGTTTTTTGTGTGCTGCTTTTTCATTATTATTTTTTTTTATGATGTTTTAATTGGAAATTGTTTTTAAATTGTTTAGGACTGTGGTTTGTTTTTGTATATGTATATTATGTATAGCTTTTTGTTATTGTAAGTCGCCTAGAGTGTCCACTAACCTGGACAGATAGGCGACCAATAAATAAAATATTATTATTATTATTGACCTTCTGCTTCCTCTACGCTCCCTTTGCTGGCTGCTTTCTCCATCTATCCTTGACTTGGCATCCTTCCCTCTATGACTATTTGTCCAGTCTAAATTCATTCTACTGCCTCTTGGCATCTTCCCTTTGGTCCTGCTCAGCTTTTGCCGCAGAGAGTTCAAAGTTTTATAATAATGAAAACAGGTGTTTGTAGAAGGAGGATATATGGCTGCTGTTGGCACAAAGATACACAGGCCTGCTTATTCTTTACTAATTCACTACTGATCAGCTTCACTAATTTTTATCCACTGCAGTTTCTAATATATAGGGAAATTCAAGGGCATTTTTTCCAAATGTTAAAGGTTCCCCCCAGACTATTAATTCACCCTTCCTTACAGATTTCAGAAACTATTGGTGTTTTTGACTGTGGGGCCTCAACTGTGGAACTTCTTTTCCATGGTTCTCCTGGTGTCTACCTTGTTATCATTCATAAAGGCCTTCTAAGTACTTTTGAGAAATCACCTTCTGCCATTGTTTTATATTCTTTGATTTGCTTTTGCTGATTGTTGTATTTTATTTAATATGTTGCACACTGCCTTGGAATTGTTAATAAAGGATAGTATAGAATATTTTTTTAAAAAAATTACTCCAACCTGCACTTGCAAAGTGATTCAGCGGGACAGGAGAGAGCATACAGAAATAAAGGTATAGGGAATATTATATAGGTATATGTTCTCAGCTCAATCCACAAACTCATTGAAAATTTATTCTTTTTACTCAAGCTTATTCTGAAAAAACAAAGTCCACGCATTCTGAGTTGATGGGTAATGGATCAAGTTGCCTGTTGCCATATATGCCACCAATGTTACATCATTCAAAGTACTAGTACTTATCCCTAAATTCACATGAGCAAAATTTATGCTTTAACTATGATTGAAAATGAGGAAATATTCACATGAAATACTTAAAAAACGTCTTCCTCTTTTGTCAGCATTGTCAGTTTTAAGCAAAATGAATGCTAAGTTAGAAAATAAAGCAAGATTAATTGAAGTCATATGTAAATTCTGGGCTAGGACAATTGCCATCTGCAGAAGAAACTCTGACTCATTAATCTAATGCATATGTTTGAACAAGGTCCAGAGTCTAGTGTTTGTGTTTATATGATAAATTGGATGGTAACTTGACATAACGCATGAATCACAGAAGTCAACAATGCAGTCACAAATACAAACACCACACACTCCGCTCCCCATTCCTCTTCTTATTTATGAAAAGAAACTTCACCACGGTCCCCACATTTTATAATCATTTGAACTTCATCAATTTTCAAGCAAATAACAGACTGTTTGTCAAAGAGCTCAAATGTCAAGCCCAAGTCCATTGGTCTTGGAACATCACTGTTCAATTAGGCACACAGTCTGAAGAAGATAATTGAATGATTCTGTAAAAATAATCTTTGTGATGAAAATGGGACTTTTTCTAATTTTTAATAAGAAAGCAAAGGCAACCCTGGAGAGTGGTAATAGGATTGGTGTAGGTAACCAAGAAGGTAGGTTTTGAATAATTTATCCCTATTCCTTGAGATATTTGAGCTGTCCAAAACCAGATCAAAATGTCAAAAGAAAAAAATTACAATATTGAAAGCTAAAGCAATGCCCATGAAAATAGCAGGCAGGAATTAGGCTGAAAGGAAGGCCAGATTTTTAGTGTATCAGTAAGGTGTACATCTAAAAATATGAAGCATTAATAAGTGAAACCTATTTTGCACTCATATCATAAAGTCCTGGAATTCACTGCAGCCCCTGTTGTCATTGAGCAAGGTTGGGCATTTGACCAGTCAAAAAGATTGGTTAATTCATCAGTCAAATAAACTCACTGTAGCAAACCTACATTTGTTACTACAAAATATGTAAAGGAGACTTGAAGCTGCACCTAAAGCCTTCTTGTATATTATCTCAGCTTGCGATAGACATCACCCACAGCCACTGGCATAGTTCCCAGCACTGACAGGTAAGCCCCACCCTAAGTACAATCTTCACCTACTGGATGTGACGAGAGTGAGAAGGAAAACTGGGCCTGAAGAACTGCTTTGCACTGTAGTAATAGGCAACACCTTCAATAAATAATGTATTAATTATATCAACCTTGTAAATAATCCTACAAAAGCTACTAGCCTGCTGGGGCTGCCATAGAAAAGATGAAGAGCTCTATCCCTCTTGCAGCAGCCTATTGCATTTCTGGGCTGAGTAAGGAGGAAGAGGCTTCCCTTCTTTGTTTCTGTACTGGGGACAGAGCCCTCTGTCCCTCCTACAAGAACATGCTTTCTGTTGTCTATGGCAGGGATGGAGATCCACTGGCTGGATCCAGAAGTGGCCAACTTTTCATAGATCACTTTTGACAGGTGGGCAGTCCATATGACTTTAGGTGATTTAACTCAAAAGGAAGAATTGGGAGTGCCGTCTAAGCATGTTCCAAATTCTTCCTTTGTAGCTGTGACTTGAATTCAAGCTGTGGCTCCAAAAATTCCTGCCCAAAGTAAATGCAAGTCCTGCTTTGAGCAGGGATTGGCTCCACCCAAGAGCTGTTGTGTAGAGTCCAACTCAGTAGGGCTTGCATTTGACACTGAAATTAAATGCAGTGTAGAACTCTACATCCTCCTGAGTGGAACCAATCCCAAAACTTGCACTTGGTGCCAAATTTAAAAGATGATGAATGCAACCCCCATGTGTAGAGGAACAATTGGGAAAACATTTTTAAGGCTCCTAGTAATGTCATATGTCAGGTGTGTGGCAGATGGGTTGGTGGGGGAAATGGCCTCATGTGTCTAATTAGGATCACTGGCAGTCTTAATTTGGCCTGTGGTCTGGAGGTTCCCAATCTGTGGCTACCAGATGAGTGTTTAAATACAAGGCTGAGTTATACTTTATATAAAAAGTGCAATGAAATAATGTCCATATTTTTCCTGGAGGTATGTCCCACTGGACTCAGTGTAATTTACTGCTAAGTAAATATGCATAGAATTGCAGCTATGCAGCCCAATTCCATTTTGTTCAGGAGAACTTACTGTCAAGTATGTACTTAAAAGAATTGCAGCCCTAGCCTTGCAGTTAATTATCTACCTGGCACAGCTAACAATTCCTTCTGAGGACCTTGCCATGCCTGCTGTACAAGCTTCTGTAGGCTGTGACACACGTGCATGTGATTTATGAGAACTAGTATATTATTATTATTATTAATTCTTTGTTTGATGAAAAAAGATATTGTAGCAGGATGCTATTAAGACAACCACATGAGATTGAAGGCTCTTCTATTGATTCATTGCAAGTATTTGGGCCTCTGTCTCTAGTTCAGAGGAATGCAAATGTCTGTGTCATAGGAGACTTGCTAAAACATGAGTCATGCTGGAAATCCACTACCTATGAAAAAAGTTTTTATTTGAAAAATTTCAGCCACACTGATGAAAACAAAGAGTATTTTAATGTTTTACATAAATGACAGGAACATTTGAATGGAAAAACAAGGCACATAATCTAACCAAAATAAAGCATTTTTAAGTTTAATTGATTACAAGGGGAGAAATTTAGCAGGTGGTTAACTCATGCACTAAAATCAGTGAGACTTAAGAATACTAAATCTTGGCCTGGCTTGCCCATTTAGACTCAGTCCACATTTCAAGTCTAATCTATCAAATTCATTTTCCAAAACAACGTGAGAACCAAAACACAACCATCCTTCAAAATTTGCACTTACTCGTATTTTGCAACACAGGTCACCAACCAATGTTTACAAAAATGCATATATTAGTGGAAAGTGTGCATAAAAATGAATATACAAGTGAAAATGTGCAGATTGCATTACATGACAAAAAAATGGCTTGCAAAAATGTGTATGTGATGCCCCTGTATTTATAATACTGTAAATATGGTAAGTGTGGGTTTATTAGAGTATATATGGTAAGTAGACTGAGTGAGAGGGGGAGTACATGGGCTGAAATGCTGGAGAATGTTGTATTATGATTGGCTGAGCGTTTGTGTGTCTGAAAGTATAAATGGGAGGATGACAGTTGAGAGTTCTGTTGGTTGATGAGAGAGTTCGGTTGGTTTTGTGGGTTGGATTGGATTTAGACGGGTAGTGAGGCAGGTTATTGACGGCTAGAAACATAAAGAGTAACGCATCTGAAGAAACCATACGCTTGTTAAACTATACCTTTAAGTAATCTTGTTATTCCTGTATATATAAAAAAATATTTATTGGTTTACCTAAAGTCTGATCCTTGGCTGGGTTACACAGACCAGAAGGGTGGGCAGGGCATATAACAAGGTGGGGAAAAAGTATCAATGGTGGCAGCGGTGAAGAGACAAGAGTAATATCAAGTATCCAGAGCAACCCAGGGCTGTATTCTTTACAGGCCCAAAGATACAGGGGGGTTGTGGCCTGCAAGTGCACCCAGACAAAAAGTAGCAATAAGCCAAGAGGAGACTAAGGCACAGTCTCAAGGCAATATTGTTTTACAGGAAGGTCTGGTGGTGCTGCCTAGCAGTGGGATCTTGAGAGATCTTTGCTAGAGCCAGTGAGAGAACCATTTTGAGAGCAGGACCATGTCAAGGTGATAGCCACAGGCAGGATCCTAGCAGGTGGTGGCCTGAGGTGGGATCCTGACGGGTAGGGGCCTGACAAAGTGGTGAAAGCAGGTGCGAGCTTGACAGTGTACATTAGTCAAAACTGCCTACAAAATTTTTTATTCATTTATTTATTCTTGGATTTATTAGTCGCCCATCTGGCTGGTTACCCAGCCACTCTGGGCGACGTACAGAACAGAATAATACATTAGACATTAAGCATACCATAAGCATTAAAATATTAAAACATACAGTAAAAGAATCAACCCATCCCAAAAGCCTGCCTGAAGAGCCAGGCCTTTAAAGTCCGGCGGAAGCTCCTCATAGAGGGGGCATGTCGGAGATCATTTGGGAGGGAGTTCCATAGGGTGGGGGGCAATATTGAGAAAGCCCTCTCTCTGGTCCTCACCAGCCTAGCTGATTTAACCGGTGGGATCGAGAGAAGGTCTTGAGTGGCTGATCTTGTCGAGCGGCATCCCTGACGGTGCTGGAGGCGCTCCTTCAGATAAACTGGGCCCAAACCGTATAGGGTTTTAAAGGTCAAAACCAACACCTTGAATTGGGCCCGGTAAACAACTGGTAACCAATGTAACTCCTTCAAAACTGGAGTAATATGATCTTGTCGGCGGCTACCCTTGATCATACGAGCCGCCGCATTCTGTACCAGTTGCAATTTCCGGACCGTTTTCAAGGGTAACCCCACGTAGAGCGCATTACAGTAGTCTAGGTGAGAGGTGACCAGGGCATGTACCACCAGTGGAAGCAAATGGTTGGGAAGGTAGGGGCGCAGCCTCTGTATCAGATGCAGTTGATACAGCGCTGCCCTGCTCACAGCCGAGACTTGAGCCTCCATGGACAGCTGGGAGCCAAGAATGACCCCCAGGCTGCGGACCTGGTCCTTTAGGGGCAATCGTACCCCATTGAACAGCAGGTCCACATCCCCCAGCCTTCCGTTGTCTCCCACAAACAGTACCTCGGTTTTGTCAGGATTCAGCTTCAGCTTGTTCCTTCCCATCCAGTCACTCACCAAGTCCAGGCACTTGGACATGGTTTCTACAGCCAACCTCGGTGAAGATTTAAATGAGAGATAGAGCTGCGTGTCATCTGCATATTGATGACACTGCTGCCCAATTCTCCTAATGATTGCTCCCAGCGGCTTTACATAGATGTTGAATAGCATCGGGGAGAGGACAGAACCCTGTGGCACCCCACAAGTGAGAGGCCACGGATCTGAAACCTCCTCCTCCAGTGCTACTCTTTGGTACCTACCAGAGAGGAAGGACCGGAACCACTGTAATACAGTGCCTCCTATGCCCAGCCTCTTCAGGTGGTCCAAAAGGATACCGTGGTCAACGGTATCAAAAGCCGCTGAGAGATCAAGGAGGACAAGGAAGGTACCTTCGTTCCTATCCCATGCGCTCCTCATATCATCTACCAAGGCGACCAATGCTGTTTCAGTCCCATGTCCAGGCCTGAAACACGATTGAAATGGATCTAGATAATCCGCTTCCTTCAAGTGTGCTTGCAACTGTTTCGCCACCACCCGCTCAATCGTCTTGCCTAAGAATGGCAGGTTTGAGACTGGGCGGAAGTTGTTGAGATCATGAGGATCCAAGGAGGGTTTCTTTAAAATAGGTTTTATTATTGCCTCCTTAAGAGCTGATGGCATTATTCCCTCTTCGAGCGATGTGTTAACCACCATCCTGATCCTCTCACCCAGTCTATCTTTACAGCTCATAAGAAACCACGATGGGCAAGGGTCGAGTAAGCAGGTGGTTGGCTTTAGAGTTGAAAGCACCTTGTTTATTAGGGGAAATTCACACTAAAATGCTGGAAAATTTTCATGAGGATATTTTTTTAAAAAAAATGTAAATTGCTGCAAGAATGTGGAGAACTGAAGATAAAATTGGAGAACCCAAATTGACAGATATTTCCATCCCTAAACAATTAACATTCTTATTACGGCTGTGTACAGCCCCCCTATTTGCCCTGTGGTTCCAATCTGTGGACCCTGAGGAGGGCCAATCCACCTTATACCAAAGACTGGACCACCCACCCGGTCCCGGATGTGTCCCCAAAGTTATTTGGGTGAGGTAAGAGGTTATTTCCATTAAAAATTTGGTCAGGAGGGGGGAAGAAGAGACTCTATGTCTCCTCTCCCCCAACTGAGAGCAGGTGGATACAACTGCACAGAATGAATCATCCCGCTTCTCAGCTGATAAGCGAGAGGATTCCTACTGTGGGGCACTTCTCTTTCATGAGTGGCTTCCCTGCAGTCAGGGTATTTGGTGCAGAGGGCTTAGAAGGCCTGGTGGGAAGGCAAAGCAGTCTGGTGAAGAGACAGCCACCTTCTCCCGCAAAGAGGGGCTTCCTTTGCCCGATTTCTCTCTTCCTTTCCACACATGGCTGCCTCTTTTTTTCTGCTGAACCCATAGCAATCCAGGGCTATGTCTGCCCAACTCAGCTGAGGCCCGATTTGGCCGAATATGGAGCACAGCCCTAATTCTTATGCAATGCTCTTCCTGTTGACTTCA
Source organism: Rhineura floridana (assembly GCF_030035675.1). Classification (NCBI taxonomy): domain Eukaryota; kingdom Metazoa; phylum Chordata; class Lepidosauria; order Squamata; family Rhineuridae; genus Rhineura; species Rhineura floridana. The sequence goes on along the minus strand of NC_084484.1, from coordinate 66,927,459 downwards.
GCTGAATTTGACTTTCACAGAAGAGAATGGTTTTTGTAAATTGAAAGCACTTACAATTGGGTTGGTTGAAGTTTTTTAATGAGATCATGGGATCTTTGCCAAGTACGCACTTTTAGCAGTCTTGGGGGCAATTGTACAGTTGTTCACACTAGTGCTCCAGAGTCCCAAGGACATGGTTGTAGTTGGTGCGGGCAGGCCCAGCCATATCAGAGACAGAGAGAAAATAACTGAAAGTATTCCCCAAAGCTCCCTTACACCATCAAAGTCTGGTCATGGTGCAAAGCAGAGGCTGCCAACCTTTTTGGTCCAGGGAGCACATTTCAAATTTGGAGAGAGTACAAAGCACGCCAGTGATAATATAGCTGCCATGTGAAGGGCATGGCATTACACAAAATTAGAGAGAGTACAGTCATTGCTGTACTCCCCCATCCCAGACAACTTCATGTTCACCATGGCAAGTCAGCTATGTCCTATTGGTCCTGAATGTGGAGATACAGCTGTTAAAGATAGAAAAACTCTGTTTTCCCCATTGTCAATCCTCAACCAAAGCCTCGGCTGCCCTCCTGTACCCATTAACCTGGAAGCAAACGCCATTAAACACAAAGAGACTTATATATGAAGTAGACATGTATTCCACTGTACTGTAAGGTAACTATACAGAGAATTCTTAATGAGTTCCTTTGGCTCCTGAAAAACATGAAACACACCTAAGCCTCTTCACAAAATTTTTAGATTTCCCTTTTGTGGGGAGGAGGATTCTTTACTATTCACCTACACTTATTGTATAGCAGTATTTGCAGAAAATAATTTTTAGGCACTACTTCATTTCAGTTGAACCCAGTGTAGGAAAGATGCATCCTGCAGTTAGTCAACACTGCCTCCGTCAACACTGCCTCCAATCAAGCTGGGTGGATGACTACCTCAGGCCCTCTCTTAGCCTGTGCGGGGCCCGGGGCAAAAGCATAGTTGGGGACCCCCCACATTCTTTCTCTCTTTCAAACCTCCCGCCCAGAATAAGCTGGCAAGCGCTGCCTGTAAACGCGCTGCACAGCTGATGAGGGGGTGGCAGGCAGCACGAGGAAGCCACTCAGGCAGGGGATTCAAACCTCCCGCCTAAAAGCCTCACACACACCCGCTTCACAGCAGATGAGCGGAGAGGGGAAAAACCACTCAGGCATGCAGCCGAAGAGCGGGAGATTCCCCAAGAGCGGGAAGCGGCTAGCGAGACTGCATGGCTTAAAAGAAACCCCCCCGCTGCAGCCCAGCTTCTCATCGCCAAACGCGGGGGCCCCCAAAGCGCGGGGCCCAGGGCAACTGTCCCCCTTCCCGGTGCCTAGGGGCGGCACTGGACTACCTGAACCATTAATGTGCCTGAGAGCCCCCACACACACATTTGGCATTTTTCACTCAGCAGTCCAGCCAGTTCAGAAGAAGCACATTTTGTTCTTTACCAGGCTGAGCCAATACACACACACACCACACACACCACACACACCACACTACAACTGGAGTTTTAATTCAACATATTAGAAACCCACAGATATTTCATACTCCCTGTATTCTCATTCTTGTCTGATATTATGCATACATTGCAGGGTGCAATGTAACAATTCTATGGGCGAGTTTAAAGGGAAACCAGTAGTTGCTTAAGTAAAATAAATAAATGTTGTTTGACTAGAACTTCACTGAAGAATGAAATGTAGCATGTCTTGTTCTTTGATTTACATTTGGGTTCAAAACAAGCATGTTACTTACCTATTCAGCACATGTTCTGTGCTGTAATTCAGGCATCACTTCCTGATAACTTCTTTGCTGCTATGCTGGCTCCATCCTACAAGTTTCATCACATTTGCTCATTAGGTACATCAGTCAATTACTAGGGTGAGAGGCATCTTCAAATATTTATGAAAATTTGCATTATTAAGATTACTACACCTCATGAAAACTGCATTAGCGCACAACAAAAATGCATGTGATTGATTTTAAAAAAGAACAAGCCAGCTGTACAATACATATAAAATCAAATCAAAAAATTCCCTACCACTCTTTTGCAATATGGAAGTTTGGATGAACCTTAAGGTTTATCATTCCTTTTGGCTTCAAGCTTACACTTGGTTGGGCATGCTTAGACGTGGTGTCTTCAATAAGATTGAGCAACAAGACTGAGCAAACCTGTGTGCTGGTTTTTAGACTTAACCTTTTTATGGTTCTAACCTATTATCTACAATAAAGTACCAAGAATGGTCATTTTTATTGAAGGTGCTGCAAGATTCTACTTCAAGCTTTGAAAAGCATGGTAGTTCTTTTTAAAATTTTGTTTGTAATAGCTTCCTTTCCTCCATTGCACCTTTTTTCTTTTGTGCTTCCTGTGCATAGAACTGTCACTCCCAAAAGATGCATACTGGAAAAAAAGCTGTGGCTGTTAGTCAAGGAAAAATGGTCTTAGCCAGTGGTCTTGATTCAAAGCTTTGCTGTTAATATTCCCTATTACAGTAATTTATTGAATGACAGCTGTAATTCAGGCCTAATTCTCTCCACCCTTTCCATACCACAAAGTGGGAAAATTGCAGAGTGAGATTACTCCTATAACGTAGCAGGCAAAAAAATAAACATAAATCCAGTCTATATGAAACCTGTTTTTGTGTCAGTCTTACTAATTACAATGAATAGTACTGAAGCCAATATGACCAGTCAAAACATACAATGGACATAAAAATGGACTTAGGTCAAAATGCAGAGTTAAAAATAGTTATGCTTTCAGATAACCTCCCTCATATTGAAATTATGTTGATCTCCACCTTCCACACACTTTTGTTAAGGAGTCACTGCGGTAAAGAGAGCTTCCCTCCCCCCATTTAGAGGTTTTTTTGGAGGGAGGCTGTTAGGTTTAAAAGCTGGGTATGAATAACTGAAACAAATGAAAATGAAATTGGTGGAGTCTAAACCTATGCAGAAGAGTTTGGGGAATTCAAGAGAAGACAATTAAGCACCAGCAGAGACCCTGAGACGACCCCAGGGCGCCGGTGGAAGGCACTTCCCTGTATAGGCAAATGCGACCCGCGTCAGCCCCTGGTTCTCAGAAAGCCCCAGAACTCCAAGGTGTATGAAAGAGGCTGGTCGGCGTGTGTGTTTTATGCGTGCGAGTGAGAACGCAATAGCAACCCCCTCAGCTTCTGACTGGATAAAAAGGAGGAGGGGAAATGGTCTCAGCAACTGCAACAATCGCTCCATCTGCGATCTTCCACGTTTCGTTTTATAGGCGGAAGTGCTGCGGCGCGTGTTGGTTTAACTGAGAAGCAGCCCACGGCAGGTTTCACTAACCGGTCAGTGGTTGTTGTTATTGCTCCTCCCATCCTGTTCTTCTCTTCCTCTCTCGCTTCTTCTTTCTCTCCGCGCCCGCCCCGCCCTCTCTAGGGTTCTGCCGCAGCGGCAGGAAGCCAAACCCCGCCCTCTCATCCCCGCGTGCGACCGGCTGGCGGGCGGGCGGACGAGCGAGGCAGAGAGAGACTGGGGCAAGCCCATTGTCTGCGCTGAAGCGGCTGCGGGAAGCGCGCGAGGAGCGAAAGCGCACAACCTACCTCTGGAGAGGCAAGCACGCATACATACAAACAGACGCTGGTAAAGAAGCTGCGCCCAGGCGCGATGCAGGGCGCCAACAGCCACTTTGCAGCTGCTGAGAGGCTGAGCCAAGAACCGGCCCAGGCTCGGAGCAGCTGTAGCTGTTAAAGACGGAGAGGCTGGGCCGGCTCCGGCGACTCAAACTTTGCCCTTTGGGCTGACAGGGCGCGCCTTTCTCACCCCTCCCTCCATGGAGACGCTGAGCGCCGTGAGGGCTAAAGTAGGGGCCAGAAGCCCGGGTGGCGGCGAGGCGGCAGGAACCGGCGAGCCCCAACCCGCCTCCTCTTCGAGTCCTGCCGGTCGAGGCTCTCCTGCACAGCCAGCACCGGATTCCCCCGCTTATAGACTCGAAGATCTGGAGACGCTAGCCACTGTCGGTGAGTGAGGCTGGGCTTCAGCCAATGAAAAACAAAGGAAGCGGGAGTAGAACGTGCTCTGCCGCCCCCCAGCGCCACCCCATGACTGACCACCCACTAGGCTTTTGAGACATCTCTTATTCGAAAGGGACGCCCCCCCCCAGTTTTTAACACCCCCCCCTTTCCGCGATACGAAATTATTGACATTTCTGTGCTCAAAATGCCATAGATCTAATGAAATATAGTCCTGCGCTGTCCCTTCTTTTGGAAATCGTTATCTGAGAGAGCCAAGGCAACAGGATAGCTGTTGCTACCGCTTCTTTTCCCCAGGGCAAAGCCCCAAAGGATATTGCCAGCTGCTAACTCTGTGCCATCCCTGCGACAGTGGAAAGATCGCTCTTTTAGCCTTGGCTTTTCGATCTTCCAGCAAGCATTGGGCACCTTATGTCCAGAAAGTGATTCTATGGTGACTAAGGCTCCCTTTTTAACATTATGTAGGTTTGGTATCTTCCTTCCGATTTTTGGATCCCGAAAGCACCTACAATTTATCAGTGACAGCAGAACAAGCTTTTACAGATGCCAGGTGCCCACCGTGGCCAGCAACTGTCAAATCCAATATGAAAAAGTCTGATAATGTCTCCCTGTGTGTGTGTGCATCTGGATTTTGCCCTTTCAGTTCTCTGATGGCATAAAGCTAAAGTGGTTTTGTAAACAGTGTGTGGTCCTGCTTATCCCAGAAACTACTCTTGAGTTTGCAGCCCACAAACCCTTTGAACAAAAATATTTGCATGTACATTGTTTTCAGTCCTGGTGAGGTCTGTGAGTGTTCAGCCTATTTAACTGAATAATATACTGTTTAAGCAGTACATCGTCATAAACTTATGTTGCAAATAATTTTGATGCTTGTTTTCACAAATGTTGTGTGTGTGAAGTAATTGTGTTAATTTAATGTATGTTCATAGTTCTTCATGTTTATAAGGAATATTTGCTAAATGTGTGTGCTCTTCCTACAGTATGCTTACAAATTCCATCAAAGCTCCTGTTAATAATAAACATGGTTTGCAACTGTGGGCTTGTTCTCCTGCTCAGCTACTCAGGTTTCATTATATCTTAAGCACTTTAGCTTTGCTCACGTGATGAGTTGGAATGTGTGTCTGTATTCCTTTTTATTTATTATTTATTTATTTATTTTATTCAGCTTATATCCCACCCGACTAGCAAACAGCTCTCTGGGCGGCAAACATAGAAACATATACAATAATAAAATTACAAGATCAATATAACAAATATAAAAGTACATCATCTAAAATACCAATTACAATTTTTAAATGCAGGTAATCTGTAGAATCTTAAATCAGACCAGTGCTGGGGGAATCCTGCACTTCAACATAGCTTTCTTTCCCAAATTTCCCCTCTTGAGGGATGTTTGCTTCTGATACGCATAGATGACTGTGTTAGCGGATCTTGGCTACAGTGAAAGAGGAAGGAGAAGGGACACAGAGGAGAGGCTTACAGTGTTATATGACACATAAGAAAATCTAATGTAAAATCATTTGTAAGAGAGAGAGCACCTGATGTAAACAAACTGCGTTTTGAATGGACTCACGAGCCCCTTCCAAACATTGAAATGGAAATGGACTGCCTTCAAGTTAATCTTGACTTATGGCTACACTATGAACAGGGTTTTCATGGTAAGCAATATTCAGAGGGGGTTTGCCATTGCCTCACTCTGAGGCTAGTCCTCCCCAGCTGACTAGGGCCTCCTCAGCTTGCCACAGCTGCACAGGCCAGCCCCTTCCTTGCATGCAACTGCCAGCTGGGGGCAACTGGGCTCCTTGGGACTATACAGCTTGCCCACAGCTGCACAAGTGGCAGGGCACGTAACTTCTGAGCCACTCACTGTGGGAGTGATCTTTAGCTGGCCCTTGACACCCAGGAATCGCGAGCGGGAAATGTGAACTCACAGACTCTGGACTCCCAGCCAGGCTCTCCTCCCCACTGTGCTGTATATGTATATCCCACCTTACTAGTGCCTCCACGGTACTGGAGTTGGCAATAATCAGCTGAGGTTGATTTGCCAGCTACAGCCATTCCTGGACTAGGATAGCCTGGCCTCAGTTGTCCATGCAGTGGTGACTTCCTGTCTGGACTACTGTAATGTGCTATATGTGGAGCTGTCCTTGAAGATGGTTCAGAGGCTACGGCTAGTGCAAAATGCAGCTGTTAGGCTGGTAAGTGGCACAACCTGATGGGACCATGTGCCACCAGTCCTGAAAGCGCTACACTGGCTGCCAGTGAGCTACCAGGCCCAATTCAGTGCTAGCATGTAAAGCCCTAAATGGCTTGAGACCCAAGTATCTAAAAGAGCACCTTTCTCAGTGTCATCCATCTCAGACCCTGTGATTGGCAGGCGAGAACTTGTTGGTGGTGCCACCACTAAGCACTACCCGGTTGGCACTGACCTATGACAGGGCCTTTTCAGTGTTGGTTTCCCATTTGTAGTGTTCCATCTCCAGTGAGGGACATCTGTCTCCATCATTATTAACTTTCAGAGGGAATTTGAATACATTTCTGTTTATTGACATTTGATGGCTGAAGAGGACTGTTGTTGGCAAGCTGAAAATCACTGATGAAATAATGTTTTTAACTGTTGTAGTATGTTTTTCTTATTGTTCTTAAATTGTTTTGTTTGCCACCCTGGGCTCTTTTGGGAGGAAGAATGGGATATAAATAAAATAGATGAATGAATAATCATAAATAATAAATGCAACCATAAAGTGTAATGCAACCCCCCCCCAATAATATAATGGAAACAAAGATATGTGTATATTTATGTAATGAATAGAGTTCCTGGTTGTATGGAGAAGATCCTATGTCCATGATCTCATTTCAGTTGCTGAACTGATGGATATAGGTTTAGGGACACAGACAGTGATATTGAGTTCACCCCCCCACCCCTCCTACACACATTCATTTCACTACAGAATAGTATCTGATAGCCATAGGTGACAAGGAATTCCATGCAGGTGAGTAAACAGGCTGGCCAAGAAGGGACGGAGCTCTCTGCCTCCTCTGACAGTCTATTCAGTAGAAGGATTTTTTTTATTAGCTTGCCAGGAGGCTAGTATCCTTTCTGGCTGCAGAGAGGTTGGGGGGCAGGGTGAATGGGGCGAGAAGTCCTGTTCTTCACAGCTAGCCAGTTGGAAACACAGGCTTCTGCTCTCTTACCAGGTTAGTAACATTTGGATTTGTCTACAAGGTTGGCCTGTAGTCTTCTATTTATAGCTCTTGGGAAGTCAAATCAATTTTGGCTGCACATACTATTCTGATCAATTTGTGTCTTTGCTGGTGGTCAAGCTCTGTCTGGCCCTCAAACTAAAAAATTTATAACATAACTTGATTTGTCTGTTATGCACATGGTTTTCAAAGAGTAAGGTGAACTTCCTAAAGAAGTTTTGGCAGCTGGAGGTGTAAGCCATATTTGTGTTGAATGGGTAAAGAGGAGAATCATTATCGGTTACTACAGACTAACTGAAAGTGCCTATAATAAGGGCATCCCTGAGGCCACAGGGTAGATTGAATCTTCCCCTCTGATATTGGAGAGGGAGATCTGATATCAGAGCCTTCCTCCCCAACAGTGCAGCTCCTCCAGTGCCCTCTCCCAACCGACAATGGCTGTAGTAGAGATTAAAAAAGGGTGTGTGTGCCAGGAACGGGCTTGGATCTGAAGGTTATAAAGCCCTCCTGATCCCCTGATTGGGGGGGTGGGGTGGAGATTCAAACACACATTTGAGCAGATTCCAAATCTCTGCCTTTCATTGGAAGCTATGGGAGAGAAAAGTAAAAAAAAAAAAAGGTTTTTTTTACAGGCTGTGAATAGATAGAGGACCCCTTACTTCTGCCTTGCTGTTAGACCCAGGCAGAGAGTTGGATGGGCAGTTAAGTCATCTTTGTACTTCCCCGCCAGCCAGCCAGCAAATTGTACCCAGCCCTACCACCAGTTCATGTATTGTGTGTCCATCTCCTTGGACAGTGTCGTGGATTTAAACTCACATTCTTCTGTTCTTTTGTTTCAAGAGGCAAGAATGAGCAGTGCCAGTGGAAGTGACTGCCTTTTCCTGTTAACCTTGACAACGGTTTTCTTTTGGTCCACCTCACAAGATTTTGGGAATCTCACTAAGGCACAGTTTGAGAATTCTTCCCTATGTCAGATATGGGATGAATTTTTAATTGGAGCAATACTGCTATACATTGTAAAATGTTCTTTAAAATTTTTAATGGTAACAGCTCACTTGGGGCATTATATGAGCACACATTGACAAGGTGCAACTTCCTTGGCCTTGTCATCTGACATTCATACATTAGGCATGGGCATCTAAGCAAAGGAATGCTGTGTGCACAGAGATGTTCCCTTGCTTAGCTGTCCATACTTAATGTGTGGACATCAAGGGTGGGGCCTGGGAAACCTTTTGACATTCGAGGTAGGACCAGCATTATGGCCCTACTGCTTCTTTCAGGTGTGCAGACCTGTTTCGTATGTGTAATGGTGATTATTGGCTCAAGAGTTAGCATTCCTTGATAAAAAACCTAGTTTTACTGTTTTTTGCATCCAGATATTTTTTTCAGAATGAGGACTACTTGACATTTTAAAAGGCATAATTAAACATATTCAGATCCTGCACAGAATAAGTGCATACATGACAAAGGAAGAATAACACACACATTTTAAGGGGCAAACTGAGCATTTTCCAGGCAGATTTTTGGAATTTTCCTAAATACTTCTTTTTGCTGGGAAAAAATCTTATGTGAAATTGTTACTTATTATACATGGTTCTTCATGTATTTAAATATGATCATATTCACACATATGTCTTAGGTTTTTATTTTTCTTGCATGCATATCTCGAATGAAATGGGTATGTTAAGTAAATGTGAGGTGCTCTTTCCATTTACTGTACAGTTCAACTTGGAAACTTTCATCTTGAATTGTAAATTTGATCATTAATAATGTGAACACTTGGGTGTTCTATCATTGATACCAAAGGGAATTTATATATAGCTTTATGCACATCAGAGGTCATGTTACTCCTAAATTACTTGGTCAGAAATTTTAATTGTCTTTGCATTTGGTATAGCATATGCCGAAAGTGCATACCTGCATTCATTCTAATGCTTGGAACCAGTTCTAGCAACCATGCGTTTGCTAAGGCAGCGTTTGTAAATTCAGAAGAGAATTGGTGGGAGGAGGGGGAAGCATACTTCTTGGATTAATTGAACAAAGATCTAATCTCTTTTAAGTGACTCTCTAAACTTTGGGATTAATGTCTTCAAATATTGTCATTGTTTATGGTTCTTTTTAATGGGTGTAACATTTAGACTGGATATAAATTTTGCTAGCTATGCCTCAACAGAATAAGTAGGATCGTTTACTAGGGTTATTTGCACACTTCCCCTGTGAAAGAAATGAATTTAGTCTACATGCTTACCTGAGAGTAAACTCTCTTGAACCAAGTGGGACTTAACTTCTGAACAAACATGCTCAGGATTGCACTGTAAATTTGTGACATTACCAGGAAGCAACATGGTAGTGGAGTATTAATTTATATTAAAGGCTCAGCCAATAGAGAGGCAGTGGCTGCAATCCTGGAGACAGGTTGTTTAAATCACATAGATTTTAGTGGGATTGAACCAGCCCAACTGTATGTGTAGGACTGCAGCCTTAATCTTAAGAAATAAAGATCCAATTGCCATGCATGCATTCCTGTGGATAACAAGGAAATTAAAAACTTGCTAGTACAGTGCTCCTTAAACAAGGAATTATTTCAATAATGAATCGGGTGATTGTTTCAGTTTTGGAATGAAGACGAGTTTTTGATCTTCACAACATAGCATCTTCTATATTCTATTCTATATTCAAAGAAGGTAAAAAGAGAGGAAAAGTTGAAAATGAATTCTTATTGCTTTTTGTTTGCTCATCTATTTTCAATTCAGTTACTTTTAAGCTAATACAATTCACTAATAGGTGAAAAACCTTGCAGTTTAATAACGTACCGATAGTCCACATATATTTCTATCAAACTTTAAAAAGCAGGGAAATTGGGCAGCTATAGTGAATACACCAGGAGAGCAGGAGATCTGACCACCCCTCTCAGATATTGTACTGCCCTACAGATTTGTCAAAAAGAAAACACAATTTGGGTTAGTCTTTCACAGTCCAATCCACTTCCTGTGTAGATTGGAAGAATTTGGTAACACGTGCCTGTTAAATCAGTCCAGCCACTGGAGCTCTTTCAGGGGAATAGGAGTCTCTTCTCAGTACCCTTCACAAACTACACTTCCCAGGATTCTTTGGGGGAAGCCAGGACTGTCTAAAGTGAAATAAAAGTCTGGTGTTGGTGTGGCCCCCTGATTAGGCAAGCCCAGCAGCTGTGAGTCTGGCTTTTAGAACACTGACAGTTGGTTCTTACTGAGCATGCCTGATGTTATCAAGTTCAGTGCTAAATTCTTAAATTAATTAAAAATCAGCTAGGCTTTTTAAAAACTTTTAAACTGCAGAAGATGAAGGTCAGAGTATGGGGCAAGGTCAGTAGGATTACAGTTACTCTATGAACATGTGAACATTTTTAATTAATTTCAACAGATTATGAGAACTCTGACAGAAAGAAGTCCAGAAGGGCTCTGGGTTTTCTTTCTCTCTTTTTACACTTTGAAATCTCGATTCTCTCTGACTGTTTTGTGTATCTACATGAAAATTTAGAGGGCTGTTAAGTAAGCATTTCTGAGTTTCAGGACTATATGTTTTGTAATGTTTTGTTTTGAAATGAGCTTATGGGAAGGATCAGAATGGCATGGGTGGTATTTTCAATTTAACATTGCAGAATGCAAATAATCCATGCAGGCTATAATATACGTGGCTGTATAATTACCTAATGTGAGATTCTGAGTTGCATTAGATTATGATTACATTTTTTTATTCTAACCATTTTTCAAGGAGTTCAGGGCAGTGTACGTTACTATGCTTTTCTCCCCTTTTTGTCATAACAGTAGGCTAGACTGAGAGAGGATGGTCAAAGTTCACCCAATGCGTGATATGTCTTAATGGAGAGTTGAGAGGTAGAAAAAAGTGGATGTCATTCAATATAACAAGTAGTTGGAGGGAGGTGCCCAGAATGACAAAACAATATGATAAAAAGTCACAATTTTATTCCGTTTTTATAAATAAAAATTGTATAAAAATTGTCAGTAACACGTTCGTCAGGCTGACAATTTGTAATCTTTTGAATAATATCAATATCATCACTTTGAAGGAAGAATTTAAACAAGCATCCCCTGATGAAGGCTATATGTGATTAGCCGAAATGCGTTGGGCCTTTTATACAATTTTTATTTATAAAAACGGAATAAAATTGTGACTTTTTATCATCATGGAGAGTTGAACCTGGTTTACCTGATCCTATCCAGACTCTAACCACTGCATTGTTTTGAGGTTTCAGTATGCTCTGTGAGGTGGTACAATCTAGATCCAACATGGTGTCCTCCAGATATTGTGGACTACAACTCCCATCATCCCTGACCATTTACTATGCTGGCTGGGGCTGATGGGATTTGTAGTCCAAAACATTTGGAGGTTATCACACTAGCTACCCCGATCTAGAGAGCACAAATCTGAATATAGAGGGGACCACGAATTTTGACTTCTACTGACCCAAGTCTTCTGGCATCAGCAAAGATCTTGGGGAATAGGTTCTATCAAGCCTTGCTTTTCAACAAGTATTGAGGAAGGCCAAAACCAGCAAGGTGCTCACTGCTGCTTACTTTTTTCCAAGCCTGGTGTATGTAGTGGGAGAAAAGATTCTCCTCACCTCTGATAATCTTGAATCACACTGAGCATTTTGGAGAAGGCAGAAGCAATGTTTATCTCTCATACCACTTGTTATTTTCTAAGTACAAAGGATCAGGATCAGACATTTCTCTTCTTGCTTCAACTTTCTTGATGCCATTAACTAGTAGTTGTGGTTCTGATTTTGTAGTTGCTTGCCTGCCCTTACGTTTGTAAGCCTCTTGGTGACATTATCCCTGAGGTCTCAAGGCACCTTTCATCTGCTTTTACTTGATATTCCCATGTTATAAAGGTCCTTGTAAAAGTTGGTCAGGGAGCAGACTGCTTAAGGGCATTGGCCAAACTTTAGATTTTCAGTTCAAAGGTCCTTGGTATAAATGAAATAGTGGTGTATATTTACACCATGGACTCGTGAATGACACCTTATGGGTACAGTGGTCTTCCGTAATGTTATGGCTTTTTGTTAGGACTGGATGAAATACCCTCCCCAAATTGTTCATGCTGTTTGGACAATTATCTTGGGTGGCAAAATTGGGAGGAGCATTTTGCTGAATATTCTGTAGGGAGGCGGAGGCTGAATTCTCCAACAGTTTGCATAGGGGTAAAAACAGTGTTAAGAAAATGTTTTTAAAAACTTATGAGAAATTTTGTTCACTCAGCGTTTAATGAAAATCTGTTGTCTATATTGGTGGATGAAGGAAGCCCTGGGTTGTTAGGAGGTTCTGAAGAAGTAGGAGCAAGTCCATTGCTTCCTTCAATAGATATTGAAATATATTGGGTTGCATCTGCAGATATGTTCCAAATTACTCATCCTGCATATTAGGGGTATGTATTGGCTCTGTGTATATCCTGAGTAATGCGGTAAATTGGGGTGATTTGGGGCAGACTCTCATTGTACCACTAACAAGGCATTTTGAGGCAGATTAGGGAGCCCCCAACATTTTGAGTAGCTCTGTTGCCTTGGTTTTCCCAAAAAGGTTAAAACACATTACCTCCCCCACCCCTTTCATGAGAAGTGAAACTAGAGATATGAAGGGCTGGGAGGAAATGGAAATATTAGAGAAAATAGTTTATTCCCAGGTTTTTCCTATTTTTTCCCATTTTTTCTGGGAAAATGGGGGGAGGGAAGCAAAAAACTTTTTTTCCCTAAATTTTTCAATTTTTTCCTGGGCCTTCACATTTCTAAATGAAATCAAGCTCACTGGGAAAATTCCCAGAGCTCCGAGGGCAGGTTACAAATAGTATGCTACAGATTCTAGATAAATCTTGTTGTTGCACACATGTATACTGGTGGAGAATTCAGAGGGCCATTCTGCTGAATATTCTACAGGGACATTATATACCTTCTTTTTTAAAGTTAAGTGGTGGTAGTCCTCCCCAAAAGAAAATTCTCAGAATGGTCCTTTTCTGAGAAATGTCAACTTTGAGTGAAATGGTGTATTATGTTGAAGGGCATATTCTTTTAAGAGGAAAGAGTTATTGGAAAGGACCCTTAACAGCACAATCCTGACCATGTTTATTCAGAAGTAAGTCACATTGATTTCAGTGAAGCTTACTCCCAGTTAAACAAGTATAGGATTGCAGTCTCAAAGAGGAAAAATATCTGTCAGGCTGATTTGTCACCTGGTGGAAACGGGTTGCATTGCATGTTTATAGAACAAGGAAGTGAAAAAGGCTCAAATGCTGTGGAGATGCAAATTTTTCAACAGGAAGCTAGTTTATTTATAGCCTCATCCTCTACTTTTGATGGTTGTGATACCAAGTTGCATCCTTTTCTTGTTCTCTTTTGTCTTAACATCTACAGTGTAATAGTGACAATTCTGTAATTATTTTTACCTTTTGAAACTGACAGTTGTCACAGATTTACTGATGTGAACTATTTATTTTTCTTTTCTGAGGATTATTTAGAACACATTTGTATAACTTAATATTTGACCAGTGATGTGGGATAGAAACTTTTCCAGTGCTTTCTTTTTCCACTGAAAACCTTTTTGTTCCATTGGCAACAATGAATGCATGCCAGTTGAACATATATTTGGCAACCTCAGTAGTTTCAGAGTGTTTAACATTGCTTACTAAATACAAGGAAAATAAATGTGCTAAATTGGAACACACTATAGGACATCAGAAATTTTTGCAACACAGAATGAATGTTTTCCAATGCAAATTCCAGAAGATTTTTCCAATTCAAATTTGAAAGAGCCATATTACATATTACAGGAATTCCTAAGAGTGTAATGTAAATGTTGAAACAAGTATGCACTTTATTTTCAATTTTGTAAAGCTCATTATTTCAACAGCATTTGTTTCAGCAAGCTCCCCAATTTTTAATAAGATAATTTATTCTAATTTTTTTATTAAATAACTTCCATTTTCTTATGGTATTGAAAGGTGCGTAACAGCATAGTTACTCAGAAGTAAGCCTCACAGTGTTCAGTGGTGCTTAGTCCCAGATAAGTTTATATAGGATTGCAGCCTAAATTCTGATGTCTACCTGGCTAAAATGGTGCAAAAAATCTACGCAAGCTCAATCTTTTAAGAGTATCTACTTGGGATAAGTTCTTCTTTGTATAATTGGTTGCTAGTGGCACAAGTGCTTTTTAAGGAGTTTTTGATTGTGTGACATACACTTCATGTATGTCCAAAAATTAATGATGAAATTATTTAAATTGCCTATGAATTAGAGCATTAATAATAGGATGCTACTTTTTAGAAATGTGAGTGAACAGTTTCATCTCTCTACTCTGTAACAGCTGTCTCAATGTCAAAATTGTAAGATTTCTGCTTGTTCTTTTGTATAATTTGTCCATCCCATCCCATCCCATCCCAAGATCTCTCAATAAACTGGTTCACATGTAACGGCAAGTCATGTTTTGGTACTGCAAGAACCAGCTCTCTGTTCTTGAGCTAATTATTAGTGATTAAGATAACAGGAATGAGATATGAAAATATTTTTATGATTATGTAACAAACTGAAGCAAACATGCTTGTCACTTTCTGTTTTGCACATATTTCTAGAATCAAGTTGCTCCTTTTTTATTTTTTGATTCTCCTATCAGTTTCTTTATATATGTTATGGCACTCGGATCTTATGGTTCATGTTCCAAACTTCTGTTAACAGCATGTAGATAAATAAGAGTAGGGTTACCAGATATCCTTTGCAGAATATAAAGCCAGATTGTTATGTAAACTTGCTTTTCTTTGTGGGCATGGAAAATATTCAGTCGAGTTTTCCCATTATATAAGGAATCACTTTTGGTGGATTAAACCTTAAATTTGAGGAGAAACATTGGCTTATATAATTCTTCTCAAACAGTGGGTCAGCTGTAGAGAGGTTGTGTGGTTATTTTTTAATGGAATTGTGCTGGAATGGAACATGTCCATACTAGCTCCATAAAATAGTTCTTACTCTAGTCACTTTCAATGCAACTCAAGATCAAATATTAATGTACCCATTCTGACAAACTATAAATAGCTGGAAGGTACTGCAAACACACAAGTGGCAAGAAGACCTTTTCCACACACGAGTCTTTTCTGGAAGCTAAGAACCTTTATCATAAAACATTGGGATGTTTATATAATGTGAAAAATACAGGTCTTCTTAATAAAAGTCTGGTTTTATAGCAGGTTTCTCCCAGCCATTAGTTGTGGGTGGCTTTGCTCTACTCCAATAAGGATGGCTTTCTTCTGAGGGGTGCGGGCTTTTGCTTCTCACCATGTGGTCTTTAGGGTCAATAGACTTATGGATGGGGACTTGCCTATGAGAGCTTGCAGGCGCATTCTGCCCTCACATGCATGAGCAGCATGAGCTTAGATAGTTACCAAATTTGGGGGTGAGTGGGATTTTTTTGAGAGCACCCTAATGTTTGGTTGCCCCCTTTTTTTGCCTACTTCACAGAACTGTGAATTTGATTGGCTTACAATGGGATAGGGCTTAATTTGACTGTTTGGTTTATTTGTCATTTAGTGTGGGCAGGTAAGAGGTTTAGATGGCTTTAATGTCCTCTGAGGCATGTTAGGTGGAGTACATTCCTATTGTCAACTGGCTTGGGGGCTGCTTGGTGTGGTGCTCTGGGGCGTGGCAGATGCCACCTGCTGAACACTGAGCTGTGGGGTGGCTGGCACCTGTCAGCAGCACTCCTATAGCTTCCCTTTATGGGAAGCTGTAAATGGTTTGGCCTCCCTTCACAACAGCTTGTGTGAGGGAGTTGCTCTGTGGTGGTTCCTTATGTTATATTGAATAAATACAACCTTTAACAAATCCCTGTCTTGAGTCTTCATTCCAGGTATGGAGCAATGAACAATTGCAGTCAATATGAGTATGAAAGTTAAGGCTGATAATCTAAAGGCTGTAGTCCTCTAGAAGTTGTTGGATTCCATTTTCCATCATCCCTGAGAACTGGCCATACTGGCTGCAGCTGATGGCCATTGAGTTCAACAACATCTGGAGAACCACAGCTTAGCAGGCCCTGGTATGAGGTTGAGCATTCTGCTTTTAGCAGCCAACCAGATGATACCTTTGAGAAGCTTACAAGTAGGGCAGTGGGGGCAATCACTATCCTCCATTCCTGTGTTCTGACCTTTGAAGAAAGATAGCTTTTCAAACATGATGTTAGCATGTCATAGCTATGACTGATTATCTGTTGATAGACATGTCTTAGATGAATTAGTCAAATCATTTTCAAAAGCCTTCCAGTACAGTAACTATTGCCACATTTTGTGTTACTGACTTCTTGGATGTTTTTCCCCTCAAACATCTTGTCTCAGAATAGATCCTGAAATCAAAGGAATTGTATAGATGTGTTGCAAGGATTGCAGTTTCACTGTGTTTAAAGTCAATGCTCTGGAAAGGGTGCTGTGTTGACAATCCGTTCCCTGTGCTGTCGATTATGGCTTGATAAGCCAAGGATCACAAAGCCTGCATGCCTTCCTGCAATTGGAAAGGAATAGGTGGGTGAACATTTTGCCTCTTGGCTAAAAGCAAGAAAAGACAGTGCTGGATTCTTCCCTTGCAGATACCCATGAGAACTTGGAAGGCCCACCTTGTGCTTGGAGAACTGTGGCTGTAGAAGAGTAATGACACTCCCTGTATTTTTCTTGATTCTTGGCCTTTTGCTGTGTCTCTCCTTATTGACCTGTTGGCTTGTGTGAATAAGTCAGTGTGTGATGCATGCTGGTAAACACCATAGTGCTGAACTTCAAATGATTGTGCTTAACCACACTTATTTTAAATATTTTTCCAGTGGCTTTTCAATCTATGTGCCTGAATTCAATTGACGTTTTGAGCTCTCTTGTCTACTGCTCAGGTTCTCCTTCATTCCCCCTGCTCCAAGTGAAATATCATGTTTAAAATTACAAGTTCTGTTTGGATCAGTACAGTGATACTCATTTAAATCTTACACAGTTGAAATGATCTCTTTGACTGACTGAATCTAGGATGTGGTCAACATGACTTTGCGGGAAGGAGTGGTCCCAGCCAACCTGAAAAAAGCAGTGATCTGACTGCTCTTGAAAAAGCCCACCTTGGACCCATTGGTTTGTGACAACTACCTCTTGGTCACAAATATCCCCTTTTTAGGGAAGGTGACTGAGAGGGTTGTGGCGCAATAGATTATCTTGACCCATTCCAGTCTGGGTTCAGACCTGGTTATGAGACTGAATTATCCTGATGGATGATCTTTATCAGGAGGACAGGGGGAGTATGACCCTGTTATTCTTACTTGATCTCTCAGCAGCTTTTGATACCATTGACCATGGTATCCTTCTTAACAAACCTGGTCAGATGGGTATTGGAGGCACTGTTTTACAGTGGTTCCGATCCTATATCCAGGGACATTTTCAGAGGACAGCATTGGGTGATTGTCTTTTGGCCTGCTGGCAGTTGTGCTGTGGGGTCCTGCAGGGTACCATTTTGTTCCCAATGCTGTTTAACCTTTATATGAAGTCCTTGGGAGCGGTCATCAGGAGATTTGAGGTGAGGTGTCAGCAGTATGCTGATGATACCCAGCTCTATTTTTCTGTAACATCTGAATTGGGAGAGCCAGTGCAAGCTCTGGACCAGTGCCTGGAGTTGCTGGTGGGCTGGATGAGGGCCAGTAAACTGAGTGTGAATCCTAGCAAGATGGAGCAGCTGTGGGGTGGTGGTTCTTGAGTTTGCATAATTGGTCAGTTGCCTGCTTTAGATGAGACCATATTCCCTCTGAAAGAGCAAGTTTGTAGTCTGGGGGTGCCCCTGGATCCATGCTTGTCACTAGAGGCTCAGGTGACCTCAGTGGCTAGGGGTGCCTTTTATCTGCTTCAGGTGGTGAGACAGTTGTGGCAGTTTCTGGACCAGTATAGCCTGACCACTGTTATCCATGCACTGTTAACTTCCAGCCTGGATTACATAATGGACTCTATGTAGGGCTGCCCTTGAGGTTGGTCCAAAAGCTGCAACTGGTACAAAATGTGGTGATGGAACTGCTCACTGGGGCAGGCTTACACTCAGGGCAGCTTACAAATAAAAACTACACATAGGTAAAAAACATACAAAAATATACAATTAAAATAGAATTAAACTATTCGTAACATTAAAACCATGAAACACACTTAAAATACTAAGACAATTTAAAACATTAAGAATAGGACCATAGAACAATACAACAAACCTTATGAGGTTCTATCTTAAACATCTTCTAGTCCAAAAGCCTGTCGGAATAAAAAAGTCTTTGCCTGCCGACGGAAAGATAGCAAGAAAGGGGCCATTCGTGCTTCCCTAGGAAGAGAGTTCCAGAACCTGAGGGCAGCCACCGAGAAGGCCCTATCTCACGTCCCCACCAATCGCGCTTGCGAAGGTGTTGGGACTGAGAGAAGGGCCTCTCCTGAGGATCTCAACGCCCGGGAAGGCTCATATGGGGAGATACGGTCTGACAAATAGCCTGGACCTAGGCCGTATAGAGCTTTATAGGTCAAAACCAGCACTTTGAATTGTGACCGGAAACAAACTGGCAGCCAATGGAGCTGTTGCAACAAGGGGGTTGTATGGTCCCTGTAACTAGCTCCAGTTAGCACTCTGGCTGCAGCTCTTTGTACCAGTTTAAGTTTCTAAACAGTCTTCAAAGGCAGCCCCACGTAAAGCGCATTACAGTAATCTAAACGGGATGTAACTAAGGCATGCATCACTGTAGTCAAATCAGGCATCTCCAGGAACGGGCACAGCTGGCGCACCAGTCTTACCTGGGCAAAAGCACTCCTGGCCACTGCAGAGACCTGGGCCTCCATGTTCAAAGCTGAGTCCAGGAGCACACCCAAACTGCGAACCTGTGTCTTCAGGGGGAGTGTAACCCCATCCAGCGCAGGCTGAATCCCTATTCCCTGATTTGCCTTTTGACTAACCAGGAGCACCTCTGTCTTGTCTGGATTTAACTTCAATTTGTTCGCCCTCATCCAGTCCATCACTGATGCCAGGCACCGGTTCAGGACCAGGACGGCTTCCTTGGCTTTAGGTGGAAAGGAAAAATAGAGTTGGGTGTCATCCGCATACTGATGACACCGAACCCCAAACCCCCGGACAACCTCACCCAGCAGTTTCATGTAGATATTAAATAACATGGGGGACAAAACTGAGCCCTGAGGGACCCCATAAGTCAACGGCCAAGGAGTCGAACAGGAATCCCCCAGCACCACCTTCTGGGTTCGTCCCTCCAGGAAGGAGCCAAGCCACTGCAACACAGTGCCCCCAAGTCCCATCCTGGTCGATGGTATCGAAAGCCGCTGAGAAGTCCAATAGAACCAACAGGGACACACTCCCCCTGTCCAGCTCTCTGCGTAGGTCATCCACCAAGGCT
This sequence comes from Rhineura floridana, assembly GCF_030035675.1. Classification (NCBI taxonomy): domain Eukaryota; kingdom Metazoa; phylum Chordata; class Lepidosauria; order Squamata; family Rhineuridae; genus Rhineura; species Rhineura floridana. The sequence goes on along the minus strand of NC_084484.1, from coordinate 66,907,820 downwards.
ACCAAAGCCGTCCCATAGCCGGGCCTGAAACCAGACTGAAATGGGTCAAGATAATCTGTTTCATCCAAGAATCTCTGGAGCTGGGCAGCCACCACACGCTCTATTACCTTACCCAGAAATGGAATGTTGGAGACTGGCCGATAGTTACCCATTATAGAGGGATCCAGGGAGGGCTTTTTCAACAGAGGTCTTACAACTGCCTCTTTTAGGCACATTGGAATTCTGCCTTGTTGTAAAGAGGCATTTACCACTCCCCTCACCCAGTCGGCCAGTCCCCCTCTGGCACTTTTAATGAGCCAGGAAGGGCAAGGGTCTAGCAAACATGTGGTGGCTCTCGCCTCTCCAAGGATCTTGTCCACATCCTCGGGCTGTACAAATTGAAAAGTATTGCCAGTGTGTTACCCGGCTGCTGAAAGAATTTCACTGGAGCCCATTAGCTACCAGGCCAAGTTCAAGGTTCTGATTTTGGTGTACAAAGCAGCTTGAAACCATATACCTGAAAGATTGTCTAACCCCTTATATACCCAGTCGATCACTGTGCTCTGCAGACGAGGGCCTCCTGAAGATAGCATCTTATCGGGAGGTCCGTTCTGCACAACATAGGAAGTGGGCCTTTAGTGTTATGGCATCGACACTTTGGAATTCCCTCCCCTTAAATATTAGACAGGCACTACCTCTGTTATCTTTTTTGTGCTTACTGAAGACCTCTCCATTTCAACAAACCTTTTAAGTTAAGACCTCATCCCAGTCTGCGTCTGGTTGGAATTGCTTTTTAAGATATTTTTAAAGTTGTTTTTGTAAAGATGTTTTTGAGATGTTTTGTTTTAATATGCTTAAAAGTATTTTGTTTTTAAGATGTTTTAATGTGCTTTTAGTGTTTTTGTTTGCCACACTGGACTCCTTCTGGGAGGAAGGGCAGAATATAAATTTAATATTAAATAAATAAAAATTCATTGAAAAGTTGCTATGAATTCAGCTACAACCCAGCCCGTAATATGTGCAGAAGTTCCATTAAAATCAGTGGGACTTTCTTCTTCCTCCATACTTCTTGCATGGAATAGTAGCTTTGAATTATGCTTAGTTTTGCAACACATTTGTAATGTTAATAACTGGTGGACTTTCAGTCATTTGCTGTGGAACTGAATATTGTTGCCATAGGAAAACATATCTCTGAGCTGCAGTATCGCTGACCTTCTCTTGCAGTGTTGTCTGCTTGAGTTTGCAATGCTGTGTGCTACTTTTCATTACTGGCAAACTGTATGCTAAAGATCAGTACATGTCAGATTTTTGTCTGTAAAACGTCTACCCTAAAAAAAGTAAAATAAGTAGCTTGGCAACTTACTGTCTGCATATGTGTGGTACAGAGCACTACCAAACCAGCTTAGCAGCATTTTATCTGACATTATGTTCTGCAAGGAACAAAGCATAGCTAGTATTGCATGGTGGTAATTTCAATGACACTACTGCAAAGTTCACTAAATGTTTGCCGCTTAATTCCCTACAAGTTCTTTTCAATTTTTGGAAAGTACCAGCAGATGACTATCCATATGATTTCAGATGTGAGTATGGGACTGAAACTGCAATGCATGTGCTTACATAGAGGAGAAAATACATGTGGCCTAGTCTTGCAAATCAGTCCACAAATATTACTAGCCTAAAACACCTCTACTTTTTCACTTCATAACATATACCAATACAATTCCTTTATTATGTACCAGCAGTCTAAAAGGGGAAACAAGTGACCCAGTTTGTCTGGAGGCAATTCTTACTCAATCCACATGAGTAGACAAATAACTATTTGCAAGCCTGTTGTATATAAATTGCTTGCACTGGACCCTCCACATCTTTTCCTTGATATCAGTGTGCACAATTAAAGCTCCAGCATTATGCTTTAGGGATGTTCAGCTGAGATGTGGCTCCAAAGAACATAAGTAAAATGGTATTGCAATTGTTAATGAATGCTTCTGAATTGGATACTGATGTTATTAGGCACAGCTATCTCTTTGTGAGATTCTGACTGCATAAAGTTGTTTCTGTTTACTATGGAGAACATTCTGTACCCCCCCTTTCCTATAAAAAAAGAACCAATGTAAATTGTACTCTTTTTTTTTTAGGTGTTACTCTTGCTTGCTCATAAATTGAGCTAGAGGATACTTCATGGAGGAAAAGTCTACCAATGCACACTAGTTATTATGGTTGTGTAAATGTCTTTTTAAATTGGAAGCTCTCATAGGAGCATTTTTATCGCTGCCTGAATATGCACTGATCTTGGCATCACATCATTTGTCTTCATCTAGGTCCTGTGTCATACACTGACACACAAAATGTTTTCTATCTTGAGTGGAAATGCTCAACTACAGCTGACTTCATGGGAAGCTTCTTTGACATTTTGAATTTATATTTTTTAAAAATTGTCAATCAAAATTTATTTTGAAGTCGGAGTCAGTACATTTCTACCAACTCCGACTCCACCCAAAATTGCTTCCGACTCCACAGTTCTGGGTGTACCTTTTGTCTGTTAGTTTTGCAACAATAAAACATTAAGTTTTAAAAGATCTGATACTAAATTTATAGACTACAAAGAGTGTCTGTCTGGCGTATCTTGTACATCTTAATCCATGGGTAAATTCTAAATTACCTTCCTGTATAGCTGTGTGAGTTTTGCTAAGCTTACAAAATTAAGCCAAGTTGAACTTATCTGGAATAGCAAATGTGCTTTACTTTTGGAAGAACATAGTTGTGTGTTAAAAGAGCAGCATTGAGTTGTTTAAATATCTCTCACTATGTTTCTGCCTTGGCTATCACAAGAGTCTTGCTCAGTCCCCTGAGAGAAATCTACTAATTATGTCTTGCGGAATTCTGTACTGCACTCACTGATGTGAGCCAGGAAATAGTTACAGTTTTACTATGAATAGAAGAAGTTGTATGAGTGAGACATATGCATACATTTGTCCTCTTTCTTTTAATGCACATTTATTTCTTTATGCTAAACATATGATAGATACCAATGTGACAAACATGATAAGAATGTTCTTAACTATGTTTAAAGTCTCCAGTGATGCTTCAGGAAATATGATCAAGAAGCTTTGGACTGCACTGGAGGGAAGAGGGAAGTATGCTTCCCTCATAGATATCTAATTGGTTCTTATAGTACGATGTATGGAATTTTAGCTTGACTAATACAATCACACCTCCAGTAATTTAGGAGACTCTTATAAAATGTGTTGAACTCTTGTTTTCAAATTGACAAACCTTGTTTTGTCACATTCAAATTAGAGAAGAAGGGTGGAGAGCAAGACACAAGTCTTCCTTGGATGGACAAGGTGTGGTAAACAGACTTGCATTAGGGGTGGGAGAAATTCTGTTGAAGGAGGGAGAAAGATCCTCTTCTAGTTTCTGTTTTAAATAGTTTTGAGGTATTTCTGTCAATTTCACTTCTGTTATCAAAACTAGCAAGTGAGACTGAGGGGATCTGCCTTCCTTCATCCCACAAAGTGAAACTCACAGAACTCAGTCAGTGCTGTGAGGAGTCCGCTATCTAAATTAAGCAATATATCTAAGCCAATATGGAACTAAAAGTTTCCTATGTATGATTGGCTGGCTAGAATAGTTGTTGTTCCTCACTCTTTTGTTTTGTTTTAGGCTTTTTAATAAAAAAATGTATAAACAAAATGGGGAGCACAGAGCCTTCAAATAACAGCCAAAATTTCATAAAGTGATGTGAAGTTAAAAGGAAGAGTTGTTGCTCATCACTAGTGACAGAGGCTAGTGGTATCTACACAAATATATTCCCCACAGCACTTGTAGTGGACAGACAAGAGAGGAAAAGAGTTACACCTAAGTATGAGTACTAGGAGATTGCTACAACTGAAACACTAATTGTAGAAGCACTGGAGGGCAGGGATGTTTTATGTTCACCGCCCAGAGAGCTATTGCTAGTCGGGCGGTATATAAATTTAATAAATAAATAAATATTTTAGCCCTGTTGCAATTAATTTGTAATATCTGCATATTTTTATGCTGGAAAAAATATAGTTTGAACGGTCGGAAAGGGCTACCGTACTGGTTCGTAGTAAGATATTATGTTCCATTCCTTTTCATAAAAATAAAATAAATTCAGTGGTATGTTGACCATGTACATACATTAAAATGTACTCAAAATAAGGCTACATACATTAAAATAAGAAAGGGAGGAGGATCATAGTATAAAATATGACACTGTGTCATATGTACACAGTGGAATGTTGTAGGCACTTTCCAAGTCTTGTCAAGATAATAGCATCTGCAGCACTTTACCCAGGTGAAATTAATCCCAAGGTGTTTGTCAGAATTAAGTAGGTGCATACACTAGAAAAACCAGTCTACCAGAGATATTTTAGAATGCTTATTTGTTAACAGAGCAGAACATTAATGTGATGGAGGTTATCATCTTGGAAACATGGATAATGCTCCCTGTTCCTAAGTGCTCTGTGTGTATGTTTGAAAAATTCAGATCCTTTGAATGATTTGAACCCCTGAACAGGCCGTATACCCAATCCTGATGGCTCTACTTGCCTTATAAGATCAATGTGTTTGACACGGTACCCACAATAAATAATGTACCTTGTAGATAGCAATCAAAGCTCTCTTTTCCACCTTTTACATCCTGCATATCACACCAAATGGAGTAAAAGACCTTCTGAGATAGGCCAAAGAGGCATCACTATTTAGTATATGGATGCATGTGATTCTAGAATTAGCTGCTGTATTCTCCTTTGAATGTTGTGGCAGAACATTACAAATCATGTACAGGTAATCACTGTTCCCATATTATATGAAAGAATTTACAAAAATGGTATTTGCGTCATAGTCCAAATGTTGTGCTAGAGAACTCCAATTCTTATAAGAATAAGTTGTACAATCAGAATGGGTTCTACAAAATCCCATATATTTGTCTTTCCTAATTCGTTGTGCTTCTAAGATTCAAGTAGAATTTAGTAACTATTGACAAAGATTGTAGGAAAAGGGAAGAATTATGGGCATAAAGATTGCAGTGTGTTGGAGCTACAAGGGCTAGAAAGTAGTAATAGTGTATTAACTAATTATGAAAGAGGATGGAAATGTCAAATTTCCAATTTAAAAGATGGGAACACCTTAATTTTATTAAAAGTGATTATTAAATACAGCATTGCTTCTGTAGCGTATAGGATTTTATTTTGATTATTCCTCCTTGCACAGACCTTTTTAGGTAGCTTAATTATTGTACAGATAGTCTGCAAATACTTGGCAAAGGCTACTCAAAGCTGGACATTGAGGAGTGATATAACCTGATCTCCTAGCCCACGTGTATAGTATTATTTCAAAGGCATGCATATTTGAAACAGCAATGCTGCTAAACTGTTAAGCATGCTAGAGGAATTTGAGCCATCAAGATGTAAAGTTTTTAGGAAACTGGAGATTGTCAAATCTTTGCAAATATGACAATTTTAGAATTTTAAAATCAAAAGTCATGCAATACCAAGACAGGTATGTTCAACAGTGCATGTATGCATGACGCAGGCTGGCTTGGCTTCCTGTTTGTGTTTTCCTGCTAGGAACAGAAGCACTGCTGATTCATTTAACTTGCTTCTATCATGTGCAGGTTCTGTATCTTTTTTTGAATATTGCTTTTGACATCAGTAAAAAGAGCACAGGTCCACACAAATATTTCCTGCTAGTGAACTCATCTTTATTCTGGTGTGATCGCTTGTCGTTCCCTTGGAAAAGGTTGAGAAAATCTGCCAGAACGCATGCATTTTGAATACAAACCAGTTTGATTGCACAGTATTGATGTACAATACCTTGTGATAGATAGGGGAAGTGACTTGATTTCCTCACTTCCTGCTCCACAGAGGCAAAATAACAGCATCCCTTTTTTTACCGAGTGCTCAGGGGAGGAACAGTGAGTGGGATGTGTGTATTTGTAGCAAACCCACTGACATGGATTATGTGTTGTAGCACAAAATATAACCTGACACCTATTTGAACAAGGCACTTTTTGGAAAACAAATTGTATATATCAGAAGTATACACTGTAACATAATTGTGTGAAATACATCTGTTCTCATTTTATAATGGGCCCAACAATGTATATAGCGCTACATTTTCTTGAACTTTGTTGCTCCAATGTGTGACAAACATGCTCCATTTTCCAATAAAAAGCTTAATTGCCTGCGCTCTCTAACCCTTACCATATTGGTTAGTTTCACCATATAAACCTTATTCCAGACCTTTAAGATCCACATTATAATGTTGGGGTTCTTATTTTTCCCCTCTGATTTGCACAAACAATCCTCTGAGACTTTGTCGAGCTGTATTATCATTTCTCTATATCCAGCTAGAACTAGATCTTTCACATAGTCAAATAATAGAGTTGATGAATCTTATGGTAGTTCATATCCCATTATTATTAAAATTTCATTTAGTATAGTTGTCCAAAAAATTCTTGGCAATACCAAAAATTATGGTGCATGTCTGTGTTTGTTGCTTTGCCTCACCAGCATGTATTGCTGGCTGCAGTCTTGCAGAAGATAAATACCAACAAAAAATGAACTTGTAGAAACTTTCCTTTAAAATGTAGTAATTGTTTGTTGAGAGATATTTTGCCATATCCAATTTTGGATGGTGGTTGGCATCTGATGTCCTAAATCTTTCCCAATTATTTTTATAAGTATTAGTTGACAAATCTGTATCTATAAGAATTTTGTATATCTTGCTCAATGAATGTTTATAATTGTGGGTCATTATGTTTTCAAAACTGGTATTTTCCTGAAGAGGTATGTGTTGCATTTACAGCTTAAAAGCTATATTCCTCAGTTGCAAATATTGAAAGAATAACAACACTGTTGGCCTTCCTGAGTTACTGTCACCTTCTTTAAAAGGTCGTTACTCTTTCCCGTGGTGTATACTTGAATTGCCAAAGACAAGTTTATGGGTGACACTGATTATCTGGCAACTCTTCCTCTTTCTTATTTTCCTCTCTTATGATTGAAACCATATAAAAAATAGTAACTTATGAAACAACCACAGTTTGTTGGCTTTCAAAGGGTGGAAGATGTAAACACAGGCACACATCAGATCTGAACAGGGAATTTAAGAGGGGAACGTTTGAAATTGTTGGTGAAGAAGCAGCAACCACAAAATGGAGATACCTTTTACATATACACACTTCCCTTTTGTTAAAACCTGTTGGAAAACCTGCTCCCCCTCCCAAATATAACAGGGATGTGTATTCCCCAAAACTGAACATTTGCAATGAAGAGGAGATGGTGAGAACAGACTTACTCTAGTAAACAGTGTGGGAGAGAAATTTTAGGCAACACAACTTGACAGGTGAAGCTAACAATGATTTAACAAAAATTCATGATGGAAGTCTGACGACAGCTCTCATGTATTAGAACAAGCAGATTTTGCATGCGAGTTATACTCAGTGTAGATACATTGAAATAACATAACTTGTGACTTAAGTGGATTGATTTCACAGGGTCTACTTTCAGTATGTTGTCTTTAGGCATTACCCTCAGGGATGGCTTGGGGTGTGGCAGGGACTTTGAAAATGAAAGGCAATGGGATTGAAGAGGGGAGATCTGCTACTGTACTTGTGAACCCTGGAGAGCACTGTATAAAAATAGATGCTTTTCAGTGACCTTCTGAGTCTCTGATCAAAGTCTTGCTGGTTCTCTTTTGTTAAATGTTGGACAGATATGGTTTTTGTTTGTTATTTAAGAGCTTGAAAGATGCCTATGGTTGTTTTGTTTCAGTGGCCAATTTTCTTCTGATTGCTTTGATCAAAGGTTAAAACAAGTATTTTATGCTAATTTAGAAACCTGGTGTATATGAGAATAGCAATGTCATTCAAATAGAAGGACTCATAGAATGAATGAGTGTTTGACGTGGTATGTGAATTTTAGGGATCAAAGAATGGTTGTGCATTACTGTCCTAGCTTCTAATAATGGCTTGTGTTGACATCATTCTCCCAGGAATTATAATTAGAATGAAACACAACATCACACATGCTTGTCATATTACCTGCCTATGTTTGATAACCTGTTTCCATATCTACTTGTCACTTCAGGGGAAAACCAGAGTTTATTTGTCCTGAGAGCCATTTTCTACATCTCAGCTGTTGTGAAATGAGGCACTAAAGAACAATGAGATGGCAGTAAACATGTCAATATTTTGCCAGGTTTGAACTTATGACTTGTAGGGATGTCAGTATATGCTCTGCAGCGTTGTATACTCTACTTGTGGTTGAAGATGGTAATGCCGGGACAGGTGTTGACAGATCTGGACAATGAAGTGACAAATGGTCATGAAAGCAGGATGTCAAACATAAGTACAATGTGGCAAGCAATATGACAGCTATGTGTGATGCCTGAGAGTTAATTCTGGTTACAAAAATATCCAAGTTGGGTAAATGGTCAAGGTAAGAGTTGTAGAGAGGAAAAGATGGCCCTTGGGAAAAGATATATATCTAGAGTTGAATATAGTGGGTACTGGTGGAGTCGGTCAGAATGGAGAGCTAGCAATACCCAGGATATTTATGTGAAGGAAAATAGCATGCTTTTGTTGCCGATTGGCCAAATACTAACTCATCATACTTGCCTCCACGTTTCCAGAGGCAGCTTTGGTTTTCTTGAAATACCTGTGATTCTAGCCCTTGGCTAATGTTTTGCTGGTAAAGAGAACAAGAAGTGGGTGCCTGTTCCCTATGGGGTTAGGATTAGCAACCTCTGTAGCACTGCTAGTTGTCCTAAATACTCTCTTATTTTCATACAAATGACAGTCTGTGACAGTCATCCTCAAAAGCTACATTGTGTAGTCTGCAAAAGATGATGATTATAGAAATTGTGCTGTCATCATTACACAAATGACATGTAGGAAAAGTGATCTTTTTCTATGAAGTTCAATAAAAAGTATCTAGAATACATTGTAGAATGGGCTGTATCCAGTTAAGGCTCTGCACGTCTGCTAGGGGAAGGCAAGGCAGTTCATTTTCACCAGTTCCCCATTCCAACTGCAATTCTTTATGCCACTGTTCTTCAACCTTAGGTCCCCAGATGTTGTTGGACTACAATTCCAATCAACCCCAGCCAGCTTAGCCAATGGCCAAGGATAATGGGAGTTGTAGTCCAACAACATCTGGGGACCCTAGGTTAAAGAACAGTGCTTTATGCCATATTTTATGCTGTTCCAAGGGTTCCTCAACCCTCAGGAGAAGCTTCTTGGGAAGGAGGGAGGTCTGCATTAGGTAGCAGGGATCAGGTAAAATCAAGTGCCCTGCCTTTCACAAGTGGAAAGTGCTTCCACTAGAACAAAGCCACCATTGGATACAAGCAGTATTTTAAAATGTTACTGTATTTTTGCCTTTCTGAGTTTTTCCCAAAAAACCCATATTTTGTCAACAGAACACCATTCCTAATAACCATGCAAAGCCTATTTAAGGCCAAAAGTTCAAAGAGATCCTTTAGGACAGAGTTCCAGCTGCAAAACCTCTGACACGTTTAAAGAAAAGGAGGCTAAGTTGTCCATAAGCAGAGCCTTTATGGAAGAGAAGTGAGTCCTAGGGAAACAATGGCTTTTCCCTGGTTCCATGTAAAAAAGCTCTAGGATGCAACTGGCCAAGGTCTTGCAAGGCTTCAATGTGAGTTGGTACAACTGACCCTATTTAGCCACTTGCACAGAGATTTTAAAAAATTCCTATTGACGTTTGAGCTAGTATGTTTCCCTCTCCCTTTCTTAAGGTATTGTTACTTCCAGGTGGGCTTTGTGATTTGGCTTCTGCCAGGTTTGACTGAAGGACCAGTCTGGACATGAAAATGTCCCCAAGGTAGTGTGAGTAGGAAGGTGCCTAGGAGGCCCACCTTGATTGAGGTAGGGAATAGCAGATATTATACAGCCAAAAAAGTTTTAAGTGGCTCATATGGGAAACTGCTCCACACCTGCCTCTCCTAGCAATGGAAACAGGTTGCAGTCTATCAGATGTAGTTCAAGCTTGAGATTTGAGGCTGCAGTAGGACACTGCCACTGGTTACCCATACCATTCTTTCTGAACTGCTACTCATGAGGGGTTAGAACTAACCCCCCCACACACTTGGTTGATAATCCTTGTATGCCATATTCCTTCAGTGAAATTGTTGTGTGTGTTCATCCTAACTATAAGAGCATAGCTTCTTTCTTTTTTTCATTCTCTCTCATTTGCAAAAGAAACACTGATTAACACACAGAATTTTGCATGGTTTTTCAAAGAGCATTGTGAACCCCTCCCCTGCTGTGACTTGAGTCAGACAAGTCACCTCTGCAAACACTCACGTGTGAAAGCCAGATGATCAAAGTGGTCATGAATGGCTTCATCGTGAATCATGTCCCAGAGTGTTTACAGTACTTTTCTTAGTCTCTCCACTCCATTTCCCTTAGATCTTCATAGCATCATGGCTCTTCTAGTCTGTCCTCAAGTTAGAACTATGGATCACATCTGGGCATGTGACTGCATTCCACATTCTAATGAATATAACATAAGCACTGTGAAGCTTGATCCTCAGATTTGTTGAAATTTGCATTCCTGTTCCATAAACAAGCCTCTTCTGTTGGGGCTATTTCCTTGCCCTTTGCCGTAAGAGCTGAGCATCCCTTGACTTTGGCTGGCCATTTTGTCAATATTGAGGAGGCAGGTAAAATTTGCTCCAGGCTTTGAAACTGGTTATTGTGTTGTGGCAGTTCCGTTTTGTTTGCTTTTTAAGTACGCTACTACAGTTTTCCACCATCACTACCCCAAGCTACGAGAACACTTTTAAAAGAGTCAGTTATAGATCTCCCTATATCACAGGTAGTTTGGCCCTTGGAGGCAGTCCAGTTAGCTCATTTTCACTAAAAATGAAAACTGTAACCCTCTGGCCTCTCCTTCTCATCTTGAATATAAGTCCGTAAAGCGAATGGACCCAAGAGTAGTTATTTTTGGTAGTGTCTGTTTGATTTTTGCTATAATACCCTCATAAAAGGTTTCATTCATTAAATACATTTGAACTGAAGTAGAAAAACTTGAATACTAAGCTAATGTAAATCTGGAATGACAAAGTGACAATTTTGTTGAGCAAAGATGTCAGCTGCACGTGTTTGGCTCAAGGTGTCTCTTTCAGAACTGTTTCATGTCTGTTCCAATTTGTTTCAATGCAAATTGTCCATATTCAAAAGTATTTTGGAATCTAAATAATCTTGAAACATTGGTTTTACAATAAGTTGTGGTTATATTATGATTGTGTGTGTATGCTTTTGTAGCTAATAGTCTTACTATGCATAGACTTCACATTTTTCTCTTACTTGGCAAATTAAGCTGGATGAAAAATCACTACTTAAAAAGCACTAGCTTGGTGTGTACATTTTGCTGAATTGTGGATCTCGTCAATTTTTTGGCAGATTTTTATATCCAGATCCTGCAGTGTTATGTGTAAAGAGTGGGCACATTGCAGTGAACCAATTCCAAATGTTATAATGTAAACAGTACTTGCTGTTTGTCTAAGCAATGAAGGGAATAGGTCTAGAGCACATATTTAAATGACGTTCTTACATATCATTGAAATGTTTGAGCATTGTCAATATCCAGCAGTTTGCAATGCAATTTGAAAACACCAGTAGTTCCTCATTAAGTTACTGAATTAAAGTATTTGTGACAGAACTTGTTTCCTGTGCTTGATTTAAATGAAGATAAACTTGTGTAATATATTAAGCTTTTGTATAGATAAGCTTCCCTATAACCCTGGCAAAGCAGGACATTGTTCAAGTATAAAACAAAGTAGCTTTTTATTGCTCTCCAGAAGCAATAGAAAACCTTTGTACCTTCCAAGACTTGTGTTTGCTTTTTAAAGGGTCCAGTTCAGATTATTAGGTCAGATATTCTTGTGTAAATATAGCTAATATAAGAAAGGGTTTGCCTTCTAATTCAGATTAGTTCATTTACCTCAAGTTTTAAAGCCATTTATATACTATATAAATTCCAGAGTGGGAGACCTTACCCAATTCCCAAGCTAAGGGTATTTTCTTTAAGATTCCTTGGTGCAGCATCCATATCAATCACATATTTGAAAGCTTATAAGCCCCAATTTAGCTGAACCTACCTCATATCCCAGGGGCACTTTCTAGCAGCAAGACATTTTTGGTACTCTGTGCTGCTCAAGGAAATTTCAGAGCTAATAGGCTAGAAGAGTTCTGCATGCCTAGTTGTGAAAGAAACTAGGAATGTGAAACTTGGATACTGGCTCTGAGTAGGCTGCTAGATAAGAGATCAAAAGGAAGGACCTCCAAAGTATCTTTCTCTGAATGCTACTGGATTCACACACATGGCCAATTAGACAAACACAGTAGTCAATGTGTGGATGAGACAGTAGTGTTGGGAGGAGGGTTTTTTATTTGTTAGGCACTGGGTATGTTTTATGATAAACTGGGTCTATAGAAAAGGATTAGGGCTCTGTTTGAACAAAGATGAAACCAGAATGGTGCTTAAAATAACAAAAGTAGCAGAGGGGCTTTTTAACCTGAAAGGAGCTGAGGCGGGTCTGATTTGGAATAATCCCCCAAGGGTGAAGGTGAAAGTGTTTGATTGTTCAAATGGGGGGGGTAGAACTATAGGAACTGAGAGTGCAGGGGCACTTGATAGTAGTAATTCAAAGAGGCCAAATCACTATAAACTAAAACACACATGCCAAAGTCATTTGGAGAGACGCATCATGTATAGGTTTTATATGCTAATGTTAGAACCTCTGAGCCAAGATGGATGAATTAGGTGGAGTGATTGGCCTTAGAAGAGAGCACTGATATAGTGGTCATAATGGAAACCTGATAGAATGGAGAGAACTAGTGGGGCACAGTTATTTCTGGAATACAAACTCTAAAGAAAGAACAGGAAAGGTTGTACTGGAGTGGTATCTCTCTTTATGTTAAAGAGCTTGTAGAGTGCAGCAAGCTAAAAATCCCGAAAGGGAAGGACTCCTCTACAGAATTGCTGTGGATGGTGATACCAGGCACCAAGTACTGGGTGTGTATTATCATCTGCCTGACCAAAATGCCCAGGGTGATCTTGAGATGGAGAATGAAATCAAGGAGGCATCCAAAGGAAGGAGGCATTGTTGTAATGGGTAACTCCAATTACCATTGCAGAGACTTAGGTATATGTAAGTTCCAGACACAACAGAGGCAAAATTTTGAGATACCATCAATGGCTGTGCCCTAGAACAGTTTGTCATGGAACAGACCAGAGGGTAGACAACATTAATCTTAAGTGGTGCCCAGGACTTGCTGTGAAATGTACATGTTGAACTGATGGCAAACAGTGACCAAAGTGCTATCAAATGTATGTGGAGCAGCTGCTAAGAAAGTCCAACGCAGTCATATTTTACTTCAAAGGAGGAAACTTCCTCAAAAAGAGAGGATTGGCAAACAGGAAATTCAAAGGGAAAGTGAAGCGGGTCAGATCTCTCCAGGATGCTTGAGAGTTATTCTAAAACACAGTAATAGAATCTCAGCTGGAATACACACTGCAGGTGTCACCACCAGGACTAAGAGGATGCTAGCCTAGGGTAAAGTTCAGTGAAGTTACTAAAGAGGCAAGAAGGCTTTCTTCAGAAAAAAAGAAGTCATGACAAGAACAAAAAGGAACTCATACTCTGGAAAAAGAATTGCAAGCAGACAATAAGGAATCCTAAAAAGAATTTGAGAAGCACATTGCAAAAAGCATAAAGGCCAACAACAACAACAAAAATCATTACATTAGTATCAGGACAGTGACTAGGAAAGCAGTTAGAGTTAGACCTTTGGATGGCAAAGGAGTCAAAAGTTTGCTAAAGCAGATTACAGAGAAGCCGAACGAATTACTTGCATCTGTCTTGGGAAGAGAGCAATTAAAGCAAACAGTGGTGAACTTCAAGGTTTTACTGACAATGTGACAATGCTGATGTTCTAACAAAAAAAAAACACCTTGTCCCTAAGATCAGCCTCTATACTTGAGAACTCAAAAGTGGCCAATGTGATGCCATTTTTAAAGAAGGGATCCATAGAAAGCATTATTGTTGTTGTTGTTGTTATTGTTATTGTTGTTATTATTCCCAAGTATATGGAAAAACACATCTTGCTGTAACAGAAACAGAATGGCTTCTGCAAGGGTAAGTCCTGTCTCACTAACCTATTTGAGTTCTGCGAGACTGTCAACAAGCATATCGATAGAGGTGATCCAGTCTGCATTGTGCGCCTAGACTTTTAAAAAGCCTTTGATAAAGTACTTCATCAAAGATTCCTGAGTAAACTTAGCAGTCATAGAATAAGAGGAGAGGTCCTCCCGTGGATCAGTATTATGTTAAGAAACAGTAAGCAGACAGTAGGAATAAATGGACATGTTTCCCAGTGGAGGGGTTTGGAAAATCCCCCCCCCCATTGGTATTGGAACCTTATTTATTATTTTATAAATTTATTAACCACTCTACAACTTGAGGCCATCAAAGCTGTGTTCAACAAGATAAGAACAAAAAAGACAAAAAAACCCCACAAATTCTGAAAACAATTACACTCCAAACCATTCCTACAAGCTCTAAAAACAATAGAACCATTCCTTCAGATGTACAATTAATATTTCATAAGTGACTAGATCACACCTCAGGGAAAGCCTTCTTAAACAAAAACATCTTCAAGTAGGTGCCTAAACATAGTGACATTGGGTGCCTGTCTCATATCGGCTTGAATTGTTTCCAGAGTGCTAGAGATGCAATCCTAAAAGCCTGCTTTCTAGTACAAACTAGGCACACCTCTGGGGCATGTGGAACACTCAGCAGTGCCACATCTGAGGAATGCAGCTACAGGGCAGGAACATACGGAACAAGGCAGTCCCTTAGGTAAACTGGTCCCAGGTTGTTTAAAAAATAAAATCTTGAACTATGCTTTGTAGTATATTGGCAGCCAGTGCATCCAAGGCCATCCAACGAAGCTCAATGTTGGAAGATTCAGGAAAAGCAAAAGAAAGTATATCTCCACACAGCACATCACCATGATGACTTGGGAGGGGGCCATATAGAAATATAGTTGTGGCTGGTGTTCATTGGTGAAGTGGCAGGCAGGAAGGCCACCAGTAGGTGAAGGCAGCCAATGATTGGCCAACTTATTCTAGTTTTGTCCCCATCTTCTACAAGGCACAACATTAAGACAATAGGCAAGGTTCTGGAACGGGTGGTGGCCGGCCAGCTCCAGGGACTCTTGGATGACACTGATTATCTTGATCCGTTTCAATCCGGTTTTAGGCCTGGGTTTGGTACCGAAACAGCCTTGGTCACCCTGTATGATGACCTTTGTCGGGAGAGGGACAGGGGGAGTGTGACCCTGTGGATTCTCCTTGATCTCTCAGCTGCTTTTGATACCATCGACCATGGTATCCTTCTGGGAAGGCTCACGGAGTTCGGAGTTGGGGGTATTGCTTGGCAGTGGCTCCGCTCCTACTTGGTGGGTCGTCAACAGAAGGTAGTGCTTGGGGAACACTGCTCGACACCCTGGACTCTCCATTGTGGAGTCCCACAGGGATCGGTACTGTCCCCCATGCTTTTCAACATCTATATGAAGCCGCTGGGTGCGGTCATCAGGAGTTTTGGGGTGCGTTGTCACCAGTACGCTGATGACACGCAACTCTATTTCTCCTTTTCATCTTCTTCAGGTGAGGCTGTTAACGTACTAAACCGTTGCCTGGCCGCGATAATGGATTGGATGGGAGCTATCAGACTGAAGCTTAATCCAGACAAGACCGAGATGCTGTTAGTGAGTGCCTTCTCTGCCCAGATGGTGGATGTTCACCCTGTTCTGGATGGGGTTACACTCCCCTTGAAAGAACAGGTTCGTAGCTTGGGAGTTCTTTTCGACCCTTCCCTGTCTCTTGAGGCTCAGGTAGCCTCAGTGGCACGGAATGCTTTCTACCATCTCCGATTGGTAGCCCAGCGACGTCCTTATCTGGACAGTGACGACCTCGCCTCAGTTGTTCATGCTCTGGTAACTTCTAGATTGGACTACTGCAATGCGCTCTACGTTGGGCTGCCCTTGAAGATAGTTCGGAAACTACAGTTAGTCCAGAACGCAGCGGCCAGATTGTTGACGCGGACCAGAAGGTCCACTCATATAGCACCTGTTTTGGCCCGTCTGCACTGGCTTCCTATTTGTTTCCGGGCTAAATTCAAAGTGCTGGTTTTGACCTATAAAGCCTTACACGGCATGGGACCACAATACCTGGTGGAGCGCCTCTCCCAATATGAAACTACCCGTACACTGCGCTCAACATCTAAGGCCCTCCTCCGAGTACCGTCCCATCAAGAAGCTCGGAGGATGGTGACTAGAAATAGGGCCTTTTCGGTTGTGGCTCCCGAACTGTGGAATGGTCTCCCCGATGAGGTGCACCTGGCGCCGACGCTGCTATCTTTTCGGCGCCAGGTGAAAACCTTTTTATACTCCCAGGCATTTTAAAGTGTATTTTTACAGTATTTTATTACTATGTTGTATTTTGGATGTTGTTTGGTTCTCGTATTGTTTGTGTGTTTTTGTTTCTTGAGTTATTGTATTTATTGTATTTATATATTGTGCTTGCTTTTACTTTTTATGTACACCGCCCAGAGAGCCTTCGGGCTTAGGGCGGTATATAAATTAAATTAAATAAATAAAATAAATAAATAAGACTAAAGAGGAGGAAGATGATAGGCAGTGCCACCCCCTGGGCTCTAGTTCTAAGTAAGAAGGCAGGGAAACTGGCTGCGGTCAGAGTGAGGTTGGTGGGGCAGTGCTCCATTTGCCTTAATGGACCAGCCTCTACTGTATAAATTCTTTTATAAATAAATAAACTGTGGAATTTACTCCTGCAAGATGTAGTGATGGCCACCAACTTGGATGGCTTTAAAAGAGGATTAAACAAATACATGAAGGATTAGGTTATCAATGTGTTATGGCCATGAGGACTGTGTTCTGCTGGAGGCAGTATGCCTCTGCATACCAGTTGCTGGAATTCACAAGTGGGGAGAGTGCAGTTGCACTTGGGTCCTCCTTGCAGGCTGCACATAAGCATCTGGTTGGCCACTGTGAAAATAGGATGCTGTACTAAATGGACCAGCAGGGCTCTTATGTTTCTTGTATGACATTGTCATTGCTGTAGAGTAGTGCAAGGTTAGCGGGTGTGGTTTCTTCCAGAGCTTCCTAACGCTGTTAGTCCCAACCAGCATGACCAGTAGTCAGGAACAATGGGAGTTGTAGTTTTACAACTTCTGCAGGGCACTATATTGGCTATTCCTGGAGTAGAATATAGCATGTTGACTTTAAATATGGGAGACCCAAGTTCAAATTCCTGCTCAGGCATGAAACTCTTACAGTAACTTTGGATGAATCTTTCTTAATCTGCATCATGATGAAGACCTGTGGGGGTATTTTTCCAATCCTTTCATTGGCTCAGAAATCTTATCCAAGTGCCCCCAACAACTGAAACAACTTAGTCAATTTCTGTGTTATTTCAAGGAGAGCTTGGGAGGACTTGCCCATTGCAAGTGATTTCTGAAATACCTTTTGTTCCTGGCAACTGTATGAGCTGTACAGTGCTGTGAAAAAGTATTTGCCCCGTCTGATTTTCTGCATTATTGCTTATTTTTGGCACTGAACGTTGTCAGATTTTGAACCAAAACCTGATAAGAGAAAAGGGAACCTGAGTGAACAAACAACACAAACTTTTGATATTTATTTATTAAAGAAAATTAAGCAACACTCAATGCCCCCGTGTAAAAAAGTAATTCCCCCCTTAGACTTAAAATCTGGTTATGCCACCTTTAGCAGCAATGACTGTAACTGAACACTTCCTGTAGTTCCTGCTGTAGGCAAATTTAATAACTTCTTTGATACATTTTCCTCAGAAGAAAATAGGATTGAGTGTAATTGGCTGAATTCTTCAAGATAAAACTGAATTCTGTACGTAAGGGTTTGCTTGTTATATGCTTTTCTCTGTTAATATTGGCTCAGACACTGACTTTTTTTTCAGTAGTCAGTATAGCAGTAATAAGTTTGTTTTCAAGACTGTGACCTTATTTGGTTTCTCTTGTTGGGCAGAAAGCTTCTTAGGAAGGTTGTGAATTCTTGCATGGCTGTTGGCTTCTCTTTTTTCCCTAGAGCACAGAATGCAAGGTGGTGTGCCACATATCTGGAATAACCTGTCAAATTGTTTCTAGAGATTTATAAATAGCAACGCCACTTTTATTTAATAGAAGGGTATTAGAGCCTTGCTTTGAGCAAGTATTTCAGCTTCCATAATTTGGGAAAGTTCCATTGGAAGGAAGATCATATATATAAACTAGTGTCAAATGCAAAAATCCATACCAGGGTACTATCACAAACATAGTTCCATCATGGCCACTCCCAGAAGTCAGCAATGTCAGGCATTTACCAGGGTTCTAAAGAGATTCTCTGCCTTAATAGGGCTGCTGTTCTCACCTTGTATGAGGTGCTAGAAAATTTTAATCAGCATGTGAGAATTCTTGGTTTGCACATCCTTCCAGATTCTTACAAATTCAGAGGCTCACGTAAGGTGTCTTGTCTGAGTGTTTCCCAAATATCAAAGTCCCACAGATTAGTATTCTGTAGATGTAGGGCAGCTATGATTTGTCTTTCGCTAATGCAAACACTTCAAAGATGGACTGCAGCAAATCTATGCTCTTCTATGTAGTCTCCTGTAACTTAAGTCTTCTAATTTCTTCAAACTGTTTTGTTGATATTTAACAATTGCCAGCAGAACTACTGTGATTAAAAAGTTGTGCTCTTAATTCCTTCAGTGATTAAGTCTACAAATGACTCTCAGCTGTATAGATCAGTTATGCTTCTCAGGTATGATGTTGACCAAAACAGTCTTGGATTGCAAGCCCACCGTAAAAACAAGGTTGTTTACTGATATGTTCATGCAACGTGACAACAGTGTTAAGGGATTTAATCACATGTTCAATTTCCCAGGGTACTTAGATGACTTAGTTGAATATGTTAATGAGCCTTTTCTAAATACTGTTTACAGTTTTTAATGTTTAAATTTAAAGCACTGTAGCTCAAGCAGGATGCGATAAGCAACTGCTTTCAATTTAGTTTGCATTTAGGTTTTTGAGTATTTTATGACTCTGCTTGGCTAGAGTTTTCCCGTTTGTTTTTTGATAAGCGAGTTAAATGCCTCTCTAGCAGTCCTGCATAGAGGGATATACACTTGAATAGTCATAGCTTAAAGTAGGGGTGGGGAGAAGGTTTGCCCAATTGGAGGGTTGCATGCCAGTGGTGGGTGTACCCATAGCCAAAAGTAGGCAGGGCACCCTTCCTCTCTTTGGCCACCCCCTTTCCCTTCCTTGCTACCATCATGAAACTAAGTCAAGGACAGCATGTGTCCCTGGGGCCATAGATTGTCCAACTCTGTTTTTAAAGCAAGCTATTGGGGGGTTGATAGTTACCTTTTCTGTAGACAACTATTTTATCATGCATATGTTGCACTAGATTGAAACAGTTTTTAAAAGATTGCTGTGAAGTGAGGCAGATATTTTAACCATTTAAAGATATACAGCAAATCTAGCTGTGAGTTGCGCTGAGGAAAATAATCAGCTCAAGATCAATCTACAGTGAGGTTTTGTTTAATATTTTAAGTTTAATTAGAGTTATGGCTTGACTTTACAGGGTGGAGCTTTCCATTCAGGGCTGAAAATGCCATGAGAGTTAAGTTCTCATCAGTGCTGTTTGTACACCTTTCCATACATGTATCTTTTTGTGCTCGCAATATAGCTATGGTTAAGTAATGATGCTGTATTCTTAAGAATTACTGTGTGGGTTGAGTGGAAGATGAGCATGCCCTTTTTAACCTTGACATGATTGCCTTGAGGAAGCTTATGTCTTCAACTTCTGCCCTCATTAAATTGAACTACCTTGTTTTAGAGGACAGGATGTTGATGTGCTTCAGATTATTATAACCATTGGCTTAAACCTTGCATTTGACACGAGTACTTTAAAAAAAGGTGTTAAAGATCTTACTGTATGGATGCATTAAAAAATTCAAGTAGTATTTTACATTGGGGCAAGTGTGAAACCAAGGAACTTCTTAATGAGGTAAACAAAGGTATAGTAATATGTTGCTGTATGTTCAGCTGTCAGAGTGAAGATTGCA
The DNA here is from genome assembly GCF_030035675.1 of Rhineura floridana. Taxonomy (NCBI): domain Eukaryota; kingdom Metazoa; phylum Chordata; class Lepidosauria; order Squamata; family Rhineuridae; genus Rhineura; species Rhineura floridana. The sequence goes on along the minus strand of NC_084484.1, from coordinate 66,887,628 downwards.
AACCTGGTAGCACAGTATAATCCATCTAATGACTTTAATATCTTTTTAAAAAATCTTAATATTGGGTGTGTCTATCCTTTTCTGCTTTTTTCATTCATTTTTTGGTTTGTTAAAATGGTTGCAAAAAATGTCAACGCAGCTGTGAAATAAGGTTGACTGACCAAAGTTGTCAGGCTACCCAAGGGAAACAGGATCCATTCACATCTTAAAATGAGGTATAGATATTTATACATACCTGAAATCAATTCATGAAAAAACTCATATTGAATTATATTAAGGATGTGCTCGATTTTTGGAAAATTCAAATTTAACACCAAGTTTCCTATTTATTCGCTTTTTTCCCCTCGCGGATTCTGATTTTTTTTCTAGTGGTTTTCCGTGGCTGAAGCAGATTTTTTTTAAAAAAATTGCCTCAAAAATGTTGATATTAATATAAATATTTTCCTCACACTATCTATTAATATTGATATATCCCTTAAAATATCAATATTAATATTTATGTTTTGAGAATATCAATATTTTTAAAAAACCTATGAGGACAATATTTTTGAAAATATCAATATTAATATTTGGGAGGGGGAACCAAATCAGTATTTATCGCAGATAGTGAACATTGATTCTTTACAAAGCAGTACTGGAAGGAAGTTTGATGGAGCCAACTGGCACCAAAATGCTGGCACTGAAATGTGGATCCCATCTCTAGCTTATATGCAGTGTCACTAGACTATCCTGCAAAATGAAGAGCTGCTTTAAAGGTGTGAGTAATGTTCATTTCAATCAAGTGGTTTTCCAAAGTTCCTAGACAGTGGTACAAATGGATCTGTATTTTATAACTAGTAAAGTTCAACATGTAACTTCATTTCTTCTTTTTTATTGCAGTGGGTACTATAGGTACAGAAGGCATCCATAATTTCCTGTGAATTTAATTTCATACCAGGAATCTTTTCTGTCTATTCCATGTAGGCTTTATTTCACATGTAAACAGAATGGAAGTTGCTTATACCTCAGGGTTGTGGATGCTATTATGTAGCTAGCTGTTGTGAAGCAGGTCTGTGTTTGCTTGTAGAGACTTTCACCACATCATTGGAACCCAAGAAAAAAGTTTGTGGTGTTGCAACAGAACTGTGTGTTGAGTCACTTCATGTGATCAGCTTGCTGCATAGAGCAGCTTCTCTATGGTATCATTCTAAGCTGCCACTATGCTGCTGTTTGTATGATTCAGGCCTTACTCTTCTCAGAACTAGGAAGCCTGTCATGTGATATGGACTCCAAAGTGCTTTTAATTGCAATGCTAAATCTTGCCTGCTTTGTTTCCACTTTATATTTGTACATCCTCAACTGATTAGTGTTAGACACCTAGCTTTTGTTAAATGGGACGCTTTCAAGGATTGATCCCATTTCAAATGTGTGTCTCAAGTCTGAGGGAGTGAAAGATAGTCAGAGGCTCACTCATGTTTATAACAGTGTGCTGCTTTTCTTCTTGAATGGTTCCTAACAAACTCTAGCTGTAAGATAATTTTTGCCTGTGTGTTTGTCTTTTTGATGCTGGTGTACAGGAGCCATAGACAGTGTTGCATCTGTTCTTTCTTTAATAATCTGCAGATAGAAGGGTGCTTTAGAACACCCACTACTCTCACTTGTGCAGTGGTGATTATCCTGCACTGTGAGGCTAAAGTCTAAACAAACATGGTGCCTGAAGCATAAGCATGGGGCGGGGGGATAACAATAAAAAAAAACATAGCCATTGGCTCTGTAACAAGAATTGTGAAGAAAGACAGTGAAAAATAAGCTCCCAATTCTGCAAGGGATACTTAGGAAGGAGCTCCACACGATGAGCAGTGCCTCTTGCAGCTGCCACCAGGGCCAGAGCCCATGAGAGACAACAGTAGCCCAATGAAGAAACCTTGGCCTTTGAGGGACTAGTATCTGCTACTTTTAAAGCCAGTTCCAGGTCAGGATATTCAGCTGCTGCATGGCAGCTGGACTAAGGGGGGAACCCTGCTCTAATAACTGTTGTACTGAAACAGGCAAGACCAACCCCGTTTCTTGGAAAGCACAGGATTGAGGGTTCTTATTTTCTCCCCTTTGCCCATTGGCTATTCAGAGGCCTTATATGTCAGACTTTAACTCACCTATGCTTGCATGTTTGCAAGCAGCAGTTGTCTGAATAGGCTGGTTTCATGGTTAGAGATCCCACTCAGGAATTCGTGGGAGGTATCAGGAAAATGAGTGGAGAGTTGACAGAGGAATCCTTATAATGTTCTATTTATTTCTTGCATATAGATCTCTTCATTACAAATAATGCTATTGGTGGCCATAGCCAGAGAATCAGAATCTCAGATAATACACATTACATTTCAGGGAATATACACCAATCATAACAGTTCATTTTATGTATATCACATTACATTCTTCTTCAATACAATAAGTAATAGATTTATCTTACCCTTGTTGTGTGTGGATCATCAACACGCACAGCAACATTCTTCTGACCAGGCATAATGCACCGGTAAAACTATGTTGGGTTGTCTGCCTTATATGACATTTTATTACCTAAATATCCCATCTGTGGATCTCAGAGGGATTGTTTATGCTGACTGTGTATTCTTCTGGAGACTACATCATGCAAGAGCCTTGGTGAGATACTTAACTTCTCTAACTCAAGGCCAACTAACTCAAGGGTGGTGCAGATATTCTTGTGTCTGGACCAGGCTTAAAATCTGTGTGCTGCTGAAGACACAGCTGTAGTTTCCTGGTCACTTTTCTGGTGTTTACATTAACAGGGAGCACGCTGGCTGGCCTCCCAGAAATGGGGAAATGAAGGAGCAGAGAAAGACAAGAAAAACAGTTTGTGTTTTACTACAGAGAACTCTGCACACCTTTACGTCAATTATTATTACATACCTTATGTGACACTAAAGAGCTCACGAGGGCCAAAATCCATAAGACTAGAGAGAGCCTATACCAGTAGTATCTGTTTTATTGAATATTAAATATTTTGTACACTGCTTCAAGAACTTATGTTAGCAAGCAGTATATATATTCTCAAATACAATGTCCTAAGATGTGTTTTCTTGTTTCCTGCCTTTTTAATGAAACACAATAAAACCAGACACCACAAAATGATTATTCAAAACTGAAGATAGATGCAGTTTGCAACTTGACTCTGAGCAGCAATTTACAAAGTGAGGGAGAGCATATAATGGTTGCATGCCAGCCCTTCCTTCTTCTAATCCCTCCATGTTGCTGACACGCTCTTTCCTGTACAGAAAAACCACAGATGTTTGTGCAGATAAAACCACGCTGTCTGTATGCTTGAGCTACTGTGATTAGCTTGAGCAGAGCTCTTTACACCCCTTTAGTATGAACCACAAGTAAGAGAGATTTTGGTAGAGACATTTTATTATTATGGATGTCAATAGCTCACAAACTCTGCATTCAAAATATCCCAGGTTCAATCCCCAGAATCTTCAGGTAGGACTGGGAAAGACTTCTGTCTAAACTCTGAAGAACCGCTATCAGTTAGTGTAGATCAGGAGTAACCAATATGGTGTCCCCCAGAAGGTTTGGACTATAACTTCCATCAGCCTCAGCCAGCACAGCCAATGGCAAGGGATGATGTGAATGGTAATCCACAGTGTCTGGAGGTTGACTGCTCATGGTGTAGATGAACCAATGGTCTGACTTGGTATTAGCTTCCTGTGTGTTTGATCTGCACGCTTTCATGCATAGGTCAAGATCTAGGGAAAGACAGGGAGCAGCTAAAGTACCTGATGGAAGGTCTCTGGCCTCTTTTGGAGGAGAAGGGGTAAAGAGCCTTTTGCCTTGGTATAGTATATATAGGAGTGAGTCTGACTGTTTAGCCTGGCCTCCACTGCGCTCTGCAGGCGAGTGCCTCCTGCAGATACCATCTTCTCAGGAGATCTGTTCCACACAACATAGGTAGTGGACCTTTAGTGTTGTGGTAGCTACCCCTTGGAATTCTCTCCCCTTAAATATTAGACAGGCACAATCTCTGTGATCTTTTTGGCGCCTACTGAAGACCTTCCTCTTATCTACAAGCCTTTTAAGTAGATACCTTATCCCATTTTGGCTTCTGTTTTGGAATGGTTTTTCAAGATGTTTTTAAAGACGTTTTAAAGATGTTTTGAGATGTGTTTAGTGTTTTGTTCTTTGTTTGCTGTCCTGGGCTCCTTCTAGGAGTCAGGGTGGGATAGAAGTTTAATAAATAAATAAATAAATAAATAAAAAGTTGCCACCAAGTATTTAAGATTAGAAGGGCCCAAGCTATATAGGAATATATAATATCTGCCAGTTAGTTTTATCATGTTGATTTTGTTTCTTTTGTACATTCCATATATACATATTAACTACAAGATAATGTTCTTCTCAACTGACATATTTTGCTCTTTAATTTTCAGGGACAGGTACTTTTGGGCGGGTTCATCTGGTGAAAGAGAAATCGGCCAAATGCTACTTTGCATTGAAAGTAATGAGCATTCCAGATGTCATTCGACTAAAACAAGAACAGCATGTGCACAATGAAAAATCGGTCTTGAAAGAAGTGAATCATCCATTTCTGATCAGATTGTAAGCTTTTTCTCCTTCCCCACGTTTCCAGTTTTTGTGGCATAATGTTCCATTTTTGTATTCATTCTGACATTGGGTTGGATTAATTCAAAGTCTTTTTAGTGGCAAATACTTCACTTGCTTTCTCCTTTCTGTTAGAAATACTTCCAACAACATTATATTCACATTTTTTAAAAAGGGAAAATATTCTTGAAAGTTAATAAAACAAAAAGTGTTATAGAAAATGTATTTGATGCAGAACTACTCAAAATGATGTAGAAGTTGTGAGTACCTCTGGTATGTTTTTTCTTTCTAAAATGTTTCTCTTGTTCGCTAAGGCATAGGTATTCACAAACTGCACTACAGCTGATATATTTTTTTCAAGCAGTACTAGAGGGGAAAATAAGCTTTATGCCATTGCTGATGGCATGTTGCTGGAAACTGCCACCCTTCAAAGTAGAGCGATTGCTATAGTTAATAATGTGGATCTCATATATGAATGATTTGAACATGTCTAGTATACATTTTTAAAAATAGCTTGAATATGTACAAAACTGGTCAGGATGTTTCTTTTTGAGAAATGTAATTAAAATGCCCCTGAATTTATTTATTTAGATTGCTTATCTAGTGACATAGGCTTGGATACTGAGTTGCCATTTCATGGATGGGGCTCCTTCCATTCAGAAAACTGACACAATCCAGTGAAAGCTCCCCCTGGTGAAAGAGCCCCCCTCCCAATTGTCCCTTTTTCCTACATTCCCCGTGCTACCTCCCAGAATCTTCCAACCCTCTGGAACAGATTTCCAGGGGTGGGTACAGAGTGCTGCAGAAGGAAGGGGGGAATCAGTCCAGATTGCTTCCCTCCTTTCTGACAGTGGGGACATCCTTTCAGTGATGTTCCACTTTTAAGAACTTAATATTCATGCCAGAATTTTATTAATATCTGACATTTTTATTAATAGCTGTAACATCGCTTTGTTCCTTTTGTACTAAGAATGAAGCAATCTTTGAAAAATCATATTGTCAATTTTTTTGTTATGCATGCCTGTGAATTAGCAATGTAAGAGTTATCAGTAGCCTTTATTGGCAAAAAATGGACCTTGGATTCCCTCCCCTCCCACCAAGAAAAATTGGTATCTGTTCTCAATGGGCTTTTTAAAATTACTGATTGTTGCACTTGCTGGTGGTTACAACTGTATGAAATCTGATCCTGTGTTATGCTTCATTGCTTGTTTTTAATATCTTGTGGTAATGGGTGGAGTAATGCGCACCACTGGAAATGTCAGCATTTCACAAAAAGTTGATAGAAACAGTAGGGTGTGGCTACATATTGCAAGAGTAATTTCATCATATCAAGATTTCATCCTGATAAGGCAAAGGTGAGGAAGGAGAACAAAGGAAAGCAAACCCAGTTAAAAGGTGATTTCCTGCCCAGTTTTAAAATTAAGGCTCCGGTTAATTAAACTGGGGAAACGATTGCATTCTTTTTGAGCTCACCACAACTAGTTTTTCATGGCAACTTGTACAATAATTATGAGTGGAAGAGTTCTGAAGAGGGGCAGTAGCAAGAGAGAACCTACAACAGAGTAGCACCGGATGATTAAAGAACATAGGATTTTTTCCAGTGGGTGGCTTTGTGCTAGCAGGAAGCATTTTCATTAGGAACCACAAGCAAACCAGAAGCACAAGTAGAACCTTCCACCCATACAAGGCGGAGACACATAATTTTAACTTTGTTTGGTGCAAAATGTCAGCCAAGTAGATATTTGGAGAAGGTATTGAATAGTTTGGGTGCCATGACTGAAAAGATCCTGTTTGCTGTAACTGTCTGGCAATGACACTTGGAGAATGGCCTCAAAACTCTTTTGAAGCAATCAAGTGCAACATGCATAGTGTGTCATTTTCAGGAAATGTTCAAATATGGCATAAATAAACATCTACTCTACTTAATATGTATAATAGCAGACATCATGTGGAATGATGAGAGCTGATTTTATTGATAGTGACCATAGAGCTACCCAGGATGTAGGAGGCTAGTTTTCTTGCATGAAAAAACCCCTATTTGCCACCCCATAGTGAAATGTGCAAAGTTTTGTACCTGTAAATAACTCTCATGACATGCTATATCTAAATAATGCATTCTGTATTCTTAGGATGCTTGAATCTGAAGGATCTTGCATCTGAACAAGAGTTGGTCCTCATGTCCTATCACATCCTGCAATCTGATGAAACTGAAAAGGCCTAATGTCCTCTTTCTTTAACATCAGCCCTTAATGCTTCAAAATAACATTCAGGGAGCCCGATACAAGAAATATTTTAATAATTTTAAAATAGTATGTTATCTTTTGGTGAACATTCATTTAGCTGGAGTCCTCATCTAGGAAGTTAAACCTACCAGGCATGTTTCCCTCCTCACTAGTCTCTTATTTTGTTTATGCCTTCTTCCTGTGGTGATGTGGTTGCACTTGTTCTGTGGTGCCAAAATACACCGGTGATTAATCCATTGTGTACCATGATTGGAATCTGGCCCTTCCTAGACCAACCCGAAATATACTCGCAGCTGCCATGTGAGACTTTTTGCACAAACTCCCTTTCTCCTTTTTGCTGTGGCTTTATGGACCTTCCATTTCAAGCTGTGATGTATCTATCAACTCATAGCAACTTCATGAGTAATCCCAGGTCTGGTGCTAAGGCCTCCACAAGTAGAAAAATTATTTTGAGGTCTCTGAAGCCTTAGATGTCAGAACAGTTGCCCATGCCTGACATATTGAAAGTATACTGTACTACATATTCTGTTTGAATACTGGAAGGTCTAGTTCGTTTATATATTTCATATCCTTAAAGAAACAAATTGTTTTATGCTTTTCTAATAAGTTCTCTTTGTATTTTTAATTTGTATCTCTTTCATTGCAGATATTGGACTTACCATGATGAACGTTTTCTATATATGTTGATGGAATATGTACCGGGGGGCGAACTTTTTAGTTATCTGCGCAACATGGGACGCTTTAATAACAGCACTGGACTGTTTTACTCTGCAGAGATTATTTGTGCAATAGAATATCTCCATTCAAAAGAAATTGTTTACAGAGACTTAAAGCCTGAAAATATTTTATTAGACAAAGAGGGGCATATCAAACTCACAGATTTTGGATTTGCTAAAAAGCTTGTTGATAGGTAAGCTCTTTCCTACTGACATTTTTTGGGGGGAGAATAGGATGAGAAGAGGGCAGAGAATGACATTTCATACAGAACTAGCAGTACCAACCATGATTAACACTCAGTTTTTAATTAAATTTGGTTAATTGGTATTTTTGTATTTGTGTATATTAGTTATTCAGAAGGTTTCACATAGTACCAGAAAGATAGCAAAGTAGGCTCCAGCAAACCTTCCTGGGCAGAGCATTCCATAATTAGGGCACCACCTGTTTAATATAGTTTGCAAATTCTTGAAGACAGATTTTATTAAATTTATATTATTAAATTTATTTCACGCCCTGCCTCCAAAGGAGTCCAGGGTGGCAGCTGCTGCTGCCATCATCATCATCACCCACTCTTTACCAGTAGGTCATAGGGTGTGTTACAACAGTTTAAAATTCAATAATAAAAATAGTTAAAATACAAATGTGATAAAACACTTAAAATAACATATTTAAAAACAATCAAAAGCATCTCAAACACTTAAAGAATAAGCACAATAAAAAAAACAAATTTAAAAACATAGGTAACCAAATCACATGTCCCATAGGCCTACTGAAACAAAAGTTTCAGCAGACGTCTGCAGCAGGATAGTGAAGGCTCTTGCCTAATGCCAATAGGCAGGGAGTTCGAGAGCACAGGTGCTGCCACACTGAAGGAATGGATCATCGCAAATGCAGAAGGAACATTGTGTGGCACTTGTAAAAGTGCAAATTCTGCATATTGAAGTGATAACTTGATAGGTGGCATGTCTAAAGTTTTAAGAAGTTTTCTGAAGTTCGTCTTTCTTTAGGAACAGAGGAAGCTGCCTTATACTGGGTTAACTATTGGTCCATGTAACAGTACTGTCTGCACTGACTGGCAGTGGATCTCCAGGGTTTCAATACTAGGGTCTCTTTCAGCCCTTTCTGGAGATGCCGGGGATTGAACTTGGGACCTTCTGCATACAGAGCAGACACTCTACCACTGAGATAAGGCCCTTTCCACTTAGAGTACAAATGGGGAGAATCAATTATTTTCTACCTGAATTAGGGCTAATTCTTGCATACATCTATGCCTCTTGGTCTCATCACTCACTAAATTTGTATCCATTAAAAAGCGTTTTTTGTTTTAGTGGAGTAAAGTGATAAGAATACTTGTCTTGGGTGTTTGATATGTGGTGGCAGTCTCACATGAGCAAAACAGTGACAAATACACACAGTGGTGAGGACACATTTTGTCTAAATTTTCCAGCCGGCTTTTACATAACTTCTATGGATGCAGGTTAACAACATTAATTGATCACCATTATTACAGAAGCGTAGTAAAATTGCCTTGCCTAGGTTAATACCTTAAGTATGCAATCCTACCAAAGCCAAGTATTTGTTCAGTGCTGTTGCTTATTTCCAGGGTCGGTCCCAGACATACTGGGGCCCTTGGTACAAGCCTCTCCCAGGCCCCGGCGCTCCCGTTCCATGATTTGTGGCAGGATTGCTGCCACGGATTGCATACCCCACCATTCCTATTCATGGCAGGGATGCACGCGTGCAGCACTCATACGTGCCATCAGCCAAGATGGCAGCAGAGGCTTCGGCCCCTTAGGGAAACCTCAGCCGCCATCTTTGTTAAGGGCAGTGCTGCGTGTGCAACTACAGAACAAGGTAGGTTAAGCAAGGGAATGGTGGGCGCTCTGAAGCTCTCGCCATGCGATCTGTGGCAGGGGAGCAGAGGGGCTCCTGTAGCCCCAGGGGCCCTTGGGCCACTGGCCCACCTGGCCACCCTTTATTTCTTTGCTACTGAAATCTGTTAGCATAAAGTGCTTTCTCATGTTCCTATCCTTAGTTCCCTGGATAAGGCCGTGTATATATGATTCCTGGTTATCTCCTGTCCAAGCAATAAGGTGCTTAACTTCGGCTTGATATTGCCAAAGATACAAAATAAAATGCCAGGTTCAAAATTCGGATATGTTGTTCAGTCTTGATTTGTTAGTCAAAAGTGTTTCAGTCTCTCTGAATTTTTAACTAGCATTTTTTTTCCCAGAAGGGATTATTGGTATTGCAATGCCAAACTGGATAGGATAAGAAAGGTAAAAGTTTACATTTTGTGAATTACAATCTTTCAGAGTTGTTTGGGAAATATATGTTGCAGTGGAGTGGTCTGATCTGTGTTGCTATTTGTGTCTAAAGTTGGCTTTGATGTTTGTTTTTAAATTGTGACTTCTGTGCAGCAATTAACTACGTACTTAGCATCAGCTTCCTGTATTTGGACTTTTTACGCATTTATTTTATATTGGCATTAGCATGAAAAACTGTTATTGTCTCTTTTCACAGTTAGCTGTGTTAGTCTTGGTTACAACTGCCCCGTCATTAGGAAATCAGTTTTATTGTTGACTCCAATGCATAGCTCACAAGTCTTCTAATACATAATCTTAGGTTGCACAAGTAGTCAAATTATTTGTCAATTTATACACTAGAAATTGATTATGATTCCCTCTGTGTTTGAAGGAAATATTGATATTTTTAAAGTTAATATCAATAAATTATCATTCTTACAATCCATGTTTTTTTTAAAAAAGTCCATTTTCAAAAATTGCCACATAAATTCACTGCATTAAAATCTGATCCTCAGCAATTGAGAATAAAAGTATTAATGGAAAATTTGGTATCAAATCCAAAGTGGGAGGAATTCTAGCACATCCCTAACATATGCTGTCAATGAGCTTGCAAGTATACAGTCTTCCAAGGGGAGATCTGCAGTTAAATACTGAGTATTGTGTGTCTTTCAAGCTATGTTCTATGGAAGTCTTGAGTTTACTTGCAATCTTAAATTGAGTTCCTCAGTGAGAAGAGGAGCAATTCAGACAAACTTGCGTAAAAGATGGATTGCCCACTACTAATGATTCTGCTCAGCAACGTGAAGCTGCAGGACAGAGCTCTCATAAAACGTAAGAAAAGTCTTGCTGAATTGGGCCAAAGGCCTATCTAGTCCAGCATCCTGCTCTCATATTGGCCAAAGACACACCTATGGGAAGCCCATAAGCAGGACCAGAATTCAATAGCACTCTCTCTAGTTGTGATTCCCAGCAGCTAGTATTCAGAGGTAGAACACAGCCATCGTGGCTAGTAGCCACTGATACTTATGCTCTCTTGATAGCTTTGGGGATATATTAAATGTTAAGTACAGTGTGAAAACTCTAAGCCTGTGGTCCACATTCTTGCCCCCCAATCCCTTGCCAGAATGGAGTTTTCATATCCCTCTGTGGCTTGGTGCTGCAAGGGGAATCTGCCATGAAAGCACAAGGTCAGAGAGAGTGACACTTCTGAGTAAATATCGATAGGATTGCACTGAAAGGAAGGGGAAAGGTTCTCATGACCACACATTTTGGCTTGGCTTCCAAGGATACCCACATATCTGGACCCGTTCTCTAAAGCATAGAATAAGTTTCAAAGCCTTTCTTCTCTGACAGAACTAGTAGAATGACACAGTTCATATCTACTCCCAACTTAACATTGCAAAGAGTAATAAAAGTTACATGAGTCCTAACAGCAGGAATATTTATCACTGTAGTACCTTCATTATATTTTACTGTTAACATTATGCTTATGTTGATCTTACATTTAAAGTATATTCAGTATGTATTAGCAACAGGCTTTCTATTACAGCAGTGTTGGGGAACAACTCACATCATCCTATTTGCCATGCTTGCTGTAGCTGATGGCAGTTGTAATCTAACAACATTTGGAGGACTACAGGTTCGCCATCCAATGTACTTTACTATCTTGCTAAAACAGAAGACTGGCTGTAATACAATTGAAGATGGAGAAATATTTTAGTCCTGTGTGATAAAAAGAACCAACTACTAAGTTGTGTGTGTTAAGTAAACCCATTGCTCATTGTTACAAGGTCAAGGTATCTGGATTATCTGCCCTAGTGCATTATTCTTGGTGGAACAGCAATGACTGTTTGTGTGGTTTACTGAGGGGGATGAAGTGGGAGCGTAGATGACTAGAGAGCAGTTGGTGTTTGATTCATGCCGATAACAGATTGTGTGTGTGTCTGAATGCCACAGTGTTTGCAGAAGCAAAGAAGACTTTACTGTCTGGATACTACTAAATCTGAAATACCATCCAGCGGATATGTTCTAGGTTATGAATGGCCTGACAAAGCTAGGCTGTCTCTCTACCTGGAGGTTGAAATCATTACCTGCTCACTGACATTTGACAGCTGCTGTGCAGACTACAGATGCAATCTTACACACACACTCTCTCATGGAAGCCCCACTGAACACAATGAGACTGGGGTTTTAGGCAAACAAGCCAAAGATTGTTCTGTGAATCATTTATATGTAGCTTGGGTTATTACTGCTGGTTGAGACATAGGCTGAAGACTGACATAACATTAAAAAGGGCTCATGACACATTCTCAGCTCTGTCAGGCCACTCTAACCAACACAGCTGAATCTTGTACTTTCCCCTTGCTTGATCGCTACTGCCACCTCCACATGGGTAAAGTTCACAAGATCTTAGGTTGTGACACACTAGTTGCCAGAGCAAGCTTTTCCATCGGTCGAGACCCTGGTGGAGGAGTGGAATAAGGCAATCACCGGGGCATTAGACCGGGTGGCTCCGAAACGCCCTTTTCCCCTGAATAGAGCTCAGACAGCACTGTGGTATAGTCCACGGTTGCGAACTCTGAGGTGGGAGGTGAGACGGCTAGAGCGCCGGTGGTGGAAATCTCGCTCTGATGACGATTGGACACGGGTTAGAGCGGCTGCAGCAGCCTACCATGTGGCGATAAGGGCAGCAAAAAAGGATTTTTATGCTGCCTCTATTGCATCCGCAGAGTGTTGTCCCAGGAGGCTGTTCCAAGTGGTCCGAAGCCTGGTTGGTCTAGTTGCTTCAGAACCTATGGAACATTAAGACCTCCTGTGATGAGTTTGCAAAGCACTTTGCAGATAAAATCGATCGTCTAAAGAGTGCGATTCTGCACGCTATGGATACAGTGAGCGAGCCAGAGTCGGCCAGTGGTTCTCCGGTGGTGTGGGATCGGTTCCAGCTTCTTCCTTCTGATGAAGTGGACAAGGTGCTTTCAACCTTAAGGCCAACCACCTGCTTACTCGGCCCTTGCCCGTCATGGCTCATTATGAGCTGCACGGACAGTTTGGGCGAGGGGATCAAGGCAGTGGTAAATGTGTCCTTGGAAGAGGGCGTAATGCCGTCAACCCTCAAGGAGGCAGTAATAAAACCAATTTTAAAGAAGCCCTCCTTGGATCCCCAAGATTTGAACAACTTTTGCCCAATCTCAAACTTACCATTCATGGGCAAGGCGGTTGAGTGGGTGGCGGCAAAGCAGTTGCAAGCGCAATTGGAGGAAGCAGATTATCTGGATCCATTTCAGTCGGGCTTCAAGCCTGGACATGGGACTGAAACAGCCTTGGTCGCCTTGGTGGATGATATGAGGAGAGCGTTGGATAGGGGTGAGTGCACCTTCCTCGTCCTCCTGGACCTCTCAGCGGCTTTTGATACCGTTGGCCACAGCATCCTTCTGGATCGCCTGGTGGGGTTAGGCATAGGAGGCACTGTATTGCAGTGGTTCCATTCCTTCCTCTCTGATAGGCACCAAAGAGTAGCATTGGGGGATGAAGTTTCAGACCCTTGGCCTCTCACTTGTGGGGTGCCACAGGGCTCTATCCTCTCCCCGATGCTATCTAACATCTATATAAAGCCACTGGGGACTATCATCAGGAGATTTGGGCTGCAGTGTCACCAATATGCGGATGACATGTAGCTCTATCTCTCATTTAAATCTTCACCGAGGTTGGCTGTAGAAACCCTACCCAAGTGCCTGGAATCGGTGAGTGGCTGGATGGTGGGAAGGAATAAGCTGAAGCTGAACCCTGACAAAACTGAGGTACTGTTCGTGGGAGACAAGGGAAGGTTAGGGGATTTGGACCTGGTGCTCAACGGGGTACTATTGCCCTTGAAAGACCAGGTCCATAGCCTCGGGAGGTGGAGACGCACTGGAACCAGCAGAACAGTGAGTGTACTTCTACCCTTACTTTCCTCTGATCCATATCTTGTGGTGTTGGCTACCTAGTGTCTGGTCATGCTAGTGGACTGGATATAGAACAGCTACTTGAATAAGTCTGAGATAATGCTGTCTGGCAGGTTTTGTGACTTGGGGTGGTGGCTTCAGTTGATGCAGAAAGTAATGTCCTGTCTCCTCACAGGGATGGATTGTAGAGAGCACATTATACCAGCATCTGGTTATTTGCTCCTTGTTGTTTGATGAAAATACAGATAACTACACACCTACTTACTTACCTAGGAACTACTTGTTTCCTGAATGCCTTAGGGACTACTGCCTCTTATTTTCCCTTGCAGAATGTTAAAGTTAGTTGAGTCTTGATTGTGGGTGAAGATATGTGGGGGTTCACATTTGCATTTACTATCCTTGTTTTAGCATCCTCTGGCAGAAAGGGTGAGAGAAGTTCTAACCATCTCTCTCCCTCTCTCTCTCTCTGAGTGGGTAGGGCATGGGGATTGTTCCCACAGTTGCATGGAGCTTCAGAGGACACAGTGCTACTCCCGCTACAACAGGAAGGGTGCGGTGGCAGTTTTGGTAGCAGAATGCTTTGAGCATCTTGATCAGTCAGTACCAAAACAAGTCCCTACTCCTGCAGCTTCAAAAGATTAGAGCAGGAGATGGGAGCAAGAAATTGCACCTTCCTCCTGTGGAGATGCAATACAAACCCACCCTAAGGAGGTAATCCTATGTACATTAGCCTAGGAGTAAACTCCATTGTTGACTCCACATTTTGGCTGGGTTACCAAAGCAAGTCAAAACCTGGGGACCCTTGAAGTTGGGTGAAGTTAGTGACTGTCTTGCAATTTTTTAGAGGCTTGCCTAGATTAAAGCCTTGAAACTGTATCTGAAGTGCTGCAAGACTGCTTTGTTTTGTTTGAGGAGTTATTTCAGAGGTTTAAGCAGCTATGGAATAGTTGTAATCCTGATTATTTATGTTGTTTAATATTTTATTGATATAGTGGGTTTTAAATTTAATGTTGCTATTCCAGGGCTTTTAAGATGGAAAGGGGTAAAAATCCAATAAGTCTTTTTCTTTTTTAAAGGAAGTAACATGGGGAAGCAGTGCATCATAAATTCAAAACACGTCATCTCTTTTAATTTGAATATACAGTTTTCAAGGGTAGATTGATTTTAAGTAAAGGTGGTTTATATCCAGATTTAAATTTCCAAGGGAAAATACCAATTTAAATATTTAATTTAAATCATTTTTTTCATTTCAAAATGTGTATATTTTGTTTTAAGTATATGTACTAACCAGTTGCAAACAATAATGTTTTAATTATTGCAGCAACTAAATGAAGCCTAACGACAGAACTTTTTTTTATTTCATCAGGCATTTTAAGTAAGTTTTTCTGACTTTCTGATTAATTTTTACTGATTTTTATCTTTTGTATCTTTTTATTAACTTGATTATATGCAGCTTAGAGGCTATGGTCTTAAGCAGTATATAAATTGTTGAAATAAATGCACCATAGAAGCATGATTGAAAACCTTTGGTCAAGCAGCCCACATGCACTGCAGAATTATTGGAAAAGAGACAGATTCTGTTTGAAAGTGAAGGCTGCAATTCTTTGTGCATACATATGGAAGTTAAGTGACTCAGTTGAACAGAGTTTTCAAATGAACATGTAGGCCAGTCCTATGCAAAACTTTCCAGAAGAAAGGTCTGGTAGTTACTGGTTAAAATAGTAATCGGCTCAGCAGTGGAAGGAAAAATAGGAGTACAAGAACAGCCATCAAGATTGTTCTTGCCAAACTAGATTACATACACCTGCCAGACTAGATTGTGCACACCTGGATATGTTCCTGATTTGTCTTTTGGTAGAGGAGCAGCAACACCAGCAGCTGTTCTCGTAGCAAGAACTGGACTGACAGATGTTGGCCAGCCCAACTGTCTGATGGCCAGATAAGTTTCTAGACTATTTGCAATGTAGGTCTCTGAGCCCAGGACACCAGACAGTGACACACCAGTATGACCCCCAAATCTGCAACAACAACAGAATGAAAGAGAACTAAAACAGGAATGCCTTTATATTATAGCTTGTGGGATCAGTTTTGGTAGTTGCAGCCTGAGGATGTGGACAGATGCTTGCAGCAATGAGGCCAACTACGTGCCCATCATGTTTGGTAAAATCTAGTAGGAGGGGATTGACTTGAGAAAGTTATGCCCACTGCCTTGAAAGAAGCGGTGGTGCGACAACCCTTGAAAAGGTCCTCCCTGGATCCAGAGGTTTTAGACAGCTACTGTCTAGTCTCTAATATTCCTTTCCTGGGCAAGCTGATCGAGAAGGTGATGGCTGGTTAGCTGCAGGCATGCCTGGAGGAAGCAGATTGTCTAGATCTATTCCAATCTGGCTTCCAGCCTGGGTTTGGCACAGAAACCACCTTGGTGGCCCTGATGGATTACCTTTATTGGGAGAGAGCTGGGGCAATGTGACCCTGTTGGTTCTTCTTGATTTCCAATGGCTTTTAACACCATGGTGTCCTTCTGCAACAACTGAAGAAGGTAGGAACTGGAGGTGCTATATTGCAATGGTTCTACTCCTACATGCAGGAACGCTAGCAGAAAATAGTATTAGAAGATAGTTGTTCAGCTCCATGGCTTTCGAGCTGTGGGGTCCCACAAGCATCCATCCTGTCTTCTATGCTATTTGAAACCATTGGGAGCTGTCATCTGGTGATTTGGAGCATGGTGTCAGCATTATGCTGATGATTTGCAGCTCTTCTCTCTCCATTCCATCTGAATCGGGAGAGGCTATGAAGATGTTGGACAAGTATTTGGAGGCAGTGATGGGCTAGATGAAGGCCAACAAACTGAAGCTGAATCCTGATAAGTCAGAAGTGCTGTGGGTGGTTTCTGTGTCTGGCAATTAGGTACACAACCTGTTTTGGGAGTTGTATTCCTCCTTTCCCACTGTGTTACCTTCCACAGCCCCATTGGGACAGACATATCCTTTGTAATACTGGGCCCACTCCTGGCCGTGTTCCAGCTTAATCAACTTGGCTGCAGTCCTTGTGTGATAGAGAGACCAATGGCCACTGGTCATGGATGATGGAAGTTGGAGTCCAACATAATCTGGAAGGCACCACATTGGCTACCCCCGGTTTAAAGTTTTGTAATTATTATATTCAAAACTCTTCTACAAGACATGGACAGCTGATTACACCATGCATTATACAGCTAAGAGTGTGGCTGTGTACTATAAGCATGGATTTTTCGCATTCTACAGTGTTAAATTGAAAATACCCCCATGCTATTCCAATGCTTCCCATAAACTCATTTCAAAACAAAGCATTACAAAACTTACAGCTCTGAATTCAGAAACGCTTGCTTAACAACCCTGTACATTTTCATGATGATGCACAGAACAGTCAGAGAGAATCAAGAGTTCAAAGTGTGAAAAGAGAGAGAGAAAACACCCCTTTTGGACTTTTTTCTGTCAGAGTTCTCATAGTTTGTTGAAATTAATTAAAAATCAGCCATGTTCACAGAGTAATCTGTAAACTTAATCTGACCTTGCCCAATATTCTGGCCTTCATCTTCTGCAGTTTAAAAGTTTAGAAAATGCCTGGCTGATTTTTAATTAATTTAAGAAATTTAGCATTGAACTCAGTGATAATGTTGGCCATGCTCAGTACGAACCAACTGTCAGTGTTCTAAAAGCCAATCTCACAGCTGCTTAGCTTGCCTAATCAGGAGGCCATACCCACACCAAACCTTTATTTCACTTGACACAGTCATGGCTTCCCCCAAAGTGTAGTTTGTGAAGGGTGCTGAGAGGAGACTACTATTCCACTGACAGCTCTAGTGGCCAGAGTGGTTTAACAGTTAGTTGCTCTGATTGAAGCTCTGTGAGGTGAATGGGGCATCTCACAGTCAACACCCTTCATTAACTGCACTTCCCAGGATTCTTTGGGAGAAGCCATGACAATCTAAAGTGAAATAAAGGTCTGGTGTGGATGTGGCCAGTGACAGCTTTGGTATAAATTTGAGCAGGAGGCTACATGTGCCTGCTGTAGAAGAAAAATTGGGGGGAAACCCTGAAAAAGAATGACACTGTTTACAATGTTTTCCTTTTGGAAAGGAAAGGGGCTCTTCCTCCGCCCAGTGCCCACCCACCCAATCTCTTCCCTTTCCCCCTCCTCTTCCTCCCTCCCATTCCTGCCCCTCCCCCAGGTCAGTTTCACCTATCCTAAGCATGACTGCACAGGAGTAAATCCCACTGAACTCAAAAAGCATGCAAATGATCAAACCTGCCTCCCCCTTGCCTCTTCCCTTCCCCTTCCTTCACCCCCTTCCCTTCTCCCATCCCCTTCCAATACCCTCTTCCCCACAGGGCTGTGTAGTCAGTACGCCAAACCTTCGACTCCTCTATTTTTCTACTGTCCAACTCCGACTCAAAATTGCTTCCAACTCCACAGCCCTGGAAAGGGCTGTAAATGTCTTTTTAAATTGGAAGCTCTCATAGGAATATTTTTATCGCTGCCTGAATATGCACTGATCTTGGCATCATAGCATTTGTCTTAATCTGGGTCCTGTGTCATACACTGACACACAAAATGTTTTCCATCTTGAGTTATGGTGAAATGCTCAACTACAGCTGACTTCATGGGAAGCTTCTTTGACATTTTGAATTTATATTTTTAAAAAATTGTCAATCAAAATTTATTTTGAAGTCGGAGTCAGTACATTTCTACCGACTCAAACTCCACCCAAAATTGCTTCCGACTCCATGACTCCGACTCTGACTCCACAGCTCTGCTTCCCCCTACTCCTCTTCCTTCCCCTCCTCTCATCTGTAGGGCATCACATTGGCCATCCTTGCTTTGAATAGTTTTTGTTAAAGTATCCTATTGAGTACACAAACATTAGTGCTGCTAAGATCTCATGTTTTCAATAGTTCGTTTTCTTCATACTGAAAGGGGAAATTAAGTTCAAAAGTATAGAAGCTGATGATAACTACTAATCAGGAGTTCATATTGTTGCTTGAAAATGTAGACTTAATCATTATCCTTGCTGCTAGATGGCACTAGAGTACAGTCTTTTGATTATGGGAGAAAATATATATTTCCCTAAAGTTAAAAACTATGCCTCCAGTTTCATGTGATCAGAGTTTTAACTGCCAACTTTTTGTTTCATCTTTGAATGCTTCTCTTTCACAAAAAAAACTTTTCAACATTTTTATCTAATTCCAAAACTGTGAACCTTTTCAGTTAAAACACATCTTTAGTGCTATCATTACAGTTTCTTCCTAGTGAGGGTGATTGCTTAGATATCTTAACCATATTTTTCTCATTATTCAACTGAAAAGGAAATAAGGATATGTGATTCAGATTAGCTATTAGTAACAGGAGAAATGCATAACCTTCATCCTTTGCATTTATGTTATTTGCATACAGTGCATTTGAACATCTTGCCACGGTACTTGTATGCTGCATATTCTAATACAAATCTTGGCAATGAGATCCATGTCAAAATCTGCTTGTTTGTTAAACTGTTTTGGTCACAACTAGTATAAAGCTCCTTGCACTGATATTTGAATTTTTTTTAATTGACTTGAAGCTATTTAATTTTTCTTCATTTATGAACCGCTGAAGTGTATAGAAGTGTAATTCTTCAGATATTCTTAACGTTAATCAAAGGTTTTTGACACTATTATGGTAGTTCTCAAGGCCTCATCAGTTTATAGCATATACATAGTAATGGAGTGCTGTCTGTGATTGTCACAAACTCTGAACATGCTGAAATGTTTCTGATGACTAGCCTTTCCTTTATATCTTGGACAACCCAGTTTCTGTAGGACTTTAATTTTAACATATGTGAGATTTCATTCTAGTTTCATGTTTCTTACAATTTTTTCTTAGGACATGGACGCTCTGTGGTACCCCAGAGTATCTTGCCCCAGAGGTCATACAGAGTAAAGGTCATGGAAGAGCAGTGGACTGGTGGGCTCTGGGCATTCTGATATTTGAGATGCTGTCTGGGTAAGTTCTGGGGTGAATATAGAATTAAATGATGTTCAGATACTTGGCCTCTTTTCACTATTAACAACTAATACGGAAATTTTAAATCTGTTACTTGTCTCAATTTTGCCTTTGTGTTACATAGAAAAGCAATTTTGGCGACAGAGAATGAAACTGTTGTGTACAATACTAACATATAGAATAGTTGCCTGCTGGTTTTTGGCAAGTTTTAACTGGAGAGTTGAGAGTCATTCATTAATGCCAATAGGAACTTCTAACGAGATTCACAAGATTATTTTTAACAGCAAAGCTTATTCCATGTATTCGTCATTCTTGTTCAGGCAGTCCTTTCCAGAAGAAGGTATAACCTCCTTTTACTTCTTTCAGTTGTCCTTCTCCTGTTCTTCAAGTTTCTTGGAGTGCTGCTATGTCAACATTAAAATGTCTCAGCTCCCTCGCGATGATGACAGTCCTGTGTTCAGGACATTAACTATCGGTATTGTCCAACAATGTCCGTATATTCCATATTCCAAAGTTCAATTGTCTTTTGCAACTGCAAAGTGGTGATGCCACTGGATGCAGTAATCCAGTCAGGGAGAGAGATGAGGGCACCTTTTCTAGCCCACTCCCCATACGGGGTGAGCAGAGTGGATCCTAAATAGGACTGCTCAGTCATGGATTTAGCTGCCGAACTAATCAACTGCCTCGGTCCTTGAGCCAGGACAGCTGAATCTGTATCCACCCCCCATGTGCCAGTCCATGACTAGGGGCTTCCGGATTTCACAGTCTTGCCCCCGTCGCCATTCGCCGATCGCCATGGGTCTTTTGGTTTGGTTTGGTTGGAAGACGCCTGTGCGTGAATTTGTTTTATGTGGGGAGATCGGCGCACAACAATCAGCACACAATCTGGACAGAAAAAGGCTTTGATCCAATGGCATGAATACTATGATGATTGGAAGCCTTTTATCTGCTGTGGCCTTCATCCGCCTTCACACCCTTTGTAACAAACACATTGTTATCCTCTGCTTATTCTGTCATTGAGGACATTCTTGGATCGTTCTTTGTCTGGTTCCTCTCCCTTGACCTTACTGCCATGGGTGACCCTGCTGGGAGTACATGACTCCCGACGGAATCTCACATAGGGTTCATTGGAACACACAAGCCCACTCACCACTACAAGGTGACGATCCAGCGAGGGGTTAAAACTCGCCAAAAACCAGCAGGCAACTATTCTAAGTGCGTATGCACCAACATTAGATGCTGATGAAGACATCAAGGAAAAAATTATAATCAGCTGGATACCATCTCATCAGAGATACCTAAGGAGGATAAAATTATCCTCTTGGGCGATTTCAATGCAAGAGTTGGTTGTGATTCTGATTTAGGGTCAGAAATGATTGGGAAATAAGGAGTTGGCAATAGCAACCTGAATGTCATTCTGCTTCTGACTAAATGTCCAGAGCATAACCTTGTTATTACAAACACACTCTTTCACCAGAAAAATAAATTTAAAACATCATGGAAGCACCCTCGGTCAGAACACTGGCATCTCCTGGATTATGTAATTGTCCGTGCCAGAAATCATCGTGATGTACTCCTCACTAGGACCATGACAAGTGCTGATGACTGCTGGACAGATCACCAATTAATTCAATCCACTATGGCCATTAATATTGTTCCTCAACATAGGCTCCAAGGAAGAAAACTAAGTCGTAAAATGAACATCCATGCCCTTCAAGATCCTATTAAGCAAGCCTGCTTTCAAACAACTCTCAAGAAACATCTACTGACCGAACTCCCTGAAAATGTTGAGGAACACTGGATTAAACTGAAGACTTCTATTACTGCAGCATGTGAACAAACTTGGATATCAAACTAAGAAACATCAGGATTGGTTTGATGAGAATGATAGTGAGTTTGAACATATCATTGACAAGAAAAGGAAAGCCTTCCAAATATGGCAGAAAGACATTAACTGTGCCACTAAGAAAAAAATTATGCCAGTGCAAAGGCTGAGGTCCAAATAAGAACTAGAGAACTTAAGAACGCCTGGTGGATAAATAAAGCTCAAGAAATCCAGCACTTTGCAGATGCTCACGATGCACAGGGCTTTTTTAATGCTACAATGGCCATCTATGGACCAACAAATTACAGTACAAATCCCTTACATTCAATGGATGGTAGCAAACTTCTTAAGGATAAAGAGTCTATTGCACTGCGCTGGAAAGAGCATTACCACGACCTCCTTAATCGTAACTCTATTGTGGCTGGTGAGGTCTTCTTGCAAATTCCACAACAGCAAACTAGAGACGAGCTGCAGTATCCCCTAATTTGGATGAAATCAGTAAACCGTCAATCAAATGAAGAACAAAACTAGTGGACCTGATGGGATTCCTGCTGAAGTCTTTAAAGAAGGTGGGCCTGAACTTACACAACAACTTCATAAGCTCATCGAAAAAATCTGGGTGAGGGAAGAGATCCCAGAACACTTTAGGGATGCCATAATTATCACCTTTTTAAAGAAGGGTGATAGAACAGATTGTGGGAACTATTGAAGTATTTCTCCTTGCTACCGCAGGTAAAATCCTTGCAAGGATCCTCGCAAATCACCTCCTACTGATCTCAGAGGAAGTCCTCCCCGAATATCAAAATGGTTTCCACCCTTCCAGGGGGACAGTGGACATGATCTTCACTGCACGATGGCTTCAAGAAAAATGCTGGGAGCAGAATCGACCTTTATATATGGTGTTTATTTATCTGACTGAGGCCTTTGATACTGTGAATTGAACCGTTCTCTGGACCATCCTTCTGAAAACTGGATGCCCTGATAAATTTGTGAATATTTTGCGACTCCTTCATGACAACATGACAGCGACAATTTTGGATAACAATGGCTTTCAGAGCAATCTGTTCAGAGTTGGATCAGGCGTAAAACAGGGATGTGTAATTGCTCCTAATTTATTTGCTATCTTCATTGCTATGATTCTATACCTTATTGAGGGGAAACTTCTACTGGCGTGGAAATCATGTATTGAACAGATAGAAAGCTTTTTAATTTCAGTAGGTTGAAAGCAAAAAGTAAGGTAATATCAGCCTCTGTCATAGAACTTCAATATGACGATGATAATGTACTCTCTGCACATTCAGAGAAAGATCTTCAAACAATCCTAAATGTCTTCTTTGCAGAAGCATATGGAAAGCTTGGGCTCTCACTTAATGTTAAAAAAATCCAAAGTGCTTCATCAACAGGTGCGAACTAGATCCTCTGTAGCACCATCAATCCAGCTTAATGTTAGTGTTTTGGAAGAAGCAAAGACTACCAGTGTTGAAATAATGATCCTTCAACATCAACTTTGCTGGACTGGCCATGTTGTTTGAATGCCTGATCTCCATCTTCCAAAGCAGCTACTTTACTTCCAACTTCAGGATGGAAAACGGAATATTGGTGGACAGCAAAAGAGGTTTAAAGATGTTCTTAAAGCGAATCTAAAAAAAGTAACATGAGCATTGAGAACTCGGAAGTCCTGGCCCAAGAGTGTCCCAAATGGAGGTCGGTTATTATCAAAGGTGCTATGGACTTCAAAGAAGCGCAAATACAGGGTGAATGGGACAAACAAGCTAAGTGGAACGCACGTCAAACAAATCCTCATCACGACCATCTTCCATGTGGAAACCTATGTCCTCACTGTGGGAGGCTGTGTGGATCCAGAATTGGCTACACAGTCACTTACGGACTCACCTTCCAAGACCTTATCTTGGAAGACAATCTTACTTGGCTACGAGTGATCTCCAATGAATGAATGACTAACATATAACCATGCAGAATTCCTGTCTTCTAAAGATGAGGTGATAAATGTTTGTTTCCTTGTGAGAAAGTGTTGCCCTTTAAACATTATCTCATGGGAGTACATATGCATGAGGAGCTCCTGTGCAACTAGAACAAGCATCTAAGTGGCACAGCCATGTAGTTAAGACTGGTTCTGTGGGCCTTTCCCATGGAATTGGTAGGCCTATCCTGTCAAGGTACCAGTTTCATATGAAAGAACCATGCAATTGGTGCCCTCACATGGTTGAGTCGTTTGAAATAGGAGTAGGGAACCTGCAGCTCTCCAAATGCTGCTGGCCTACAACTCCCACCGTCCCTGACCATAAGCCATTCTGGCTGTGGCTGATGGGAGTTGGTGTCTTATAATATTTGGAGGGCCTCAGGTCCACCACTCCTGATTTCAGTATAGCCTGCAACCATGTAGTAGCCACCCACAGATAAGTGAGCAGACATTTCAATTGGGTGAACATTTCCAAGCCACTAATACTCACTTGCAATTCTGAGATAGTTCCATGTTCAGCACCTTGAACAACAGAGTTGTTTGGTGGTAGATTATTTACCTTGTTATATGTTTTCTTCAAAGTAGATCAGTTTTTTTTTAAAAAAAAACCTTTTAATCAATAAATCTTTAAAGACATTCTGAAATTTATTTTTATTTTGCAAACAGAATCATTTTTGGAGAAGAGAGAACAAATTTCATAGTTTTGTTCAATATTTTGCTTTACATTTTCAGTGGAAGAATTTGCAACAGTGTAGCAACCTTGAAAAAGATTACAATAGGGCCCTACTTTTCGGTGATCCACTAATACAGTGGCGCCAGCGGGGCGATCAGCTGTAGCACGGGAGCTTGTGCGCTACAGCTGATCACTGTTAGCTGGAGCGTGGCGGCTGGAATACAGTAGGACCCCACTTTCTGGCGGTTTTTGCTTTTCGGCGGGGCCCTGGAACATAACCTGCCATATGAGTGGGGCCCTACTGGGGTTTGCAAGGACTGCTTGCCTAACTTGTGAAATTTGTACTCTGATATATACTCCAGTTGTAAATTATGTTTTCACTAATGGACATACAATGATGTTTTATGTAATTTGAGGAAGAACCATGACCTCAAGTCAGGAAGTGGAAATTTTCCACAAGGGTTCACTGGGATGAGAAGATACATCTAATAATCTTCTGTTTCCATGTTAGATTAGGGCTCACAAAGAAGCCAGTAGAAGCTTGCTGTCTCACTTCTCGTTGGCATCTGTTTATCCAACACATTTTTTTGCTGTGTGCATGCATGCATGCATGTGTGAGAGGGAATATTAAAATTCAATATCATAAACCCAATAATATTTTTAATCCACTAGATGGCAGCATTCTCAGAATAATACATGATTTACCTTGCTTTGTTTCAGGGAAGGCTTAGTAAAAACGGTTGGATTCAAGTTAGCTAAACTGTATTCCCACTGAAATAATTATTTCAGTTGAACTAATTTAATCTAGATCCAACCCATTGCATTAAAAAAAAATTGAGGTGCAATTGACAGTTACTTCATTTGAATAACATATTGCAGCATTGTTTAATTTTGCATTAGTATATCTATGCAATACCAGATAATTTATTCATGCATTTTTCTTTCAAATCTATCTCCTAGAGTAACTAGCAGTGCACTTTAAATGTTGAACTGTGCCTTGCATGTACACACCAAATTTCATTCCAATTACAATGTTCAGGGGAGATTGTCTTACAAAGAAACAGGCTGAAAAGATGGTCAGACTGTGAAAGCCTTCCTTTAATCATCAAGTTACAAGGTTTCTGTATCTAAATTCTCAGAATCAATGCAAAACTCCATTTGGTCTTAAATACTAATAGTAACGGCCACTGAATAATATGAATTCAGTAGGTTTCTAACAGAAATGTATACTTTTACTCAAAAATCTAAAATTGAGAGCCTGGGCACATAAGACTAAATTGAGACCTGTGATCTTACTTTTAATTAGTTTTACTGGCTTTGTCTTTCCCATAGAACCCTTTGTAAAAAAAATAAAAACAAAACAGACCAACATGTGGTCTGGCAGTATCAAAGTACTGCCTGCATAAACCTTCCTGTATATCTATTATATAAGTCAGCTAAAGAGGCACAGACATGTTTTTTTAACGTAGAAGCAGTTTCCTAAGCAGTAGCTCTCTCTCTCTCTCGCTCTCTCTCTCTCTCACACTCACTCATTCACTCACTCTCTCTCTCTCTCTCTCTCACACACACACACACACACACACACACACACACACACACACATGCCTGACTAAATGCACATCAAAAGAATATTGCATCATGGTCTTTTTAAAGTTGTTTTGAGCTGACTATGAAGTATGTTTAAAGAATCTGAGAAGCTTGTTTAAAGGAATCTTGAATTATTAAAGAAAATTCCATTTCTGTTTTGCCTCACGTTTCTCACTGCTGCAACCAGTAGCCTGCACACTACAAAACCAAGCCTAAACTCCAGCTGTGCTTGCATGTCCCCAACATTGTGTGACAAAGGAATACATCACTTAAGGAAGGGCAGACCAGAGAGACTTGAAATCTGGAGAACTTCCATTTTTGTTTTTTTTATTTTTAAGCTCTCTTGGCTGCTTCAGAATGTTTCAGTACATGACAGCAACATTTTGCATGCTGTTATCGGAACTGAACAAGTTACCACTGAACTGGAAGAATTCCTTACAGTAGCCATATTTCTACCTATAGGCAAGTGGTAGAGTAGTGGTGGGAAACCTTTTTCAGGCAGTATCCTGTACACCCTTCAGGGCAACATTGTAAGGGCCAAATGCCAGTAGTGAGTGGGGCTTAGAGGCAAGAGTGGGTGGAGCAACAGATGTAAACTTTACCATTGTATAGTAGGCTAGTTTCTACAGATAGGCGCACACCCCTCTATCCAGACAAACAAAAAGCATTAAGAGTTCAGTGGCCATTTCAGCAAGGCAAAAACACTCAGTGTACAAAACAGGGACATTGAGGGGTGTGGCCTGGGGAGTTTCGAAAGACACCTGGTGGGGCACATTCATCCCCTGGGCCTGAGGGTCCACTCCCCTGTAAGTAGATAGCATATATAGAAGCAAAGTCACGAAGACATAGGAGCATTCTATAGCCTGTACTACACCATTTGGTTTCCCTGTTTGATGGAAGAGCCTTTAAATCAAATTTGGTAGCTTGTTTCATTTTTTTAGGCTTAACAATCTGGCCTACTCAATTAATCCATTATGTTTTTCTGGGACAACAAACACTACCTACAGTGATCTTGGACCCAATTACATAAGAATTATACAGTACCAAACATTCTCTTGGCCCTAAATAATTGTGATGTTGTAGCAGTAGTAGTAATAAGATGGTAAAGGAGAAGAGGAATGATATCCTGTTTAACTGGAGATGCCATGCAGTCTTTTAATCCATTGTTGTATTTGTTGTAAAAGTGCAACTATCCTGTACTGGAAGCTTGTTATAGCTGTGGAGTGTTCTGAGAAGTAATCCTGGTACAATGTTGACATGGTTGACTTTTGTCTGTACGTATACAACCAAATTACCCATTCTTCCCTGCCCCCCCAAAAGTGCTGCATCCTCATATTGGAAAGTATCCCCTTGCCTGGCCACAAATGCCACTTTCTCCTTGGTTTCTTTTCTTTGTATCCAGATCAAAGGAAGTTATTAGCATGGTATGTCCCAAGACTTTTTGCTATATGAGGCAGAACAACAAATGTGCATCTCCCGCCGCCACTTATGCAAATTATTGCCACTTTTATGCCAATCAGCATAAAAGGGAAGAGAGAGAGAGAGAAGGGGGGGCAGATCCACAACATACATTTAAAGCAGATCCAACACACATTTAAAGTGCATTACTTTCCCCAAAGTATCATGGGAATAGCTTGTTAAGGGTGCTGGGAAGTTGTAGCTCTGTGAGGAGAAAACCACATTTTTGGGGATTCTTTGGGGGAAGTCATGTGCTTTAAACGTGTGTTAGATATAATTTAAATGTATGTTGTAGATCTGTCTCCCGCCTGCTGCCTGAAAACGAAGCTCAGCCATAGAGAATGGACTGCATTCTACATGTAATAAGACCACTGCAATCATGGTGCACCACTCCTCTTCCTGCTCCATATTGGGCAGTGAAGCCTCATAGTTCCTCCAGTGCTGGAAGCTCAAAATAGCCTCATGTGTATCCAGGGGTCTCGGGGGGGGGGTCTGAGACACCTTACTTTATTGGGAGCAGAGTCCCAGCCAGGACACTTTGTCACTAGAGTCCTATGAGCGACTCATCATAAAAGTAAAGTGTCTTAGCCACTGAGAAAAATCTCCTAACATGCTTCCTAGTCCTTTCCTGCTGATTGGAGCCAATCAGAGTGAAGGGAGGTGAGTCAGTCACTGAAGAGACTCTTCTCAGTAACGAACACTCTCTTTTCATGCTGATTGGCTCCTAAGGATTTCTGCTATTGTGGTAGAAGGTGTGCGGGGGGAGGACTGAGGAGTGTAAGACGTCATAGAGAGCAAGCAAGCAAGTGAGGGAACGTGACTGTGAGGGGGCATGGCATGACTACCCTGCACTTCTGAATTTGTCACTACCCTACAGTGTGTATCTTAACACTACATACGGCAGTTGGTTTTTTTGCCTAGTTACCATCCCTGCTCATTTGTGTGTGCATGCACACTTATGCAATGAGTGGCAAAATTGAGAGTGGTTTTTCAAAAATACTTTTGGTTGCTTGCAGCCTTAATTTTTGCCATCTGGAGCATCCTACTCCACAGTGAAGCCAGTCCTCTTGTTAACAGGCTGGGGAGTCTGATAATGGCTTGCCTTGGTGTATGCATTCCTCATAATTGAGGTACAGGGCATCTGTTAAAGAAACAGGTCTGATTTATGAAGTGTTATCTCATGAGGAATATTGGCTCAAGCATAAAGCTGGCTATGCTAGCAAGACTTAGGGTGGCACGTTTCAAATACTGCAGCAGCAGAGTATCTGTTCCATAAGGATATTACTTTAGCTATGAAGACCAGTACAAATATTTAGCACTGGAATATAAAGGAGCTCTAACAAAATATTTGAGACCTTTTCAAAAACATGCATGTAAACCTTAGCTCCTCATGGGTCTTGTACGTTTTCTCCATCTTGGGGGGAAAAAGGATAAAAAGGAACAGCACTCCTGTTTTTAGGAAATTGACTTGATGGGTATTTTGGAATAGTTGGGAGTTATGTAGTGTAGTTCAGTTAAATTTGGAAAATGTTTCTTTTATTATTGGATATGTGGACTCCATTCTAATGGCCACCACGTATTTTAAGTCAAGCTGTTGGGAAGAAAAAAACTTTCATTCCAAACCCATTAAGGAGGGCTCAAAATAATCTCTCAACTAATTTTGCATGCCCAAGAAGGCTTTGGGCACATGTTCCCCAAACAGCAGCCCCCCATATTGCATGTCCTAATGCACTGTGGTGGGAGGAGGGGTGGGTTTCTTCTGTTCCAAGAAAGGAAAAAGTCAAAAATCCAATTGAGCAGGTCAAAGTCCTCAGGAATATCTAAAGTAGCTCTATGAACATTTCACTAAATATAGCTTGTGTTCACACAGAATGTACATGAAGAAAATGAGCTAATTAAGTAATTTTGCTTCTGTGCTTTAATTTCAACTGTGATTCTTTCTAAATAAAGACACTGCAATGCAATAAGTTAATAACCAGAAAAAATGTTTTGAAATATTACTACCCTTTATCCTTCAACTGGAGTGGAAAGATGTCATGTTTCCGAAATTAAATGCTTCTGAAACTAATCCTGTCTTTTGTTTATTTACTCATAACAATTCATATCCTTGCTCTATTCTAAGAGCTTTGAGTATATTATGCAAATACATAAAATTAGACATTAAAAATGAAAAAAAAGCCCAAATAATGGGTCTTCTGCCCTGCTAGGGCAGATGCCAGGGAAGAAGGAGTGCAACCTCCACGCAGCCCTTCCTCCTCCAGCTGGCTTGGGACAAAAATGTTGTCCTCTATTATTATAGGGGCCATTGTTAGAGTTCTCTTTTTTAAAAAAAACCAAACGTTTTTCTGAAGGAACAGTGCTGAAGTTAAAGAGGAGCTGATTTGGCAAGCAGGCAAGAATGGAGTAGCCAGCAAAAAGAGGCATAATTTATAGGAGTTTGCTTTCTAATTATTGCAAACCTTGTTAGGCATTGGTTTCATGGGGAATTATTTTATTTGTATATATAGAAAGAGTATTCCTTGGTTTCCACTGGGCTAAAGGGGGGTGGGTACTGTACAGCTGCATGCATAAATAATTGCATGTCTAAATGGTATCTTAAAATAGGTTACTGATTATATATATGTTATGTACATCTTTTAGACTTTCTGAAATTATATAACTGTGTGCTGTTGACTCCTCCCTCCTCCACTAGGTTTCCTCCATTCTTTGATGACAATCCATTTGGAATATATCAGAAGATTCTTGCTGGAAAAATAGATTTCCCCAGACATCTGGATTTATATGTAAAGTAAGTGCATTCATCTTAATCACTGGTTTATTTTCTTTAGGTTACACTTTAGCAGTTCTTGAAAGTATCATTTAAAGTAGTGTGCCAAGTTATTTGTTAAATGTAGCCACAGTTCATTAGTATGATATGCACTGGCTCTCTATGGATTCTGGAGAGAGAACGCTCTAATTTACATACTTGACATGAACTAAATTCCAGGGGACACTAATGTGAATTCAGAATGCTAGCTCAGACTTTCAAATATTTACAGATGAGCCAAACTTGTGTTAATTCTAATTTTCATATTGATAAAGATTTCCATCCAACAGCTTAGCAAAACAAAAAACCAAACATTTCCATGTCTTTTATAGCTTGGCAGAGTTGTACAAGAGCCTTAAAACCTTAATTTTAAGACTATGTGGAGCTGTGTAGTCCCTGAGCTAGGGCACAGCCCAAGGAACCTGGCAAGCCTGGGGAGCAAGAGAGGTGTGAAACACCTGAGCTTCTCTGGCAAAGCTTGGTAAGTTTCCCAAAGTGAACTGAAGCCTGAACCAGAACCTTTTATATACTTTATGTAAGCATTCCGGTCATAGCGCTGCCTCAGTCAAGTGGGCTGAGGGGTAGGGCTTACCAAGAGTATATGAAAGGCCCCTGTCTGAGCTTCACCAAATTTGTCCAGACAAGCTTGGAGATTGTACAGTTCCTTTACTCCTAAAACTCTAGATGAGGGATGGAGAACTTTACCTAGGCCATACCTCTCCCCAAACTATGCCCCTTCTCAGTCTGCTCCATGTCCTCCTCAAGCACTTTTGCCTGGTTCAAATGTGTCCTCAAACCACAATGATGCATCAGGCTTGCCTCAATGGATGGGATGTGTGCAAACTATTGACTTCTGTGTGGCTGAAATGTAGTCTACTATACAAAGATAAGAGTCAGATCTGTTGCTTGGCCCACTTCTTGCCTTTGACGTAACCCACTTTTTGCCTCTGGCTGTCCCCAGCACAAGCATGTGGCCCCCAGAAAGTAGCCCATGAGGAAATTGAGACCTTGGACTGAAAACAGTTCCCCACCCCTGCTCAAGGGTTTGCACGGCTTGTGGCTTGCAGCTTAGCTCAGGAATTTCACCATTTTTGGAGCCATAATAGCCAGCCTTTGGGGACTTGTACACTTCCTCCTAGTGTTGAGAACTTGGCAGAAAAATAGTTGAAAGGTTGAGGGGACAATTAAAGAAGACTTGCTTTTTGTTGATCAGGGAAGCAAGCAACACAACCAGAAAGACTATTGGTTTAACTCTTATTTTAATTGTTTTATACAAGAGCAACAGCAGCAAAGATTAGGAAAGAAGGAGCTTGTGTGGCTGAAAAATGATACAACTATACTAATTCAGCCAACGACAGCTGTATGCTTAATACATATATGTATTGGGGGTAAATTAAAATTGGAATGCTGAAAAAATGGTTTGAGCAGAATTTGGTACTTTGTGAAATATATACCTGTCCCGTATGT
This sequence comes from Rhineura floridana, assembly GCF_030035675.1. NCBI lineage: Eukaryota > Metazoa > Chordata > Lepidosauria > Squamata > Rhineuridae > Rhineura > Rhineura floridana. Next base: position 66,856,013 of record NC_084484.1, on the reverse strand, counting down.
TCCCATGTTTTCTTTGCAACTCAATTTTCAGTTACTGTGTCTTTACATCACTGCCAAAAGTGTATTGAAAGGTGGATTTACTGCTCACTCCCCCCCTCCCAGTTATTTGTATCTGTAAGCATTGGAAGCATGTTCCTAAAGTTACAATAACACTCTATAAACATTGCTAATTGCATACAATATTAGCCTTATTATAATATTAGTATTAGTGATTATACCACTTTCTATCCAAGTTGACCCTAATACAACTTTGAAATATGACTTTATTTTTATCCCCATTTGTCCAGGGACCTTATTAAAAAGCTTCTTGTGGTTGACAGAACAAGACGGCTAGGGAACATGAAGGTAAGTTTTAAATATTAGTTTTATCTCTGCACATTCAAACCATTGTATAAATGTGTTGCTTGGCTTCAATTTCCAGAATTACTTTTTTGCTTATGACCAAATTCCAATATATTTGGATTTTTTGAGGGGGGGGAGGGAATCCTATTAATGTATTCATAACTATGGGAAAGCTAAGAGACTTTTCATTTGAGCCCTGGTTAATTATTTTTTGCATCTGATAAGCATCTAACGGTGCAGTATTTCTAATTTAAATGTAATCATTAAATGAGTGTACAAGCTTATATGGGTTCTGTGCAACGATGTAGCTTCAATGTTTCTGGAAGGATTTTTGCCTGGATACAGGTAGATATAAATTCCCACCTTCCCTACTCCGTCTAGTCGTTTTAGTTTACAACACTATTGGAACAGATCTTCAAAAAGTAGAGGAGCTAAATATTGATGCTTCTATAATGATAGTGTGTTATATCTGTCCACCTTTCAGTTTCCATGATAGAAGCCTACAAAATTGCATAGATACAAGAAGTTCTGGCCCTTTGTGTCTTTGTCTTTAGAGGAAATAGGTAAATATTTGTTTAAAAAACTCAGCGCAAATTAGTAAGCATTTTGACTGAAGCGCTTTGTGAACAGATCAATCAAGTACAGTAGGATGAGTGATAGAAATTTGGATCCTTGCTCACCCTTGCCTTCAGATGTTACAGTAAGCTCTGGACAGGCTCCCATAGAATTGTTTATTTTTCTCATGTAATGTCTGAAGGAGGGGTTCAGGCAGAGGAGATACTCAAACTGTGTCCCTTGGGGACAGAGTTAGAAACCCCCACAAGCTATCCCTTCTGAATGTTTTCTTCTGCTGTATGTCTTGGCCAGGATCCGACGAACTGCATAAGTAGTTTTGTGCATCCAATAGAACTCTGTGCATGTGCTTGTGAAATAGCACCCCATGCCCCATAGTAAACCACTTTCAAATTTGGGATGAGTTTCAAAAATTTGTGATATGGCATGAGGGTCTGCTACTTAAAGGGGGGAGGAATCAAACTCTCACTTGGCATATGCAGTCCTTGGTCAAGCCTAAGATAGCTTTTTAGAAATCTGGCAATATTACTTGATTATTACTTTTTAAAATCTGGATTATGGTTGATATGTAGAACGGTTTGCAACCAATAAAATCCAAATTTGGTACAAGAAATGCTACTGTGAATTCCAATATTTAAGACGGTATCAGAAAAGTTGGTCAGGTTGGAGAGAGTGCATGAGAACCCAGTAATCTTCAACCTTTTCAGACCTCAGACCCATTTTTAACTCAAACATGCATTTGGGGACCCATTTCTTTCTTTCTTTCTTTCCATATACAGTGCCTTGCAAAAGTAATCAGACCCCTAACCAATGCTCTCATATTACTGAATTACAAATCGTATATTGTAATTTTGTTCTGTGTATTTTATTTTGAAATACTAAAACTCAAAACCAATTATTGTAAGGTGACTTTGGTTTTATGTTGGAAAGTGTAAGAAACAGAAAAACCTGAAACATGTTGCTTGCGTAAGTATTCAACCCACATACATTAATATTTGGTAGAGCCACCTTTTGCTGCAATAACAGCTTTAAGTCTTTTGGGATAGGTATGTACCAGCTTTGCACACAGTGTCAGAGGGATTTTGGCCCATTCTTCTTGGCAGATTCGCTCCAGGTCGTTCAGGTTGGTTGGACGTCGCTTGTGGACCACAATTTTCAAAGAGCGCCACAGATTCTCAGTGGGATCAGGACTTTGACTGGGCCACTATAGGACATTCACCTTTTTGTTGCTTCGGCCTTGTGCTTGGGATCATTGTCCTGCTGAAAAGGGAATTTCCTCCCAAGCTTCAGTTTTTTAGTGGACTGAAGCAGGTTCTCTTGGAGTGTTTCCCTGTATTTTGCTCCATCCATTCCACCTTCGATTTTAATAAGCTGCCCAGTCCCTGCTGATGAGAAGCATCCCCACAGCATGATGCTGCCATCACCTTACTTCACTGTAGGGATGGTGTGTCTTGAGGCATAGGCAGTGTTAGGTTTGCGCCATACATAGCCCTTTGAGTTTTGGCCAAAAAGCTCAATCTTGGTCTCATCTGACCGCAAAACGTTTTCCCACATCGCAGCTGGGGCACTCTCAAGCTTTCTGGCAAACTCCAAAGTGCTTTCAGATGGTACTTTTTGAGTAACGGCTTCTTTCTTTCCACTCTCCCATACAGGCCAGTGTTATGCAGAGCTCTTGATATGGTTGACTGGTGCACCATTACTCCCCTCCCCTCCACTGAACTCTGTACCTCCTTCAAAGTGATTGTTGGCCTGTGTGGCTTTTCTCACAAATCTCCTTCTTGTTTGAGCTCTTGAGTTGTGAGGGACAGCCTTTTCTTGGCAGTGCCTGGGTGGTGTGAGGCAGCTTCCACTTCCTGATTATTGATCCAACTGTGCTCACTGAGATATACAAACACTTGGATATTATTTTGCACCCTTTCCCTAACCTATGCATTTGTATAACATTATCTCTCACTTCTGTAGAATGCTCTTTGGTCTTCATTTTCCTTCAGATCCACAGCCTGACCAATGATCCTTCAACAGTGGGGGTTTTATCCTGACAGTGTGACAGCAACTTTAATGGTTCACAGATGGAGGCCAATGGTAAGGTAATTGTGTCCTCGATAGGGCAATTTCTTTCATCTGTGTAAACTGGGAGCTTCCACTTATGCGATCAGCGTTTCAGTTTTTTATGTTTCTTACAAACATTTCCCAACATAAAACCAATGTCACCTTACAATAATTGATTTTGAGTTTCAGTGTTTCAAAATAAAATATCATACAGAACGAAACTACAATGAACCATTTGTAATTCATTAATATGAGAACATTGGTCAGGGGTCTGATAACCTTAGCAGGGCACTGTATTTACATGAGGGTAGTGCTGCTGTTGTGACCTACCTTGGATTAGGCTGTGATCCGTTAGTGAGTCCCAACTCACCAACTGAAGACCAACTATCCCCAAAAGACAGGTGGGAAAAATCGCATTGGATCTATATAGAGCTTTTGCTGTAATATATTTTGGCATTTCTTGTCAGTAAATAAGCTTGTGATCTTATTTTTCAAAAGAATGGAGCCGATGATGTCAAGAGGCACCGATGGTTCAGGTCTATAGACTGGGATGCTGTACCACAGAGAAAATTAAAGGTGAATTGTGCAAAAAGAAATACAGCTTTGAGAGGATTCATTATACATTTGCTTAATTTGATTCTTTTTATGACTTTGTCTTAGAATTACACTGCACAATGAAGGTCATATGCTCTAGTTCTTTGCATTAAAAGCCAGAGCCTTCACACCAAATCTTTCCAAAGTTTATTATTAGCTAGGATCCTAATGTGCATGAGCAGTGAGTAAACAGACTCCCAGAAGGCATATGACACCTCCACCAAGCTGAAGCTAAGTAGGTCTAGGTATGGTCAGAGCCTGAGTGGGAGACCACCTGGAAATTTATATGCCGTAGGTTCCATAATGAAAGAAAGAAAGGTGGAATAAAAATATAATATAAATAATATATCAGGCCAAGCAATTAAGCTCTTACACAGCTAAAACTGATGCTAGATAGTTTGAGCTAATATTATGCCATGTAAAAAAGTAGGGGAGTAATTAAAACTTCTACACTCAGCTCGATTTGACATGGAATTTAAATTGATTTATTTGTTCCCCCCTTTTTTAATTCAGCCTCCTATAGTGCCGAAGGTATCAAATGATGGTGATACATCTAATTTTGAAGCTTATCCTGAAGATGACTGGAACAAAACACCTCCTGTACCTCCTAAAGATTTAGAAATTTTCAAAAACTTCTAAGTGGGGGACACTAAATGTCATTTAAGGTATTGGATATTCATCTTCCATCCCTGCTGTTTCTTATATATTCCATTTTACATGTTTTAAAATAAAAGTATTTATATACTGCCCTCTCACAAAATATCAGGGTGGTGTACAACAACATAAAAACATTTAAAAGCTATACAAAACAACCAAAACTGGTTGAGGCCAGTCGGGCCTCTGTAACATGGGGGACAACTAAAAGTGCTCCTATGGATGATCTCAGTGATCAGGGCTCAGGTGGTCTTTAAGATATCCTAGACCCAAGTTGTTCATGTCCTTATATATTATAACAGCTGTGGAAAAACTCTGGCCCATGACCTAATTAGATCTGCCTGGACTCTCCATTTGGCCTGTAGGGAAGTTTTAGCCAAGCCACACCCATATATTATGTTGGGTATGGGACAGGTAAAGATGCAACTAGGCTGAAAGTTCGTATGTGGGCATCCCCTCCAAATCCTGTGCATGGCACTTTGCAAGCCTCAAGGATCAGCTGATCATCAGGGCTTGCATAGCACAGTGTATGGTGTTTTGCAGGCCCTGATAGTCAGCTGATTGTTGGAGCTTCCAAAGCCCTGTACGTTTGCCGACAGTTTGATTTCAAACCACACAGGCAAAAACAGATGATCTGACGTTGTGATGTCAGGTGATTGATAGATGGTGAGCCCCAGTCACCTGTCAAGCTTAGTCGGAGGTGGGTAGGGGAGATAAGGATCCAGCCTGCTGGCTGGATTCAGTTCCCCACACCTGTATTATAAAAATATCCATGATGATCTTGATGGTTTTATTCATTCCTCTTGCCTTAAAGCATAAGCATGTTTCAGTGGATAGCATTTAAGAATATCTACTCTTGCACTTCATAGAATCACCTTCATATTGATTTTTCCCTTTGGAAATAAATTTCCTTCAGGTCATGTGTGGACACCAAAAAAGGTCCTGAAGTCTATTTTCAGAACTGTAAATAATGAGAGTCAGATATTTACTACACTGAAAAATCAATTAATTCACATTTTTTCATTTATTTGGCAGAAACTGGAATAAGATTAACAAGATAGTTGGGAACTGGCCAAGAAGAACTGAAAAAATTAATGAAGAATTTATTTGAAATGAAATTGAAAGAATGTTACTTCATTAGGAATATTGAAACAATGTTGAAAAAATGGGGAAAGGGCAATGCTCATGTTTAGTTGTATGGATCTGGCATTAGTTCAGTAAACTAAAATACTGAAGCGCCAACCCCTGGGGTGTAGACACTGAAATTGTTATAGGTTTTTTTTAATTAATGTTATTTTTAGTTTTGTTTCTTGCTATGCCCAAATATTTCTTGCATAGTTCTCTCATTGACTAACTTTATAAGTTTATACTAAGATTGTCATTTAAAGCACAAATTAGTATATATGTATATAAAGAAATCAGTACAGCAAAAGCACAGAAACTGTGCAGAAATGTAAATTTTTGTACTTTGCAGAGTCTATGATTTTTATTAAATGTTTTTCAAGATGCTGTCTAGAAGAAAAAAATCTTAAAATGATAAATAGTTTTTTCAGCATCTATACATTTTATAATTCTTTGTAAAAAGAAATATACAAGTAAATTTTGAGAAAATTGTAACATTTTCAGTGCTTCACACCTGCAGCCCTACTACTTGAAAGCTGAAAGATAAAGAACCTTGTTGTGTTTTGTTCTGTTTTATTCTTTATATTGCATCATGTTTTCTTTATGAAGTTGAGTTGGAATGGTGTGTGTGCACATCATAATTCTTGATCATTGCAGACTATGTAAAGTGTTTTTATTAAATATATGAAATCATGGCAAGATAGCACCCATTGCTAATAAGGGTAAGGTCTCTTCTCTGACTTTAGATTTAGAATTGTTGGACTTGTTAGAACCCATATGCAGAGTTCCATGCATGTATGCCCATCACTGGATAATTGCAACCTCAATGATGGCTTGATGTGTGAAACAGTCTTCACAGATCAAGTAATATAGTTGAAGATTACCTGGTGTCACTTCAGAAATAATGTTATTCATACATTCGCCTTCGTTATCATATGATAAGTAATGAACATCCCAGTGTGAATCACCTCCAAAGCAGAATCTTCTACATATTAAGCCTTCAGCTCCATAAATTAGAACTATTTGTGCCATTTATAGTGTTGGAATAAATCAGAAAATCTAGAATGTAACCATTGGGAGTAGGAATTATATATTTACAAGATACCAAGGCTGAGCTTAAGCAGGTGAGAAGAACCTCTGGTCCTCCAGATGTGGATGAGCTGCAATTCCCATCACCCCTGACCATCAACAGTACTAGCTGGGAATGAATGGAGTTGGAAGTTCAATATCTGGAGAGCCATGGATCTTCCACCCCTGAGCTAGAGATTGTTTGGGCTGTTAAAACATAGTACTACTACTAGGATTTGAGCTTACTTATTTCTGGCAAGTTTAACTTTGAATTGGCATGTAGGTGTAAAAATAAATATTCAGCAGATCTACATTCAGATAAATATTTGTATGTGAAATTCTCTCAAATAATGGCTTAGATACCTGTCAGGGTTGTTGATGTTCTGTCAGTATATATTTGAAGAAGTTACTTTTAAAAACAAAACAGTGACTGATTCTTTTCCCCCTATCCTGCAGATCTAAGTGGCCCATGTATATGCAATTTATAAATGTAAAGGTTTGCTCAGTTTTCTGGTCAGCTTTTGCTATGATCTTAACCTGAGATGTTCCAAGAACCACAGCTTTCATTTTTTGTACATAAGAGCACATTTCTAGACCATACAATGGAAAACATGGGCTCTAAATAAAAAGGAAATAGTGTCTGCAGTGAAATAAAACTTTTCAATTTCCTGTTACCTACCCAGTATCAAACAAGTTCTAGTGCTTTTTCTTGTGTGCTCATTGAAAAAAGTACAGAATATCTACCTGAGAATAAGTGACTGTTTTGCTGTTACTACTTCTGCTGATTCTGAACACACAACATTTGTGTGACTTCCATTACTCTTGCTAGGTAAATCTGCCAAATCTTGACGTTCTGTGTTGCAAAATCTTAATATTTGATGAGCAGTAAATTAAGGTGCTTGCAAATAGTGTATTTCTGTTTGTTCCTAGCCTGCACCAGTTTTAACTACTGGAACAATCCTGTACAAGACAATGAATACACAGAGACATACTGCTCAGTTCATGCATATTCAGCCAAACCATGAGTTAGCATGCATGTGCATTGTTCTGGAGAGGAGGTTGTGATCCGGGAACCAAGAACAAACCTTGTTTACAGCTCATGTTTTGTCTGGAGTGAAAACAAACCATGAGCCCAGGTTCAGTTTAGCCCAGGGTAGCTCAGCAGGTGGAGGATCAGGGAAGGAGCACAGCAGCCTCTTAACTCCTCTCGAGGAACCCACATGTTTGTACTAAGCCATGGTTTGGCTTAGTGTTATATATGAACTGTCAATATATAATATGTGGTGGTCTTCTCTGTCATAGATTTATATAATCTGAACTCAGTTATACTATTAGACTTCTTTCTTCCAAAAGAAAAAGTAACACTACAGTAATATTCTGGAGCATGAGACATTTAGGTTAGAATTCTTTTTCTTATTTTAAAGGTACACTGAGACGATGTTCTTAGAGTTCTTAGTTGATTCTAACTGAATGTAGTAAGTTAATGTAGTTGCTATCCTTGCTGTTCTACATCTCAAATCAGTTTTTAATTTCCACTGGTTAGCACTGATACACTTCAGGAAAGACTACTAGAAATTGCAAACTGAAGTTGCATGTTTAATGATAATATGTACTAGAAGAAATTGAGATATTCACTTGGTTGCCAAGCCAATTTTAACTTCAGTTGTAAGTATCCAGTTATTTAAAAGGCTATTGCTTAATTTTTTACTTAGCTATAAAAGTTATACCAGAGAGTTGTGGCTTTCATTTGGCAAGTAAATGATCCTTTAAAAATCAATTATGTACTGTAAATTAAATTATGCATAAGAAGAAACTGAATCTTCAATTGTATGAATGACAGGGGCATCTTAGAATACTAGTTCCCTTAGCATAATTCCACAATATAAAGGAGCTGTTGTGATGTATTTGTTCACAAGACACTGATGATGCTAAGCAAATATTGTGCACTGAAGTCTGAAATTTTCCCCATTGGTTAATTTAGCAGTATGCCACTAAACTGGAAAAACAAAAAAGGTGCCTCAAGGAATGGATGTTGCAAATTGGATATTGTGCTCTTAATTGTATCTTACAGGTTTATGCTATAGGGTACCCAGAGAAAACTGTTACTGACAGCTTTATATAAACATTGTTTATAAAATGAACAAGTACAAATATCTACCAGAGCTGCAGACACTGGGTTGGATTCAGACTAAATTAGTTGAACTTTGGTCCAATTAAGTGGGACAATTTAATCTTGACTTTGATACCCACTCATTTCAATAGTAACTAAGTTCACCTAAACCCCTATTCAGGCATTATAGCTCCCATGAATAGCAGCATGGCAGCAGGAGCAGAGTGAGTATCCATGCCCCTGGCATCTGCACATACATCTACAGGGAAGGAGGCCTTTACACATACAGACGTGCATACAAAGGCTTCAATTTGACCTGAAACCACAACAACTCTGGGTTCCATTTGTGTTGAAGCCTTTGTGTGAAGCTGCTACCATGTTACTGTATACTGGAGCTATAACACCTGAACAGGAATTAGCTGAGGCTGCAGTCCTATACACTTTGGCCCTCCAGATATTGTTGGATGTCAACTTTCATTTGCTGCAACCAGCATGTCCAATGGCCGGGAATGATGGGAGTTGTAATCCAACAACATGTGGCAGGCCACAGGTTCCTCACGTGCTCTATGTCCCTCCTGAGTCACACTTAAACATTTTCAGATACCTATTTTTATTAGAATTAATCCTTATTCTCCATGCCTTATTTTTATAATGGTTTGATTTTTAAAAATTCAATCAGAATTCCATTTTTCCACATTGGTGCAAATCTTTTGTAGTAAATCGATGGATGAAGCCACAATAGCTCTCCTCTAGGACCTTCCCTGTATTCAGTTATATGGTGGATACTTGGAATAATTTTGTAACGAAATATGATACAATATAACTTCAATGAGGGACGGGTCCTAGATTGCCTAGATTTGCTTGCACATCTGTGCTGGTGTTGAGTTCAACAAAAGTGTTCTGCTGTAGAAGTGCAATTTTAATTTATAAAATTGTAGGTACTAAACTATGTTTAACTGGATGAACAGATCTTGGAAAGCAAACAGCAAGCCAGTCATCTTGCCATACAAGAGAATTTAGATTCAGCTATTATTACAGAATTTTTCAGCTTTCAAGAACTGTAGCATGATTCCTTTGTACTGTACTGTGTACAGATTTCCTGTGTTTTGCACTTTTCTATGGCAAACATGACAGCTTTATAAATATTCTGTTGTATAGTAAGTAAGGTATAGTTACATCTATGTACAAAACCAAACTGAACAAATTTGACTTCCAAGGCTGACTTGGACTGATGTCAGAAGTTGCTTGCTAGTTCTAACTCATGTATACGTACTGTACAAATACATAAGTCAGTCCTCATTGCACAATGAAAATCACTGTGATCTGTAAATAAAACTTAGTCCAGAAATACTTCTGCTGTTTAATTTTATATTGCACATCTATCAGTTCTGAAATAATTATTACCTTTAAAACATTTTCCCTATTGGACGTTATAAAGTGCTTTAAGTCACTCATACGTTGGTGCTTTGCTTCTTGCCATAAGATGTAGGTGTGGTCTCGTATTACATTTACCGTAAAGGTTTATTTGCAAACTTCTGCTCTTCTCTGACCAGATAGGGTGGCTTATGGGCATGATCCCACTGAGTTTCTGCGTAAGTGCAAGGATGTGCTTAGCACAGTAGCACACAATAAAAAGCAGTGATAAGCTTTGCTCTGCTTTATTGGATGATGGATCCTCCTAAAGGCACAAGGCACTGGCAACTTCTTATACCAAATTTATGCAGCTAAAGATCACCCCCACAGTGAGTGGCTCAGGGGTTATGTGCCCTGCCACCTGTGCAGCCGTGGGCAAGCTGCATAGTCCCAAGGTGCCCAGTTGCCCCCCAGCTGGCAGTTGTGGACAAGGAAGGGACTGGCTGTGCAGATGTGGCAAGTTGAGCAGGCCCTAGCCAGCTAGGGAGGACGCCTCAGAGGGAGGCAATGGTAAACCCCCTCTGAATACCTCTTACCATGAACACCCTATTCATAGGGTAGCCATAAGTTGGGATCGACTTGAAGGAAGCCCATTTCCCAAGTAGATAAAATGTCCTGATTCAGTCCTTATACGATTAGCTCATGACGTTTTATGTATGACCTTAAAATAAACCAAATGATCCTGCACAAAGATACTCCTTCCCCCTTTACGCTTTCTCAAAGAAGAAATAAGATGAGGCAGGCTGGGAAATCCGTTCACTGTTACTGGGTGATACTCTATTATGAAACCCACTAATAACTATTCTATTAATGGGAGCCTTGTTTTTAGTGTGGCATAACAGCTGGATCCAATTGGTATCTTGCACTTGTGAAAGCTGTTGTATGACCCTTAACTTCTATCATTATACTTGGTGACAATTATGCTTGTGCTATCACTTCCACAATGATAACTCTTCCACTAACATTATGTTGGGCTTTAAATAAAAAAATTCAGTAGGCAAATAAACAATTCAGGGAGTGAAGTGTGAAATAAAATAAAACTATCTTGTGATAAAACAATTTTGAGACTGATGTCTTCATCTGCAATCACAGAGTTTCCCAGGGGAAAAAAACATAAATGGCACATTTAGTTCCTTTAGAACATATGGAGTCTGCTGGATTCAGCCAGTGGCCTATCTAATCCAGCATCCTTCTCACCCAGTGGCCAATCAGTTACCAATGGGAAGCCTGCAGGCAGGATCTGAATGCAAGAGCACTCTCCCCTCCTGTGGTTTCCAGAAACTAATACAGAAGCATACTGCCTCAATTTGTGGAGGTAGAACATAGCCATTGCGGTTGTGGTTAGTGTTAGCCATTGATAGTCTCATCCTCCATGAAGTTGTCTAATTCTCTTCTAAAGGAACAAAGAAGGGGAAAAGCACTGAGTGATGATCAAAAAGGGAAGAGACAGGCTCTGGTGCTAGGTATATGGTTTATTTGAGTGCACAAATAAATCATATACATAGCACCAGAGCCCATCTCTTCTTGGCTTTCACTGCCTCTTGTGGAAGTGAATTCCGTAGTTAAACTATGTGCTGTGTGAGGCAGTACTTTCTTTTGTCTGTCCTGAATCTTCCAACATTGAGCTTCACTGGAGATCCACGAGTTCTAGTGTTATGAGAAAAACATTTCTCTATTCCCTTTCTCCATACCATACATAATTTTATACACTTCTATCATGTTGCCTCTTACATGCCTTTTCTCTATGCTAAAAAGTCTCAAATGTTATAACGTTTCTTCAGAGAGGCGTTGCTCCATCCCCTTGATCATTTTGCTTCCCCCGTTTCAAATCAACAGTATCATTTTTTATGTTGCCTTTCTTTTTCTTGTATTTTTTTTCTCTTTAAAAGACCATTTGAGTAATTATTGTCAAGAAGAGGAATCATCAAGCTATGTTTGCCAGCTGAAGTTACATGGCTTGTACAAAAGACTTTGAATCATGGTACATTCCTTTGGCAGTCAAGAAGCTGTGGTGGTGCAATGACTGGAGTGTTTCTTGGATTGGATGCCCAGGTTCAAATCCCTGCTCAGCTGTGCAACTCAAAGAGTTAACAAAACCCATACACACTATCAGCCTAACCTATTTCCCAAGCAGAACTGTGAGGCTGACACAATCATTCTGGACACATTAGAAGGACAATAGGATGTAGCTTTAATCATGTCTTGGTTTTAAAGTTAGAATGTCTTTATCTGGATATGCATTTACTTTTTGTACCATTTGTGAATACTGATTTCAGATCTCATCCAAAAGAAGTTATATCAGCAACACGCATGAGTTCCCTAACAGTATTATACACAAGTAGATGTGATGAATAGTCATTGGGGTGATAGAGAATTGTGAAGGAATTGGATAGCCCTCTTCCCATCTACGTTAGGCAACTGGGTTCAAAATAGTTAGAAGAAGCCATCCTTCTTCACAGTACTGTTAACTCCCATGGCCATAAGAGACATAGAGATTCCTCACAAACAAGTATTTCATTACTACTGATGTGGCATAGTGGCTAGACAGGGTTATGAAACAGACAGTTTGCAGTTACAATCTTGTATCTGTCAAGAATTCACTTAATGAGCCACTTTCTATCAGGCTTACTCCCTGCCCCCCTGAACCTTCAATATATGGGATAACTTAGAATTCTTGTAAGGATTGTCAACTAGATAATGAATGCATGTGAAGCACCTTGGGCATTGGAAAGCTCTTTATAAATTTTGGGTGATGAGAGACTAGACTCACTGAAATCAGTGGACTTTAACTTAATCCCATTTATTTCAATTGGTTCACTCAAAGTATAACTAACATTGGATATAACCTGATAAGTATTATTAGTTAGGAACGTAAGGTTTAGAAATTAATGGTAAAATATTTATTCATTTAAAACAACCCTTTCACTGCTGCCCTGGGCTCCTGCTGGGAGGAAGGGTGGGATATAAATCAAATAAATATCTGTTACTATCTGCTCGCTATTCTTCAGTGCCTTTTTTATTTCAAAATTTCTTTCAACATAATTCACTAAGGTTCAGCTTGAACAAATAAAATTTTAAAAATGTCTGTTATTTTTTCAGCAGCTACTGAAGACCTTCCTCTTTCAACAAGCCTTTTAAGTTGAGACTTTATCCCAGTCTGTATCTGTACTGGAATTACTTTTTAATATGTTTTTAAACATTTTTTTAAAAATGTTTTAAAACCTTTTTTAAAACATGTTTTTAAAGATGTTTTGTTTTAATATATTTTAAAGTCTGTTTTTATGACGTTTTAAAGTGTTGTTAGTGCTTTTGTTTGCCGCCCTAGGCTCCTACTGGGAGGAAGGGCAGGATATAAATCAAATAATAAATAAATAAATAGTAAATAAAAAAGGAAAATTATTTTTTTTTAAAGAGAAGTAAAAGAAAAAAACAGAACTGAACTAAATTAATTTGCAAACTACACATTACACTCAGAAGTGGGTAAAAACACTGCCTTTCTTATTTGTACTTGTGCTGTATTAAAAAATTATCAAAGGAAAGAGAAAACATCAGTGAAATTCTCATGAGTGGATTGGAGAGTTTTTGATGGGTTTACCTGACTGTTGAGATGGCTGAGATTTGTCTGTGAGCATCCTTTCTTTGTTCTACAAATCATCTCACTGGGGGTCTGCACTCTGCAGCCTTCCCAGGTGCTTGTGCTTCAGTTAAAGAATAGGGAAGACACCATGAAGTTATTCCTCCCACAGGGGTTTTTCAGATGGAAGTGTGGGTAGCCAGGGAGGCTGGAGAATGCAGGAGAAATGTTGAATGGAAAGAAAAATGCTTGCACCATGCTTGCCCACCTGTGCCAACTGGTCTTCTAAAGAAATGCTCAAGTGCCCTGAGAAGGAAGCAAAAAAATTAAAGCTGCTTTCACAGAGGAAGAAAATGTTTGAGAAACTGGAGGACAGATTTTGTGCCAGTGTGATTTTGTATAGATGTCAGTTTGTGCCCATTCTGAGGAAAGAAAGAAAGGATATATTTATTTTGAAATGGGCATTGAGGGTAAGATCTTGCAGCAGAAAAATGTCTCCACGAGAATTAAAATGGATTCATAGAATGACTGTTTCTACTGGTCTAAGTTTAGCCATCCTACATAACAGGTTAAAAACGGTTCCTTTTCTTACTCCCCCTATAAATACAAAGAAGAAATAGTTCATCAAAATATTCTTAAAGACAAAATCTGAAGCAATAGAAAAGCTGATTATTTTCATGATATGGCATACTCTTGTCACACAGCTCTGTTTATCCATTCTTTTCAAATTATGTGGAACAGAATGGAGAGCCAGCTTTTGGCTGCTTTCCTCCTGGGTAGTTTTAAAAGGTTATGTTTTGATGTAAACCCATCAAATGCATTACTGCAGACCACTTGGCTGAGAGCTCTCAGGGCCATGGCTGTTCCTGGCAATGGACCTACTCGTAACATCATTGCCCACCCATTAAAATAAATCCAAAGTGAAGTTTTAAATAACTTCCAGAGCTCCTGTGTCAAAGCCCATATTCACTTATCTGGCATTCCTCAGCCATGTCTTCTTCCATGGAAGAGCCTTTTGATGTCACTCCACGGCTTAGATGGCATGTCTATTCTCTCTTACTCTATTCTGTGCTACTGCAGCAGGGCTATTTTTAGCAGTCTTACACTATGCATAAATGCAGCATCTGTGTATTGTGGGAGGCAAGTCTCTTTGGAAAGGAGCGATCCACCCTGTGGAATTTGATTGCAGATTTCTACTAATATGTAGTAAATACTGGCCTCTGAGCAAAGTAGTGGCATGAATGTTGCAAGTGGCACTGCCTGCAAGATTTTGTGGCAGTTATGGACAGAAGCACAAAAGCCAATGGACCTTGCTAGTCAGGCCTGTATTCCTGCCTCTCTTCCCAATGTTTCTATCTGCTCCTTGGCTCAATAGAATAGAATAAAATAGAATAGACATTGGTACTGTATGTAATATGCATGTATTATCAGAGATGGGGAACCTGTGGTCTTCTAGATGTTGTTGGATGTCAACTCCCATCAGCCTTAGCCAGCATAGCTAATAGTCCAGGATGCTGAGAGTTGTTGCTCAAAAGCATCTAGCACATTCTTGTGGCATGCTTCCTAAGTGTCCCCCTCTACTGCACTAGGCCAAAGGACTTGTTGATGTACAAGGAAAGGTACCAGTATAGAAACACCATGTGTATGTTTCAGCCATATAGCAATGAAGTTCTTATACAAGAATGAAGTACACACTCTCTTTATATCTTTTTGTGTTAGAATATTCAGACTAAACCATATGTGGATATAAAACAAATTCTGCTATGGAAGTGGATTAATGAAATGGTATAAATGCTCTCCATATGCATTCACTTTGATTTATTCTTTTTACACTAGCCAAGAAAGGAAAAGTTAGGACATAGAACATTGGGATGCAGCTGATGTGCAACCTTCAGGGCTTTGGATCTACTGAGGAGCATAGGAAGCTACTTTATATCTGATTAGATTACTTATCCATCTAGGCCACTATTGGCTCTGCTAACCAGCACTGGTTCTCCAAACACACCAAGGCCTTTCATATGACCTGCTTCCTAATCCATTGTCATCATCCAAAACATATTTATAGGTCTCATATCACAAGATTCCCTTTTTCATTTCTGACATTATTTCATCCTGAACTATACTTATCCATACAAATTCATCTAATATGAGCTTTGTCAAATCAACAATGACAACTCTTTAAATAATTCCAGATTAAGGCTGCAATCCTAATCTCATTTACCAGAAAGTAGGCATCATTGAATTCAATAGGACTTACTTCTGACTAGGTGTGGTTAGGATTATACTGTAAATTTCTGTTACATTTAATTAGCAAAAAGAGACCAAAGTTCCTCAAATAGTTCTTGAGCTTGTCAACCTTTTCTTAAATGTACTGGTTCAGTGAGTTTACACATAACAAAATTACTAAAACACTCTTGTTCTATTGCTGTTGTTCTTGCTGCAGGAAACAAATTTTGCAATAGGTTATGATATTCCAGTTGCACATCATTTTAAAGTAGTGTAAAAGAATGTGTGATGCTCAAGTGTTAATTATATCATATTCTATGTGAGAGCAATATTTTCCACACAAAAGCTTTAATTTTTTTCACAGGACTCATATAAATGTGTACCAGGGGTCACCAACCCATCACCTGTGGGTGCCTTAGCATCCACAAAGGCCTTCAATGGCACCCCCAGAAGGTAGTCCAGAATCTGAGCTTTCATTTAAAATGAAAAGGTAAGTCTCTAGTCCTCCTAGAAAGGTTATGGAGCAAAATATGCAGGTGCTTTTCTAAGAGATTTATGCGAAGTGAGCCAGGCTGGCTGCTTCTGCCTGTCAGTGTTATCAGCCAATGAATGAAGTCAGACCTGTGATTGATAAGTGAGTTGTTTGGACACCAGGCAACAAGAATCCCTGGGGTCCTAAAGAGCTGCTGTTTTGCCCTCCCTTTTAATGCACTTTTTCTGCTTCTGTCTTTTTTCTAGTCCTCAGAATCTCCAAAGTTTGCCCTTTCTTTTTCCCTAGCAATAAGGATGCATCTTTCCTTAGGGTTTGCCTTGACATCAGGTAGTACCCAGAAATTATTTTCTGTAAATGCTATTACACAATAAGTGTTGGTGAATGTCAAAGAACCCCCCACCCCAAAGATAAATGTGAAAACTTTGCAAAGAGGCTTAGGAAGAGCTAAGGACAGAGCCGTCCCTAGGCACCAGGAAGTGGGGAAGCGGGGCAGTTGCCCTGGGCCCCGCGCTCTGGGGCCCCTCACGCTCAGTCACTTCGAAGCAGCGCTACTCGCAAGCAACTTAGCGGTGAGTTGTTGGGTCCATGCAACCTGTCGGCCGCTTGCAGAGCATGGAGTGATCCAGAGCGTAAGATCCCGACCCAGCCGGGGTTCCGCCTGGGGCTCACCTTCTCCTGTCCTTCAACGAGTTTCTGGGCTCTCGCAAAGGGCTGCTGGTGGTGGTCCAGGCGGTAAGAGAAGGGAGAGTGGGTGAATTCATTGCAAACTCCAGGCGGGAGCTGTGGATGGGGAGGAAGGGAGGCAGAGAGGACGATGAGCTCATCTACGACAGGGAAGGAAGGAAAACGGGGCGGTGGCAGAGAAACCATCTCCTTTTACGTTTCCAGTCCCTTGCAAAGGCAAAGTCTGCCGAGGGGGTGGGGGTGAGATCTGCGTCCTCGGATGCGAACATGCCCTTCTTGCAATGCAATCTTTCCTTATCCCTGTAAGTGAAGCCCCACTCTGTTCAACAGGGGCTTACTCCCAGGGGAACGGTGCACACTGGATCGCAGCCTGAGCAAGTCCCTTCAGTGGCGGCTTCCGCCCAGGTAAATGGTGCATGCCGGATCGCAGGTGCTCCGGGCTGCAAAAGCAGGATTTGGCTCCAGCAGATTATGTCATGTGAGATTATCCTAGCCTTCCACCCAAAAGAAAGGAGGAACTGTGTCTTTCTTTCTTTTAATCACAAGGGAGCTGAGTGTGGCCACCACGCCCACTCGGCAGCAGAGGCTTGGGAGTTTTGTAACTGCCAAATCGGAAGAGGACCCACAGGCTGTGTGTGACTTTTTTACTGGGAAAAACTGCTTGTGGTACCGTAAAGGTGAACCGATTTATTATGACCTGACAGGACTGAAGTCCACTTTATCCAATGCGGCAAGTTTTGTCCTGAGTTGGTGGTGTTAATAGCACTCAGGGAGGGGGTGTTGTAAAACCGAGGGAAGTGAAAGGCACACAAGTCCTATGGACTGCCACAATTTTGGTGTTAACAGCGGCCACTTCCAGGCCGTTGCTGTTTTGCAAGTGGAGCTCACTTGCATGCAGGCAGATTGAAGAGGTGAGGTTGAAATGGACTTGGGACCCTTGTGCGACAAGCTCACTTTTAAAGAAATGGAATCTTTGCAGTAAGGAAAGTGAGGGGTAAATGCCCTGGAAGCAATTGTTTGACATGGTATATAAATGAAATAAATAAATAAATGATGTAGTCTCCTGGCAAACAAATCAGAATGAATGCTCAGTTAAATGCGAGACGTAACTTTGCCAGAAACTTTGTGCAAGCAGACGAGGATAAAGGCTCAATAAACAGGTCTGGAAAGAATCAGTCACAGTGTAGGTGATATTGATAACACAAACATTCTAGCATCGGTAAGTTAATTAACTCACAGTACTGTGATAAGAAATCACTATTCCAATTCTAACCACAAGTGATAGCATTCATTCCCTCCATAAATTGCAATTCACCGGTTTCATGTTGTAGCCTTCCACTGAAGTCTTGTTGTTTAAGAATGGCTACCTTAAGGCTAGTGGCAAAGAGTCCTGGGAGGTTGAACAGTGGAAGCTGGTACATTTGAGTGAATGGGGCACTGCCCCACCATCTTCAGTCTGTCCTCAGCCAGTCCCCAGCTGCCTGTCCTCTTACTTACTAAACTAGCCCAATGGGTGGACCTGCCTGTCAGCTTCCTCCTCCTTAATCTCATTTTTGCCCTTGTTGAACTAAGCAGGAAAGGCAATAGGGACAAAACTCGAATGAGTTGGCTCTGCCTGTCATTGGGTCTAGCTCCACCCATCATTGACTCTAGTTTCCCCACCTTTCCTCCCTCCATACACACAGCTCAGACTCTGTGCTGTTGGCTACTCTGCCGATGTCTATTCTAGGGTAAATTACAGGGCTGTACTTGAAGTAACTTTTGTGCATCTACTCTTGTTGCCATTATTATTATTATTATTATTATTATTATTATTATTATTATTATTATTATTGCGATTAGGATTTCATATCCAGGGTTACAATAATATATTGTTACAACAGTATAAAAACACAGTTTTAAAAACATAAGCACCACTGCATCTCCTTTTTTCTTAATTCATTTTTTGTTTACGTTGTGATAATTTCATTTTAATTTCGTAGATCTATCTACAATTTATTATTATTATTTTAGATATCTATAATGAATGCAAGTCGAGATCAAGATAAAAACAGAAAATACGAAAGTGGTGCTCATAAGAGAAAAAAGGGTGAGAAGAAAAAAGAAATGGAAAGAGAGAGAGAGAATGTGAAGGGGCCCCAACTATGCTTTTGCCCCGGGCCCCGCACATGCTAAGGGCAGGCTTGGCTAAGGACCAGGGACTTACAGTACAATGTTATACATGTCTACTCAGAAGTAAGTCTCCTTGTGTTTAATGGGACTTACTTCCAGGTAAGTGGGTACAGGATGGCAGCCTAGGCTTTGATTTAGGGTTGACATTGGGAGAAAAAGGTGTGTGCCTTTAACAGCTGTATGACAGGCAAAAATTCAACAGGTCAAGCCTTTTCTAGTATGGGAATACAATTTGGGGAAAAGCTTCATCATGACTACTCTGATTTTGTATTATGCTACACCCCCATTGCAGATATTTTGTGACTGATGCCCCCAGTTTACTCTCAAAATTTGAAATGTGTCCTCTGGTCCAAAAAGGTGGTGACTGCTGATGTATAAAGTCTGCTTCACTTTTCCCATGTCTCCAGCATGTACTGCTAACATTAGGACATAATTTTGATCCTCTTTTTTACTGGAGATGCTAGGTTCTGCATGCAGAGCAGCTTTGCCACTGAGCTTCTGTCTTTCCCCTAATGAATAGCAGAAAATCTATACAAAATCTCCCATATCTTCATCAATAAGGCCTAGAACAATGACTTCCTTCACTGGCTAATGACACTGACAGGCAGGAGCAGCCAGGCTGGCTCATTTGACATAAATCACTTAGAAGGGTACCTGCACATTTTTGCTCCATAACGTTCTCTCTAGGAGGGCTAGAAACTTACTTTTTAAAACATGAACGTTCAGATTCTGGGCTACCTGCTGGGGTGCCACCGAAGGCATTCACAGGTACCATGGCGCCTGTGGGTGATGGGTGGGCGACCCCCAGGTTAGAGTGTCAGACTAGGGTCTGGGAGACCTGGGTTTAAATCACCATTCAGGAAGCTCACTAGGTGACGTTCAGCCAGTCATCGTTTCTCAACCTAACCTACATCACAGGACTGTTGTGAGGATACAATCAGAAGAAGAAGAAAAACATGTATGCCATCTTGAGCTGGCATATAAATATAATACAAAATAAATAAATATTTCAAATTTCAAAATACCCAATACAGTATATATTTTGGTTCAATATGGTGTTTGGGGACTTTTACATGTTTTAATTATGAATCTATGAGGGCCTTCGCAGTAACTGCATCCAGATTATGGAACATTTTCCCTTATGAACTGTCCCCTCCCTCACTATTTTTCACAGGTTACTGAAGACCTTTGTTAAAAAAATCCAGCAAGCTTTTATGTTATAAAGCAAACACATTTTTTGGCTCTTTTTACTGAGAACTTCTATAATACACAATATACATTATACAACTTCAATAATAGTTCAGTTCAATAACACTGTAATACTACAATTATAATCACAAAACATAGAGGCATTATTTTTATTTACAATTTCATCCTGGTATAACAGAGCTCTACAAAGTTCCTAACAAAGAATATGGGTCAGTATTATCCTGCACTTTTTTACACTAACTAATAAACAAACCTCACTTGTCAGTAAATTGGTTGTTATGTTGTCTTCCTTCTCACATCCTTACTAGATTTGTTCATTTAACAATTTGGACTATCTTCCATATTTTCATTAACCAAACATCAGTGTAAGAAGAGCATTAGGATTTTTTCAGTTGCAACTTATTATTATACAGGCAGCAGTTAATAAATGAATAACCATCTCTCTATTTTGTAAACCAGAGGTTCCTAAACTGTGGTCCATGGACCACTAGTAGTCCACAAGTTTCATTCACGTGGTCTGCAGTATGTCCACATTAAAAGTTCATATTGAGTTTTAATTGTATTTGCTGCTTTTATTTCTTATTTTGTATTTTTTTGTATTTCAATTTTCATTCTATGAAATGCAAATTGGAATACAATAAAATGCAATATAAGAAATAAAAGCTATAAAAATACAATTAGAAATCATACAGCATCAATCACAGTGCATCACAATTGCTACAACAGACAGAAAAATCATGAAATGGTCCACCAAGACATCAGCAATTTTCAAGTGGTTGGTGGGGAAAAAAGTCTGGGAACCACTGTCCTAAATGAACCTGATCATAACCATAGCAAAACAAAATAACTAAAGGATTCACTAGCAAAATATAGCCTTTTGTCTCTTCTATAAGGCAGACATAGTTTTAATGATTTTTTAACTAATGGCCCTGTCTCTTTTTGCCATTGTTTGATATTGTCTTATTGAACTGTAATGTTACATAAGCTGTAAGCCACCCTGCATCATTATTTTATACTAGAAGGGTGGGATATAAATGCTTAATAAATTAATAAAAATATAAAGCTAGTACAATATTTCCTTAATTTTAATATCATTGCTGCATAATGCTATGCATTTCACAGATCTAATTTAAGAAACACAGATCCTTATAAACATCAGCTTGATTTTAAAACAATTATCGAATGCCTTTTTATTTACTGAAATGCAAGCAGGAAAAATCAGCTACCTATGAAACTTAAAGCTGTTTCTTTTCCTGTTTTGCTTCTATTAAAGATTGTAGGAAAATGAAGTCCATTTATAACATCTTTAAGACATCTTGGCACACTTTGAAACAACTGAAAAGACAAACGCTTCAAGAAGTCAGTGGAAACAATAAGTGATTTTCAAAACGTGTTGTCCAAACTTTTTCCCTCTGCATATTTTTTTCTTACAATAACTTACAGTCTCTGATACTCTTGGAAAAAACCATGTGGTATGTCTTGATAATCAGATGGTCCTCTTTTGCACCTAAAATATATATGACCAGAGTTACTTTTTCCCTTTTACATAAAGATAAGTAAAGATCAGGTCCTTTACAAAGATCAATACTTCATTGTTCACCCTTCATTTTAGGAATGCCTGCTGCATTTTCATTGTTGCCCTCCAGCTACACTCAGTGATGTTCAGTTCTGTTTGTTGATCAAGAAATCCTTGATCTTTGTCTGTTCTGACAACAAAGACTGGTCTGACAAGTTAGTGGCAACAAACTTCAGAATGAAGTCATACTTTGATACTGTGCATCACAATAAGGACCGCAGCATACTGAACAATGAAAAACTCATGTTAGCAATGCTGTTCTAATACTAGATTTCCAGTCATCACCAATTATGGCATCTGTTAACATGGTTCAGATCAATAGGGATTGGGAACTTCAATTAGTTATCACACTTGCATCTCAACCTTAGCTGAGGGCAGCATCCCTGTGGTTATGAAATTTAATCTCCAGAACAACTCTATGCAGTAAATAATAACTTTTCCAATACTACACAGACGTTCACTGCTGAGCAATCCAAATCTAATTGTCTAGCCCAGTGGTGGCTAACTTTTTCTGTTTATGTTATTAGTGGTTGTACTGACAAAGGTCTCTCAAATACATGCAATCCCTAACTACCCCCCTTTATGGGGGTCTCAAGCCTCAAATAAGGATCTGACCCTGTTTGTAAAGCAGCTTTATTGCAGCTCTCACAGTGAAATGCTGTGCAGGGTAGAGACACCTTGTTCCAGTGTAGAAACCAAACTCTGACTTCTCTCCCAAGAGTTCACATTCATTCTTGTATTAGATCACAAGTTCAAGACAGCTCCTTTGAAGTAGACAAAAGCAGTACAAAATAACACATAGCTTATCAGTATTGTTATGACTATAGAGGATGAAGTCACTGGTAAGTGAGGGACTGGAGTAGTAAACATCCAGCACATGTTCTGTGATATGGCAGTGCCACCTATTGGCCATTTACAACAGAAGTCTTTGTCTGGTATAAAACACAGTGGCTCAGAGCAAGGGAGACACAACTCACTGGACATAAGACATTGAACATCAGTAATGCAGTGTCCTGAAGGCTCCCTTTCCTAGTTGCTTAATCAGGTCATATGTCATCATCTACATACAATTATAATGGCATCTGTTAGCTGTAGTAAGTAAAGTATGTTAGTTAGCACATCTTGGTGTCAGCCTTTTTTCTTACCTGAACTTATTCTAAAAGAACATCTGCTCCCCCAGTAAACACAGGTGGGTAACAGGAAAGGGGTATACACATACCCCAAGACTTTCTTGTTTCATATTTGTAACACAGAGACAGCCACATGGTATCCTCCAGATGTTGAACTGCAGTTCCCATCATCTTCTGCCAATATGGTGAACAATCAGGGATGATGGGAGTTGTAGTCCAGCAACATCTGGACCAGTTGGCTAGCCCTGCTGTAGCATTTGGAAGTACCCTGATCTGTTGCAGGTCCACTTTGATCTGTGATTCAGGTTCCAAAACACTCTGTTGATAACAAAAGTGTGTGTTTGACATTCACTTTTATGGGAGATCTTAAAATGGTTATAACTTTTCCCCTTCTGCCAGAAGCAAATGAAATTTACAGGCATGGGAACCCCTCCAGAGAAATCACAAGTCCAGGAGCTTTAGTGTGGGAAATAAAAGGGATTTACTTTCCTCGATAATCCACATTATAGCAATAATTTTATTAGCCCAACTGAAACACCAACATCCATATAAGTTTCATATTCACTAATAGGCAAAAATACCCTTGCAGTTTGAGAATATACCTACAGCCAACAGATACTTCTATCAACCTTTAAAAAGCAGGGAAATTGGGCAGCTATAGTGAATACACCAGGGGAGCAGGAGACCTGACCTCCTCTCTGAGATATTGTACTGCCCTACAAAGTTGTCAAAATGCAAACACAATTTGGGTTGGTCTTTCACAGTCCAATCCACTTCCTGTGTAGCTTGGAAGAATTTGGTAACGTGTCTCTGAGCATTCTACAGCATGTAGAATAGTCTTCTACCCAAATTTAAACCAAAACTATCTCTGGCCACATACACACTAGACCTTTATTCCAACAGTCATGGCTTCCCCCAAAGAATCCTGGGAAGTGTACTTTGTGAAGGCTGCTGAGAGTTGCTAGGAGACATCATTTTCCCCTCACAGAACTGCAGTCCGCAGAATTCTCTGGGAAGAGGGCTGACTGTTAAACCATTGTGGCCACTGGACCTCTGTCAGGGAAATAGGAGTCTCCTAACAATTCTCAGTACCCTTTATAAACTATACTTCCCAGGATTCTTTGGGGAAAGCCATGATTGTTTAAAGTGGGGAAAATATACAGCACTGGTGTGGCCCCCTGGTTAGCCAAGCCAAACAGCTGTGAGTCTGGCTTTTAGAACACTGACAGTTGGTTCTTACTGAGCATGCCTGCGCTATCAGAGACTTCAATATTAAATTTCTTAAATTAATTAAAAACCAGCCATGCATTTTTTTTTAACTTTTAAACTGCAGAAGATGAAGGTGGTAAAGTCAGTGATAGGATTACAGCTACTCTGTGAACATGCTGATTTTTAATTAATTTCAACAAGTTATAAGAACTCTGACAGAAAAGAGTCCAAAAGAGTTCTGGTTTTTCTCTCTCTTTTTACACTTTGGACTCTCAATTCTCTCTGAGTGTTTTGTGTATCACCCTGAAGACATAAAGAGTTGTTTAGCAAGCATTTCTGAGTTCAGGACTACAGGTTTTGTAAGATTTTGTTTTGAAATGAGCTTATGGGAAGCAGCAGAATGACAAAGGGGGGCATTTCCAATTTAACATGACAATGTGAAAAGTCCATGCAGGTTATAGTATACAGCCACTCTCATGGCTGTATAATTTTCAAGGAGGGGGCACGGGATTTGTCTCTTGCTCTTTCTTGTCTTAAAATAGTTAAGAAGTGGCTGAGTAATGTGTAATTTTGAAAACATTAGTAGCTTCACACTGTTTGTGTTGGCAGGGGCTTTCCTTCAATTGGCATTACAAGGTGAGGCTGTCGCTAAATACTTTCTATAGAGTGCTGAAGAGTTCCAGAGGATTTTTTCCCTAACCAGAGCAGCAGACAGGGTTTTTTTTTGTGAAGTTAAATGAAGATTTTAACTTAATTTACAAAAGAAATCATCTGCTGTTGGAATGATTTAATGAATCATCACTTTAGTGCTCTGCAGGCAGCATTTAGACAGCCTCACTTGCAAAGCGTCTATAGAGAAACAGAGAGAAAAATATAGATATATAGTTTACAGAAAAGTAGAGAGCACAGAAAAACTGAAGGACATGAGGCTTTGTGACATTCCTGGTCTGAGGGTGGTGGTGTGGCTTGACCTGAGGAGGTAATTTGGCTTGGGGAGGGATAAAAGCAATTTGAATCACAGCATTTTGCCTTGTGGTTCAGCTGAAGCACAAAGCGGGTACACATACCCTATCTATCTATCTTATATAGATATATTTAATATGTATATTATATAGATATATCTTTTAGGTGTGCTGTGTGAATATACAGTGCTTTGCAAAAGTATTCATACCCCTGACCAGTGCTGTCATATTACTGAATTACAAATGGTACATTGCAGTTTTGTTCTATATGTTATTTTATTTTGAAACACTGAAACTCAATCAATTATCAGGTTACATTGGTTTTATGTTGGGAAATGTTTGTAAGAACATAAAAAACTGAAACATGTTGCTTGCATAAGTATTCAACACCTGTACTGTGGAAGCTCCCAGTTTACACAGATGAAAGAAATTGCCCTATCGAGGACACAATTACCTTACCATTGGCTTCCATCTGTGAACCATTGTCACATTGTCAGGATAAAAACCCCACTGTTTATTATTTATTTATTTTTATTTATTATTTGGTTTATAGCCTGCCCTTCCTCCCAGCAGGAGCCCAGGGCGGCAAACAAAAGCACTAAAAACACTTTAAAACATCATAAAAACAGACTTTAAAATACATTAAAACAAAACATTTTTAACAACATTTTTAAAAAGCTTTCAAGACATAAAAAAGGTTAAAAACATATTGTTTTTTTAAGAAAAAGGTTTAAAAACATATTTAAAAGCAACTCCAACACAGACGCAGACTGGGAGCCTCATGAAGGATCATTGGTCAGGCTGTGGATCTGAAGGTAAATGGAGACCAGAGGGCATTCTACAGAAGTGAGAGATAATGTAATACAAATGCATAGATTAGGAAAAGGGTACAAAATAATATCCAAGTGTTTGGATATCCCAGTGAGCACAGTTGAATCAATAATCAAGAAGTGGAAGCTACTTCATACCATCCAGGCACTGCCAAGAAAAGACTGTCCCTCAAAACTCAGTGCTCGAACAAGAAGGAGACTTGTGAGAAAAGTCACAGAGAGGCCAACAATCACTTTGAAGGAGCTACAGAGTTCAGTGGAGGGGAGGGGAGTAATGGTGCACCAGTCAACCGTATCAAGAGCTCTGCATAACATTGGCCTGTATGGGAGGGTAGCAAGAAAGAAGCCATTACTCAAAAAGTACTATCTGAAACTATGTCTGGAGTTTGCCAGAAAGCAGGAGTGCCCCAGCTACAATGTGGGAAAACATTTTGTGGTCAGATGAGACCAAGATAGTGCTTTGAGTTTTGGCCAAAAAGCTCTATGTGTGGTGCAAACCTAACACTGCCTATGACTGAAGACACACCATCCCTACAGTGAAGTATGGTGGTGGCAGCATCATGCTGTAGGGATGCAGGGACCGGGCTTCTCATTAAAACTGAAGGAAGAATGGATGGAGCAAAATACAGGGAAATACTACAAGAGAACCTGCTTCAGTCCACTCAAAAACTGAAGCTTGGGAGGAAATTCCCTTTTCAGCAGGACAATGATCCCAAGCACAAGGCCAAAGCAACACTGGAGTGGCTCAAGAACAAAAAGGTGAATGTTCTACAGTGGCCCAGCTGAAGTCCTGATATCAATCCCATTAAGAATCTGTGGCGCTCTTTGAAAATTGTGGTCCACAAGCGATGTCCAACCAACCTGAACGACCTGGAGAGAATCTGCCAAGAAGGATGGGCCGAAATCCCTCTGACACTTTATGCAAAGCTGGTACATACCTACTCCAAAAGACTTAAAGCTGTTATTGAAGCGAAAGGTGGCTCTACCAAACATTAATGTGTGGGGGTTGAATAGTTATGCAAGCAACATGTTTCAGTTGTTTCTTACAAACATTTCCCAACATAAAACCAATGTCACCTTACAATAATTGATTTTGAGTTTCAGTGTTTCAAAATAAAATATCATATAGAATGAAATTACAATGTACATTTGTAATTCAGTAATATGAGAGCATTGGTCAGGGGTTTGAATAGTTTTGCAAGGCACTGTATATATCTATACTCATACAACTGTACAAATGTATATATTTGTGTTTGTGTGCACTGCATGCGTGAATGTATTTGTGAGCCAAAAAACATTTATGCTTTAGCCACTATACCACACTGGCTCTCTAGAATCTTGTACCTACTGACCTCACAACAGTGCTGCTTGCACACAAACAGTTGAGTCTTCATACGAGTTACACCAATCCTCTTTCCTCATCTATTTTCATAGGAGACAATCATCTGTTGCTCACCCTATGTTGCTGTATCAAAAGGTTGCACCTTGCCTAACAACCAATTGGCTTTCTTCATAAGGAGAGAAGTGATTTGCATGTCGTATGATCTTTGGTGAGTTCCTTCAACATTCCAGAAAGCTTTACACCACTCACATTTGGAAGGAGACACAATAGCAGCTTCAAAACCCAAATTAGTAACAAAGGATTGCTAATCAACACGTTGGAGTATCAGTCTAGGGTTGCCAGGTTCCTGGCCTGAGACTGATCCTGTATCTTTAGGAGAAGAGAAAGTCAGCCAAGTGCAGGTGTTCTTGCAACCCTGTAATGAGAAAAACCACAAGGTGGAATTCTCCCTTCCCCCTGCAGAACTTTTAAAGATACAGAAGACCTCTTGGAGGCCGGGCCAGGCAACCATGAGGTCTTCTGTATCTTTAAAAGTTATGCAGGGAGAAGGGAGAATTCCACCTTGTGGTTTTTCTCATTACAGGGTTGCAAGAACACCTGCACTTGGCTGACTTTCTCTTCTCCTAAAGATACAGGATCAGTCTCAGGTCAGGAACCTGGCAACCCGATATCAGTCAGAAGAAGGTATGGAAACAAATATCCATATCTGGAAGGGACTCAGACTAGAAGCAATTATATGCAAAAGAGACATGGAAGCCAACAGTTAGGAATTACGGTGGTCATACAGAAGTTATAGTAATCTGCACGCCGGCTGCCTCAGCTGAGTGATAGTGCTTGGAGAAGCAGGGAGACTTTGCCAAATAGCAGGAAGAAGGTACCCATTCACTGCTTCTTATGCCAGAACTCACTTATCTATTGGCTGTTCATTTCCACTGTTTGGTGGTGGTCTCCTTTGTGTGAATGCTGACAATGCAGGTAAACTGATCAGTATGGTGCAGTGGCTAGAGCTAAATTTAGATTGGGAAGACATGCTTTCAAATCCTGAGCTACCATCCAAACTAACTGGGTGACCTTGGGCTAGTCACCATCTCTCATCCTAACCCACATTGTATTATTATTACTGTTATTATTATTTTATTACATTTGTATACCACCCCATAGCCGAAGCACTCTGGGTGGTTTACAACATTGTACGCTGTTGTGGGGATTAAAGGAGGATATGTAGTCCATCCTGAGCTCTTTGACATAAAATGTATCAAAATATAAATAAAATATGCAGTTTTAAAACTAATATATGTGTTTACATTACATGTCTGGGTAGACTTGCCTAAACATTCTTATCACGTGTGCTGATAATCATACAATGAAAGTACCTGCCTAATGTTAATGGGCCGGAAGTGGCTGCTGCTACACTGAAGGATCAATTCCTTGCCAGTGCAAAATGAACATTATATGGCACTCATAAAAGTGCCAGTTCCACCAACTGAAACGGTCAAGTGGACACATATGAGGAAAAGTGATCCTTTAAGTAAACTGAACCCAAGCTGTTGAAGGCTTTATATACTAATAGCGGCACCTTGAATATGGTTCAGTAACAAATCTGTAGCCAGAGCAGGATCTTATTCCTTTCAGCAATCATGCTGCATTCTGCACTAACTTAAGGGCTTATCCACACGGCAGCCTAACGTCATACTAAAGACGCTGCTTTTACCATCGTAATAGATTTCCAAGGTCCACACTTCTTGCTCAATGGTAGCTTCCAATCTGCTGTTTTCCATTCACACTAGTAGGCGTTCCTCTGGGAAGGATTAGTGTTGTTGTTTCCTTGTGGCCTCACCCCCAATTTCACATATTTACTCCCTCTGGAGTATTGATAGAAGGCAACAATTTCCTCAGTTGTGATCCCCATGACTCTTTGGGCTTCAAGGCTGAAGCAGGGAGAGCACCTCGGTGTGCAATTAATAAGAAACAATGTAACTGACTATACACCCCCTCCCCTTCTGCATTGACCAAGCCTGAGTGAAAGGTGGACAGAGGGGAGTGAGTGAAAGACAAAGTAGGCAGCAGCTGCAGCAGCTTTTGCAGGTGACAGGTGCAATGAAAGCATCCTGGGGAAAAGGCTGAGGAGAAAGG
Source organism: Rhineura floridana (assembly GCF_030035675.1). NCBI lineage: Eukaryota > Metazoa > Chordata > Lepidosauria > Squamata > Rhineuridae > Rhineura > Rhineura floridana. The sequence continues at coordinate 66,826,548 of NC_084484.1, read as the reverse complement.
GGGATTCTGTACCTGGGAAAGTAGCAACATGCACCCCCCAGCAGGATGAAATACAATGGCAATTCTGATTAGATACTGTGGAAACGGAGCCCATCGCTGGTTACCAGGAGTGAAGGAAGGAAGTTTACTGGGGGAGAAAGGGGGGAAGAAAGGAGGGCTGCAGTAAACTCCTGTGGGGGAGGACAGAGCAGTCAGTCGAAAGTCACTGGTTAAGCCGCCAGAAACGAAATGGAATTCATGGGAGAGTTACAGTGGGCAGAAAAGAGGAACAGCTGAAAATGACAATTCACCTGCCTACTGAAAAATGTTGGAGCAAAGCACCTACAAAGATGAGCACAGCACAGCTGAGACGGTTTTTCCTTCCCTTTTTACATTATCAGAAGATTGTGTTAACACAGGTTTAAAGGGGGAAACTGTGATTACTTCTGCTTGCCTGCAATATCATGTGAATCATGAGAATTAAAAGGGGATGCAAGTATCACCAAACACACAGTAAATCACCATGTGGATGAGCCCTCAGTTTCCAGACCAAGTGCAAGGGAAGCCCCACATTTAGGGCTCATCCAGACGACTGCAAAATGTGTGACATGCCAGCTATGTGTGTTCATTATTTTTTGGTCATCCAAATGATGTCTCACGCTGTTACGCATTTTCGCGGGTTAAATCCGCTCCTTGCAATACTGGCAAAAATGCGATTTGCTGTTTAAAATCGGGAATCATCCTCTGTGCCTTCAGGAGTTAGGATGCAATACCGTGGACTTTACAGCTGATGGGCGGTTCTTGGGTGTTTCCCCTTGCCCCTTCTCCTCATTCCAGCCAATCACATATCTGCACTTTTGCGCATGTGCGAGAATAAGCCTGGGAAAATTGAACCAATCATCGCAATTGTGGGGTGTTGGGGGGGGTCTGCAACTACTGCGCAGATGCATTTTATTTTTTGCCAGCCTGCAAACTGGGCGGCCACTCTGGGTGAGATCTGCAATGCACAGCAAGCGAGAAAGGGGGGGTGGTCGGTTTCAGCCTGCCTCCAAAAGCTTTGTCAATTTCATTCTACTTGCTGTGGTTTTTGCTTCAAATTAGGAAAGCATACATTTGTTTAAGTGTAATATCGCAAATACAGGCTTCTGGTTGGTTTCAAGCCTGCTTGGAAAGCTTTGTCAATTTCATTCTCTGTGGGAAGGAAAGGGAGAAGGAGGGGTGTGTGACACGTTTCTTGCTTTTTTGGAGAAATAAGTGCAATTGCCAGCGTGTGTATCTCCTTAAATATCAATAAAGGCAGAAAAGCATACATTCGTTTAAGTGTAATATCGCAAATACGGGCTTGTGGTCGGTTTCAAGCCTGCTCCAGAAAGCTTTGTCAATTTCATTCTCCTGGGAAGGCAGGCGTGAAACCGACCAGCAGCCTTTCCTTCCAAGGCGAGAACTCCTTTACAGCCATATTGTGCTTCGTTGCAAAGGGGGAGAGGAGCATACGTAATGTTTTTTGCTGACCAACTGGTTGATAGGGGAAGGTTTTAGAGGCCGAGCTTGGAAAAAGCGAAAAGAATGTAGGGGTCTTACCGCTGCGTGTGCGGGTGTAAAAACGCGTTTTTTTTAATTGGGAAAGAGCGAACTAAAAGGCAAAGTGAGGGCTATCACATGACAAACCGAATATGGAAACCATGGATTATCCCGCTCCGTTTGGATAAGCCCATAGTGTGCTACAGTAATTCAGTCTTGAAGTTATCGATGCCGGGACTATTGTGGTGAAGCTATTTACAGTATGGCATGCCATATGATCCCTTCTTTCTTTTTAAAATATCAGATACAAAGGGGAATGTTTGTGAATATTTTTACTACTGTCTGTGTGCTCCTAAAAGACTGCTGAAACAGAAGATCCCTTTTTGCAGTGGGTGAAAGTTTTTTGGGGAAAACCCTAAATTTCACTCATTTGTAATTGTAATATTTTTTTTAGTATTTCTGATTATGTCCTCTTTTGTGTTGCTTTTCCTTTAAGGCTGTCTGTTTTGACCAGAGTAATTCAAAGCTTCTGGCCTAGATCTCATGAGCCTAAACTCACTTTGATACTATGTTGCTTAAATAATATTCAGTAGGAGAGTGGAATATAGGATGCATAGTGTTTGTAAAGAGAACAAAATGATTCCCATGAACCTTCTTTAGTACTCCTTTACTGCCAATTATAAATAATGGGGGATTTTGAATGAATATTGAAAAACTGATTGTGATCCCAAGCAGTTAATCTAACAGTGCCTCACCATTTTCATTTTTCATCCTGTCTGTATTTTCAAAAAGGAGCACCAGCAATGATTTGCTATGACTCATAATACAGATGTTTCTTGTCATGACATCATAGAACAGAAAAGCTTCCCTAATACACTAGGTATTTTTTCTGTATATTAGTACTAAAGAAAACAGTTTTGGATTTAGCAAACTAGAAAATGCATCAGCTTCAAGCATGCTTTTATTTTTATATCTTTAAAGCCTCATATTTTGAATTCATATTCCCCACCATTATGCCATAGAAGATGTAGATTTTAGAACGAACTTTTCAGCTTCCAGTAAAATAATTTTAAAAATCCCTCTTACGACTGAAGGCTATCAGTCAGAACACATATCAGCGAGACTCAAGAGGTCGAGGCTAGTACAGAACCTTTCAGATTGTAGTTTTGTATCCATCTCAGTTACTTCCACTGCATATAGTTATGCAACAATACTTTTACTTAGAACTTTTTCATGTTCTGTTTTGGCTAAGCATAAACACAAACATTACTAAAGTGGTACCGTTCTGTGCCAGAAGAATGCACATAGCTTAATCCAGCTCTTCTGAAGTTTCTCCTTGCACTGATTTGGTGGTGGTGGGGGGCTTCCAGATAAGTCTTTTAATATGAAATTGCCATGCTTCTCTCCTTCAGACAATTTTACAGGGGGGTCCAAATAATGTCATAAGTCAATTGTAATCATACTGTGTTTTCCCACTGCTTCTTTTGCCTTTTTTTTTTTTGGTAGTATTTCCATACTGTCTGTATTTTCGGGTGGGATTCAATCTTATACTGGCAAAATCAGGTTGCACAATTATAGTTTATTGAGAGGCCTTGCATAGAAAGTGGAGTCCACTAAGGGTCAGTATTTGGATGTGTGATTTTTAACTTGTTCATAAATGATCTAGAGTTAGGAGTGAGCAATTAGGTGGTCATATCTGATATTAAATTATTCATGCACATCGAAACAAAAAGGGATTGCGAAGAGCTCCAAAAGAACCTCTCCAAATTGAGTGAATGGGCTGTAAAATGGCAAATGCAATTCAATGTAAACAAGTGTAAAGTGACATATGTCAAAGCAAAAAAATCTTAATTTTATATATATGCTCATGGGGCCTGAACAGGTGGTGACTGACCAGGAACAAAACCTTGGGGTCACAATGGATAGTTCGATGAAGATGTTGGCCCAGTGTGTGGCAGCTGTGGGAGAAAAAGCAAATTCCATGCTAGGCATAATTATGAAAGGAATTGAAAATAAAACTACCAATGTCACAATGCTGTTATACAAATTTACAGTGCGACCATATTTGGAATACTATGTACAGTTCTTCAGAGCTTGGAAAAGTTACTTTTTTGAACTACAACTCCTATCAGCCCCAGCCAGCATGGCTACTGGATTGGGCTGATGGGAGTTGTAGTACAAAAAAGTAACTTTTCCAAGCTCTGGTTCTGGTCACCCCAACTCAGAAAGGATATTGTAGAGTTGGAAAAGTTTCAGAAAAGGGTGAGCAAAATGATCAAGGGAGTGGAACAACTCCCCTATGAGGAAAGGTTGCAGCATTTGGGGCTTTTTAGCTTAGAGAAAAGATGAGTAAAAGGAGCCAGATGGAAGTGTATAAAGATTATGCATGGATAAAGTGGATAAACATGTCTCTATCTCCCTCTCTCATAACACTGGCATTCAATGTTGGATGTTGTAGGATTCAGAACAGACCAAGGAAATTGTCTCTTCATATAGTGCACATTTAAACTATGGAATTTGTTCCCACAGGATGCAGTGAGGGCCACCAGTTTGGAGGATTAGATAAATCCATGGAGGATAAGGCTATCAATGGCTACAAGCCATGACGACTATGATCTGAGGTGGTATGCATCTGAATACCAGTTGCTGGAAACTGCAGGGCAGGAGAGAGTGCTCTTGTGCTCAGGTCCTGTTTGTGTGCTTCCCATAGGCCACTGCAAGAACAGGATACTGAACTAGATGGGCCATTAGCCTGATCCCGCTGGCTCTTCCTATGTTCTTACTGTTGTTTTTTTTTGGGGGGGGAACCACACAGCTGCAGAGCTTGCTGGAATAGGCACCACCACTGCTGAAGCAGAAGTGGTGCTAGGGGGATAGAGGGGGCCTGGAAAGGGGAGCACTGAAAATGGATGCTTGATCCACTCCTAGGAAAAAAAGTGAGGTGATGTGTCCGCTGTCTCAAGTGAAGCAGTTTGGAGTCACATTTTTCATAACTTACTGGATTGTCTCTGGATCAGGGAAATGTGAATTTACAGGGAAAAACCCAGTGAGATGGGAGCTGTTTGAGGGGGATGTAATGGGGATGCTACTTGAATGGAAACGCAAACAACTTTAAATACGTATTAAACTAGGGTATGGACAAGACTGCTTCCAAGATCATCAAATGGAGCCCTATGGTTGAGTGAGGATTTGAGCCTGGGTTTCCCCAATGGCTATTGATGCCAAAACATATCATATCCTTCTGGCCATCTTTTTGACACTTCTTGTAAGATTGATCAATTTTTGGAAATTGCCACCACTTGCTGAAATAGCAGCAGCCAGGCAAAACACTGCTACTCAACAGGAAGGCATTACAATACTTTTCTTGTGCCTTCAGATCCATTTATCATTTCTTTTCCAGCTAAAGCAGAACTAGACCCCAGATTTCTGATGGTCTGTACAGCCACACTAAGATATTTCAGAATAATATATCTAAAGTATGTCATACAAAGATGGTTGTCTCTGACACATCACACAAGTATTGAAGATTCAGTAGGAATGTGATGCTTGGAAAGCTTGCCACATTGCCAATGATGGAGACTTGTGTCTCCTTTCAGATTCAGTGGGAAGTTTGTCGCTTGGGTATGCAGCAACAAATTTGGTCCAAAACTGAAGGAAATTTACTATCATGAAATTTGGAGATATAGAGAAAGAGTGCCAAAAACATCCAAATGCTTCAGGATTCTTTTAAGGTGAAATGCAGATGCAGACAATGGCTTAGAGAGTGTTGTTTAATGTTCAAAATAGACAGGAAATGAGGGAGGGCTAAGCAAAACACTAAAACAGCTGGAGAGAAGTGGAGATTTGATAGAGGAGCAGTGAAAGTACTTAATCTTTAAACGGTATTTGCTGTGCCCAGGGCTCAGTTTGCTGTACACCAAGGTAAACGAGATTTTGCACTCTTCAGCCTGTATAAAGAATATGATTAATCACATTTGCATCGTTTTGCTTTTGTTAGTCATAGAGCGGGAAAAGGAACAATGCTAGACATAGGAGTCCTATGTATGAACCATGGGAAATATCGCTCAGTGCTCTCTCTGGCTTCTCATTTCAACCAGGCATTGGCTACAAATATTCAAGCCTATCTTTCCCATCATCTGTGCCTCTTACTAAAGAAGGTGGATCTGGCCTCAGTGATGCATGCCTTAGTCATCTCCCAACTACATGACTGCAACACTCTCTGCATGGAGCGGTCCTTGAAGAGTGTTTGGAAACTGCAGCTGGTACACAAAACACAGCGGTCTGATCGCTTTGTGGTGTACCATGCCCACTCTGATTAATATTTATACACATCCCAGTCACCAGGCAGTGTGCAACATATTAGAACACACCAACACACACTTATAAAACCAATGAAAAAATTCAAATAACAGAAATTAGCATAAGATAGCAATGAGTATGTAACAAACTGACCTCAGTGAATTACACCTCCTCAGCTCCAACAGCCTGGCAGAAAAGGTACATCTTCACCTTCCTTCTAAAAGGGTATAATGTTGAGCTGAGATATTTGCACTTCAGTGGGAAGAATGTTCCAAAGTTTTGTGGCTGCCACTGAAAAAGTCCTACTATGGGCCCCCCATGTTACTGGCCTCATCCCTTTCAGGGACTACCAGGAGGGGCTCATTAACTGATCTTAAAGACAGCAGTGGTCAGATTGGTTTTGCTGCTGCACCTGCACTATGCTGAGCTCCCTGCGACTCAGCCCTTCTACCCTCAGTAAGTGGCAGCAATGCTCAGAATACCTGCCTGCACCACTCCTCCAACTACTGCTGCTTAAAGACCAGAGGTTGGTATAGGAGAAGGCATTCTCTCAGGTACTCGGGTCCTGGGGCTTCTGCTGTCATAAGTACTCAGGGTGCTGCATTTTGCACTAGTTGCAACTTTTGAACTGTCTTGAAAGGCAGCCCCATGTAGAGCACATTACAGTAGTCCAACCTGGAGCTTACCAAAACATGGATAACTATGGCCAGCTATCCCTATCCAGGAAAGCGGCAGCTGGTGTACCAGCCAAAGCTGGGCATAACTACTCCTAGACACTGAGGATGTCTGGGCCTCCAGTGACAAAGGTTGTTCTTCAAATACTCCTGACTATGCACCTGCTCCTTCAGGGGCACTAGTTAACAATGATAAAAGATACTATGAGCATGCACAATTTCTTATTTAAAACTTACTTAAATCATAGTGCCACTTAGACTATAGGAATAATATGGAGCTTGCTTTGCTGCCCTGATGCTAAACAGATGGGAATTAACACCATTTTCTTAGAGGAGATAATTATAATTATATTATTATTATTTATTAGATTTATACCCCACCCTTTCTCTCAGTAGGAGGCCAGGGCAGCAAACAGAAACACTAAAAATACTCTAAAACATCGTAAAAACAAACTTTAAAATTTATTAAAAGAAAACATCCTTCACATCTTTTTTTTTAAAAAAAAGCTTTTAAAACACATTAAAAAGCAATTCCAACAAAGATGTAGACTGGTCTCTACTTAAAAGTCTTGTTAAAAGAGGAAGGGCTTCAGTAGGAGCCAAAAAGATAACAGAGATGGCACCCGTCTAATATTTAAGGGAAGGGAATTCCAAAGAGTAGGTGCCACAACACTAAAAGTCCACTTCCTATGTTGTGCGGAATGGACCTCCTGATGAGATGGCATCTGCAGGAGGCCCACACCTGCACAGTGCAGTGATCAACTGGGTATATAAGGGGTAAGATGGTCTTTTAGATATCCTGGTCCCAAGTTATATAGGGCTTTGTACACCAAAACCAGCAACTTGGGCTGATAACTAATTGGCAGCCAGTGCAATTCATTCAACAGCAGGGTGACATGTTAGTGATACCCTGCCCCAGTAAGCAGTCTCGCCACCGCATTTTGCACCAGCTGTAGCTTCCAGACCAACTTCAAGGGCAGCCTCACATAGAGAGCATTACAATAATCCAACCTGGAGGTTACCAGTACATGGACAACAGTGGTCAGGCTATCCTGGTCCAGAAATGGCCGCAGCTGTCTTACCAGCCAAAGCTGGTAAAAGGCACTCCTAGCCACTGAGGTCCCCTGGGCCTATAGCAACAAAGATAGATCTAGGAGCACCCCAAGACTACAGATCTGCTCTTTCAGAAGGAGTATGACCCCATCCAAAGCAGGCTACTGACCAATTAACTGAACTTGGGAACCACCAATCCACAGCGCTTCTGTCTTGCTAGGATTCAGACTCAGTTTATTGGCCCTCATCCAGCCCACCACCAAGTCCAGACAGCAGTTTGGGGCTTGTGCGGCCTCTCCCAATTCAGATGTTACAGAGAAATAGAGCTGGGTATCATCTGCATACTGCTGACACCTCACCCCAAATCTCCTGATGACTGCTCCCAAGGGCTTCATATACATGTTAAACAGCATGGGGGACAAGATGGTAACCTACAGCACCTTACAGCACAACTGCCAGGGGGCCGACAATCACCCAATGCTATTCTCTGAAAATGACCCTGGAGATAGGATTGGAACCAAGGTAAAACAGTGTCTCTGATCAGAGCTTGGAAAAGTTACTTTTTTGAACTACAACTCCCATCAGCCCCAGCCAGCATGGCCACTGGATTGGGCTGATGGGAGTTGTAGTTCAAAAAAGTAACTTTTCCAAGCTCTGCCTCTGATACCCATCTCACCAAGTCAGCTCAGAAGGATACCATGGTCAATGGTATCAAAAGCCATCGAGAGATCAAGTAAGATAACAGGGTCGCACTTCCCCTGTCCTTCTTCCGATAAAGGTCATCCATCAGGGCCACCAAGGCCTATTCACACCCATAACCAGGCCTGAACCCAGACTGGAATGGATCAAGATAATCTGTTTCATCCAAGAGTACTTGCAATTGCTGCACCACAACCCTCTCAATCACCTTCCCTAAAAAGGGGGTATTTGCAACCAGGCAGTAGTTGTCACAAACCAATGCGTCCAGAGTGGGCTTTTTCAGGAGCGGTCGAATCACTGACTCTTTCAGAGTGTCTGGAACCACTCCCTCCTTCAATGATGAGTTGACCACACCCTGGATCCACTTGGTCAAACCCCCTTGGCAAGCTTTAATAAGCCAAGAAGGGCAAGGGTCAAGAGGACACATTGCTTGCCGCATTGTTGCAAGCACGTTGTCCATGTCATCAGGCCGCATCAACTGAAACCGAACCCAAGAGGTTGGAACAGACATTGCACTAGACACCTCACTGGTACATGTACAGTACATGTGGATGGGCATCAAGATTGCTACGGAGATGAGCAACTTTATATATTTCAAAAAATAAAAATTATCAAATGAACACCTGTAACCATGAACATTCCTAACCAGCTGTCCCTTAACTATACCTGGAGTCTTTTTTTGGCAGTCTTTTCAATGAATAAAATAAAGATCTTTGTTTTCACCCAGGCCTTTTAAACTTGTGCTTTAAAATAGACTCTAGGCCCCCACTCTTATAATATGGTTTTAAATAAATATTATGCTTTTCTCTGTTTTATTATGGCTTAGGCTGAAAATTATTTTATTCTGTCTCTCCTAGGTAAAATTTTATTTTACATTTTACTTATTTGTTTTTTTAAATGGACTGTATCCAATGAAGTAAATCAGCTAGCGAAAGGACTTTTGACTCTTTCCCCACATGCCCCCCCATTGGGATAAGCAAGCTTGCATGCTCTTAATAGGGAGATGTCCCTTCTAGCCAGAATTTGGGGACACGGACACCTCTGTGCTTGTTCACTGTGATGTAGTTTCCTATTGATAGGTGTTATTTTCCCTTCTTCTCTTCCTCTTCTTTGTTAAAAGATGTTGTTCTTTTATTAGCATAATTCTCCATTAAGCCACAGGAGAGAAAAGTTTCTACAGGCTTCTCTGCCAGATGATCCCAATCATGGACTAAATCTACTGCCTATTTCTATCTTTTCTCTGCAAGCTAGAGCCTATGTTTCCTGAACATATGAAAGGTTATGAGTAAACATTCTTAATACTTTTTACCAAAGAAGAGTGTCTCTGTTGTTCTTTTATTCAGCTAATCTGTATGAGGGGAAGGTCGACTGGTTAATTCTCATTGCTCTTTTGCGAAATATATACTCTGCTAAGAAATAAAACTACTAAACTGTTTCTGTTTCATTTAAACTAATACCCCCCACCCTCATAAATCTGTTCTGGGTTTTCCCCCAACTCTCTGGAGAAGATATGAAGAGGGTGGGATGGCATGTGGGAGAGAGAGGGAAAGTTCCGTTATGCAAGCAGAAATTCTTGTTGATCTACTTCATTGGATGACACCCCATGATTGTATTCTGTATTTTTAAATACAGTAAGTTAAATTTTATTTTGTAAGCCACCTAGATAATTTTATTGATGGGCCACTGTGTAAATTTAATTAATTATCATAATCAATTATCATTCGCTCCCACAAGAGGCAGCAATGGACATCAATTTGGATGGCTTTAAAAGAGGATTAGACACATTAATGGAGGAGAAGGCTATCAGTGGTTACGAGCCCTGATGGCTATACTCTGCCTCCATATTTGGAGGCAGCATGCTTCCAAATACCAGTTGCTGGAAACTGCAGGAGGGGAGAGTGCTCTTGCAACTCAGGTCCTGACTGAAGGCTTCCCATGGGCAACCGACCGGCCACTGTGACAACTGGATGCTGGACTAGATGGGCCATTGGCCTGATCCAGCGGGCTCTTCTTATGTTCTTAATATATGCATTTTTATGCACACTTTACCCTAGTATGTGCATCTTTATGCACATTACTTGGCTGGAGAACTTCACTGAAAGATCCAGAGAAGTGCAAATTTCAAAGGATAGCTGTCTTTTGGTTTGTGTATTGTTTCATAGTGTGAATTAGACAGGTTCACCTTTAAATGTGAACTAAGTCAAATCCCTCTCCCATTCTTAGGGTTTTCTTTGTATAGCAATGGAACAAACACGTATGCCTGCCTCATGATTGAACAGGACATGCAGCCTCCATTTTCTCTTTCCTTTGCTCGTAAGTTACATCACTGATCTCATTCCTTCTGTAGGAAACAAAGGGATTTTGAGAAATGGAAGCAATGCAGATGAGATCACTTTCTGAAAAAGCAGGAACAGCTGTTAATTCCGAGTAGTGCAATGCTGGGATACATCAGCCAAAAAGTCATGGTCTCTGCTAAGCATTACTAGAAGGTGATACTTTGATCAACAGGAAAGCTGAAGAAAATCAGATTTATGGATTACAGAACCTTTCTGGTGTGAAGTAGGAAAGTAACTGCTTTTGCTCAACAGAACAGAAATCACTTTGGGGCCGTTGAACCTCTGTTTGACTACACTGGCAAATTAGCTGTTTGTGCACAGTTCTGTATTTCATTCTAGGATTGGGTGTAACCTGGTCAAAACTTTCACCTGCCAAGACATTTAACACAAATGTTGCCTTGATGGTTACAAGCCAATTCAAATGACTAATAGTTTTAATTTTGATCTTAGCAGATTCATATTATATGTTGTGTATCCATCTTCTGAAGTAGGGACAAGTTGATCACATCCATTTCTCTATTAAACATGAGCGTTAAGAGTGAAATATCTTGCACATTGACTTCTTTGGCCCCGGACTGATTCTCAGTCCTTGTATACATGTTCTTAAGAATGTGGCATTTAATTGGTGTGGGTATCTCTTCAAGGACTTTGAAAAATCCAAGTTTTACTTGTTTGTACTAATCGCTCTTCTACAGATGTTACAAGAAATGTAGCACAAGAACATTTATTAGCAAGAGCAATAAAGATTACCCAAAAGGCTGCTATGATAACTACGGGAAATTGTTGACCCCACTGTGAATTGTTATGGGTTCTGTAGAGGTGGGCATCTGAATGTTTTCTCCTAGGAGAGGAGTGGGCAATTTCTGGACAGAGGGCCAAATGTAGCCCTTTAGGCCTCTCTATCCAGCCCTCAAGATTCTTCCTGAGCCACACACCCCACTCTCCAAGACAACCCCATCTCTCCAGGCCACACTCCTCCCTAGCCGCATCCTTTTTCAATGTGTTTGCCTGGCTGGAAGATGTCCTGGAACTATGATTATACCTCTGATTTGCCTGGATGAAGGTGTGTGTGTAGAAAACTGTGGCTTGTGTGTGACTGGAATGTAGCAGATTGTACAAAGTAAGAGTCATATCTCTTGCTCTACCTAGAACCAGTGTGGTGTAATGGTTAGGGTGTTGGGCTATGAACTAGGAGACCAGGGTTTGGATCCCCACTCAATCACAAAGCTCACTGGGTAACCTTGGGCCAGTCATTGCTCTCAGCCTAACCTACCTCACAGGGTTGTTGTGAAGGTAAAATGGGTAGAGGAGAACCATGTACACTCCCTTGGGCACCTTGGAGGAAATGTGGGAATAAATAAATAAATTTTAAAATTACCTCTGGCCTCACCCACCTTTGGCATATGGCTCCTGTAAGGTTGCCTATGACAAAATGTGACTCTCAGGCTGAACATGGTTTTCCACTCCTGCCCTGTTATGAATATCCCACCCTTCCTCCCAGTAGGAGCCCACAAGTAGGTTACACAAGATCCTTAATCGCTGCACAGATAACTAGGCATGACTACTCAAGGCTAAGACATTGTTGCACCAATTAGTTACACCCCCTTATAACCCTTAAGTAGGTTTGCGTGGGCTCCTTCTACTTCAGTGAGGAAGGTGTCACAGCACACGCATGTGTGAGCACTCCTTCAAGGTGGGGGAGTAGGGGCCAGCTGAGCCTGCCATCTCAGCTGTCTATGTTTTTGAGGTGATGGGGGCAGTGACATGTCACTGAGATCCTCCTCTTCCTCCTCTAGAGAAGGTGTGCACAGCAGCAGCACCCTGAGAGAAGGGAGTGGTTGGAAGGGAGGAGAAGGGACAGGCTCCTGATCAGCCAGCATTCCTTCTGTTGTAACTGGAGCCAATGGGGGGGAGCTGTTACTGTCAAAAGTACAGAAGTCTCCTGTCTCAGCACTTCCTGATTGCAAGTTACTAGGACCCTCCCCTGGGTCCTATTCTGTACCTTCGTCATCATCTTCTTCAGCACCCCAGAACCATCCATGGGGTTCATGACAATAGGGAGGAGTCAGACCCAAACCAATGATTTCAAATTACAAGGAAAGGGACAGATTGACAAATAAGAATGACTTCCTGATGGTGCAAGCAGTTTGACAGCAGAGCAGACTGCCTCAGAAAGTGGAGAACTCTCCATCATAAGACACTTTTAAACCAAGGTTGGATGGCTACCGATCAGAGGTGCTATAGTAGGAGACTTCTTCTTTTGGATTGCAACTGTCATCATCCCTGGTTAGCTGGGGATGATGGGAGTTATAGCCTTAAACAACTGTAGGGCACTGGACTACATGACCTTTAAGTCATCTCCAACTCTATGATTTTGTGTGGCAAGATGCAAAAGAGAACAGGATTTCTACACCTTTGACAATTGAGGGAATTTTGGCAAGTGCAGGTTGTCATGCAAGCTGCCCTTGTTGGAATTCCCTCCAGAGCCTCTGCAAAAGTAAAATCAGTAACATAGTTCAAGAGACAGGGTTGGACTTGAATGCTCACTGGTGAAGATGTAGATCTAGGAAATCTTCACCATTATAGACTAAAGCCATCAGAGACTAATAATCTGCCACATGATAAGGAATAGATTGGGCGATGGAAGACAAACTGCAAGAGAGTAGTATCATAAAAGCACAAAATTAAATGGAAGTCCAGGAAACTGTTAAAGGCAGTAATAGAAATTATTATAGAAAAATCTCTTGAGAATCAGCAGGAAAATGTCACTATAAATACACATTAAGTAACAAAGGCAAAAGCAGTGGGACAGTATAAAATGAAAAGTAGCACAGATCTAAACTAGATTAAAAGGATTAAGCAAATAGAAAGGTTGTCTTCACTTGTGTACTGTGGGAGCACACCAAAAGCGGGGTGTTCCATATCTCCCATGGGCCCACACCTGACTAAAGGATCAAAGAAGGCAGTTTCTCACATCTGGTCTGCTGTAAGTATGGCTATTTCAGATCTTCACGGGCCACTTTCCACCATGTCTGAGGTTAATGTCAACAATCAAGACAGTCTTTTTCTTCTCCTGACATGCCTGACTGCTGTGCTGCTGGCCTTGGCAAGCTGAAGCCCATGATTCTTATGCCTTCCTGCAGAAGAATTAGTCCCAGTAATGGCACTTAAGTGGAGAGCCTGGAGATGGTTTCCAATAGCGGAGTGAGGACCAGGTCTCCCTTCTTTGTTTGAAGGAACCTCATTTAGAGACCTCATTTTTCCAACCTATTTTCTGTGCCTCTGCTGCCCCTCTTCCCCCTCTCTGAGGCTTTTTCTATTCTCCAGGTTTCCCCACCCTTCATACTGGCTGAGGCTGTGTAGCTCTGCTCCTTCTCTCCTGTTAGACAGATGAACGAGAGTGCTCCACCCTGTTCCTTCTAGCACAGGTGGAGACTACAGGCAATGTCCAGATATGGTCTCCTCAGGAGCTGCTGCCTGATGGATGCTTGCTGGTGTGGATCAGGGCCTACCTACTTAAAGGTCAAGGTGCTGGCAAAGGACTGGTGAGCCCCTGCCACCTATCACAACCTGGCACTGTTAAGATTAAGAAAATAATAAGTCAGGGGAGCCTCTTTGGGGGAGAGAGTCCCACAGGTGCCATGCACCTTTCCATGGATGCCACCTGCATCATCCAAAGCTGAGTCAGGTCCCCTAAAATCTCAGCATTTGAGCCAAGTCCTTGTGGGAGAAGAAGATTCTCTTGATATTTGGGTCCAGGGCCATATAGGATTTTAATGATTAAAACCACCAGTCAAGTTCTTTAAGAATGGGTGAGATGTTCTGGTTGACAATCATGTAGCGATGTTTGGACCAATTAAAGTTTCCTATTTGGGCTGATATAGCTCTTATGCAAAGTAGCCTGCCTAGCTCCTTTCTAGAAATAAAAGCAACCGTCAGCAATACTTTTCCAAGTCTCCCCTGCAACTGTTTAAAACAGGCAGTCCTTTTTATTGCAGAACCACTTTGGTACCATGCAAGGAAATTTGCTATAAGTTCAGTATATTCCTTCCTGGTTTGCTCTAATTTGCAGTGCTTTGGCTTACTCCAAGAAAGATATTTCTTTCATCATGCTGACAATTTCCATGCTTTCTCTGGGTGACTGCATGTGTAAAAGATGCAGTATTAAAGTCCTTCAGCTTATTAATAGAGAACAGTAATTAATGGTTTAGGATGCTCCAAGAAACAAGAAATGTAAGTGGTGTTGGCAAAAGTTAGCAGCAGTAATCCCAAACTTCTGAGGTTATTTTGTGGGAAGGATCAGGATATCTCTAGGGGACATCTGAATTTGTAAGCACCGTTCAGCTAAACTCAGATGTTCAATAGTTTGCCTTTTCCTCGTAAAGGTATGTGGTGTTCACCAATAGATAGTGATTTACGTTGCACCCTTCTGCTATATGGATCAATTTCCATAACAGATGGAGTTCTGCAGTGAGATTATATATATCTCAAGCTACTTAAACAAAAATACATTTTCCTCTATTCATAGGGTGCCTATAGATGTATCTCTTCAGCAACAGAGAGACGAATGTCTGCTGAATGTTTAGGGATGGATGAGTTGCTCTATAACTGGATGAGCTGCTACATAACTCCATAAATCCGGAACAAGAAACCACTGGAGGCCTCCTATGGCAGATGAAGATTACATCTGTGGAGTTATGGAGTGTCTCCTATGTCTCTAAACTACCAGCAGGCGATCCTGTCTTTAATACCAGTGAATTTATGAACAATCCTTGAAATATTCGTTGTGCCTGTAACACCACCTACCTGCCAGTTTTTCATGTGTTGAATGAAATTTCTTGGGGAAGGGAGAGACAGGTTTGGAGATCCCCACATGCCAAGTAGTTTGGATTCATCCTGATCAGTTGCCCAACAGACAGAACAGCAGAAGGTTTCAGTCAGGAGTTGACCTAACACATAAATGACAAACATTTTTAAAGAAATCCTGAATGCCACACTCTGTCATGGGCAACCTTCTGAGATCCACATACCAGTGGGGGATGGAGCCAGAGATGCAACTCTTACATTTGTGCAGTAGGCTACATTCCAGCCACAGAAAGGCCAGAGTGTGGTGTAGTGGTTAAGGTGCTGGACTATGACCTGGGAGACCAGGGTTCGAATCCCCACACAGGCATGAAGCTCACTGGGTGACCTTGGGCCAGCCTCTCAGCCTCATGAAAACCCTATTCATAGGGTCGCCATAAGTCAGAATCGACTTGAAGGCAGTACACACACATACATACATCTCTTCATCCTCCATTCAGGCAATCAAGAGGCATTGCCTGAGTTCAAAGATGTATTCCACTCAGGCAAAAGGGTGTAGCAGGGCCAGTGACGTGTGTGGCTTGGAAAGAGGAGGTCTGGTCTGAGAAGGAGGAATAGTCTGGAGAGGGTTCCAAGGGACAGACTGAAAGGCTTGGAGAGCCACTGTTGTCACAAAAACCATCTGGATGTGCAAATCCAGAAGATATGGAATGAGAAGGAATGAGCTCAAATGAGTTATGAGGAATGAGCTAAAAGAGGATTCACACAAACCATCACTATGTATTCAAAGCTGGCAAGGCTTTCAATGTCAACCCATTGCCTGAGTATTTACCATGCACGAGAAGAGCTCCACACACATGCAGACATAAGTTCCCCCACTTCAGTGTTCTTTCCTTGTTTTGTTGATCTCTACATGTGTATGCATGGAGAGCCCCTTCTCACACATGCCAAAATGCATGGACAACAGTGTAGCGTGGCTGCTGTGCATGTCTGCAGTGGGGGCAGGTCTAGCCCTACCTCAAGGTGTTCCTCAAATGTTCCTTGAATGTGAGTTGATGGGATCATATGAAACTTCATCTTAAGTCTTTGGGTACTTCCATTTTTCTTCAAGATTTCTGCTCAAGCCTAAAGCTCTTTCAAAACCAGCTATTCTTTAGGAACATCAGAAGCTATTTAGCTCAGCATTATCTACACTGACTGGCAGTGGCTCTCCAGGTTTTCAGACAGGGGTGTCTCCCAGCCCTATCTGAAGATACTGAGGACTGAACCTGGGACCTTCCACATGCAAACACATGCTCTACCACTAAGCTATGGCCCTTTAAAACACAAGACTCTTTAATAGACAATTGATATCAAGGAGCAAGGCACAATTTCCTAATTTCTGAGACAAAACCAATCGATGTGATGATATATCAATTAATATGGATTACAGGAACAATAAAGTAATAGCATATAAAGAGCCTTCTTTAGAACTGCACCAGAAAGAGGTGATACATGGCCCAGGTCTGTGTGATTTTAGGCTATAGGTGGAAGTTCATATCTTTAAATTTTGTCTTGTATTTAATTTTATTTAAAATATTTCAGTACCACGGTTCATAAAATGGAATGGCAGTTTACAGAATGAAACAAAAACAGCATCTGATAAAAAAATCAAATTAATAAAAGAAGCCACTGCAATTCATTCCCAGTATCAGAGACAGTAAAGTCAACAAGAAGCAGCAGCAGCAAAATCCTCTGGAAAGCAACAATTTTCAAGTGTCAGCAAAAAGAAGGAGAGAGGAGGCCAAATGGACCTCCCCTGAATTAGAATTCCAGAGCTTTAGGGCCACCAAAGAGAAAGCCCTGCTTCTTGTACAAGCTACTTTCGCCTCTGCATGAGATGGAAACTGCATCGGGTATAAGATACCCTTGGAAGATGTGGAGGGGAGGGAATATTTATTCTATTAACAAAAACCAACTTTCATTCCAAATGGTTTTCCTAATCCCATACCCGTGCCACCATCTAATATTTCTTATACCCTTTGAACTCTTAATTTACCCATAACCCTGGTAACTGTGGGGTATAGGCATGGTAGAAAGCCATCAGATATCATTACTATATAACAAATATATTGTTTGTTTATTACAAGACTATGTGGTGAACAACCATACATGGTTACTTCAATAAATGGGTATATACTTTTTAAACTTATGACTGAATACCAACAGCTTATTTTGCACTACTGTTACAAAACCCAGAGAGATTTGAGGAAGCAATTAGTTAACCTTATTTCTACTCTATTGCCAGATTGCCCTTGTATTTACTCCAGTTAAGCCTCACCAACACTATAACTGAGGACTTTAGTTGAAGCCTCTGTTTCAGTCCCCACTGACCTACTGAAGTGCAGGTCCAATTTTGCTCTCCTGACCTGGAAACATCCTCTGGCTCTCCTAACAGACACCACAGCCTAGCATTCCAAACTGCCTCTTACTGCCACTACTACTTCAGCATTTTAGACAGGTTCTTCCCTCATACCTTCAGCTTAAGCCAAGTGGTTCAGCTACCCCAGCAAGTCTTTGGCCACCAAGTCACACTGCTTTCCTCTCAGGTCTTTTTTCCTTCTTCTTCCTCTGCTGTTTTTTCTTCTGGCTATCCACCATGAACATCAAGCACCAACCAACACAGATAGCACCCAGCCACATACTCACTTCTTCTGCATGCCCCCCAATCTAGCCCCAGCCAATCACATTAACTGAGCATTCTAAACCTGCAACCACCAACCAGAATGTGTTTATCTTCTATCCTTCTTTTGCATACTGAGAGTTCTATCTCCAACTCCTCCTCAGCTGTCAATTAAGGTCCCCCAATAAGAGTTAAACCAACTTTCACCTGAACAGACAGAAGACTTTCCCCATCAAACACATTACAATACAAATGGCAGAATACACTACACGATATCCATTAAAATACAGTTTGAGCAAACAGAATCACAGAAAGCAAAATGTTCCCTGAGATCATCAGGAGCCAAGACTTTTTTGAACTTGAAAGATCAAAAACAGCATTCTGAATTGAACATGAAAACAAATTGGCTGGTTCATGATATGCAAGATATGAAGAAGGGGCAGTCCATACCTGTCAGCTGGTGAGCCACCACATTCTGCACTAGCTGAAGCTTCCAAACCATTTTGAAAAGCAGATTCATGTTGGGCACATAATAGTAGTTCAATTTGGAAATCACCACAGCATGACTGACAATGGCCAGGTCTCTAGTATCTACTAGCAGCAGGTGTTGCCAGTGTATCTGCTAACTGAAGACACTCTGGTCCTCAGGACTTAAACAAGAGCAAAATGTGTTGTGTTAGCATCCAAGTGACTTCTGTAGGCAAGTCATCACTCTGCAAACTACTCATGAATCAGAAAAGGGTGTGCAAATTTATTTGGTCCACTTCACAAGGTGAAAGGTATAAAGCAGCTGTCTTAGCAGCATTGCTCATTTTCATCTGTTGCAAACAGCTGTTCATAGTAAATGTGTATGATATGTCAGTGGAATGTCCTGCATATGCTTTTGCGGTTTACAGGAGTAATGGGATGGCTTTAAATCTTCCCCATAACAATAGTTATCCATTTGCAAGCCATGCTTATGAGAGCTTATGAATGAATGCACAGACACACACACACACTACACCCTGTGATTAGCTTGTTCATTTACTTCCAGCAATGCCTTAAGCTCTCTAATTACTTTATAGTAGCACAGATCAGTGAACTAGTTTTGGAGCAAATATCTGATCAAGTGATTACATTAAATGCTATTAAATTGAACATACATGTAAATGGCCAATTGCCAAGAAAATCCAACACGGTCACATTTGACTTCAAAAGAGGAAACTTCACAAAAATGAGGGGATTGGTAAAAAGAAAGCTGAAAAACAAAGTCCAGAGGGTCACATCACTCGAAAATGCTTGGAAGTTGTTTAAAAACACTATATTAGAAGCTCAACTGGAGTGCATACCGCAGATCAGAAAAGGTACCGCCAGGGCCAAGAAGATGCCAGCATGGTTAACGAACAAAGTCAAGGAAGCTCTTAGAGGCAAAAAGTCTTCCTTCAGAAAATGGAAGTCTTGTCCGAATGAAGAAAATAAAAAGGAACACAAACTCTGGCAAAAGCAATGCAAGAAGACAATAAGGGATGCTAAAAAAGCATTTGAGGAGCACATTGCTAAGAATATAAAAACCAACAACAAAAAATTCTATAAATACATTCAAAGCAGAAGACCATCTAGGGAGGCGATTGGACCCTTGGATGATAAGGGAGTCAAAGGTGTACTAAAGAACGATAAGGAGATTGCAGAGAAGCTAAATGAATTCTTTGCATCTGTCTTCACAGTGGAAGATACAGGGCAGATCCCTGAACCTGAACTAACATTTGCAGGAAGGGATTCTGAGGAACTGAGACAAATAGTGGTAACGAGAGAGGAAGTTCTAAGCTTAATGGACAATATAAAAACTGACAAATCACCGGGCCCAGATGGCATCCACCCGAGAATTCTCAAATAACTCAGATGTGAAATTGCTGATCTGCTAACTAAAATATGTAACTTGTCCCTCGGGTCCTCCTCTGTGCCTGAGGACTGGAAAGTGGCAAATGTAACGCCAATATTCAAAAAGGGATCCAGAGGGGATCCCAGAAATTACAGGCCAGTTAGCTTAACTTCTGTCCCTGGAAAACTGGTAGAAAGCTAGATTAACTAAGCACATAGAAGAACAAGCCTTGCTGAAGCAGAGCCAGCATGGCTTCTGCAAGGGAAAGTCCTGTCTCAGTAACCTATTAGAATTCTTTGAGAGTGTCAACAAGCATATAGATAGAGGTGATCCAGTGGACATAGTGTACTTAGACTTTCAAAAAGCTTTTGACAAGGTACCTCACCAAAGACTTCTGAGGAAGCTTAGCAGTCATGGAATAAGAGGAGAGGTCCTCTTGTGGATAAGGAATTGGTTGAGAAGCAGAAAGCAGAGAGTAGGAATAAATGGACAGTTCTCCCAATGGAGGGCTGTAGAAAGTGGAGTCCCTCAAGGATCGGTATTGGGACCTGGACTTTTCAACTTGTTCATTAATGACCTAGAATTAGGAGTGAGCAGTGAAGTGGCCAAGTTTGCTGATGACACTAAATTGTTCAGGGTTGTTAAAACAAAAAGGGATTGCGAAGAGCTCCAAAAAGACCTCTCCAAACTGAGTGAATGGGCGGAAAAATGGCAAATGCAATTCAATATAAACAAGTGTAAAATTATGCATATTGGAGCAAAAAATCTGAATTTCACATATACGCTCATGGGGTCTGAACTGGCGGTGACTGACCAGGAGAGAGACCTCGGGTTGTAGTGGACAGCACGATGAAAATGTCGACCCAGTGTGCAGCAGCTGTGAAAAAGGCAAATTCCATGCTAGCGATAATTAGGAAAGGTATTGAAAATAAAACAGCCGATATCATAATGCCATTGTATAAATCTATGGTGCGGCTGCATTTGGAATACTGTGTACAGTTCTGGTCGCCTCATCTCAAAAAGGATATTATAGAGTTGGAAAAGGTTCAGAAGAGGGCAACCAGAATGATCAAGGGGATGGAGCGACTCCCTTATGAGGAAAGGTTGCAGCATTTGGGGCTTTTTAGTTTAGAGAAAAGGCGGGTCAGAGGAGACATGATAGAAGTGTATAAAATTATGCATGGCATTGAGAAAGTGGATAGAGAAAAGTTCTTCTCCCTCTCTCATAATACTAGAACTCGTGGACATTCAAAGAAGCTGAATGTTGGAAGATTCAGGACAGACAAAAGGAAGTACTTCTTTACTCAGCGCATAGTTAAACTATGGAATTTGCTCCCACAAGATACAGTAATGGCCACCAGCTTGGATGGCTTTAAAAGAAGATTAGACAAATTCATGGAGGACAGGGCTATCAATGGCTACTAGCCGTGATGGCTGTGCTCTGCCATCCTAGTCAGAGGCAGCATGCTTCTAAAAACCAGTTGCCGGAAGCCTCAGGAGGGGAGAGTTTTCTTGCACTCGGGTCCTGCTTGCGGGCTTCCCCCAGGCACCTGGTTGGCCACTGTGAGAACAGGATGCTGGACTAGATGGGCCACTGGCCTGATCCAGCAGGCTCTTCTTATGTTCTTATGTTCTTAAATACAGGCATTGTTGGTATGGTTCTCCTTCTATGGAAAAAAAAGTTGCTCTCAAGGAGCATAACAAAACAGTTTTTTAAAAAAATTAATAGGGTTCAGAAAATTCTTGAATGGAGGGGGGTAACCCAGAATGACGAAAAAACGTAAGTAAAAAGTCACAGTTTTATTCCATTTGTGTAAATTAAAATTGTATAAAAAAAAGCCCAACGCATTTCGGCTAATCTTATATAGCCTTCATCAGAGGATGCTTATTTTTAATTCTTTCTTCATTCAAAGTAATGATGATTCAGATTCTATTCAAAAGATCTAGATTTGGCCTGACGAATGTGCTGCTAATAATCAACAATCTTCTGAATAGAATCTGAATCATTAATTCACAAGACTCCTAGAATATGTGGATGTAAACCACATGTCCACAGAGGAGTCTTGCTAACAGAATGGGTGGCAATTGTTTCTAGCCCCAGATATGAGTCCCCTCAAAGAGCTTGGAAGAAATGACCCAGTGTCTTTCCAACTTTCTATCTTCAGAAAGCCCATCCAGATTGACTTATCTACACGGGAACTCCTGCACAATAGCTAAGCTATACCAGCACATTGCAGAAGCTGCAGCAATCAGTCAGTTTGCAAGGAGTGCTAGTTAAACCAGGGATGGGAAAACCTTGGCCCACCAGATGTTATTGGACTCCAACTCCCATTAGCCCCAGCCGCCATGGCCAATGGTCAGGGGCAATTGGAGTTGCAGCCCAACAATATTTGGAGGGCCACAGGTTCCCCATCCCTGAGCTTACTGAGACTTTTGCTAAGGCAAACAAGTGAGCAAGCTGTCTTTCAGGGAGGCTTATTCACAATTACTGTCCTCACTAAGGAGCACCAGAGAAGCTTCTAACAAATTACAGGATTCCTCAGAAAACAGCTGGAACCCAGCTTTTCCAAACTATTGGGTCCCCAGATGTTGCTGGCCTACAGTTCCCATTATCCCCAGGCAGCATGGCTAACAGTCAGGAATTCTGGGAACTGTAATCCAGCAACATCTGAGGACCCAAAGGTTGGGAAAGGCTGTAGCTATTTTTAAAATGGCGTCATGTGTAATTTTTCTTAAGTTAAACATTCACTACCTTCTACAATATGTCAACCTATTCTTATACATCATTTAAAAAAATGATTCAGCCCGTCATCTTGTGATTCCTTTCTTGTCCAATTTGTCAGCATCTTTCATAATGCAGTATCCATTCCTACCTGAGATTCAATTGGTGGCTTCCCTTTTCTTAAGATACTCCTTTCAATCTGACTCAGAATTGCTTTTCCCACTCTTTTTTGGCTGCAATAGAATTTCTTGATTCATTCAGGTAATCCATAGTAAACATGGGCCAGGGGTAGCCAAATGCTGCCCTTCAGATGTTACTGACTGCAACTTCCATTATCCCTGGCCATTAGCCATGCTAACTGAGGCTGATTTGAGTTGTAGTCCAAAGCATCTGGAGGGCAGCACCTTAGCTACCCCTGGCCATAGGTGATGCTGACAACTTCCGTACATCATTTCTAAACTCATTTAAAACAAGCTCATGCTTTGGGGTTTTGGACATTCCTCCCACATGTACATCTGTCTCTGAATGTCCAATTAAATGTATGATGAAATTCTATCCAGAGTAGGGATGGCGGAGAATATTCAAAAAAATCAAACCTGGTACTGGATCCTGACTGAATTCACTAATTCATTATTCCTTCAGAGCGGCACCGATATCTTGCATCTGGTCGTGGCTGTAATCAGCATGGATTTTGCAGCTGTGACTGCAATCAGCAAGTTTTTTTTTAAATCCTCCCCCTATTTTACGTGTTTTTTTTGTAATTAAGATGTATCAACCACAAGATTTCCATTTGTCCATTATATATTATGATTTTTTTTGTTATTATCTCATTATCATCCCTTCTCCCAAAGGGTTCTTCAAGACAACCCCTTTCTTTTGTAAAAAAAAATAGATTATTTATAATAATTTTTTTATTATTCAAATTTTTATAAAACAAATACAAATACAACAAAAACAATACATCAGAAAAGAAAAAAAAGAAAAAGAAAAAACTTGACTTCCGATTTTTTCTTTTTTTCTTTTTATTTTTTTTCTTTTCAAGTAAAAAAAAAATAGATTATTATGAACAGCACACATACACATTATGTTGCCCACCAACCACTCAGTTCAGTGCAAGTAGCAATCAGTGATTCACCCCAGAAAGGGGGTGGGTATACTGTCCTCTCCTCTATGGGATACCAGTGCTTCCAAACTGGAACAGACCATATCCAAAAGAGAGTAAAACTGAGGGAAGACAAACTCAAAGGCAATTATCGGCCTCACTGATATGTAAAAACAGGAAAAAAATACCACATGGAACGCTGTGATCAATTCATTCACATAAGTGACCTAAAAATTTCGCAGTGTTTTACCCCACTGCCAAAAATCCACAGGGAACACTGGGATCATTTATTCACAGCAGCTACCTAAGAATTACACAATGTTTTTCCCGCTGTCAAAAAAACCACATGGAACACTGTTATCTGATCATTCATTCAGGGCAGCTACCTAAAAATTACACAATGTATTTTCCAACCCAAAAAAACCACGTGGAACGCTGTGATCATTCATTCATGTCAGCAACCTGAAAATTACGCAATGTTTTTCTCTGCTGCCAGAAAACTACATGGAATGCTGTAATTTACATAAGCATCTATGAAAATAATTACATAATTGTCACAATCCCCGAAAAAAAACCTTGCAAATCGAATCGGCAAGCGCCAGAGAAAGTGGAAACAAAAAAAGGATGGACCGGTAAAGAAGCGACCAACTATCGAATTGCATGCAGATTGGCGCCATGCAGTGTACCCCATCTTTGACCCAGAGTCATAAGAATAAGCATGATAAATATAAACTCAGAATTTCCAAAAGTCCTTAGCCAAGATTTTATAATGAAATGGCATCTCATTCCTTGGTGATTATGTTCAGATCTATGGTTTTTTGGAAAGACGGTAAGGTATACCAGTTGAGGGTTGTTAAAAAAAACAACACCCATTAAAATGAATATGTACCTAGAGAGAGAGATGCTCTAACTTTGATTTATAAAATCTATAGAAGAGGGGGGGAAATCCTTCCAAGGTTTATTTTATGTGGGATATAAAACGGAACTGTATCATAAACTAGAACAATGCAGAGATGTTTGTTCAAGCCCTGGGTTTGATGTTGCTGCTAAACGCAGGCCATTTTATCTTTACCTCTTGAAAAGTTCTATATGGCTGTTAAAACACATAATCCCTTGTCTCGAAATAAGGAACCATGTATATCTTCTTGGTGACTTTACGCCATCCTCCCGTGTCAGACATTTTGAACCAGAATTAGCCACTGCATTTGATATTGTCTATATGGGGGGGGCACATATATTGCATGCAAGAGACCACCAGTGACCTATCATATTTCATTGGGAACTGCTGTGTGGAATTAGGAGCAGGACTTCAGGAATGCACAAAGGTAGAACAGCAACAACAAACTGCATCCTTGAGCCCTGAGGCAATGTCTGACAGTTCCTTCTAGACTTCTCTGAGCCCACAGACACAACCTAGCATCAAATGACGCTCAATTTATTTTTCCAGCCTTGCCTGCCCTTCTGAAATATGAGAGGCTTTGATATTTGCAGCTAGCTTTGGTAGCTGCAGCCCTGGGGGGAGTGGTTCCCTAACGCTGTTGCTGTGCAGTATGCACCCATGGAAGAAGACGGGAAATGCTGAGGAAACTGCTCTTTTGTGCAATGTTTATCCTCAGCACTGGCTGCAGTGAACTGTGGCTAAACTATTTCATATTGGTAATATGGTGAATTATCAACAATAATGAACCTGAAGCAGCTACTAGGATCCTGGTTTTGTATCACGCTTCCAGTATTGTATATATTGCTTAACTGATATTTTTTTTATTTTGTGAACCACATACAGCTTCTAATCGGTTTACAAAATATAAAAGCCTTTTATATAGCATTGTTGAAATACACCATAATTAAATACACAACAAAACAATTAGGATTGAAAACACACATGCAAACAAACACACAGTAGACTCAAGAAAAAAAAATACCACAATTTCTGTAGGGTTGCACATATAAATGCACACGCAAGGGCTGGTTTTCTGTCTGCGCTGTGATTCTTTTGATAGAATGCACAGTTGGACATGCTACAAATGGAGGTGCATTCAGTGCAGACAATGGATTAGAGGTGTGCTCTGACCCCACGATTTGGTTTAAACCTAGCTTTGGCATTTCAGAAAATAGCCCAACTTGGTCCAAAGCGTTTTGGAGGCTGTTGAATTGAGTTCAGGTCTGAATCCCCATTGGGAAAACCGAGGCTTTGTGTAGTTGTGGCTGGCAGGGCAGGGTGAGTGGGACTGCATTGCAGACCTGGCTTCCTAATGCTTCATGCTGCTGCTGGTTCCCAAGAGGGAAAGGGGGAGGGGTAAGACAGTGGGGAGCTCACTGCAGCAGGGGTGCAATTGTGGGAGCACGGGATTCATTCCAATGTTGTGCCCACACTTTGGCAAGCTCCATGCTATCTTGCCTCTCTCCCTTTCAGTTTTTTTGGGGGAAGCCCAGTCTGCCACAGAGCCCCACCTCGCCAGCTGCTACTGCCTTTGTGCCTCCCCCATTCATTATTATGGGGATTTAAATAATAAAAAAAGCTATAACTTTTCATATTATTTTGACAGAAGCAGGTAAAATTTGAACACATAGTAGCCCTGCCTGAGAGGATAAATCCTGATTCAAGGATTTTTGTGGAAAGCACTTTTATTTTTTAAAAAGAAACATGTTTAATAGAGATTCAGCAGACACCTTCTGTTTTAACCTTTAAACATCTGCTGGATACTTTTCTATGCTGCCAAGCTTACGCAGGCAATTAAGAAAATATCTTTCTGTAATAGTTGATCTTTGATATTAATTTTACATGGTTTTTAGTGTGTGTGTGTGTGTGTGTTAGTGTTACTAGGGGTTCTGCCACTGCTTGCTTCGCTCACCAGCCCCACCCCCCTGCAGGTCACCAAACATCCCCCTTCCCTTCACCCCCTGCAGGTCGCTGAATCTCCACCTTCTCCCTGCCACAGGTTGCTGTGACATCATGATAGTGTGAGGGCTTACATTTATATCTATCTATCTATATATATAAAGAGAGAGATGTTTATTGTAATCTGCTTTGATATTTTTAATGTATAGTGGTATACAAATATTTTTATAAATAAATAAACATAACCTTTTTTTTCAGAATTGGATGAAGTTTGCAAGCATTCTGAAGATACAGAGGGGAATGGGTTGAGCCAGTCTTGGAACCATTGGATCCTGAACCAGCTTTGCTGCCATCAGGTGATGGCATCAGGCTCAATCTGGGCCCAATCTCTGCACTACCTGCAGGCTGACACAGTGTTCTTGCCTGTACCCCATCTTCTGACTCAGCTGCCATTATAGACAGGGCTGCAAATGTGGCCCTGCAGGTAGCAGCCAAGGTTAGAATTGTCCCCTTAATTCTTATATTTTACTGAATAGAAATGGAATGCAATGCCTTCTGAAAATATATTGAATCTGTAGAAGACTACTATAATGATTCCTTCCTTTAAATCAGGAGTGAAAAACCTGCAACCCTCTAGATGCTGATGCTCTCCCACTCCTATAAGCCCCAGCCAGTATGGCTGTAGTTCAGCAACATCTGAAGAGCCACAGGTTAGCCACTCCTGCTTTATATATTGTTATAGCTATATTGTTCTGTTGCTTGATCTGACCCTGTTCAGGTTTTATCTATATTAGTAGCTGATGGTGAACCATACATACCTAGCAGTTTTCTTTTGTTCAAAAAATAAGGATTGCATTTTAAGTCTTCCCTGCCCACTAATGGCAGAACTTCTAGGAGTGCCTATGAGTCTTTCTAGAACAGAGCACAAAAGCAACAAATTTTGTCTTGAAAGGAGAAATTCAAGAAATAATCTTCTAAATTCTGTACTGTAGTGCTTTTATGTATGCCACTGTGCCCCCATAATACCTATTCAAACATGTACATTTGTAAATGAGGTTTTCATAAAGACCCTAGAAATCTCCAGGGAAATCTCAGGGAAACTGACCTTGGCAAAGCAGCCCTAAACCTTTGACTTCTGGAAGAGGTTTGGTAGAAACCTATATGTACTTTATGACACTGTAATGTTTCAGGCTATTTATGTAACAATGGGAAAGAGCGAGCGTGTGAATGGTATCACCACCATTCTATACAGATGATTTATGTCATTTATAGTAGAAATGATTCCAGATGTAATTATCCCAAGTGAACTGGGACAACTGAAGTTAACATGATGCAGTTGCTATATTTAACACTAATACAGAGCCTTTAACTTGTTAAAAGTTTTGACAATGTATTTTTTATTAAAATAAAAATTAAAAGTGATCCTTAGCTTCACATAATAAAAACCAAACCCTTAAAAAAAAAAGCACAGTGCAGCAAAACTTGTTGTGTGTGAAACCAGGGAATATCTGGAATTTGTAAGTGGTAGCTTGGTTGAGTTCCTTCTTTAAACCAAAAACTGAATTGTTCAATGATGAATAAGAACAATCGTGGCTTTTAAGAGAACAACGTGTGGAACATTGGCTTTCATGCAGTGCAAGATGCAAGTCTGAAGTGACTGAGGAAC
The DNA here is from genome assembly GCF_030035675.1 of Rhineura floridana. Classification (NCBI taxonomy): domain Eukaryota; kingdom Metazoa; phylum Chordata; class Lepidosauria; order Squamata; family Rhineuridae; genus Rhineura; species Rhineura floridana. Next base: position 66,798,335 of record NC_084484.1, on the reverse strand, counting down.
TGGGCCAGTTCTCTGTATTGTATAAATTTCAGCTTCAAGCTTGTAGAAAGCAGACCACTGTAAATGGCTCCAGTCCCATGCTAATCTAAGACAGGCAAGAGAAAAGATTCCCCTCTTACACAGGGCACTGTTTTAAAAGGGCGCCTGAGTTATAAAACCCAAGTTAAATAGATTCCACTTGGCGTGGTGGAAAAGCCCACTTTTTGGTTTTCTCTTTGTTGTCACAAGGTTTTAATTAAAGGCAATATTTGGTTCTAAGTCCTAACACCAGTGGTCCTTACACTTTAGCTTCCTTATGCTATTGAGCAAGGTGTAAGTTGTGGCAGGGGTGGCAGGGTCATTTGGAACTACAAAAGAGATAAAATACTCAAAAGCACATTGTTGAGTTGACTGACCAAAATAACATTGCATCTGTTGAACCGTTTAATGTGTGCCTTAGTGGAAAATCTCAAAGATGTAGGCAGCTACATAGAACTAAGGATATAGAAGCAATAGTCAAAGAATACTCAGAACATTCAGTAATCCCAACTAATGCTGAATGGGAATCAAAGTTGTATGATTATGCCATTATGGCAGAGTTTACTGTTTATATAAGTTAAAGAAAGTCAATGGAAACATATGAAAAATATACAGCATTGAGAAACCTTTATTAATTTTTGGCATACTAGAGCACATACTTCAAAAGAGAGAAGATATTTATTTGAAATGTTATCAAATACATACTAAAGTATATATAACTGCATAGATTATTATTCTGAATATATGGAACAGAATGGATTTATTAACCAAAGAGCTGTGAAATAATTTATTGTTTGCAGTTGTATTTTAAGGAAAACAGGCAAATCACACAGAGAGACAGCATTCAGCAATATTTTCTAAAAAATGTACACAACAGGCAAAAGGCTTCCCCCATCACTCGAGCATCAGAGCTGACCCTCCAATTTTGTAATCTCTCTCTCTGATGTGTGTGTGAGAGAGAGTATATACATGTGCCTTTGTATGTGGAAAGCGTGCATCTATCTCAACACATGAAGAATACTCACAATCAGTTAGGATCAAATTGCACATTATGTGGAAAATTTGTGACTGGATCTCTCAAAGCTTTTTTTTTACTGAGAAGCAAAGAGTGGGGTGTGAGTGGGCTTAGCTCTTTCTGTCTGTACTATTTTCCCCATGTGACCCCCACCACCACACACTGTTTGCCTTGCTGGCAAATAAGCAATTTGGGAAAGGGCAACATTAAATGGAAACTTTTGCAGAGGAAAGCTTAACTCCCCCATCACCAGTCTGATCAAAATTGGATGACCCTCCCATGGCTGCCTTTAAGTGAACATAAAAACAGCAGGAGATCGAATCAATTTCCTGCATAATATGCTGCTTAGCCTTAAGTGTGGATTAGTTGTCCTTTTTACACTCTTTATCTTGCCTGTTTATTTCACAGTCAGTGATGATTCAAATGGATGAAGTTAACATTCTAATTTGCATTTAATGATCAAAGCAGCACTCAGGGCCAGAAGCTTAAGTATCTACTGTACTGTAGTAGTGTTTACAGGAAATCTCCCCATTTTCTACACACTCCATACTATTACTGTAGTAGTTTACAGGAGCTCTCTCTCCTCAGTAAATTTTGAGAAGGGTAGGACATCCAGGGAAGCTCCTCCACAACTCAAAAACCATATCCATTTCAGATTGGGCTCCAACTTGGACTCCAGAGCTGTCTGGGCTTGATTCAAAGAAGGGAGACTCCAGAAATCCAGATTTATGTCCCCATTTTGGATTCCATAACATCCTGCTGCAAAGCTGATTAACTGAAAGTCAAGGTTTCTGTAATGCAAGTCTCTGTTTTTTTTTTTTTTTTTAAGATCTGGGTTTATTATATAGCTTGCAACAAAATGCATTTGTAAGTTTAAAATGGAAGAACCCTCCAGCATTATCAAAAATGAAGAGCGTATCAAAAACCCAAGAGTGGGTTTGAAATATTTGTAACTCAGAGGTTGCACTTCTGTTCTGTGTTACTCCTGTGAAGTCTGCAGAAGACATTTGGGTTGGATTCCTGGTAGTAATTATCCAGATCTTTATATACATGGCTCCATTGTTTTCACTGGACATTCACCAGGCCTAAACAGAGGCATTCAAGGGAAAACTATCTTTTACCTACCGCTTGGTGAGAGCAGAAGTTTTGTCTGGCAGTGTGGCTCTATTTAAAAACAGGGAGGTCAACTGAGTGATTCACTATGGGAAGCTAAACCGCTGTATTCCCTGGATCAGGGAATCCATGCATGTTCAAAAAATGCAAAAGGTCACTGTACACACATCTATACCACTCATCCATTGTTACAACCAGTGCTTCAAGGCATAGGTAGATTACAAGCTAAAACCTTTAAAAGCAGTTCAATGGCCACGTATTTCCCCAAGGAATTCTTATTTACAGCATTTGTATCCCATGCTTTAGCCAAAGAGTCACTTACATACAATCAATTAAAACAAGACAGACCCTGCCATCGGGCTTACAGTCTTAAAAAGCACAACACACAAGGGGCAAGGAGGGAAGAGGGAAAAAGCAAACTCATGCACCAGTTCTTAAATAGTAGATTTCATAATGACCAGAAACATAGACATAATGACATAGAAACAGTTCAGGGGCAGGAGGTGTCCGATGGAGCTGGTCTTCCAGCATCGCTGATGGGTGAGTCCTGCTTCTGATCTCTTCCTTGTTTTCTTAGGGGCATCCCTCACACAGAACTACAATTCCCAAGACTTCTCAAGCAGAGGAAGGAGACCCTTGAATTAATCAAGTTTAAAAGTTAGTGTAAATTCATTCCCTCAGATCCTAGTTGACAAATTTATAATCTGGCAAGAGTTAGAATCCAGCACATCACTGAAGTCATAACTGACTGAGAGTCAATGGGAAATTTTGCTGCAATGGAGAGAGGTCTTTGATTGGACAGCCATTTGTATTTGTGTAATATAGCACCATTTGGTCTGTGTCTGTTAAGCTGCATTCCTTACAGCCTTCTTGGTTGCACAGGTAGCTCTTCCATTGTGCCTTATATAGCTTAGTCTCTTTGGAATCTGGCATTAAATAAACTGACTGCACCTCAAAGCAGGGGTGTGTAAGACTTTTTTTTAAAAAAAAGTTTCATTATTGCATTAATTTTAGTTCTTAAAAACTTCATTTTGTTATTCACTCATTAAAATGTTTGTTAACAACATTTGTTTAATTATTTGTTTAATTGTTATTATTTTCTATTTTTATTCATTTTCATTACATTAATTATCTTGCCTTATTGATTTTTATATTAATATCATATATTTCTTATTATTATTTTACACCTTACAGATGACTAGTGCCACAATTTTAATTTTACAGAATGCTCTCAGCATTTTGTCATTCTAGAGCATTCTTGGGGAAGAAGCATCCCCACAATACACACAGAATTGTCCCCACATTACACGGACAATGCCCTGGAATGGACCATTTTCTGGAACATTTTGCAGACATAAACTGCTGCTGAAGAAAGATATGCCCCCCCCAAATGGGTACAAATGAGGTGATGAAAATGACCCCACCAAAATGCCATTTCTCCCATTTTTCATGTGTTACAAAGCAAATGCACAGCCTTACCTCCAAATAGGGAAGATGAGCAGTTTGGATGCAGGGATTTGAGATACCACAGACTGCGTACAAGGAATATACACAACTCTGAGTGCTATCCAGCTATCTTTTGGCCCCTTAGATACTGTAGGTGCACTGTTAGGCAATCTTGAGACTGGGTTTCTTCAGTGAGGAAGAAGTCTATGAATGGCTACCAGCCACAATGGCTATGTTCTATTTGTGGACATCCTCTAGCATCTGCTTGGCCACAATCAGAGCAGAATGCTGGACTTGATAGCCCTTTGGCCTGATCCAGCAGGGCTCTTCTTACATTATGTTGTTCTTATGTTCCTATTTTAACTAGATAATCCTCAGATTTTTTTATTAAGGAATCGCACTGATGAACCTTTGGGGATGTTTGTAATTTGCTGCTAGTCTGATGCCTGACCTGGTAGCAGCCCTATAGTTGAGGGGGCAGGGGAATGGGGGCACTACCCACCCAAGAGCTGTGTTTTTCTCCCTCCCTAGGATTATTTTGGGAAATTGTTCTTTTAATTTGCAACATGACAGACCATGACATCCTGCATTTAAGAGGAGCAATGTTAGAAAGGCCCCTTTGAAAATCTAAGGAATAAGACAGGGCGATTGCACAACAAAAGTCTCATCTGAAAGAACCCCCAAAAGTCTACTCATTCAAGACTTTCCCTCACTGATCGGGTAACCTCCCTGGTAGACTGTGGAATGGCTGTGGACGTAATATATCTCGACTTCAGCAAAGCTTTTGACAAAATGCCCTATGATATTCTGTTTAGCAAGCTAGCTAAATGTGGGTTGGATGGAACAACTATTAGGTGGATCCACAGTTGGCTTCAGAATTGTACTCAAAGAGTGCTTATCAATGGTTCCTTCTCAAACTGGGGGGAGGTAACAAGTGGGGTACCGCAGGGCTCGGTCCTGGGCCCAGTACTTGTCAACATTTTTATTAATGACTTGGATGAGGAGGTACAGTGAATGCTTATCAAATTCGCAGATGATATAAAATTGAGAGGGATAGCTAATACCTTGGAAGACAGAAACAAAATTCAAAGGGATCTTGATATGCTGAAGCATTGGGCTGAAAACAACAGAATGAAACTTAACAGGGATAAGAGCAAAGTTCTACACCTGGAAAAAAGAAACCAAATGCACAGTTACAATATGGGGAATATTTGGCTCGGCAATACTACATGTGAAAAGGATCTTGGGATTATTATTGATTACAACCTGAATATGAGCCAACAGTGTGATATGGCTGCAAAAAAGGCAAATGGTAGGCTTCATTACAGAAGTATAGTTTACAAATCACATGAAGTATTGGTTCCCCTATATTCAGCACTGGTTAGGCCTCATCTTGAGTACTGTGTTCAGTTCTGGACACCACACTTTAAGAAAGATGCAGACAAACTGGAACAGGTTCAGAGGAGGGCAACAAGGATGATCAGGGGACTGGAAATAAAGCCTTATGATGAGAGACTGAAAGAACTGGGCATGTTTAGCCTTGAGAAGAGAAGACTGAGGGGAAATATGATAGCACTCTTCAAGTACTTGAAAGGTTGCCACACAGAGGAGGGCCAGGATCTCTTCTCAATCATCCCAGAGTGAAGGACACAGAATAATGGGCTCAAGTCACAGGGAGCCAGATTTCAACTGAACATAAGGAAAAACTTCCTAACTGTTAGAGTGGTATGACAATGGAACCAATTACCTGGGGAGGTGGTAGACTCTCCAACACCAGAGGCATTCAAGAGGCAGCTGGATACCTGTCGGGTATGTTTTAATTTGGATTGCTGCATTGAGCAGGAGGTTGGACTCGATGGCCTTATAGGGCCCTTCCAACTCTATGATTCTATGAGGGTGGATTTTTCATGATCACAATCACCCTATAATTACTTAAGCGATCCTGAAAAAACCAGCCTTATATGACCCTTGACGAGTTAAATATTAGAACTTTGTCTTACCAGCTAGAGTCAGACTTTATCCCTTGGACTTTCTTTTGCTCTGCTTTTCACTTTCAGTTGTGTTCTCTACCCAGCCAGGAATAAAGAAGCATGTTTGTTTGCCTGCAGTAAGACGTTTTTGTTTATTCTGTAGTTATTATGATGAGTAGAGCAGGATTGGGTGCTTATTGCTAAAGGGTAAAGTAAAGAGATAACTTAGTGATCTGAGAAAAATGGCTACCCTAAGTTATTCTTCACACTTTTAAAGCATTAACTCACTATAGCACTCATTATACTCACAGTCATAGTGGCTATTTTTTCTTTTTCTTGAGTCCTTGATGGCAAAGGATGAAAACAGATCTAGAGGAATAGAAATGTTGCTGTATACACTACAGTTCGCTGGCTGGCTGGCTACCAGGGTTGTAACTCAGGCCTAATTTCTGATTTTCCCAATATGCAACTCAACACAAGGCCTTTTTAGGGTTTCTGGGCAGAAAAATCAACCCATCAACCAATTAAAAAAATATTTCACTTGATTGCCTAAAAGGAAGGAAAATGTAAAGGTCAGGAATAAGACTAGAAGGAGGGACTCTCAAGGAGGAGTTAACAAACATGTCCTAAAGTATTTATTTTCTCTCTGCCCTTCCCTAAACTTGTTGTATGGACAAATTTGTTATTTGGGTGGAATCTAAACTGAGATACTTAATGCAGCATCAAAACCAAGCTCACTATCATTACGAAAGTAGTTCACTGCATGAAGAATCAGAACACAGGAACATGGGTGAAAGAGGACTGTAGCTATAAACAAAGTCAAGCCTTTGAGTATGGTATTCCTGGGGATCTCTCAAAAAAGGATGAGATAATTCAACAGATTAAACTTCACTCATGTAAATTAACACACACTAAGGATGGAGGAGGAGTGAGGGGAAAGGTTACTGCCTTTCACTTCTTCTGGCCTGGCCCTCACGTCCTCTCTACCAGTGTGTGTGTGTGTGTGTGGGGTGATTGGCTGCTGCTATGTGCTTCTCCCCCTTCCCCCAAATGCTCCACCTAGAAATGTGGCTGCCCCACTTAACAGGGAAGGCTGGCTGCAAGGCTGCCTTGTTGAAACAGAAGGAATGGAGTTATGAATAAACACATGCAAATTAACATGGACCAGAAAGAAGCTGATCCATCCGTCACTACTGCTGTGAGGACTGAGATATCACAATGAAAGCTGCCACCCTGAGCTCCTGGTGGGAGGAAGGGCGGGATATAAATCAAATAATAAATAAATAAATATTACCTTTATGTCATAATCCTCTGACTGAAGTCTATCAGCTCAGTCTCTCCATTCCCACAACCCCCATAAGTCCTCTTGAACATGGTGGTTACTAAGTTGTATTTTGTGCTTTGAAGGCTGTGCGCTGCAACCAGAGAGTGGGCATCTTCCGTTGGATAAAGCTACTCCTTTCCAGCAATGCCACCACCTTCTCCTTTCATTACATGTTGACTAGATTGGATGCTTTTGACTTCGAATCAGAACAAGTGGGTGTATCCCACAAGGCTAAAATGTCATGCAAGACAGCAAAAGACAGTTCATCAGACCAAGCTTATGGTGTTATCTCTGGAATAGATAGCAAAAAGCATACTCCTACATTCAAAGACTTGCTGGAGTTTCATGAACTCCTTTATGCTTCTTTCCTCTGATTTTGGCTTTCACATTCTCTTCCAAGCTCTATTTCAAACAAACGGCTATAAAGACATTCCATGAAAATTATGTAAAGGTCAGTTCTGCTCTCTCTCATACTTGCTCCTGAGTTTTGCATTAATTTCTCTTTCATATTACCTCATCTTTTAACCTACTTTACATAAAATTTGAAATCTGTCCCTGGAAGGTACATACGCAAGTATATATATGGAGCCAGTGTGGTATAATGGTTAGAATGTTGGACTAAGACCTAGGAGATCAGAGTTCAAATCCCCACTCAGCCATGAAGCTCACTAGGTGACCTTACGCAAGTCACTGTCTCTCAGCCTAACCTACCTCATAGGGTTGTTGTGAGGATAAAATGGGGAGGGGGAGAAGTAGGTATGGCATCTTGAGCTCCTTGGAAGAAAGGTGTGATATAAATGTAATTTTAAAATAACACAAAAGCCCTGCTGGATCAGGATAAAGGCCCATCTAATCCAGCATCCTGTTCTCATAGTGGCCACCCAGATGCCTATGGGAAGACTATAAGCAGGACATGAGTGCAAATGCCATCGCTATTTCTAATTCCCAGGAAGTGGTTTTCAAGAACATGCTACCTTCAAGACCTCAACAAGTTGTGATTACGCAGAATTCTGCCCATGACCCTTTCTTTTCTTCATTTCTTTTTTTGAAAGAGGTGGGCAACTGTCCCCTGTGGATTTGTTCCTTCATTTGAAAAGGATCTACTGACTTCTGAAAATGATCTTGTTCCGGAGAGCCTTTGGGAGCCTTTGGGAGGGACTGAAGGTAGAGCCTGACACTAATTTTATGTCTTCTACGTTAAAGTTTACCTTTGTAGTCCCTTTAGTACCAATCCCTATATATATATTCACTAGAAGGCAAAAAACCTTGCGGTTTAAGAATGTACCTATAGCCCACAGATATTTCTACCAAACTTTAAAAAGCAGGGAAATTGGGCAGCTATAGTGAATGCACCAGGGGAGCAGCAGACCTGAACTCCACTCTGAGATATTGTACTGCCCTACAAAGTTGTCAAAATGCAAACACAATTTGGGTTGGTCTTTCACAGTCCAATCCACTTGCTGTGTAGCTTGGAAGAATTTGGTAACATTTGCCTCTGAGCATATGGTGAGTGGTGGCAACACCTGCCATCTCCAAAGATGGAGAATTATATTTTTGTATGTTTGTTGGTGTTCTTCTTACTTTGCTTCTTTCCTGTGTTACTAATGTTTCTACAGAGAATCTAAACCATAAGATTTCCCCCCCTCCTTATTCATCCTAGAAATCTGTGTCAAATGTATTTTTATTAATTTCAAAGCCTTTTTATTGGTCATTGTCATGTGATGGTGAAGACAGCCTTTTGTGTTTTATATTGGAGGTTATGTTCTATTTCTATTTTGGGTGCATTAACAGTTGAATCTGAAACTGCAGTTTGATGTAAAATCAGACTGATTACAATATGTTGCTACTTCAGCAATGACTCTAGCTGTTGAAAACAAGAGGATGCATGTTTTCAGCCTGCTATGTTTGCACCACTTTATTTAAGGCAAGGTGTTCATGATCAATTAAAAACATAGAGCACACCTAGAATTTTGCTAGAATATATTCACTTTCCACTGTTTTATCTTGTGCAAATTGAGACACTTCTGAGGTCCACTGGAGACTATTTTGCAGAAGTCAGTGCCATTATTCCACAATTATGTTTGGAGTTTTTTTTAGTATAAATTTTGCAGAGTGTTGCTGTACTTCACATATTCATAGAAACAAAAGCAAAAGAAAATGATTTCCTATAGAAAACTTCACTAAAATTGCAAAGTAAATCAGATATATTTAAAGTGACCATCTGAACTATAGCAACTGTCTTAATAATGTTGCTTCCTCCCGGCTAAAACAAGATCAGCATAGCACATGTCTTCTTTCTATTATTTGGGCTGATTACAGGTGTTGCCACCACTCACCATATGCTCAGAGGCACATGTTACCAAATTCTTCCAAGCTACACAGCAAGTGGATTGGACTGTGAAAGACCAACCCAAATTGTGTTTGCATTTTGACAACTTTGTAGGGCAGTCCGATATCTCAGAGAGGAGTTCAGGTCTCCTGCTCCCCTGGTGCATTCACTATAGCTGCCCAATTTCCCTGCTTTTTAAAGTTTGGTAGAAATATCTGTGGGCTATATAGGTACATTCTTAAACCGCAAGGTTTTTTTGCCTATTAGTGAATTTATCTGCTTTTTAATCCGGGAGGTAAGAAATGGGATCCTGTGCAAGTTTGCTGAGAATGGATTGATCATTTGCATGCTTATTGAGTTAAGTGGGATTTACACACACACACCAGGCAATCATGCTTAGGATAGGTGAAACTGACCACAGGGGATGGGGAAGGGAGGAGGGGGAGGAGGGATGGGTGGAAAGGCAATGGGGAGGACTAGGATGGGAGCAGGCCGGAGGGGGAGGGGAGAAGGACAGATGTGGTCATTTGCATGTTTATTGAGTTCAGTGGGATTTACTCCCGTGCAATCATGCTTAGGATAGATAAAACTGACCGGGGGGGAGGGACGGAGGGCTGGAGTGGGCAGGGGAGGCAGAAGAATGAAGAGGGGAGCAGAAAGGGAGAGAAAAGGGGAAGGAGGGAAAAGGCAGGTCTGATCATTTGTGTGATTATTGAGTTGAATCGGATATACTCCTATGCAATCATGATTAGGATAGGTAAAACTGACCAGGCTGGGCCTGCCAACCAAGACGTCTTCTGTATCTTTCAAAGTTGGGCAGGGGGAAGGGACAATTCTACCTTGTGGTTTTTCCCATTACAATGTTGCAAGAACACCTGCACTTGGCTGACTTTCTCTTCTCCTAAAGATACAGGATCAGTCTCAGGCCCTGAACCTGGCAACCCTACCTTCCACCCAAATTTAAACCAAAGCTGTCCCTGGCCACATCCACACCAGGCCTCTATTACACTTTGGACAATCATTATTTATTTATCTATTTATTTAGTGTATTTAGATACTGCCCCATAGCCAAAGCTCTCTGGGCGGTTTACAATAACTAGAAACATTAAAAACAAATATACAAATTTAAAAACACATTTTTTAAAAACAATTTAAAACAATTTATCATGGTTTCTCTCAAAGCCATGGCTCAAAGCCAATCATGGCTTCTCTCAAAGAATCCTGGGAAGTGTAGTTAGTGAAGGGTGCTGAGAGTTTCTAGGAGACACCCAGTTCCTCTCACAGACCTTCAATCAGAGTGGCTGACTGTTAAACCATTCTCTCAGGGGAATAGGAGTCTCCTCTCAGCACCCTTCACAAACTACACTTCCCAGGATTCTCTGAGGGAAGCCATGACTGTCTCACGTGAACTCAAGTCTGGTGTGGGTGTGGCCCTCTGATTAGCCAAGCCCAGCAGCTGTGAGGCTTTTAGAACACTGACAGTTGGTCCTTACTGAGCATGCCCCGCGTTATAATAGGCTTCCAGCCAAAATTTATTAAATTAATTAAAAATCAACCAGGCATTTTTTTAATGTTTAAACTGCAGTAGATGAAGGTCAGAGTATGGGGCAACGTCAGTATTAGGATTACAGGTACTCTGTGAACACGGCTGATTTTTAATGAATTTCAACAGATTATGAGAACTCGCAGAAAAAAGTCCAAAAGGGCTCTGAGGTTTTTTTCTCTCATTTTAGACTTTGAACTCTCGATTCTCTCCGACTGTTTTGTGTATTGCCATGAAAATTGACAGGGTTGTTAAGCAAGCGTTTCTGAGTTCAGAACTGTAACTTTTGTAAGGTTTTGTTTTGAAATGAGCTTATGGGAAGCCTCAGAATGGCATGGGGGGATATTTTCCATTTAACATTGCGGAATGTGAAAAATCCCCCTGACTATAGTATACAGCCACTCTTGTGGCTGTATAATGTATGTGTGTGTGTGTGTGTGTGTGTGTGTGTGTGTGTGTGTGTGTGTGTGTGTGTGTGTATAAGACAGTTTTGAAAGCAACAAACAGAACTTCACTCAAGCTTGCTCTGTATCCCTATAAGGATTCTGTTAATCACCTAAAAATATATAAAAGGGAGAACTTTTGGATTTATTCTCTGGACACATTGGCACCACATGGCCTGAACCTGGAGGACAGTACCAGCATCACTTAGCTTCTGCAAATGAACCCCCTCTGAGCATTCCATCCTCAAAGCTCTATAACTGCCACCTTAGTAACAGCATTTGTATGTTACCAGCTGATGAAGGCTGAAACGTTTTAATATAATAAAAACCTCTGTTTTGTTAATCACAATTACGTTCATATATATATATAGTATCTTATGTATTTTAATTGTATTTTATGTATTTTAATTTATTTTAATGTTTTTGTGATTTTACTTCTTACAATTTTATTATGTACATATCTGATTTTATTTTTGTAAGCCGCCCTGAGTGCCCTATTATAGGGTAGAAGGGCAGGATAGAAATATTTTAAATAAATAATAAATACATAAATAATAATTTGTTGACTCACTGGTTCTTAGAATGTGCCATAGAGAGACATCAGCAGCTTCCAGTGAAACCTCAAGCTGTTCCCAATGGCTTCCGCATGGCCAAGAGGCAAAAAGCCATCACCATATCTTTAATCTCTAGGGTCTCTGCTTCAGCCATTTCTAATCAGAGCTGGAAAAGACAGTTACCTATATTTGCCAACTCTTCAGCTCCCTGCAATCATTTTCATGGGGTCTTTAAAGAAGGCTTGATTGTCCTATAGCAGGCATGCTGGACCTCTAGTCTTTTAGATGTTGGATTGAACTCTCATCATCCCTGGCCATTGGATATGATGGAGGTCACCAATCCATCACCGGTGAGCACCATGGTGCCCATGAAGGCTTTCAGTGGTGCCCCCAGCAGGTAGCCAAGAAGCTGAGCTTCCATTTTTTAAAAAAGTAAGTCTCTAGCCCTCCTAGAAGGAAATTTATAGAGCAAAATGTGCAGGTCCCCTTCTAAGCGATTTCTGTGAAATGAGTCAGCTTGGCTCATCCTACCTGTCAGTGTTATTAGCCCATGAGTGAAGTCAGAACTGTGATTGATAGGTGAGTTGTTTGGACACCGGCCAATAGGAATTCCTGGGGTCCAAATAAGCTGCTGTTTTGCCCTCCCTTATAGTGCACTTGTCTTGCTTCTGTCTTTTTTTCTAGTCCTTAGCTTCATAGCTTCAATAGCTTCCCCTTCTTTTCTCCCTAGCAACTAGGATGCCTCTTTTCTGTCCTGGGTTCATCTGAGATCAGGCAGTGCCTAGAAATTATTTTCTGTAAATACCACAATAAATGTGAATAAATGTTAAAGGATCTCCTCACCCCAAAGACAAATGTGAAAACTTTGCAAAGAGGATTAGGTTCCATATACATCCCAATTTCAAAAAAAGGGGATCCCAGGGAATGCAGTAATTATCAAACTATTGCCTTAATATCCCATGCAAGTAAAGTAATATTCAAGATTCTACAACAAAGGCTCTTACCATATATGGAGCGAGAAATGCCAGATGTCCAAGCTGGATTCAGAAAGGGAAGAGGCACCAGAGATCATATCGCAAACATACGTTGGATAATGGAACGGACCAAGGAATTTCAGAAGAAAATCACCCTGAGCTTTATAGATTACAGCAAAGCCTTTGACCGTGCAGATCAAGAAAAACTATGAAATGCTTTAAAAGAAATGGGGGTGCCACAGCATCTGATTGTCCTGATGCACATACTCTGGACAAGAGGCTAGTGTAAGGACAGAATATGGAGAAACTGATTGGTTCCCAATAGAAAAGTAATGACAACAGAAGATTTATGTAACTTTAAAGTTGACAATGAGGACATTGAACTTGTCAAGGACTATCAATACCTCGGCACAGTCATTAACCAAATAGTCAAGAAATCAGAAGAAGGCTAGGACTGGGGAGGTCAGCTATGACAGAACTAAAAAGGTCCTCAAATACAAAGATGTATCACTGAACACCAAAATCAGGATCATTCAGACCATGGTATTCCCGATTTCTATGTATGGATGTGAAAGTTGGACTGTGAAAAAAGCGGGTAAGAGAAAAATCAACTCATTTGAAATGTGGTGCTGGAGGAGAGCTTTGCGGATACCATGGACTGTGAAAAAGACAAATAATTGGGTGTTAGAACAAATTAAACCAGAACTGTCACTAGAAGCTAAAATGATGAAATGGAGGTTATCACACTTTGGACACATCATGAGAAGACCTGATTCACTAGAAAAGACAATAATGCTGGGAAAAACAGAAGGGAGTAGAAATGAGGAAGACAGGCCCTGCCTCCAAGAGGTCTTCTGTATCTTTAAAAGTTGTGCAGGGGGAAGGGAGAATTCCACCTTATGGTTTTTCCCATTACAGTGTTGCAAGACACCTGCACTTGGCTGATTTTCTCTTCTCATAAAGATATAGGACCAGTCTCAGGCCCTGAGCCTGGCAACCCTAATTTCAATACCAAAGATAAAACTGCTTAGTTAGTCATCAGCACAGATTTAATCATTCTTTTTATCATTATTATTAGATGGATGACAAACCAGAAACAAAGCATTTTTCCATTGATATTTCTATTTCTAAGCATTTTTGTGTGAGATAATATTCCCACCAGCATCAAATGTCAGGGCACTTTCTGACGTGATTTGTGGTTTGATTTTAATACAGTCTGCTACATTTCATTTATTTCCTTTCTGAACATTGGAATGCATCCATGGAGCGGAAGTGGGGTGCATGAATCTTATTAAAAGCTGAACTCAGAAAGTATTTCCACTGTAAGACATTTTCTCATTGCAGTGTGGGTGTTGTGGTTAGTGATGAACTTTGGCACTGAGTACAGGATGGGAAATAGGCTCATACGACATTAGCTGATGATACTGACTTACCAATATACCAACTGAATAGAAAACAAATAAAATGATATTCAGATAACAATTATCTGGATCTGAAAGAGCCATTCTTCTAAAGCAGGGATGGGAATCCTGTAGCCCTTCAGATGGATGCATTGTCCCATCATTTATGACCATGATGGGAGATGGAGTCCAATGACTGCTGAAGGGCCACAGGCTCCTCATCCCTGAACCAGTAAGCATTTATTCCTCTTGAGTAGTAACAAAATACTGCTTGTTATGCTGAAGGCCTATTGGTCACTAAGGAGGACCTTCAAACTTCAAGAAGGGCTCTTAAACATTTTAACAGGGATTCACACCAAGCAGTGCTTTTTTCTCAACATCCCAGAGATTTCAGTATGGCACATGGCATGGGATTAAGGCTGAGACAAATGTCTTCTTAGGTGGAATTTTTGGCTTGCATTTGGTGGATTTCAGGGGGGGAAAGAATCCATGATACTGTCCCAGTCTCACCTTTTTGTTTTTTCCTGTTGCTGTTGCTGCTACCTGTGTCATTAGTCCAGAGTCTAACATTACCTAAGTGCACCACTGGCCTTCAGTCTTGCTCTGAATTAAGATTGCCTGGTAAAGGGTTCATATGAATTGGTATGTTTTCCACTACAGCTACCTACACCAATTCAGTCAGCATGCACTACCTGGAAAGATCAAAATGTCATCTTTAGTGTCATTTTATTTCAGTCCAGAAGGGACCCTGAGTTATGGGACCAAGACCTAACACAGTATGTGTGAACTCTTATCAAGCATAAGGGAGTGTCCTGCTATCAAATGATACTGTTTGGGGAAACAAAATCCTGGATCTCAGGTCAGTAAGCTGCATCCAGCCAGGGGAAGAAAAACTTGAAACTTCAAAAGGCATGTCTGAAGCCAGGCTGTTAATTTCTAACTCTTTATAAATTAATAGCATGTATTCCCTCCTTTCCTGTTTTTGGAACTGGAACTAAGATTCTTGGTCTGTGTAGTAAATACACCCGATGTATTATCTAATGAAAGGGTGTTGAAAAGCAAGTAGAGCCTCTGCAGCTGCTGGTAAAAAAAAAAGCTGAAATAAGTCACTTTGATCTTAAATATGAGCTACATAAACTTTCCTGACTGCAATTAAACTTTAAAGGAAATTCAGTATCTAGCAAAGATGCTGCTGCAGGTCTGTAGTTTATCAGAGGCCCTCTGTGATTTACAATGGAGAAAAATGCAATGAAAGAATATATGCATTAGCTTCTCATCATTAGCAGACCAGTGATGATTCCTCACATTGGATCCTTAAAGCAAACTTAACCAGATGTATAATGAGTTAAAGTTAAAAGGACAACAATCCTGTTGGAAGAGCAACAGTGGGGATCATTAATTTAGTAGCCTAAGGGTTAATTTTGTTGTCAGTTCACCAAGAAGTGGTGTGGAGCTGTTGCCTAGCAACCAGTCAGAGTGGTCGTTGGTAGTCCTATCAGCCAACTCTCAGATCTCCAGTTGCTGTTATTAAATGCCAGATCGGTATATAATAAAACCTCCCTCGTCCACGATTTGATTGTGGATGAGTCAGCCGATCTGGCATGTATAACCGAGACCTGGGTGGGTGAGCAGGGAGGAGTTGGTCTCTCTCAGCTCTGCCCACCGGGGTACCTGGTCCAGCATCATGGTAGATCTGAGGGTCGGGGAGGTGGGGTTGCTGTCGTCTATAAGAGTTCCATCTCACTCACCAAGCACCATGTTCATTCAGTTACTGGCCTGGAGTGTTTGCACCTTGTGTTGGGCCAGAGGGACAGGCTGGGAATCCTTTTGGTGTACCGCCCACCTTGCTGCCCAATGGCTTCCCTAACTGAGCTGGCGGAAGTGGTCTCGGATATATTGTTGAGGTCCCCCAGACTAATAGTACTGGGGGATTTCAACATTCATGCCGAGACCACTTTGTCTGGCGCGGCTCAGGACTTCATGGCTTCCATGACAGCCATGGGGCTGTCTCAATATGTTAGTGGTCCAACACATGTATCGGGGCACACTCTAGACCTTGTTTTTGCTACTGAGCATGGGGAAAGTGATCTGGATGTGGGGAGTTTTACAACACTCCCTTTGTCATGGACAGACCACTGCTTGCTGAAGTTTAGACTTTCAGTAACCTCTTCCCTCTGCAAGGGTGGGGGACTTATTAAAATGGTCCGCCCCCGGAGACTAATGGATCCTGAAGGTTTTCAAAGGGCTCTGGGGGATTTTCCGGCTGATAGGACTGGCGCTCCTGCTGAAGCCCTGGTCGCTCTGTGGAATACGGAGATGACCCGGGCTGTAAACACGATCGCTCCTGCACGCCCTCTCCTGTGTAGAGCTCATACAGCTCCATGGTATACTCCGGAGCTGAGAGCGATGAAGCAAGATAGGAGGAGGCTTGAGCGGAAATGGAGACGAACTCCCGACGGATACAATTATGCGCTGGTTAGTGCTTCGACTAAGCTCTATGTAGGAGCAGTGAAGGCAGCTAAAAAACATCATTTTGCTGCCACTATTAAATCATCTCTTTGCCGCCCAGCGGAGCTCTTTCGAGTTGTCCGGGGGCTTCTCCATTCAAACCCTCCGGACACGGTGGAATCATCGGAGGCCCGCTGTAATCAGTTTGCCGATCACTTCCAGAATAAGATCTCATGTATCCGCCGGGACCTAGACTCTCAAGTTATAGCAGTAGATCCTAGTGAGGTGTCCGGAGCACAGTCTTGTCCTGTTTTGTTGGATGAGCTTCAGTTGGTTCAACTCGAGGACGTGGACAAGGTGCTTGGACAGGTACGTGCAACCACTTCGGTACTGGATCCTTGCCCCTCCTGGCTGATAAAAACTAGCAGGAATGGAACAGGTAGCTGGGCCAAGGAAGTGATAAATGCCTCTTTACGAGAGGGAGTGGTCCCGGGCTGTCTGAAAGAGGCAGTGGTGAGACCACTCCTGAAAAAGCCTTCCTTGGGACTTCCGGGAAGGGTGACTTAGCCTGTGCCTGCTTTTGAGACGGGCTCCTGCCTCAAAAGAAGCTTATTCAGATATATCAGTCAGTTTTTTCTTTTTTTTTGACTGATTAAACTTCTCCCGGGTAGGGAGAAACGAAGAGATTAACCTCAAAGCCTATTTTTGTTGGGACGACCAGATCTCATTAATTTATGGGACGAGGTCCAGCCGACGAAGGTGGGACGGATTTTCAACAGCAAGCTCTATCTGATAAAGCGAACGTTCACCTTATCTTCTAAGAGAGAACGCACTAACAGGCAAGCACCCTTCTTTCTATATTTTTCTTTTATTTGACTTAAATTGTTGCTGTTTAAAAGAGATTTGCCAGATTGATCGGTTTTTGTCATCTCACTGGGGAGCCATAACTTCTCTCTGCTACGCACTAATTAATAGCTTATCTCTGTTTTTGTTGCAAAAAGCTGTCCTGGATTTGCATTCTAAAGATATACACAGAAGAGGGATTTCTATTCCAGATTTTTATTTTGAAGAATATTATATTGTCTGAGACTACTCTCTTTTTGGTCTATTTTTTTATGACGAATCTGTTTCCTGACGACTGCCATTAATTGTTTCGATCCTGGGAACTGCATTTTGTTTACTTAACTATGGAGAGATAAGGCTGTCTGCTCTGTTTATACTGTGATGTCACCAAGTTTGGAGTATTAACCCAATTGTTGCTGAAATAAGAAGTGGTTTTCCTATATTTTTCTTTTAAAATGGCAATTAAGAAAGTGGCTGAGAATCTGGAAATAACTATGTTTCAGAAAATAATGGATGAGATTGAGATAACGAAACAAAACCTGCGACAGGGTTGTAAGGAGCTGAAAATTGAATTGAGTAAAATGACGCAGGAGATTAAAGATATAGGGGTCCCTGTGAGAGAGGCGACCCTGGAAGGGGTCCCTGTGAGAGAGGAGACCCCGGAGATTGGAACAAACGTGGAACAGGAAAAAGATTTGGAGTCTATGGACTTTAGAAATAAAATCTATTGTTTGGAGACACAGGAGATTAAAGACATAGGGGTCCTTGTGAGAGAGGAGACCCTGGAGACTGGAACAGGGGTCCCTGTGAGAGAGGAGACCCTGGAGACTGGAACAGGGGTCCCTGTGAGAGAGGAGACCCCGGAGATTGGAACAAACGTGGAACAGGAAAAAGATTTGGAGTCTATGGACTTTAGAAATAAAATCTATTGTTTGGAACTCAATGTTATCTCTGAAGAAATTAATGAAGATTCTAGAGATAAAGTTATCAATGGCATGGATAATCTTCTGGACTGGAATGATGTGATGGAGCCCAATATAGAGAAAATCTATGGAATTAACTGCAGCCATGTGACAATGGAAAAACTTTCAAGAGATGACCCAGTGTATTTTGAAAAAAAGAACAGAGATATGATTTTACAGCAGTATTTCAGCAACCTATTCAGAATGGATGGCAAGAAAATATTTGGGATAGAGGTAATTCCCATCAGACTCTTACTATATGACTATGGCTTTGACAGCAAGATTATTATGGAATACTGATAATGGAAGATTGGATACCGAAATTACTGGACTTAACAAGACTACTGAAGATGGAAGATGGAAAATGGAACTAATAGGGATAATAGAATAATGGCTACTGAAATTACTGAACCTAACAGATTCTGATGTGATGGATTAATTGAAATGTTTATTTTTACTATGGTTATGACAATAAGATTATCATAATTAGTAATGAGATGGATTAATCGATATGCTTATCTGGAAAAAAAAATTGATAGATATATTTCTTAAAGAATTGAAACCTCTCTTTGACTTTTTGTGGAAAGAATAAAGTAATGTTTATGAGATTTGATGATTAAGTAAGATAACTATTGGAGGAAAGTGATTTTATAATATGACTTAAGAGACAGGATTGTTATATATTATAGACTTATAACTGATCTGATCTTTGACAAATGGGAAGTCAATATTTTACTCTTTATTTTTTATTTTTTATTTTTATTTTTATTTTTTATTTTTATTTTTTTTTGTTTAACTATTTTTGATTTTGTTTTTTGTCTTTGAATGTTTTATGATTTCGTCTTGTATGTTTTATGAAAATTTGAATAAAAATTATTGAAAAAAAAAAAAAAGAAAAAAGAAAAAGCCTTCCTTGGACCCAGACAATTTTAACAGCTACAGGCCAGTGGCGAATGTTCCATTCCTGGGCAAGGTCTTGGAACGGGTGGTTGCTGACCAGCTCCAGGCGCTATTGGATGAAACTGATTATCTAGATCCATTTCAATCGGGTTTTAGGCCCGGTTTTGGCACTGAGACAGCCTTGGTCGCCCTGTACGATGACCTATGTCGGGAAAGAGACAGAGGGAGTGTAACTCTGTTGATTCTCCTTGATCTCTCAGCGGCTTTTGATACCATCGACCATGGTATCCTTCTGGAGAGGCTCGCGGAGTTGGGAGTTGGAGGTACTGCTTGGCAGTGGTTCCGCTCCTACTTGGCGGGTCGTCTCCAGAAGGTAGTGCTTGGGGAACATTGCTCGACACCGCGGGCTCTCCAATATGGGGTCCCGCAGGGGTCAGTTTTGTCCCCCCTGCTTTTTAATATCTACATGAAGCCGTTGGGAGAGGTCATCAGGAGTTTTGGAGTGCGTTGTCATCAGTATGCTGATGACACGCAGCTCTACTTCTCCTTTTCATCTTCTTCAGGTGAGGCTGTCAATTTGCTGAACCGTTGCCTGGCCTCGACAATGGACTGGATGAGAGTTAACAAACTGAAGCTCAATCCAGACAAGACTGAGATGCTGTTGGTGGACGGGTTCTCTGATCGGATGGTGGATATATACCCTGTCCTGGATGGGGTTACACTCCCCCTAAAGGACCGGGTTCGTAGTCTGGGAGTCTTTTTAGACTCTTCCCTCTCACTTGAGGCTCAAGTAGCCTCGGTGGTTAGGAATGCGTTTTACCAACTTCGGTTGGTAGCCCAGCTACGTCCCTATTTGAGTAAAGAGGACCTTACATCAGTGGTACATGCTCTGGTAACCTCACGTTTGGATTACTGTAATGCGCTTTACGTAGGGCTACCTTTGAAGACAGTTCGGAAGCTACAACTAGTGCAAAATGCGGCGGCCAGATTGCTGACAAGGACCAAGCGGTCCGAGCATATAACACCTGTTCTGGCCAGCTTGCACTGGTTGCCAATATGTTTCCGGGCTAGATTCAAAGTGTTGGTATTAACCTATAAAGCCTTATACGGTGCGGGACCACGATACCTTGCGGAACGCCTCTTCCGATATGAACCGGCCCGTGCACTACGTTCTGCTACGAAGGCCCTCCTCCGGGTTCCAACTCACAGGGAGGCCCGGAGGGTGATGACAAGATCTAGGGCC